>NC_139217.1:205984601-207361700 GCF_055691185.1 Crinia signifera | reverse complement strand
AGGCTGGGCAAGATATGGTTTTGGGAGTGTCCCGCAATAGAGCTCAGAGTCCAAACTGACAGTATACTGACGCGTTTCGTTACCTAGGCTGGTAACTTTATCAAAGGAGAGTCTCCTTTGATAAAGTTACCAGCCTAGGTAACGAAACGTCCCTCTATTGTGAGATTTCTCGCAGTTCCCTGCTGCAAACTGGAAGCGGGATAAGGGGGGCAGGATAGGCAGGTTCCGGAAACGGGGGCGTTTTCTGAGAGCTCCCAGATCTGGATCTTCCAGCACAGATTTCCTGGCCTCTGCTACAGAACAGCTTGGGCCAATATGACCAGCCTCGGGCTCCCTCAGATTGACCATGTTTTTGTGCAGTGATCCGTTGCAGCAGTGGATCACAGAAGTCGATAGGAGGTGTTTATTGACACAAGGGGTGAGATTTAATAGGATAAGAGATTCAGAAAGTGATAGATTTGGTAAGAAATCTCCAGCTTTTTTAAAGCGCCAATCATTTACACTGCAGAACCAGTTTCATTTTGCCGTGTAAATGATTGCCGCTTTTAAAAAAAGGGACGTCTGTTTCCCCATTGGCTGCGTTCTCGTTTTGTTTATTTAATTCGCACCCGTTGCGTTTTATTAATAGGGCGTTTGCAGATTTTCTACATTTCTTTTGTGAGTTGTAATTGCACTGAATGTTTTAATTGAGCTCGCAGATCAGATTGTAGATCTTTTCCCATACACTGCAGATCATTTCTCCATCGTTATTATGATGAAAATCTGCCGCAAGCTAACTCCCTTCCGCAGTCTAAGGCAGTCTAAGGTTCCAGACCATCGAATTCCAGATAATCGGTGGTGTGCTACGTGAAAGTCTTCCAAAATAGAATCTGCACTTTGGGAAAAAAAAAAAAATTATAATTTTAAATTTTATTTATTTTTTAATAATTTTTATATTGACTGCATTAGATGCTGCCCCATTTCCACAGGGCATATGCAACTGCCCCCCCCCCCCCCCCCCAATCAGCTCTGCTTTTAGAAGATAAGCTTTAAATGTTCAATCAAGCTATCCCATAAATTGTTTGTTTCTGCAGAGTGGTGCGCTATAGTCCTAAAAATGGAAAAGAAAGTGTCTGAAGCCAGTGTTAACCGCAGGAAGTCCAACAATCCTCAGCGGGTGTCTGCAGCCTCGGCTGGTACATCTCAGAGTAAGAGGAAGCGTCTTTTTTATATTTTTTTTTTGTAAGGAATAAATAACGAAAGCTAAAGGAGATGCGTGGGACTGAGCTTGCTGTGGTGACCAGTAATGTGTCCAACGCTTGTCCACAGAATGTTCGCTGCATTTATTGTATTGGATAACGGGTTACAGAAGTCCAAAAAGGGGAGACTGTTAAACTCTGTTCTTTGTCTTCTATCTAATTTAAACCAGACACGAGCCAGAGAGTGCCATTGCCCATACGGAGGTTTTACCGCCCAGGTACTCGGGCACTGATGGAAATGCGCAAGTACCAGAAATCAACGAAGCTGCTGATCAGGAAGGCCCCGTTCTACCGCCTGGTGAGATGGTGTTGCCTGTTCTGCATCTAACAGTTTCCCCTACTCTGTGCTCTGCTAGTAATGTCTGCTTTTTCTGTTTTAGGTGAGAGAGGTCTGCCTGGAGTATTCCCACGGAGTGCCGTTCAGCTGGCAAAGCCAAGCGCTGATGGCATTGCAGGAGGTAAGGCTTCTTAGCGGCGTAAACGCTCGCTGTATTCTGTTTGGGGTAATCTTAGAATTATGTATTGTACTAAGATCTGATGCGGCCATGTATACCTCACCCATATCCTGGCCGTGTTCTGCTCTGTATATCCCATCACGTGTCACTAGAATCAGCGCTAATGCTCGATCTCCATCATAGTCATCGGTTGCGATTCGGAATGGTTTAAAGCACCAGCCAACAAGCTGAAACTTAAGCAGGCTGGCCGTCTGCTTCAAACACCTGAGTACAACAGGGATCTGCGATGCCTTCAAGTGGCGTGCCCATGTTTTGCAGAACGGTGTCGAGTTTCACCCTCTAAACATTGCAGCATGTCGGCAATCCTGCAGCCAATGGGGGGGCTCTGAGCGACATCCCAGGATTGGGTCTGTGTGCAAATAGGCACATAGTATATCCCGTACAGGCCACTTACTGATGACTTCAGTGGGCATGATGCCCGTGTTCAGCCCCAGTGCAGTCTCACTGTACCAGACAACTCCTATTACGCAGTCCCCGCTCTCTGATCTTTATCACATCATACACCACTATAATTAGAATTCCCAGCTCAGCTCCGAGCTCATTAGACAGACACGCATTACACAGCGACCTTTCTCAAGGCATAAAGGAATGTTCAAAACCAATACTCCTGATAACACTGGAAAAAGGTTGGTTTCCTACCAGAAGGTAGGAGGTGGACGACAGAGAAGGAGTGCCTTGTGATCCAAGCAGCTCACACCAAGGAAGGTCAGTTCCTTGAAAACAAACGTGAGGAAAAAGAAAAGGGTAGTGGAGCGCTAGGTTGGTATTAGAAAAAAATTCTTAGTTTGAGTATGGTCAATTGGGTATCACAATTAGTAAAATTTATTCAACACTGATAAACATAGTAAAAATGGTTGATACATTTAGACACATGAAGAGGTTATAAATGAATACATAAAATCAGCACATATAAAAAAGAATTTAAGAATAGTTGGCCTGAGCACTATACTTATGCGTTCTCCCGCTTGCCAAATGTCCTGAGCCAGTCCGTCCTGTAGTTTAACTGGAGATTGTGGAGGCTGGGTGTCCATATACCATGCTGGGAATTCGATGCCGCTGTGTAGGATGTCGCTGTCTGGATGTTGTATAGACAGATGCACAGGCTGAAGGTAGGCTTCCCAATGAGTATGCTGGTGGTTGTATCCCAAGGTTCTCTTCCAGTGGGTGAAGAACGGATGGAAAATTAATCCGAATATAAAGGCTGGGCAAGATATGGTTTTGGGAGTGTCCCGCAATAGAGCTCAGAGTCCAAACTGACAGTATACTGACGCGTTTCGTTACCTAGGCTGGTAACTTTATCAAAGGAGAGTCTCCTTTGATAAAGTTACCAGCCTAGGTAACGAAACGTCCCTCTATTGTGAGATTTCTCGCAGTTCCCTTCTGCAAACTGGAAGCGGGATAAGGGGGGCAGGATAGGCAGGTTCCGGAAACGGGGGCGTTTTCTGAGAGCTCCCAGATCTGGATCTTCCAGCACAGATTTCCTGGCCTCTGCTACAGAACAGCTTGGGCCAATATGACCAGCCTCGGGCTCCCTCAGATTGACCATGTTTTTGTGCAGTGATCCGTTGCAGCAGTGGATCACAGAAGTCGATAGGAGGTGTTTATTGACACAAGGGGTGAGATTTAATAGGATGAGAGATTCAGAAAGTGATAGATTTGGTAAGAAATCTCCAGCTTTTTTTAAAGCGCCAATCATTTACACTGCAGAACCAGTTTCATTTTGCCGTGTAAATGATTGCCGCTTTTAAAAAAAGGGACGTCTGTTTCCCCATTGGCTGCGTTCTCGTTTTGTTTATTTAATTCGCACCCGTTGCGTTTTATTAATAGGGCGTTTGCAGATTTTCTACATTTCTTTTGTGAGTTGTAATTGCACTGAATGTTTTAATTGAGCTCGCAGATCAGATTGTAGATCTTTTCCCATACACTGCAGATCATTTCTCCATCGTTATTATGATGAAAATCTGCCGCAAGCTAACTCCCTTCCGCAGTCTAAGGCAGTCTAAGGTTCCAGACCATCGAATTCCAGATAATCGGTGGTGTGCTACGTGAAAGTCTTCCAAAATAGAATCTGCACTTTGGGAAAAAATAAAAAATTATAATTTTAAATTTTATTTATTTTTTAATAATTTTTATATTGACTGCATTAGATGCTGCCCCATTTCCACAGGGCATATGCAACTGCCCCTACCCCCCCCCAAATCAGCTCTGCTTTTAGAAGATAAGCTTTAAATGTTCAATCAAGCTATCCCATAAATTGTTTGTTTCTGCAGAGTGGTGCGCTATAGTCCTAAAAATGGAAAAGAAAGTGTCTGAAGCCAGTGTTAACCGCAGGAAGTCCAACAATCCTCAGCGGGTGTCTGCAGCCTCGGCTGGTACATCTCAGAGTAAGAGGAAGCGTCTTTTTTATATTTTTTTTTTGTAAGGAATAAATAACGAAAGCTAAAGGAGATGCGTGGGACTGAGCTTGCTGTGGTGACCAGTAATGTGTCCAACGCTTGTCCACAGAATGTTCGCTGCATTTATTGTATTGGATAACGGGTTACAGAAGTCCAAAAAGGGGAGACTGTTAAACTCTGTTCTTTGTCTTCTATCTAATTTAAACCAGACACGAGCCAGAGAGTGCCATTGCCCATACGGAGGTTTTACCGCCCAGGTACTCGGGCACTGATGGAAATGCGCAAGTACCAGAAATCAACGAAGCTGCTGATCAGGAAGGCCCCGTTCTACCGCCTGGTGAGATGGTGTTGCCTGTTCTGCATCTAACAGTTTCCCCTACTCTGTGCTCTGCTAGTAATGTCTGCTTTTTCTGTTTTAGGTGAGAGAGGTCTGCCTGGAGTATTCCCACGGAGTGCCGTTCAGCTGGCAAAGCCAAGCGCTGATGGCATTGCAGGAGGTAAGGCTTCTTAGCGGCGTAAACGCTCGCTGTATTCTGTTTGGGGTAATCTTAGAATTATGTATTGTACTAAGATCTGATGCGGCCATGTATACCTCACCCATATCCTGGCCGTGTTCTGCTCTGTATATCCCATCACGTGTCACTAGAATCAGCGCTAATGCTCGATCTCCATCATAGTCATCGGTTGCGATTCGGAATGGTTTAAAGCACCAGCCAACAAGCTGAAACTTAAGCAGGCTGGCCGTCTGCTTCAAACACCTGAGTACAACAGGGATCTGCGATGCCTTCAAGTGGCGTGCCCATGTTTTGCAGAACGGTGTCGAGTTTCACCCTCTAAACATTGCAGCATGTCGGCAATCCTGCAGCCAATGGGGGGGCTCTGAGCGACATCCCAGGATTGGGTCTGTGTGCAAATAGGCACATAGTATATCCCGTACAGGCCACTTACTGATGACTTCAGTGGGCATGATGCCCGTGTTCAGCCCCAGTGCAGTCTCACTGTACCAGACAACTCCTATTACGCAGTCCCCGCTCTCTGATCTTTATCACATCATACACCACTATAATTAGAATTCCCAGCTCAGCTCCGAGCTCATTAGACAGACACTTACACAGCGACCTTTCTCAAGGCATAAAGGAATGTTCAAAACCAATACTCCTGATAACACTGGAAAAAGGTTGGTTTCCTACCAGAAGGTAGGAGGTGGACGACAGAGAAGGAGTGCCTTGTGATCCAAGCAGCTCACACCAAGGAAGGTCAGTTCCTTGAAAACAAACGTGAGGAAAAAGAAAAGGGTAGTGGAGCGCTAGGTTGGTATTAGAAAAAAATTCTTAGTTTGAGTATGGTCAATTGGGTATCACAATTAGTAAAATTTATTCAACACTGATAAACATAGTAAAAATGGTTGATACATTTAGACACATGAAGAGGTTATAAATGAATACATAAAATCAGCACATATAAAAAAGAATTTAAGAATAGTTGGCTTGAGCACTATACTTATGCGTTCTCCCGCTTGCCAAATGTCCTGAGCCAGTCCGTCCTGTAGTTTAACTGGAGATTGTGGAGGCTGGGTGTCCATATACCATGCTGGGAATTCGATGCCGCTGTGTAGGATGTCGCTGTCTGGATGTTGTATAGACAGATGCACAGGCTGAAGGTAGGCTTCCCAATGAGTATGCTGGTGGTTGTATCCCAAGGTTCTCTTCCAGTGGGTGAAGAACGGATGGAAAATTAATCCGAATATAAAGGCTGGGCAAGATATGGTTTTGGGAGTGTCCCGCAATAGAGCTCAGAGTCCAAACTGACAGTATACTGACGCGTTTCGTTACCTAGGCTGGTAACTTTATCAAAGGAGAGTCTCCTTTGATAAAGTTACCAGCCTAGGTAACGAAACGTCCCTCTATTGTGAGATTTCTCGCAGTTCCCTGCTGCAAACTGGAAGCGGGATAAGGGGGGCAGGATAGACAGGTTCCGGAAACGGGGGCGTTTTCTGAGAGCTCCCAGATCTGGATCTTCCAGCACAGATTTCCTGGCCTCTGCTACAGAACAGCTTGGGCCAATATGACCAGCCTCGGGCTCCCTCAGATTGACCATGTTTTTGTGCAGTGATCCGTTGCAGCAGTGGATCACAGAAGTCGATAGGAGGTGTTTATTGACACAAGGGGTGAGATTTAATAGGATGAGAGATTCAGAAAGTGATAGATTTGGTAAGAAATCTCCAGCTTTTTTTAAAGCGCCAATCATTTACACTGCAGAACCAGTTTCATTTTGCCGTGTAAATGATTGCCGCTTTTAAAAAAAGGGACGTCTGTTTCCCCATTGGCTGCGTTCTCGTTTTGTTTATTTAATTCGCACCCGTTGCGTTTTATTAATAGGGCGTTTGCAGATTTTCTACATTTCTTTTGTGAGTTGTAATTGCACTGAATGTTTTAATTGAGCTCGCAGATCAGATTGTAGATCTTTTCCCATACACTGCAGATCATTTCTCCATCGTTATTATGATGAAAATCTGCCGCAAGCTAACTCCCTTCCGCAGTCTAAGGCAGTCTAAGGTTCCAGACCATCGAATTCCAGATAATCGGTGGTGTGCTACGTGAAAGTCTTCCAAAATAGAATCTGCACTTTGGGAAAAAATAAAAAATTATAATTTTAAATTTTATTTATTTTTTAATAATTTTTATATTGACTGCATTAGATGCTGCCCCATTTCCACAGGGCATATGCAACTGCCCCCCCCCCCCCCCCCCCCCCAAATCAGCTCTGCTTTTAGAAGATAAGCTTTAAATGTTCAATCAAGCTATCCCATAAATTGTTTGTTTCTGCAGAGTGGTGCGCTATAGTCCTAAAAATGGAAAAGAAAGTGTCTGAAGCCAGTGTTAACCGCAGGAAGTCCAACAATCCTCAGCGGGTGTCTGCAGCCTCGGCTGGTACATCTCAGAGTAAGAGGAAGCGTCTTTTTTATATTTTTTTTTTGTAAGGAATAAATAACGAAAGCTAAAGGAGATGCGTGGGACTGAGCTTGCTGTGGTGACCAGTAATGTGTCCAACGCTTGTCCACAGAATGTTCGCTGCATTTATTGTATTGGATAACGGGTTACAGAAGTCCAAAAAGGGGAGACTGTTAAACTCTGTTCTTTGTCTTCTATCTAATTTAAACCAGACACGAGCCAGAGAGTGCCATTGCCCATACGGAGGTTTTACCGCCCAGGTACTCGGGCACTGATGGAAATACGCAAGTACCAGAAATCAACGAAGCTGCTGATCAGGAAGGCCCCGTTCTACCGCCTGGTGAGATGGTGTTGCCTGTTCTGCATCTAACAGTTTCCCCTACTCTGTGCTCTGCTAGTAATGTCTGCTTTTTCTGTTTTAGGTGAGAGAGGTCTGCCTGGAGTATTCCCACGGAGTGCCGTTCAGCTGGCAAAGCCAAGCGCTGATGGCATTGCAGGAGGTAAGGCTTCTTAGCGGCGTAAACGCTCGCTGTATTCTGTTTGGGGTAATCTTAGAATTATGTATTGTACTAAGATCTGATGCGGCCATGTATACCTCACCCATATCCTGGCCGTGTTCTGCTCTGTATATCCCATCACGTGTCACTAGAATCAGCGCTAATGCTCGATCTCCATCATAGTCATCGGTTGCGATTCGGAATGGTTTAAAGCACCAGCCAACAAGCTGAAACTTAAGCAGGCTGGCCGTCTGCTTCAAACACCTGAGTACAACAGGGATCTGCGATGCCTTCAAGTGGCGTGCCCATGTTTTGCAGAACGGTGTCGAGTTTCACCCTCTAAACATTGCAGCATGTCGGCAATCCTGCAGCCAATGGGGGGGCTCTGAGCGACATCCCAGGATTGGGTCTGTGTGCAAATAGGCACATAGTATATCCCGTACAGGCCACTTACTGATGACTTCAGTGGGCATGATGCCCGTGTTCAGCCCCAGTGCAGTCTCACTGTACCAGACAACTCCTATTACGCAGTCCCCGCTCTCTGATCTTTATCACATCATACACCACTATAATTAGAATTCCCAGCTCAGCTCCGAGCTCATTAGACAGACACGCATTACACAGCGACCTTTCTCAAGGCATAAAGGAATGTTCAAAACCAATACTCCTGATAACACTGGAAAAAGGTTGGTTTCCTACCAGAAGGTAGGAGGTGGACGACAGAGAAGGAGTGCCTTGTGATCCAAGCAGCTCACACCAAGGAAGGTCAGTTCCTTGAAAACAAACGTGAGGAAAAAGAAAAGGGTAGTGGAGCGCTAGGTTGGTATTAGAAAAAAATTCTTAGTTTGAGTATGGTCAATTGGGTATCACAATTAGTAAAATTTATTCAACACTGATAAACATAGTAAAAATGGTTGATACATTTAGACACATGAAGAGGTTATAAATGAATACATAAAATCAGCACATATAAAAAAGAATTTAAGAATAGTTGGCCTGAGCACTATACTTATGCGTTCTCCAGCTTGCCAAATGTCCTGAGCCAGTCCGTCCTGTAGTTTAACTGGAGATTGTGGAGGCTGGGTGTCCATATACCATGCTGGGAATTCGATGCCGCTGTGTAGGATGTCGCTGTCTGGATGTTGTATAGACAGATGCACAGGCTGAAGGTAGGCTTCCCAATGAGTATGCTGGTGGTTGTATCCCAAGGTTCTCTTCCAGTGGGTGAAGAACGGATGGAAAATTAATCCGAATATAAAGGCTGGGCAAGATATGGTTTTGGGAGTGTCCCGCAATAGAGCTCAGAGTCCAAACTGACAGTATACTGACGCGTTTCGTTACCTAGGCTGGTAACTTTATCAAAGGAGAGTCTCCTTTGATAAAGTTACCAGCCTAGGTAACGAAACGTCCCTCTATTGTGAGATTTCTCGCAGTTCCCTGCTGCAAACTGGAAGCGGGATAAGGGGGGCAGGATAGGCAGGTTCCGGAAACGGGGGCGTTTTCTGAGAGCTCCCAGATCTGGATCTTCCAGCACAGATTTCCTGGCCTCTGCTACAGAACAGCTTGGGCCAATATGACCAGCCTCGGGCTCCCTCAGATTGACCATGTTTTTGTGCAGTGATCCGTTGCAGCAGTGGATCACAGAAGTCGATAGGAGGTGTTTATTGACACAAGGGGTGAGATTTAATAGGATGAGAGATTCAGAAAGTAATAGATTTGGTAAGAAATCCCCAGCTTTTTTTAAAGCGCCAATCATTTACACTGCAGAACCAGTTTCATTTTGCCGTGTAAATGATTGCCGCTTTTAAAAAAAGGGACGTCTGTTTCCCCATTGGCTGCGTTCTCGTTTTGTTTATTTAATTCGCACCCGTTGCGTTTTATTAATAGGGCGTTTGCAGATTTTCTACATTTCTTTTGTGAGTTGTAATTGCACTGAATGTTTTAATTGAGCTCGCAGATCAGATTGTAGATCTTTTCCCATACACTGCAGATCATTTCTCCATCGTTATTATGATGAAAATCTGCCGCAAGCTAACTCCCTTCCGCAGTCTAAGGCAGTCTAAGGTTCCTTCTATCTAATTTAAACCAGACACGAGCCAGAGAGTGCCATTGCCCATACGGAGGTTTTACCGCCCAGGTACTCGGGCACTGATGGAAATACGCAAGTACCAGAAATCAATGAAGCTGCTGATCAGGAAGGCCCCGTTCTACCGCCTGGTGAGATGGTGTTGCCTGTTCTGCATCTAACAGTTTCCCCTACTCTGTGCTCTGCTAGTAATGTCTGCTTTTTCTGTTTTAGGTGAGAGAGGTCTGCCTGGAGTATTCCCACGGAGTGCCGTTCAGCTGGCAAAGCCAAGCGCTGATGGCATTGCAGGAGGTAAGGCTTCTTAGCGGCGTAAACGCTCGCTGTATTCTGTTTGGGGTAATCTTAGAATTATGTATTGTACTAAGATCTGATGCGGCCATGTATACCTCACCCATATCCTGGCCGTGTTCTGCTCTGTATATCCCATCACGTGTCACTAGAATCAGCGCTAATGCTCGATCTCCATCATAGTCATCGGTTGCGATTCGGAATGGTTTAAAGCACCAGCCAACAAGCTGAAACTTAAGCAGGCTGGCCGTCTGCTTCAAACACCTGAGTACAACAGGGATCTGCGATGCCTTCAAGTGGCGTGCCCATGTTTTGCAGAACAGTGTCGAGTTTCACCCTCTAAACATTGCAGCATGTCGGCAATCCTGCAGCCAATGGGGGGGCTCTGAGCGACATCCCAGGATTGGGTCTGTGTGCAAATAGGCACATAGTATATCCCGTACAGGCCACTTACTGATGACTTCAGTGGGCATGATGCCCGTGTTCAGCCCCAGTGCAGTCTCACTGTACCAGACAACTCCTATTACGCAGTCCCCGCTCTCTGATCTTTATCACATCATACACCACTATAATTAGAATTCCCAGCTCAGCTCCGAGCTCATTAGACAGACACGCATTACACAGCGACCTTTCTCAAGGCATAAAGGAATGTTCAAAACCAATACTCCTGATAACACTGGAAAAAGGTTGGTTTCCTACCAGAAGGTAGGAGGTGGACGACAGAGAAGGAGTGCCTTGTGATCCAAGCAGCTCACACCAAGGAAGGTCAGTTCCTTGAAAACAAACGTGAGGAAAAAGAAAAGGGTAGTGGAGCGCTAGGTTGGTATTAGAAAAAAATTCTTAGTTTGAGTATGGTCAATTGGGTATCACAATTAGTAAAATTTATTCAACACTGATAAACATAGTAAAAATGGTTGATACATTTAGACACATGAAGAGGTTATAAATGAATACATAAAATCAGCACATATAAAAAAGAATTTAAGAATAGTTGGCCTGAGCACTATACTTATGCGTTCTCCCGCTTGCCAAATGTCCTGAGCCAGTCCGTCCTGTAGTTTAACTGGAGATTGTGGAGGCTGGGTGTCCATATACCATGCTGGGAATTCGATGCCGCTGTGTAGGATGTCGCTGTCTGGATGTTGTATAGACAGATGCACAGGCTGAAGGTAGGCTTCCCAATGAGTATGCTGGTGGTTGTATCCCAAGGTTCTCTTCCAGTGGGTGAAGAACGGATGGAAAATTAATCCGAATATAAAGGCTGGGCAAGATATGGTTTTGGGAGTGTCCCGCAATAGAGCTCAGAGTCCAAACTGACAGTATACTGACGCGTTTCGTTACCTAGGCTGGTAACTTTATCAAAGGAGAGTCTCCTTTGATAAAGTTACCAGCCTAGGTAACGAAACGTCCCTCTATTGTGAGATTTCTCGCAGTTCCCTGCTGCAAACTGGAAGCGGGATAAGGGGGGCAGGATAGGCAGGTTCCGGAAACGGGGGCGTTTTCTGAGAGCTCCCAGATCTGGATCTTCCAGCACAGATTTCCTGGCCTCTGCTACAGAACAGCTTGGGCCAATATGACCAGCCTCGGGCTCCCTCAGATTGACCATGTTTTTGTGCAGTGATCCGTTGCAGCAGTGGATCACAGAAGTCGATAGGAGGTGTTTATTGACACAAGGGGTGAGATTTAATAGGATGAGAGATTCAGAAAGTGATAGATTTGGTAAGAAATCTCCAGCTTTTTTTAAAGCGCCAATCATTTACACTGCAGAACCAGTTTCATTTTGCCGTGTAAATGATTGCCGCTTTTAAAAAAAGGGACGTCTGTTTCCCCATTGGCTGCGTTCTCGTTTTGTTTATTTAATTCGCACCCGTTGCGTTTTATTAATAGGGCGTTTGCAGATTTTCTACATTTCTTTTGTGAGTTGTAATTGCACTGAATGTTTTAATTGAGCTCGCAGATCAGATTGTAGATCTTTTCCCATACACTGCAGATCATTTCTCCATCGGTATTATGATGAAAATCTGCCGCAAGCTAACTCCCTTCCGCAGTCTAAGGCAGTCTAAGGTTCCTTCTATCTAATTTAAACCAGACACGAGCCAGAGAGTGCCATTGCCCATACGGAGGTTTTACCGCCCAGGTACTCGGGCACTGATGGAAATACGCAAGTACCAGAAATCAACGAAGCTGCTGATCAGGAAGGCCCCGTTCTACCGCCTGGTGAGATGGTGTTGCCTGTTCTGCATCTAACAGTTTCCCCTACTCTGTGCTCTGCTAGTAATGTCTGCTTTTTCTGTTTTAGGTGAGAGAGGTCTGCCTGGAGTATTCCCACGGAGTGCCGTTCAGCTGGCAAAGCCAAGCGCTGATGGCATTGCAGGAGGTAAGGCTTCTTAGCGGCGTAAACGCTCGCTGTATTCTGTTTGGGGTAATCTTAGAATTATGTATTGTACTAAGATCTGATGCGGCCATGTATACCTCACCCATATCCTGGCCGTGTTCTGCTCTGTATATCCCATCACGTGTCACTAGAATCAGCGCTAATGCTCGATCTCCATCATAGTCATCGGTTGCGATTCGGAATGGTTTAAAGCACCAGCCAACAAGCTGAAACTTAAGCAGGCTGGCCGTCTGCTTCAAACACCTGAGTACAACAGGGATCTGCGATGCCTTCAAGTGGCGTGCCCATGTTTTGCAGAACGGTGTCGAGTTTCACCCTCTAAACATTGCAGCATGTCGGCAATCCTGCAGCCAATGGGGGGGCTCTGAGCGACATCCCAGGATTGGGTCTGTGTGCAAATAGGCACATAGTATATCCCGTACAGGCCACTTACTGATGACTTCAGTGGGCATGATGCCCGTGTTCAGCCCCAGTGCAGTCTCACTGTACCAGACAACTCCTATTACGCAGTCCCCGCTCTCTGATCTTTATCACATCATACACCACTATAATTAGAATTCCCAGCTCAGCTCCGAGCTCATTAGACAGACACGCATTACACAGCGACCTTTCTCAAGGCATAAAGGAATGTTCAAAACCAATACTCCTGATAACACTGGAAAAAGGTTGGTTTCCTACCAGAAGGTAGGAGGTGGACGACAGAGAAGGAGTGCCTTGTGATCCAAGCAGCTCACACCAAGGAAGGTCAGTTCCTTGAAAACAAACGTGAGGAAAAAGAAAAGGGTAGTGGAGCGCTAGGTTGGTATTAGAAAAAAATTCTTAGTTTGAGTATGGTCAATTGGGTATCACAATTAGTAAAATTTATTCAACACTGATAAACATAGTAAAAATGGTTGATACATTTAGACACATGAAGAGGTTATAAATGAATACATAAAATCAGCACATATAAAAAAGAATTTAAGAATAGTTGGCCTGAGCACTATACTTATGCGTTCTCCCGCTTGCCAAATGTCCTGAGCCAGTCCGTCCTGTAGTTTAACTGGAGATTGTGGAGGCTGGGTGTCCATATACCATGCTGGGAATTCGATGCCGCTGTGTAGGATGTCGCTGTCTGGATGTTGTATAGACAGATGCACAGGCTGAAGGTAGGCTTCCCAATGAGTATGCTGGTGGTTGTATCCCAAGGTTCTCTTCCAGTGGGTGAAGAACGGATGGAAAATTAATCCGAATATAAAGGCTGGGCAAGATATGGTTTTGGGAGTGTCCCGCAATAGAGCTCAGAGTCCAAACTGACAGTATACTGACGCGTTTCGTTACCTAGGCTGGTAACTTTATCAAAGGAGAGTCTCCTTTGATAAAGTTACCAGCCTAGGTAACGAAACGTCCCTCTATTGTGAGATTTCTCGCAGTTCCCTGCTGCAAACTGGAAGCGGGATAAGGGGGGCAGGATAGGCAGGTTCCGGAAACGGGGGCGTTTTCTGAGAGCTCCCAGATCTGGATCTTCCAGCACAGATTTCCTGGCCTCTGCTACAGAACAGCTTGGGCCAATATGACCAGCCTCGGGCTCCCTCAGATTGACCATGTTTTTGTGCAGTGATCCGTTGCAGCAGTGGATCACAGAAGTCGATAGGAGGTGTTTATTGACACAAGGGGTGAGATTTAATAGGATGAGAGATTCAGAAAGTGATAGATTTGGTAAGAAATCCCCAGCTTTTTTTAAAGCGCCAATCATTTACACTGCAGAACCAGTTTCATTTTGCCGTGTAAATGATTGCCGCTTTTAAAAAAAGGGACGTCTGTTTCCCCATTGGCTGCGTTCTCGTTTTGTTTATTTAATTCGCACCCGTTGCGTTTTATTAATAGGGCGTTTGCAGATTTTCTACATTTCTTTTGTGAGTTGTAATTGCACTGAATGTTTTAATTGAGCTCGCAGATCAGATTGTAGATCTTTTCCCATACACTGCAGATCATTTCTCCATCGTTATTATGATGAAAATCTGCCGCAAGCTAACTCCCTTCCGCAGTCTAAGGCAGTCTAAGGTTCCTTCTATCTAATTTAAACCAGACACGAGCCAGAGAGTGCCATTGCCCATACGGAGGTTTTACCGCCCAGGTACTCGGGCACTGATGGAAATACGCAAGTACCAGAAATCAACGAAGCTGCTGATCAGGAAGGCCCCGTTCTACCGCCTGGTGAGATGGTGTTGCCTGTTCTGCATCTAACAGTTTCCCCTACTCTGTGCTCTGCTAGTAATGTCTGCTTTTTCTGTTTTAGGTGAGAGAGGTCTGCCTGGAGTATTCCCACGGAGTGCCGTTCAGCTGGCAAAGCCAAGCGCTGATGGCATTGCAGGAGGTAAGGCTTCTTAGCGGCGTAAACGCTCGCTGTATTCTGTTTGGGGTAATCTTAGAATTATGTATTGTACTAAGATCTGATGCGGCCATGTATACCTCACCCATATCCTGGCCGTGTTCTGCTCTGTATATCCCATCACGTGTCACTAGAATCAGCGCTAATGCTCGATCTCCATCATAGTCATCGGTTGCGATTCGGAATGGTTTAAAGCACCAGCCAACAAGCTGAAACTTAAGCAGGCTGGCCGTCTGCTTCAAACACCTGAGTACAACAGGGATCTGCGATGCCTTCAAGTGGCGTGCCCATGTTTTGCAGAACGGTGTCGAGTTTCACCCTCTAAACATTGCAGCATGTCGGCAATCCTGCAGCCAATGGGGGGGCTCTGAGCGACATCCCAGGATTGGGTCTGTGTGCAAATAGGCACATAGTATATCCCGTACAGGCCACTTACTGATGACTTCAGTGGGCATGATGCCCGTGTTCAGCCCCAGTGCAGTCTCACTGTACCAGACAACTCCTATTACGCAGTCCCCGCTCTCTGATCTTTATCACATCATACACCACTATAATTAGAATTCCCAGCTCAGCTCCGAGCTCATTAGACAGACACGCATTACACAGCGACCTTTCTCAAGGCATAAAGGAATGTTCAAAACCAATACTCCTGATAACACTGGAAAAAGGTTGGTTTCCTACCAGAAGGTAGGAGGTGGACGACAGAGAAGGAGTGCCTTGTGATCCAAGCAGCTCACACCAAGGAAGGTCAGTTCCTTGAAAACAAACGTGAGGAAAAAGAAAAGGGTAGTGGAGCGCTAGGTTGGTATTAGAAAAAAATTCTTAGTTTGAGTATGGTCAATTGGGTATCACAATTAGTAAAATTTATTCAACACTGATAAACATAGTAAAAATGGTTGATACATTTAGACACATGAAGAGGTTATAAATGAATACATAAAATCAGCACATATAAAAAAGAATTTAAGAATAGTTGGCCTGAGCACTATACTTATGCGTTCTCCCGCTTGCCAAATGTCCTGAGCCAGTCCGTCCTGTAGTTTAACTGGAGATTGTGGAGGCTGGGTGTCCATATACCATGCTGGGAATTCGATGCCGCTGTGTAGGATGTCGCTGTCTGGATGTTGTATAGACAGATGCACAGGCTGAAGGTAGGCTTCCCAATGAGTATGCTGGTGGTTGTATCCCAAGGTTCTCTTCCAGTGGGTGAAGAACGGATGGAAAATTAATCCGAATATAAAGGCTGGGCAAGATATGGTTTTGGGAGTGTCCCGCAATAGAGCTCAGAGTCCAAACTGACAGTATACTGACGCGTTTCGTTACCTGGGCTGGTAACTTTATCAAAGGAGAGTCTCCTTTGATAAAGTTACCAGCCTAGGTAACGAAACGTCCCTCTATTGTGAGATTTCTCGCAGTTCCCTGCTGCAAACTGGAAGCGGGATAAGGGGGGCAGGATAGGCAGGTTCCGGAAACGGGGGCGTTTTCTGAGAGCTCCCAGATCTGGATCTTCCAGCACAGATTTCCTGGCCTCTGCTACAGAACAGCTTGGGCCAATATGACCAGCCTCGGGCTCCCTCAGATTGACCATGTTTTTGTGCAGTGATCCGTTGCAGCAGTGGATCACAGAAGTCGATAGGAGGTGTTTATTGACACAAGGGGTGAGATTTAATAGGATGAGAGATTCAGAAAGTGATAGATTTGGTAAGAAATCTCCAGCTTTTTTTAAAGCGCCAATCATTTACACTGCAGAACCAGTTTCATTTTGCCGTGTAAATGATTGCCGCTTTTAAAAAAAGGGACGTCTGTTTCCCCATTGGCTGCGTTCTCGTTTTGTTTATTTAATTCGCACCCGTTGCGTTTTATTAATAGGGCGTTTGCAGATTTTCTACATTTCTTTTGTGAGTTGTAATTGCACTGAATGTTTTAATTGAGCTCGCAGATCAGATTGTAGATCTTTTCCCATACACTGCAGATCATTTCTCCATCGTTATTATGATGAAAATCTGCCGCAAGCTAACTCCCTTCCGCAGTCTAAGGCAGTCTAAGGTTCCTTCTATCTAATTTAAACCAGACACGAGCCAGAGAGTGCCATTGCCCATACGGAGGTTTTACCGCCCAGGTACTCGGGCACTGATGGAAATACGCAAGTACCAGAAATCAACGAAGCTGCTGATCAGGAAGGCCCCGTTCTACCGCCTGGTGAGATGGTGTTGCCTGTTCTGCATCTAACAGTTTCCCCTACTCTGTGCTCTGCTAGTAATGTCTGCTTTTTCTGTTTTAGGTGAGAGAGGTCTGCCTGGAGTATTCCCACGGAGTGCCGTTCAGCTGGCAAAGCCAAGCGCTGATGGCATTGCAGGAGGTAAGGCTTCTTAGCGGCGTAAACGCTCGCTGTATTCTGTTTGGGGTAATCTTAGAATTATGTATTGTACTAAGATCTGATGCGGCCATGTATACCTCACCCATATCCTGGCCGTGTTCTGCTCTGTATATCCCATCACGTGTCACTAGAATCAGCGCTAATGCTCGATCTCCATCATAGTCATCGGTTGCGATTCGGAATGGTTTAAAGCACCAGCCAACAAGCTGAAACTTAAGCAGGCTGGCCGTCTGCTTCAAACACCTGAGTACAACAGGGATCTGCGATGCCTTCAAGTGGCGTGCCCATGTTTTGCAGAACGGTGTCGAGTTTCACCCTCTAAACATTGCAGCATGTCGGCAATCCTGCAGCCAATGGGGGGGCTCTGAGCGACATCCCAGGATTGGGTCTGTGTGCAAATAGGCACATAGTATATCCCGTACAGGCCACTTACTGATGACTTCAGTGGGCATGATGCCCGTGTTCAGCCCCAGTGCAGTCTCACTGTACCAGACAACTCCTATTACGCAGTCCCCGCTCTCTGATCTTTATCACATCATACACCACTATAATTAGAATTCCCAGCTCAGCTCCGAGCTCATTAGACAGACACGCATTACACAGCGACCTTTCTCAAGGCATAAAGGAATGTTCAAAACCAATACTCCTGATAACACTGGAAAAAGGTTGGTTTCCTACCAGAAGGTAGGAGGTGGACGACAGAGAAGGAGTGCCTTGTGATCCAAGCAGCTCACACCAAGGAAGGTCAGTTCCTTGAAAACAAACGTGAGGAAAAAGAAAAGGGTAGTGGAGCGCTAGGTTGGTATTAGAAAAAAATTCTTAGTTTGAGTATGGTCAATTGGGTATCACAATTAGTAAAATTTATTCAACACTGATAAACATAGTAAAAATGGTTGATACATTTAGACACATGAAGAGGTTATAAATGAATACATAAAATCAGCACATATAAAAAAGAATTTAAGAATAGTTGGCCTGAGCACTATACTTATGCGTTCTCCCGCTTGCCAAATGTCCTGAGCCAGTCCGTCCTGTAGTTTAACTGGAGATTGTGGAGGCTGGGTGTCCATATACCATGCTGGGAATTCGATGCCGCTGTGTAGGATGTCGCTGTCTGGATGTTGTATAGACAGATGCACAGGCTGAAGGTAGGCTTCCCAATGAGTATGCTGGTGGTTGTATCCCAAGGTTCTCTTCCAGTGGGTGAAGAACGGATGGAAAATTAATCCGAATATAAAGGCTGGGCAAGATATGGTTTTGGGAGTGTCCCGCAATAGAGCTCAGAGTCCAAACTGACAGTATACTGACGCGTTTCGTTACCTAGGCTGGTAACTTTATCAAAGGAGAGTTTCCTTTGATAAAGTTACCAGCCTAGGTAACGAAACGTCCCTCTATTGTGAGATTTCTCGCAGTTCCCTGCTGCAAACTGGAAGCGGGATAAGGGGGGCAGGATAGGCAGGTTCCGGAAACGGGGGCGTTTTCTGAGAGCTCCCAGATCTGGATCTTCCAGCACAGATTTCCTGGCCTCTGCTACAGAACAGCTTGGGCCAATATGACCAGCCTCGGGCTCCCTCAGATTGACCATGTTTTTGTGCAGTGATCCGTTGCAGCAGTGGATCACAGAAGTCGATAGGAGGTGTTTATTGACACAAGGGGTGAGATTTAATAGGATGAGAGATTCAGAAAGTGATAGATTTGGTAAGAAATCCCCAGCTTTTTTTAAAGCGCCAATCATTTACACTGCAGAACCAGTTTCATTTTGCCGTGTAAATGATTGCCGCTTTTAAAAAAAGGGACGTCTGTTTCCCCATTGGCTGCGTTCTCGTTTTGTTTATTTAATTCGCACCCGTTGCGTTTTATTAATAGGGCGTTTGCAGATTTTCTACATTTCTTTTGTGAGTTGTAATTGCACTGAATGTTTTAATTGAGCTCGCAGATCAGATTGTAGATCTTTTCCCATACACTGCAGATCATTTCTCCATCGTTATTATGATGAAAATCTGCCGCAAGCTAACTCCCTTCCGCAGTCTAAGGCAGTCTAAGGTTCCTTCTATCTAATTTAAACCAGACACGAGCCAGAGAGTGCCATTGCCCATACGGAGGTTTTACCGCCCAGGTACTCGGGCACTGATGGAAATACGCAAGTACCAGAAATCAACGAAGCTGCTGATCAGGAAGGCCCCGTTCTACCGCCTGGTGAGATGGTGTTGCCTGTTCTGCATCTAACAGTTTCCCCTACTCTGTGCTCTGCTAGTAATGTCTGCTTTTTCTGTTTTAGGTGAGAGAGGTCTGCCTGGAGTATTCCCACGGAGTGCCGTTCAGCTGGCAAAGCCAAGCGCTGATGGCATTGCAGGAGGTAAGGCTTCTTAGCGGCGTAAACGCTCGCTGTATTCTGTTTGGGGTAATCTTAGAATTATGTATTGTACTAAGATCTGATGCGGCCATGTATACCTCACCCATATCCTGGCCGTGTTCTGCTCTGTATATCCCATCACGTGTCACTAGAATCAGCGCTAATGCTCGATCTCCATCATAGTCATCGGTTGCGATTCGGAATGGTTTAAAGCACCAGCCAACAAGCTGAAACTTAAGCAGGCTGGCCGTCTGCTTCAAACACCTGAGTACAACAGGGATCTGCGATGCCTTCAAGTGGCGTGCCCATGTTTTGCAGAACGGTGTCGAGTTTCACCCTCTAAACATTGCAGCATGTCGGCAATCCTGCAGCCAATGGGGGGGCTCTGAGCGACATCCCAGGATTGGGTCTGTGTGCAAATAGGCACATAGTATATCCCGTACAGGCCACTTACTGATGACTTCAGTGGGCATGATGCCCGTGTTCAGCCCCAGTGCAGTCTCACTGTACCAGACAACTCCTATTACGCAGTCCCCGCTCTCTGATCTTTATCACATCATACACCACTATAATTAGAATTCCCAGCTCAGCTCCGAGCTCATTAGACAGACACGCATTACACAGCGACCTTTCTCAAGGCATAAAGGAATGTTCAAAACCAATACTCCTGATAACACTGGAAAAAGGTTGGTTTCCTACCAGAAGGTAGGAGGTGGACGACAGAGAAGGAGTGCCTTGTGATCCAAGCAGCTCACACCAAGGAAGGTCAGTTCCTTGAAAACAAACGTGAGGAAAAAGAAAAGGGTAGTGGAGCGCTAGGTTGGTATTAGAAAAAAATTCTTAGTTTGAGTATGGTCAATTGGGTATCACAATTAGTAAAATTTATTCAACACTGATAAACATAGTAAAAATGGTTGATACATTTAGACACATGAAGAGGTTATAAATGAATACATAAAATCAGCACATATAAAAAAGAATTTAAGAATAGTTGGCCTGAGCACTATACTTATGCGTTCTCCCGCTTGCCAAATGTCCTGAGCCAGTCCGTCCTGTAGTTTAACTGGAGATTGTGGAGGCTGGGTGTCCATATACCATGCTGGGAATTCGATGCCGCTGTGTAGGATGTCGCTGTCTGGATGTTGTATAGACAGATGCACAGGCTGAAGGTAGGCTTCCCAATGAGTATGCTGGTGGTTGTATCCCAAGGTTCTCTTCCAGTGGGTGAAGAACGGATGGAAAATTAATCCGAATATAAAGGCTGGGCAAGATATGGTTTTGGGAGTGTCCCGCAATAGAGCTCAGAGTCCAAACTGACAGTATACTGACGCGTTTCGTTACCTAGGCTGGTAACTTTATCAAAGGAGAGTCTCCTTTGATAAAGTTACCAGCCTAGGTAACGAAACGTCCCTCTATTGTGAGATTTCTCGCAGTTCCCTGCTGCAAACTGGAAGCGGGATAAGGGGGGCAGGATAGGCAGGTTCCGGAAACGGGGGCGTTTTCTGAGAGCTCCCAGATCTGGATCTTCCAGCACAGATTTCCTGGCCTCTGCTACAGAACAGCTTGGGCCAATATGACCAGCCTCGGGCTCCCTCAGATTGACCATGTTTTTGTGCAGTGATCCGTTGCAGCAGTGGATCACAGAAGTCGATAGGAGGTGTTTATTGACACAAGGGGTGAGATTTAATAGGATGAGAGATTCAGAAAGTGATAGATTTGGTAAGAAATCTCCAGCTTTTTTTAAAGCGCCAATCATTTACACTGCAGAACCAGTTTCATTTTGCCGTGTAAATGATTGCCGCTTTTAAAAAAAGGGACGTCTGTTTCCCCATTGGCTGCGTTCTCGTTTTGTTTATTTAATTCGCACCCGTTGCGTTTTATTAATAGGGCGTTTGCAGATTTTCTACATTTCTTTTGTGAGTTGTAATTGCACTGAATGTTTTAATTGAGCTCGCAGATCAGATTGTAGATCTTTTCCCATACACTGCAGATCATTTCTCCATCGTTATTATGATGAAAATCTGCCGCAAGCTAACTCCCTTCCGCAGTCTAAGGCAGTCTAAGGTTCCTTCTATCTAATTTAAACCAGACACGAGCCAGAGAGTGCCATTGCCCATACGGAGGTTTTACCGCCCAGGTACTCGGGCACTGATGGAAATACGCAAGTACCAGAAATCAACGAAGCTGCTGATCAGGAAGGCCCCGTTCTACCGCCTGGTGAGATGGTGTTGCCTGTTCTGCATCTAACAGTTTCCCCTACTCTGTGCTCTGCTAGTAATGTCTGCTTTTTCTGTTTTAGGTGAGAGAGGTCTGCCTGGAGTATTCCCACGGAGTGCCGTTCAGCTGGCAAAGCCAAGCGCTGATGGCATTGCAGGAGGTAAGGCTTCTTAGCGGCGTAAACGCTCGCTGTATTCTGTTTGGGGTAATCTTAGAATTATGTATTGTACTAAGATCTGATGCGGCCATGTATACCTCACCCATATCCTGGCCGTGTTCTGCTCTGTATATCCCATCACGTGTCACTAGAATCAGCGCTAATGCTCGATCTCCATCATAGTCATCGGTTGCGATTCGGAATGGTTTAAAGCACCAGCCAACAAGCTGAAACTTAAGCAGGCTGGCCGTCTGCTTCAAACACCTGAGTACAACAGGGATCTGCGATGCCTTCAAGTGGCGTGCCCATGTTTTGCAGAACGGTGTCGAGTTTCACCCTCTAAACATTGCAGCATGTCGGCAATCCTGCAGCCAATGGGGGGGCTCTGAGCGACAACCCAGGATTGGGTCTGTGTGCAAATAGGCACATAGTATATCCCGTACAGGCCACTTACTGATGACTTCAGTGGGCATGATGCCCGTGTTCAGCCCCAGTGCAGTCTCACTGTACCAGACAACTCCTATTACGCAGTCCCCGCTCTCTGATCTTTATCACATCATACACCACTATAATTAGAATTCCCAGCTCAGCTCCGAGCTCATTAGACAGACACGCATTACACAGCGACCTTTCTCAAGGCATAAAGGAATGTTCAAAACCAATACTCCTGATAACACTGGAAAAAGGTTGGTTTCCTACCAGAAGGTAGGAGGTGGACGACAGAGAAGGAGTGCCTTGTGATCCAAGCAGCTCACACCAAGGAAGGTCAGTTCCTTGAAAACAAACGTGAGGAAAAAGAAAAGGGTAGTGGAGCGCTAGGTTGGTATTAGAAAAAAATTCTTAGTTTGAGTATGGTCAATTGGGTATCACAATTAGTAAAATTTATTCAACACTGATAAACATAGTAAAAATGGTTGATACATTTAGACACATGAAGAGGTTATAAATGAATACATAAAATCAGCACATATAAAAAAGAATTTAAGAATAGTTGGCCTGAGCACTATACTTATGCGTTCTCCCGCTTGCCAAATGTCCTGAGCCAGTCCGTCCTGTAGTTTAACTGGAGATTGTGGAGGCTGGGTGTCCATATACCATGCTGGGAATTCGATGCCGCTGTGTAGGATGTCGCTGTCTGGATGTTGTATAGACAGATGCACAGGCTGAAGGTAGGCTTCCCAATGAGTATGCTGGTGGTTGTATCCCAAGGTTCTCTTCCAGTGGGTGAAGAACGGATGGAAAATTAATCCGAATATAAAGGCTGGGCAAGATATGGTTTTGGGAGTGTCCCGCAATAGAGCTCAGAGTCCAAACTGACAGTATACTGACGCGTTTCGTTACCTAGGCTGGTAACTTTATCAAAGGAGAGTCTCCTTTGATAAAGTTACCAGCCTAGGTAACGAAACGTCCCTCTATTGTGAGATTTCTCGCAGTTCCCTGCTGCAAACTGGAAGCGGGATAAGGGGGGCAGGATAGGCAGGTTCCGGAAACGGGGGCGTTTTCTGAGAGCTCCCAGATCTGGATCTTCCAGCACAGATTTCCTGGCCTCTGCTACAGAACAGCTTGGGCCAATATGACCAGCCTCGGGCTCCCTCAGATTGACCATGTTTTTGTGCAGTGATCCGTTGCAGCAGTGGATCACAGAAGTCGATAGGAGGTGTTTATTGACACAAGGGGTGAGATTTAATAGGATGAGAGATTCAGAAAGTGATAGATTTGGTAAGAAATCTCCAGCTTTTTTTAAAGCGCCAATCATTTACACTGCAGAACCAGTTTCATTTTGCCGTGTAAATGATTGCCGCTTTTAAAAAAAGGGACGTCTGTTTCCCCATTGGCTGCGTTCTCGTTTTGTTTATTTAATTCGCACCCGTTGCGTTTTATTAATAGGGCGTTTGCAGATTTTCTACATTTCTTTTGTGAGTTGTAATTGCACTGAATGTTTTAATTGAGCTCGCAGATCAGATTGTAGATCTTTTCCCATACACTGCAGATCATTTCTCCATCGTTATTATGATGAAAATCTGCCGCAAGCTAACTCCCTTCCGCAGTCTAAGGCAGTCTAAGGTTCCTTCTATCTAATTTAAACCAGACACGAGCCAGAGAGTGCCATTGCCCATACGGAGGTTTTACCGCCCAGGTACTCGGGCACTGATGGAAATACGCAAGTACCAGAAATCAACGAAGCTGCTGATCAGGAAGGCCCCGTTCTACCGCCTGGTGAGATGGTGTTGCCTGTTCTGCATCTAACAGTTTCCCCTACTCTGTGCTCTGCTAGTAATGTCTGCTTTTTCTGTTTTAGGTGAGAGAGGTCTGCCTGGAGTATTCCCACGGAGTGCCGTTCAGCTGGCAAAGCCAAGCGCTGATGGCATTGCAGGAGGTAAGGCTTCTTAGCGGCGTAAACGCTCGCTGTATTCTGTTTGGGGTAATCTTAGAATTATGTATTGTACTAAGATCTGATGCGGCCATGTATACCTCACCCATATCCTGGCCGTGTTCTGCTCTGTATATCCCATCACGTGTCACTAGAATCAGCGCTAATGCTCGATCTCCATCATAGTCATCGGTTGCGATTCGGAATGGTTTAAAGCACCAGCCAACAAGCTGAAACTTAAGCAGGCTGGCCGTCTGCTTCAAACACCTGAGTACAACAGGGATCTGCGATGCCTTCAAGTGGCGTGCCCATGTTTTGCAGAACGGTGTCGAGTTTCACCCTCTAAACATTGCAGCATGTCGGCAATCCTGCAGCCAATGGGGGGGCTCTGAGCGACATCCCAGGATTGGGTCTGTGTGCAAATAGGCACATAGTATATCCCGTACAGGCCACTTACTGATGACTTCAGTGGGCATGATGCCCGTGTTCAGCCCCAGTGCAGTCTCACTGTACCAGACAACTCCTATTACGCAGTCCCCGCTCTCTGATCTTTATCACATCATACACCACTATAATTAGAATTCCCAGCTCAGCTCCGAGCTCATTAGACAGACACGCATTACACAGCGACCTTTCTCAAGGCATAAAGGAATGTTCAAAACCAATACTCCTGATAACACTGGAAAAAGGTTGGTTTCCTACCAGAAGGTAGGAGGTGGACGACAGAGAAGGAGTGCCTTGTGATCCAAGCAGCTCACACCAAGGAAGGTCAGTTCCTTGAAAACAAACGTGAGGAAAAAGAAAAGGGTAGTGGAGCGCTAGGTTGGTATTAGAAAAAAATTCTTAGTTTGAGTATGGTCAATTGGGTATCACAATTAGTAAAATTTATTCAACACTGATAAACATAGTAAAAATGGTTGATACATTTAGACACATGAAGAGGTTATAAATGAATACATAAAATCAGCACATATAAAAAAGAATTTAAGAATAGTTGGCCTGAGCACTATACTTATGCGTTCTCCCGCTTGCCAAATGTCCTGAGCCAGTCCGTCCTGTAGTTTAACTGGAGATTGTGGAGGCTGGGTGTCCATATACCATGCTGGGAATTCGATGCCGCTGTGTAGGATGTCGCTGTCTGGATGTTGTATAGACAGATGCACAGGCTGAAGGTAGGCTTCCCAATGAGTATGCTGGTGGTTGTATCCCAAGGTTCTCTTCCAGTGGGTGAAGAACGGATGGAAAATTAATCCGAATATAAAGGCTGGGCAAGATATGGTTTTGGGAGTGTCCCGCAATAGAGCTCAGAGTCCAAACTGACAGTATACTGACGCGTTTCGTTACCTAGGCTGGTAACTTTATCAAAGGAGAGTTTCCTTTGATAAAGTTACCAGCCTAGGTAACGAAACGTCCCTCTATTGTGAGATTTCTCGCAGTTCCCTGCTGCAAACTGGAAGCGGGATAAGGGGGGCAGGATAGGCAGGTTCCGGAAACGGGGGCGTTTTCTGAGAGCTCCCAGATCTGGATCTTCCAGCACAGATTTCCTGGCCTCTGCTACAGAACAGCTTGGGCCAATATGACCAGCCTCGGGCTCCCTCAGATTGACCATGTTTTTGTGCAGTGATCCGTTGCAGCAGTGGATCACAGAAGTCGATAGGAGGTGTTTATTGACACAAGGGGTGAGATTTAATAGGATGAGAGATTCAGAAAGTGATAGATTTGGTAAGAAATCCCCAGCTTTTTTTAAAGCGCCAATCATTTACACTGCAGAACCAGTTTCATTTTGCCGTGTAAATGATTGCCGCTTTTAAAAAAAGGGACGTCTGTTTCCCCATTGGCTGCGTTCTCGTTTTGTTTATTTAATTCGCACCCGTTGCGTTTTATTAATAGGGCGTTTGCAGATTTTCTACATTTCTTTTGTGAGTTGTAATTGCACTGAATGTTTTAATTGAGCTCGCAGATCAGATTGTAGATCTTTTCCCATACACTGCAGATCATTTCTCCATCGTTATTATGATGAAAATCTGCCGCAAGCTAACTCCCTTCCGCAGTCTAAGGCAGTCTAAGGTTCCTTCTATCTAATTTAAACCAGACACGAGCCAGAGAGTGCCATTGCCCATACGGAGGTTTTACCGCCCAGGTACTCGGGCACTGATGGAAATACGCAAGTACCAGAAATCAACGAAGCTGCTGATCAGGAAGGCCCCGTTCTACCGCCTGGTGAGATGGTGTTGCCTGTTCTGCATCTAACAGTT
The DNA here is from genome assembly GCF_055691185.1 of Crinia signifera. Lineage (NCBI taxonomy): Eukaryota > Metazoa > Chordata > Amphibia > Anura > Myobatrachidae > Crinia > Crinia signifera. The sequence goes on along the minus strand of NC_139217.1, from coordinate 207,335,233 downwards.
TCCCCTACTCTGTGCTCTGCTAGTAATGTCTGCTTTTTCTGTTTTAGGTGAGAGAGGTCTGCCTGGAGTATTCCCACGGAGTGCCGTTCAGCTGGCAAAGCCAAGCGCTGATGGCATTGCAGGAGGTAAGGCTTCTTAGCGGCGTAAACGCTCGCTGTATTCTGTTTGGGGTAATCTTAGAATTATGTATTGTACTAAGATCTGATGCGGCCATGTATACCTCACCCATATCCTGGCCGTGTTCTGCTCTGTATATCCCATCACGTGTCACTAGAATCAGCGCTAATGCTCGATCTCCATCATAGTCATCGGTTGCGATTCGGAATGGTTTAAAGCACCAGCCAACAAGCTGAAACTTAAGCAGGCTGGCCGTCTGCTTCAAACACCTGAGTACAACAGGGATCTGCGATGCCTTCAAGTGGCGTGCCCATGTTTTGCAGAACGGTGTCGAGTTTCACCCTCTAAACATTGCAGCATGTCGGCAATCCTGCAGCCAATGGGGGGGCTCTGAGCGACATCCCAGGATTGGGTCTGTGTGCAAATAGGCACATAGTATATCCCGTACAGGCCACTTACTGATGACTTCAGTGGGCATGATGCCCGTGTTCAGCCCCAGTGCAGTCTCACTGTACCAGACAACTCCTATTACGCAGTCCCCGCTCTCTGATCTTTATCACATCATACACCACTATAATTAGAATTCCCAGCTCAGCTCCGAGCTCATTAGACAGACACGCATTACACAGCGACCTTTCTCAAGGCATAAAGGAATGTTCAAAACCAATACTCCTGATAACACTGGAAAAAGGTTGGTTTCCTACCAGAAGGTAGGAGGTGGACGACAGAGAAGGAGTGCCTTGTGATCCAAGCAGCTCACACCAAGGAAGGTCAGTTCCTTGAAAACAAACGTGAGGAAAAAGAAAAGGGTAGTGGAGCGCTAGGTTGGTATTAGAAAAAAATTCTTAGTTTGAGTATGGTCAATTGGGTATCACAATTAGTAAAATTTATTCAACACTGATAAACATAGTAAAAATGGTTGATACATTTAGACACATGAAGAGGTTATAAATGAATACATAAAATCAGCACATATAAAAAAGAATTTAAGAATAGTTGGCCTGAGCACTATACTTATGCGTTCTCCCGCTTGCCAAATGTCCTGAGCCAGTCCGTCCTGTAGTTTAACTGGAGATTGTGGAGGCTGGGTGTCCATATACCATGCTGGGAATTCGATGTCGCTGTCTGGATGTTGTATAGACAGATGCACAGGCTGAAGGTAGGCTTCCCAATGAGTATGCTGGTGGTTGTATCCCAAGGTTCTCTTCCAGTGGGTGAAGAACGGATGGAAAATTAATCCGAATATAAAGGCTGGGCAAGATATGGTTTTGGGAGTGTCCCGCAATAGAGCTCAGAGTCCAAACTGACAGTATACTGACGCGTTTCGTTACCTAGGCTGGTAACTTTATCAAAGGAGAGTCTCCTTTGATAAAGTTACCAGCCTAGGTAACGAAACGTCCCTCTATTGTGAGATTTCTCGCAGTTCCCTGCTGCAAACTGGAAGCGGGATAAGGGGGGCAGGATAGGCAGGTTCCGGAAACGGGGGCGTTTTCTGAGAGCTCCCAGATCTGGATCTTCCAGCACAGATTTCCTGGCCTCTGCTACAGAACAGCTTGGGCCAATATGACCAGCCTCGGGCTCCCTCAGATTGACCATGTTTTTGTGCAGTGATCCGTTGCAGCAGTGGATCACAGAAGTCGATAGGAGGTGTTTATTGACACAAGGGGTGAGATTTAATAGGATGAGAGATTCAGAAAGTGATAGATTTGGTAAGAAATCTCCAGCTTTTTTTAAAGCGCCAATCATTTACACTGCAGAACCAGTTTCATTTTGCCGTGTAAATGATTGCCGCTTTTAAAAAAAGGGACGTCTGTTTCCCCATTGGCTGCGTTCTCGTTTTGTTTATTTAATTCGCACCCGTTGCGTTTTATTAATAGGGCGTTTGCAGATTTTCTACATTTCTTTTGTGAGTTGTAATTGCACTGAATGTTTTAATTGAGCTCGCAGATCAGATTGTAGATCTTTTCCCATACACTGCAGATCATTTCTCCATCGTTATTATGATGAAAATCTGCCGCAAGCTAACTCCCTTCCGCAGTCTAAGGCAGTCTAAGGTTCCTTCTATCTAATTTAAACCAGACACGAGCCAGAGAGTGCCATTGCCCATACGGAGGTTTTACCGCCCAGGTACTCGGGCACTGATGGAAATACGCAAGTACCAGAAATCAACGAAGCTGCTGATCAGGAAGGCCCCGTTCTACCGCCTGGTGAGATGGTGTTGCCTGTTCTGCATCTAACAGTTTCCCCTACTCTGTGCTTTGCTAGTAATGTCTGCTTTTTCTGTTTTAGGTGAGAGAGGTCTGCCTGGAGTATTCCCACGGAGTGCCGTTCAGCTGGCAAAGCCAAGCGCTGATGGCATTGCAGGAGGTAAGGCTTCTTAGCGGCGTAAACGCTCGCTGTATTCTGTTTGGGGTAATCTTAGAATTATGTATTGTACTAAGATCTGATGCGGCCATGTATACCTCACCCATATCCTGGCCGTGTTCTGCTCTGTATATCCCATCACGTGTCACTAGAATCAGCGCTAATGCTCGATCTCCATCATAGTCATCGGTTGCGATTCGGAATGGTTTAAAGCACCAGCCAACAAGCTGAAACTTAAGCAGGCTGGCCGTCTGCTTCAAACACCTGAGTACAACAGGGATCTGCGATGCCTTCAAGTGGCGTGCCCATGTTTTGCAGAACGGTGTCGAGTTTCACCCTCTAAACATTGCAGCATGTCGGCAATCCTGCAGCCAATGGGGGGGCTCTGAGCGACATCCCAGGATTGGGTCTATGTGCAAATAGGCACATAGTATATCCCGTACAGGCCACTTACTGATGACTTCAGTGGGCATGATGCCCGTGTTCAGCCCCAGTGCAGTCTCACTGTACCAGACAACTCCTATTACGCAGTCCCCGCTCTCTGATCTTTATCACATCATACACCACTATAATTATAATTCCCAGCTCAGCTCCGAGCTCATTAGACAGACACGCATTACACAGCGACCTTTCTCAAGGCATAAAGGAATGTTCAAAACCAATACTCCTGATAACACTGGAAAAAGGTTGGTTTCCTACCAGAAGGTAGGAGGTGGACGACAGAGAAGGAGTGCCTTGTGATCCAAGCAGCTCACACTAAGGAAGGTCAGTTCCTTGAAAACAAACGTGAGGAAAAAGAAAAGGGTAGTGGAGCGCTAGGTTGGTATTAGAAAAAAATTCTTAGTTTGAGTATGGTCAATTGGGTATCACAATTAGTAAAATTTATTCAACACTGATAAACATAGTAAAAATGGTTGATACATTTAGACACATGAAGAGGTTATAAATGAATACATAAAATCAGCACATATAAAAAAGAATTTAAGAATAGTTGGCCTGAGCACTATACTTATGCGTTCTCCCGCTTGCCAAATGTCCTGAGCCAGTCCGTCCTGTAGTTTAACTGGAGATTGTGGAGGCTGGGTGTCCATATACCATGCTGGGAATTCGATGCCGCTGTGTAGGATGTCGCTGTCTGGATGTTGTATAGACAGATGCACAGGCTGAAGGTAGGCTTCCCAATGAGTATGCTGGTGGTTGTATCCCAAGGTTCTCTTCCAGTGGGTGAAGAACGGATGGAAAATTAATCCGAATATAAAGGCTGGGCAAGATATGGTTTTGGGAGTGTCCCGCAATAGAGCTCAGAGTCCAAACTGACAGTATACTGACGCGTTTCGTTACCTAGGCTGGTAACTTTATCAAAGGAGAGTCTCCTTTGATAAAGTTACCAGCCTAGGTAACGAAACGTCCCTCTATTGTGAGATTTCTCGCAGTTCCCTGCTGCAAACTGGAAGCGGGATAAGGGGGGCAGGATAGGCAGGTTCCGGAAACGGGGGCGTTTTCTGAGAGCTCCCAGATCTGGATCTTCCAGCACAGATTTCCTGGCCTCTGCTACAGAACAGCTTGGGCCAATATGACCAGCCTCGGGCTCCCTCAGATTGACCATGTTTTTGTGCAGTGATCCGTTGCAGCAGTGGATCACAGAAGTCGATAGGAGGTGTTTATTGACACAAGGGGTGAGATTTAATAGGATGAGAGATTCAGAAAGTGATAGATTTGGTAAGAAATCTCCAGCTTTTTTTAAAGCGCCAATCATTTACACTGCAGAACCAGTTTCATTTTGCCGTGTAAATGATTGCCGCTTTTAAAAAAAGGGACGTCTGTTTCCCCATTGGCTGCGTTCTCGTTTTGTTTATTTAATTCGCACCCGTTGCGTTTTATTAATAGGGCGTTTGCAGATTTTCTACATTTCTTTTGTGAGTTGTAATTGCACTGAATGTTTTAATTGAGCTCGCAGATCAGATTGTAGATCTTTTCCCATACACTGCAGATCATTTCTCCATCGTTATTATAATGAAAATCTGCCGCAAGCTAACTCCCTTCCGCAGTCTAAGGCAGTCTAAGGTTCCAGACCATCGAATTCCAGATAATCGGTGGTGTGCTACGTGAAAGTCTTCCAAAATAGAATCTGCACTTTGGGAAAAAATAAAAAATTATAATTTTAAATTTTATTTATTTTTTAATAATTTTTATATTGACTGCATTAGATGCTGCCCCATTTCCACAGGGCATATGCAACTGCCCCCCCCCCCCCCCCCAATCAGCTCTGCTTTTAGAAGATAAGCTTTAAATGTTCAATCAAGCTATCCCATAAATTGTTTGTTTCTGCAGAGTGGTGCGCTATAGTCCTAAAAATGGAAAAGAAAGTGTCTGAAGCCAGTGTTAACCGCAGGAAGTCCAACAATCCTCAGCGGGTGTCTGCAGCCTCGGCTGGTACATCTCAGAGTAAGAGGAAGCGTCTTTTTAATATTTTTTTTTTGTAAGGAATAAATAACGAAAGCTAAAGGAGATGCGTGGGACTGAGCTTGCTGTGGTGACCAGTAATGTGTCCAACGCTTGTCCACAGAATGTTCGCTGCATTTATTGTATTGGATAACGGGTTACAGAAGTCCAAAAAGGGGAGACTGTTAAACTCTGTTCTTTGTCTTCTATCTAATTTAAACCAGACACGAGCCAGAGAGTGCCATTGCCCATACGGAGGTTTTACCGCCCAGGTACTCGGGCACTGATGGAAATACGCAAGTACCAGAAATCAACGAAGCTGCTGATCAGGAAGGCCCCGTTCTACCGCCTGGTGAGATGGTGTTGCCTGTTCTGCATCTAACAGTTTCCCCTACTCTGTGCTCTGCTAGTAATGTCTGCTTTTTCTGTTTTAGGTGAGAGAGGTCTGCCTGGAGTATTCCCACGGAGTGCCGTTCAGCTGGCAAAGCCAAGCGCTGATTGCATTGCAGGAGGTAAGGCTTCTTAGCGGCGTAAACGCTCGCTGTATTCTGTTTGGGGTAATCTTAGAATTATGTATTGTACTAAGATCTGATGCGGCCATGTATACCTCACCCATATCCTGGCCGTGTTCTGCTCTGTATATCCCATCACGTGTCACTAGAATCAGCGCTAATGCTCGATCTCCATCATAGTCATCGGTTGCGATTCGGAATGGTTTAAAGCACCAGCCAACAAGCTGAAACTTAAGCAGGCTGGCCGTTTGCTTCAAACACCTGAGTACAACAGGGATCTGCGATGCCTTCAAGTGGCGTGCCCATGTTTTGCAGAACGGTGTCGAGTTTCACCCTCTAAACATTGCAGCATGTCGGCAATCCTGCAGCCAATGGGGGGGCTCTGAGCGACATCCCAGGATTGGGTCTGTGTGCAAATAGGCACATAGTATATCCCGTACAGGCCACTTACTGATGACTTCAGTGGGCATGATGCCCGTGTTCAGCCCCAGTGCAGTCTCACTGTACCAGACAACTCCTATTACGCAGTCCCCGCGCTCTGATCTTTATCACATCATACACCACTATAATTAGAATTCCCAGCTCAGCTCCGAGCTCATTAGACAGACACGCATTACACAGCGACCTTTCTCAAGGCATAAAGGAATGTTCAAAACCAATACTCCTGATAACACTGGAAAAAGGTTGGTTTCCTACCAGAAGGTAGGAGGTGGACGACAGAGAAGGAGTGCCTTGTGATCCAAGCAGCTCACACCAAGGAAGGTCAGTTCCTTGAAAACAAACGTGAGGAAAAAGAAAAGGGTAGTGGAGCGCTAGGTTGGTATTAGAAAAAAATTCTTAGTTTGAGTATGGTCAATTGGGTATCACAATTAGTAAAATTTATTCAACACTGATAAACATAGTAAAAATGGTTGATACATTTAGACACATGAAGAGGTTATAAATGAATACATAAAATCAGCACATATAAAAAAGAATTTAAGAATAGTTGGCCTGAGCACTATACTTATGCGTTCTCCCGCTTGCCAAATGTCCTGAGCCAGTCCGTCCTGTAGTTTAACTGGAGATTGTGGAGGCTGGGTGTCCATATACCATGCTGGGAATTCGATGCCGCTGTGTAGGATGTCGCTGTCTGGATGTTGTATAGACAGATGCACAGGCTGAAGGTAGGCTTCCCAATGAGTATGCTGGTGGTTGTATCCCAAGGTTCTCTTCCAGTGGGTGAAGAACGGATGGAAAATTAATCCGAATATAAAGGCTGGGCAAGATATGGTTTTGGGAGTGTCCCGCAATAGAGCTCAGAGTCCAAACTGACAGTATACTGACGCGTTTCGTTACCTAGGCTGGTAACTTTATCAAAGGAGAGTCTCCTTTGATAAAGTTACCAGTCTAGGTAACGAAACGTCCCTCTATTGTGAGATTTCTCGCAGTTCCCTGCTGCAAACTGGAAGCGGGATAAGGGGGGCAGGATAGGCAGGTTCCGGAAACGGGGGCGTTTTCTGAGAGCTCCCAGATCTGGATCTTCCAGCACAGATTTCCTGGCCTCTGCTACAGAACAGCTTGGGCCAATATGACCAGCCTCGGGCTCCCTCAGATTGACCATGTTTTTGTGCAGTGATCCGTTGCAGCAGTGGATCACAGAAGTCGATAGGAGGTGTTTATTGACACAAGGGGTGAGATTTAATAGGATGAGAGATTCAGAAAGTGGTAGATTTGGTAAGAAATCTCCAGCTTTTTTTAAAGCGCCAATCATTTACACTGCAGAACCAGTTTCATTTTGCCGTGTAAATGATTGCCGCTTTTAAAAAAAGGGACGTCTGTTTCCCCATTGGCTGCGTTCTCGTTTTGTTTATTTAATTCGCACCCGTTGCGTTTTATTAATAGGGCGTTTGCAGATTTTCTACATTTCTTTTGTGAGTTGTAATTGCACTGAATGTTTTAATTGAGCTCGCAGATCAGATTGTAGATCTTTTCCCATACACTGCAGATCATTTCTCCATCGTTATTATGATGAAAATCTGCCGCAAGCTAACTCCCTTCCGCAGTCTAAGGCAGTCTAAGGTTCCAGACCATCGAATTCCAGATAATCGGTGGTGTGCTACGTGAAAGTCTTCCAAAATAGAATCTGCACTTTGGGAAAAAATAAAAAATTATAATTTTAAATTTTATTTATTTTTTAATAATTTTTATATTGACTGCATTAGATGCTGCCCCATTTCCACAGGGCATATGCAACTGCCCCCACCCCCCCCAATCAGCTCTGCTTTTAGAAGATAAGCTTTAAATGTTCAATCAAGCTATCCCATAAATTGTTTGTTTCTGCAGAGTGGTGCGCTATAGTCCTAAAAATGGAAAAGAAAGTGTCTGAAGCCAGTGTTAACCGCAGGAAGTCCAACAATCCTCAGCGGGTGTCTGCAGCCTCGGCTGGTACATCTCAGAGTAAGAGGAAGCGTCTTTTTTATATTTTTTTTTTGTAAGGAATAAATAACGAAAGCTAAAGGAGATGCGTGGGACTGAGCTTGCTGTGGTGACCAGTAATGTGTCCAACGCTTGTCCACAGAATGTTCGCTGCATTTATTGTATTGGATAACGGGTTACAGAAGTCCAAAAAGGGGAGACTGTTAAACTCTGTTCTTTGTCTTCTATCTAATTTAAACCAGACACGAGCCAGAGAGTGCCATTGCCCATACGGAGGTTTTACCGCCCAGGTACTCGGGCACTGATGGAAATACGCAAGTACCAGAAATCAACGAAGCTGCTGATCAGGAAGGCCCCGTTCTACCGCCTGGTGAGATGGTGTTGCCTGTTCTGCATCTAACAGTTTCCCCTACTCTGTGCTCTGCTAGTAATGTCTGCTTTTTCTGTTTTAGGTGAGAGAGGTCTGCCTGGAGTATTCCCACGGAGTGCCGTTCAGCTGGCAAAGCCAAGCGCTGATTGCATTGCAGGAGGTAAGGCTTCTTAGCGGCGTAAACGCTCGCTGTATTCTGTTTGGGGTAATCTTAGAATTATGTATTGTACTAAGATCTGATGCGGCCATGTATACCTCACCCATATCCTGGCCGTGTTCTGCTCTGTATATCCCATCACGTGTCACTAGAATCAGCGCTAATGCTCGATCTCCATCATAGTCATCGGTTGCGATTCGGAATGGTTTAAAGCACCAGCCAACAAGCTGAAACTTAAGCAGGCTGGCCGTCTGCTTCAAACACCTGAGTACAACAGGGATCTGCGATGCCTTCAAGTGGCGTGCCCATGTTTTGCAGAACGGTGTCGAGTTTCACCCTCTAAACATTGCAGCATGTCGGCAATCCTGCAGCCAATGGGGGGGCTCTGAGCGACATCCCAGGATTGGGTCTGTGTGCAAATAGGCACATAGTATATCCCGTACAGGCCACTTACTGATGACTTCAGTGGGCATGATGCCCGTGTTCAGCCCCAGTGCAGTCTCACTGTACCAGACAACTCCTATTACGCAGTCCCCGCTCTCTGATCTTTATCACATCATACACCACTATAATTAGAATTCCCAGCTCAGCTCCGAGCTCATTAGACAGACACGCATTACACAGCGACCTTTCTCAAGGCATAAAGGAATGTTCAAAACCAATACTCCTGATAACACTGGAAAAAGGTTGGTTTCCTACCAGAAGGTAGGAGGTGGACGACAGAGAAGGAGTGCCTTGTGATCCAAGCAGCTCACACCAAGGAAGGTCAGTTCCTTGAAAACAAACGTGAGGAAAAAGAAAAGGGTAGTGGAGCGCTAGGTTGGTATTAGAAAAAAATTCTTAGTTTGAGTATGGTCAATTGGGTATCACAATTAGTAAAATTTATTCAACACTGATAAACATAGTAAAAATGGTTGATACATTTAGACACATGAAGAGGTTATAAATGAATACATAAAATCAGCACATATAAAAAAGAATTTAAGAATAGTTGGCCTGAGCACTATACTTATGCGTTCTCCCGCTTGCCAAATGTCCTGAGCCAGTCCGTCCTGTAGTTTAACTGGAGATTGTGGAGGCTGGGTGTCCATATACCATGCTGGGAATTCGATGTCGCTGTCTGGATGTTGTATAGACAGATGCACAGGCTGAAGGTAGGCTTCCCAATGAGTATGCTGGTGGTTGTATCCCAAGGTTCTCTTCCAGTGGGTGAAGAACGGATGGAAAATTAATCCGAATATAAAGGCTGGGCAAGATATGGTTTTGGGAGTGTCCCGCAATAGAGCTCAGAGTCCAAACTGACAGTATACTGACGCGTTTCGTTACCTAGGCTGGTAACTTTATCAAAGGAGAGTCTCCTTTGATAAAGTTACCAGCCTAGGTAACGAAACGTCCCTCTATTGTGAGATTTCTCGCAGTTCCCTGCTGCAAACTGGAAGCGGGATAAGGGGGGCAGGATAGGCAGGTTCCGGAAACGGGGGCGTTTTCTGAGAGCTCCCAGATCTGGATCTTCCAGCACAGATTTCCTGGCCTCTGCTACAGAACAGCTTGGGCCAATATGACCAGCCTCGGGCTCCCTCAGATTGACCATGTTTTTGTGCAGTGATCCGTTGCAGCAGTGGATCACAGAAGTCGATAGGAGGTGTTTATTGACACAAGGGGTGAGATTTAATAGGATGAGAGATTCAGAAAGTGATAGATTTGGTAAGAAATCTCCAGCTTTTTTTAAAGCGCCAATCATTTACACTGCAGAACCAGTTTCATTTTGCCGTGTAAATGATTGCCGCTTTTAAAAAAAGGGACGTCTGTTTCCCCATTGGCTGCGTTCTCGTTTTGTTTATTTAATTCGCACCCGTTGCGTTTTATTAATAGGGCGTTTGCAGATTTTCTACATTTCTTTTGTGAGTTGTAATTGCACTGAATGTTTTAATTGAGCTCGCAGATCAGATTGTAGATCTTTTCCCATACACTGCAGATCATTTCTCCATCGTTATTATGATGAAAATCTGCCGCAAGCTAACTCCCTTCCGCAGTCTAAGGCAGTCTAAGGTTCCTTCTATCTAATTTAAACCAGACACGAGCCAGAGAGTGCCATTGCCCATACGGAGGTTTTACCGCCCAGGTACTCGGGCACTGATGGAAATACGCAAGTACCAGAAATCAACGAAGCTGCTGATCAGGAAGGCCCCGTTCTACCGCCTGGTGAGATGGTGTTGCCTGTTCTGCATCTAACAGTTTCCCCTACTCTGTGCTTTGCTAGTAATGTCTGCTTTTTCTGTTTTAGGTGAGAGAGGTCTGCCTGGAGTATTCCCACGGAGTGCCGTTCAGCTGGCAAAGCCAAGCGCTGATGGCATTGCAGGAGGTAAGGCTTCTTAGCGGCGTAAACGCTCGCTGTATTCTGTTTGGGGTAATCTTAGAATTATGTATTGTACTAAGATCTGATGCGGCCATGTATACCTCACCCATATCCTGGCCGTGTTCTGCTCTGTATATCCCATCACGTGTCACTAGAATCAGCGCTAATGCTCGATCTCCATCATAGTCATCGGTTGCGATTCGGAATGGTTTAAAGCACCAGCCAACAAGCTGAAACTTAAGCAGGCTGGCCGTCTGCTTCAAACACCTGAGTACAACAGGGATCTGCGATGCCTTCAAGTGGCGTGCCCATGTTTTGCAGAACGGTGTCGAGTTTCACCCTCTAAACATTGCAGCATGTCGGCAATCCTGCAGCCAATGGGGGGGCTCTGAGCGACATCCCAGGATTGGGTCTGTGTGCAAATAGGCACATAGTATATCCCGTACAGGCCACTTACTGATGACTTCAGTGGGCATGATGCCCGTGTTCAGCCCCAGTGCAGTCTCACTGTACCAGACAACTCCTATTACGCAGTCCCCGCTCTCTGATCTTTATCACATCATACACCACTATAATTAGAATTCCCAGCTCAGCTCCGAGCTCATTAGACAGACACGCATTACACAGCGACCTTTCTCAAGGCATAAAGGAATGTTCAAAACCAATACTCCTGATAACACTGGAAAAAGGTTGGTTTCCTACCAGAAGGTAGGAGGTGGACGACAGAGAAGGAGTGCCTTGTGATCCAAGCAGCTCACACCAAGGAAGGTCAGTTCCTTGAAAACAAACGTGAGGAAAAAGAAAAGGGTAGTGGAGCGCTAGGTTGGTATTAGAAAAAAATTCTTAGTTTGAGTATGGTCAATTGGGTATCACAATTAGTAAAATTTATTCAACACTGATAAACATAGTAAAAATGGTTGATACATTTAGACACATGAAGAGGTTATAAATGAATACATAAAATCAGCACATATAAAAAAGAATTTAAGAATAGTTGGCCTGAGCACTATACTTATGCGTTCTCCCGCTTGCCAAATGTCCTGAGCCAGTCCGTCCTGTAGTTTAACTGGAGATTGTGGAGGCTGGGTGTCCATATACCATGCTGGGAATTCGATGTCGCTGTCTGGATGTTGTATAGACAGATGCACAGGCTGAAGGTAGGCTTCCCAATGAGTATGCTGGTGGTTGTATCCCAAGGTTCTCTTCCAGTGGGTGAAGAACGGATGGAAAATTAATCCGAATATAAAGGCTGGGCAAGATATGGTTTTGGGAGTGTCCCGCAATAGAGCTCAGAGTCCAAACTGACAGTATACTGACGCGTTTCGTTACCTAGGCTGGTAACTTTATCAAAGGAGAGTCTCCTTTGATAAAGTTACCAGCCTAGGTAACGAAACGTCCCTCTATTGTGAGATTTCTCGCAGTTCCCTGCTGCAAACTGGAAGCGGGATAAGGGGGGCAGGATAGGCAGGTTCCGGAAACGGGGGCGTTTTCTGAGAGCTCCCAGATCTGGATCTTCCAGCACAGATTTCCTGGCCTCTGCTACAGAACAGCTTGGGCCAATATGACCAGCCTCGGGCTCCCTCAGATTGACCATGTTTTTGTGCAGTGATCCGTTGCAGCAGTGGATCACAGAAGTCGATAGGAGGTGTTTATTGACACAAGGGGTGAGATTTAATAGGATGAGAGATTCAGAAAGTGATAGATTTGGTAAGAAATCTCCAGCTTTTTTTAAAGCGCCAATCATTTACACTGCAGAACCAGTTTCATTTTGCCGTGTAAATGATTGCCGCTTTTAAAAAAAGGGACGTCTGTTTCCCCATTGGCTGCGTTCTCGTTTTGTTTATTTAATTCGCACCCGTTGCGTTTTATTAATAGGGCGTTTGCAGATTTTCTACATTTCTTTTGTGAGTTGTAATTGCACTGAATGTTTTAATTGAGCTCGCAGATCAGATTGTAGATCTTTTCCCATACACTGCAGATCATTTCTCCATCGTTATTATGATGAAAATCTGCCGCAAGCTAACTCCCTTCCGCAGTCTAAGGCAGTCTAAGGTTCCAGACCATCGAATTCCAGATAATCGGTGGTGTGCTACGTGAAAGTCTTCCAAAATAGAATCTGCACTTTGGGAAAAAATAAAAAATTATAATTTTAAATTTTATTTATTTTTTAATAATTTTTATATTGACTGCATTAGATGCTGCCCCATTTCCACAGGGCATATGCAACTGCCCCCACCCCCCCCAATCAGCTCTGCTTTTAGAAGATAAGCTTTAAATGTTCAATCAAGCTATCCCATAAATTGTTTGTTTCTGCAGAGTGGTGCGCTATAGTCCTAAAAATGGAAAAGAAAGTGTCTGAAGCCAGTGTTAACCGCAGGAAGTCCAACAATCCTCAGCGGGTGTCTGCAGCCTCGGCTGGTACATCTCAGAGTAAGAGGAAGCGTCTTTTTTATATTTTTTTTTTGTAAGGAATAAATAACGAAAGCTAAAGGAGATGCGTGGGACTGAGCTTGCTGTGGTGACCAGTAATGTGTCCAACGCTTGTCCACAGAATGTTCGCTGCATTTATTGTATTGGATAACGGGTTACAGAAGTCCAAAAAGGGGAGACTGTTAAACTCTGTTCTTTGTCTTCTATCTAATTTAAACCAGACACGAGCCAGAGAGTGCCATTGCCCATACGGAGGTTTTACCGCCCAGGTACTCGGGCACTGATGGAAATACGCAAGTACCAGAAATCAACGAAGCTGCTGATCAGGAAGGCCCCGTTCTACCGCCTGGTGAGATGGTGTTGCCTGTTCTGCATCTAACAGTTTCCCCTACTCTGTGCTCTGCTAGTAATGTCTGCTTTTTCTGTTTTAGGTGAGAGAGGTCTGCCTGGAGTATTCCCACGGAGTGCCGTTCAGCTGGCAAAGCCAAGCGCTGATTGCATTGCAGGAGGTAAGGCTTCTTAGCGGCGTAAACGCTCGCTGTATTCTGTTTGGGGTAATCTTAGAATTATGTATTGTACTAAGATCTGATGCGGCCATGTATACCTCACCCATATCCTGGCCGTGTTCTGCTCTGTATATCCCATCACGTGTCACTAGAATCAGCGCTAATGCTCGATCTCCATCATAGTCATCGGTTGCGATTCGGAATGGTTTAAAGCACCAGCCAACAAGCTGAAACTTAAGCAGGCTGGCCGTCTGCTTCAAACACCTGAGTACAACAGGGATCTGCGATGCCTTCAAGTGGCGTGCCCATGTTTTGCAGAACGGTGTCGAGTTTCACCCTCTAAACATTGCAGCATGTCGGCAATCCTGCAGCCAATGGGGGGGCTCTGAGCGACATCCCAGGATTGGGTCTGTGTGCAAATAGGCACATAGTATATCCCGTACAGGCCACTTACTGATGACTTCAGTGGGCATGATGCCCGTGTTCAGCCCCAGTGCAGTCTCACTGTACCAGACAACTCCTATTACGCAGTCCCCGCTCTCTGATCTTTATCACATCATACACCACTATAATTAGAATTCCCAGCTCAGCTCCGAGCTCATTAGACAGACACGCATTACACAGCGACCTTTCTCAAGGCATAAAGGAATGTTCAAAACCAATACTCCTGATAACACTGGAAAAAGGTTGGTTTCCTACCAGAAGGTAGGAGGTGGACGACAGAGAAGGAGTGCCTTGTGATCCAAGCAGCTCACACCAAGGAAGGTCAGTTCCTTGAAAACAAACGTGAGGAAAAAGAAAAGGGTAGTGGAGCGCTAGGTTGGTATTAGAAAAAAATTCTTAGTTTGAGTATGGTCAATTGGGTATCACAATTAGTAAAATTTATTCAACACTGATAAACATAGTAAAAATGGTTGATACATTTAGACACATGAAGAGGTTATAAATGAATACATAAAATCAGCACATATAAAAAAGAATTTAAGAATAGTTGGCCTGAGCACTATACTTATGCGTTCTCCCGCTTGCCAAATGTCCTGAGCCAGTCCGTCCTGTAGTTTAACTGGAGATTGTGGAGGCTGGGTGTCCATATACCATGCTGGGAATTCGATGTCGCTGTCTGGATGTTGTATAGACAGATGCACAGGCTGAAGGTAGGCTTCCCAATGAGTATGCTGGTGGTTGTATCCCAAGGTTCTCTTCCAGTGGGTGAAGAACGGATGGAAAATTAATCCGAATATAAAGGCTGGGCAAGATATGGTTTTGGGAGTGTCCCGCAATAGAGCTCAGAGTCCAAACTGACAGTATACTGACGCGTTTCGTTACCTAGGCTGGTAACTTTATCAAAGGAGAGTCTCCTTTGATAAAGTTACCAGCCTAGGTAACGAAACGTCCCTCTATTGTGAGATTTCTCGCAGTTCCCTGCTGCAAACTGGAAGCGGGATAAGGGGGGCAGGATAGGCAGGTTCCGGAAACGGGGGCGTTTTCTGAGAGCTCCCAGATCTGGATCTTCCAGCACAGATTTCCTGGCCTCTGCTACAGAACAGCTTGGGCCAATATGACCAGCCTCGGGCTCCCTCAGATTGACCATGTTTTTGTGCAGTGATCCGTTGCAGCAGTGGATCACAGAAGTCGATAGGAGGTGTTTATTGACACAAGGGGTGAGATTTAATAGGATGAGAGATTCAGAAAGTGATAGATTTGGTAAGAAATCTCCAGCTTTTTTTAAAGCGCCAATCATTTACACTGCAGAACCAGTTTCATTTTGCCGTGTAAATGATTGCCGCTTTTAAAAAAAGGGACGTCTGTTTCCCCATTGGCTGCGTTCTCGTTTTGTTTATTTAATTCGCACCCGTTGCGTTTTATTAATAGGGCGTTTGCAGATTTTCTACATTTCTTTTGTGAGTTGTAATTGCACTGAATGTTTTAATTGAGCTCGCAGATCAGATTGTAGATCTTTTCCCATACACTGCAGATCATTTCTCCATCGTTATTATGATGAAAATCTGCCGCAAGCTAACTCCCTTCCGCAGTCTAAGGCAGTCTAAGGTTCCTTCTATCTAATTTAAACCAGACACGAGCCAGAGAGTGCCATTGCCCATACGGAGGTTTTACCGCCCAGGTACTCGGGCACTGATGGAAATACGCAAGTACCAGAAATCAACGAAGCTGCTGATCAGGAAGGCCCCGTTCTACCGCCTGGTGAGATGGTGTTGCCTGTTCTGCATCTAACAGTTTCCCCTACTCTGTGCTTTGCTAGTAATGTCTGCTTTTTCTGTTTTAGGTGAGAGAGGTCTGCCTGGAGTATTCCCACGGAGTGCCGTTCAGCTGGCAAAGCCAAGCGCTGATGGCATTGCAGGAGGTAAGGCTTCTTAGCGGCGTAAACGCTCGCTGTATTCTGTTTGGGGTAATCTTAGAATTATGTATTGTACTAAGATCTGATGCGGCCATGTATACCTCACCCATATCCTGGCCGTGTTCTGCTCTGTATATCCCATCACGTGTCACTAGAATCAGCGCTAATGCTCGATCTCCATCATAGTCATCGGTTGCGATTCGGAATGGTTTAAAGCACCAGCCAACAAGCTGAAACTTAAGCAGGCTGGCCGTCTGCTTCAAACACCTGAGTACAACAGGGATCTGCGATGCCTTCAAGTGGCGTGCCCATGTTTTGCAGAACGGTGTCGAGTTTCACCCTCTAAACATTGCAGCATGTCGGCAATCCTGCAGCCAATGGGGGGGCTCTGAGCGACATCCCAGGATTGGGTCTGTGTGCAAATAGGCACATAGTATATCCCGTACAGGCCACTTACTGATGACTTCAGTGGGCATGATGCCCGTGTTCAGCCCCAGTGCAGTCTCACTGTACCAGACAACTCCTATTACGCAGTCCCCGCTCTCTGATCTTTATCACATCATACACCACTATAATTAGAATTCCCAGCTCAGCTCCGAGCTCATTAGACAGACACGCATTACACAGCGACCTTTCTTAAGGCATAAAGGAATGTTCAAAACCAATACTCCTGATAACACTGGAAAAAGGTTGGTTTCCTACCAGAAGGTAGGAGGTGGACGACAGAGAAGGAGTGCCTTGTGATCCAAGCAGCTCACACCAAGGAAGGTCAGTTCCTTGAAAACAAACGTGAGGAAAAAGAAAAGGGTAGTGGAGCGCTAGGTTGGTATTAGAAAAAAATTCTTAGTTTGAGTATGGTCAATTGGGTATCACAATTAGTAAAATTTATTCAACACTGATAAACATAGTAAAAATGGTTGATACATTTAGACACATGAAGAGGTTATAAATGAATACATAAAATCAGCACATATAAAAAAGAATTTAAGAATAGTTGGCCTGAGCACTATACTTATGCGTTCTCCCGCTTGCCAAATGTCCTGAGCCAGTCCGTCCTGTAGTTTAACTGGAGATTGTGGAGGCTGGGTGTCCATATACCATGCTGGGAATTCGATGCCGCTGTGTAGGATGTCGCTGTCTGGATGTTGTATAGACAGATGCACAGGCTGAAGGTAGGCTTCCCAATGAGTATGCTGGTGGTTGTATCCCAAGGTTCTCTTCCAGTGGGTGAAGAACGGATGGAAAATTAATCCGAATATAAAGGCTGGGCAAGATATGGTTTTGGGAGTGTCCCGCAATAGAGCTCAGAGTCCAAACTGACAGTATACTGACGCGTTTCGTTACCTAGGCTGGTAACTTTATCAAAGGAGAGTCTCCTTTGATAAAGTTACCAGCCTAGGTAACGAAACGTCCCTCTATTGTGAGATTTCTCGCAGTTCCCTGCTGCAAACTGGAAGCGGGATAAGGGGGGCAGGATAGGCAGGTTCCGGAAACGGGGGCGTTTTCTGAGAGCTCCCAGATCTGGATCTTCCAGCACAGATTTCCTGGCCTCTGCTACAGAACAGCTTGGGCCAATATGACCAGCCTCGGGCTCCCTCAGATTGACCATGTTTTTGTGCAGTGATCCGTTGCAGCAGTGGATCACAGAAGTCGATAGGAGGTGTTTATTGACACAAGGGGTGAGATTTAATAGGATGAGAGATTCAGAAAGTGATAGATTTGGTAAGAAATCTCCAGCTTTTTTTAAAGCGCCAATCATTTACACTGCAGAACCAGTTTCATTTTGCCGTGTAAATGATTGCCGCTTTTAAAAAAAGGGACGTCTGTTTCCCCATTGGCTGCGTTCTCGTTTTGTTTATTTAATTCGCACCCGTTGCGTTTTATTAATAGGGCGTTTGCAGATTTTCTACATTTCTTTTGTGAGTTGTAATTGCACTGAATGTTTTAATTGAGCTCGCAGATCAGATTGTAGATCTTTTCCCATACACTGCAGATCATTTCTCCATCGTTATTATGATGAAAATCTGCCGCAAGCTAACTCCCTTCCGCAGTCTAAGGCAGTCTAAGGTTCCTTCTATCTAATTTAAACCAGACACGAGCCAGAGAGTGCCATTGCCCATACGGAGGTTTTACCGCCCAGGTACTCGGGCACTGATGGAAATACGCAAGTACCAGAAATCAACGAAGCTGCTGATCAGGAAGGCCCCGTTCTACCGCCTGGTGAGATGGTGTTGCCTGTTCTGCATCTAACAGTTTCCCCTACTCTGTGCTCTGCTAGTAATGTCTGCTTTTTCTGTTTTAGGTGAGAGAGGTCTGCCTGGAGTATTCCCACGGAGTGCCGTTCAGCTGGCAAAGCCAAGCGCTGATGGCATTGCAGGAGGTAAGGCTTCTTAGCGGCGTAAACGCTCGCTGTATTCTGTTTGGGGTAATCTTAGAATTATGTATTGTACTAAGATCTGATGCGGCCATGTATACCTCACCCATATCCTGGCCGTGTTCTGCTCTGTATATCCCATCACGTGTCACTAGAATCAGCGCTAATGCTCGATCTCCATCATAGTCATCGGTTGCGATTCGGAATGGTTTAAAGCACCAGCCAACAAGCTGAAACTTAAGCAGGCTGGCCGTCTGCTTCAAACACCTGAGTACAACAGGGATCTGCGATGCCTTCAAGTGGCGTGCCCATGTTTTGCAGAACGGTGTCGAGTTTCACCCTCTAAACATTGCAGCATGTCGGCAATCCTGCAGCCAATGGGGGGGCTCTGAGCGACATCCCAGGATTGGGTCTGTGTGCAAATAGGCACATAGTATATCCCGTACAGGCCACTTACTGATGACTTCAGTGGGCATGATGCCCGTGTTCAGCCCCAGTGCAGTCTCACTGTACCAGACAACTCCTATTACGCAGTCCCCGCTCTCTGATCTTTATCACATCATACACCACTATAATTAGAATTCCCAGCTCAGCTCCGAGCTCATTAGACAGACACGCATTACACAGCGACCTTTCTCAAGGCATAAAGGAATGTTCAAAACCAATACTCCTGATAACACTGGAAAAAGGTTGGTTTCCTACCAGAAGGTAGGAGGTGGACGACAGAGAAGGAGTGCCTTGTGATCCAAGCAGCTCACACCAAGGAAGGTCAGTTCCTTGAAAACAAACGTGAGGAAAAAGAAAAGGGTAGTGGAGCGCTAGGTTGGTATTAGAAAAAAATTCTTAGTTTGAGTATGGTCAATTGGGTATCACAATTAGTAAAATTTATTCAACACTGATAAACATAGTAAAAATGGTTGATACATTTAGACACATGAAGAGGTTATAAATGAATACATAAAATCAGCACATATAAAAAAGAATTTAAGAATAGTTGGCCTGAGCACTATACTTATGCGTTCTCCCGCTTGCCAAATGTCCTGAGCCAGTCCGTCCTGTAGTTTAACTGGAGATTGTGGAGGCTGGGTGTCCATATACCATGCTGGGAATTCGATGCCGCTGTGTAGGATGTCGCTGTCTGGATGTTGTATAGACAGATGCACAGGCTGAAGGTAGGCTTCCCAATGAGTATGCTGGTGGTTGTATCCCAAGGTTCTCTTCCAGTGGGTGAAGAACGGATGGAAAATTAATCCGAATATAAAGGCTGGGCAAGATATGGTTTTGGGAGTGTCCCGCAATAGAGCTCAGAGTCCAAACTGACAGTATACTGACGCGTTTCGTTACCTAGGCTGGTAACTTTATCAAAGGAGAGTTTCCTTTGATAAAGTTACCAGCCTAGGTAACGAAACGTCCCTCTATTGTGAGATTTCTCGCAGTTCCCTGCTGCAAACTGGAAGCGGGATAAGGGGGGCAGGATAGGCAGGTTCCGGAAACGGGGGCGTTTTCTGAGAGCTCCCAGATCTGGATCTTCCAGCACAGATTTCCTGGCCTCTGCTACAGAACAGCTTGGGCCAATATGACCAGCCTCGGGCTCCCTCAGATTGACCATGTTTTTGTGCAGTGATCCGTTGCAGCAGTGGATCACAGAAGTCGATAGGAGGTGTTTATTGACACAAGGGGTGAGATTTAATAGGATGAGAGATTCAGAAAGTGATAGATTTGGTAAGAAATCCCCAGCTTTTTTTAAAGCGCCAATCATTTACACTGCAGAACCAGTTTCATTTTGCCGTGTAAATGATTGCCGCTTTTAAAAAAAGGGACGTCTGTTTCCCCATTGGCTGCGTTCTCGTTTTGTTTATTTAATTCGCACCCGTTGCGTTTTATTAATAGGGCGTTTGCAGATTTTCTACATTTCTTTTGTGAGTTGTAATTGCACTGAATGTTTTAATTGAGCTCGCAGATCAGATTGTAGATCTTTTCCCATACACTGCAGATCATTTCTCCATCGTTATTATGATGAAAATCTGCCGCAAGCTAACTCCCTTCCGCAGTCTAAGGCAGTCTAAGGTTCCTTCTATCTAATTTAAACCAGACACGAGCCAGAGAGTGCCATTGCCCATACGGAGGTTTTACCGCCCAGGTACTCGGGCACTGATGGAAATACGCAAGTACCAGAAATCAACGAAGCTGCTGATCAGGAAGGCCCCGTTCTACCGCCTGGTGAGATGGTGTTGCCTGTTCTGCATCTAACAGTTTCCCCTACTCTGTGCTCTGCTAGTAATGTCTGCTTTTTCTGTTTTAGGTGAGAGAGGTCTGCCTGGAGTATTCCCACGGAGTGCCGTTCAGCTGGCAAAGCCAAGCGCTGATGGCATTGCAGGAGGTAAGGCTTCTTAGCGGCGTAAACGCTCGCTGTATTCTGTTTGGGGTAATCTTAGAATTATGTATTGTACTAAGATCTGATGCGGCCATGTATACCTCACCCATATCCTGGCCGTGTTCTGCTCTGTATATCCCATCACGTGTCACTAGAATCAGCGCTAATGCTCGATCTCCATCATAGTCATCGGTTGCGATTCGGAATGGTTTAAAGCACCAGCCAACAAGCTGAAACTTAAGCAGGCTGGCCGTCTGCTTCAAACACCTGAGTACAACAGGGATCTGCGATGCCTTCAAGTGGCGTGCCCATGTTTTGCAGAACGGTGTCGAGTTTCACCCTCTAAACATTGCAGCATGTCGGCAATCCTGCAGCCAATGGGGGGGCTCTGAGCGACATCCCAGGATTGGGTCTGTGTGCAAATAGGCACATAGTATATCCCGTACAGGCCACTTACTGATGACTTCAGTGGGCATGATGCCCGTGTTCAGCCCCAGTGCAGTCTCACTGTACCAGACAACTCCTATTACGCAGTCCCCGCTCTCTGATCTTTATCACATCATACACCACTATAATTAGAATTCCCAGCTCAGCTCCGAGCTCATTAGACAGACACGCATTACACAGCGACCTTTCTCAAGGCATAAAGGAATGTTCAAAACCAATACTCCTGATAACACTGGAAAAAGGTTGGTTTCCTACCAGAAGGTAGGAGGTGGACGACAGAGAAGGAGTGCCTTGTGATCCAAGCAGCTCACACCAAGGAAGGTCAGTTCCTTGAAAACAAACGTGAGGAAAAAGAAAAGGGTAGTGGAGCGCTAGGTTGGTATTAGAAAAAAATTCTTAGTTTGAGTATGGTCAATTGGGTATCACAATTAGTAAAATTTATTCAACACTGATAAACATAGTAAAAATGGTTGATACATTTAGACACATGAAGAGGTTATAAATGAATACATAAAATCAGCACATATAAAAAAGAATTTAAGAATAGTTGGCCTGAGCACTATACTTATGCGTTCTCCCGCTTGCCAAATGTCCTGAGCCAGTCCGTCCTGTAGTTTAACTGGAGATTGTGGAGGCTGGGTGTCCATATACCATGCTGGGAATTCGATGTCGCTGTCTGGATGTTGTATAGACAGATGCACAGGCTGAAGGTAGGCTTCCCAATGAGTATGCTGGTGGTTGTATCCCAAGGTTCTCTTCCAGTGGGTGAAGAACGGATGGAAAATTAATCCGAATATAAAGGCTGGGCAAGATATGGTTTTGGGAGTGTCCCGCAATAGAGCTCAGAGTCCAAACTGACAGTATACTGACGCGTTTCGTTACCTAGGCTGGTAACTTTATCAAAGGAGAGTCTCCTTTGATAAAGTTACCAGCCTAGGTAACGAAACGTCCCTCTATTGTGAGATTTCTCGCAGTTCCCTGCTGCAAACTGGAAGCGGGATAAGGGGGGCAGGATAGGCAGGTTCCGGAAACGGGGGCGTTTTCTGAGAGCTCCCAGATCTGGATCTTCCAGCACAGATTTCCTGGCCTCTGCTACAGAACAGCTTGGGCCAATATGACCAGCCTCGGGCTCCCTCAGATTGACCATGTTTTTGTGCAGTGATCCGTTGCAGCAGTGGATCACAGAAGTCGATAGGAGGTGTTTATTGACACAAGGGGTGAGATTTAATAGGATGAGAGATTCAGAAAGTGATAGATTTGGTAAGAAATCTCCAGCTTTTTTTAAAGCGCCAATCATTTACACTGCAGAACCAGTTTCATTTTGCCGTGTAAATGATTGCCGCTTTTAAAAAAAGGGACGTCTGTTTCCCCATTGGCTGCGTTCTCGTTTTGTTTATTTAATTCGCACCCGTTGCGTTTTATTAATAGGGCGTTTGCAGATTTTCTACATTTCTTTTGTGAGTTGTAATTGCACTGAATGTTTTAATTGAGCTCGCAGATCAGATTGTAGATCTTTTCCCATACACTGCAGATCATTTCTCCATCGTTATTATGATGAAAATCTGCCGCAAGCTAACTCCCTTCCGCAGTCTAAGGCAGTCTAAGGTTCCTTCTATCTAATTTAAACCAGACACGAGCCAGAGAGTGCCATTGCCCATACGGAGGTTTTACCGCCCAGGTACTCGGGCACTGATGGAAATACGCAAGTACCAGAAATCAACGAAGCTGCTGATCAGGAAGGCCCCGTTCTACCGCCTGGTGAGATGGTGTTGCCTGTTCTGCATCTAACAGTTTCCCCTACTCTGTGCTTTGCTAGTAATGTCTGCTTTTTCTGTTTTAGGTGAGAGAGGTCTGCCTGGAGTATTCCCACGGAGTGCCGTTCAGCTGGCAAAGCCAAGCGCTGATGGCATTGCAGGAGGTAAGGCTTCTTAGCGGCGTAAACGCTCGCTGTATTCTGTTTGGGGTAATCTTAGAATTATGTATTGTACTAAGATCTGATGCGGCCATGTATACCTCACCCATATCCTGGCCGTGTTCTGCTCTGTATATCCCATCACGTGTCACTAGAATCAGCGCTAATGCTCGATCTCCATCATAGTCATCGGTTGCGATTCGGAATGGTTTAAAGCACCAGCCAACAAGCTGAAACTTAAGCAGGCTGGCCGTCTGCTTCAAACACCTGAGTACAACAGGGATCTGCGATGCCTTCAAGTGGCGTGCCCATGTTTTGCAGAACGGTGTCGAGTTTCACCCTCTAAACATTGCAGCATGTCGGCAATCCTGCAGCCAATGGGGGGGCTCTGAGCGACATCCCAGGATTGGGTCTGTGTGCAAATAGGCACATAGTATATCCCGTACAGGCCACTTACTGATGACTTCAGTGGGCATGATGCCCGTGTTCAGCCCCAGTGCAGTCTCACTGTACCAGACAACTCCTATTACGCAGTCCCCGCTCTCTGATCTTTATCACATCATACACCACTATAATTAGAATTCCCAGCTCAGCTCCGAGCTCATTAGACAGACACGCATTACACAGCGACCTTTCTTAAGGCATAAAGGAATGTTCAAAACCAATACTCCTGATAACACTGGAAAAAGGTTGGTTTCCTACCAGAAGGTAGGAGGTGGACGACAGAGAAGGAGTGCCTTGTGATCCAAGCAGCTCACACCAAGGAAGGTCAGTTCCTTGAAAACAAACGTGAGGAAAAAGAAAAGGGTAGTGGAGCGCTAGGTTGGTATTAGAAAAAAATTCTTAGTTTGAGTATGGTCAATTGGGTATCACAATTAGTAAAATTTATTCAACACTGATAAACATAGTAAAAATGGTTGATACATTTAGACACATGAAGAGGTTATAAATGAATACATAAAATCAGCACATATAAAAAAGAATTTAAGAATAGTTGGCCTGAGCACTATACTTATGCGTTCTCCCGCTTGCCAAATGTCCTGAGCCAGTCCGTCCTGTAGTTTAACTGGAGATTGTGGAGGCTGGGTGTCCATATACCATGCTGGGAATTCGATGCCGCTGTGTAGGATGTCGCTGTCTGGATGTTGTATAGACAGATGCACAGGCTGAAGGTAGGCTTCCCAATGAGTATGCTGGTGGTTGTATCCCAAGGTTCTCTTCCAGTGGGTGAAGAACGGATGGAAAATTAATCCGAATATAAAGGCTGGGCAAGATATGGTTTTGGGAGTGTCCCGCAATAGAGCTCAGAGTCCAAACTGACAGTATACTGACGCGTTTCGTTACCTAGGCTGGTAACTTTATCAAAGGAGAGTCTCCTTTGATAAAGTTACCAGCCTAGGTAACGAAACGTCCCTCTATTGTGAGATTTCTCGCAGTTCCCTGCTGCAAACTGGAAGCGGGATAAGGGGGGCAGGATAGGCAGGTTCCGGAAACGGGGGCGTTTTCTGAGAGCTCCCAGATCTGGATCTTCCAGCACAGATTTCCTGGCCTCTGCTACAGAACAGCTTGGGCCAATATGACCAGCCTCGGGCTCCCTCAGATTGACCATGTTTTTGTGCAGTGATCCGTTGCAGCAGTGGATCACAGAAGTCGATAGGAGGTGTTTATTGACACAAGGGGTGAGATTTAATAGGATGAGAGATTCAGAAAGTGATAGATTTGGTAAGAAATCTCCAGCTTTTTTTAAAGCGCCAATCATTTACACTGCAGAACCAGTTTCATTTTGCCGTGTAAATGATTGCCGCTTTTAAAAAAAGGGACGTCTGTTTCCCCATTGGCTGCGTTCTCGTTTTGTTTATTTAATTCGCACCCGTTGCGTTTTATTAATAGGGCGTTTGCAGATTTTCTACATTTCTTTTGTGAGTTGTAATTGCACTGAATGTTTTAATTGAGCTCGCAGATCAGATTGTAGATCTTTTCCCATACACTGCAGATCATTTCTCCATCGTTATTATGATGAAAATCTGCCGCAAGCTAACTCCCTTCCGCAGTCTAAGGCAGTCTAAGGTTCCTTCTATCTAATTTAAACCAGACACGAGCCAGAGAGTGCCATTGCCCATACGGAGGTTTTACCGCCCAGGTACTCGGGCACTGATGGAAATACGCAAGTACCAGAAATCAACGAAGCTGCTGATCAGGAAGGCCCCGTTCTACCGCCTGGTGAGATGGTGTTGCCTGTTCTGCATCTAACAGTTTCCCCTACTCTGTGCTCTGCTAGTAATGTCTGCTTTTTCTGTTTTAGGTGAGAGAGGTCTGCCTGGAGTATTCCCACGGAGTGCCGTTCAGCTGGCAAAGCCAAGCGCTGATGGCATTGCAGGAGGTAAGGCTTCTTAGCGGCGTAAACGCTCGCTGTATTCTGTTTGGGGTAATCTTAGAATTATGTATTGTACTAAGATCTGATGCGGCCATGTATACCTCACCCATATCCTGGCCGTGTTCTGCTCTGTATATCCCATCACGTGTCACTAGAATCAGCGCTAATGCTCGATCTCCATCATAGTCATCGGTTGCGATTCGGAATGGTTTAAAGCACCAGCCAACAAGCTGAAACTTAAGCAGGCTGGCCGTCTGCTTCAAACACCTGAGTACAACAGGGATCTGCGATGCCTTCAAGTGGCGTGCCCATGTTTTGCAGAACGGTGTCGAGTTTCACCCTCTAAACATTGCAGCATGTCGGCAATCCTGCAGCCAATGGGGGGGCTCTGAGCGACATCCCAGGATTGGGTCTGTGTGCAAATAGGCACATAGTATATCCCGTACAGGCCACTTACTGATGACTTCAGTGGGCATGATGCCCGTGTTCAGCCCCAGTGCAGTCTCACTGTACCAGACAACTCCTATTACGCAGTCCCCGCTCTCTGATCTTTATCACATCATACACCACTATAATTAGAATTCCCAGCTCAGCTCCGAGCTCATTAGACAGACACGCATTACACAGCGACCTTTCTCAAGGCATAAAGGAATGTTCAAAACCAATACTCCTGATAACACTGGAAAAAGGTTGGTTTCCTACCAGAAGGTAGGAGGTGGACGACAGAGAAGAAGTGCCTTGTGATCCAAGCAGCTCACACCAAGGAAGGTCAGTTCCTTGAAAACAAACGTGAGGAAAAAGAAAAGGGTAGTGGAGCGCTAGGTTGGTATTAGAAAAAAATTCTTAGTTTGAGTATGGTCAATTGGGTATCACAATTAGTAAAATTTATTCAACACTGATAAACATAGTAAAAATGGTTGATACATTTAGACACATGAAGAGGTTATAAATGAATACATAAAATCAGCACATATAAAAAAGAATTTAAGAATAGTTGGCCTGAGCACTATACTTATGCGTTCTCCCGCTTGCCAAATGTCCTGAGCCAGTCCGTCCTGTAGTTTAACTGGAGATTGTGGAGGCTGGGTGTCCATATACCATGCTGGGAATTCGATGCCGCTGTGTAGGATGTCGCTGTCTGGATGTTGTATAGACAGATGCACAGGCTGAAGGTAGGCTTCCCAATGAGTATGCTGGTGGTTGTATCCCAAGGTTCTCTTCCAGTGGGTGAAGAACGGATGGAAAATTAATCCGAATATAAAGGCTGGGCAAGATATGGTTTTGGGAGTGTCCCGCAATAGAGCTCAGAGTCCAAACTGACAGTATACTGACGCGTTTCGTTACCTAGGCTGGTAACTTTATCAAAGGAGAGTCTCCTTTGATAAAGTTACCAGCCTAGGTAACGAAACGTCCCTCTATTGTGAGATTTCTCGCAGTTCCCTGCTGCAAACTGGAAGCGGGATAAGGGGGGCAGGATAGGCAGGTTCCGGAAACGGGGGCGTTTTCTGAGAGCTCCCAGATCTGGATCTTCCAGCACAGATTTCCTGGCCTCTGCTACAGAACAGCTTGGGCCAATATGACCAGCCTCGGGCTCCCTCAGATTGACCATGTTTTTGTGCAGTGATCCGTTGCAGCAGTGGATCACAGAAGTCGATAGGAGGTGTTTATTGACACAAGGGGTGAGATTTAATAGGATGAGAGATTCAGAAAGTGATAGATTTGGTAAGAAATCTCCAGCTTTTTTTAAAGCGCCAATCATTTACACTGCAGAACCAGTTTCATTTTGCCGTGTAAATGATTGCCGCTTTTAAAAAAAGGGACGTCTGTTTCCCCATTGGCTGCGTTCTCGTTTTGTTTATTTAATTCGCACCCGTTGCGTTTTATTAATAGGGCGTTTGCAGATTTTCTACATTTCTTTTGTGAGTTGTAATTGCACTGAATGTTTTAATTGAGCTCGCAGATCAGATTGTAGATCTTTTCCCATACACTGCAGATCATTTCTCCATCGTTATTATGATGAAAATCTGCCGCACGCTAACTCCCTTCCGCAGTCTAAGGCAGTCTAAGGTTCCTTCTATCTAATTTAAACCAGACACGAGCCAGAGAGTGCCATTGCCCATACGGAGGTTTTACCGCCCAGGTACTCGGGCACTGATGGAAATACGCAAGTACCAGAAATCAACGAAGCTGCTGATCAGGAAGGCCCCGTTCTACCGCCTGGTGAGATGGTGTTGCCTGTTCTGCATCTAACAGTTTCCCCTACTCTGTGCTCTGCTAGTAATGTCTGCTTTTTCTGTTTTAGGTGAGAGAGGTCTGCCTGGAGTATTCCCACGGAGTGCCGTTCAGCTGGCAAAGCCAAGCGCTGATGGCATTGCAGGAGGTAAGGCTTCTTAGCGGCGTAAACGCTCGCTGTATTCTGTTTGGGGTAATCTTAGAATTATGTATTGTACTAAGATCTGATGCGGCCATGTATACCTCACCCATATCCTGGCCGTGTTCTGCTCTGTATATCCCATCACGTGTCACTAGAATCAGCGCTAATGCTCGATCTCCATCATAGTCATCGGTTGCGATTCGGAATGGTTTAAAGCACCAGCCAACAAGCTGAAACTTAAGCAGGCTGGCCGTCTGCTTCAAACACCTGAGTACAACAGGGATCTGCGATGCCTTCAAGTGGCGTGCCCATGTTTTGCAGAACGGTGTCGAGTTTCACCCTCTAAACATTGCAGCATGTCGGCAATCCTGCAGCCAATGGGGGGGCTCTGAGCGACATCCCAGGATTGGGTCTATGTGCAAATAGGCACATAGTATATCCCGTACAGGCCACTTACTGATGACTTCAGTGGGCATGATGCCCGTGTTCAGCCCCAGTGCAGTCTCACTGTACCAGACAACTCCTATTACGCAGTCCCCGCTCTCTGATCTTTATCACATCATACACCACTATAATTATAATTCCCAGCTCAGCTCCGAGCTCATTAGACAGACACGCATTACACAGCGACCTTTCTCAAGGCATAAAGGAATGTTCAAAACCAATACTCCTGATAACACTGGAAAAAGGTTGGTTTCCTACCAGAAGGTAGGAGGTGGACGACAGAGAAGGAGTGCCTTGTGATCCAAGCAGCTCACACTAAGGAAGGTCAGTTCCTTGAAAACAAACGTGAGGAAAAAGAAAAGGGTAGTGGAGCGCTAGGTTGGTATTAGAAAAAAATTCTTAGTTTGAGTATGGTCAATTGGGTATCACAATTAGTAAAATTTATTCAACACTGATAAACATAGTAAAAATGGTTGATACATTTAGACACATGAAGAGGTTATAAATGAATACATAAAATCAGCACATATAAAAAAGAATTTAAGAATAGTTGGCCTGAGCACTATACTTATGCGTTCTCCCGCTTGCCAAATGTCCTGAGCCAGTCCGTCCTGTAGTTTAACTGGAGATTGTGGAGGCTGGGTGTCCATATACCATGCTGGGAATTCGATGCCGCTGTGTAGGATGTCGCTGTCTGGATGTTGTATAGACAGATGCACAGGCTGAAGGTAGGCTTCCCAATGAGTATGCTGGTGGTTGTATCCCAAGGTTCTCTTCCAGTGGGTGAAGAACGGATGGAAAATTAATCCGAATATAAAGGCTGGGCAAGATATGGTTTTGGGAGTGTCCCGCAATAGAGCTCAGAGTCCAAACTGACAGTATACTGACGCGTTTCGTTACCTAGGCTGGTAACTTTATCAAAGGAGAGTCTCCTTTGATAAAGTTACCAGCCTAGGTAACGAAACGTCCCTCTATTGTGAGATTTCTCGCAGTTCCCTGCTGCAAACTGGAAGCGGGATAAGGGGGGCAGGATAGGCAGGTTCCGGAAACGGGGGCGTTTTCTGAGAGCTCCCAGATCTGGATCTTCCAGCACAGATTTCCTGGCCTCTGCTACAGAACAGCTTGGGCCAATATGACCAGCCTCGGGCTCCCTCAGATTGACCATGTTTTTGTGCAGTGATCCGTTGCAGCAGTGGATCACAGAAGTCGATAGGAGGTGTTTATTGACACAAGGGGTGAGATTTAATAGGATGAGAGATTCAGAAAGTGATAGATTTGGTAAGAAATCTCCAGCTTTTTTTAAAGCGCCAATCATTTACACTGCAGAACAAGTTTCATTTTGCCGTGTAAATGATTGCCGCTTTTAAAAAAAGGGACGTCTGTTTCCCCATTGGCTGCGTTCTCGTTTTGTTTATTTAATTCGCACCCGTTGCGTTTTATTAATAGGGCGTTTGCAGATTTTCTACATTTCTTTTGTGAGTTGTAATTGCACTGAATGTTTTAATTGAGCTCGCAGATCAGATTGTAGATCTTTTCCCATACACTGCAGATCATTTCTCCATCGTTATTATGATGAAAATCTGCCGCAAGCTAACTCCCTTCCGCAGTCTAAGGCAGTCTAAGGTTCCAGACCATCGAATTCCAGATAATCGGTGGTGTGCTACGTGAAAGTCTTCCAAAATAGAATCTGCACTTTGGGAAAAAATAAAAAATTATAATTTTAAATTTTATTTATTTTTTAATAATTTTTATATTGACTGCATTAGATGCTGCCCCATTTCCACAGGGCATATGCAACTGCCCCCCCCCCCCCCCCAATCAGCTCTGCTTTTAGAAGATAAGCTTTAAATGTTCAATCAAGCTATCCCATAAATTGTTTGTTTCTGCAGAGTGGTGCGCTATAGTCCTAAAAATGGAAAAGAAAGTGTCTGAAGCCAGTGTTAACCGCAGGAAGTCCAACAATCCTCAGCGGGTGTCTGCAGCCTCGGCTGGTACATCTCAGAGTAAGAGGAAGCGTCTTTTTAATATTTTTTTTTTGTAAGGAATAAATAACGAAAGCTAAAGGAGATGCGTGGGACTGAGCTTGCTGTGGTGACCAGTAATGTGTCCAACGCTTGTCCACAGAATGTTCGCTGCATTTATTGTATTGGATAACGGGTTACAGAAGTCCAAAAAGGGGAGACTGTTAAACTCTGTTCTTTGTCTTCTATCTAATTTAAACCAGACACGAGCCAGAGAGTGCCATTGCCCATACGGAGGTTTTACCGCCCAGGTACTCGGGCACTGATGGAAATACGCAAGTACCAGAAATCAACGAAGCTGCTGATCAGGAAGGCCCCGTTCTACCGCCTGGTGAGATGGTGTTGCCTGTTCTGCATCTAACAGTTTCCCCTACTCTGTGCTCTGCTAGTAATGTCTGCTTTTTCTGTTTTAGGTGAGAGAGGTCTGCCTGGAGTATTCCCACGGAGTGCCGTTCAGCTGGCAAAGCCAAGCGCTGATTGCATTGCAGGAGGTAAGGCTTCTTAGCGGCGTAAACGCTCGCTGTATTCTGTTTGGGGTAATCTTAGAATTATGTATTGTACTAAGATCTGATGCGGCCATGTATACCTCACCCATATCCTGGCCGTGTTCTGCTCTGTATATCCCATCACGTGTCACTAGAATCAGCGCTAATGCTCGATCTCCATCATAGTCATCGGTTGCGATTCGGAATGGTTTAAAGCACCAGCCAACAAGCTGAAACTTAAGCAGGCTGGCCGTTTGCTTCAAACACCTGAGTACAACAGGGATCTGCGATGCCTTCAAGTGGCGTGCCCATGTTTTGCAGAACGGTGTCGAGTTTCACCCTCTAAACATTGCAGCATGTCGGCAATCCTGCAGCCAATGGGGGGGCTCTGAGCGACATCCCAGGATTGGGTCTGTGTGCAAATAGGCACATAGTATATCCCGTACAGGCCACTTACTGATGACTTCAGTGGGCATGATGCCCGTGTTCAGCCCCAGTGCAGTCTCACTGTACCAGACAACTCCTATTACGCAGTCCCCGCGCTCTGATCTTTATCACATCATACACCACTATAATTAGAATTCCCAGCTCAGCTCCGAGCTCATTAGACAGACACGCATTACACAGCGACCTTTCTCAAGGCATAAAGGAATGTTCAAAACCAATACTCCTGATAACACTGGAAAAAGGTTGGTTTCCTACCAGAAGGTAGGAGGTGGACGACAGAGAAGGAGTGCCTTGTGATCCAAGCAGCTCACACCAAGGAAGGTCAGTTCCTTGAAAACAAACGTGAGGAAAAAGAAAAGGGTAGTGGAGCGCTAGGTTGGTATTAGAAAAAAATTCTTAGTTTGAGTATGGTCAATTGGGTATCACAATTAGTAAAATTTATTCAACACTGATAAACATAGTAAAAATGGTTGATACATTTAGACACATGAAGAGGTTATAAATGAATACATAAAATCAGCACATATAAAAAAGAATTTAAGAATAGTTGGCCTGAGCACTATACTTATGCGTTCTCCCGCTTGCCAAATGTCCTGAGCCAGTCCGTCCTGTAGTTTAACTGGAGATTGTGGAGGCTGGGTGTCCATATACCATGCTGGGAATTCGATGCCGCTGTGTAGGATGTCGCTGTCTGGATGTTGTATAGACAGATGCACAGGCTGAAGGTAGGCTTCCCAATGAGTATGCTGGTGGTTGTATCCCAAGGTTCTCTTCCAGTGGGTGAAGAACGGATGGAAAATTAATCCGAATATAAAGGCTGGGCAAGATATGGTTTTGGGAGTGTCCCGCAATAGAGCTCAGAGTCCAAACTGACAGTATACTGACGCGTTTCGTTACCTAGGCTGGTAACTTTATCAAAGGAGAGTCTCCTTTGATAAAGTTACCAGCCTAGGTAACGAAACGTCCCTCTATTGTGAGATTTCTCGCAGTTCCCTGCTGCAAACTGGAAGCGGGATAAGGGGGGCAGGATAGGCAGGTTCCGGAAACGGGGGCGTTTTCTGAGAGCTCCCAGATCTGGATCTTCCAGCACAGATTTCCTGGCCTCTGCTACAGAACAGCTTGGGCCAATATGACCAGCCTCGGGCTCCCTCAGATTGACCATGTTTTTGTGCAGTGATCCGTTGCAGCAGTGGATCACAGAAGTCGATAGGAGGTGTTTATTGACACAAGGGGTGAGATTTAATAGGATGAGAGATTCAGAAAGTGGTAGATTTGGTAAGAAATCTCCAGCTTTTTTTAAAGCGCCAATCATTTACACTGCAGAACCAGTTTCATTTTGCCGTGTAAATGATTGCCGCTTTTAAAAAAAGGGACGTCTGTTTCCCCATTGGCTGCGTTCTCGTTTTGTTTATTTAATTCGCACCCGTTGCGTTTTATTAATAGGGCGTTTGCAGATTTTCTACATTTCTTTTGTGAGTTGTAATTGCACTGAATGTTTTAATTGAGCTCGCAGATCAGATTGTAGATCTTTTCCCATACACTGCAGATCATTTCTCCATCGTTATTATGATGAAAATCTGCCGCAAGCTAACTCCCTTCCGCAGTCTAAGGCAGTCTAAGGTTCCAGACCATCGAATTCCAGATAATCGGTGGTGTGCTACGTGAAAGTCTTCCAAAATAGAATCTGCACTTTGGGAAAAAATAAAAAATTATAATTTTAAATTTTATTTATTTTTTAATAATTTTTATATTGACTGCATTAGATGCTGCCCCATTTCCACAGGGCATATGCAACTGCCCCCACCCCCCCCAATCAGCTCTGCTTTTAGAAGATAAGCTTTAAATGTTCAATCAAGCTATCCCATAAATTGTTTGTTTCTGCAGAGTGGTGCGCTATAGTCCTAAAAATGGAAAAGAAAGTGTCTGAAGCCAGTGTTAACCGCAGGAAGTCCAACAATCCTCAGCGGGTGTCTGCAGCCTCGGCTGGTACATCTCAGAGTAAGAGGAAGCGTCTTTTTTATATTTTTTTTTTGTAAGGAATAAATAACGAAAGCTAAAGGAGATGCGTGGGACTGAGCTTGCTGTGGTGACCAGTAATGTGTCCAACGCTTGTCCACAGAATGTTCGCTGCATTTATTGTATTGGATAACGGGTTACAGAAGTCCAAAAAGGGGAGACTGTTAAACTCTGTTCTTTGTCTTCTATCTAATTTAAACCAGACACGAGCCAGAGAGTGCCATTGCCCATACGGAGGTTTTACCGCCCAGGTACTCGGGCACTGATGGAAATACGCAAGTACCAGAAATCAACGAAGCTGCTGATCAGGAAGGCCCCGTTCTACCGCCTGGTGAGATGGTGTTGCCTGTTCTGCATCTAACAGTTTCCCCTACTCTGTGCTCTGCTAGTAATGTCTGCTTTTTCTGTTTTAGGTGAGAGAGGTCTGCCTGGAGTATTCCCACGGAGTGCCGTTCAGCTGGCAAAGCCAAGCGCTGATTGCATTGCAGGAGGTAAGGCTTCTTAGCGGCGTAAACGCTCGCTGTATTCTGTTTGGGGTAATCTTAGAATTATGTATTGTACTAAGATCTGATGCGGCCATGTATACCTCACCCATATCCTGGCCGTGTTCTGCTCTGTATATCCCATCACGTGTCACTAGAATCAGCGCTAATGCTCGATCTCCATCATAGTCATCGGTTGCGATTCGGAATGGTTTAAAGCACCAGCCAACAAGCTGAAACTTAAGCAGGCTGGCCGTCTGCTTCAAACACCTGAGTACAACAGGGATCTGCGATGCCTTCAAGTGGCGTGCCCATGTTTTGCAGAACGGTGTCGAGTTTCACCCTCTAAACATTGCAGCATGTCGGCAATCCTGCAGCCAATGGGGGGGCTCTGAGCGACATCCCAGGATTGGGTCTGTGTGCAAATAGGCACATAGTATATCCCGTACAGGCCACTTACTGATGACTTCAGTGGGCATGATGCCCGTGTTCAGCCCCAGTGCAGTCTCACTGTACCAGACAACTCCTATTACGCAGTCCCCGCTCTCTGATCTTTATCACATCATACACCACTATAATTAGAATTCCCAGCTCAGCTCCGAGCTCATTAGACAGACACGCATTACACAGCGACCTTTCTCAAGGCATAAAGGAATGTTCAAAACCAATACTCCTGATAACACTGGAAAAAGGTTGGTTTCCTACCAGAAGGTAGGAGGTGGACGACAGAGAAGGAGTGCCTTGTGATCCAAGCAGCTCACACCAAGGAAGGTCAGTTCCTTGAAAACAAACGTGAGGAAAAAGAAAAGGGTAGTGGAGCGCTAGGTTGGTATTAGAAAAAAATTCTTAGTTTGAGTATGGTCAATTGGGTATCACAATTAGTAAAATTTATTCAACACTGATAAACATAGTAAAAATGGTTGATACATTTAGACACATGAAGAGGTTATAAATGAATACATAAAATCAGCACATATAAAAAAGAATTTAAGAATAGTTGGCCTGAGCACTATACTTATGCGTTCTCCCGCTTGCCAAATGTCCTGAGCCAGTCCGTCCTGTAGTTTAACTGGAGATTGTGGAGGCTGGGTGTCCATATACCATGCTGGGAATTCGATGCCGCTGTGTAGGATGTCGCTGTCTGGATGTTGTATAGACAGATGCACAGGCTGAAGGTAGGCTTCCCAATGAGTATGCTGGTGGTTGTATCCCAAGGTTCTCTTCCAGTGGGTGAAGAACGGATGGAAAATTAATCCGAATATAAAGGCTGGGCAAGATATGGTTTTGGGAGTGTCCCGCAATAGAGCTCAGAGTCCAAACTGACAGTATACTGACGCGTTTCGTTACCTAGGCTGGTAACTTTATCAAAGGAGAGTCTCCTTTGATAAAGTTACCAGTCTAGGTAACGAAACGTCCCTCTATTGTGAGATTTCTCGCAGTTCCCTGCTGCAAACTGGAAGCGGGATAAGGGGGGCAGGATAGGCAGGTTCCGGAAACGGGGGCGTTTTCTGAGAGCTCCCAGATCTGGATCTTCCAGCACAGATTTCCTGGCCTCTGCTACAGAACAGCTTGGGCCAATATGACCAGCCTCGGGCTCCCTCAGATTGACCATGTTTTTGTGCAGTGATCCGTTGCAGCAGTGGATCACAGAAGTCGATAGGAGGTGTTTATTGACACAAGGGGTGAGATTTAATAGGATGAGAGATTCAGAAAGTGGTAGATTTGGTAAGAAATCTCCAGCTTTTTTTAAAGCGCCAATCATTTACACTGCAGAACCAGTTTCATTTTGCCGTGTAAATGATTGCCGCTTTTAAAAAAAGGGACGTCTGTTTCCCCATTGGCTGCGTTCTCGTTTTGTTTATTTAATTCGCACCCGTTGCGTTTTATTAATAGGGCGTTTGCAGATTTTCTACATTTCTTTTGTGAGTTGTAATTGCACTGAATGTTTTAATTGAGCTCGCAGATCAGATTGTAGATCTTTTCCCATACACTGCAGATCATTTCTCCATCGTTATTATGATGAAAATCTGCCGCAAGCTAACTTCCTTCCGCAGTCTAAGGCAGTCTAAGGTTCCAGACCATCGAATTCCAGATAATCGGTGGTGTGCTACGTGAAAGTCTTCCAAAATAGAATCTGCACTTTGGGAAAAAATAAAAAATTATAATTTTAAATTTTATTTATTTTTTAATAATTTTTATATTGACTGCATTAGATGCTGCCCCATTTCCACAGGGCATATGCAACTGCCCCCACCCCCCCCAATCAGCTCTGCTTTTAGAAGATAAGCTTTAAATGTTCAATCAAGCTATCCCATAAATTGTTTGTTTCTGCAGAGTGGTGCGCTATAGTCCTAAAAATGGAAAAGAAAGTGTCTGAAGCCAGTGTTAACCGCAGGAAGTCCAACAATCCTCAGCGGGTGTCTGCAGCCTCGGCTGGTACATCTCAGAGTAAGAGGAAGCGTCTTTTTTATATTTTTTTTTTGTAAGGAATAAATAACGAAAGCTAAAGGAGATGCGTGGGACTGAGCTTGCTGTGGTGACCAGTAATGTGTCCAACGCTTGTCCACAGAATGTTCGCTGCATTTATTGTATTGGATAACGGGTTACAGAAGTCCAAAAAGGGGAGACTGTTAAACTCTGTTCTTTGTCTTCTATCTAATTTAAACCAGACACGAGCCAGAGAGTGCCATTGCCCATACGGAGGTTTTACCGCCCAGGTACTCGGGCACTGATGGAAATACGCAAGTACCAGAAATCAACGAAGCTGCTGATCAGGAAGGCCCCGTTCTACCGCCTGGTGAGATGGTGTTGCCTGTTCTGCATCTAACAGTTTCCCCTACTCTGTGCTCTGCTAGTAATGTCTGCTTTTTCTGTTTTAGGTGAGAGAGGTCTGCCTGGAGTATTCCCACGGAGTGCCGTTCAGCTGGCAAAGCCAAGCGCTGATGGCATTGCAGGAGGTAAGGCTTCTTAGCGGCGTAAACGCTCGCTGTATTCTGTTTGGGGTAATCTTAGAATTATGTATTGTACTAAGATCTGATGCGGCCATGTATACCTCACCCATATCCTGGCCGTGTTCTGCTCTGTATATCCCATCACGTGTCACTAGAATCAGCGCTAATGCTCGATCTCCATCATAGTCATCGGTTGCGATTCGGAATGGTTTAAAGCACCAGCCAACAAGCTGAAACTTAAGCAGGCTGGCCGTCTGCTTCAAACACCTGAGTACAACAGGGATCTGCGATGCCTTCAAGTGGCGTGCCCATGTTTTGCAGAACGGTGTCGAGTTTCACCCTCTAAACATTGCAGCATGTCGGCAATCCTGCAGCCAATGGGGGGGCTCTGAGCGACATCCCAGGATTGGGTCTGTGTGCAAATAGGCACATAGTATATCCCGTACAGGCCACTTACTGATGACTTCAGTGGGCATGATGCCCGTGTTCAGCCCCAGTGCAGTCTCACTGTACCAGACAACTCCTATTACGCAGTCCCCGCTCTCTGATCTTTATCACATCATACACCACTATAATTAGAATTCCCAGCTCAGCTCCGAGCTCATTAGACAGACACGCATTACACAGCGACCTTTCTCAAGGCATAAAGGAATGTTCAAAACCAATACTCCTGATAACACTGGAAAAAGGTTGGTTTCCTACCAGAAGGTAGGAGGTGGACGACAGAGAAGGAGTGCCTTGTGATCCAAGCAGCTCACACCAAGGAAGGTCAGTTCCTTGAAAACAAACGTGAGGAAAAAGAAAAGGGTAGTGGAGCGCTAGGTTGGTATTAGAAAAAAATTCTTAGTTTGAGTATGGTCAATTGGGTATCACAATTAGTAAAATTTATTCAACACTGATAAACATAGTAAAAATGGTTGATACATTTAGACACATGAAGAGGTTATAAATGAATACATAAAATCAGCACATATAAAAAAGAATTTAAGAATAGTTGGCCTGAGCACTATACTTATGCGTTCTCCCGCTTGCCAAATGTCCTGAGCCAGTCCGTCCTGTAGTTTAACTGGAGATTGTGGAGGCTGGGTGTCCATATACCATGCTGGGAATTCGATGCCGCTGTGTAGGATGTCGCTGTCTGGATGTTGTATAGACAGATGCACAGGCTGAAGGTAGGCTTCCCAATGAGTATGCTGGTGGTTGTATCCCAAGGTTCTCTTCCAGTGGGTGAAGAACGGATGGAAAATTAATCCGAATATAAAGGCTGGGCAAGATATGGTTTTGGGAGTGTCCCGCAATAGAGCTCAGAGTCCAAACTGACAGTATACTGACGCGTTTCGTTACCTAGGCTGGTAACTTTATCAAAGGAGAGTCTCCTTTGATAAAGTTACCAGCCTAGGTAACGAAACGTCCCTCTATTGTGAGATTTCTCGCAGTTCCCTGCTGCAAACTGGAAGCGGGATAAGGGGGGCAGGATAGGCAGGTTCCGGAAACGGGGGCGTTTTCTGAGAGCTCCCAGATCTGGATCTTCCAGCACAGATTTCCTGGCCTCTGCTACAGAACAGCTTGGGCCAATATGACCAGCCTCGGGCTCCCTCAGATTGACCATGTTTTTGTGCAGTGATCCGTTGCAGCAGTGGATCACAGAAGTCGATAGGAGGTGTTTATTGACACAAGGGGTGAGATTTAATAGGATGAGAGATTCAGAAAGTGATAGATTTGGTAAGAAATCTCCAGCTTTTTTTAAAGCGCCAATCATTTACACTGCAGAACCAGTTTCATTTTGCCGTGTAAATGATTGCCGCTTTTAAAAAAAGGGACGTCTGTTTCCCCATTGGCTGCGTTCTCGTTTTGTTTATTTAATTCGCACCCGTTGCGTTTTATTAATAGGGCGTTTGCAGATTTTCTACATTTCTTTTGTGAGTTGTAATTGCACTGAATGTTTTAATTGAGCTCGCAGATCAGATTGTAGATCTTTTCCCATACACTGCAGATCATTTCTCCATCGTTATTATGATGAAAATCTGCCGCAAGCTAACTCCCTTCCGCAGTCTAAGGCAGTCTAAGGTTCCAAACCATCGAATTCCAGATAATCGGTGGTGTGCTACGTGAAAGTCTTCCAAAATAGAATCTGCACTTTGGGAAAAAATAAAAAATTATAATTTAAAATTTTATTTATTTTTTAATAATTTTTATATTGACTGCATTAGATGCTGCCCCATTTCCACAGGGCATATGCAACTGCCCCCACCCCCCCCCCCAATCAGCTCTGCTTTTAGAAGATAAGCTTTAAATGTTCAATCAAGCTATCCCATAAATTGTTTGTTTCTGCAGAGTGGTGCGCTATAGTCCTAAAAATGGAAAAGAAAGTGTCTGAAGCCAGTGTTAACCGCAGGAAGTCCAACAATCCTCAGCGGGTGTCTGCAGCCTCGGCTGGTACATCTCAGAGTAAGAGGAAGCGTCTTTTTTATATATTTTTTTTGTAAGGAATAAATAACGAAAGCTAAAGGAGATGCGTGGGACTGAGCTTGCTGTGGTGACCAGTAATGTGTCCAACGCTTGTCCACAGAATGTTCGCTGCATTTATTGTATTGGATAACGGGTTACAGAAGTCCAAAAAGGGGAGACTGTTAAACTCTGTTCTTTGTCTTCTATCTAATTTAAACCAGACACGAGCCAGAGAGTGCCATTGCCCATACGGAGGTTTTACCGCCCAGGTACTCGGGCACTGATGGAAATACGCAAGTACCAGAAATCAACGAAGCTGCTGATCAGGAAGGCCCCGTTCTACCGCCTGGTGAGATGGTGTTGCCTGTTCTGCATCTAACAGTTTCCCCTACTCTGTGCTCTGCTAGTAATGTCTGCTTTTTCTGTTTTAGGTGAGAGAGGTCTGCCTGGAGTATTCCCACGGAGTGCCGTTCAGCTGGCAAAGCCAAGCGCTGATGGCATTGCAGGAGGTAAGGCTTCTTAGCGGCGTAAACGCTCGCTGTATTCTGTTTGGGGTAATCTTAGAATTATGTATTGTACTAAGATCTGATGCGGCCATGTATACCTCACCCATATCCTGGCCGTGTTCTGCTCTGTATATCCCATCACGTGTC
Source organism: Crinia signifera (assembly GCF_055691185.1). Lineage (NCBI taxonomy): Eukaryota > Metazoa > Chordata > Amphibia > Anura > Myobatrachidae > Crinia > Crinia signifera. The sequence continues at coordinate 207,295,403 of NC_139217.1, read as the reverse complement.
ACTAGAATCAGCGCTAATGCTCGATCTCCATCATAGTCATCGGTTGCGATTCGGAATGGTTTAAAGCACCAGCCAACAAGCTGAAACTTAAGCAGGCTGGCCGTCTGCTTCAAACACCTGAGTACAACAGGGATCTGCGATGCCTTCAAGTGGCGTGCCCATGTTTTGCAGAACGGTGTCGAGTTTCACCCTCTAAACATTGCAGCATGTCGGCAATCCTGCAGCCAATGGGGGGGCTCTGAGCGACATCCCAGGATTGGGTCTGTGTGCAAATAGGCACATAGTATATCCCGTACAGGCCACTTACTGATGACTTCAGTGGGCATGATGCCCGTGTTCAGCCCCAGTGCAGTCTCACTGTACCAGACAACTCCTATTACGCAGTCCCCGCTCTCTGATCTTTATCACATCATACACCACTATAATTAGAATTCCCAGCTCAGCTCCGAGCTCATTAGACAGACACGCATTACACAGCGACCTTTCTCAAGGCATAAAGGAATGTTCAAAACCAATACTCCTGATAACACTGGAAAAAGGTTGGTTTCCTACCAGAAGGTAGGAGGTGGACGACAGAGAAGGAGTGCCTTGTGATCCAAGCAGCTCACACCAAGGAAGGTCAGTTCCTTGAAAACAAACGTGAGGAAAAAGAAAAAGGTAGTGGAGCGCTAGGTTGGTATTAGAAAAAAATTCTTAGTTTGAGTATGGTCAATTGGGTATCACAATTAGTAAAATTTATTCAACACTGATAAACATAGTAAAAATGGTTGATACATTTAGACACATGAAGAGGTTATAAATGAATACATAAAATCAGCACATATAAAAAAGAATTTAAGAATAGTTGGCCTGAGCACTATACTTATGCGTTCTCCCGCTTGCCAAATGTCCTGAGCCAGTCCGTCCTGTAGTTTAACTGGAGATTGTGGAGGCTGGGTGTCCATATACCATGCTGGGAATTCGATGCCGCTGTGTAGGATGTCGCTGTCTGGATGTTGTATAGACAGATGCACAGGCTGAAGGTAGGCTTCCCAATGAGTATGCTGGTGGTTGTATCCCAAGGTTCTCTTCCAGTGGGTGAAGAACGGATGGAAAATTAATCCGAATATAAAGGCTGGGCAAGATATGGTTTTGGGAGTGTCCCGCAATAGAGCTCAGAGTCCAAACTGACAGTATACTGACGCGTTTCGTTACCTAGGCTGGTAACTTTATCAAAGGAGAGTCTCCTTTGATAAAGTTACCAGCCTAGGTAACGAAACGTCCCTCTATTGTGAGATTTCTCGCAGTTCCCTGCTGCAAACTGGAAGCGGGATAAGGGGGGCAGGATAGGCAGGTTCCGGAAACGGGGGCGTTTTCTGAGAGCTCCCAGATCTGGATCTTCCAGCACAGATTTCCTGGCCTCTGCTACAGAACAGCTTGGGCCAATATGACCAGCCTCGGGCTCCCTCAGATTGACCATGTTTTTGTGCAGTGATCCGTTGCAGCAGTGGATCACAGAAGTCGATAGGAGGTGTTTATTGACACAAGGGGTGAGATTTAATAGGATGAGAGATTCAGAAAGTGATAGATTTGGTAAGAAATCCCCAGCTTTTTTTAAAGCGCCAATCATTTACACTGCAGAACCAGTTTCATTTTGCCGTGTAAATGATTGCCGCTTTTAAAAAAAGGGACGTCTGTTTCCCCATTGGCTGCGTTCTCGTTTTGTTTATTTAATTCGCACCCGTTGCGTTTTATTAATAGGGCGTTTGCAGATTTTCTACATTTCTTTTGTGAGTTGTAATTGCACTGAATGTTTTAATTGAGCTCGCAGATCAGATTGTAGATCTTTTCCCATACACTGCAGATCATTTCTCCATCGTTATTATGATGAAAATCTGCCGCAAGCTAACTCCCTTCCGCAGTCTAAGGCAGTCTAAGGTTCCTTCTATCTAATTTAAACCAGACACGAGCCAGAGAGTGCCATTGCCCATACGGAGGTTTTACCGCCCAGGTACTCGGGCACTGATGGAAATACGCAAGTACCAGAAATCAACGAAGCTGCTGATCAGGAAGGCCCCGTTCTACCGCCTGGTGAGATGGTGTTGCCTGTTCTGCATCTAACAGTTTCCCCTACTCTGTGCTCTGCTAGTAATGTCTGCTTTTTCTGTTTTAGGTGAGAGAGGTCTGCCTGGAGTATTCCCACGGAGTGCCGTTCAGCTGGCAAAGCCAAGCGCTGATGGCATTGCAGGAGGTAAGGCTTCTTAGCGGCGTAAACGCTCGCTGTATTCTGTTTGGGGTAATCTTAGAATTATGTATTGTACTAAGATCTGATGCGGCCATGTATACCTCACCCATATCCTGGCCGTGTTCTGCTCTGTATATCCCATCACGTGTCACTAGAATCAGCGCTAATGCTCGATCTCCATCATAGTCATCGGTTGCGATTCGGAATGGTTTAAAGCACCAGCCAACAAGCTGAAACTTAAGCAGGCTGGCCGTCTGCTTCAAACACCTGAGTACAACAGGGATCTGCGATGCCTTCAAGTGGCGTGCCCATGTTTTGCAGAACGGTGTCGAGTTTCACCCTCTAAACATTGCAGCATGTCGGCAATCCTGCAGCCAATGGGGGGGCTCTGAGCGACATCCCAGGATTGGGTCTGTGTGCAAATAGGCACATAGTATATCCCGTACAGGCCACTTACTGATGACTTCAGTGGGCATGATGCCCGTGTTCAGCCCCAGTGCAGTCTCACTGTACCAGACAACTCCTATTACGCAGTCCCCGCTCTCTGATCTTTATCACATCATACACCACTATAATTAGAATTCCCAGCTCAGCTCCGAGCTCATTAGACAGACACGCATTACACAGCGACCTTTCTCAAGGCATAAAGGAATGTTCAAAACCAATACTCCTGATAACACTGGAAAAAGGTTGGTTTCCTACCAGAAGGTAGGAGGTGGACGACAGAGAAGGAGTGCCTTGTGATCCAAGCAGCTCACACCAAGGAAGGTCAGTTCCTTGAAAACAAACGTGAGGAAAAAGAAAAGGGTAGTGGAGCGCTAGGTTGGTATTAGAAAAAAATTCTTAGTTTGAGTATGGTCAATTGGGTATCACAATTAGTAAAATTTATTCAACACTGATAAACATAGTAAAAATGGTTGATACATTTAGACACATGAAGAGGTTATAAATGAATACATAAAATCAGCACATATAAAAAAGAATTTAAGAATAGTTGGCCTGAGCACTATACTTATGCGTTCTCCCGCTTGCCAAATGTCCTGAGCCAGTCCGTCCTGTAGTTTAACTGGAGATTGTGGAGGCTGGGTGTCCATATACCATGCTGGGAATTCGATGCCGCTGTGTAGGATGTCGCTGTCTGGATGTTGTATAGACAGATGCACAGGCTGAAGGTAGGCTTCCCAATGAGTATGCTGGTGGTTGTATCCCAAGGTTCTCTTCCAGTGGGTGAAGAACGGATGGAAAATTAATCCGAATATAAAGGCTGGGCAAGATATGGTTTTGGGAGTGTCCCGCAATAGAGCTCAGAGTCCAAACTGACAGTATACTGACGCGTTTCGTTACCTAGGCTGGTAACTTTATCAAAGGAGAGTCTCCTTTGATAAAGTTACCAGCCTAGGTAACGAAACGTCCCTCTATTGTGAGATTTCTCGCAGTTCCCTGCTGCAAACTGGAAGCGGGATAAGGGGGGCAGGATAGGCAGGTTCCGGAAACGGGGGCGTTTTCTGAGAGCTCCCAGATCTGGATCTTCCAGCACAGATTTCCTGGCCTCTGCTACAGAACAGCTTGGGCCAATATGACCAGCCTCGGGCTCCCTCAGATTGACCATGTTTTTGTGCAGTGATCCGTTGCAGCAGTGGATCACAGAAGTCGATAGGAGGTGTTTATTGACACAAGGGGTGAGATTTAATAGGATGAGAGATTCAGAAAGTGATAGATTTGGTAAGAAATCTCCAGCTTTTTTTAAAGCGCCAATCATTTACACTGCAGAACCAGTTTCATTTTGCCGTGTAAATGATTGCCGCTTTTAAAAAAAGGGACGTCTGTTTCCCCATTGGCTGCGTTCTCGTTTTGTTTATTTAATTCGCACCCGTTGCGTTTTATTAATAGGGCGTTTGCAGATTTTCTACATTTCTTTTGTGAGTTGTAATTGCACTGAATGTTTTAATTGAGCTCGCAGATCAGATTGTAGATCTTTTCCCATACACTGCAGATCATTTCTCCATCGTTATTATGATGAAAATCTGCCGCAAGCTAACTCCCTTCCGCAGTCTAAGGCAGTCTAAGGTTCCAGACCATCGAATTCCAGATAATCGGTGGTGTGCTACGTGAAAGTCTTCCAAAATAGAATCTGCACTTTGGGAAAAAATAAAAAATTATAATTTTAAATTTTATTTATTTTTTAATAATTTTTATATTGACTGCATTAGATGCTGCCCCATTTCCACAGGGCATATGCAACTGCCCCCCCCCCCCCCAATCAGCTCTGCTTTTAGAAGATAAGCTTTAAATGTTCAATCAAGCTATCCCATAAATTGTTTGTTTCTGCAGAGTGGTGCGCTATAGTCCTAAAAATGGAAAAGAAAGTGTCTGAAGCCAGTGTTAACCGCAGGAAGTCCAACAATCCTCAGCGGGTGTCTGCAGCCTCGGCTGGTACATCTCAGAGTAAGAGGAAGCGTCTTTTTAATATTTTTTTTTGTAAGGAATAAATAACGAAAGCTAAAGGAGATGCGTGGGACTGAGCTTGCTGTGGTGACCAGTAATGTGTCCAACGCTTGTCCACAGAATGTTCGCTGCATTTATTGTATTGGATAACGGGTTACAGAAGTCCAAAAAGGGGAGACTGTTAAACTCTGTTCTTTGTCTTCTATCTAATTTAAACCAGACACGAGCCAGAGAGTGCCATTGCCCATACGGAGGTTTTACCGCCCAGGTACTCGGGCACTGATGGAAATACGCAAGTACCAGAAATCAACGAAGCTGCTGATCAGGAAGGCCCCGTTCTACCGCCTGGTGAGATGGTGTTGCCTGTTCTGCATCTAACAGTTTCCCCTACTCTGTGCTCTGCTAGTAATGTCTGCTTTTTCTGTTTTAGGTGAGAGAGGTCTGCCTGGAGTATTCCCACGGAGTGCCGTTCAGCTGGCAAAGCCAAGCGCTGATTGCATTGCAGGAGGTAAGGCTTCTTAGCGGCGTAAACGCTCGCTGTATTCTGTTTGGGGTAATCTTAGAATTATGTATTGTACTAAGATCTGATGCGGCCATGTATACCTCACCCATATCCTGGCCGTGTTCTGCTCTGTATATCCCATCACGTGTCACTAGAATCAGCGCTAATGCTCGATCTCCATCATAGTCATCGGTTGCGATTCGGAATGGTTTAAAGCACCAGCCAACAAGCTGAAACTTAAGCAGGCTGGCCGTCTGCTTCAAACACCTGAGTACAACAGGGATCTGCGATGCCTTCAAGTGGCGTGCCCATGTTTTGCAGAACGGTGTCGAGTTTCACCCTCTAAACATTGCAGCATGTCGGCAATCCTGCAGCCAATGGGGGGGCTCTGAGCGACATCCCAGGATTGGGTCTGTGTGCAAATAGGCACATAGTATATCCCGTACAGGCCACTTACTGATGACTTCAGTGGGCATGATGCCCGTGTTCAGCCCCAGTGCAGTCTCACTGTACCAGACAACTCCTATTACGCAGTCCCCGCTCTCTGATCTTTATCACATCATACACCACTATAATTAGAATTCCCAGCTCAGCTCCGAGCTCATTAGACAGACACGCATTACACAGCGACCTTTCTCAAGGCATAAAGGAATGTTCAAAACCAATACTCCTGATAACACTGGAAAAAGGTTGGTTTCCTACCAGAAGGTAGGAGGTGGACGACAGAGAAGGAGTGCCTTGTGATCCAAGCAGCTCACACCAAGGAAGGTCAGTTCCTTGAAAACAAACGTGAGGAAAAAGAAAAGGGTAGTGGAGCGCTAGGTTGGTATTAGAAAAAAATTCTTAGTTTGAGTATGGTCAATTGGGTATCACAATTAGTAAAATTTATTCAACACTGATAAACATAGTAAAAATGGTTGATACATTTAGACACATGAAGAGGTTATAAATGAATACATAAAATCAGCACATATAAAAAAGAATTTAAGAATAGTTGGCCTGAGCACTATACTTATGCGTTCTCCCGCTTGCCAAATGTCCTGAGCCAGTCCGTCCTGTAGTTTAACTGGAGATTGTGGAGGCTGGGTGTCCATATACCATGCTGGGAATTCGATGCCGCTGTGTAGGATGTCGCTGTCTGGATGTTGTATAGACAGATGCACAGGCTGAAGGTAGGCTTCCCAATGAGTATGCTGGTGGTTGTATCCCAAGGTTCTCTTCCAGTGGGTGAAGAACGGATGGAAAATTAATCCGAATATAAAGGCTGGGCAAGATATGGTTTTGGGAGTGTCCCGCAATAGAGCTCAGAGTCCAAACTGACAGTATACTGACGCGTTTCGTTACCTAGGCTGGTAACTTTATCAAAGGAGAGTCTCCTTTGATAAAGTTACCAGTCTAGGTAACGAAACGTCCCTCTATTGTGAGATTTCTCGCAGTTCCCTGCTGCAAACTGGAAGCGGGATAAGGGGGGCAGGATAGGCAGGTTCCGGAAACGGGGGCGTTTTCTGAGAGCTCCCAGATCTGGATCTTCCAGCACAGATTTCCTGGCCTCTGCTACAGAACAGCTTGGGCCAATATGACCAGCCTCGGGCTCCCTCAGATTGACCATGTTTTTGTGCAGTGATCCGTTGCAGCAGTGGATCACAGAAGTCGATAGGAGGTGTTTATTGACACAAGGGGTGAGATTTAATAGGATGAGAGATTCAGAAAGTGGTAGATTTGGTAAGAAATCTCCAGCTTTTTTTAAAGCGCCAATCATTTACACTGCAGAACCAGTTTCATTTTGCCGTGTAAATGATTGCCGCTTTTAAAAAAAGGGACGTCTGTTTCCCCATTGGCTGCGTTCTCGTTTTGTTTATTTAATTCGCACCCGTTGCGTTTTATTAATAGGGCGTTTGCAGATTTTCTACATTTCTTTTGTGAGTTGTAATTGCACTGAATGTTTTAATTGAGCTCGCAGATCAGATTGTAGATCTTTTCCCATACACTGCAGATCATTTCTCCATCGTTATTATGATGAAAATCTGCCGCAAGCTAACTCCCTTCCGCAGTCTAAGGCAGTCTAAGGTTCCAGACCATCGAATTCCAGATAATCGGTGGTGTGCTACGTGAAAGTCTTCCAAAATAGAATCTGCACTTTGGGAAAAAATAAAAAATTATAATTTTAAATTTTATTTATTTTTTAATAATTTTTATATTGACTGCATTAGATGCTGCCCCATTTCCACAGGGCATATGCAACTGCCCCCACCCCCCCCAATCAGCTCTGCTTTTAGAAGATAAGCTTTAAATGTTCAATCAAGCTATCCCATAAATTGTTTGTTTCTGCAGAGTGGTGCGCTATAGTCCTAAAAATGGAAAAGAAAGTGTCTGAAGCCAGTGTTAACCGCAGGAAGTCCAACAATCCTCAGCGGGTGTCTGCAGCCTCGGCTGGTACATCTCAGAGTAAGAGGAAGCGTCTTTTTTATATTTTTTTTTTGTAAGGAATAAATAACGAAAGCTAAAGGAGATGCGTGGGACTGAGCTTGCTGTGGTGACCAGTAATGTGTCCAACGCTTGTCCACAGAATGTTCGCTGCATTTATTGTATTGGATAACGGGTTACAGAAGTCCAAAAAGGGGAGACTGTTAAACTCTGTTCTTTGTCTTCTATCTAATTTAAACCAGACACGAGCCAGAGAGTGCCATTGCCCATACGGAGGTTTTACCGCCCAGGTACTCGGGCACTGATGGAAATACGCAAGTACCAGAAATCAACGAAGCTGCTGATCAGGAAGGCCCCGTTCTACCGCCTGGTGAGATGGTGTTGCCTGTTCTGCATCTAACAGTTTCCCCTACTCTGTGCTCTGCTAGTAATGTCTGCTTTTTCTGTTTTAGGTGAGAGAGGTCTGCCTGGAGTATTCCCACGGAGTGCCGTTCAGCTGGCAAAGCCAAGCGCTGATGGCATTGCAGGAGGTAAGGCTTCTTAGCGGCGTAAACGCTCGCTGTATTCTGTTTGGGGTAATCTTAGAATTATGTATTGTACTAAGATCTGATGCGGCCATGTATACCTCACCCATATCCTGGCCGTGTTCTGCTCTGTATATCCCATCACGTGTCACTAGAATCAGCGCTAATGCTCGATCTCCATCATAGTCATCGGTTGCGATTCGGAATGGTTTAAAGCACCAGCCAACAAGCTGAAACTTAAGCAGGCTGGCCGTCTGCTTCAAACACCTGAGTACAACAGGGATCTGCGATGCCTTCAAGTGGCGTGCCCATGTTTTGCAGAACGGTGTCGAGTTTCACCCTCTAAACATTGCAGCATGTCGGCAATCCTGCAGCCAATGGGGGGGCTCTGAGCGACATCCCAGGATTGGGTCTGTGTGCAAATAGGCACATAGTATATCCCGTACAGGCCACTTACTGATGACTTCAGTGGGCATGATGCCCGTGTTCAGCCCCAGTGCAGTCTCACTGTACCAGACAACTCCTATTACGCAGTCCCCGCTCTCTGATCTTTATCACATCATACACCACTATAATTAGAATTCCCAGCTCAGCTCCGAGCTCATTAGACAGACACGCATTACACAGCGACCTTTCTCAAGGCATAAAGGAATGTTCAAAACCAATACTCCTGATAACACTGGAAAAAGGTTGGTTTCCTACCAGAAGGTAGGAGGTGGACGACAGAGAAGGAGTGCCTTGTGATCCAAGCAGCTCACACCAAGGAAGGTCAGTTCCTTGAAAACAAACGTGAGGAAAAAGAAAAGGGTAGTGGAGCGCTAGGTTGGTATTAGAAAAAAATTCTTAGTTTGAGTATGGTCAATTGGGTATCACAATTAGTAAAATTTATTCAACACTGATAAACATAGTAAAAATGGTTGATACATTTAGACACATGAAGAGGTTATAAATGAATACATAAAATCAGCACATATAAAAAAGAATTTAAGAATAGTTGGCCTGAGCACTATACTTATGCGTTCTCCCGCTTGCCAAATGTCCTGAGCCAGTCCGTCCTGTAGTTTAACTGGAGATTGTGGAGGCTGGGTGTCCATATACCATGCTGGGAATTCGATGCCGCTGTGTAGGATGTCGCTGTCTGGATGTTGTATAGACAGATGCACAGGCTGAAGGTAGGCTTCCCAATGAGTATGCTGGTGGTTGTATCCCAAGGTTCTCTTCCAGTGGGTGAAGAACGGATGGAAAATTAATCCGAATATAAAGGCTGGGCAAGATATGGTTTTGGGAGTGTCCCGCAATAGAGCTCAGAGTCCAAACTGACAGTATACTGACGCGTTTCGTTACCTAGGCTGGTAACTTTATCAAAGGAGAGTCTCCTTTGATAAAGTTACCAGCCTAGGTAACGAAACGTCCCTCTATTGTGAGATTTCTCGCAGTTCCCTGCTGCAAACTGGAAGCGGGATAAGGGGGGCAGGATAGGCAGGTTCCGGAAACGGGGGCGTTTTCTGAGAGCTCCCAGATCTGGATCTTCCAGCACAGATTTCCTGGCCTCTGCTACAGAACAGCTTGGGCCAATATGACCAGCCTCGGGCTCCCTCAGATTGACCATGTTTTTGTGCAGTGATCCGTTGCAGCAGTGGATCACAGAAGTCGATAGGAGGTGTTTATTGACACAAGGGGTGAGATTTAATAGGATGAGAGATTCAGAAAGTGATAGATTTGGTAAGAAATCCCCAGCTTTTTTTAAAGCGCCAATCATTTACACTGCAGAACCAGTTTCATTTTGCCGTGTAAATGATTGCCGCTTTTAAAAAAAGGGACGTCTGTTTCCCCATTGGCTGCGTTCTCGTTTTGTTTATTTAATTCGCACCCGTTGCGTTTTATTAATAGGGCGTTTGCAGATTTTCTACATTTCTTTTGTGAGTTGTAATTGCACTGAATGTTTTAATTGAGCTCGCAGATCAGATTGTAGATCTTTTCCCATACACTGCAGATCATTTCTCCATCGTTATTATGATGAAAATCTGCCGCAAGCTAACTCCCTTCCGCAGTCTAAGGCAGTCTAAGGTTCCTTCTATCTAATTTAAACCAGACACGAGCCAGAGAGTGCCATTGCCCATACGGAGGTTTTACCGCCCAGGTACTCGGGCACTGATGGAAATACGCAAGTACCAGAAATCAACGAAGCTGCTGATCAGGAAGGCCCCGTTCTACCGCCTGGTGAGATGGTGTTGCCTGTTCTGCATCTAACAGTTTCCCCTACTCTGTGCTCTGCTAGTAATGTCTGCTTTTTCTGTTTTAGGTGAGAGAGGTCTGCCTGGAGTATTCCCACGGAGTGCCGTTCAGCTGGCAAAGCCAAGCGCTGATGGCATTGCAGGAGGTAAGGCTTCTTAGCGGCGTAAACGCTCGCTGTATTCTGTTTGGGGTAATCTTAGAATTATGTATTGTACTAAGATCTGATGCGGCCATGTATACCTCACCCATATCCTGGCCGTGTTCTGCTCTGTATATCCCATCACGTGTCACTAGAATCAGCGCTAATGCTCGATCTCCATCATAGTCATCGGTTGCGATTCGGAATGGTTTAAAGCACCAGCCAACAAGCTGAAACTTAAGCAGGCTGGCCGTCTGCTTCAAACACCTGAGTACAACAGGGATCTGCGATGCCTTCAAGTGGCGTGCCCATGTTTTGCAGAACGGTGTCGAGTTTCACCCTCTAAACATTGCAGCATGTCGGCAATCCTGCAGCCAATGGGGGGGCTCTGAGCGACATCCCAGGATTGGGTCTGTGTGCAAATAGGCACATAGTATATCCCGTACAGGCCACTTACTGATGACTTCAGTGGGCATGATGCCCGTGTTCAGCCCCAGTGCAGTCTCACTGTACCAGACAACTCCTATTACGCAGTCCCCGCTCTCTGATCTTTATCACATCATACACCACTATAATTAGAATTCCCAGCTCAGCTCCGAGCTCATTAGACAGACACGCATTACACAGCGACCTTTCTCAAGGCATAAAGGAATGTTCAAAACCAATACTCCTGATAACACTGGAAAAAGGTTGGTTTCCTACCAGAAGGTAGGAGGTGGACGACAGAGAAGGAGTGCCTTGTGATCCAAGCAGCTCACACCAAGGAAGGTCAGTTCCTTGAAAACAAACGTGAGGAAAAAGAAAAGGGTAGTGGAGCGCTAGGTTGGTATTAGAAAAAAATTCTTAGTTTGAGTATGGTCAATTGGGTATCACAATTAGTAAAATTTATTCAACACTGATAAACATAGTAAAAATGGTTGATACATTTAGACACATGAAGAGGTTATAAATGAATACATAAAATCAGCACATATAAAAAAGAATTTAAGAATAGTTGGCCTGAGCACTATACTTATGCGTTCTCCCGCTTGCCAAATGTCCTGAGCCAGTCCGTCCTGTAGTTTAACTGGAGATTGTGGAGGCTGGGTGTCCATATACCATGCTGGGAATTCGATGCCGCTGTGTAGGATGTCGCTGTCTGGATGTTGTATAGACAGATGCACAGGCTGAAGGTAGGCTTCCCAATGAGTATGCTGGTGGTTGTATCCCAAGGTTCTCTTCCAGTGGGTGAAGAACGGATGGAAAATTAATCCGAATATAAAGGCTGGGCAAGATATGGTTTTGGGAGTGTCCCGCAATAGAGCTCAGAGTCCAAACTGACAGTATACTGACGCGTTTCGTTACCTAGGCTGGTAACTTTATCAAAGGAGAGTCTCCTTTGATAAAGTTACCAGCCTAGGTAACGAAACGTCCCTCTATTGTGAGATTTCTCGCAGTTCCCTGCTGCAAACTGGAAGCGGGATAAGGGGGGCAGGATAGGCAGGTTCCGGAAACGGGGGCGTTTTCTGAGAGCTCCCAGATCTGGATCTTCCAGCACAGATTTCCTGGCCTCTGCTACAGAACAGCTTGGGCCAATATGACCAGCCTCGGGCTCCCTCAGATTGACCATGTTTTTGTGCAGTGATCCGTTGCAGCAGTGGATCACAGAAGTCGATAGGAGGTGTTTATTGACACAAGGGGTGAGATTTAATAGGATGAGAGATTCAGAAAGTGATAGATTTGGTAAGAAATCTCCAGCTTTTTTTAAAGCGCCAATCATTTACACTGCAGAACCAGTTTCATTTTGCCGTGTAAATGATTGCCGCTTTTAAAAAAAGGGACGTCTGTTTCCCCATTGGCTGCGTTCTCGTTTTGTTTATTTAATTCGCACCCGTTGCGTTTTATTAATAGGGCGTTTGCAGATTTTCTACATTTCTTTTGTGAGTTGTAATTGCACTGAATGTTTTAATTGAGCTCGCAGATCAGATTGTAGATCTTTTCCCATACACTGCAGATCATTTCTCCATCGTTATTATGATGAAAATCTGCCGCAAGCTAACTCCCTTCCGCAGTCTAAGGCAGTCTAAGGTTCCAGACCATCGAATTCCAGATAATCGGTGGTGTGCTACGTGAAAGTCTTCCAAAATAGAATCTGCACTTTGGGAAAAAATAAAAAATTATAATTTTAAATTTTATTTATTTTTTAATAATTTTTATATTGACTGCATTAGATGCTGCCCCATTTCCACAGGGCATATGCAACTGCCCCCCCCCCCCCCCCCCCAATCAGCTCTGCTTTTAGAAGATAAGCTTTAAATGTTCAATCAAGCTATCCCATAAATTGTTTGTTTCTGCAGAGTGGTGCGCTATAGTCCTAAAAATGGAAAAGAAAGTGTCTGAAGCCAGTGTTAACCGCAGGAAGTCCAACAATCCACAGCGGGTGTCTGCAGCCTCGGCTGGTACATCTCAGAGTAAGAGGAAGCGTCTTTTTAATATTTTTTTTTTGTAAGGAATAAATAACGAAAGCTAAAGGAGATGCGTGGGACTGAGCTTGCTGTGGTGACCAGTAATGTGTCCAACGCTTGTCCACAGAATGTTCGCTGCATTTATTGTATTGGATAACGGGTTACAGAAGTCCAAAAAGGGGAGACTGTTAAACTCTGTTCTTTGTCTTCTATCTAATTTAAACCAGACACGAGCCAGAGAGTGCCATTGCCCATACGGAGGTTTTACCGCCCAGGTACTCGGGCACTGATGGAAATACGCAAGTACCAGAAATCAACGAAGCTGCTGATCAGGAAGGCCCCGTTCTACCGCCTGGTGAGATGGTGTTGCCTGTTCTGCATCTAACAGTTTCCCCTACTCTGTGCTCTGCTAGTAATGTCTGCTTTTTCTGTTTTAGGTGAGAGAGGTCTGCCTGGAGTATTCCCACGGAGTGCCGTTCAGCTGGCAAAGCCAAGCGCTGATTGCATTGCAGGAGGTAAGGCTTCTTAGCGGCGTAAACGCTCGCTGTATTCTGTTTGGGGTAATCTTAGAATTATGTATTGTACTAAGATCTGATGCGGCCATGTATACCTCACCCATATCCTGGCCGTGTTCTGCTCTGTATATCCCATCACGTGTCACTAGAATCAGCGCTAATGCTCGATCTCCATCATAGTCATCGGTTGCGATTCGGAATGGTTTAAAGCACCAGCCAACAAGCTGAAACTTAAGCAGGCTGGCCGTCTGCTTCAAACACCTGAGTACAACAGGGATCTGCGATGCCTTCAAGTGGCGTGCCCATGTTTTGCAGAACGGTGTCGAGTTTCACCCTCTAAACATTGCAGCATGTCGGCAATCCTGCAGCCAATGGGGGGGCTCTGAGCGACATCCCAGGATTGGGTCTGTGTGCAAATAGGCACATAGTATATCCCGTACAGGCCACTTACTGATGACTTCAGTGGGCATGATGCCCGTGTTCAGCCCCAGTGCAGTCTCACTGTACCAGACAACTCCTATTACACAGTCCCCGCTCTCTGATCTTTATCACATCATACACCACTATAATTAGAATTCCCAGCTCAGCTCCGAGCTCATTAGACAGACACGCATTACACAGCGACCTTTCTCAAGGCATAAAGGAATGTTCAAAACCAATACTCCTGATAACACTGGAAAAAGGTTGGTTTCCTACCAGAAGGTAGGAGGTGGACGACAGAGAAGGAGTGCCTTGTGATCCAAGCAGCTCACACCAAGGAAGGTCAGTTCCTTGAAAACAAACGTGAGGAAAAAGAAAAGGGTAGTGGAGCGCTAGGTTGGTATTAGAAAAAAATTCTTAGTTTGAGTATGGTCAATTGGGTATCACAATTAGTAAAATTTATTCAACACTGATAAACATAGTAAAAATGGTTGATACATTTAGACACATGAAGAGGTTATAAATGAATACATAAAATCAGCACATATAAAAAAGAATTTAAGAATAGTTGGCCTGAGCACTATACTTATGCGTTCTCCCGCTTGCCAAATGTCCTGAGCCAGTCCGTCCTGTAGTTTAACTGGAGATTGTGGAGGCTGGGTGTCCATATACCATGCTGGGAATTCGATGCCGCTGTGTAGGATGTCGCTGTCTGGATGTTGTATAGACAGATGCACAGGCTGAAGGTAGGCTTCCCAATGAGTATGCTGGTGGTTGTATCCCAAGGTTCTCTTCCAGTGGGTGAAGAACGGATGGAAAATTAATCCGAATATAAAGGCTGGGCAAGATATGGTTTTGGGAGTGTCCCGCAATAGAGCTCAGAGTCCAAACTGACAGTATACTGACGCGTTTCGTTACCTAGGCTGGTAACTTTATCAAAGGAGAGTCTCCTTTGATAAAGTTACCAGCCTAGGTAACGAAACGTCCCTCTATTGTGAGATTTCTCGCAGTTCCCTGCTGCAAACTGGAAGCGGGATAAGGGGGGCAGGATAGGCAGGTTCCGGAAACGGGGGCGTTTTCTGAGAGCTCCCAGATCTGGATCTTCCAGCACAGATTTCCTGGCCTCTGCTACAGAACAGCTTGGGCCAATATGACCAGCCTCGGGCTCCCTCAGATTGACCATGTTTTTGTGCAGTGATCCGTTGCAGCAGTGGATCACAGAAGTCGATAGGAGGTGTTTATTGACACAAGGGGTGAGATTTAATAGGATGAGAGATTCAGAAAGTGGTAGATTTGGTAAGAAATCTCCAGCTTTTTTTAAAGCGCCAATCATTTACACTGCAGAACCAGTTTCATTTTGCCGTGTAAATGATTGCCGCTTTTAAAAAAAGGGACGTCTGTTTCCCCATTGGCTGCGTTCTCGTTTTGTTTATTTAATTCGCACCCGTTGCGTTTTATTAATAGGGCGTTTGCAGATTTTCTACATTTCTTTTGTGAGTTGTAATTGCACTGAATGTTTTAATTGAGCTCGCAGATCAGATTGTAGATCTTTTCCCATACACTGCAGATCATTTCTCCATCGTTATTATGATGAAAATCTGCCGCAAGCTAACTCCCTTCCGCAGTCTAAGGCAGTCTAAGGTTCCAGACCATCGAATTCCAGATAATCGGTGGTGTGCTACGTGAAAGTCTTCCAAAATAGAATCTGCACTTTGGGAAAAAATAAAAAATTATAATTTTAAATTGTATTTATTTTTTAATAATTTTTATATTGACTGCATTAGATGCTGCCCCATTTCCACAGGGCATATGCAACTGCCCCCACCCCCCCCCCCCCCCAATCAGCTCTGCTTTTAGAAGATAAGCTTTAAATGTTCAATCAAGCTATCCCATAAATTGTTTGTTTCTGCAGAGTGGTGCGCTATAGTCCTAAAAATGGAAAAGAAAGTGTCTGAAGCCAGTGTTAACCGCAGGAAGTCCAACAATCCTCAGCGGGTGTCTGCAGCCTCGGCTGGTACATCTCAGAGTAAGAGGAAGCGTCTTTTTTATATTTTTTTTTTGTAAGGAATAAATAACGAAAGCTAAAGGAGATGCGTGGGACTGAGCTTGCTGTGGTGACCAGTAATGTGTCCAACGCTTGTCCACAGAATGTTCGCTGCATTTATTGTATTGGATAACGGGTTACAGAAGTCCAAAAAGGGGAGACTGTTAAACTCTGTTCTTTGTCTTCTATCTAATTTAAACCAGACACGAGCCAGAGAGTGCCATTGCCCATACGGAGGTTTTACCGCCCAGGTACTCGGGCACTGATGGAAATACGCAAGTACCAGAAATCAACGAAGCTGCTGATCAGGAAGGCCCCGTTCTACCGCCTGGTGAGATGGTGTTGCCTGTTCTGCATCTAACAGTTTCCCCTACTCTGTGCTCTGCTAGTAATGTCTGCTTTTTCTGTTTTAGGTGAGAGAGGTCTGCCTGGAGTATTCCCACGGAGTGCCGTTCAGCTGGCAAAGCCAAGCGCTGATGGCATTGCAGGAGGTAAGGCTTCTTAGCGGCGTAAACGCTCGCTGTATTCTGTTTGGGGTAATCTTAGAATTATGTATTGTACTAAGATCTGATGCGGCCATGTATACCTCACCCATATCCTGGCCGTGTTCTGCTCTGTATATCCCATCACGTGTCACTAGAATCAGCGCTAATGCTCGATCTCCATCATAGTCATCGGTTGCGATTCGGAATGGTTTAAAGCACCAGCCAACAAGCTGAAACTTAAGCAGGCTGGCCGTCTGCTTCAAACACCTGAGTACAACAGGGATCTGCGATGCCTTCAAGTGGCGTGCCCATGTTTTGCAGAACGGTGTCGAGTTTCACCCTCTAAACATTGCAGCATGTCGGCAATCCTGCAGCCAATGGGGGGGCTCTGAGCGACATCCCAGGATTGGGTCTGTGTGCAAATAGGCACATAGTATATCCCGTACAGGCCACTTACTGATGACTTCAGTGGGCATGATGCCCGTGTTCAGCCCCAGTGCAGTCTCACTGTACCAGACAACTCCTATTACGCAGTCCCCGCTCTCTGATCTTTATCACATCATACACCACTATAATTAGAATTCCCAGCTCAGCTCCGAGCTCATTAGACAGACACGCATTACACAGCGACCTTTCTCAAGGCATAAAGGAATGTTCAAAACCAATACTCCTGATAACACTGGAAAAAGGTTGGTTTCCTACCAGAAGGTAGGAGGTGGACGACAGAGAAGGAGTGCCTTGTGATCCAAGCAGCTCACACCAAGGAAGGTCAGTTCCTTGAAAACAAACGTGAGGAAAAAGAAAAGGGTAGTGGAGCGCTAGGTTGGTATTAGAAAAAAATTCTTAGTTTGAGTATGGTCAATTGGGTATCACAATTAGTAAAATTTATTCAACACTGATAAACATAGTAAAAATGGTTGATACATTTAGACACATGAAGAGGTTATAAATGAATACATAAAATCAGCACATATAAAAAAGAATTTAAGAATAGTTGGCCTGAGCACTATACTTATGCGTTCTCCCGCTTGCCAAATGTCCTGAGCCAGTCCGTCCTGTAGTTTAACTGGAGATTGTGGAGGCTGGGTGTCCATATACCATGCTGGGAATTCGATGCCGCTGTGTAGGATGTCGCTGTCTGGATGTTGTATAGACAGATGCACAGGCTGAAGGTAGGCTTCCCAATGAGTATGCTGGTGGTTGTATCCCAAGGTTCTCTTCCAGTGGGTGAAGAACGGATGGAAAATTAATCCGAATATAAAGGCTGGGCAAGATATGGTTTTGGGAGTGTCCCGCAATAGAGCTCAGAGTCCAAACTGACAGTATACTGACGCGTTTCGTTACCTAGGCTGGTAACTTTATCAAAGGAGAGTCTCCTTTGATAAAGTTACCAGCCTAGGTAACGAAACGTCCCTCTATTGTGAGATTTCTCGCAGTTCCCTGCTGCAAACTGGAAGCGGGATAAGGGGGGCAGGATAGGCAGGTTCCGGAAACGGGGGCGTTTTCTGAGAGCTCCCAGATCTGGATCTTCCAGCACAGATTTCCTGGCCTCTGCTACAGAACAGCTTGGGCCAATATGACCAGCCTCGGGCTCCCTCAGATTGACCATGTTTTTGTGCAGTGATCCGTTGCAGCAGTGGATCACAGAAGTCGATAGGAGGTGTTTATTGACACAAGGGGTGAGATTTAATAGGATGAGAGATTCAGAAAGTGATAGATTTGGTAAGAAATCTCCAGCTTTTTTTAAAGCGCCAATCATTTACACTGCAGAACCAGTTTCATTTTGCCGTGTAAATGATTGCCGCTTTTAAAAAAAGGGACGTCTGTTTCCCCATTGGCTGCGTTCTCGTTTTGTTTATTTAATTCGCACCCGTTGCGTTTTATTAATAGGGCGTTTGCAGATTTTCTACATTTCTTTTGTGAGTTGTAATTGCACTGAATGTTTTAATTGAGCTCGCAGATCAGATTGTAGATCTTTTCCCATACACTGCAGATCATTTCTCCATCGTTATTATGATGAAAATCTGCCGCAAGCTAACTCCCTTCCGCAGTCTAAGGCAGTCTAAGGTTCCAGACCATCGAATTCCAGATAATCGGTGGTGTGCTACGTGAAAGTCTTCCAAAATAGAATCTGCACTTTGGGAAAAAATAAAAAATTATAATTTTAAATTTTATTTATTTTTTAATAATTTTTATATTGACTGCATTAGATGCTGCCCCATTTCCACAGGGCATATGCAACTGCCCCCACCCCCCCAATCAGCTCTGCTTTTAGAAGATAAGCTTTAAATGTTCAATCAAGCTATCCCATAAATTGTTTGTTTCTGCAGAGTGGTGCGCTATAGTCCTAAAAATGGAAAAGAAAGTGTCTGAAGCCAGTGTTAACCGCAGGAAGTCCAACAATCCTCAGCGGGTGTCTGCAGCCTCGGCTGGTACATCTCAGAGTAAGAGGAAGCGTCTTTTTTATATTTTTTTTTTGTAAGGAATAAATAACGAAAGCTAAAGGAGATGCGTGGGACTGAGCTTGCTGTGGTGACCAGTAATGTGTCCAACGCTTGTCCACAGAATGTTCGCTGCATTTATTGTATTGGATAACGGGTTACAGAAGTCCAAAAAGGGGAGACTGTTAAACTCTGTTCTTTGTCTTCTATCTAATTTAAACCAGACACGAGCCAGAGAGTGCCATTGCCCATACGGAGGTTTTACCGCCCAGGTACTCGGGCACTGATGGAAATACGCAAGTACCAGAAATCAACGAAGCTGCTGATCAGGAAGGCCCCGTTCTACCGCCTGGTGAGATGGTGTTGCCTGTTCTGCATCTAACAGTTTCCCCTACTCTGTGCTCTGCTAGTAATGTCTGCTTTTTCTGTTTTAGGTGAGAGAGGTCTGCCTGGAGTATTCCCACGGAGTGCCGTTCAGCTGGCAAAGCCAAGCGCTGATGGCATTGCAGGAGGTAAGGCTTCTTAGCGGCGTAAACGCTCGCTGTATTCTGTTTGGGGTAATCTTAGAATTATGTATTGTACTAAGATCTGATGCGGCCATGTATACCTCACCCATATCCTGGCCGTGTTCTGCTCTGTATATCCCATCACGTGTCACTAGAATCAGCGCTAATGCTCGATCTCCATCATAGTCATCGGTTGCGATTCGGAATGGTTTAAAGCACCAGCCAACAAGCTGAAACTTAAGCAGGCTGGCCGTCTGCTTCAAACACCTGAGTACAACAGGGATCTGCGATGCCTTCAAGTGGCGTGCCCATGTTTTGCAGAACGGTGTCGAGTTTCACCCTCTAAACATTGCAGCATGTCGGAAATCCTGCAGCCAATGGGGGGGCTCTGAGCGACATCCCAGGATTGGGTCTGTGTGCAAATAGGCACATAGTATATCCCGTACAGGCCATTTACTGATGACTTCAGTGGGCATGATGCCCGTGTTCAGCCCCAGTGCAGTCTCACTGTACCAGACAACTCCTATTACGCAGTCCCCGCTCTCTGATCTTTATCACATCGTACACCACTATAATTAGAATTCCCAGCTCAGCTCCGAGCTCATTAGACAGACACGCATTACACAGCGACCTTTCTCAAGGCATAAAGGAATGTTCAAAACCAATACTCCTGATAACACTGGAAAAAGGTTGGTTTCCTACCAGAAGGTAGGAGGTGGACGACAGAGAAGGAGTGCCTTGTGATCCAAGCAGCTCACACCAAGGAAGGTCAGTTCCTTGAAAACAAACGTGAGGCAAAAGAAAAGGGTAGTGGAGCGCTAGGTTGGTATTAGAAAAAAATTCTTAGTTTGAGTATGGTCAATTGGGTATCACAATTAGTAAAATTTATTCAACACTGATAAACATAGTAAAAATGGTTGATACATTTAGACACATGAAGAGGTTATAAATGAATACATAAAATCAGCACATATAAAAAAGAATTTAAGAATAGTTGGCCTGAGCACTATACTTATGCGTTCTCCCGCTTGCCAAATGTCCTGAGCCAGTCCGTCCTGTAGTTTAACTGGAGATTGTGGAGGCTGGGTGTCCATATACCATGCTGGGAATTCGATGCCGCTGTGTAGGATGTCGCTGTCTGGATGTTGTATAGACAGATGCACAGGCTGAAGGTAGGCCTACCAATGAGTATGCTGGTGGTTGTATCCCAAGGTTCTCTTCCAGTGGGTGAAGAACGGATGGAAAATTAATCCGAATATAAAGGCTGGGCAAGATATGGTTTTGGGAGTGTCCCGCAATAGAGCTCAGAGTCCAAACTGACAGTATACTGACGCGTTTCGTTACCTAGGCTGGTAACTTTATCAAAGGAGAGTCTCCTTTGATAAAGTTACCAGCCTAGGTAACGAAACGTCCCTCTATTGTGAGATTTCTCGCAGTTCCCTGCTGCAAACTGGAAGCGGGATAAGGGGGGCAGGATAGGCAGGTTCCGGAAACGGGGGTGTTTTCTGAGAGCTCCCAGATCTGGATCTTCCAGCACAGATTTCCTGGCCTCTGCTACAGAACAGCTTGGGCCAATATGACCAGCCTCGGGCTCCCTCAGATTGACCATGTTTTTGTGCAGTGATCCGTTGCAGCAGTGGATCACAGAAGTCGATAGGAGGTGTTTATTGACACAAGAGGTGAGATTTAATAGGATGAGAGATTCAGAAAGTGATAGATTTGGTAAGAAATCTCCAGCTTTTTTTAAAGCGCCAATCATTTACACTGCAGAACCAGTTTCATTTTGCCGTGTAAATGATTGCCGCTTTTAAAAAAAATGGAGATTTCTTACCAAATCTCTCACCCTTTTAAATTTCACCCAAGATACCTCCTACAGCAATACAATTAGGGGGGTATGCAATGTCATTCGAGCTCCCGCAGCCATCTCCCGACAGGAGAGATGGCAGCGGGGCCCTATTCAATGCTGTCTTCCCCGACAGCATTGAACAGGGGTTTTGCGCAGAACGAGCCCGACATCACAAGCTGTCGGGCTCGTTCTGCCGAGAAAAGCCGGAAATAGGCGAGCTCCCGGCCGGAGCTCGTCTATTTCCGTCATCAACTCGCGGCCACGCCCCCTTCTCGCCGCTCGGCGGCCGGGACATTGAATCCCGACTGCCGAGCTCCAGGCGAGCTGAACGGGACAGGGGCATGGCTGTCGCGCTAGCTCGACAGCCGTGCCCCTGACATTGAATACCCCCCTTAGTATTCTCTAAAACGCACAATCGAGGAAATTACACAATGAAGATAAAGGCGCAAAGCTGAGGTAAAAAAGTAGCAACACAAAGTGCAAGTACGCACCACTGGGATTGGGCTGTACGTATGAGGGCATATCTGTGTGAATGAATGATTAATAGTGGCCTACAGAATTTATGGGGAAGAAAGATCTGTTTGCTCTGTTTGACCATGTATTGCCTCTCAAATTCTCTGTCTGTAACTATTTTTTCCTATCTATGAATCGTATTAGTGATAAGTGCCTAATTCATCATGAATCGCTAATCTGAGAAGTAGGTATCCGCCACCCATGAAGAGGAAACACCCGGTTACTGCTTCCCCCCCCCCCCCCCCCCAAATCTATATGCCAGGACAGGGCCAACCTGTGGCTCTCCAGATGTTGTGAAACTACAAATCCCAGCATGCCTTGCCACAGTTTTAATACTCCCTTATAGCAAAACTGTGGCAAGGCATGATGGGATTTGTAGTTTGAAAACATCTGGAGAGCCACAGGTTGGCCAGGACTGTACGCAAATTCTGGAACATGGAAGAGACTAATCTGTGACTGACACAGGCTGAACAAGGCCAGTGCTGTTGTCACAGACCTGCATTTTTTTTCGGACCCATCCAGAAATAGTCTGGTTTCCACCCCAAAACAGCAGCTTACCGACGGTCAATATCCAGCTGCATTGTGTTTACGATCTATACGTGTTTTCTGACGCTATTTTTCCTTGCGCATTGTGTGCGGTCTAAATGCGCAGTCCGATAATCACTCTGCTTTGTGAATAAATAGCGATTCATACTGACTTAAGCCCAAAGTTCCTTTTCCTGTGTAAACCTCCGGTTTCAGTGTAACATCTCTTTCTTAGGCAGCTGAGGCCTACCTGGTGTGGCTTTTCGAAGACGCTTACCTGTTCAGTGTCCATGCACACAGGGTCACGCTGCACGTGAAGGACATTAAGCTCGCACGGCGAATTAGAGGGGGCCGGCTCGGACTCGGATGTTGAAGTTTTCCGTTTCACGTTTGTTTTCGTTGGTATTTTATTCCCCGTTTTATACACCGTTGGAGGAGGTAATTTATGACCTCAGATAATCCTGTTGCAGAGCACGGACATTAAAGCTCTGGGTTTTTGTCACATTGACATGGAAGTTGACTGTTATTCTGCAAATTTATATGGTTATTACTTGTTTTATTTAACCTGTCAATAAAAATGTTTTAAAAAAAATAAAAGTATATAGTAAGAAGCAATGAAGCATAATCTTATGAAGCATCTCCCTTGTGTATCAACATTTTAAATGCTTATGTCTGAACATAATCGTCCATCAGCCCCCCTACATAGAAACAATATCCGAATGATAGGTTGACATTTGAAAATGTCAAGATAAGTTTTTCACAATTTTTTTTATTTTTTTTTCCTTTTGATGGGACTTTTCCCATGCCCGAAGCACGCCCCGTGAAATGATTGGGGTCCATGTTGACAAGTGTTGACATTGACACTAATAAGTTGTGAAAAACTCACGTCGACTTTTTAATGTCAACCTTTGGTTTACATTGCCATTGCACCTGTCGATATATTGACTTTTGACCGAGACACTATAGACCCTTTGATTCACACCCCATAGAAACCTAGAATGTAATGGCAGATCAGAACCACTTGTCCCATCTAGTCTGCCCATGTATGCATTTAAGGTGGCCATACACTTATGGGATTTCACCCAAATCCTACTGAGCCGCCCGAGAAATTCGGTCAAGTGGCCAAGTCGCGTGTGTTTGACATTGGATTCAAACCGAAGCCACGTGCACCTCGAATCTGGAGATTGAACCTTCTGCTCCCATAAGATAAATTGGAATTGCTGCCTTCAGTGCACGTCGCGGCTGCATCTGATTTATCGCATCAAATGTCCCTTGAATTCCCCCCAACAGCTCACCACGAGTCCTTCAGTGCTATAGATTGTAAGCGTACGAGCAGGGCCCTCCTACCTTTATGTCAGTTTGTTTCTACCCAGTTTCTATAATCACTGTTGTTTCCTATTGTGAAGCGCAACGGAATCTGCTGCTCTATATAAGAAACTGTAAATAAAATATATACGTGAGATAAATCGCCAAATCGGATGAAGGGATGCTGGGGAGGTTAAGGGAAAATCAGGTCCGACTTGTGCCTCAGACAAGTCAGGCTGGTGTATGAGGGACTAATGTACTTTATTTTGGGCTTCCAAGACTAGAGTGCACATTTCCTAACATTTAAAAATGACTATACAGGTTCATCTGTCAGTAAATGTGTGCTGGATACGGTCAGTAGGTCGACACGGCTTAGGTTGACACATGAAATACTGTAGGTCAACATGGCTAAGGCCAGCAGGTCCACACAAGCATTGGGTAAGGAAGGTCAACAGTCAAAACATGAGTTTATCAAGTTTTTTTTATTTTTAACCGACATGTGCCGACAGGCTGTATATTATACCCTACCATCCACTAGGGCGGGGCGGGAGAATATAATAGTGTGCTGGGTGCAGCGGTACACTGATACCATGTCAATGTCCTCTTATGTAGAAATTCTGGTTCAAAAAAGTCTTTCTCATGCTTTAACAGTCTCTCCAGGATCCTGATGACTCACCAGCCCATCATTTCCTGACCAGCTCCAGCTCATTTGTGTCTACCCAGCCACCTTCAGTCTCTCCAGCTGCCTGGTGATTCACCAGCTCCCTTGTGTCTCTCCAGCCCCCTTCTGTATCTTCAGCCCTCCATTGACTCACCAGCTCCAGCTACCTTGTGTCTCTCCAGTCTACTTCTGTAAATTCAGTGCCCAATAACCTGTGTAGTTCATTGGTGACCCCGTGTAATGGGGCAGTGTGGTAAGCCTAGCTAAAGATGGCATTGCCCACAATGTGCAAGTTCCATAATGTATCGCATTCAACAGATCTGTGTATAAGCAGTTTGGCCAAACCTCCATTAGCTGTGTTCTTGGAGGTTTGAACGCAAAACCGGCCTCGATGCTTCCAGCCCCCTATGCCATTATAATTACCATCCAATGCCATATCCTATGTCACATCGACCATTCCGGGAGGTTAGGCAGCCCTGCATTATGAAGCTTGATAAATCTTGCCCTAAGGGGTAAATTTACTAAAATTCGAAGAATTAAAAGAGGTGATGTTGCCAATCGTAACCCATCAGAGTATGTCTATCATTTTGTAGGATGCAATACAGAAATGATAGACAGATACAGTAGGTTGCTAGGGACAACATCACTTTTTTTTAATATTTGGAAGATTTTTTTTTTTTAAATTCAGTAATTTTTATTAAAGTTTTGGTGTACATAGAGTAAACAAACTAGACCCTTCTTATAAGTAAACAGTGTAGCAGACACGGACAACATATCTTCCACATACGTTAAAACATCAATCGTGGAGTGCATAACGAAACAGGTTATAATGAATAGCAATAAATTAGGTGGAGACAGTGGTCTATCACAGATATCTAGTGTGTACATTACTAGCATAAGGCATTGCATCGCAGGATTTATAGACTATAGTCACCCAAAGGCGCCATTTGGGTTTTTTAGAAAAAAAAAGAAAATCAGATACATAACCAACACACTTCAAGATAGTACATCACAGTAGGATATTTCCAAATGACAACTATTGCAGAAATACAATCTATCGGTATAATACCACTGAAAATGTAATAGACAAAAGGATTCTAAACGTCCGGTCTATAGGAGAAAATGTGATTGAGAAATTAAATTAAAGCCCGCCCAAAAATACCCAAAACAAACCTCCCCTATAACCCCCCACCCTGTACAACCCACCCCCAACTTAGGCGTACCTGGATCCCCTAACCATGGCCCCTCTATTCTAAATTCTACTAACCTATACTAACTCCCCCCCCCCCCAAGATTACAGGATATAATATCAAGGATCTATCGGGGTTAGTGGTCTCAGACCCTATGTATAGAGAGATCAAAATGTGACTCCCCCTCTTCTCATTCAATGATAATGCACACGTCATGTAGAATGTGCAGTATAGGTTGCACAACACACACCAGAAGTGCCCACGGTAAATGTATAAACAGGGTATATATATTCACAAAAAAACAGCATTGATGAAAAGAAATATTAGTATTGCTAAAGGAGAATGAATATGAGCGTCGAAAGAAATATCTCCCAAAGCAACTCAGTAATATTATCAATCTGGCCAGTCCTCGAGTCCATATAGTATAGAAACAGTAGCAGTACAGTGTTCGATCCAAGCCTCACTTGGGTAGTCATGTTCGATCCAAGCCTCACTTGGGTAGTCATGGCAGTATTCAGGATATGCACACGTAGCTGCAGAGGCATACAGAGCGTCCATGGCAAGTTTTACTACTGCCAAAGCCACATAGATGTGTACATCCGGGACTGGTATAGGAGCAATTAGGTGTTTGTCTCCAGCATCTCGAGGATAAGCCGGATAGTATTCAAAACATGTGAACTTAGTTTCCCAGAGACTTAAAGCGGCCCATGTAGGTTTTACAGCAGACAAGTCCATAGCGGTATATGCATCTGGGGCTGGCACAGGAGCGGTAGAATTCACGTATGTAGTGTACGTAGGTGGGCCATCCTCTGCAGCCTGCATCGCACCATCAGGAGGACAGGCAGGTGTCGGACCCCCATAGGTAATCGCATCAAGCTTGCTTAGGAGCCTGGTAGTTGAGGCTTGAATCGCCAAGAGAATTGCTTGAGTGGAGATTTCCATACTTCAGTATAACGCTCAGCAGATAAAAATATTATCGTTACGGATTCAATAGGACTTTAGGTGTATAGCAGCCACACACACTGGAAAGGGTGACGGCTAGCACGTCACCAGGTAAGTATAGAACTTCAGCGGCTGAGAGAGGATTCAATATGATAATGTTCAGAGGTCTCAGGAGAACCAGATATCCGTGCAGTGGTGACAATATTCCCCTCCCAAACACAGCACAGGACAAGTATAGCACAGGACTGGACCAGCATGTAGTGAATGGCACACCTTTTTCACACACACCTTTCGGGTTTCACTAGGTGTATGGCAGAGATGCCCGCTGAGCCCAGCGCAGGATCAGATCTGTGTGCAGCCCTGGGGATGAACAAGCAAGATGGCGCCCGCCCCTCCGTGCGGCCTGAGCGGCGCGCCTCAAGTGAGGCAACTCCCACTCTCTCCCGCTAATCTCCGGAGAGTCACCGGGCGCCCCCACTCGCCACCCGGCCAGCGGCAGCAGCACAGTCCGGCACGGGACCTTACACGCGAGGACCCCCGCATTCAGTCAGGGCTGCCGGAGGATACAAGATGGCGCCCGTGCCCAGAGCAGAGGTACAGGCCACAGCAATCCCCGCCAGTCCAGGACTTCACAGGCCACTCAATACAGCCGCAGGCAGCGCAGAAGACAGAGGAGTGCTTCAGGAGACAGCACGGGTAAGTATATGCAGTCTGCGGGACCCAGGGTAGGATATATCTTCAGGATTTTCACGGAGCTCACACTCCCCGCGCCCGCTTTCAATGCCGGTCAAGCCACGCCCCCAATATTTGGAAGATTTACTAAACTTACCACGCAAACTAAATGCATGCTGCAATACTACAACCATCAAGTGCAGCGTCTCTCACAACCCCCAAATTCCAACGAGGCTGAAGTTGGCTTCTTAATCACTTCTTATTGGAGCTCCAGCTTCTTATTCAGAACAATCACTTTTACAAGGGTTAATGAGTCTTGGACCACAAATTTTACACCAGAAATCCACACAGGGGGGTCACTTACAAATGACCCACTTGCAATTTATTTTGACCAACAAGGATTTGGGCAGTAATAGGGCACTAAATTGGGCATGGGTCCCAGATTTCATCATTTTGAATAAGTAGCTGGTGTCCTGCAAGGGTTAAACAGCGTTGGTCAACAAATATTACACTGAAAACCCACACAAGGGGGTCACTTACATATGACCCACTTGCCATTTCTTTTGACCAACAAGGATTTGGGCAGTAATAGGGCAGTAAAGTGGGCATGGGTCCCAGATTTCATCATTTTGAATAAGTAGCTGGTGTCCTGCAAGGGTTAAACAGCGTTGGTCAAAAAATTTTACACTTGGAATACACACAGGGGGGTCACTTACATATGACCCACTTGCCATTTCTTTTGACCAACAAGGATTTGGGCAGTAATAGGGCAGTAAAGTGGGCATGGGTCCCAGATTTCATCATTTTGAATAAGTAGCTGGTGTCCTGCAAGGGTTAAACAGTGTTGGTCAAACAGTATGACACTTGAAACCTGCACAGGGGGGTCAGGTACATATGACCCACTTGCAATTTCTTTTGACCAACAAGGATTTGGGTAGAAATTGGGCACGAAACTGGGCATAGGTCCCAGATGTCATTATTTTGAATAAGTAGCTGGTGTCCTGCAAGGGTTAAACAGTGTTGGTCAAAACATATTACACTTGAAACCCACACAGGGGGTTCACCTACATATGACCCACTTGGAATTAAATTTGACCAACAAGGATTTGGGCAGAAAATGGGCCCAAAAATGGGCATGGGTCCCAGATATCATTTTG
This sequence comes from Crinia signifera, assembly GCF_055691185.1. Taxonomy (NCBI): domain Eukaryota; kingdom Metazoa; phylum Chordata; class Amphibia; order Anura; family Myobatrachidae; genus Crinia; species Crinia signifera. The sequence goes on along the minus strand of NC_139217.1, from coordinate 207,267,244 downwards.
AATAAGTATCTGGTGTCCAGCAAGGTTGAAACAGCGTTGGTCAAAAAATGTTACACTTGGAATCCACATAGGGGGGGTCACTTACATATGATCCACTTGCCATTTCTTTTGACCAACAAGGATTTGGGCAGTAAAGTGGGCATGGGTCCCAGATTTCATCATTTTGAATAAGTAGCTGGTGTCCTGCAAGGGTTAAACAGTGTTGGTCAAACAGTATGACACGTGAAACCTGCACAGGGGGGTCAGGTACATATGACTCACTTGCAATTTCTTTTGACCAACAAGGATTTGGGTAGAAATTGGGAACGAAACTGGGCATAGGTCCCAGATGTCATTATTAGCGGGATCTTCCTTTTTTTTTAATTATTGTACGTGTAGTTTATTTCTGAGGTACTAGAGATGTATCATTTCCCATTTTAGTGATCTCCTTAAATTGGAATCTTCCTTGTAATATACTCCATTAGCGGATGTATAGATACATGAGGAGAAAAGAGACATACAGTATACAATAAGGCAATACTGTATAACACTTTAATCTTTCAAGAACGATGACACATTTTGCCCATACTGTGTTAAAAATAAAATTCAGCTTATCTGATGTGTGCTACAGGTACTTGTTTGGATCCCACCAATGCCTTATGGCAAATGGGTAAAAAGCAGCATTTGTGACTAGGAAGAGGGTTTACCCTTGATACCTTATATCCATACCTTTTCTGGGCTCTCTCATTGGAGCTTAAGTGTGTGTAGCTTTCCTGAAAGGACCTAGTGTTAATCAGGTGGTTTTGCACACTGAGCCTCAACAGCAGAAGCCCTCTGACTCCTTTATTAGGCATAATAAAATCTGCATGCACTCGCTCACTTGCTATATTGGCACAGGTGTACCCTCCTGTAAGCAGTAGCAGCAGATTTAAAGGAGATTTCTTCTTCTCCCTTTCCTATATGATTTTTCTTACGCAAATGTGTTGCGCTAAACTAACCAACTAATTACACATATGTACGCTGTAGCACAACAAGGCACTTTTGATCTACCAAAGTCTTCAGGAGTTATGTTATTATATCCTTAACAAGAATAGTGGTTGGTACTTGTGTATTTTGGCGGCGCCCCCGATGTCCGTCGTACGACGAACAGATCGCATCGCATGCCATGCACCCGATGGCATGCGATGCGACGCGATTTTGACCCCCTATACGACCAAAAATCGTATAAGCACCCTAAAGGGTGCTTTTGAGCACCCAAATGGGTGCTTACAATGTTAAATGCACCCCCACGCCACCCCCCACTATAAACGTGAACCCGAAGCGTGGCGAGCGCAGCGAGCCCGCGAGGGTCGGCGGTACGCGTCCTACGACCTTTTCATACCCCCACTATCCACGTCGGCGTGGAGTTGAGAATAGAATAGTGTGGCGAGCGCAGCGAGCCACCGAGCCCGAAGCGTGGCGAGCGGACGCGGATACCTTCACAGTTATACGCGTCCCCTCGCGGGCTTCACAGGTGTCCGTGGTGACGCGGACACCTGTGAAGCCCGTGAGGGGACGCGTTTACCTGTGAAGGTATCCGCGTCCCCTCGCGGGGCTCGCTGCGCTTGCCACGCTTCGGGTTCACGTTTATAGTGGGGGGTGGCGTGGGGGTGCATTTAACATTGTAAGCACCAATTTGGGTGCTTAACATTGTATAAGCACCCATTAGGGTGCTTATACAATGTTTAATCGCATCGCATCGTATGGCATCGTATGCCATGTACAATGGCATACAATTTCAAAATTGTATGCCATCGTGCACTATCGTACGATATCGCGTCGCATCGCATACCATCGTATGTGTTATGGTATGCGATGCGATGGGCGCCGCCAAAATACACAAGTACCTAGTGGTTTAATGATTTACAGCCATTTACTGCACTGATGTTTATTATATCTCCTATATTCATTGCATAACATGTTTTTCTGAACTATACTGGTAACGGTATTGCAACATTATTTCAAATTTTTGATCTCTATGTTGCCATTTGCAGTATTTCAGTGTATTCTGATTGAAATATAACAAGTGAGGTAATATCACACTACAAGCAGATTAGATATTCCCTCACAAGGTGATATTCTCGCTAGTTTGCTATCAATAGTATGTAGCTCATCTACACTAAATTATACAGTAATATAGATGCCATACTACAGATATTAACAGTAACTTTGACTGTGATATAGATTTTAAAAATTTCTTTATTGTCCTGCCTAGGAGATTTTTTTCTTGACAGGTGAGATTTGTTTTCTATGTATGTATGTAAAATGGTCTTGTCTTTATAGTTGGCTCCCAATATTTTAAATTAAAACCTAATAAAAGTTAATTTTTAAATATACAATAATACTTAAACTAAAGTTGTGCCCCTAAAAAAGAGAGAGTTCTTTTCTTTCCTTCCTTCGTACTTGTTTGGATTCTATATGGAGAAGAGGATAGGCCTTCGGGATCCATAGGTAATGTATGTGTGAATAAATATAGTATGTGTATGGGAAAGAAGACCGTCGTTTTGCGCTACTTGTAGCAGCTACTCTATAAGACCTCCCTGTTAGTGAAGGTCCAAAAATGGAAATGTGTACATGTGTTGGATATAGAGAGCGCTAGATAGAGACCTCCACCTTACTGTGACATTCAATAGTGGATACCGAATTTGCGATTTGCAAACAAATTTTATTTAAAATGAATAATGTAGTCAATGTCAGACAATATTCACATAAAAAAATAGTAAGATTATAATTCAAGCATTTCCAGTGAGTCGAGACCCAACGCGTTTCGCCGATGAACGGCTTCCTCAGGGGTAGTAGACTCGGGATTCTGAGCTTATGGAAGATCTCAGGATGAATTATTTTAAAAACTTCTTATGACGCTTGGATGACGTCCTGTGGTGTTGAAAGATCTGTCATACAGATATCTGTCCAGTGTTTATACGAGTAGCACTGTTCAAAGGTTTGGAAAAACACCCTTTGATGTTGATAGATCTGTCAAACAGTTTTCTGTCGGATGCTTATACGGGTCGCGCTGTCCAAATAATTGGCGGACACCAGAGGTGTGTGAATCGCTCTTTCACAGTGTCTGCTTTCAGCAAATATAGTATGTAATAAAGTTATACTGTTCGTGTGTGTGATTTATTTCACTATTGGTCATGTTGTGGAACAAGACTCAGCGGGTCCTTCAATGCCCCGTATACTAGGACTTGTGGTTCTCTAAATCCCTGTATGTGGTGCAGGCTTGCTGGGACTTGTAGTTCCACAACATTACACAATAGTTTAATCTAATATTAACCATTTATCAGCCCGATGCCCACTGCCCCATGGGCACCGGGGACAGCCCCGGCTTCAGCGGTAACTCTGGAGGGCAGGATTCCCCTATATTGGGGGGGGGGGGGGTTCCAACTCTTCCAGGATCCCAGCCCGGGCTGACCAGCTACGGGGATCAATGCTTTGGCCGGAAAACTTGCATATAAAGTTTCCCCTGGCTGTGGCTGCTTGGGATTGTTGCTGGTTGCCAAATTATGGGGGACCCCTACTCATTTTGTCCCCCATATTTTTGGAACCAGGATTGGCCCTTGAGCCTGGTTTTAGAAATCCTGAGGATCCCCTATGTTTTTTGTCCCCTGGATTTCTAAAACCAGGACCGGTTCTTTGAGTCTGGGTCTGGTTGTGTTCGGGAGGGGGGCCCACGCCATTTTCTTTTAACACAAGTCACACATGTGCATTATTCGCACATTTTCATGACTAAAATTCATCACATCGCTTTTTTCTTGCCTCAATTTGCATTCCAATAAATAGCCGATTTCTTAAAAAAATTGAAAACTTGCGATAAGGTGCGATTACAGAACCTTACTAAACATAGCATCCTATTAAATGTCACCCTAGGTCGGATGCATGATGGATTCCTCCAGATCAGCGCAAAGAGCGGTTATCCAATTTCTTCGCACACAAGAGGCGAGCATGCTTCGGAAATTTAACACGTGATGAAGGTGGTGTAGCGTGTAGGGAGAGCAGTGTCTCACATGGTGCACCATATACCAGTGTGTCAGCGCTATGAGGCGGGATGAGAAAACATCAGGGACTTACCATGGCCCAGGCAGGGCCACGTTCTCACCAAACCTGCCATGATTTCGTCAGTGGAGGATCTCATTCATCAGAATAGTCGAATCACCACATGTGAAATTGCTGCTGTACTGTTGATAAGCAAGGAAACTGTGCATAATGCACAACAAGCTTGTTTATGGCAAAGTTTGTGCACAGTGGCTGCCAGAAAATCAGAAGTTGGTGAGAATGGGTGTTTACTTGATCCATCTGTTCCGCTATGCGTAGCAAGGAACATATTTTATTGCCATGGTTGTCGCCTGTGATGAGACTTGGAGGCGACCCTGCCTCCAAACGGATGAGCATGGAGTGGCGGCATTCCAGCTCCTCTCGTCCAATAACAGCAAACTCTAGCTGGAAAAGTGATGCTCAGTTTTTTTTTGACGAAGAAGCACCTCTCCTCATTGGCTGGCTGGAACAGGGTGGAACAGTTAACGCTGAGTGATACTGCAAGACGTTGCTGATGCTGAAACAGGCCATCAGAAACAAGTGCAGAGGCAAGCTCTCGAAAGTGATAGTGCTGCTCCAGGACAACGCTAGGCAACATGTGACCTGCTGTCAAAATTTCGATGGAAGGTCCTGAAACATCCTTCATAAAGCCTTGATGTATCCGCATGTGACTCGCATATCTTCGGACCCTTAAATAAATCAGTGAAAGGTCAATGGTTCACCTGTGACAAGGAGTTGCAGGACACCGTGAAAAACTGGATTCATCAGCAAACCAGGAGTTTCTACACTGAAGCTATGCACCCCATTCCTAAATGCTGGGATCAGTGAATCAATGTCAATTATGTATAGTTGTAATGTTAAAAATGAATTGTAATTAAATATTCTTTAATTAAAATTTTCTTTACATACAACCATATGGGCACACCTTATACATCAAATGGTCTGTGAGAGCATGGGCATGTCCATATAATTATTATTATTATTATTAACGGTACTCTTTACCTAGAATGGCGTCCATCGCGGGCATCGCATGTACATCGCATGCCATTATAATGGCATGCGATGCGACCGATGCCGGCGATTTCACATAGAAATACATGTTAAAATGTAAATCGCGTCGGTCGCATCGCATGCGACCAAAAATCGCATGCGATGCGACCGACGCGATTACCGCGATTTCACATAGGGAACAATGTTAAATGGCCCAATTGACCCGATTTTACATAGGGAACAATGTTAAATGGCCCACAGAGGCCAAATAGCCACCCTCAAGTGTGAAATGGCCCCCCCAATTGTTAACGCCACCCCACGATCAACGTCAACCTGAAGCGTGGCGAGCGCAGCGAGCCCGCGAGGGGAGGCGGTACGCGTCCTCCGACCTTTTCATACCCCCACTATCCACGTTGGCGTGGAGTTGAGAATAGAAAGTGTGGCGAGCAGACGTGGATACCTGTGGAGCCCGCGAGGGGACGCGGATACCTGTGAAGGTATACGCGTCCGCTCGCCACACTTTCTATTCTCAACTCCACGCCGAAGTGGATAGTGGGGGTATGAAAAGGTCGGAGGACGCGTACCACTGCGCTCGCCACGCTTCGGGTTCACGTTGATCGTGGGGTGGCTTTAACAATTGGGGGGGCCATTTCACACTTGAGGGTGCCTATTTGGGCTCTGTGGACCATTAACATTGTTCCCTATGTAAAATTGGGTCTATTGGGCCATTTAACATTGTTCCCTATGTGAAATCGCGGTAATCGCGTCGGTCGCATCGCATGCGATTTTTCGACACGATTTTTTATCTTGCGATGCCCAAGATCAAAATCTTAGGCGCCGTTCTAGGTAAAGAGTACCTTATTAACAGTTTCTTATATAGCATACACATATTCCGCAGCGTTTTACAGAGAATATTTTGAACATTCACAATAGTCCCTGCCCCAGTGGAGCTCACTATCATGACATCACATGGAAGTCACACAGTGCTCCTCTGCAAACCTTGTGAATGGCCAGGATATCTTTATGGGGCCCCATAGGACCTGATGGGCCCTAGGCAGGTGCCTAGTTTGACTTGTGGAAAATCTGCATCTGATAAGAGTTTGGATGAGCAGTGTCTTATTAATTGGATATGCACTCATTAGGTCTACAGTCAAAAGGTCAACACATGAAAGAGGTCAGCAAGCATTTGGTCAACATGGTCAAACTACACAAGAAAAAGTTTGATATAAAAAATAGTCAACATGAGTTTTTTGGGTACCTATGTAATATGTGGGCTTCCGTTTTTCTTATGAGACCGCGTCCGCTCGCCACGCTTCGGGCACGGTGGCTCGCCACACTATATAAAATCAACTCCATGCGTAGTTGGATATTAGGGGTAAGAAAAAATGGGGTGCATTTAACATGGGAGCCCAGATAATACATAAGTACCGTTTTTTGTGATTTTTTTTTTTTAAACTAACTTGTTCTTACAGTACTTTACCATCACAGTGGGCTTAAAGGGAGAACATAATAGTGTGCTGAGCATAGCGAGGCACCACGTCTGAAGCATGGTGACCATTGCCTGCCATGCAAACGGATGCGGTACACTTATACAGTGTCCATGTTGACCTAGACATCAAAAAAAGTTGAAAAACTCATGTCTACTTTTTCACATGTTTACCTTATGCATGTAAATCTTTTGACTGTCGACTGAGACACTGTCTACCTAACTACCCATACCTGATTATATGCATGTCTTACCTGTTCTGATACTGAGATAAACTTTCCAGATGTCATTTCAGTGAACTTCATACTGAATACCTGGTAATGCAACAGCAGTCGGTTGTAAAAGTAATAGCTTTTGTGGAATTATCGCTTACATTGGGGTCTACAGCCTGCAGGGGACTGTGCATTATTGGTCACTGACCATTGAATAATTTTCTCTTAAGCAGGATGGGGGACAATGGACCATGTGATTGGTAGCTTTAAATCTGAGCTCTTCCTCCTCCTGCAACCCCACAATTCCAGAAGGTCCCACTTTCAAAATAACTGTTGCTTGGAGTGACCACTGCTGTGGGAGAAATCTGATGATGAGGAAATCTATCATATAATATTCATATGCCCAGTATATCCATTGCAGAATGTCAGAGCAAAGGTCTGTCCACAGGGGGTTGATTCAGTTATCGCACTGCATTTACTGTACATATGCCACCCCCCTGACATTGTCCAACTGAATGTGAACTGCCCGGTTAGCAAGGACGGTCTGGGCTTTAAAGAGAGCACATAAGATGGCTTGGAGCTCAAACACATTGATTAGCAGAGTTCGTCTGTGACATTGACCAAAGGCCCCAAAAATCTATTGTTAAGGTACCCCATCCTAAAAGACAGTGGACAGACAATAAAGTTAATTTTAGTGACCAAGGAGAAACACTGGAGATTATAGGAAACTGGTCACTCAATGAAGAGACTGGCAGGTGCTGTCAAAAAGAACAAGAAACAGAGACCAGAGCGTGGCTGACTATCCCATTCAATTCTGGAGAATTTCCTAATGGAATATCTACTAGCGCAATTTAAAATATCTGCAATATCTGCTAGCACAATTGTCTAAAAGGTGGAGACCATTGTGCTCCAAAGCGCATGCACAGCCAGACCAAGGGATGAGGGACTGACAAGGGGATTATTCTGGTTGAATTGCAGCGCTGAGTAATTTTTCACCCGCTCACAGATCACAAAAGTCGCCGCCCCCCCCCCTTCACAGGCCAAATTTGGCCGCAAATGGATGTTTTACATAAACAGATCCCCTTTTCACCATAGGTCACGGCCGTGACTTATGTCTCCCCCTGTGTGCAGATGGGTCAGTAAGTAAGTCCACTGATGAGGCAATGTCCCAGTAGGGTGCCACGAACACCCGAACACAGCACTCTTAGACCACACAGGGTCAGGACCCCGCTGTCACAGCCCATCCCCCAGTGAGACGCAGATGTATCCTGCCTGTCAATTGAACTGCATCACTCCCACCCATTCTCATTTGAGTAATTCTTGCATTCCCTATATATGCATTCCCTATATATCTTTCAATAAACATTTTAACCAACACCACAGTACTGTTTTGTTCATCCATACCTACATTAACAACTTCACCTTCTTTTTGAGTGCGCAGTCCACAACTCCCAAACAGTCAATTAAAGGGGCACCATCTTACAATTGTTTTCCATGTTTTCTCAATCCCCCAACAGGGGATCTTGTAAATAAGGCAGCCCCCCCACAGCAAATATTCATACAACTGGGAGCGCGAAACAAGGGTCTGTTCTACATACATATATATTTCATTATTTGTATATTAAGTTAGTTTATTATGCTGAGCCCCCTGTATTTGTATTTACTAGAGTGTGTGGTCACAGGCCACTGCACTCCAACCTGGGAAGTGTGGGTGCTGTTTGCACCTCATTCGTAGGAATGGCGAGTGTGTTGGTACTTCTGTATCTGGGTTAATGCATGGGTTCATTTTTAATTAACCTCTTTTACTGTGATCATAGCTTTGTCATGCACCCTAGATAAGCTCATTTATCTGAAACCTGTGACAGCTGCCCCTTTAATACTAATTCAGGTGTTGTGTTGGGGATTGTCTCACCTTTAAAAGCCATAAGGTAGTTGGCAGGTGAGCTCTAAACCAGAAAAAAAAAACACATGTTCATTTTAGCTATAATGTGTAAGCAGTTGCCAGGCTCTTAAGAGACTAATTGTTAGTGTAGGACTTGTAGTGAAATGGGGTCCCTTGGCGATTGGCTGCAAGCTTAAAAATGCATTTATCAATTCATGAACTAAAACTCTATTATTTATTTGATTATTTGTATATTAAGGTGAGTGCTGAGACCCCTGTATTTGTATTTACTAGAGTGTGTGGTCACAGGTCGCTGCACCCCAACCTGGGAAGTGTGGGTGCTGTTTGCACCCCATTTGTAGGAATGGCGAGTGTAGTGGTGCATCTGCATTCTTCAGCTTCCAGTCGGCCTGTTCCATCACCTGTGCTTATTTGTCAGAAGTAAAATAGAATTCTTCTAATGCTCTATTTTGTGATTGTTAAAGGAAATTTCCACCATACCTCAATATGATAACTTACTGTAAGTAGGCAGCACTATGGAATCCCGTATAAAGGGTTACATATGATAATATATACAGGGCCTGATTCAGCATTTATTTCATATAATAAGCTGTTCACAGAAGCTTATTATATGCGATCCATAAAAGAGCAAATGCAAAAGAAGGTGCATACCACCTCCTGCCTGCATTTGCGATCGCTTAAAACTACGATCTGCCCCCCAACCAAGAATGGAGTATATTGCTGGGCTTCTCAGCAATACTATAAAACAGGTTCCATGCAGTGTTAGGGACACGGGAGATCTCGCCAACCCTAACTCCGTTGTCACCTATTGGAGTTGGCGGATGCGTGCTAAGCTAACCTTCACCAATAATAGCCGCGTTCGTGGGAGCCCGTTAGTCAGGCTCCCACCCCGATGCCACCTGGTCTTACTAGTGACAACGCAGCCGCCAAGGCCAGAGGTAAACAAGGGGAAAGCTAACTAACAAACAAGAGGCGAGAACTACCCTGCTGTCACGGCCGCGGTTAGGACGCGCCGCTCACCTGTTCATCTCCGGCGGCGAGGCCTGCGGGCCATCCGTCTGGGTGCAGGACGGGGAGCGCGGCGTCTAGGTCTTCCGGCCGCGACCATCTTCCTGGGGCCTGCGGCACGCGCATCCAGCATGAGAGCCAGCCAAGGTTGTTTGTCTCCAGTCCGGGCGCCGCCATGTTGTTGTAGCCAGCCAATGGTTCAGAGTTCCAGTTCAACTCCTCCAATCAAGATCTGCCCTGGGGGATAAAGCAGAGCCCTCTGGGGCATACAAGCGCCAGTGCTTTGTTGTCAATCCCTGGGGAGGAAGCTTCAGCCTGTGCTCCTGTCCTCGCCCTGTGATATCCCTGATCCCTGTCTCCGTTACCTGCAGTTCAACACCTGATACCTGGATACCTGCATTTGCATTCTGCTCCCAGCCCTTACAGCTTTACACCTGTTTCCTGGACTTTGCAAATTGCATTCCGCCTCCAGCCCTTTCAGGTTTGCTGCAGTGTCTCATATCTCTGCACCTGCTGCCAGCCCTGCGTGTCTGTTGACACATCTCCACTCCTGCTGTCGACCAGCTGCACCTGCTGCCAGCCCTGCGTGTCTGTTGACACATCTCCACTCCTGCTGTCGACCAGCTGCACCTGCTGCCAGCCCTGCGTGTCTGTCGACACATCTCCACTCCTGCTGTCGACTAGCTGCACCTGCTGCCAGCCCTGCGTGTCTGTCGACACATCTCCACTCCTGCTGTCGACCAGCTGCACCTGCTGCCAGCCCTGCGTGCCTGTTGACACATCTCCACTCCTGCTGTCAACCAGCTGCACCTGCTGCCAGCCCTGCGTGCCTGTTGACACATCTCCACTCCTGCTGTCGACCAGCTGCACCTGTTGCCAGCCCTGCGTGTCTGTTGACACACCTCCACGTCTGCTGTGGCCCAGCTGCACCTGTTGCCAACCCTCCGTGCCTGCTGATGCTCCACCATCCTGCTGTCTGCATCCGCACCTACTGCCAGTCTTCCGTGCCTGCGGACGCCTCACCATCCTGCTGTCTGCATCCGCACCTACTGCCAGTCTTCCGTGCCTGCTGACGCCTCACCATCCTGCTGTCTGCATCTGCACCTACTGCCAGCCCTCCGTGCCCGCTGACGCTTCTCCATCCCGCTGTCTGCATCTGCACCTGCTGTCAGTCCTTCAGCCCGCTGACGCTTCTCCACCCTGCTGTCGGCACCCGCATCTACTGCCAGTCATCGGAGTCGCTGACTTCCGTCTCCTGCTGCTCCCTGCTGTCTGCTCCCACAGTCAGTCATTAGTTTCCCCAGTAAGCTAACAGAGACTCTGGGAGCAATCCCATCATTCTGGACTTTCAGTTGTTACCCAGGTATTCCACTGGGTTTTCCGGCCTGCAGTTTCATTTATGGTTTTGCCTTCTCATGTTGGTGCTACAATAAAAAGTTATATCAAACCTGCTGTTCTCCAGTCTCCCTCAAGTCGCAAACACCCAACCTCCAGGCCTCAGACAGATCCACAAGGTACCCCTAGCGTGACAGTAAGCACTGGCCCAATGGATCCGTCCGCCAGCCAGGAGTTCTTTCAAAATGTGGTCGCTCGGCTGCGAGCACTGGAGGAATCCCAGCAGCAAGTTACTCAAGCACTCCAAGGCATTTCTCAAAGGCAAGCCTCAAATCCTCCTCCACAGACTGTCTCCCCGTCTCTACGATTGTCTACCCCTTCTAAATATAATGGTACCCCTCGTACCTGCCGGGGGTTTATCAATCAATGTGAAGTACATTTTTCCCTGCAACCAATGAACTTTCCTTCTGATCGTGTTAAAGTGGCTTTTATTGTCTCCTTATTATCGGATTCTGCATTGGACTGGGTCTCCCCACTCTGGGAAAGAAATGATCCTCTGCTCTCCAAGTACTCTGACTTTATTTCTCAATTCAGAAAAATTTTTGACGAACCTGGACGAGTATCCTCTGCCGCTTCAGAAATCCTGCGGATTCGTCAAGGCTCCCGCTCCGTTTCTCAATATGTTATCCACTTTCAAACCGTGGCATCTGAACTGAAGTGGAATGAGGAAGCTCTAATTTCCACTTTCCTGGCAGGGTTATCTGAACGCATGAAGGACGAATTAGCCACCCGAGATCTTCCCACCTCACTGGGTGAGGTCATATCGCTCTGCAATAGGTTGGACCTTCGTTTTCGGGAGCGTCAGCTAGAGAGATCCCGGCAAGAGCGAGGCAAGTCTATCCCCGTTTCTCCTCGCCTAGGGCCTCCTCTTCCTCCAAATTCTTCTGATGAGCCTATGGAGATCAACCATACTCGTCTAACTCCCGAGGAGCGCCAGAGAAGACGGCGAAAGAATTTATGCTTGTATTGTGGGGAATCAGGTCATCTGTTAGCCAAATGTACCCGTCGTCCGTTAAACTCCCGGTCCTAGTTGGTTGCGGAGAGGCCAATCTAGGACGAGCAGAAACTTCTCCAATCAAGTCCGACTCTTTGCTGTCCATACAGATTGTGTTACCCAACGGGTCACTCGCAGTATCTGCTTTACTGGACTCTGGAGCAGCCGCCAACTTCATTTCAGCCCAGTTTGTGTCCTATCATGGCCTGGACTCTCAAGAACTTTCGCAGCCACTCCAGTTATCTGCCGTAGATGGGAGTCTTATTCCTCAAGCCTCCATTACTCATCGGACTCTGCCCATCAAGATTCAAGTTGGGGCGTTGCATCAGGAAGAATTATCTTTTTTCATTATTCCTAAAGCGAACCACCCTGTAGTGTTGGGGTTTCCTTGGCTCCAGCAACATTCTCCGAAAATTAATTGGGGTACTATGGAGGTTCTGTCCTGGGGTACGAACTGCCGTCATACCTGTCTTCCCGGATTAGTGCGCATCCAGTCCACCTCGCCTACGTCTCCTAATCCTCTTCCTCAAGCCTATCAAGCCTTCTCCGACGTCTTCTGTAAAGGTTCAGCCGACAAATTACCTCCGCATCGGCGCTGGGACTGTCCCATCGATCTTATTCCAGGTAAAATGCCTCCAAAGGGCCGAACCTATCCACTCTCTCTGCCAGAGACAGAAGCCATGTCCCAGTATATTAAAGAGAACCTATTAAAAGGCTTCATTCGGCCTTCTACGTCTCCAGCAGGAGCCGGATTCTTTTTCGTTAAAAAGAAAGATGGAGGTCTGAGGCCCTGTATTGATTATAGGGGACTGAATAACATAACAGTCAAAAACAAGTACCCGTTACCCTTGGTGACTGAGTTGTTTGACCGAATCAAAGGGGCTAAGGTCTTCACCAAATTGGATCTCAGAGGAGCTTATAACCTTATCCGTATCCGAGCAGGCGATGAGTGGAAAACAGCTTTTAATACTAGAGACGGTCACTACGAGTACCTTGTTATGCCGTTTGGTCTCAGCAATGCTCCAGCAGTATTCCAAGAATTCATGAATGAATTATTCCGTGATTTACTGTATTATTCCGTGGTTGTTTATCTCGATGACATTCTTATTTTTTCTCAGAATATTCCGGAACACCGTCAGCACGTGAAGGAAGTGTTACAGCGATTGCGATCCAACCAGCTATACTGCAAATTGGAGAAATGTGAATTTGAGAAATCTTCAGTTCCCTTCCTTGGTTACATCATTTCAGGTACCGGATTAAGCATGGATCCTTCTAAAGTGCAAGCAGTCCTTGATTGGCCACAACCTCATACCCTAAAGGCTGTTCAACGCTTCATTGGCTTTTCCAATTATTATAGGAAATTCATCAAAAACTTTTCTTCCATCATTTGTCCCATCACGGCTTTGACTCACAAAGGAGCCAATCCTGCCAAGTGGTCTCCCGAAGCGGTGGCAGCATTTCAGCAACTAAAAAGCGTATTCACTTCAGCTCCAATTCTTCTGCAGCCCGATTGTTCTCGCCCGTTTATTCTGGAGGTAGATGCCTCTTCTGTTGGGGTTGGAGCTGTACTTTCACAGAAGTCTGAGGACGGTCACCTACACCCATGTGGGTTCTTCTCCAGGAAGTTTCTGCCAGCCGAGATGAACTACCCCATTGGTGAACAAGAATTACTAGCCATTAAATTGGCCTTTGAAGAATGGCGGTACCTGTTGGAAGGGGCTAAGTTTCCTATATCCGTCATTACGGATCACAAGAACTTGTTATATTTGCAGAACGCCCAGTGTCTGAACCCCAGACTAGCCCGATGGGCCTTATTCTTTACGAGATTCGAATTTGTTTTATCTTTCCGTCCTGGGTCTCAAAATGGCAAAGCGGACGCACTCTCCAGATCTTTCACGTCCTCTACAGAAGATCGTACCATAAGCCCAGTTCTAAGCCCTACAGTGTTTGCTAAGACTGCTGTAGTATCCATTCCTAGAGGGAAGACTTTTGTTGATACTGGACTCAGATCATCTTTGCTACAGTGGGCACACTCCTCTCGTTTTTCTGGTCACTGTGGTATAAAGAAAACTTTAGAATTCATTAAAAGAGTGTACTGGTGGCCGTCCATGAGGAAAGATGTCACTGACTTCATAGCATCCTGTACCCAGTGTTCTCGTCACAAGTCTTCTCGTCAAGCACCAGCTGGCCTTCTCCAACCATTATCCATACCTGAGTCACCCTGGTCACACATATCGATGGACTTTGTGACCGATCTGCCTCTTTCACAAGGGTTCAACACGATCTGGGACGTCATTGACCGTTTCTCCAAGATGGCCCATTTCGTTCCACTAAAAGGCCTTCCGTCTGCTCCTAAATTGGCTCAAATATTCATAGCTGAAATATTCCGTCTACATGGTCTTCCGAGAGAAATTGTATCTGACAGAGGGGTACAATTTGTATCAAAGTTTTGGAGAGCGTTGTGTAGTGCTTTACAGGTAAAGCTGAACTTTTCCTCATCCTATCATCCGCAATCCAATGGCCAAACAGAAAGAGTAAATCAAGATTTGGAGGCCTTTTTACGCTTGTATCTGTCCTCCTCGCAAGACAATTGGAAGGAGCTTCTGCCTTGGGCCGAATTTGCACATAACAACTCTTATCATTCCTCCACCGAAAAGACTCCCTTCTTCATTGTGTATGGTCGTAACCCACGTGTTCCAGAATTCCAAAATCTTCCTGTTTTTGACATACCAGCAGTTAACTCGTCTGTCCGGTTTTTCTCAAACATCTGGAGGAATGTTCATGCTTCATTAGAGAAAGCCTCCCAACATTACAAAAAATTCTCTGATCGGCACAGACGGGCAGCTCCGAAACTCAAGGTAGGAGACAGAGTTTGGCTCTCCACCAAAAATATTAGACTCAGAGTCCCGTCTATGAAGTTTGCACCTCGATTCATTGGGCCATATACAGTAACTACGGTGATCTCTCCTTTGGCTTACAAGTTACAGTTGCCTCGTTCCTTGAAAATTTCAAATACATTCCACATCTCTTTATTAAGACCATTGATATTAAATCGATTCCAGAATAAAGTACCCAAGTCTCCTCAGCCTCAGGCTCATCATGATGTTGCTTTTGAAATTAAAAAAATTGTGGACTCAAGAGTTCGTTCAGGGCAAGTCCAATATCTGGTAGACTGGAAAGGCTTCGGTCCAGAGGAACGATCCTGGGTGGATGCTGCTTGCGTCGATGCTCCCACTTTGGTCCGTAAGTTTCACCAACAATATCCAAGAAAACCATGGAAGTGTCCAGAGTCCACTTCAAAAGGGGGGGGTGCTGTCACGGCCGCGGTTAGGACGTGCCGCTCACCTGTTCATCTCCGGCGGCGAGGCCTGCGGGCCATCCGTCTGGGTGCAGGACGGGGAGCGCGGCGTCTAGGTCTTCCGGCCGCGACCATCTTCCTGGGGCCTGCGGCACGCGCATCCAGCATGAGAGCCAGCCAAGGTTGTTTGTCTCCAGTCCGGGCGCCGCCATGTTGTTGTAGCCAGCCAATGGTTCAGAGTTCCAGTTCAACTCCTCCAATCAAGATCTGCCCTGGGGGATAAAGCAGAGCCCTCTGGGGCATACAAGCGCCAGTGCTTTGTTGTCAATCCCTGGGGAGGAAGCTTCAGCCTGTGCTCCTGTCCTCGCCCTGTGATATCCCTGATCCCTGTCTCCGTTACCTGCAGTTCAACACCTGATACCTGGATACCTGCATTTGCATTCTGCTCCCAGCCCTTACAGCTTTACACCTGTTTCCTGGACTTTGCAAATTGCATTCCGCCTCCAGCCCTTTCAGGTTTGCTGCAGTGTCTCATATCTCTGCACCTGCTGCCAGCCCTGCGTGTCTGTTGACACATCTCCACTCCTGCTGTCGACCAGCTGCACCTGCTGCCAGCCCTGCGTGTCTGTTGACACATCTCCACTCCTGCTGTCGACCAGCTGCACCTGCTGCCAGCCCTGCGTGTCTGTCGACACATCTCCACTCCTGCTGTCGACTAGCTGCACCTGCTGCCAGCCCTGCGTGTCTGTCGACACATCTCCACTCCTGCTGTCGACCAGCTGCACCTGCTGCCAGCCCTGCGTGCCTGTTGACACATCTCCACTCCCGCTGTCGACCAGATGCACCTGCTGCCAGCCCTGCGTGCCTGTTGACACATCTCCACTCCTGCTGTCGACCAGCTGCACCTGTTGCCAGCCCTGCGTGTCTGTTGACACACCTCCACGTCTGCTGTGGTCCAGCTGCACCTGTTGCCAGCCCTGCGTGTCTGTTGACACACCTCCACGTCTGCTGTGGCCCAGCTGCACCTGTTGCCAACCCTCCGTGCCTGCTGATGCTCCACCATCCTGCTGTCTGCATCCGCACCTACTGACAGTCTTCCGTGCCTGCGGACGCCTCACCATCCTGCTGTCTGCATCCGCACCTACTGCCAGTCTTCCGTGCCTGCTGACGCCTCACCATCCTGCTGTCTGCATCTGCACCTACTGCCAGCCCTCCGTGCCCGCTGACGCTTCTCCATCCCGCTGTCTGCATCTGCACCTGCTGTCAGTCCTTCAGCCCGCTGACGCTTCTCCACCCTGCTGTCGGCACCCGCATCTACTGCCAGTCATCGGAGTCGCTGACTTCCGTCTCCTGCTGCTCCCTGCTGTCTGCTCCCACAGTCAGTCATTAGTTTCCCCAGTAAGCTAACAGAGACTCTGGGAGCAATCCCATCATTCTGGACTTTCAGTTGTTACCCAGGTATTCCACTGGGTTTTCCGGCCTGCAGTTTCATTTATGGTTTTGCCTTCTCATGTTGGTGCTACAATAAAAAGTTATATCAAACCTGCTGTTCTCCAGTCTCCCTCAAGTCGCAAACACCCAACCTCCAGGCCTCAGACAGATCCACAAGGTACCCCTAGCGTGACACCTGCCCTACGGAGGAGGGTGCCAGTGGATAGCACTCTAAGGTGGAACCCCCTAGGCAAATGCTGTTGCCAACGGGTGTAACAATACACAATAGCTGATCCAACAACCAAAACTGACAGGTGTAACAATACACAAGATGGACTCAATAAGAAATGCTGACAGGTGTAACAATACACAGTATGCTGACACAATACTGAAAATGCTGACGGGTGTAACAATACACAAGATGGACCCAATAAGTAATGCTGACAGGTGTAACAATACACAGTATGCTGACACAATAATGAAATAATAAGTAAGGAGACAGAGAGTGGGAATCTCCCAACTTATCTGAAAACGGAGGGGTCTGCAACCAGGAGAAGACAAGGATCCTGGAGGCAGCTAGGACAAGGCCACTGGGGACAGGAACAAACGCTGTGCAGGAGCCTGGAACCGGGAACACTCGAGACACCAAATCAAGAACTATAGCCGGCGTCTGAGTGCACCGGTCATGCAGTTTAAATAGCGCGCCAGAGCGCTACCCTGATGCTGCGTGCGGCGTCATGCACACCCCATCCTCCCTGCGGCCGCCACGCGTCCCCCGTCGCCTTGGCAACCGCTGCGGCAGGGGAGGAAGGGGTTGTCTCCAAGTTGCCGGGCGCTCGTCTCCGTCCGCCGGAAGTATCCGGCTGATGACGCGACGGCGTCCCGGTAACCTGGCAACCGCCGGGACCTCAGTGGAGACTGCCGGGCGAGCGCAGGCGCTGCCCGTGCAGCTCCTAACAGTACCCCCCCCCCTTGAGGAGGGGTCACCGAACCCTTAGACCCGGGTTTGAACGGGAAAGTTTTAAAAAACTCTGCTTTGAGCCTGGGTGCATGTAAAAATCGCTCAGGTACCCAAGACCTCTCCTCCTCTCCGAACCCCTTCCAATGGACCAAAAATTTGAGTTGACCCCGAACGATCTTCGAATCCAATATCTGCTCCACTATGAATTCTTTGTGCCCCCGAACGAGGACCAGTTTACGCTTCTGAGCAGGCCCTGATTGAGAAGCCATCGAGACTGGTTTGAGAAGAGAACAGTGGAAGACATTATTGATTCGCAGCGCTCTGGGAAGCTGCAACCTAAATGCCACGGGGTTGATCTGAGCAGTGATCAGAAATGGACCGATGAACCTGGGTCCCAGTTTTGGGCATCTCTGGCGAAGCTTGATGTGGCAGGTTGACAACCACACCTTTTGCCCCACTCGGAATACACATGGTCTCCTATGTTTGTCAAAAAATTTTTTAGAACGTGCCGAAGATTGTCTCAGCGCTAAATGCACTTTTTGCCATGATCTCCTAAGGAGGGATACCGTGGAGAAGGGCGACCGAGAAGAATCCCTAGGAACAAGAAAGGAGTTGCACTTGGGATGGAACCCGAAATTGCACAGAAAGGGCGAACTCTTGGAAGCCACGTGGTAGGAGTTATTATAAGCAAACTCGGCCAAGGGTACCAGCTCAGCCCAATTGCTCTGACATTTGGAGACAAAACAGCGTAAATATTGTTCCAAGGCCTGATTGACCCTTTCGGTCTGTCCGTTGGACTGTGGGTGATATCCAGAAGAAAGACTGACCTGTATTCCTAACCCAGAACAAAAACTTCTCCAGAACCTAGCCACAAACTGAGACCCCCTGTCCGAAACTATATCCAAAGGAAGGCCGTGGAGTCTGAACACATGAGTGATAAAGAGCTGTGCCAATTCTTTGGCTGTGGGAAGTTTGCGCAAGGGTATAAAATGTGCCATCTTGCTAAAGCGGTCAACCGTGACCCAAATGGTGGTGAAGTGAGAAGATGGAGGAAGGTCGACAATAAAATCCATAGAAATATGGGACCACGGCCTTTCTGGAATGGACAATGGCAGGAGTATACCCACTGGTGATAATCTGGAAGACTTATGTCGAGCACAAACAGGACAAGAAGAGACAAAAAGAGTAACATCTTGTTTAATGGTGGGCCACCAAACTGCTCTGGACAAATGCTCAAGAGTCTTAGTGATGCCAGGATGTCCCGTGACCCTACTGGAATGAAAGTCCTTGAGGACCAATTCCCTCAGATGTTTAGGGACAAACAGGCGATTATGTGGAGTCCCTTGAGGGGCTGACGGCTGAGAAGCCAGAACACGGGAGGCCAAATCCTGAGTCAGACCCGCAAAAATGACAGAAGATGGGACAATGGGTGAATCTTCCAGTTCAGCACTCTGACAAGTCTGGAAACTACGAGATAAAGCATCAGCTTTGACATTTTTGGGACCAGGTCTGAATGTAATGATAAACTGAAACCTGGTAAAGAACAATGCCCACCGAGCTTGTTGTGGGTTTAGCCGTTTGGCCGACTCAATGTAGGCTAAGTTTTTGTGGTCGGTGATCACGGTGATGACGTGTTTGGCCCCTTCAAGCCAATGACGCCACTCCTCGAAAGCCCACTTAATGGCCAACAATTCCCAATTCCCGACATCATAGTTCTTTTCGGCTGTGGAGAACTTGCGGGAGAAGAAGGCGCAAGGATGAATCTTCTGATCATGAATGTCCTTCTGGGAAAGGACAGCTCCAGCCCCTACATCAGAGGCGTCAACCTCCACAAGAAAAGGAATTCTGGGGTCCGGGTGATGTAAGACGGGAGCCGAACAAAAGGCTTTCTTTAACTTATGAAAGGATTCGATGGCCTGTGGAGACCAAACTTCCGGATCGGCTCCTTTGCGAGTCAACTCAATAATGGGGGCAACAATGTCAGAAAAAGAACGGATGATTCTCCGATAATAATTAGAGAATCCTAAAAATCTTTGGATCGCCTTGAGGTTGGTGGGACGAGCCCAGGACATGATGGCCTGAACCTTACTGGGGTCCATGGAAAAGCCCTTGGGAGAGATGACATAACCCAGAAATGAGACTTGAGAAATTTCGAATTCGCACTTTTCGAGTTTGGCGTATAGTTGATTCTCACGCAACTTCTGAAGGATCAGGCGGACATGTTGCCGATGTTCAGGAAGTGACTTGGAAAAAATCAAAATGTCGTCTAGGTAAACAACAGCAAATAACCCGAGGTAAGGCCGGAGAACCTCATTGATAAAATCCTGAAAGACTGCAGGAGCGTTGGCCAAGCCAAACAAGATACTCGTAGTGGCCTGAGTGCGTATTAAAAGCAGTCTTCCACTCATCTCCTTTCCTAATCCTAATGAGGTTATATGCTCCTCTAAGTTCGATTTTGGAAAAGACTCTCGCCTCCCGGATTTGGTCGAATAAAACAGAGATGAGTGGTAACGGGTAGTAATTTTTTATGGTAATTTTGTTCAAGGCCCGATAATCTATACAGGGACGTAAAGATCCATCTTTTTTTTCTACAAAAAAAAACCCTGCGCCTACGGGAGACTGGACGAATGAATCCTTTTTCAAGACTTTCACTTATGTATGAATCCATGGCCTGGGATTCAGGTGCTGAGAGGGCATATAGGCGTCCCTTGGGCAATCTGGCATTGGGGGCTAGGTCTATGGCACAATCAAAGGGACGGTGAGGGGGCAACATATCAGCTTCCTTCTTGGAAAACACATCGGCAAAGTCTCTGTAGGGTAAAGGTAGGGAAGAAAAAACGGGAAGAACAAGACGAAGAGGAAGAGAGAGACAATGGTCAGAACAGGAGGAGCCCCAACGTGTGATTTCTCCCGTGGTCCAATCAATACTGGGATTGTGCTTCCTAAGCCATGGTAACCCCAGGATGAGTGGCGTGAGAGGACAGTGAAACAAAAAGAAGGAAATCTTTTCTGAATGGAGGGCCCCCACCGAAAGCTGAAGAGAAGGAGTGCATGCGGTAACACTGCCGTTGGAGAGTGACTGGCCATCAAGGCCACAGACCGACAAGGAATTAACCAAGGGAATGGGCTCGAGCCCCAACGAATGAACCAGACCTTCGTCAATAAAATTGCCGGCTGCGCCGCAATCAACAAAGGCAGTGGTATCGACAGTGCGGTTTTTACAAGAGACAGAAACCTGAATAATTATCGAGTCAAGGGGAGAAAAACAAGATAGGCCCAAGTGAGTTTCCCCAAAAACACTTAGGCCCTGTCTTTTCCCGCCTTCAACGGGCAGCAACCGCACGGTGACCCTGACCTCCACAATACAGACAGAGACCCTTCAGCCTCCTGCGATTTTTTTCTAAGGCTGACAAACGTGTAGCCCCAATCTGCATGGGTTCGTCACAAGCAACCTCCGAGGTTTCCCCCAGTGAAGATGAGGGAAATATCCCGGACTCCCTCTCTCTCTCTGGCGTTCCCGGAACCTCCGATCTACCTTGATGGCTAACTCCATAATTTCATCAAGGGAGGTCGGGGTAGGGTAGTGAACCAAAGCATCTTTTAAAGTTTCAGATAGACCAATTCTAAACTGGCTGCGGAGGGCTGGGTCATTCCAACCTGAATCAATGGCCCACCTCCTAAACTGGGTACAATAAGCCTCTGCATTACCCTGACCCTGCCGTAGTGCCCTCAGGTTGGCTTCGGCTGAGGCAGCACGGTCCGGGTCATCATACAGCAACCCCATGGCAGAAAAGAAAGCATTCACAGAGGTAAGGGCCTCAGACCCTGCGGGAAGGCCAAAAGCCCAGGTCTGTGGGTCCCCCTGTAAAAGGGAGATAACCATTCCCACCCGCTGGGATTCCAAGCCGGAGGAGGCCGGGCGGAGTTTGAAGTAAAGTTTACATGACTCCCTAAAGTTAAAAAACTGGGAACGCTCCCCGGAAAACCGGTCCGGGAGACTCAACTTGGGTTCAGGGTTTCTGGATGAGGATAATACCCCTTGTACCCGTTCCTCTTGTGAGTTAACCCGGAGGGTCAATTTCTGGAGCTCTTGTGTCAGGGTATGCATCTGTCCCTCCAAAGCGTGACTAGCAGCCTGCTGGGCCGGATCCATGATAGCTGAACTAAAGCCAGGGAAGTGGTAGTGAAGTATTGGCCGGCTATAATGTTAGGGACACGGGAGATCTCGCCAACCCTAACTCCGTTGTCACCTATTGGAGTTGGCGAATGCGTGCTAAGCTAACCTTCACCAATAATAGCCGTGTTCGTGGGAGCCCGTTAGTCAGGCTCCCACCCCGATGCCACCTGGTCTTACTAGTGACAACGCAGCCGCCAAGGCCAGAGGTAAACAAGGGGAAAGCTAACTAACAAACAAGAGGCGAGAACTACCCTGCCCTACGGAGGAGGGTGCCAGTGGATAGCACTCTAAGGTGGAACCCCCTAGGCAAATGCTGTTGCCAACGGGTGTAACAATACACAATAGCTGATCCAACAACCAAAACTGACAGGTGTAACAATACACAAGATGGACCCAATAAGAAATGCTGACAGGTGTAACAATGCACAGTATGCTGACACAATACTGAAAATGCTGACGGGTGTAACAATACACAATTCATGGAGCACTGGTGTGCGGCTAAGTTTGGAATGGAGAAGTTCTCCAAATCATTCGCTATTGAGAGAGCACACAGAGTCCCTTTCAGAAGTCCCCCCCCTGGGGCACCGCCTCGTACCCTAATAATAAAACTGCTAAATTTCCAAGACCGGGATGCCATTCTTCGACTGGCAAGGAACCTAGAGTCATTAGAGCATGAAGGGGCGAGAATTTCCATCTTTCCCGACCTGGCAATAGAAGTCCAGAAAAGCAGGGCAAAGTTTCTGGACATTAAAAAACAGTTGCGAAACCGAGGAGTAAAGTACTCAATGCTCTACCCAGCAAAATTGCGGATGATCTTTGATGGTCAGACCTTCCTCTTCCAGACGCCCAATGAAGCCGCCAAATGGGTGGATAAGTGGGCATCAGGGGATACCCAGATGACAACAGAACAATAAATAATAGTGTCAACTAAAGTTCAGGGAGCAGGCCGCACGTTGGTGGCCTTAGTGTGTAAAGCTTCCAGGGGATAGTGGGTTATTGGTTATGGGGATAGGTATACCGGAGGGTGAGGGGTATACAGGGAGGGGGGAGGAGGGGGGGGGATTGTTATATGTATAATTGTTTGTATTTGTGGGTCTTGAAGGTCCTAACGCAGAGGTCATGGAATTAATGGAAATATTTATATGGAGTTTGCAATGGGGCAACTCGCTTCTAATAGAATATGTGCTATTTACTGTTGCTATTTGTATTAATGGGATCCGATGATATATATCAAATGAATGGCTGGGATGGTTAGGTTACTCTTTTGGAACGTAAGAGGAATTAATGATAGGATAAAGAGAACTTTGGTGCTGAACCAAATTAAAAAGTCAAAAGCAGATATTATATGTCTTGCCGAGACCCACCTGGTGGGTAATAAGGTGAAATCATTAAACAAAATATGGGTGGGGACGAGTTACCACTCATCATTCACATCTAACTCCAGAGGAGTCTCAATTTTATTTAGGAAATCCCTGCCATTCATTTGTAAAAGGATCAAAATTGATTCAGTTGGGAGATACATCTTTATGGAATGTGTTATCGGCGTATTTCATGTTTATCTTTTGACGATCTATATCCCACCTCCTTTCTCATTCGATGTGTTGAAAGAGGCATTGGAATTTATTTCCCTTTCCCCAGACCTACCAGTGTTATGTGTGGGAGATTTTAATAATGTTTTTAATATCGATTGCGATAGATGGAGCAGCGGGAAGAAGGTGGCGAAAAGGGGCAATATGGGCTTAGGAAAATTTATAAATGACTTGGGATGGGTGGATGCTTGGCGGGAGAGAAATCCATATGCTAAGCAGTTCTCTTGCTATACCCCTCAGTTTCAATCATTTTCTCGGATCGATATGATATGGGTAACAAGGAAATTAATGTCGAAGGTTGGGGGGGTGGAGTATAAAGCAAGAGGGGTGTCAGATCATTCCCCTCTGGTATTGGACCTCTTGGATGAGGAAGACAGAGGGAATCGATTCTGGAGGTTCGATGCCAGAAGGTTAAATGACCTGGGAAGTGAGGATACCTTTTGCAGAGGTTTGCGGGAATTTTGGGCCATAAATAAAGGAACCACTACGAACGGTTATGTCTGGGAGGCTTTAAAGGCACATATTAGGGGCACGTTAAAAAAACGGTTAACAGATCAGAAAAGAAATAGTAACAATAAAATATTGGAATTAGAGAGAGAGTGTCTGGAGATGGAGGAAATATACGTGCACAATAATACAGAACAAAATAAAATAAACTGGACAGAGGCCAAAAAAAAATGGGTAGAACTATTAGAATCAGTAAATGCAAAATATCTCCAGTATAGTTCCTTGTCAAATTACGCTAGCGCAGACAAATCGGGATCCTTTTTGGCTTATTTAGCTCAAGCTGATAGCTGATATTAGATCACCACTCAAAGTAGTGAACTCCTTTAGGTACTTGGGAATATGGATTACACCCGATCCTAAGGACTTTGAGGAGTTAAATTTACGCCCACTGGTACAAGATTTGGGGGATAGGATAAAGCGATGGAGTAAACTCCCGTTAACAAGTATGGGTAGGGTTAACCTACTTAAAATGATTGCCCTCCCAAAATTTCTGTACGTTTTCCAGCAATCTCCCCATTATATATCTAGTGATTTTTTTAGGAAGGTCAATAGCATGATGGGATCATTTATTTGGAAAAACCAACGTCCAAAAATTAACTTTTCAAATATGACAAGTAAAAAGGGAGATGGTGGAATGGCATTGCCAGACCTCAAATTGTATTACCTTGCCTGTCAAATAAGATCATTGGCCGATTGGTTTATAGATAACACGATTGGAGAAGGGCTGAAAGATCTGGTCCGATACAGCGGCGGGGGACTATCCCCAATACAAAGATTGGTAATAGGGGGAAAGGTAGATCAGAGTTTCACGATGGTGAACCAAGCAATTAAAGTGTGGCGAGACGTGAATAAATTGTATAACTTTAGGGAAATAGATATAGACTACCCCTTAATTAAGGAGATTAATTTGGAAGGGGCGGAGACATCACAAATATTAAAGTTCTGGGGTAGAGTGGGTATTAGATCCCTAAGTCAGGTATATGAGAGGAATGAAATTAAACAGTTTGAACAGCTGAAAGGGGAGTTCTCCTTATCCTCCGCACATATATTTAGATATTTACAGCTGAAAAACGTACTTCAGACCCAGAATGGGGGTAGATCTTTAGAATTTGGGGAGTCACCGGTAAAAGCAATTTTGGCAGGTGGGGATAGGTCAAGGAAAATTTCCAGGATATATAATATACTATTACAAAAGAAACATGAGGATGGCTTGAGGAGCCTAAAAATTAAATGGGAAGGAGATCTGGGGGAAATAGGTCAGGAAGAATGGGATTCCACTCTAGTATCACTCTCAAAAGCAACCAACTCTATTAAAACACAGCAGATACAATTATTTATTTTGCACAGGTCATACTTCTCCACTGGGAGGCTTCTGAAATTTGGTGCCCTCAAGGAAGATGTGTGTCCTAAATGTAATATAGCACCGGGTACGTTTTTTTCACTTAATTTGGAACTGTAGGGTTATACAGGAATTTTGGGTGGGAGTGATAGAGATCCTGGTGGATCTAGGAATTACAGAACAGGCTCTCACGCCTGGTGGGTGTTTATTGAATATGTTTGATGGAATAGGTATTGATAAATACACTAAATTATTTATAATTAATATGTGTTCCTTGGCTAAGGTGATTATAGCGAGGAAATGGTTGTCAAAAATAGGCCCAGGGTGCGATGAGTGGAGAGCACTAGTTAATTACACGTTCAATCATGAAAGACACGTTTACACAAGTAGGAAAAGTTTATGGAAATTTAATAAGATATGGCACAAGTGGATAATTTATACAGAAAACACAATTTAGTCACTAAAGAATAGAAAGAATTGAATTCAGAAAAAGAGTGGGGTAGGAAATGACCATTTCTCCAAGTGAATAGGGTAAAATAGGGAGTATAAACAACTAGAGAGGTTACATAGAAGAGAGATGGAGTATTTTTGGGGG
Source organism: Crinia signifera (assembly GCF_055691185.1). NCBI lineage: Eukaryota > Metazoa > Chordata > Amphibia > Anura > Myobatrachidae > Crinia > Crinia signifera. The sequence continues at coordinate 207,241,306 of NC_139217.1, read as the reverse complement.
CGAGATACCCATGTAGATAAGGGGAAAGAACTTTAGATATTTCCGTGATTATGTGATTGGTATTAAGAACTAGGACCTGTATTGTTGTTTGTTGAGCATATAGAAAAACAGTACCGTTTCATGGTCGAGGCACGGCCAATTCTATGCTCAGGAAGATGGGCAATACTATATGTTATGAAAGGGCTGATGCGGACCACCTGATTCTAGGCATATGTTCAATGTCTCATTTGTATTGTTTGTCTTGTATATGTTTGGTATTGTATGTGTATATGTATTTTATGTATATATTTATATGTATTTTGTATTATGTCTTTTTTATATGCAAATAAAAAAAATCAAGTTAAAAAAAAAAAAAAAAACAATACACAAGATGGACCCAATAAGTAATGCTGACAGGTGTAACAATACACAGTATGTTGACACAATAATGAAATAATAAGTAAGGAGACAGAGAGTGGGAATCTCCCAACTTATCTGAAAACGGAGGGGTCTGCAACCAGAAGAAGACAAGGATCCTGGAGGCAGCTAGGACTAGGCCACTGGGGACAGGAACAAACGCTGTGCAGGAGCCTGGAACCGGGAACACTCGAGACACCAAATCAAGAACTATAGCCGGCGTCTGAGTGCACCGGTCATGCAGTTTAAATAGCGCGCCAGAGCGCTACCCTGACACTGCGTGCGGCGTCATGCACACCCCTTCCTTCCTGCAGCCGCCAGGCGTCCCCCGTCGCCTTGGCAACCGCTGCGGCAGGGGAGGAAGGGGTTGTCTCCAAGTTGCCAGGCGCTCGTCTCCGTCCGCCGGAAGTATCCGGCTGATGACGCGACGGCGTCCCTGTAACCTGGTAACCGCCGGGACCTCAGTGGAGACTGCCGGGCGAGCGCAGGCGCTGCCCGTGCAGCTCCTAACATGCAGTCTGGACCCCATAGTTTGCACATCACAGGGTACGTTTGCCTAGCATCTGCCGTTTAATGCAGTTCTTCTTTCTCACCTAGCTCTTGCTCACTCTTTCCTATTTCCTCCCATTCCATTCTTCCTACCATCCCTCCCAACTCTTCCATTAATAACCCCCCCCCCCCCCCCTTGTTCCCCTTCTTCTCCTTTATCTTAACCATTCACTCCCTATGCCTCATTCTTTGCAGTACTAAATATTGGGCATGTCAGACCGGATTGCGTGACAAATTTGTTCTCAAAATGGATAAAACCATGCTGCACTGCAGGTGGGGCAGAGGTAGCATATGCAGCGAGAGTTAGATTTGGGTGGGGTGTGTTGAACTGAAATCTAATTTGCGGTGTAAAAATAAAGCAGCCAGTATTTACTCTGCACAGAAACAAAATAACACCCTTAAAGCTAACTCTGCACATGTTACATTTGCCTCACCTGGAGTGCACATGGCTTTGCCCATTTTGAGAACAAACTTTCCCTGCAATCGGGTCTGAATTAGGCCCAATATTCTTTGGAAGAGTGGTTATTAGGCTTTGTTACTGCTGACTATTTTACTTTGAAATAAATTGATTTAAAATGTGTGGGAGCTGCTCTGTTAAGTTCTGACTGACAGGGTTTCAAACTTTTTGCATATTTATTATTTCATCACATTATTAAATAAGTAATTATTGTGCTTCAAAATGTGTGTGTGTGTATATATATATATATATATATATATATATATATATATATAAAATCATGTTTGAATGCTGGACTTAACCTTTCGATAAATGTTACTTGCTTTTATTTATTTTATCTGATTCATTGTATGTAAAGCCACAGAGTGGTACATTTAGCGCACCCCTATCTTTTCTTCCTTTATATATATATATATATATATATATATATATATATATATATATATATATATAAAATCATGTTTTAGGGGGCCATTTATAAATAATTGCATTTGCAATGTGATCCATGTACGGAAATAGCGCTCAAGATCGCAGAATGTGACCATATCGGGTGATTGTCTCAACAGGTACTGTATGTGCAAGGACTCCTGAAAGATGCCCAACCATGCAATGTTATAATTGCACATCCAGGGCTTCTGCACATGCTCAGAGGTTTGACCCCAATGCTCAGGGGCCATTTCTAGGGAAGTGTTCCTAGGGAACTACTTCATGTGAAGTATAACCCATAGGCTACAACAAGCTTCCATAATGTGCAGATTGTGGTATCTGCTGGGGGGGGGGCAATATCGGAAATGCTTTGCAACCTATGCAGGGGATGCAGTACAGGAAGCAATGGAGAGATCGCAGCTGATATTGGAGAGATCTGTTGTGGTCCCTCTTTCCTAAATTGCAGGGTGTTATTGTTTGATGAATGAGTCCCTAAGTTCATATTCTTTGAGTTTGTAATAAGTAGTTTTCACCTAAAATTCAGCGAAACGTGATTGCACAAAGTGTGCTCACACTTTTACTTACAACTTTACAGTATGTAAAAATGGTATACGCAGCCATACTAAGCTCTGAGTGGCAGGGAAACGTAATTGTTTTGAATTTAGTTTTGAACCTTTTTTATTTTAGCATGCATTACATAACCATTTAATTACTATTGTGGGGTGTATTCAATGCGGCCGGCGAGGGAGTTAATTGGTGGGGATCGCTGAAAACAAGCGATTCTCACCATTTAACCCCCACGCTGGCCGCTCACCCTAGTCAAAGTTTCGGGGCTGACACAGGACGTATTCCCCCAAACAGCGAGGCTCGCAGCTAATGCAGGGAGCAAGTTAATTTTTTATACAAAAAGAAATCACTAGCCAACAGTGAAAATGCTTCTGAAACAAAAATAGTAATTTCTAGTTTATTCGAGCATGGGAAAGACGAATATGGCATTTAAAATGCTGAGTTAGCTCTATGTTCTGAGATAGAACCATATTTCATTAAATGCTAGAGAATTTGAGGGATTTTCAAAAAAATACTAGGGATTGTTTTTATTTAAATAAATTGTAGGTTGCCAATGCTTAGTACAGGTATCCTGAGTTATTGTCAGCCATATTTTGTTACTCAATATATATGTTACTCAAAATTCATTTTCTCAATTCTCATCTGGACTTCTTTGCTATGAATTGTGGTGCAGTAAGTGATGAGCATGGTGAGAGATTCCACCAAGATATTTCAACTATGGAACAAAAATATCAGGGTAAATGGGACGTTTCCATGCTTGCAGACTACTGTTGGACGGTGACAAGAGATGCTCCAGGACAAACGATAAGCAAAACGAAGTCGCACTCATAAATAGGTAGTCATACGAAATAGCAAGGCATGTTATCTTATTTACTGCTAATTTACCTGTACATAGATTGAATTAAAACAATTGCTACTTCTGTTGTGTACAGATATCATATTAATATAATGTTGGTTTTTACTACAGAAGTACATGTATCGCAAGTAGTGTATCTAAAAAACTAGAGCTAATAAACAAATTCTAAGGTCATATTCGGTTTTCCTGACCCAAATTTAGTAAAAAAAAAATGACTATTTTTGTAAAAGAAGCAAATAAAAAGTTGTTTTTTGTTGTCTAGTGTAATCAGTCCCAAGCCTTAACAAAGATATGGTGTCCTATCAAAATGCCTTGGCAGAAGAGGAGAGATCTAACCTGCAGTGACCATCTAGCATTACCGGTTCTGCAGCATATGGCCACTCACCGCACCTCCAGTTACGGTGTTTTACCACTTCCATCCCAGTTGGTTTTGACTTGCTCCTATAATTTTGTGAATAAAACTGAAAGAGATTCTCTCTTCCTTTCGCATACCAGATGCCTGGAACATCATATTATGAAGATTTTTTTATGTCAAGCAAAAGATTCCATTATGCACAGTACAGTATATTCACTAGTGAGTGTGGTATGCATTTATCTTTGAGGGATCTGTGTGGGGGATCATACCATTTTGATCAATACAAGGTGTGACCTGGATGCATGTAAAGATACCTTTACGCACCTATCTTTTCGCCTATCAGTGGGAGTTTGTCTGCTGATTCTGTTATCAGACCATCTAGATATTGTTGCTTTTATTTATTTTATATCCCCCCCCCCCCCCCAAAAAAAAAAACCCCACTTGTATGTGGTGGACCTTAATTGGACCAAGAAACATTGGTGTATCCAGTTCTCCATAGTCATTTGCCCATTTCACTTGGTAAGTTACTTATTTAAAATGAGGGCCAGGAGACAATACAGTACAATTCACCATTAGTTAATGTGATAAGGTAAATAATACAAACTCAGAGTTATTTGTCAGATCTTACATATAGACGCAGCAACTCTTTTCCAAACATTTACCTGCCATTTGATCAGGACACTAGGCTACTAATGTATTTTTTAGTGAAATGTGTCCTAAAGTTTTTTTACAATAGATTGCTAATTTATTTTGATTGGGATTTAAATGTTTTTCAGCATTTTAAATGATGGATGCAGAGCATACATACTTGTAGTGCAGTCAGAGCCGGCCTTAGGCATAGGCAAACTAGGCAATTGCCTAGGGCATTTGGAATGCCTAGGGGCACCAGCAGCTTCTGCTGATTAAAATGATATGCAGCACGCCTATATTCTGTGTGTGAGTGATGCTGTATCTGCATATTAAATAGTGTAATTATGGAAATCACTGTAACATAGCATTCGTATGCAGGTACAGCCATAGTCGCACACAGAATATAGGCATGCCACATATCATTTTAATCATCGGAAGCTCCTTGTGTGTCTTGGTCACATAACCATGAAAATAAGACAAATTTTCAGCAAAAAAGGCACCCAACGTTAGCAGAACTAGCCAGGAGCTGCATGGCATATTGAGGCAAGATGTATGAGGAAACATCTGTATCCAAGCAGAGGCAGAGGTCACAGTGTTAGCGGCTGTGCGAGTGCTGTCTGTGAGTGGGTTGGTTGTGCAATAGTGTTCGGCATATGTGTAAGGGGCATTATGTGTGTCATGTATAAATGAATTAATAATGTGCGACATATGTGTAACAGGCATTATGTGTGTCATGTTTCTAAGGACATTAATAATGTGCAACATATGTGTAATGGGCATTATGTGTGTCATGTGTATAAGGGCATTAATAATGTGCAACATATGTGTAAGGGGCATTATGTGTGTCATTATGTGTATGAAGGGCATTAATAAAGGTTGGCACAATGTGTAAGGGGCATTATGGTTATAAGGACATTAATAATATGTGTCATGTGTAAGGGGCATTACTGTGTGGTAATATCAGGGGTGCCGAGAGAAAGGGGTAGGTGGTATAAATTACCCAGGCCAAAGTCTGATGGAAGGGCCCAGTAGGGGCCCCGGGCCCCCTCCCCTTATGTGACAGCAGCAGCTGCAGCTCTTTTCCTCTGCCCAGCACGCACTGCTTTGTGCTGGGTTGCAGTGTGGCCATGGAGGTGCTTAAAATACAATATTTTCTCAGGATTTTTTTCTAAGGGTATAATGTGAATAATGTGAGGAGTAATGTACATAAGGTAAAGTGGTACTACTGTGTGATGTTACGTGAATAAGGGACACCATCGCATGATATAATGTGAATAAAGTTGCACTACTGTGTGGCATAATTTGAATTGCGGGTACTATTGTGTGGCCATGCCCCTTCCCAGCAAGAACACACCCCTGTTTGGGCTGTGCACCGAATGTGTGCGCTGTTTCTATTTAAAATATTGCGGGTAGGAGCACCAAAATGATGACTGCTATAATGAGGGTTGATGGTGCTGGGAAAGCGGAGCAGGGTCAGAGCTGGAACTAGTGGCGGTGCTAGGGGGCACCAGCCAAAATCTTGCCTAGGGCGTCATTTAGGCTAGGGCCGGCTCTGAGTGCAGTAGCCACGTTATAAAACACGTGGCTTTGGTAGTGAGTGTTTATGTATGGTATATCAGCATATACACTATGGAGAAGGGCCAAATTACAGCAGAAACAACTGAGGGGAACGGACAGTAAATAGTTATGGTCGATGGAGCATCATGTTTAAATGAATGTATTCATTGTTAGGGCATGGCAACATCTACAATAAAAGCATTATCACATACTTTATATGAGTGTGGCAAGTAGGAAAGCCAAACCACAGCATATATACCAATTAAACATATTATTGAACTTTTTCTTCATTATGGGGGGAATTTACTAAAGGAAATTTGTAAAAAATAAGTATAAAAATAGGTGTATTTGTATCCAGAAATACACTTATTTTTGACATTTACTATCCCGAAAATATGGCAATTCATATTCGTATCAATACGAATACGAATTGACATATTTTCGGGATAGTAAATGTCAAAAATAAGTGTATTTCTGGATGAAAATACACCTATTTTTTACAAATTTCCTTTAGTAAATTCCCCCTATGTGTCTTCTTGTGCATTAAAAGGCTCCAGCCATCATTTAATATTTTTGGGCAGTCTGTGCAAACAATAGACATATCCTCCATGTGAACCTTACTGTGCCTTACAACAGTAGATTTGTGTTTAAATGTTTTCCCGCACTCAGCACAGGTATAAGGCCTCTCCCCCGAATGAACACGTTGATGTCTAAAGGCCCCCATACATTAGGCCGACTTGTCCTTAGGACAAGTCGGACCCACTTCTCCTGTGAGTCACCCGGCAGCTCCCCGGGAGGCTCACATACAATTTGGCACTTGATGAGCCAGTTTTTACATGTGATAAATCGCTTGCGATTTATCACATGTAAAACAAATGGGGAGCTGCAGGGCGGTGAGGAGCAGTGGGGCGGGCAGCGGCAGTAGTTGGGGCGGGCAGCGGCAGTAGTTGGGGCGGGCGGCGGCAGTAGTGGGGGCGGGCGGCGGCAGTAGTGGGGGCGGGCGGCGGCAGTAGTGGGGGCGGGCGGCGGCTCACAAATGAGTTCCCGGCGGGTGCCGGGTGCGGCGAGTGATGCTGACCCGGCCGGCATGCTGTGATCACAAATAGCAGCGCTGCCGCTGCGGGACGCACAGTGGCGGCTATTAGACTTTCAAAATACCTGTCAAATGACCGGCCGTTCTGTGATTGGCTGAGAGAGCTCTCAGCCAATCACAGTACGGCCGGTCATTTGACAGGTATTTTAAAAATCTAATAGCCGCCACTGTGCGTCCCGTCCCGCAGCGGCAGCGCTGCTATTTGTTATCACAGCATGCCGGCCAGGTCAGTGTGTCTGCCTGCCGTGCTCCCCCGCCCCCCGGTGTCTGCATGCATATGCCTGACAGGTGGGCAGGCATATGCATAGCATACAGGGAGGTCGGATGATCTTATGTGCTGACCGTCCGACCTCCCTGATCCGGTCCGATGCGCACGGGACCGCGCATCGGATCGGATCATATATCACACACCTGCGATTTTGGGGCGATTTCATCCGGTTATTGGCCCAAAGTGCCGAAATCGGATGAAATCGTCCCAAAATTGTATAGTGTATGGGGGCCTTAACCAATGCGGAGTTGCCACTGAAACTTTTTCCGCACTCCGAACATGTAAATAATTTCTCATCTGTGTGGATTTTCTGGTGTCTCCCGAGGCTGGTTTCATCTGTGTAACATTTTCCACACTCGGGGCACACACAGGGTCTTTCTTTGACATGAGTTTTATGATGCTGTAAAAGTGCGGAGCTTTGGGTAAAGCGTTTGCCGCACTCTGTACAAACATATGGCCTTTCTCCTGTATGAACCCTCTGATGAGTAACCAGGTTGGAGTTGCTGCTAAAGCTTTTTCCACACATACTGCACATATATGGCTTCTCTTTTGTATGGACTCTAAAATGCGCTCGAAGCTGTGTGCTGCAGGAAAAACTCTTCCAGCACACAGTGCAATGCCACGATTTTTCTCCTGTGTGAACTTTCCTGTGCTTTACCAGGTTTGAACTGCTGCCAAAATGTTTGCCACATTCTCTGCAGCAGTAGGGCCTTTCACTTGTGTGGATCCTCGTGTGAGTGATAAGATGTGCGTTCTGTGTAAAGGTTTTCCCACATTCTGAGCAAGTGTAGGGTTTAACTTCTGCGTGAACTCTCAGGTGCCTAAAAAGACTGAAGCTTTGTGTAAAGCATTTTCCGCATTCACTACATATGTAAGACCTTTCTCCAGTGTGAGTTCTCAGATGCACAATGTAGTTTGGCTTTCTGTTAAATTGTTTCGCACAATGCTCACAAGAAAACTTAGCCTGATACTTAGTGCATGTATTTGTTGTATCAGAGTTTTCATTCACAGCCTTTCCTATGCGAGAGAGCTTCCTGTGCGGTAACTCCTTTGGAGAATCATTTTCTGTCTTTCTGCAGTGTCTCTTTGGCTTGGAATTTACTGTATTGCCTTCTTTGTCATTCTTAGTTTTACTACTTGAATTTTTCATGGATAAATTGGGAAGCTGGATGTTTACGTACCGATCACTGGGTCATCTGTTAAAAAGTTAATGACACATTAGCTTAGGAGAAACTGTACACATTATTTCTATCTTGTTTGATATCCAAATTGTCTTACTAGTTTTATATTCTATGAAAGCTCACTGAAGAAAGAACACTTGCAATGCAGTAGTTGTAAACATTAAATATACCAAAAATCTGAAAAAACAGTACAGTAACTGTGAGTAATGTGGAAGAATAACCAACACATGTGCATCAGTGCCCCTCAGTAGAAATCTACCATCCAGCATACCTCCCAACACTCACGATTTCAGCGGGACAGTCCCGATTACCGGGTCCTGTCCCGCTGTCCCACCCGCGGCCGGAGGTGTCCCGCTGCGGGGGGGGTGCCAGTTGGGAGCCCCCCCAATTTGACAGAATTGCACAGTGTCTATTCCCGGCTGAAAATGGGGACACGGCTCATTTGCATAAGCCGCGCCCCTCATTTACACAAGCCGCGCCCCTCATTTACACAAGCCACGCCCCTCATTTACACAAGCCGCGCCCCTCATTTACACAAGCCGTGCCCCCTTTTTGGACGCTCGTGCAGCCTATTTCTGCAGCTACAAAGTTGTGAGGTATGCCATAGGGGTATGGGTTGTTAGGTTGACAATCAAAAGGTCGACCACTATTAGTAGACAATCAACAGGTCGACACATCAAAAAGGTTGACACCATTAAGTTGACATGACCAAGAGGTCGACAAGCAAATTGTCAACATGAAGGTTAACACAAGCTTTTTTGGTGTCTATGTCGACATGGACACTGTTGTAGTGTACGCCATCCCATCGTATGGCTCGTATTCTCCCTCCATGCCCACTGGGATGGTCAAGTATGAACAAGTCTGTTTAAAAAAAAAAAAACATGATAAACTCATGAATCACACGGGACAGACTCAGGGGTAGGTGCTTTCTCCCCCCTGGGCAACCAGTTATGTAGGGTACACACCAGGACGACCCGCTCACGATGCACATCGTGAGCGGGTCGTCAGTGTCTCGTCCGACCCGCTCACGGTGACGCGGGGGGGCACGACCCGCTCACGATGTGCACCGTGAGCGGGTCCGATCCGATGGCGACCCGCACCCGGCTGTATGGTCGTCATTGAGATCCTACCTGCAGCAGGTAGGATCTCAGTAACGACCGACCGACCCGCGGGACCGCACATCGGATCGGTATCGGTCCACACCAGGTCAGAAAAGGGCCCAATCAGCACACAATCTACATCCAATTGATCGGAATTGGATCTAGATTGTGGGGATCGGGCCCTAGTCGTCCTGGTGTGTACCCAGCATAAGAGCACTTCCAATGCCACTCTTCTGCCTTTATGCCAGCCTTAATATGCTAATAGCAGTCCCCAAAACCCATGCAAGTACCAATGTTTTTTTAATTCTGCATGTCACACTCACAGTGCTACTTAGCCAGTAGGCAGACCCAGTCAAGTCCACTGCCCCATACATTCTGTGATACCCCTTTCACACCATAAAATGCAGGGACCCACCCGAGAATATGGCCCAGGGATCATGCCTGGCCATTCCTGGGTTGGCCCCTTTCACACCAGAAAAGTCCCTGCATTTTCTGGTGTGTGAAGGGAAAAGGAATGAGGCAGGGAGGAGGCGTGCTCGTGGCAGGGAGTACTCACCCCTGCCGCTGGACCTCGGTACAGGCCGGGGATCCACACAGACGGCAGGCGCAGATGACAGGTCAGACGGTGGGTGCAGATGATGCAGCTCTCCGGGGGCAGTGAGAGCACAGGAGAGCTGCGTCATCTTCATCCACCTCCTTTCCTGTCATTTGCGCCCGCCGCCTGTGTGGATCCCCGACCTGACAGCACACCGAGGACCGGCAACTCGGGTATGTACCCCCTATCCCTTTCACACTGGCCAGGACCCCGGGTTGAACCCAGGAACAACCCTGCTCCATAGCAGGGTTGGAATCCCGGCAATTTTTGCAAGGATTTTGGCCCGGGAACCTTACACACCAGCGCTAGTTGCTGTCCCAACCCGGGAAATTAGGTTGTGTGAAAGGGGTAGGAGAGTAAAGCTGGTTACACTCCTTAAGATTGGGTGATTGTCATTTGCTCCCATACATTACCAAATAGTTTTTCCCACCAGATTGGGCAGATAAGGGTGGAGTGATATAAATAGCTGTGGCAGGGATTGCATTATTGGCGGGGATTGCATTAACTATCAATCGTCAAAATTGGTGGTGACATTGGTGCTTAACACTGACACGCTGGCAGCTGTTACTGACAATGAGACAGTATCAGGAGTCTAAGCTGGTCCTGTCTCTTCTCAGGCTTGGCTCACTGGTACCACTGCTGCTGACACCAGGTAGCAGTGGCTGACAAAGTGACAGACACTTTGGTCAGGTCATACTAGTTGGCATCTCAAGGCTCTCTATTAGTGAATAAGCAGTAAGTGACAGTGTCAATCACTCATTGCTTGTTTGGCACAACGGGGCAGATGTATTAAGCCTTAACAAGAGATAAATGCAAGGGTGATAAGGAGAGATAAACGTCCAGCCAATCAGCTCCTTACTGACTTTTTTCAAACACAGGCTGTAACATGGCAGTTAGCAGGTGATTGGCTGGGGGTTTATCTCTTGTTAAAGCTTAATACATCTGTCCCAATGTACCTCTGAATCTGACCCAATGTTTTGTAATGTAATACGCCAGAGGGATAAACACTAACCTGGCAAGACTGCTCTATTGCACATGTACACACAAAGAACACTGATGGTTCACAAGCTATGGTCACATACAATCAAACGTCATTGTCGATGGCAGAAACACTTCCAACTACTCACTCGCCCTATAACTGGATATCATTACTGTAGGTATTCCAAGTCGGTATATGGTCACTAGGTCGACAAGGGGAAGGTCGACATGGGGTTCATCAACAGCATCATTAGGTTGACAAACACAAGGTCGACAGTCAAAAGGTCAATATGCTGTTTTCAATTTTTTTGAGCCAACATGTGCCGACAGGCGGTATTTCATGCCCTACCATCCACTAGGGTGTGGCGGGAGAATAGAATAGTGTGCCGAGCACAGCGAGGCACCATGCCCGAATGCGATTTAGCACCCTCCCACTAACCACATCACCCCAAAGCATGGCGAGCGCAGCGTGCCCCACGAGGGGATGCAGAACGCCTCCTCCCGACCTTTTCATACCTCCACTATCCACGTCGGTGTGAAGTTGATCTTATAAAGTGTGGTGAGTGCACGCAGATTGCTTTACATGTATTCCGCGTGCGCTCACCACACTTTATAAAATCAACTCCGCGCTGACATGGATAGTGGGGGTATGAAAAGTCAGGAGGACACGTTCCGCGTGCGCTCGCCTCGCTTCGGGGTGACGTGCATAGTGGAGGTGTGCTAAATCGCATTGCATGTGATCACACGCGATGCGATCTCTACGCCGGCGTATGTAGGCAAATTGGGCATCCTGATAATACACAATTACCCTCCTTTCAGTAGATTGTTTCAGCAAATGCAGATTGGAGATCTACAACAAAAGTGTGTATGCACAGACTGGATGTAGAATCAGTGACTCGTTCTCCAATAGTATTATATGGGGAAAGCAGCTCATAGGCTAGCAATAACTTTCGAATTGGAGCCACTTTGCCTGGGCTTTAGTACATTTGAAAATGCGGTAAAATCCCTGAAAGCATTTCTGGTTTAATACATCCCGCCCACAATCTGTTGCAGCAACAGCAAGCATTGTTACATTTTCTGTGGCCATGACACATGCAAAGCTGGTGTCAGCCAAATGCATTCAGACATACAGTACAGCAGAGCATTCCAAAATAACACAGCTGAGATACATGTTCTGAACCTGGGGCCCACTACCATCGGTGCCATCTCTGCAGAATTTTAGCAATATCATGGAGACATGTTTGTGTTGCAGATGTTCTGCCCCTACCACACCATTCCCACATGCAAAAGGCAGGCAAAGAGCCCAGACCTTAGACTTGACTACTAGTAATAATAAAAACACTAGTATTTCATTTCTTATATAGCACAGCATATTATGCTGCACTTTACAATAGGAGACAGTGATAAAACAAACTGGGTAGTAACAAACCAACATAGAGGTAGGAGGGCCCTGCTCGCAAGCTAACTATCTATAGAATGCAGATGCAATACACAATGCACTGATGGTAGTGGTCCCCACCCTTATGCTGAACCAGCATCAGCTAAACTGCTATACTGTGCCAAGAGTGATAACTTCCATAATGAAACCTATTTTTATGATATAGGCCGGGGAGATATACTTCTGATAGTTTTACATTGACCACTATTAGTTCTATATCGAGTCAAACAAGAGTTCAACAATGTGTCACATTACATTTACGGCAATGTGGTATCTATGAGTTACAGCAGGGGATAACATACCACGGTGGAGGCTGCCGACAGAGGTTTTACTACAAGTCCCAGCAATCCCTGCAACCAAAAGACGTGCAGAGGATGCTGTGACCATTTTCATGACAGCGGCTCCGCTATTTCTCCGAGCACAGCACCCGGCGGCGCACTCTAATATTAACACAGTCGCTAACCACACCTGACCGCAGCTGCGGCAGGCAGCACAGACAGTCCCCGACTCCCCGACCCTGGTCCATACCTGTCTGGGCGGAAATCCGTCTGGTGAGCACCTGTGATTTGGGAATTCATCAGCCAACAGGAATTATAGGAGCACAGCATTGTGGCCTTTGTAGTGATTCTCTTCCAATGCTTACCCATTTGAGGAACAGAATGACTACAGCCCCCATAATACCGAGGGACTAGAAAATAAAACTGATGCTGTGTACACACGGGTACAATCTCTTTACGATTCTGACTATATAGTCAGAATCTTATCTGGATCGCATGCAGATCGCAAGGGTTTTTAACCCTTGCGATCCAGATCCTATCCCGATGCGCGCCCCCGTGTCAGCAGAAATCGAAAATCAGCCCAGTCTATATAGTGCAGATTGTTCAGATATAGTGTAGATTGGATGCCTGTATTGAGGTTTCCTATCTGTTTGCAATGTGATGCAGATGAGATCTCCCGGGCCAGCCACTCTAGGGATGGACATCGGAAGCCAACCATCAAATGATGGCAGTGCTTCCACCATTGAAACTTTCGATGCGATGGTAACTAGTTATATGACTAGCGCATGCGCAAAAGCCTGTATCGCCATTTGTATGGTGGTAATTGGCTTTGGTGGCAGGGCCCAGGCTCTGAGCAACATATTACTTTATCACTGGACATTGTGTGTATAATATACATATATAATATTCACACAATGCCCAATGATGATATATATTAATTTTGTACACATTATTAACACTTTAACAGCAAGTAATCGTCACAGCAGTGTATGGGCACCTTTAGCTTGGCTCATTCCACTGGTACCCCAGGACTGTGTATATTGTTCCTCACTATTTGACAGAAACAGACAATCTCTGACCAACACTTCCATACCCTCCAACATTTCAATGGCTGAAATCGGTACAACTTCAGAAAAGAGGCGTGGTCACGGGTGAAGGGGCGTGGCCACATCCTCTTTCTTATCTTTTTAATGGACAGTTTTGCTTATTTTGAATTATAATCTCTGATCACCCTCTGATCAGGGTGCAGTCCCTGCTGCTCCCCTCTCCCACTTCTCCATGCTGCAGACAGTACAGGAAGTGCCTGTTTCAAGGGTAACTCTCCGGCTACTGGTGCTCTCGACTTACACACGCAGCCGCCTGCGGGGAGGGACTGCAGCGCTGCTTGATCCAAGCACCCAGCGCGGCCAATTAATGACCTTGAAGTGATTGAGGGCAGCCTAGCCAGTCAGGGCTCGCAAACAGGTATATGGGAGCTGCGTGTGGCTGCTAAATTACACTGTATTACACTGGCGGCTATTCTGTTGTAGTGTGTGAATGGGAGAGAGAGAGAAACCGGTACATTCGGTACAGGGAGATTTAGCCGGTACAGACTGCTAAAAAACGGTACTGTACCGGCTAAATCGGTACAGTTGGAGGGTATGAACTTCACTAATGATCATATAGTGGTTGCTGCCTGGTAATACTAATGCAGTTTATTAATGAGTGTTTTATGTGACTGACATTCACAAATATCTGCAGCTAGTTGTATTGTGTTCTTATTATTATTATTGTAGCTTGCCTGAGCTGGTATAACATTCAGTGACGTCACTGTCTCCTACAGAGCTCAGTGTGTCTGTGAAATTTGCTGCTGTTTGAGTGACTGGCGCTGCAGGGTGAGGTTTGTGCTCTGATTGGCTCTCTGAGTCAGTGAGAGCCAATTAGAACTAGCAGTGGGCCCTGTTACCTAGCAGCTATAGCAACCATAGAGAGGGAGAGGGAGGGAAGCAGAGAGAAAGTCAGACAGCCTCCAACGAACCTAGGAAGTTTCCCTGACACAGACACAGCAGCCAGGGGAGGCATATCTTTTGGGAATTACAAAAAATAAGCCACCATCGGTACACCATCGAATGATTAGCATTCGATAGTGACAAACATCGGAAGGTCACCATTAAATGGCAAAAACACTAACATCGAAAGAAAAACATCGATGTTTCAGAAACATCGACCATCGATGTCCATCCCCGCCCTTCTTTTCTACAGCCCGGGAAAGAGAAGCAGCCTGCAAGCAGCACAGAGCCTGGGACAGCCTGCGAAGTCTTCTGAGGCTGGTAAGTATATTAAACAAATACCACTGCATCACCAATGATTTGGGAGGGTTTTCTTTATATTTCCACTGCCCCACCAATGATTTGTGTGGCGTTTTTTTTTAATAATACCACTGCACCACCAATGATTTAGGAGGCTTTAATTTATATAATCACTGCATCACCAATGATTTGTGGGGCGTTTTTTTTAGAATACCACTGCACTACCAATGTTTTGGGAGGTTTACATTTATATTACCACTGCACCATCAATGATTGTCGCTGGGGCCGGGCTGGCTGACAGTAGGGGGAGATACTGTAGCTGCACATGCAGCGTGTACTTCCTCGAAGGCTGAACTCCACCCACGTGACTGCTGTGTGTGGAGGAGAGCTGACGGGGGAAGAAAAACTGTGCTATGAGGACTTGAGGAGAGCTGCTGGCCGGGGGGAAGCAGAGACTGTGCTCATCAGCTGGGCAAGTACAATGTGCAGATTTTTTTTAGATCTAATAGGGGGACGGGGTGAATGCTGAGTGTGTGTTTGTTTGTACAGTATATGCTGTGTGTGTGTGTTTTTACATGCTTTGTGTCTATGTATACAGTATGATGCATGTACTGTATGTATCTTTGCTATCTGTGTAAAACTATGTGTACATGCATGCATACCTCCCAACATGACCCATGCCAGGAGGGACAAATTACTCTGCTTCTGGACTTTTTCTCTTAATGAATGATTGCCATCACCTGTGTTGAACTGGTTAACTAATAAGAAAGGTGTTTCTCCACAGGTGATGGCAATCATTAATTAAGAGGAAAGTGCAGGAGCAGAGCATTGTGTCCCTCCTGGAGAGGGTCATGTTGGGAGGTATGTGCATGCTGTGTGTGTGTATAACTATGCTATGTTTTTCTTTGTGTACATGCTGTATGTACCTATGCTATTTGTGTGTATCTATGCTGTTTCTGTATGTATGTTATATGTGTGCATGCAGTATGTACACATACCCTCCAACATCTGAAGGGTGGAAATCGGTACACACCCAGAAAGGAGGTGTGGCCATGAGTAAAGTGGGTGTGACCATTGGTAAAGGGGGCGTGGCCATCCCTCTGTATGTGTACTGGCTGGCCATTTAAAATAAAATATCCAGGTCCCACCTACCCACTGCCAATACTTTTCCCCAATGAACTCTCACATAGGGCAGCTCCCTACACCCCCACTACAGTGGATACTGCACCAGTGATCCCCAATATTCCCTGCTCTCGCATAGGACACCCACAGCACTGTGCCCCCCGGCCTCCTGCTTTCACACAGGTCACCAACAGCTCTCTGCATTGGGCAGGCATTCACACAAAGGAGCCCGAGGAGCGCCCTCACCTTCCCCATACGCAAACTGCAGGAACCCCGCACGCACTTGCGTGACATTACCGTGCCCCACATAATACTGCCCCGTTCCCTTACCGGCATGTCACGTGTCTGGTGCTCATGGCTCTGGCCGGTCCCCCACGTCACGCGTGTTATTGTTTCCGATACCCAGGGCACAGGTGGGTGTAGTAAGATGGCTGCCGGTACGACTGAACAGCGGCAGCAGCCTGGTTCATTGCTATTTTCAATTCTTCCGCGGCTGGACGGCAGTGAGCCAATAGGAGCTCGCGGTCCGTCAGCCAATCATGAGCGGCTGCCGGACCGCGAGCTCCTATTGGCTCGCGGCCGTCCAGACTAGGCCCTAGGGAGAATTGATAATAACAGCGTCGGACCAGGCTGCTGCCACTTGTTTGATTATATGGCAAAAACTAGATCCAGCCGGGCAGCGCACAGACAGCCCTCTGCCCAGCTGTCAATTCAATAAAATCGGTACATTCGGTACAGGGTTAATTTACGGTACTGTACCAGCAAATTCGGTACAGTTGGAGGGTATGTGTACATGTATGCATACCTCACAAAAACTTGAAAGCACAGCCGTCACCGTGATTTGCCCACTGATTCAGACTCAGTGGATCTTCTCCATGTTCCATGGATCAGCACAGCTGTGTATGTAATGATGACTGGTATTGTTGCTGCAGATATACTAATCGTGTTCACTACAGCTTCCGCTCCCAATTATAATGTTTCAGAAAATTAAGACAGTGTCTATAAATGAACTTCCAACAGTTAATGTTTTGTATGATGTATTGTACTTACCAACATTTAAACGTTATTTTCAGGGAAACTAGCTAGTGTCTGTCATATTTATTTATTTATTTATTTGTATGTTAAGATAGTTCTATTTAATAAAAATATATGTAAACGCCAGAGAAGACTAGATGGCCAGGAGTTTGGGTAACAAAAGTGCTAACTAATAGGGCCGTTTTTACAGGGGGACGAGCCGTGCAACTGCCCGGGGCGCTGCACGGCTCGTCCCATTTTTTTCAATGCTGCCGCTGATGAGCCTGGCTGTCAGTGAGTCTCTATGTGCGCCGCTCGGTGCTCACAGTCACAGCCGCTTGACACTAAAGTCTATATTATTGAGTGACAGGCGGCTGTGACTGTGAGTGAGTGCTGATCGGCACACAGGGCGGGGATTGGCTGGCTGATGGGTGGAGGCGGAGCATAGAGGGAGCCTTGGAGACCAGGCGGTGGAGTGCAGCACTGTGTGAGTCTGTGACTGACAGGTAGTTTAGTGCCTCCCCCTCCTGCTATGAGGATTGGTCACCCATGGGACGGAGGAGGGATCCAGGCTTATGCGCAGGCTGTCACTCACTCACTGACCAACCGACCGTCACCCAGCTAGTGCGCACGCTGCGCAGCCTATCATTCATTCACTCACTGCCTCCGGAGGGACAGAGTAGGTTGGAGCAGAAGACAGAGGCTTATTTTAGTAGCCCAGCCAGGACTGTAATGTGAGTGCTGTGTGTGTGTGCTTCAACCGCCTGGGGGGGGTTTTGGCGGGTTTTTTCTCCGGGTTCCGGCGCCATTTTCTTGGTGCCTGGGGGACTAGTTTAAAATGGGTAATTTGTCCAATTGTCCTTGTCATATGTTTGATGCTGGTTGGGTGTGGGATTACATAGATGGGGCGGGGGGGGAGCCCAAGTTGGTTATTGACTGTAGGTCGTTGAGGGGGAGTACTCACTGGGGCTGAGGAGTGGGGTGGGTCATGCTGTGTCTCACGGGGGGGGGGGGGGGGGGAGGAATATATATGATCACTGGGTAGCCCCTTCTACACCCCCCCCCCATGATCATATGTGCAAACCCCCCCCCCCCAGTGACACGCAGCACCCACCCAACTGCCAGCCCCAGTGACATACAGCACCCACCCGCTACCCCACCCCAGTGACATGCACCAACTCAGGCATGTCCAAACTATGGCCCTCCAGCTGTTGTGAAACTACACATCCCAGCATGCCTTACAATAGTTTTAGCATTCCCTATTGGCAAACTGTGGCATGCCATGATGGTACTTGTAGTTTCACAATAGCTGGAGGGCCATAGTTTGGACATGCCTGCACTACCTCAGGTAAGGGGTTAGTGCAGTGGTTCCCAAACTTTGTGCCGCAGTACCCTGGGGTGCCTCAGAACACTTGCAGGGGTGCCCTGGGATGGTGGTCTAGGTCCAATTCATTTTATTTATGGTCAATGTAATAGGGAAAATCAGTGCTTGTGGCTTCCAATTATAAAATATTTGAACAAACCGGAGTGTATACTGTCCCTCACAACATAACTGGGCTTAAGGATCACATATAAACACAATTTATTTAATTTAATATATATTTTAAGTAATCAATAAGAAACTTTTGGCCTAGGGGTGCCACGGAAAATTTCTAATACTCCCGGGTGCCGTGATTTCAAAAAGTTTGGTAACCCCTGGGTTAGTGTATTTCGCTGCGGAGGGGTTAGGGCTGGTGCTGTATGTTACTTGGGGGAAGGAGCTATCACTGGGTGTAGAGTGGGACAACTTGTCCTTCATTGGATTGCAGTGTTGTCTGCTCCACTCACTGTTTACAATGTCATTGTCACCATTTTAATGAACATTTCCATAATTGTTCTTTTCATGTGTGAAAGTATTTATTTGGTTCTGCTTATCCAAAAAGAAAAAAAAATGTGCTTAAATATACATGTGCTGCTTTATTCCCATGTATGCTGTGTTGCCTTAGCACACCAAAATTTAGCATGTGATTGCAGAAAGCAATGAGAGTAAAATATTGGTGGCAGCAGATCATGCTGTTTGGTGCGGCGCTTCGTTCGCACGGGGACCTATGTTAGAGGCTGTGACGCTGGGGTGGGGGCAGCCAGCTGACATCACTGGATGTCAGCTGCCCGCCCATTTCCTCCCCAGCATGCATGCATATGTAATCACTCTATTATGCCCCTTTCAGACCGCACTTTGTAAACGGTATATTGCCGTTTTTTTTACCGTTTTAAAACGGTAATCTGTGCGGTCTGAAAGGTCCAGGACCACTTAACCGGTTAGAAAATACCGTTTTTTCTAACCGGTTAAAATGCAGGGTCCTACCCGTTTCAGAACCGGTATTTTAGGCTCAAAATCGGCTCTGAAACGGTATTTAGGACCCAGCCAATAAGCTGGGTCCTAAATTCAGTGCAGTGAATATTTAATGCGCTCATTAAATATTCATTGCGCAGGAGGTCTCCGCCGCCCCCCCCCCCCCCCCCGCACGCACGCGGGTTAACTAGGGTTACCACCTAGTCCCTTTAATTCCGGACACATATTAATTACACAGGTTCTGTGGCTGGCTGACTTCAAGACTCCACTTCACCTGATTTTAAACTGCCACAGAACCTGTGTAATTAACATGTGTCCGGAATTAAAGGTCCTAGGTGGTAACCCTAGGGTTAACACATACAAACCCGTTAACCCCTCCGCACCCCCACCCCCGTTGACACCCCCCCCGCATTGTGTTTAAGAACACACACCCCCCCCCCCCCCCCTGAAGCCGGTACCTCCTCACATTGCAGTTGATCGGCAGCCGCAGTACTGTACCACGGCTGGCTTCGCGTATGAAAAAAATAAGGAACTTTCTGAAAATGGCTGCCCCATAGGAAACCCCATTTAAAAAAACTGTCTTTTGTATGGGGGCAGCCATTTTCCGAAAGTCACTTTTCTTATAAGAAAAGTGACTTTCGGAAAATGGCTGCCCCCGTACGAAAGACAGTTTTTTTAAATGGGGTTTCCTATGGGGCAGCCATTTTCAGAAAGTTCCTTATTTTTTTTCATACGCGAAGCCAGCCGTGGTACAGTACTGCGGCTGCCGATCAACTGCAATGTGAGGAGGTACCGACTTCACGTGGGGGGGGGGGGGTGTTCTTAAACACAATGCGGGGAGGGGTTAACGGGGTTGGGGGTGCGGAGGGGTTAACGGGATTGTATGTGTTAACCCGCGCGGGGGGGTCGCTGAAGACTGGCTTTGACCCTATATTTGGAAGGTTTCCAAAAACGGGTCTGCCAGTGCAAAAAAAACGCACTTAAACGGTAATATACCGTTTAAGAGATGCGGTGTGAAAGGGGTTTTACCTGGCAGACCCGTTTTTGGAAACTTTTCCAAATACAGGGTCAAAGCCAGTTTTGCGGTCTGAAAGCAGCATTAGTTACCAAATTGATGTCTCTGACCAATATTATAACAGGAGGCAGCGATTTGTGAGTACCATATTCAACTTGTTTATATATAGACTTGAATTGGTGCGGGGGCCTGTGCATCTAATGCTCTCAGTCAGTTACTTTCAGTGTGCTAATTCAGTCATCTGCAATTCTTGAGTCACAGTGTGATAGAGCCACAGTGTGTGCACTATCCAAGATTGGCACCACACAAAATTGGTGCAATTTAGCAATTGAAGCAGCTGTATACACACTGGGCAGTATTCAATGAGAATTTTGACGATGTGCTGCGAATCCTGTTTAGGATTCGCTGCACATTCGCCACTGCCCGCCGCGTTCCGGAGCCTCGCTGGCTCCAGTATTCAACGAGTCAGGGGCTCACTGCCCCTAACCGGCGAATTTTAACTCCTGCGGCGATGCCGCAGGGAGCCTGAGGACGGCGGCAGGCAGGGAGATGGAAGTCTCCCTGCCTGCCCCAGAACGTTTGTGGGGGGGAGGTGGGCTCCCCGGGAGCCAGGCAGCACAGGCTGCCCCCCTGGGATAGCCAGCAGGGGAGCAGGTATTCACTGCACCCGATCGTGCATATGTAATGATCGGGTGCAGTGAATATATGAATATCTAATGAGCGGCTTGGCTCCCAGCTGGCTGCTGTGTAAAAAAAAATATATATTTTTTTAAATTAAATATATATTCATGTGCTTACTGCACATGAATAAAAATAGCATGCCCCTCCTCAGAATAAAATTCCTGATTTTTTGACACCAAATGTAAAAAACAAAACACTTTATTTTAAAAGTTCACATTCCACTTCACCATAAAAAGATAGCGATTGCTACTCTGTGAATCATGGCGATAAAAACCTTGAAATGTATTCGCCATCTGGTCATTGAATAGGGTGATTCACCGTTTTAGTATAAAAATCGCCGTACAGCACGAAAATAGCACAAAATCGCCATAAAACATGGCGAATCAGCCTCATTGAATACTGCCCACTGTCTTTGCTCCGAGTGGGGGGATCAATATCCCTTCAATATCTCTATGGGTTACCACTTCGGGCTAATGGTGCTTGCAGTGTTGTGTGTTGGTGCAGAACAGTATGGGCTATTTCACACTGTCCGGCTCCTGCCAGACGGCGAAATCCCGCACGGCCAGGAAGCCGTGCCGTGCACAGTAGTTGTGAATGGACACTATTGTGTCCATTCACACGGGACGGCCACGACCCAGCCGTGCGGTTGCAGCCGGATCCCGCCACTGGAAGGGACGGCTGCCGGGCTGTGGCCATCCGCTCCATTCTAAACTGATGTGTGCAGCACGGCTTCCTGGCCGTGCGGGATTTTGCTGTCCGTCAGGAGCCGGAGTGTGTGAAATAGCCCTATAACAACAAATTATTGTTTAGATACGCTGTGAGTGGGTTTTACATTTGAGTCCTAAACGGACTGATATCTCAGCAATATGCCGCAGTCTATATGCCGCTCACAGTGGGTGCTGAATTCTTAAGTAGCATTGTTGCGTGATATCTCATGTGGAAAAGTTGATATACTTTAGCAACCAGCCGTGTAAATAGTATCTGAACTCCGAGTGGGGGATCACTGTCCCTTCGTTGTTACTGGAGTTATAGCGTGTGCACTGCCTCTAACAAAGGGCCTTATTCTAGTTCACTCTTAGAGGCAAATTCCTTCTTAGCTGGACAAAACCATGTGCACTGCAGGTGGGGCAGATGTAACATGTGTAGAGAGAATTAGATTTGGGTGGGGTTTTACTTCAAAGTGAGATCTTTATTGCAGTGTAAAAATAAAGCAGTCCGTATTTTCCCTGCACAGAAACAAAATAACTCACCCAAATCTAACTCTCTCTGCACATGTTACATCTGCCCCACCTGCAGTGCACATGGTTTTGTCCATCTAAGAAGGAATTTGTCAGAAAGAATGAACGGGAATAACCCCCACAGTGTGTGGGAGCCTATCGCCCTACTTAATACTTACTATAATTAACTGTAATGGGACCTCTCATCCCCAATGGCATAGCCTCCACTGTTGGTATTTGTAACTAACTATATATATATTTTCATCCAGTCAGCCTGGCACTTATTGGAAGTGATAGCAATTACCCGGGTGCCTTCTGGAGGATCATGTAGTCACTGGCGCATACACAGGCAGCGGCACTACATGGGATTTTTCGAAGTGCTTTTAATATCCCGACGTTTCGGGGTGTGAAAACCCAGTTTTCAAGGTGTACATAAACCGTTTATGTACACCATGAAAACGGGTTTTCACACCCCGAAACATCGGGATATTAAAAGCACTCTGAAAAATCCCATGGAGTGCCGCTGAGGTCATGGGTTCCATTTCCACCATGGCCCTAACTGTGTGGAGTTTGTATATTCTTCTCGTGCTTGGGTGGGTTTACTCACACACAATATGAAAGTGTGGCGGTGACATCTTAGAAGTTCCACTGCATTAAGTATTACTAGGGTGTTGTACTCATGGATATCCTTCATTTTGTGAATGGCACACTCTGTGACACCCTCCCCTTCACTGTGAACAAGCCCTCGAGCGAAACACATGTCAAAGGAGACGCCACTGACACGCCCCCCCTTCTACTGACTGCAGGACGAGACAGCCAGCTAACGGGAGCAAACTTCGGTTCTTCTGTCTCCCCCACGGGAAATCAGGTATCGGCGGCACAAGCATAGGGTTGAGATTGTCTCACCCCGGTTCTCTCGCCATCCAAGTGAGAGTGTACAGCTGCCGTGACTCACGTGTCACGGTCAGCTCAGACACCTCACCGAGCGGAGACCGGCCAGAGTGACACTCTCCCCAGTTGCCACCAGCTGCTGTCTGCTATTTACAGTCCTACCTGCATCTTTAACAAAATCTGACTTGACAATCAATGTGCAAACAGCCTGACCAGCATACTAAAAGACGGGTTTCTGCTGTTTTTGACTACACTGTATGATTTTTTTCTGAGACAGAGTTACTCTGCCCCTATTTTGCTTTAAGACCAGACCTACCTAGCAGATTTGACTTAAAGGGAAACAGTCTGTTCATACTCTGCTAATTACCACTGTCAAACAGCTTGACCGTTATTGGAACCACCTGACTGACTCTGCAAACATTATAATACCCCCAGTATCTGAGGATTAGCAGAGGCCAGCTAACACACCTGCATAACCAATGTTTTTTGTGTGTAGACAAACCGTGTCAACATTGATCCGGTACCAGTAAAACACCTAGGGTCTGCCATACCCCACATGTTTTTTGTCTTATTAACCGTGTGATCATACAGACACTGCAATCCAATCCATCGGACAGGTGACAACACTCATTTACATCCTGGTTGTTTAATTTGATAACGTGCATGTTCCCTGAGTGTCGACAACCGTGTCAACACTAATACATTGGCAGCTCAAAACTCAGGTCTTGTTATATCAACTGAGGTCAGCTAATATACCTGTACAATCAATGTTTCTTGGGTGTCGACAACTGTGTCAACACTGATCCGGTACTATTACAGTATCCAGGGTTGCTATATCCCGTATGTATTTTGCTTCAATAACCTTGTGAACATTTAGACACTAATTTCATCATTTGTATAGGTAACTACACCCACTCATATTTTGAGTGTTGAAGTTGAGAAGTCTGAGCTAAGTGTCAACAATCGTGTCAACACTGATAGTGTCAGTATTAAAGCAGATGGTATTATACCGCACATATATTGTCTTCGGATTAATCTTGTGACTATATACTGAACCAATAAATATTCTTTTTTCATATTGGTGACAGTATATCCATCTGCATGTGTATTCAAAGATTCATGCGTTGTCACCCATTGAATATCTTCCCTGGGGTGTAATTTGGTCTTTAGTGACTACAATACGAAGACCAATTTCACTACTCCTACTTGGAGACTTGGGTACATTCCTTCACCATCTTCTTTTCACTCCGCTGGGTTTCCCGTGACACCACTATCACTCTCAATCACCATTCAATGTCTAAATCAGGCATGTCCAACGTTGGCCCTCCAGATGTTTTGAAACTACACACCCCAGCATGCTTTGCAATAGTTTTAGCATTCTCTAATAGCAAATCTGTGGCAAAGCATGCTGGGATGTGTAGTTTTACAACATCTGGAGGGCCAACGTTGGACATGCCTGGTCTAAATGATAGATGGTGAGTAGCAGAAGAGGGGTTTCACGGTACCCACACTTTACCCTATACCTTCTACGCTGCCCTCTCATTTGCTGGGGTACACCTAGTCTCTTTGCAAGGCCATCGGCAACAAAGGACATGGTGTTACTTTTCAGCAAAAAGCAGAAGCACATATAAGCCTCCTGACAACCAGGTTATACTCTCATCCTATGGTGTGGTTACGGTCATACTTCACTGGCACGCCTGATTCTTATACCGAACTCAGAAGCTAAGCAGTGTTTGGCCGGGCCAGTACCCGTAGGGGTGACCGTCGGGGAATACCCGGAACTGTAATACACCGGATTGCAGAAAAACACTTGGCCAAGGGAGCTATCTACCCTTTAACACTCTGTTCTCTCTCCTTCTATTAAGAACCCAGTCAAGTCAGTCCGCCTTATTTATCCACATTGATCCTTCCGAAGGGGGATAGTGTTATGCGTCAAGTACACCCCAATGCAACATATTGTTTGTGAGCGGCCATTTTGCCTGGTACATAGAATCCATTACAGGATTCCCCAGTATTTTCTCACGCCAGTGTACTTAAACATTATTCGCCACCAAATGTTCAAATTGTGATCTTTATTCTTGTTATGCATCATGTTTAGAGTTCATATTTGAAATGTTATTTCATACGTACTGATATTTTAGTAGTAGTTTTTCATTAAAAGTTAAATTTTAAATACTTTCCATTCATTATCATTTTAAAAAGTGTGCCCCAAAAACCCTTTTTGTTCTGCCTATGTCAATACCCTCGTGACAAACCATATTTTTCCACCCTCTCCCCTTCCCCAGGTCTGTGCAGACTAGGCTAGAGCCGGCTCTGATTTAAAATCCACACCTCGCTTTTAAATTTTCATTAAAATGTAAGCTATGAGCGTAAATGCAGACTCTGGACCTGTAACGGTGAAACAGTCCGGTGACACAGCTCACGATGGGAGGATGTAGGAGGGTCCGCCAGGAGCCAGGCACCTATGCTTCTGATTCTTTGGGAGCAGGCTCCTCCCTACTGCATCCCATAATGCCCCAGTTAGTTTTAGGTGCCCACAGGAGTGGGTGCTATGCTTTGCAGCTGCGCTTTTTTCTTTGGATTTTTTTCAGAATAGTTAGGTTTTTTGTTATTTTATTAATGCACTAGCTAGAGCAGGTTTGCCAGTGTGTCGCTTCTCACAGAAGTGCATACACACTGAGGCGCAGCAGAGGCTGACAGAAGCGCATCCTGTCAGCTCTCTGTGTGCAGAGGGACACCTTTTTATTCCCTCTGCACAGTGCTTAGTCTCTCTAGGATAGAGACTTTCCTGCGCCCCGGGGGTGTCCTAACCGGCTCCTTGCAGAAGGGGATCTTGGGGGACGGACCCCCCGCGATGGCGCCCACCATCTTGAAGGGTTTAGGGACAGAAATCCCGCCAGGGAAGTGAAGTCCCTTACAGGAGTCCGGCGCTGCTGGACAACTCCATTGTGGTCCCATGGAGGGAGGTACAAGGAGGTGAGAGAGACATCTGCGGGAGCGGCTGAAGGGGGAGAAAGCACCATATGGTTTGGTCTCCCCGCTGATGCAGAGACTTGGTCTCTTCCTGCCCTGGCGCCTTTTTCACCGTGCTACGGAGCTGACAGGGTGATTTTTACACAGTCTGCTGTCTATTCACAGAAGCGTTTCCCTCGCTGATAGTTGACAGGATTACAGCTCAGATAAGTACACTGATACATTGCTCTGTGCGGTGCCTGTTCATTTGCATTGTGCTGTGGAGGAGGGAGCGTTGGACATGTTTATTTACTGTAAAAAGTGTGATGCTAAATTTACATGTGAACATAAGGATCAGGGGGATTTATGCCCGTCCTGTGAGGCTGTTCCCTGTGGGTCACGCACTCCCAGAGCGGAGATAGCTGAACCTGCTTGGGCTTTGGCGCTGGGCAGGTCTATGAATGCTCTTACTGAGGCTTTGAATAGGCAGAAGGATTCCTTGATAGGGTCTCCTGGCCACTTTACTTCGTCTCAGGTGTCTGGGGGGTCACTTACCCCGGCTCAGGGGGGCCCCATTTTGCTGCAGGCTATGCAGGATACTGCCCAGGGAGTTCATAAGATGACTGCCCTGATGGAGCAGTTTACAAAATCCTCTGATAAGAGTGTGCTTAGGCACCCTGTGTCTACACCACCAATTATACAGGATTTGGATGATGATGATGGTGGGTGTGAGGAAAACTGGAGTTGGGACATGAGTGATGAAACTGAGGCTTTAACTTCAGGCATTGAGGATTTGATTGTGGCTGTTAAGCAGACTTTGAATCTTGCAGAGGAGGAAAAGACTCCTGTCTCTTGTGTGTTTAAAAAGAGTCGCAGGGACCCTGTGTGTTTTCCCTCTGATGAGGGAATGTCATCTCTTTTAAATGAGGCAGGAAAGACTCCTGATAAGAAATTGTTGATGGCAAAAAGGTATGCTAATATGTACCCTTTTTTTTAAATTGGGTAATTTTTATTAAATTTTTGAAGAGAAAAGAAAAAGACAAACATTGATATTAATATTACAGACGGCTAAGTAGGATACGGTGCGTACAGGAGATATGCAGTAATCAGGATATTATATGTACATTGGTAGAGATAAGCAACCATATATAGTTATGCAAAGTATACTTTTGACATATATGTAAGTGCCAACCCTTCAGGATATAGATAAACACACTATGCATCCAGTACCCGGAGGCGCCATCCAGGTCCATGGAAACAGTGAAGTAGGAGGAGGCACATTTACATGGATATATCACATATCACAACATGAAGCACCATGTGTTATGCTTGCCGCTAGGCACAGTGTGTTGGTGACCTGGAACAGGGAACGGGAGATCAGGCGTGAGCCCGCAGCCGGGACCGCCGGTTAGGACGGCCACAGCGAACCCTATACTAACTCTGTTGAGTACCCCGGGCAGATGACCAATCCCTGCGGGAACTAGGCTTCACCTTCGAAGGAGCGAGTTAAGCCCGCTCCAACCCCGATGCAGCTAGGTCTATGAATGGACAAAGGAGAAGTGATCGTCAGGGGTAACTCAAAAGGAAATACTAACTACCGGGCCTAACTGAAAGACAACCCCTGTCTGCCGGCACCAGGCCAATAACGGGAATACGACCCAGTCGCAGACACAAGGAGAACTTGACGGGGAATCTCCAAAAGAATACAATACAATGCTAGATAGCGAAACCCCAAACAGGAGTGGATAGGTAGGGAAGGCCCTGCCTAGGACAGATAGGAAAAGGAAAGTGATGGCCAGAGCAAGGGTAAAAGACAGTAAAAATAATGTTCTGAATTAGGCCCACGGCGGAGCAGGTCCAATGCCCCAGCAAGGGAGCGGAACCAATATGGGCACAGCCTGATAAGAGAAAAGGAGCTCGGCGGCTCCACAGAAATAAACCAGGCTCCAAAGGAGCACTTACTTGACCCCGGGTGACCTACAGCGGAGCTGAACAGGTCACTGGAGAAAACGCTGAGAAGCTGACATCCAGCTGAGACAGGCAGGGAGACAGGAGATCTCTTGGAAGGGATCCAGGAAATAGGGCAGCGCTGGGATGAGCCAGGGACCGGGCAGGCGTATGGAGACGCTATAACCGGCGTCTGTGCCCAGCAGACGTCGGCTTCTTATTCAAAATTGGCGCCGCCTGCATGACGTCAGGCGCGCCGTGCGAGTGCTGCTGCTGGGCGGAAGTTCGGGGACGTTGCCTAGCAACGCCCCGACGCCCGGACTGAGAGGGAGGCTTGGAACGCTGCCGAGCAGCGTCACCAGCCTCACAGCCCCGCTCTCCATCCGCCGACCGTCCGGGTACTGGAGATACCGGACGGCGGCGTGTGACACCATGAATGTATATCATATAATAAACATCCGACAAAAACATCACCGACAATGTAGATAAAGACCCATAATCCTAATAAAAAAAAATAAGATAACAAAAGAAAACCTCGCAAGGACCCAAAACAAACCTCCCACATAACCCCCCACCCTGTACTACCCACCCCCAACTTAGGTGTACCTGGAGCCCTATAAACGCGTAACACTATTACCTCTATACCCATTCTAATCCCCCCCCCCTAGCCTACTAACTATACTACTAAACCTAAGTCTAATCTATACCCACCCACATATAAACTAACACCCCCCCCCCCCCCCAGATTGTAAATTAAGAGCAGGATATATATCGAGGGCTATAAGGATATGACCCTAAGGAAGGGCAGGATATATATTTCCTTCCCCATCACAAAAATTACTAAACAGAGAATACCAAAAGAAGGATATAGTGAGGGCCATAGACGCATGGACCTAAGAACAGCTATATTGAATCCAACAATCTCCTGAAGCAAAGTAAGGTATCTCGCTCAGCAATAAGATGCATGTAAACTCACAGAATATAACTTATACAAGCAGGGTTAAGATGACAGTTACAGGATATTTCCAAAAACATTAATCTGGCCAGCTCTTAGTGTCCTTAGAAAACATGGCGAGCCTAAGAAGTACACCAGCAGGTATATGGAAAAAATAACAGATAAACAAAGGACAGTGTACAGTTATATGTGGATACAGTCCAGGCTTTCATCACAGTCACCAGCGACAAATAAGGAGGATGTAGGGAAGTAGCAGCACAATCAGTGTGCATGAGAGTATCACAGCTAATGTCCTTGATTTCGGGCACAACGACAGGTGTAGATATAGCCAGGATAGAATCTGAAATAGGTGCAGGCTGAGCCTTCATAGCATACATCACATAAATATCTCCATTATCAATAACATCGCAGTGTCCAGGATGAATAGGAGTGGGATGAATAGGAGAGGTTAGAATATCACTCCGAATCCTGTCCAGTTGCAGGAGTCGGGCAGATGAGGCATGGAGCGCACGCAGGATAGCATTTGCAGATGGTTCCATAATCATAGACAGGAGGTACAGAAAGACCAGCTATAGGCAGTATATGTAGCAGAGAATAAATTAGGTGCGGCTAGCACGCCACTAAGTACAAATAAAGGACTGCCAGCCGTTGAAGTAGTGGGGAGAATCCAGCTAAAAGCTCCCAGCTCCAGCCACCAAAATGATGGTGAAGAGACCAGTCAGAGAAAATGGCGGATGTAGGTAATGCTCACCGCTTTAGTCACGGCTATGTTGTGGCACAGCAGGAGACCAGCAGAGGATAGAAGACCGTCACTGCAGATCTTAAACACACGATGCAGGGCAAACGTGGAGGCCTCAGCCCCAAGCACAAGATGGCGCGGACCGCGGCATTGCGCCCCAGAGGAGGCAGCTTCCCGCTTCCACCGCTCAAAGGTACGGAGAGCTACCGCCACTTCTCACCCCGCCTGACAAAGCACCCAGCGATGAGGCGGCAGGCAGAATACTGTTAGTGTAGTAGGAGACCGACGTCATCCGGATCTTAGCAGAGAAGCAGGCCGGGGCTGTATATAATCCCAAACCAGCAGCCAAATAGTCCCAAAAACAGCTCAGCAGGGTGATAGGATAATGGGAGTGATGTCTCACACCCGTTGCTGAGGCCAAGGACTTCGGTGACAGCAAAACAGGATAAATTTCAGGATGTACGGAGGAGCGAAGAGAAACTGCTGCCTACTCTGTGCTCAGCCAAACCACGCCCCCTCGCTAATATGTACCCTTTGCCAGAGGAACATACCAAATTGTAGGAGAAAGCCCCATTAGTGGATGCATCAGTTGCTAGACTGTCTAAAGCCACTGCCTTGCCGGTCCAGGGGGGTGCTGCCTTTAAGGACCCTGTGGACAAAAAAGTGGAAGGCTATTTTTGAAGGCGTGGGTTATACCTTGAGACCCATTATCGCGTCTGCTTGGGTCACATGATTAAGTGGGCGGAGGAGCTGGCTGGGCTGCTCCACCAAAATTCAGAGGCTTTTATTCTGGCAGAGAAATTGAGATCTGCCACAGAGTATGTTTGTGAGGCTGGTGAGGAAGGAGCTAAAATGGCGTCCAGAGTGTCTGTAACCTCAGTGTCTGCTAGAAGGGCTCTTTGGCTCAAGGCTTGGGAAGCTGATAGTGAGTCTAAGAAGTCCCTTGAAAACTTGCCTTTTAAGGGGGAGTTATTGTTTGGCTCGGAGCTGGAAGCCATTATCAAGCAGGCTACTGGGGGCAAGAGGGGTTTGCCAGTACGAGTACAATCCGACAATGCCACTATGGTGGCATACTTAAATCACCAGGGCGGTACTCGGAGCAAGATGGCAATGGCAGAGATTGTGAGAATCTTCACCTGGGCGGAGGTTCAGTTTCCAGCACTGTCAGACATTTTCACTCCGGGGATCCGGAATGTGGAGGCGGAGTATCTCAGCAGGGCGGACCTGCTGGAGGGGGTAGACAGATGGGGACTGCCAGACATAGATCTTATGGCGTCCAGGACCAATTGTCAAGTGCCGAGATTTTGTTCCCGGTCAAGGGATCCGTTGGCTTGGGCGGTGGATGCCATGACAATTCCTTGGTCTTTCAATCTGGTCTACATCTTCCCTCTGTTCCCAGTGATCTCGAGGGTGTTGAAGAGGATAAAGAACCAGAGAGTATCGGCCATTCTGGTTGCACCAGATTGGCCCAGGAGGTCATGGTACTCAGACATACTGAGATTATCTACGGAATCGTGGTGACTTGCTAAGCCAAGGACCGTTTCTGCACCAGGACCTAGCTCGTCTAAATTTGACGGCGTGGCGTATGAATCCTCCTTTTTGAGAGAAAAAAGGGGTTTTCAGAAGAGGTCATACAGACCATGCTAAGGGCCAGAAAACCGGTGTCTGCGGCCAATTACCACAGGGTGTGGAGGATCTACATCAGATGGTGTGAAAGGCAGAGAGTTCATACCTCCAGGTTTAAGGTAGCGAGGCTACTGGAGTTCCTACAGGATGGCCTGTCGTCGGGGTTAAGTTTGCAGTCTCTGAAGGTGCAAATTTCGGCACTTTCCATTTTCTTTCAAAAGAGAGTGTCTCTGCTGCCGGAGGTACAAACGTTTTTGCAGGGTGTGGCCAGGATTAAGCCTCCTTACAGGCAGCCGGTTGCACCATGGGACTTGTCTCTTGTTCTGTCCATGCTGCAGAAACCTCCTTTCGAGCCACTGAGATCGGCTGATCTCAAATACCTTACCTGGAAGCTTACTTTTTTATTGGCCATTGCTTCGGCTAGGCGTGTGTCAGAATTGGGTGCCTTGTCTTGCAAGTCACCATTTTTGATTTTTCACGATGACAGGTCGGTACTCAGGACAGTACCAAAATTTTTACCTAAAGTGGTTTCCTCTTTTCATTTGAATCAGGACATTGTGCTCCCAGTTTTTCCCCCGCCTGAGGGAAAGAGGAATAGGGACAGTTTGAAAAAGTTGGATGTGGTTCGCGCATTGCCACCCCCCCACTATCCACACCACCCCGAAGCGTGGCGAGCGCAGCGGTACGTGTCCTCTGACCTTTTCATACCACCACTAGCCACGTCGGCGTTGAGTTGATTTTATATAGTGTGTCGAGCACAGCGAGTCACCGATCCCGAAGCGCGGCGAGCACATGCGGATTACTTTACATATATTCCGCGTCCACTCGCCACGATTCGGGCTCGACGTGGATAGTGGGGGTATGAAAAGGTCGGAGGATGCGTTCCGCCGCCGCTCGCCACGCTTCGGGGTGGCGTGGATAGTTGTGGGGTGCCTAAAACATCATTGTATATCATACAATGATATTATTGTGTAGCTCATTTAATGGCATTGCACACCCTATAAAATCGCATGCGATTTTGCGGTAGATGCGATCCCCCGGGGCTAAGAGAGCAGTGAATAAATTACATAGGAGCATTGCACCGCACGGCCCTTAAAATGGCCCATGCGATGCAATTTTCCTACGCAGAATAGCCCACTAAGCAAATAGCTTAGTGGGTGCCCAACTAACATATAAGTACCTATGCATTATATTACATTTGCATTAGTCCCCCCTGGAGTCACTTACAGTATAAATTAGTGTAGGATTCGCTGATTTGAATTCTCCTATCCTGGTAACAATGAAGTGAGTTACGTTTGGAATTTATGTTTTTAGTTTGAGTTAGACCCCAGGGACCCTGGTGGTTGAATAGATTTATCCAGCATGCTGTATATTAATCGCCGGGGTGATAGCGATGAGCTATCGCTATGGCGGATCAATCTGGTGAGATCGCTTAGAAAATGCCCAGGGATTGCAACGTGTGTAGGCACCATTAGGGTACATTATGCTTTCTATAGATTTTATGATCAATTGATGCTGTTTTGCGGTGTTATTTTTAAATTTTTGTAATCATTGTAACGCAGATCAGACCGTTCTTCACATTATAGCAATCCTTCCAGAAAGAAATACCAATCAGTGACGCAGAAGCATTTTACCCTGAAAACGTGAGCTTGCATTCCAATGTACGTCTGCTACTTGTGAGTTGTGTCATTGCTGGTATGTAGCAGCAGTACTGCGAGTGAGGGAGCGACGTGCTTTGGGGAAATGTTCATACATGTGTTAGGCACACGTTCTCTTCTGGAACAAAAATATGACAAACTTATTAAACTCCTGATTGATTGCGCTCCTGTTGTTCCAAATCCATTCCAATCTGTTCTGTTACCATTGTCGGATGCTGCTAAGGGACGTCTGTTTCCCCATTGGCTGCGTTCTCGTTTTGTTTATTTAATTCGCACCCGTTGCGTTTTATTAATAGGGCGTTTGCAGATTTTCTACATTTCTTTTGTGAGTTGTAATTGCACTGAATGTTTTAATTGAGCTCGCAGATCAGATTGTAGATCTTTTCCCATACACTGCAGATCATTTCTCCATCGTTATTATGATGAAAATCTGCCGCAAGCTAACTCCCTTCCGCAGTCTAAGGTTCCAGACCATCGAATTCCAGATAATCGGTGGTGTGCTACGTGAAAGTCTTCCAAAATAGAATCTGCACTTTGGGAAAAAATAAAAAATTATAATTTAAAATTTTATTTATTTTTTAATAATTTTTATATTGACTGCATTAGATGCTGCCCCATTTCCACAGGGCATATGCAACTGCCCCCACCCCCCCCCAATCAGCTCTGCTTTTAGAAGATAAGCTTTAAATGTTCAATCAAGCTATCCCATAAATTGTTTGTTTCTGCAGAGTGGTGCGCTATAGTCCTAAAAATGGAAAAGAAAGTGTCTGAAGCCAGTGTTAACCGCAGGAAGTCCAACAATCCTCAGCGGGTGTCTGCAGCCTCGGCTGGTACATCTCAGAGTAAGAGGAAGCGTCTTTTTTATATATTTTTTTTGTAAGGAATAAATAACGAAAGCTAAAGGAGATGCGTGGGACTGAGCTTGCTGTGGTGACCAGTAATGTGTCCAACGCTTGTCCACAGAATGTTCGCTGCATTTATTGTATTGGATAACGGGTTACAGAAGTCCAAAAAGGGGAGACTGTTAAACTCTGTTCTTTGTCTTCTATCTAATTTAAACCAGACACGAGCCAGAGAGTGCCATTGCCCATACGGAGGTTTTACCGCCCAGGTACTCGGGCACTGATGGAAATA
Organism: Crinia signifera; assembly: GCF_055691185.1. Taxonomy (NCBI): domain Eukaryota; kingdom Metazoa; phylum Chordata; class Amphibia; order Anura; family Myobatrachidae; genus Crinia; species Crinia signifera. Next base: position 207,207,011 of record NC_139217.1, on the reverse strand, counting down.
CGCAAGTACCAGAAATCAACGAAGCTGCTGATCAGGAAGGCCCCGTTCTACCGCCTGGTGAGATGGTGTTGCCTGTTCTGCATCTAACAGTTTCCCCTACTCTGTGCTCTGCTAGTAATGTCTGCTTTTTCTGTTTTAGGTGAGAGAGGTCTGCCTGGAGTATTCCCACGGAGTGCCGTTCAGCTGGCAAAGCCAAGCGCTGATGGCATTGCAGGAGGTAAGGCTTCTTAGCGGCGTAAACGCTCGCTGTATTCTGTTTGGGGTAATCTTAGAATTATGTATTGTACTAAGATCTGATGTGGCCATGTATACCTCACCCATATCCTGGCCGTGTTCTGCTCTGTATATCCCATCACGTGTCACTAGAATCAGCGCTAATGCTCGATCTCCATCATAGTCATCGGTTGCGATTCGGAATGGTTTAAAGCACCAGCCAACAAGCTGAAACTTAAGCAGGCTGGCCGTCTGCTTCAAACACCTGAGTACAACAGGGATCTGCGATGCCTTCAAGTGGCGTGCCCATGTTTTGCAGAACGGTGTCGAGTTTCACCCTCTAAACATTGCAGCATGTCGGCAATCCTGCAGCCAATGGGGGGGCTCTGAGCGACATCCCAGGATTGGGTCTGTGTGCAAATAGGCACATAGTATATCCCGTACAGGCCACTTACTGATGACTTCAGTGGGCATGATGCCCGTGTTCAGCCCCAGTGCAGTCTCACTGTACCAGACAACTCCTATTACGCAGTCCCCGCTCTCTGATCTTTATCACATCATACACCACTATAATTAGAATTCCCAGCTCAGCTCCGAGCTCATTAGACAGACACGCATTACACAGCGACCTTTCTCAAGGCATAAAGGAATGTTCAAAACCAATACTCCTGATAACACTGGAAAAAGGTTGGTTTCCTACCAGAAGGTAGGAGGTGGACGACAGAGAAGGAGTGCCTTGTGATCCAAGCAGCTCACACCAAGGAAGGTCAGTTCCTTGAAAACAAACATGAGGAAAAAGAAAAGGGTAGTGGAGCGCTAGGTTGGTATTAGAAAAAAATTCTTAGTTTGAGTATGGTCAATTGGGTATCACAATTAGTAAAATTTATTCAACACTGATAAACATAGTAAAAATGGTTGATACATTTAGACACATGAAGAGGTTATAAATGAATACATAAAATCAGCACATATAAAAGAGAATTTAAGAATAGTTGGCCTGAGCACTATACTTATGCGTTCTCCCGCTTGCCAAATGTCCTGAGCCAGTCCGTCCTGTAGTTTAACTGGAGATTGTGGAGGCTGGGTGTCCATATACCATGCTGGGAATTCGATGCCGCTGTGTAGGATGTCGCTGTCTGGATGTTGTATAGACAGATGCACAGGCTGAAGGTAGGCTTCCCAATGAGTATGCTGGTGGTTGTATCCCAAGGTTCTCTTCCAGTGGGTGAAGAACGGATGGAAAATTAATCCGAATATAAAGGCTGGGCAAGATATGGTTTTGGGAGTGTCCCGCAATAGAGCTCAGAGTCCAAACTGACAGTATACTGACGCGTTTCGTTACCTAGGCTGGAAACTTTATCAAAGGAGAGTCTCCTTTGATAAAGTTACCAGCCTAGGTAACGAAACGTCCCTCTATTGTGAGATTTCTCGCAGTTCCCTGCTGCAAACTGGAAGCGGGATAACGGGGGCAGGATAGGCAGGTTCCGGAAACGGGGGCGTTTTCTGAGAGCTCCCAGATCTGGATCTTCCAGCACAGATTTCCTGGCCTCTGCTACAGAACAGCTTGGGCCAATATGACCAGCCTCGGGCTCCCTCAGATTGACCATGTTTTTGTGCAGTGATCCGTTGCAGCAGTGGATCACAGAAGTCGATAGGAGGTTTTTATTGCTACAAGGGGTGAGATTTAATAGGATGAGAGATTCAGAAAGTGATAGATTTGGTAAGAAATCTCCAGCTTTTTTTAAAGCGCCAATCATTTACACTGCAGAACCAGTTTCATTTTGCCGTGTAAATGATTGCCGCTTTTAAAAAAAATGGAGATTTCTTACCAAATCTCTCACCCTTTTAAATTTCACCCAAGATACCTCCTACAGCAATACAATTAGGGGGGTATGCAATGTCATTCGAGCTCCCGCAGCCATCTCCCGACAGGAGAGATGGCTGCGGGGCCCTATTCAATGCTGTCTTCCCCGACAGCATTGAACAGGGGTTTTGCGCAGAACGAGCCCGACATCACAAGCTGTCGGGCTCGTTCTGCCGAGAAAAGCCGGAAATAGGCGAGCTCCCGGCCGGAGCTCGTCTATTTCCGTCATCAACTCGCGGCCACGCCCCCTTCTCGCCGCTCGGCGGCCGGGACATTGAATCCCGACTGCCGAGCTCCAGGCGAGCTGACCGAGAACGGGACAGGGGCATGGCTGTCGCGCTAGCTCGACAGCCGTGCCCCTGACATTGAATACCCCCCTTAGTATTCTCTAAAACGCACAATCGAGGAAATTACACAATGAAGATAAAGGCGCAAAGCTGAGGTAAAAAAGTAGCAACACAAAGTGCAAGTACGCACCACTGGGATTGGGCTGTACGTATGAGGGCATATCTGTGTGAATGAATGATTAATAGTGGCCTACAGAATTTATGGGGAAGAAAGATCTGTTTGCTCTGTTTGACCATGTATTGCCTCTCAAATTCTCTGTCTGTAACTATTTTTTCCTATCTATGAATCGTATTAGTGATAAGGGCCTAATTCATCATGAATCGCTAATCTGAGAAGTAGGTATCCGCCACCCATGAAGAGGAAACACCCGGTTACTGCTTCCCCCCCCCCCCCCCCCCAAATCTATATGCCAGGACAGGGCCAACCTGTGGCTCTCCAGATGTTGTGAAACTACAAATCCCAGCATGCCTTGCCACAGTTTTAATACTCCCTTATAGCAAAACTGTGGCAAGGCATGATGGGATTTGTAGTTTGAAAACATCTGGAGAGCCACAGGTTGGCCAGGACTGTACGCAAATTCTGGAACATGGAAGAGACTAATCTGTGACTGACACAGGCTGAACAAGGCCAGTGCTGTTGTCACAGACCTGCATTTTTTTTCGGACCCATCCAGAAATAGTCTGGTTTCCACCCCAAAACAGCAGCTTACCGACGGTCAATATCCAGCTGCATTGTGTTTACGATCTATACGTGTTTTCTGACGCTATTTTTCCTTGCGCATTGTGTGCGGTCTAAATGCGCAGTCCGATAATCACTCTGCTTTGTGAATAAATAGCGATTCATACTGACTTAAGCCCAAAGTTCCTTTTCCTGTGTAAACCTCCGGTTTCAGTGTAACATCTCTTTCTTAGGCAGCTGAGGCCTACCTGGTGTGGCTTTTCGAAGACGCTTACCTGTTCAGTGTCCATGCACACAGGGTCACGCTGCACGTGAAGGACATTAAGCGGTACTTGTGAGTTATCTGGACGCCCGATTTTTTGATTGTATGCCTTAAGTTAAGGCATACAATCAGATGCGATGCGATATCGCATCGCATCGCATGCGATATCGGATGCGATGACCCGATTTTTCCATAGGAATCAATGTTAAAATGATTCCTATGGAAAAAGGGGTCCTTTTCATACCCCTACTATCCAAGTGGGCATGGAGTTGGATATAAACCTGTGGCGAGCGTAGCGAGCCACCGAGCCCGAAGCGTGGCGAGCGAAGCGAGCCCCGCGAGGGGACGGTATTCCGTGTCCCCTCGCGGGGCTCGCTACGCTCGCCACGCTTCGGGCTCGGTGGCTCGCTACGCTCGCCACAGGTTTATATCCAACTCCATGCCCACTTGGATAGTAGGGGTATGAAAAGGACCCCTTTTTCCCATTGAATTCCATGTTAAAATGGACTCAGTCCATTTTAACATTGATTCCTATGGAAAAATCGGGTCATCGCATCGCATCGCATCCGATGGTCGCATGCGATGCGATGCGATGTGCCCGATCCGACCCGATTTTCAAATCGGGCGTCCGGATAACTCACATGTACCCATTAAGCTTGCACGGCGAATTAGAGGGGGCCAGCTCGGACTCGGATGTTGAAGTTTTCCGTTTCACGTTTGTTTTCGTTGGTATTTTATTCCCCGTTTTATACACCGTTGGAGGAGGTAATTTATGACCTCAGATAATCCTGTTGCAGAGCACGGACATTAAAGCTCTGGGTTTTTGTCACATTGACATGGAAGTTGACTGTTATTCTGCAAATTTATATGGTTATTACTTGTTTTATTTAACCTGTCAATAAAAATGTTTAAAAAAAAATAAAAGTATATAGAAAGAAGCAATGAAGCATAATCTTATGAAGCATCTCCCTTGTGTATCAACATTTTAAATGCTTATGTCTGAACATAATCGTCCATCAGCCCCCCTACATAGAAACAATATCCGAATGATAGGTTGACATTTGAAAATGTCAAGATTAAGTTTTTCACAATTTTTTAAATTTTTTTTTCCTTTTGATGGGACTTTTCCCATGCCCGAAGCACGCCCCGTGAAATGATTGGGGTCCATGTTGACAAGTGTTGACATTGACACTAATAAGTTGTGAAAAACTCACGTCGACTTTTTTAAGTCAACCTTTGGTTTACATTGCCATTGCACCTGTTGATATATTGACTTTTGACCGAGACACTATAGACCCTTTGATTCACACCCCATAGAAACCTAGAATGTAATGGCAGATCAGAACCACTTGTCCCATCTAGTCTGCCCATGTATGCATTTAAGGTGGCCATACACTTATGGGATTTGGCCCGATTTCACCCAAATCCTACTGAGCCGCCCGAGAAATTCGGTCAAGTGGCCAAGTCGCGTGTGTTTGACATTGGATTCGAACCGAAGCCACGTGCACCTCGAATCTGGAGATTGAACCTTCTGCTCCCATAAGATAAATTGGAATTGCTGCCTTCAGTGCACGTCGCGGCTTCATCTGATTTATCGCATCAAATGTCCCTTGAATTCCCCCCAACAGCTCACCGCGAGTCCTTCAGTGCTATAGATTGTAAGCGTACGAGCAGGGCCCTCCTACCTTTATGTCAGTTTGTTTCTACCCAGTTTCTATAATCACTGTAGTTTCCTATTGTGAAGCGCAACGGAATCTGCTGCTCTATATAAGAAACTGTAAATAAAATATATACATGAGATAAATCGCCAAATCGGACAAAGGGATGCTGGGGAGGTTAGGGGAAAATCAGGTCCGACTTGTGCCTCAGACAAGTCAGGCTGGTGTATGAGGGACTAATGTACTTTATTTTGGGCTTCCAAGACTAGAGTGCACATTTCCTAACATTTAAAAATGACTATACAGGTTCATCTGTCAGTAAATGTGTGCTTTTAACCCGGATGACCAACTGGATACGGTCAGTAGGTCGACACGGCTTAGGTTGACACATGAAATACTGTAGGTCAACATGGCTAAGGCCAGCAGGTCCACACAAGCATTGGGTAAGGAAGGTCAACAGTCAAAACATGAGTTTATCAAGTTTTTTTTATTTTTAACCGACATGTGCCGACAGGCTGTATATTATACCCTACCATCCACTAGGGCGGGGCGGGAGAATATAATAGTGTGCTGGGTGCAGCGGTACACTGATACCATGTCAATGTCCTCTTATGTAGAAATTCTGGTTAAAAAAAGTCTTTCTCATGCTTTAACAGTCTCTCCAGGATCCTGATGACTCACCAGCCCATCATTTCCTGACCATCTCCAGCTCATTTGTGTCTACCCAGCCACCTTCAGTCTCTCCAGCTGCCTGGTGATTCACCAGCTCCCTTGTGTCTCTCCAGCCCCCTTCTGTATCTTCAGCCCTCCATTGACTCACCAGCTCTAGCTACCTTGTGTCTCTCCAGTCTACTTCTGTAAATTCAGTGCCCAATAACCTGTGTAGTTCATTGGTGACCCCGTGTAATGGGGCAGTGTGGTAAGCCTAGCTAAAGATGGCATTGCCCACAATGTGCAAGTTCCATAATGTATCGCATTCAACAGATCTGTGTATAAGCAGTTTGGCCAAACCTCCATTAGCTGTGTTCTTGGAGGTTTGAACGCAAAACCGGCCTCGATGCTTCCAGCCCCCTATGCCATTATAATTACCATCCAATGCCATATCCTATGTCACATCGACCATTCCGGGAGGTTAGGCAGCCCTGCATTATGAAGCTTGATAAATCTTGCCCTAAGGGGTAAATTTACTAAAATTTGAAGAATTAAAAGAGGTGATGTTGCCAATCGTAACCCATCAGAGTATGTCTATCATTTTGTAGGATGCAATACAGAAATGATAGACAGATACAGTAGGTTGCTAGGGACAACATCACTTTTTTTTAATATTTGGAAGATTATTTTTTTTTAAATTCAGTAATTTTTACTAAAGTTTTGGTGTACATAGAGTAAACAAACTAGACCCTTCTTATAAGTAAACAGTGTAGCAGACACGGACAACATATCTTCCACATACGTTAAAACATCAATCGTGGAGTGCATAACGAAACAGGTTATAATGAATAGCAATAAATTAGGTGGAGACAGTGGTCTATCACAGATATCTAGTGTGTACATTACTAGCATAAGGCATTGCATCGCAGGATTTATAGACTATAGTCACCCAAAGGCGCCATTTGGGTTTTTTAGAAAAAAAAAGAAAATCAGATACATAACCAACACACTTCAAGATAGTACATCACAGTAGGATATTTCCAAATGACAACTATTGCAGAAATACAATCTATCGGTATAATACCACTGAAAATGTAATAGACAAAAGGATTCTTAACGTCCGGTCTATAGGAGAAAATGTGATTGAGAAATTAAATTAAAGCCCGCCCAAAAATACCCAAAACAAACCTCCCCTATAACCCCCCACCCTGTACAACCCACCCCCAACTTAGGCGTACCTGGATCCCCTAACCATGGCCCCTCTATTCTAAATTCTACTAACCTATACTAACTCCCCCCCCCAAGATTACAGGATATAATATCAAGGATCTATCGGGGTTAGTGGTCTCAGACCCTATGTATAGAGAGATCAAAATGTGACTCCCCCTCTTCTCATTCAATGATAATGCACACGTCATGTAGAATGTGCAGTATAGGTTGCACAACACACACCAGAAGTGCCCACGGTAAATGTATAAACAGGGTATATATATTCACAAAAAAACAGCATTGATGAAAAAAAAAAAATTAGTATTGCTAAAGGAGAATGAATATGAGCGGCGAAAGAAATATCTCCCAAAGCAACTCAGTAATATTATCAATCTGGCCAGTCCTCGAGTCCATATAGTATAGAAACAGTAGCAGTACAGTGTTCGATCCAAGCCTCACTTGGGTAGTCATGTTCGATCCAAGCCTCACTTGGGTAGTCATGGCAGTATTCAGGATACGCACACGTAGCTGCAGAGGCATACAGAGCGTCCATGGCAAGTTTTACTACTGCCAAAGCCACATAGATGTGTACATCCGGGACTGGTATAGGAGCAATTAGGTGTTTGTCTCCAGCATCTCGAGGATAAGCCGGATAGTATTCAAAACATGTGAACTTAGTTTCCCAGAGACTTAAAGCGGCCCATGTAGGTTTTACAGCAGACAAGTCCATAGCGGTATATGCATCTGGGGCTGGCACAGGAGCGGTAGAATTCACGTATGTAGTGTACGTAGGTGGGCCATCCTCTGCAGCCTGCATCGCACCATCAGGAGGACAGGCAGGTGTCGGACCCCCATAGGTAATCGCATCAAGCTTGCTTAGGAGCCTGGTAGTTGAGGCTTGAATCGCCAAGAGAATTGCTTGAGTGGAGATTTCCATACTTCAGTATAACGCTCAGCGGATAAAAATATTATCGTTACGGATTCAATAGGACTTTAGGTGTATAGCAGCCACACACACTGGAAAGGGTGACGGCTAGCACGTCACCAGGTAAGTATAGAACTTCAGCGGCTGAGAGAGGATTCAATATGATAATGTTCAGAGGTCTCAGGAGAACCAGATATCCGTGCAGTGGTGACAATATTCCCCTCCCAAACACAGCACAGGACAAGTATAGCACAGGACTGGACCAGCATGTAGTGAATGGCACACCTTTTTCACACACACCTTTCGGGTTTCAGTAGGTGTATGGCAGAGATGCCCGCTGAGCCCAGCGCAGGATCAGATCTGTGTGCAGCCCTGGGGATGAACAAGCAAGATGGCGCCCGCCCCTCCGTGCGGCCTGAGCGGCGCGCCTCAAGTGAGGCAACTCCCGCTAATCTCCGGAGAGTCACCGGGCGCCCCCACTCGCCACCCGGCCAGCGGCAGCAGCACAGTCGGGCACGGGACCTCACACGCGAGGACCCCCGCATTCAGTCAGGGCTGCCGGAGGATACAAGATGGCGCCCGTGCCCAGAGCAGAGGTACAGGCAACAGCAATCCCCGCCAGTCCAGGACTTCACAGGCCACTCAATACAGCCGCAGGCAGCGCAGAAGACAGAGGAGTGCTTCAGGAGACAGCACGGGTAAGTATATGCAGTCTGCGGGACCCGGGGTAGGATATATCTTCAGGATTTTCACGGAGCTCACACTCCCCGCGCCCGCTTTCAATGCCGGTCAAGCCACGCCCCCAATATTTGGAAGATTTACTAAACTTACCACGCAAACTAAATGCATGCTGCAATACTACAACCATCACGTGCAGCGTCTCTCACAACCCCCAAATTCCAACGAGGCTGAAGTTGGCTTCTTAATCACTTCTTATTGGAGCTCCAGCTTCTTATTCAGAACAATCACTTTTACAAGGGTTAATGAGTCTTGGACCACAAATTTTACACCAGAAATCCACACAGGGGGGTCACTTACAAATGACCCACTTGCAATTTATTTTGACCAACAAGGATTTGGGCAGTAATAGGGCACTAAATTGGGCATGGGTCCCAGATTTCATCATTTTGAATAAGTAGCTGGTGTCCTGCAAGGGTTAAACAGCGTTGGTCAACAAATATTACACTGAAAACCCACACAAGGGGGTCACTTACATATGACCCACTTGCCATTTCTTTTGACCAACAAGGATTTGGGCAGTAATAGGGCAGTAAAGTGGGCATGGGTCCCAGATTTCATCATTTTGAATAAGTAGCTGGTGTCCTGCAAGGGTTAAACAGCGTTGGTCAAAAATTTTTACACTTGGAATACACACAGGGGGGTCACTTACATATGACCCACTTGCCATTTCTTTTGACCAACAAGGATTTGGGCAGTAATAGGGCAGTAAAGTGGGCATGGGTCCCAGATTTCATCATTTTGAATAAGTAGCTGGTGTCCTGCAAGGGTTAAACAGTGTTGGTCAAACAGTATGACACTTGAAACCTGCACAGGGGGGTCAGGTACATATGACCCACTTGCAATTTCTTTTGACCAACAAGGATTTGGGTAGAAATTGGGCACGAAACTGGGCATAGGTCCCAGATGTCATTATTTTGAATAAGTAGCTGGTGTCCTGCAAGGGTTAAACAGTGTTGGTCAAAACATATTACACTTGAAACCCACACAGGGGGTTCACCTACATATGACCCACTTGGAATTTAATTTGGGCAGAAAATGGGCCCAAAAATGGTCATGGGTCCCAGATATCATTTTGAATAAGTATCTGGTGTCCAGCAAGGTTGAAACAGCGTTGGTCAAAATTTTTTACACTTGGAATCCACATAGGGGGGGTCACTTACATATGATCCACTTGCCATTTCTTTTGACCAACAAGGATTTGGGCAGTAAAGTGGGCATGGGTCCCAGATTTCATCATTTTGAATAAGTAGCTGGTGTTCTGCAAGGGTTAAACAGCGTTGGTCAAACAGTATGACACGTGAAACCTGCACAGGGGGGTCAGGTACATATGACTCACTTGCAATTTCTTTTGACCAACAAGGATTTGGGTAGAAATTGGGAATGAAACTGGGCATAGGACCCAGATGTCATTATTAGCGGGATCTTCCTTTTTTTTAATTATTGTACGTGTAGTTTATTTCTGAGGTACTAGAGATGTATCATTTCCCATTTTAGTGATCTCCTTAAATTGGAATCTTCCTTGTAATATACTCCATTAGCGGATGTATAGATACATGAGGAGAAAAGAGACATACAGTATACAATAAGGCAATACTGTATAACACTTTAATCTTTCAAAAACGATGACACATTTTGCCCATACTGTGTTAAAAATAAAATTCAGCTTATCTGATGTGTGCTACAGGTACTTGTTTGGATCCCACCAATGCCTTATGGCAAATGGGTAAAAAGCAGCATTTGTGACTAGGAAGAGGGTTTACCCTTGATACCTTATATCCATACCTTTTCTGGGCTCTCTCATTGGAGCTTAAGTGTGTGTAGCTTTCCTGAAAGGACCTAGTGTTAATCAGGTGGTTTTGCACACTGAGCCTCAACAGCAGAAGCCCTCTGACTCCTTTATTAGGCATAATAAAATCTGCATGCACTCGCTCACTTGCTATATTGGCACAGGTGTACCCTCCTGCAAGCAGTAGCAGCAGATTTAAAGGAGATTTCTTCTTCTCCCTTTCCTATATGATTTTTCTTACGCAAATGTGTTGCGCTAAACTAACCAACTAATTACACATATGTACGCTGTAGCACAACAAGGCACTTTTGATCTACCAAAGTCTTCAGGAGTTATGTTATTATATCCTTAACAAGAATAGTGGTTGGTACTTGTGTATTTTGGCGGCGCCCCCGATGTCCGTCGTACGACGAACAGATCGCATCGCATGCCATGCACCCGATGGCATGCGATGCGACGCGATTTTGACCCCCTATACGACCAAAAATCGTATAAGCACCCTAAAGGGTGCTTTTGAGCACCCAAATGGGTGCTTACAATGTTAAATGCACCCCCACGCCACCCCCCACTATAAACGTGAACCCGAAGCGTGGCGAGCGCAGCGAGCCCGCGAGGGGCGGCGGTACGCGTCCTACGACCTTTTCATACCCCCACTATCCACGTCGGCGTGGAGGTGAGAATAGAATAGTGTGGCGAGCGCAGCGAGCCACCGAGCCCGAAGCGTGGCGAGCGGACGCGGATACCTTCACAGTTATACGCGTCCCCTCGCGGGCTTCACAGGTGTCCGTGGTGACGCGGACACCTGTGAAGCCCGCGAGGGGACGTGTTTACCTGTGAAGGTATCCGCGTCCCCTCGCGGGGCTCGCTGCGCTTGCCACGCTTCGGGTTCACGTTTATAGTGGGGGGTGGCGTGGGGGTGCATTTAACATTGTAAGCACCAATTTGGGTTCTTAACATTGTATAAGCACCCATTAGGGTGCTTATACAATGTTTAATCGCATCGCATCGCATCGCATCGTATGGCATCGTATGCCATGTACAATGGCATACAATTTCAAAATTGTATGCCATCGTGCACTATCGTACGATATCGCGTCGCATCGCATACCATCCTATGTGTTATGGTATGCGATGCGATGGGCGCCGCCAAAATACACAAGTACCTAGTGGTTTAATGATTTACAGCCATTTACTGCACTGATGTTTATTATATCTCCTATATTCATTGCATAACATGTTTTTCTGAACTATACTGGTAACGGTATTGCAACATTATTTCAAATTTTTGATCTCTATGTTGCCATTTGCAGTATTTCAGTGTATTCTGATTGAAATATAACAAGTGAGGTAATATCACACTACAAGCAGATTAGATATTCCCTCACAAGGTGATATTCTCGCTAGTTTGCTATCAATAGTATGTAGCTCATCTACACTAAATTATACAGTAATATAGATGCCATACTACAGATATTAACAGTAACTTTGACTGTGATATAGATTTTAAAAATTTCTTTATTGTCCTGCCTAGGAGATTTTTTTCTTGACAGGTGAGATTTGTTTTCTATGTATGTATGTAAAATGGTCTTGTCTTTATAGTTGGCTCCCAATATTTTAAATTAAAACCTAATAAAAGTTAATTTTTAAATATACAATAATACTTAAACTAAAGTTGTGCCCCTAAAAAAGAGAGAGTTCTTTTCTTTCCTTCCTTCGTACTTGTTTGGATTCTATATGGAGAAGAGGATAGGCCTTCGGGATCCATAGGTAATGTATGTGTGAATAAATATAGTATGTGTATGGGAAAGAAGACCGTCGTTTTGCGCTACTTGTAGCAGCTACTCTATAAGACCTCCCTGTTAGTGAAGGTCCAAAAATGGAAATGTGTACATGTGTTGGATATAGAGAGCGCTAGATAGAGACCTCCACCTTACTGTGACATTCAATAGTGGATACCGAATTTGCGATTTGCAAACAAATTTTATTTAAAATGAATAATGTAGTCAATGTCAGACAATATTCACATAAAAAAATAGTAAGATTATAATTCAAGCATTTCCAGTGAGTCGAGACCCAACACGTTTCGCCGATGAACGGCTTCCTCAGGGGTAGTAGACTCGGGATTCTGAGCTTATGGAAGATCTCAGGATGAATTATTTTAAAAACTTCTTATGACGCTTGGATGATGTCCTGTGGTGTTGAAAGATCTGTCATACAGATATCTGTCCAGTGTTTAGACGAGTAGCACTGTTCAAAGGTTTGGAAAAACACCCTTTGATGTTGATAGATCTGTCAAACAGTTTTCTGTCGGATGCTTATACGGGTCGCGCTGTCCAAATAATTGGCGGACACCAGAGGTGTGTGAATCGCTCTTTCACAGTGTCTGCTTTCAGCAAATATAGTATGTAATAAAGTTATACTGTTCGTGTGTGTGATTTATTTCACTATTGGTCATGTTGTGGAACAAGACTCAGCGGGTCCTTCAATGCCCCGTATACTAGGACTTGTGGTTCTCTAAATCCCTGTATGTGGTGCAGGCTTGCTGGGACTTGTAGTTCCACAACATTACACAATAGTTTAATCTAATATTAACCATTTATCAGCCCGATGCCCACTGCCCCATGGGCACCGGGGACAGCCCCGGCTTCAGCGGTAACTCTGGAGGGCAGGATTCCCCTATATTGGGGGGGGGGGTTCCCACTCTTCCAGGATCCCAGCCCGGGCTGACCAGCTACGGGGATCAATGCTTTGGCCGGAAAACTTGCATATAAAGTTTCCCCTGGCTGTGGCTGCTTGGGCTTGTTGCTGGTTGCCAAATTATGGGGGACCCCTACTCATTTTGTCCCCCATATTTTTGGAACCAGGATTGGCCCTTGAGCCTGGTTTTAGAAATCCTGAGGATCCCCTATGTTTTTTGTCCCCTGGATTTCTAAAACCAGGACCGGTTCTTTGAGTCTGGGTCTGGTTGCGTTCGGGAGGGGGGCCCACGCCATTTTCTTTTAACACAAGTCACACATGTGCATTATTCGCACATTTTCATGACTAAAATTCATCACATCGCCTCAATTTGCATTCCAATAAATAGCCGATTTCTTAAAAAAATTGAAAACTTGCGATAAGGTGCGATTACAGAACCTTACTAAACATAGCATCCTATTAAATGTCACCCTAGGTCGGATGCATGATGGATTCCTCCAGATCAGCGCAAAGAGCGGTTATCCAATTTCTTCGCACACAAGAGGCGAGCATGCTTCGGAAATTTAACACATGATGAAGGTGGTGTAGCGTGTAGGGAGAGCAGTGTCTCACATGGTGCACCATATACCAGTGTGTCAGCGCTATGAGGCGGGATGAGAAAACATCAGGGACTTACCATGGCCCAGGCAGGGCCACGTTCTCACCAAACCTGCCATGATTTCGTCAGTGGAGGATCTCATTCATCAGAATAGTCGAATCACCACATGTGAAATTGCTGCTGTACTGTTGATAAGCAAGGAAACTGTGCATAATGCACAACAAGCTTGTTTATGGCAAAGTTTGTGCACAGTGGCTGCCCCAGCATCTGCCAGAAAATCAGAAGTTGGTGAGAATGGGTGTTTACTTGATCCATCTGTTCCGCTATGCGTAGCAAGGAACATATTTTATTGCCATGGTTGTCGCCTGTGATGAGACTTGGAGGCGACCCTGCCTCCAAACGGATGAGCATGGAGTGGCGGCATTCCAGCTCCTCTCGTCCAATAACAGCAAACTCTAGCTGGAAAAGTGATGCTCAGTTTTTTTTTGACGAAGAAGCACCTCTCCTCATTGGCTGGCTGGAACAGGGTGGAACAGTTAACGCTGAGTGATACTGCAAGACGTTGCTGATGCTGAAACAGGCCATCAGAAACAAGTGCAGAGGCAAGCTCTCGAAAGTGATAGTGCTGCTCCAGGACAACGCTAGGCAACATGTGACCTGCTGTCAAAATTTCGATGGAAGGTCCTGAAACATCCTTCATAAAGCCTTGATGTATCCGCATGTGACTCGCATATCTTCGGACCCTTAAATAAATCAGTGAAAGGTCAATGGTTCACCTGTGACAAGGAGTTGCAGGACACCGTGAAAAACTGGATCCATCAGCAAACCAGGAGTTTCTACACTGAAGCTATGCACCCCATTCCTAAATGCTGGGATCAGTGAATCAATGTCAATTATGTATAGTTGTAATGTTAAAAATGAATTGTAATTAAATATTCTTTAATTGAAATTTTCTTTACATACAACCATATGGGCACACCTTATACATCAAATGGTCTGTGAGAGCATGGGCATGTCCATATAATTATTATTAACGGTACTCTTTACCTAGAATGGCGTCCATCGCGGGCATCGCATGTACATCGCATGCCATTATAATGGCATGCGATGTGACCGATGCCCGCGATTTCACATAGAAATACATGTTCAAATGTAAATCGCGTCGGTCGCATCGCATGCGACCAAAAATCGCATGCGATGCGACCGACGCGATTACCGCGATTTCACATAGGGAACAATGTTAATTGGCCCAATTGACCCAATTTTACATAGGGAACAATGTTAAATGGCCCACAGAGGCCAAATAGCCGCCCTCAAGTGTGAAATGGCCCCCCCAATTGTTAACGCCACCCCACAATCAACGTCAACCTGAAGTGTGGCGAGCGCAGCGAGCCCGCAAGGGGAGGCGGTACGCGTCCTCTGACCTTTTCATACCCCCACTATCCACGTTGGCGTGGAGTTGAGAATAGAAAGTGTGGCGAGCGGACGTGGATACCTGTGGAGCCCGCGAGGGGACGCGTATACCTGTGAAGGTATACGCGTCCGCTCGCCACACTTTCTATTCTCAACTCCACGCCGAAGTGGATAGTGGGGGTATGAAAAGGTCGGAGGACGCGTACCACTGCACTCGCCACGCTTCAGGTTCACGTTGATCGTGGGGTGGCTTTAACAATTGAGGGGGCCATTTCACACTTGAGGGTGCCTATTTGGGCTCTGTGGGCCATTTAACATTGTTCCCTATGTAAAATTGTGAAAAATATGTGAAATCGCGGTAATCGCGTCGGTCGCATCGCATGCGATTTTTCGACACGATTTTTTACCTTGTGATGCCCAAGATCAAAATCTTGGGCGCCGTTCTAGGTAAAGAGTACCTTATTAACAGTTTCTTATATAGCATACACATATTCCGCAGCGTTTTACAGAGAATATTTTGAACATTCACAATAGTCCCTGCCCCAGTGGAGCTCACTATCATGACATCACATGGAAGTCACACAGTGCTCCTCTGCAAACCTTGTGAATGGCCAGGATATCTTTATGGGGCCCCATAGGACCTGATGGGCCCTAGGCAGGTGCCTAGTTTGACTTGTGGAAAATCTGCATCTGATAAGAGTTTGGATGAGCAGTGTCTTATTAATTGGATATGCACTCATTAGGTCTACAGTCAAAAGGTCAACACATGAAAGAGGTCAGCAAGCATTTGGTCAACATGGTCAAACTACACAAGAAAAAGTTTGATATAAAAAATAGTCAACATGAGTTTTTTGGGTACCTATGTAATATGTGGGCTTCCGTTTTTCTTATGAGACCGCGTCCGCTCGCCACGCTTCGTGCACGGTGGCTCGCCACACTATATAAAATCAACTCCATGCGTAGTTGGATATTAGGGGTAAGAAAAAATGGGGTGCATTTAACATGGGAGCCCAGATAATACATAAGTACCGTTTTTTGTGATTTTTTTTTTTTTAAACTAACTTGTTCTTACAGTACTTTACCATCACAGTGGGCTTAAAGGGAGAACATAATAGTGTGCTGAGCATAGCGAGGCACCACGTCTGAAGCATGGTGACCATTGCCTGCCATGCAAACGGATGCGGTACACTTATACAGTGTCCATGTTGACCTAGACATCAAAAAAAGTTGAAAAACTCATGTCTACTTTTTCACATGTTTACCTTATGCATGTAAATCTTTTGACTGTCGACTGAGACACTGTCTACCTAACTACCCATACCTGATTATATGCATGTCTTACCTGTTCTGATACTGAGATAAACTTTCCAGATGTCATTTCAGTGAACTTCATACTGAATACCTGGTAATGCAACAGCAGTCGGTTGTAAAAGTAATAGCTTTTGTGGAATTATCGCTTACATTGGGGTCTACAGCCTGCAGGGGACTGTGCATTATTGGTCACTGACCATTGAATAATTTTCTCTTAAGCAGGATGGGGGACAATGGACCATGTGATTGGTAGCTTTAAATCTGAGCTCTTCCTCCTCCTGCAACCCCACAATTCCAGAAGGTCCCACTTTCAAAATAACTGTTGCTTGGAGTGACCACTGCTGTGGGAGAAATCTGATGATGAGGAAATCTATCATATAATATTCATATGCCCAGTATATCCATTGCAGAATGTCAGAGCAAAGGTCTGTCCACAGGGGGTTGATTCAGTTATCGCACTGCATTTACTGTACATATGCCACCCCCCTGACATTGTCCAACTGAATGTGAACTGCCCGGTTAGCAAGGACGGTCTGGGCTTTAAAGAGAGCACATAAGATGGCTTGGAGCTCAAACACATTGATTAGCAGAGTTCGTCTGTGACATTGACCAAAGGCCCCAAAAATCTATTGTTAAGGTACCCCATCCTAAAAGACAGTGGACAGACAATAAAGTTAATTTTAGTGACCAAGGAGAAACACTGGAGATTATAGGAAACTGGTCACTCAATGAAGAGACTGGCAGGTGCTGTCAAAAAGAACAAGAAACAGAGACCAGAGCGTGGCTGACTATCCCATTCAATTCTGGAGAATTTCCTAATGGAATATCTACTAGCGCAATTTAAAATATCTGCAATATCTGCTAGCACAATTGTCTAAAAGGTGGAGACCATTGTGCTCCAAAGCGCATGCACAGCCAGACCAAGGGATGAGGGACTGACAAGGGGATTATTCTGGTTGAATTGCAGCGCTGAGTAATTTTTCACCCGCTCACAGATCACAAAAGTCGCCGCCCCCCCCCCCCTTCACAGGCCAAATTTGGCCGCAAATGGATGTTTTACATAAACAGATCCCCTTTTCACCATAGGTCACGGCCGTGACTTATGTCTCCCCCTGTGTGCAGATGGGTCAGTAAGTAAGTCCACTGATGAGGCAATGTCCCAGTAGGGTGCCACGAACACCCGAACACAGCACTCTTAGACCACACAGGGTCAGGACCCCGCTGTCACAGCCCATCCCCCAGTGAGACGCAGATGTATCCTGCCTGTCAATTGAACTGCATCACTCCCACCCATTCTCATTTGAGTAATTCTTGCATTCCCTATATATGCATTCCCTATATATCTTTCAATAAACATTTTAACCAACACCACAGTACTGTTTTGTTCATCCATACCTACATTAACAACTTCACCTTCTTTTTGAGTGCGCAGTCCACAACTCCCAAACAGTCAATTAAAGGGGCACCATCTTACAATTGTTTTCCGTGTTTTCTCCATCCCCCAACAGGGGATCTTGTAAATAAGGCAGCCCCCCCACAGCAAATATTCATACAACTGGGAGCGCGAAACAAGGGTCTGTTCTACATACATATATATTTCATAATTTGTATATTAAGTTAGTTTATTATGCTGAGCCCCCTGTATTTGTATTTACTAGACTGTGTGGTCACAGGCCACTGCACTCCAACCTGGGAAGTGTGGGTGCTGTTTGCACCTCATTCGTAGGAATGGCGAGTGTGTTGGTACTTCTGTATCTGGGTTAATGCATGGGTTCATTTTTAATGAACCTCTTTTACTGTGATCATAGCTTTGTCATGCACCCTAGATAAGCTCATTTATCTGAAACCTGTGACAGCTGCCCCTTTAATACTAATTCAGGTGTTGTGTTGGGGATTGTCTCACCTTTAAAAGCCATAAGGTAGTTGGCAGGTGAGCTCTAAACCAGAAAAAAAAAACACATGTTCATTTTAGCTATAATGTGTAAGCAGTTGCCAGGCTCTTAAGAGACTAATTGTTAGTGTAGGACTTGTAGTGAAATGGGGTCCCTTGGCGATTGGCTGCAAGCTTAAAAATGCATTTATCAATTCATGAACTAAAACTCTATTATTTATTTGATTATTTGTATATTAAGGTGAGTGCTGAGACCCCTGTATTTGTATTTACTAGAGTGTGTGGTCACAGGTCGCTGCACCCCAACCTGGGAAGTGTGGGTGCTGTTTGCACCCCATTTGTAGGAATGGCGAGTGTAGTGGTGCATCTGCATTCTTCAGCTTCCAGTCGGCCTGTTCCATCACCTGTGCTTATTTGTCAGAAGTAAAATAGAATTCTTCTAATGCTCTATTTTGTGATTGTTAAAGGAAATTTCCACCATACCTCAATATGATAACTTACTGTAAGTAGGCAGCACTATGGAATCCCGTATAAAGGGTTACATATGATAATATATACAGGGCCTGATTCAGCATTTATTTCATATAATAAGCTGTTCACAGAAGCTTATTATATGCGATCCATAAAAGAGCAAATGCAAAAGAAGGTGCATACCACCTCCTGCCTGCATTTGCGATCGCTTAAAACTACGATCTGCCCCCCAACCAAGAATGGAGTATATTGCTGGGCTTCTCAGCAATACTATAAAACAGGTTCCATGCAGTGTTAGGGACACGGGAGATCTCGCCAACCCTAACTCCGTTGTCACCTATTGGAGTTGGCGGATGCGTGCTAAGCTAACCTTCACCAATAATAGCCGCGTTCGTGGGAGCCCGTTAGTCAGGCTCCCACCCCGATGCCACCTGGTCTTACTAGTGACAACGCAGCCGCCAAGGCCAGAGGTAAACAAGGGGAAAGCTAACTAACAAACAAGAGGCGAGAACTACCCTGCTGTCACGGCCGCGGTTAGGACGCGCCGCTCACCTGTTCATCTCCGGCGGCGAGGCCTGCGGGCCATCCGTCTGGGTGCAGGACGGGGAGCGCGGCGTCTAGGTCTTCCGGCCGCGACCATCTTCCTGGGGCCTGCGGCATGCGCATCCAGCATGAGAGCCAGCCAAGGTTGTTTGTCTCCAGTCCGGGCGCCGCCATGTTGTTGTAGCCAGCCAATGGTTCAGAGTTCCAGTTCAACTCCTCCAATCAAGATCTGCCCTGGGGGATAAAGCAGAGCCCTCTGGGGCATACAAGCGCCAGTGCTTTGTTGTCAATCCCTGGGGAGGAAGCTTCAGCCTGTGCTCCTGTCCTCGCCCTGTGATATCCCTGATCCCTGTCTCCGTTACCTGCAGTTCAACACCTGATACCTGGATACCTGCATTTGCATTCTGCTCCCAGCCCTTACAGCTTTACACCTGTTTCCTGGACTTTGCAAATTGCATTCCGCCTCCAGCCCTTTCAGGTTTGCTGCAGTGTCTCATATCTCTGCACCTGCTGCCAGCCCTGCGTGTCTGTTGACACATCTCCACTCCTGCTGTCGACCAGCTGCACCTGCTGCCAGCCCTGCGTGTCTGTTGACACATCTCCACTCCTGCTGTCGACCAGCTGCACCTGCTGCCAGCCCTGCGTGTCTGTCGACACATCTCCACTCCTGCTGTCGACTAGCTGCACCTGCTGCCAGCCCTGCGTGTCTGTCGACACATCTCCACTCCTGCTGTCGACCAGCTGCACCTGCTGCCAGCCCTGCGTGCCTGTTGACACATCTCCACTCCTGCTGTCAACCAGCTGCACCTGCTGCCAGCCCTGCGTGCCTGTTGACACATCTCCACTCCTGCTGTCGACCAGCTGCACCTGTTGCCAGCCCTGCGTGTCTGTTGACACACCTCCACGTCTGCTGTGGCCCAGCTGCACCTGTTGCCAACCCTCCGTGCCTGCTGATGCTCCACCATCCTGCTGTCTGCATCCGCACCTACTGCCAGTCTTCTGTGCCTGCGGACGCCTCACCATCCTGCTGTCTGCATCCGCACCTACTGCCAGTCTTCCGTGCCTGCTGACGCCTCACCATCCTGCTGTCTGCATCTGCACCTACTGCCAGCCCTCCGTGCCCGCTGACGCTTCTCCATCCCGCTGTCTGCATCTGCACCTGCTGTCAGTCCTTCAGCCCGCTGACGCTTCTCCACCCTGCTGTCGGCACCCGCATCTACTGCCAGTCATCGGAGTCGCTGACTTCCGTCTCCTGCTGCTCCCTGCTGTCTGCTCCCACAGTCAGTCATTAGTTTCCCCAGTAAGCTAACAGAGACTCTGGGAGCAATCCCATCATTCTGGACTTTCAGTTGTTACCCAGGTATTCCACTGGGTTTTCCGGCCTGCAGTTTCATTTATGGTTTTGCCTTCTCATGTTGGTGCTACAATAAAAAGTTATATCAAACCTGCTGTTCTCCAGTCTCCCTCAAGTCGCAAACACCCAACCTCCAGGCCTCAGACAGATCCACAAGGTACCCCTAGCGTGACACCTGCCCTACGGAGGAGGGTGCCAGTGGATAGCACTCTAAGGTGGAACCCCCTAGGCAAATGCTGTTGCCAACGGGTGTAACAATACACAATAGCTGATCCAACAACCAAAACTGACAGGTGTAACAATACACAAGATGGACTCAATAAGAAATGCTGACAGGTGTAACAATACACAGTATGCTGACACAATACTGAAAATGCTGACGGGTGTAACAATACACAAGATGGACCCAATAAGTAATGCTGACAGGTGTAACAATACACAGTATGCTGACACAATAATGAAATAATAAGTAAGGAGACAGAGAGTGGGAATCTCCCAACTTATCTGAAAACGGAGGGGTCTGCAACCAGGAGAAGACAAGGATCCTGGAGGCAGCTAGGACAAGGCCACTGGGGACAGGAACAAACGCTGTGCAGGAGCCTGGAACCGGGAACACTCGAGACACCAAATCAAGAACTATAGCCGGCGTCTGAGTGCACCGGTCATGCAGTTTAAATAGCGCGCCAGAGCGCTACCCTGATGCTGCGTGCGGCGTCATGCACACCCCATCCTCCCTGCGGCCGCCACGCGTCCCCCGTCGCCTTGGCAACCGCTGCGGCAGGGGAGGAAGGGGTTGTCTCCAAGTTGCCGGGCGCTCGTCTCCGTCCGCCGGAAGTATCCGGCTGATGACGCGACGGCGTCCCGGTAACCTGGCAACCGCCGGGACCTCAGTGGAGACTGCCGGGCGAGCGCAGGCGCTGCCCGTGCAGCTCCTAACAGTACCCCCCCCCCCTTGAGGAGGGGTCACCGAACCCTTAGACCCGGGTTTGAACGGGAAAGTTTTAAAAAACTCTGCTTTGAGCCTGGGTGCATGTAAAAATCGCTCAGGTACCCAAGACCTCTCCTCCTCTCCGAACCCCTTCCAATGGACCAAAAATTTGAGTTGACCCCGAACGATCTTCGAATCCAATATCTGCTCCACTATGAATTCTTTGTGCCCCTGAACGAGGACCAGTTTACGCTTCTGAGCAGGCCCTGATTGAGAAGCCATCGAGACTGGTTTGAGAAGAGAACAGTGGAAGACATTATTGATTCGCAGCGCTCTGGGAAGCTGCAACCTAAATGCCACGGGGTTGATCTGAGCAGTGATCAGAAATGGACCGATGAACCTGGGTCCCAGTTTTGGGCATCTCTGGCGAAGCTTGATGTGGCAGGTTGACAACCACACCTTTTGCCCCACTCGGAATACACATGGTCTCCTATGTTTGTCAAAAAAATTTTTAGAACGTGCCGAAGATTGTCTCAGCGCTAAATGCACTTTTTGCCATGATCTCCTAAGGAGGGATACCGTGGAGAAGGGCGACCGAGAAGAATCCCTAGGAACAAGAAAGGAGTTGCACTTGGGATGGAACCCGAAATTGCACAGAAAGGGCGAACTCTTGGAAGCCACGTGGTAGGAGTTATTATAAGCAAACTCGGCCAAGGGTACCAGCTCAGCCCAATTGCTCTGACATTTGGAGACAAAACAGCGTAAATATTGTTCCAAGGCCTGATTGACCCTTTCGGTCTGTCCGTTGGACTGTGGGTGATATCCAGAAGAAAGACTGACCTGTATTCCTAACCCAGAACAAAAACTTCTCCAGAACCTAGCCACAAACTGAGACCCCCTGTCCGAAACTATATCCAAAGGAAGGCCGTGGAGTCTGAACACATGAGTGATAAAGAGCTGTGCCAATTCTTTGGCTGTGGGAAGTTTGCGCAAGGGTATAAAATGTGCCATCTTGCTAAAGCGGTCAACCGTGACCCAAATGGTGGTGAAGTGAGAAGATGGAGGAAGGTCGACAATAAAATCCATAGAAATATGGGACCACGGCCTTTCTGGAATGGACAATGGCAGGAGTGTACCCACTGGTGATAATCTGGAAGACTTATGTCGAGCACAAACAGGACAAGAAGAGACAAAAAGAGTAACATCTTGTTTAATGGTGGGCCACCAAACTGCTCTGGACAAATGCTCAAGAGTCTTAGTGACGCCAGGATGTCCCGTGACCCTACTGGAATGAAAGTCCTTGAGGACCAATTCCCTCAGATGTTTAGGGACAAACAGGCGATTATGTGGAGTCCCTTGAGGGGCTGACGGCTGAGAAGCCAGAACACGGGAGGCCAAATCCTGAGTCAGACCCGCAAAAATGACAGAAGATGGGACAATGGGTGAATCTTCCAGTTCAGCACTCTGACAAGTCTGGAAACTACGAGATAAAGCATCAGCTTTGACATTTTTGGGACCAGGTCTGAATGTAATGATAAACTGAAACCTGGTAAAGAACAATGCCCACCGAGCTTGTTGTGGGTTTAGCCGTTTGGCCGACTCAATGTAGGCTAAGTTTTTGTGGTCGGTGATCACGGTGATGACGTGTTTGGCCCCTTCAAGCCAATGACGCCACTCCTCGAAAGCCCACTTAATGGCCAACAATTCCCAATTCCCGACATCATAGTTCTTTTCGGCTGTGGAGAACTTGCGGGAGAAGAAGGCGCAAGGATGAATCTTCTGATCATGAATGTCCTTCTGGGAAAGGACAGCTCCAGCCCCTACATCCGAGGCGTCAACCTCCACAAGAAAAGGAATTCTGGGGTCCGGGTGATGTAAGACGGGAGCCGAACAAAAGGCTTTCTTTAACTTATGAAAGGATTCGATGGCCTGTGGAGACCAAACTTCCGGATCGGCTCCTTTGCGAGTCAACTCAATAATGGGGGCGACAATGTCAGAAAAAGAACGGATGATTCTCCGATAATAATTAGAGAATCCTAAAAATCTTTGGATCGCCTTGAGGTTGGTGGGACGAGCCCAGGACATGATGGCCTGAACCTTACTGGGGTCCATGGAAAAGCCCTTGGGAGAGATGACATAACCCAGAAATGAGACTTGAGAAATTTCGAATTCGCACTTTTCGAGTTTGGCGTATAGTTGATTCTCACGCAACTTCTGAAGGATCAGGCGGACATGTTGCCGATGTTCAGGAAGTGACTTGGAAAAAATCAAAATGTCGTCTAGGTAAACAACAGCAAATAACCCGAGGTAAGGCCGGAGAACCTCATTGATAAAATCCTGAAAGACTGCAGGAGCGTTGGCCAAGCCAAACAAGATACTCGTAGTGGCCTGAGTGCGTATTAAAAGCAGTCTTCCACTCATCTCCTTTCCTAATCCTAATGAGGTTATATGCTCCTCTAAGTTCGATTTTGGAAAAGACTCTCGCCTCCCGGATTTGGTCGAATAAAACAGAGATGAGTGGTAACGGGTAGTAATTTTTTATGGTAATTTTGTTCAAGGCCCGATAATCTATACAGGGACGTAAAGATCCATCTTTTTTTTCTACAAAAAAAAACCCTGCGCCTACGGGAGACTGGACGAATTAATCCTTTTTCAAGACTTTCACTTATGTATGAATCCATGGCCTGGGATTCAGGTGCTGAGAGGGCATATAGGCGTCCCTTGGGCAATCTGGCATTGGGGGCTAGGTCTATGGCACAATCAAAGGGACGGTGAGGGGGCAACATATCAGCTTCCTTCTTGGAAAACACATCGGCAAAGTCTCTGTAGGGTAAAGGTAGGGAAGAAAAAACGGGAAGAACAAGACGAAGAGGAAGAGAGAGACAATGGTCAGAACATGAGGAGCCCCAACGTGTGATTTCTCCCGTGGTCCAATCAATACTGGGATTGTGCTTCCTAAGCCATGGTAACCCCAGGATGAGTGGCGTGAGAGGACAGTGAAACAAAAAGAAGGAAATCTTTTCTGAATGGAGGGCCCCCACCGAAAGCTGAAGAGAAGGAGTGCATGCGGTAACACTGCCGTTTGAGAGTGACTGGCCATCAAGGCCACAGACCGACAAGGAATTAACCAAGGGAATGGGCTCGAGCCCCAACGAATGAACCAGACCTTCGTCAATAAAATTGCCGGCTGCGCCGCAATCAACAAAGGCAGTGGTATCGACAGTGCGGTTTTTACAAGAGACAGAAACCTGAATAATTATCGAGTCAAGGGGAGAAAAACAAGATAGGCCCAAGTGAGTTTCCCCAAAAACACTTAGGCCCTGTCTTTTCCCGCCTTCAACGGGCAGCAACCGCACGGTGACCCTGACCTCCACAATACAGACAGAGACCCTTCAGCCTCCTGCGATTTTTTTCTAAGGCTGACAAACGTGTAGCCCCAATCTGCATGGGTTCGTCACAAGCAACCTCCGAGGTTTCCCCCAGTGAAGATGAGGGAAATATCCCGGACTCCCTCTCTCTCTGGCGTTCCCGGAACCTCCGATCTACCTTGATGGCTAACTCCATAATTTCATCAAGGGAGGTCGGGGTAGGGTAGTGAACCAAAGCATCTTTTAAAGTTTCAGATAGACCAATTCTAAACTGGCTGCGGAGGGCTGGGTCATTCCAACCTGAATCAATGGCCCACCTCCTAAACTGGGTACAATAAGCCTCTGCATTACCCTGACCCTGCCGTAGTGCCCTCAGGTTGGCTTCGGCTGAGGCAGCACGGTCCGGGTCATCATACAGCAACCCCATGGCAGAAAAGAAAGCATTCACAGAGGTAAGGGCCTCAGACCCTGCGGGAAGGCCAAAAGCCCAGGTCTGTGGGTCCCCCTGTAAAAGGGAGATAACCATTCCCACCCGCTGGGATTCCAAGCCGGAGGAGGCCGGGCGGAGTTTGAAGTAAAGTTTACATGACTCCCTAAAGTTAAAAAACTGGGAACGCTCCCCGGAAAACCGGTCCGGGAGACTCAACTTGGGTTCAGGGTTTCTGGATGAGGATAATACCCCTTGTACCCGTTCCTCTTGTGAGTTAACCCGGAGGGTCAATTTCTGGAGCTCTTGTGTCAGGGTATGCATCTGTCCCTCCAAAGCGTGACTAGCAGCCTGCTGGGCCGGATCCATGATAGCTGAACTAAAGCCAGGGAAGTGGTAGTGAAGTATTGGCCGGCTATAATGTTAGGGACACGGGAGATCTCGCCAACCCTAACTCCGTTGTCACCTATTGGAGTTGGCGAATGCGTGCTAAGCTAACCTTCACCAATAATAGCCGTGTTCGTGGGAGCCCGTTAGTCAGGCTCCCACCCCGATGCCACCTGGTCTTACTAGTGACAACGCAGCCGCCAAGGCCAGAGGTAAACAAGGGGAAAGCTAACTAACAAACAAGAGGCGAGAACTACCCTGCCCTACGGAGGAGGGTGCCAGTGGATAGCACTCTAAGGTGGAACCCCCTAGGCAAATGCTGTTGCCAACGGGTGTAACAATACACAATAGCTGATCCAACAACCAAAACTGACAGGTGTAACAATACACAAGATGGACCCAATAAGAAATGCTGACAGGTGTAACAATGCACAGTATGCTGACACAATACTGAAAATGCTGACGGGTGTAACAATACACAATTCATGGAGCACTGGTGTGCGGCTAAGTTTGGAATGGAGAAGTTCTCCAAATCATTCGCTATTGAGAGAGCACACAGAGTCCCTTTCAGAAGTCCCCCCCCTGGGGCACCGCCTCGTACCCTAATAATAAAACTGCTAAATTTCCAAGACCGGGATGCCATTCTTCGACTGGCAAGGAACCTAGAGTCATTAGAGCATGAAGGGGCGAGAATTTCCATCTTTCCCGACCTGGCAATAGAAGTCCAGAAAAGCAGGGCAAAGTTTCTGGACATTAAAAAACAGTTGCGAAACCGAGGAGTAAAGTACTCAATGCTCTACCCAGCAAAATTGCGGATGATCTTTGATGGTCAGACCTTCCTCTTCCAGACGCCCAATGAAGCCGCCAAATGGGTGGATAAGTGGGCATCAGGGGATACCCAGATGACAACAGAACAATAAATAATAGTGTCAACTAAAGTTCAGGGAGCAGGCCGCACGTTGGTGGCCTTAGTGTGTAAAGCTTCCAGGGGATAGTGGGTTATTGGTTATGGGGATAGGTATACCGGAGGGTGAGGGGTATACAGGGAGGGGGGAGGAGGGGGGGGGATTGTTATATGTATAATTGTTTGTATTTGTGGGTCTTGAAGGTCCTAACGCAGAGGTCATGGAATTAATGGAAATATTTATATGGAGTTTGCAATGGGGCAACTCGCTTCTAATAGAATATGTGCTATTTACTGTTGCTATTTGTATTAATGGGATCCGATGATATATATCAAATGAATGGCTGGGATGGTTAGGTTACTCTTTTGGAACGTAAGAGGAATTAATGATAGGATAAAGAGAACTTTGGTGCTGAACCAAATTAAAAAGTCAAAAGCAGATATTATATGTCTTGCAGAGACCCACCTGGTGGGTAATAAGGTGAAATCATTAAACAAAATATGGGTGGGGACGAGTTACCACTCATCATTCACATCTAACTCCAGAGGAGTCTCAATTTTATTTAGGAAATCCCTGCCATTCATTTGTAAAAGGATCAAAATTGATTCAGTTGGGAGATACATCTTTATGGAATGTGTTATCGGCGTATTTCATGTTTATCTTTTGACGATCTATATCCCACCTCCTTTCTCATTCGATGTGTTGAAAGAGGCATTGGAATTTATTTCCCTTTCCCCAGACCTACCAGTGTTATGTGTGGGAGATTTTAATAATGTTTTGAATATCGATTGCGATAGATGGAGCAGCGGGAAGAAGGTGGCGAAAAGGGGCAATATGGGCTTAGGAAAATTTATAAATGACTTGGGATGGGTGGATGCTTGGCGGGAGAGAAATCCATATGCTAAGCAGTTCTCTTGCTATACCCCTCAGTTTCAATCATTTTCTCGGATCGATATGATATGGGTAACAAGGAAATTAATGTCGAAGGTTGGGGGGGTGGAGTATAAAGCAAGAGGGGTGTCAGATCATTCCCCTCTGGTATTGGACCTCTTGGATGAGGAAGACAGAGGGAATCGATTCTGGAGGTTCGATGCCAGAAGGTTAAATGACCTGGGAAGTGAGGATACCTTTTGCAGAGGTTTGCGGGAATTTTGGGCCATAAATAAAGGAACCACTACGAACGGTTATGTCTGGGAGGCTTTAAAGGCACATATTAGGGGCACGTTAAAAAAACGGTTAACAGATCAGAAAAGAAATAGTAACAATAAAATATTGGAATTAGAGAGAGAGTGTCTGGAGATGGAGGAAATATACGTGCACAATAATACAGAACAAAATAAAATAAACTGGACAGAGGCCAAAAAAAAATGGGTAGAACTATTAGAATCAGTAAATGCAAAATATCTCCAGTATAGTTCCTTGTCAAATTACGCTAGCGCAGACAAATCGGGATCCTTTTTGGCTTATTTAGCTCAAGCTGATAGCTGATATTAGATCACCACTCAAAGTAGTGAACTCCTTTAGGTACTTGGGAATATGGATTACACCCGATCCTAAGGACTTTGAGGAGTTAAATTTACGCCCACTGGTACAAGATTTGGGGGATAGGATAAAGCGATGGAGTAAACTCCCGTTAACAAGTATGGGTAGGGTTAACCTACTTAACCCCTTCCTGACAGAGCTAGTTTTTGCGTTCCTGACAGAGCCATTTTTTTCAAATCTGACATGTCTCACTTAAGTGGGGATAACTTTTTTTTGCTTTTACTTATCCCAGTGATTTTGAGATTGTTTTTTCGTGACACATTGTACTTCAAATTAGTGGTAAATTTGGGTCGATACAGTCTGTGTTTTTTTGTGAAAAATACCAAAATGTCGTGAAAAAATGGAAAATTTAGCGATTTGCAAAATGTTAAATTTTCTGCTTGTGAGACAAATAATCTTACCACTCAAAATAGTTAATAACTAACATAGACCATATGTCTACTTTATGTTTCCATCATTATTTCAACTTCCTTTTAATTTTTTTGGACACTAGGAGGCTTACAATATGAATAGCAAATTCTCAAATTTTCAAGAAAATTTCAAACACTGATTTTTTTAGGGACCAGTTCAGTTCTGATGTGACTTTGAGGGACTTGTATGTGAGACACCCCCATAAATGATGCCATTTCAAAAACTGCACCCCTCACAGTATTCAAAACAGCATTTTGGAAGTTTGTTAACCCTTTAGGTGTTTCACAGGAATTAAAACAAAGTGTAGGTGAAATTTCAAAATTTCATTTTTTTTGCAGATTTGCAATTTTAATACATTTTTCTAAGGAACACAGTACATTTTACTAGAGAAATGTGACTAAAAATTGATTCCCCCAATTCTTTTGTTTTCATAAATATCCTATATGTGGCCCTAGTGTGCACGTTGACCAAACCACAGGCTTCATAATAGAAGGAGCAACTACTTGATTTTGGAGCCTCCTTTTTATGAGATTATTTTTTAGGCACCATGTAGGTTTCTAGGCACCATAAGATGCTAAAATTTAGGAACCCCCCCACAAGTGACCCCATTTTGCAAACTACACCCCTCAGGGAATTCATCTAGGGGTATAGTGTACATTTCAAACCCCCAGGGGTTTCACCAATTGTGGTCCAACTGGGCAGTGAAAATGAAAAATTAAATTTTTTACACAAAAATGCAGTTCTGGCTCAAAATTTTTCATTTTCACAAGGAATGAAGGAGACAAAGCCCCCCAAAATCTGTGCCCCAATTTCTACCGAGTACGGCAATGCCTCACATGTGACCAAAAAATACCAGTTGGGTGCATGGCAGGACTCAGAAGGGAAGGAGTGATTTTTGGATTTTGCAGCTCAGATTCTGGTGGAATTTTGGTGGGTGCTATGTCGCATTAGCAAGACCCCCCAAGCACCAATACAGTGGAACCCCCCCACAAGTGACCCCATTTTGCAAACTACACCCCTCAGGGAATTCATCTAGGGGTATAGTGTACATTTCAAACCCCCAGGGGTTTCACCAATTTTGATACAAGTGGGCAGTGAACATGAAAAATTACATTTTTTTACACAAAAATGCAGTTCTGGCTCAATATTTTTCATTTTCACAAGGAATGAAGGAGAAAAAGCACCCCAAAATCTGTGCCCCAATTTCTCCCGAGTACGGCAATGCCTCACATGTGACCAAAAAATACCAGTTGGGTGCATGGCAGGACTCAGAAGGGAAGGAGTGATTTTTGGATTTTGCAGCTCAGATTCTGGTGGAATTTTGGTGGGTGCTATGTCGCATTAGCAAGACCCCCCAAGCACCAATACAGTGGAACCCCCCCACAAGTGACCCCATTTTGCAAACTACACCCCTCAGGGAATTCATCTAGGGGTATAGTGTACATTTCAAACCCCCAGGGGTTTCACCAATTTTGATACAAGTGGGCAGTGAACATGAAAAATTACATTTTTTTACACAAAAATGCAGTTCTGGCTCAAAATTTTTCATTTTCACAAGGAATGAAGGAGAAAAAGCACCCCAAAATCTGTGCCCCAATTTCTCCCGAGTACGGCAATGCCTCACATGTGACCAAAAAATACCAGTTGGGTGCATGGCAGGACTCAGAAGGGAAGGAGTGATTTTTGGATTTTGCAGCTCAGATTCTGGTGGAATTTTGGTGGGTGCTATGTCGCATTAGCAAGACCCCCCAAGCACCAATACAGTGGAACCCCCCCACAAGTGACCCCATTTTGCAAACTACACCCCTCAGGGAGTTCATCTAGGGGTATAGTGTACATTTTAAACCCCCAGGGGTTTCACCAATTTTGATACAAGTGGGCAGTGAAAATGAAAAATTACATTTTTTTACACAAAAATGCAGTTCTGGCTCAAAATTTTTCATTTTCAGAAGGTTGTGAAGGAGAAAAAGCACCCCAAAATCTGTGCCCCAATTTCTCCCGAGTACGGCAATGCCTCACATGTGACCAAAAAGTACCAGTTGGGTGCATGGCAGGACTCAGAAGGGAAGGAGTGATTTTTGGATTTTGCAGCACAGATTTTGGTGGAATGAATGGTGGGTGCTATGTTGCACCAATACAGTGGAACCCCCCCACAAGTCACCCCATTTTGCAAACTACACCCCTCAGGGAATTCATCTAGGGGTATAGTGTACATTTCAAACCCCCAGGGGTTTCACCAATTTTGATACAAGTGGGCAGTGAACATGAAAAATTACATTTTTTTACACAAAAATGCAGTTCTGGCTCAATATTTTTCATTTTCACAAGGAATGAAGGAGAAAAAGCACCCCAAAATCTGTGCCCCAATTTCTCCCGAGTACGGCAATGCCTCACATGTGACCAAAAAATACCAGTTGGGTGCATGGCAGGACTCAGAAGGGAAGGAGTGATTTTTGGATTTTGCAGCTCAGATTCTGGTGGAATTTTGGTGGGTGCTATGTCGCATTAGCAAGACCCCCCCAAGCACCAATACAGTGGAACCCCCCCACAAGTGACCCCATTTTGCAAACTACACCCCTCAGGGAATTCATCTAGGGGTATAGTGTACATTTCAAACCCCCAGGGGTTTCACCAATTTTGATACAAGTGGGCAGTGAACATGAAAAATTACATTTTTTTACACAAAAATGCAGTTCTGGCTCAATATTTTTCATTTTCACAAGGAATGAAGGAGAAAAAGCACCCCAAAATCTGTGCCCCAATTTCTCCCGAGTACGGCAATGCCTCACATGTGACCAAAAAATACCAGTTGGGTGCATGCAGGACTCAGAAGGGAAGGAGTGATTTTTGGATTTTGCAGCTCAGATTCTGGTGGAATTTTGGTGGGTGCTATGTCGCATTAGCAAGACCCCCCAAGCACCAATACAGTGGAACCCCCCCACAAGTGACCCCATTTTGCAAACTACACCCCTCAGGGAATTCATCTAGGGGTATAGTGTACATTTCAAACCCCCAGGGGTTTCACCAATTTTGATACAAGTGGGCAGTGAACATGAAAAATTACATTTTTTTACACAAAAATGCAGTTCTGGCTCAAAATTTTTCATTTTCACAAGGAATGAAGGAGAAAAAGCACCCCAAAATCTGTGCCCCAATTTCTCCCGAGTACGGCAATGCCTCACATGTGACCAAAAAATACCAGTTGGGTGCATGGCAGGACTCAGAAGGGAAGGAGTGATTTTTGGATTTTGCAGCTCAGATTCTGGTGGAATTTTGGTGGGTGCTATGTCGCATTAGCAAGACCCCCCAAGCACCAAGACAGTGGAACCCCCCCACAAGTGACCCCATTTTGCAAACTACACCCCTCAGGGAATTCATCTAGGGGTATAGTGTACATTTCAAACCCCCAGGGGTTTCACCAATTTTGATACAAGTGGGCAGTGAACATGAAAAATTACATTTTTTTACACAAAAATGCAGTTCTGGCTCAAAATTTTTCATTTTCAGAAGGTATGAAGGAGAAAAAGCACCCCAAAATCTGTGCCTCAATTTCTCCCGAGTACGGCAATGCCTCACATGTGACCAAAAAGTACCAGTTGGGTGCATGGCAGGACTCAGAAGGGAAGGAGTGATTTTTGGATTTTGCAGCACAGATTTTGGTGGAATGAATGGTGGGTGCTATGTTGCACCAATACAGTGGAACCCCCCCACAAGTCACCCCATTTTGCAAAGTACACCCCTCAGGGAATTCATCTAGGGGTATAGTGTACATTTCAAACCCCCAGGGGTTTCACCAATTTTGATACAAGTGGGCAGTGAACATGAAAAATTACATTTTTTTACACAAAAATGCAGTTCTGGCTCAAAATTTTTCATTTTCACAAGGAATGAAGGAGAAAAAGCACCCCAAAATCTGTGCCCCAATTTCTCCCGAGTACGGCAATGCCTCACATGTGACCAAAAAATACCAGTTGGGTGCATGGCAGGACTCAGAAGGGAAGGAGTGATTTTTGGATTTTACAGCTCAGATTCTGGTGGAATTTTGGTGGGTGCTATGTCGCATTAGCAAGACCCCCCAAGCACCAAGACAGTGGAACCCCCCCACAAGTGACCCCATTTTGCAAACTACACCCCTCAGGGAATTCATCTAGGGGTATAGTGTACATTTCAAACCCCCAGGGGTTTCACCAATTTTGATACAAGTGGGCAGTGAACATGAAAAATTACATTTTTTTACACAAAAATGCAGTTCTGGCTCAAAATTTTTCATTTTCACAAGGAATGAAGGAGAAAAAGCACCCCAAAATCTGTGCCCCAATTTCTCCCGAGTACGGCAATGCCTCACATGTGACCAAAAAATACCAGTTGGGTGCATGGCAGGACTCAGAAGGGAAGGAGTGATTTTTGGATTTTACAGCTCAGATTCTGGTGGAATTTTGGTGGGTGCTATGTCGCATTAGCAAGACCCCCCAAGCACCAAGACAGTGAAACCCCCCCACAAGTGACCCCATTTTGCAAACTACACCCCTCAGGGAATTCATCTAGGGGTATAGTGTACATTTCAAACCCCCAGGGGTTTCACCAATTTTGATACAAGTGGGCAGTGAACATAAAAAATTACATTTTTTTACACAAAAATGCAGTTCTGGCTCAAAATTTTTCATTTTCAGAAGGTATGAAGGAGAAAAAGCACCCCAAAATCTGTGCCCCAATTTCTCCCGAGTACGGCAATGCCTCACATGTGACCAAAAAGTACCAGTTGGGTGCATGGCAGGACTCAGAAGGGAAGGAGTGATTTTTGGATTTTGCAGCACAGATTTTGGTGGAATGAATGGTGGGTGCTATGTTGCACCAATACAGTGGAACCCCCCCACAAGTCACCCCATTTTGCAAAGTACACCCCTCAGGGAATTCATCTAGGGGTATAGTGTACATTTCAAACCCCCAGGGGTTTCACCAATTTTGATACAAGTGGGCAGTGAAAATGAAAAATTACATTTTTTTACACAAAAATGCAGTTCTGGCTCAAAATTTTTCATTTTCAGAAGGTATGAAGGAGACAAAGCACCCCAAAATCTGTGCCCCAATTTCTCCCGAGTACGGCAATGCCTCATGTGTGACCAAAAAGTGGCAGGACTCAGAAGGGAAGGAGTGATATTTGGATTTTGCAGCACAAATTCTGGTGGAATGATGGTGGGTGCTATGTCGCATTAGCAAGACCCCCAAAGCACCAATACAGTGGAACCCCCCCACAAGTGACCCCATTTTGCAAACTACACCCCTCAGGGAATTCATCTAGGGGTATAGTGTACATTTCAAACCCCCAGGGGTTTCACCAATTTTGATACAAGTGGGCAGTGAACATGAAAAATTACATTTTTTTACACAAAAATGCAGTTCTGGCTCAAAATTTTTAATTTTCACAAGGTATGAAGGAGACAAAGCACCCCAAAATATGTGCCCCAATTTCTCCCAAGTACGGCAATGCCTCACATGTGACCAAAAAGTACCAGTTGGGTGCATGGCAGGACTCAGAAGGGAAGGAGTGCTTTTTGGATTTTGCAGCACAGATTTTGGTGGAATGAATGGTGGGTGCTATGTTGCACCAATACAGTGGAACCCCCCCACAAGTCACCCCATTTTGCAAAGTACACCCCTCAGGGAATTCATCTAGGGGTATAGTGTACATTTCAAACCCCCAGGGGTTTCACCAATTTTGATACAAGTGGGCAGTGAACATGAAAAATTACATTTTTTTACACAAAAATGCAGTTCCGGCTCAATATTTTTCATTTTCACAAGGAATGAAGGAGAAAAAGCACCCCAAAATCTGTGCCCCAATTTCTCCCAAGTACGGCAATGCCTCACATGTGACCAAAAAATACCAGTTGGGTGCATGGCAGGACTCAGAAGGGAAGGAGTGATTTTTGGATTTTGCGGCTCAGATTCTGGTGGAATGAATGGTGGGTGCTATGTGGCATTAGCAAGACCCCCGAAGCACGGTGAAATTATGAACCTAATATTCCATAGATGTGTGGTATATTTTAAAACACTCCTTTATACATAAGCCGGGTTTGTCGGGGCAAGTGTCACACTGGAAAATAGTTTGCTTTCTTATTCCCTTTTTATAGCAAACTTTGCACCTTTTTTGTGTCCTGCCCTTTTTTCCAGTGGAGGGGATTTCATCAGGAAAATGCTGCCCTGGTACAATACGGGGACCAGTACTAGAAGTACTGGGGCCCTCTGCCTGCTGGTTCCCAAATATTAGGCCCTTTATGACTTCCTCTTGAAAGTGCATAAATGTCCCCCTCTGGCCGGTAGAACGGAATAGCACGTAAGCGTTATACAGTGCCATCTGGATGATATACACGGCCACCTTCTTGTACCAGATTTTTGTTTTCCGCAGGGCACTGTACGGCTTCAGTACCTGATCTGAAAGATCCACTCCGCCCATGTACCTATTGTAATCCAGGATACAATTAGGTTTGGAGGTGTGGGTACTGGTACCTCGTACAGGGATGGAGGTGGTACTGTCTCCGTGAATTGTTGTCAGTATAAGGACATCCCTCTTGTCCTTATATTTGACCAACAACATATTTTCGTTGCATATTCCCCTGCTTTCACCCCTTCTCATTACTTGGGCAATGTGCGTTTTTGGGAGGCCTCTTTGGTTCTTGCGCACAGTACCGCAAGCTGCTGTACCTCTTGAACCAAGGGCCTTAAACAGGGGGATGCTGGTGTAAAAGTTATCCACATAGAGGTGATAACCTTTATCCAGGAAGGGGTGCACTAAATCCCAGACAATTTTCCCACTAACACCTACGAGGGAGGGGGGGCATTCTGGCGGTTCAATTCTTGAATCCTTCCCTTCATAAACCCTAAACCTGTGGGTGTACCCT
The DNA here is from genome assembly GCF_055691185.1 of Crinia signifera. NCBI lineage: Eukaryota > Metazoa > Chordata > Amphibia > Anura > Myobatrachidae > Crinia > Crinia signifera. The sequence goes on along the minus strand of NC_139217.1, from coordinate 207,171,531 downwards.
GAGGTGCTTTCACACAGTTTATACATTTTTATGCCATACCTTGCCCTCTTACTGGGAAGGTACTGGCGGAATTTAACCCTTCCTTTAAAATGTATAAGGGACTCGTCGATACAAATAAATTTTTCAGGGATGTACACCTCTTCAAATTTGGCACTGAAATGATCAATGACCGGCCTGACTTTGAATAGCCGGTCAAAGGTGGGATCATCTCTGGGTGGGCACTGTGCATTATCGGTGTAATGTATAAATTTAAGAATTGTCTCAAATCGAGTCCGGGTCATGGCCATACGGTAAAATGGAGTACTGTACAGAACATCTGTACTCCAATATTGCCTAATTTCTGGCTTTTTTACTATGCCCATATGAAACACCAGACCCCAAAACGTCATCATCTCTACTGCATCTACAGGGGTCCACCTAGCAAATGATGACGTGGGGTTTTGAGCAATAAACTGCTGTGCATATAAATTAGTTTGGTCCACTATTAAATTTATAAAATCATCAGAGAAAAATAATTTGAAAAAGTCAATTTCTCTGAGACCTGTGGAATCAAATTGGATTCCTGGCATGGCCAAAAACTCAGGAACCTGGGGCTCAAAATTGTCTGGTGGTGGGGTCCATACGAGATCAATTATTGGGGGGGGGGTCTCAGCTGCTCTACGGGGGCGTCTTTGAGGGGGTCCCTCATCACCAGAGGAGGAAGAGGAGCTTAAGGCAAATCCTTCAAATTCCCCGCTTGCATCACTGGCTGTGTCAGAGTCAGAAGCAAGCATGGCATATGCCTCCTCCACTGAATACATTCTCCTGGATGACTGGGAGGACATTTGGGAGGACATTTGGGAGGACATTTGGGATGCCATTTTTATTTTTGTGTTACTGGTAGTGAAATGTTTCAACACGTGTATAGTGTAGGGGGGGGTACAAACTTTATTTCAATCCGGGGGGTATGTAGTGTGTAGTGTGTATGTAGTGCAGAAAAAAAAAAATACTTTATACCAATAAAAAAAAAAAAAATGAAGGGGTTAAAAATAAAAAATTTAAGGGGTTAAAAAAAAAAAAAGGTCCTGCGCCAAAAATTGAGCACAGATGTTGGTCAGTAACGTCTGTCACTGAACAGCGCTCAAAGGCAACAGGAATTTGATCAAAAAAAAAAAAAAATAGATCAACCCTGTGCCGAAAAAGATGATCAGTGATGTACGTCACTGATCAGCGCACAGCGGCCACAGGACACCCACAAAATCACAGTGTGTGTAAAAAAAAAATTAAAAAAAGACCCCACAGCACACACACAACAAAAAAGGTGATCAGTGATGCGACACTGATTACCAGTGAGGTGCAGCAGGTGCACAACCTTTGGTGCAACTGACAGGTATATATAAAAAAAAAAAAACCTCTGTACCCCCAAAAAAGTTGCTGATCACCTCAGATATAGTGATCAGCACAAAAGGCGGGGGCAGCAGACACAAAATTTAGCACTCTCTATCACTCTCTGTCACTATCTCTCTCTATCTCTCTATCTCTCACTATCTATCACTCTATGACACTGCAGCAGCAGCACTGACAGGTATATCTATATATAAAAAAAAACCTGCGCCCCCAAAAAGTTGCTGATCAGTTAATTTATACTGATCAGCACAAAAGGAGGGGGCAGCAGTCAGTTATATAAAAAATATATAGCACAATCTGTCACTATCTCTCTCTATCTCTCTCTCTCTATCTCTCTCTATCTCTCTATAACTATCACACTGCAGCAGCACAAAATATAGCACTCTGTCACTAGGCCTCTCTATCTATCTCTCTCTCTCTCTCTATCTCTCTCTCTCTATCTATAACTATATCACACTGCAGCAGCACAAAATATAGCACTCTCTGACACTATCTCTCTCTCTATCTCTCTCTATCTCTCTCTATCTCTCTCTATCTCTCTCTATCTCTCTCTATCTCTCTATCTATCTCTCTATCTAGCTATTACACTGCAGCAGCACAATTTCACAGCACAGGAAGGCACAAGTAGCAACAGGATCCAGGAAGCAGTGATGAAGCAGCGATCAGGTAAGTATGGAGCAAGGTTCTGGTCAGTATGGCGGCAGGGGGGTACGGTGACCGCACTGCACGCTATTCCAGACCGGAATGGCGTCTGCAGTGCAGTCACCGTTAGTTTAAATCCCCCTCCTTGGCTGTGATTGGTCCGTCGGTCCGACGGACCAATCACGGCCTTTGGGGGCGGGCGGGGTGAGGTGGGGTGACACCAGTGTCACCCTTACACCCCGCGGTGATTGGTGCTGTACTTTACAGCACCAATCACCTCTGATCCCGTGTCACCGGCGAACGTTATTCGCCGGTGACACAGGAAAACGCTGTGAATGGCTGTTCACACTGAACAGCCAATCACAGCGATCGCCGACGGGGGGGCGGCATCGCAGCCCCCCCTGGGCATGCACGGACATGTCTGCTGTCAGGGACAGCAGACATGTTGAAACTGTCACCGCGTCTATAGACGCGGTGACAGTTTAAATCCATGACGTACATTTACGCCATGTGTCGGGAAGTGCTTCCCGACCATGACGTAAATGTACGTCAAATGTCGGGAAGGGGTTAAAATGATTGCCCTCCCAAAATTTCTGTACGTTTTCCAGCAATCTCCCCATTATATATCTAGTGATTTTTTTAGGAAGGTCAATAGCATGATGGGATCATTTATTTGGAAAAACCAACGTCCAAAAATTAACTTTTCAAATATGACAAGTAAAAAGGGAGATGGTGGAATGGCATTGCCAGACCTCAAATTGTATTACCTTGCCTGTCAAATAAGATCATTGGCCGATTGGTTTATAGATAACACGATTGGAGAAGGGCTGAAAGATCTGGTCCGATACAGCGGCGGGGGACTATCCCCAATACAAAGATTGGTAATAGGGGGAAAGGTAGATCAGAGTTTCACGATGGTGAACCAAGCAATTAAAGTGTGGCGAGACGTGAATAAATTGTATAACTTTAGGGAAATAGATATAGACTACCCCTTAATTAAGGAGATTAATTTGGAAGGGGCGGAGACATCACAAATATTAAAGTTCTGGGGTAGAGTGGGTATTAGATCCCTAAGTCAGGTATATGAGAGGAATGAAATTAAACAGTTTGAACAGCTGAAAGGGGAGTTCTCCTTATCCTCCGCACATATATTTAGATATTTACAGCTGAAAAACGTACTTCAGACCCAGAATGGGGGTAGATCTTTAGAATTTGGGGAGTCACCGGTAAAAGCAATTTTGGCAGGTGGGGATAGGTCAAGGAAAATTTCCAGGATATATAATATACTATTACAAAAGAAACATGAGGATGGCTTGAGGAGCCTAAAAATTAAATGGGAAGGAGATCTGGGGGAAATAGGTCAGGAAGAATGGGATTCCACTCTAGTATCACTCTCAAAAGCAACCAACTCTATTAAAACACAGCAGATACAATTATTTATTTTGCACAGGTCATACTTCTCCACTGGGAGGCTTCTGAAATTTGGTGCCCTCAAGGAAGATGTGTGTCCTAAATGTAATATAGCACCGGGTACGTTTTTTCACTTAATTTGGAACTGTAGGGTTATACAGGAATTTTGGGTGGGAGTGATAGAGATCCTGGTGGATCTAGGAATTACAGAACAGGCTCTCACGCCTGGTGGGTGTTTATTGAATATGTTTGATGGAATAGGTATTGATAAATACACTAAATTATTTATAATTAATATGTGTTCCTTGGCTAAGGTGATTATAGCGAGGAAATGGTTGTCAAAAATAGGCCCAGGGTGCGATGAGTGGAGAGCACTAGTTAATTACACGTTCAATCATGAAAGACACGTTTACACAAGTAGGAAAAGTTTATGGAAATTTAATAAGATATGGCACAAGTGGATAATTTATACAGAAAACACAATTTAGTCACTAAAGAATAGAAAGAATTGAATTCAGAAAAAGAGTGGGGTAGGAAATGACCATTTCTCCAAGTGAATAGGGTAAAATAGGGAGTATAAACAACTAGAGAGGTTACATAGAAGAGAGATGGAGTATTTTTGGGGGCGAGATACCCGTGTAGATAAGGGGGAAGAACTTTAGATATTTCCGTGATTATGTGATTGGTATTAAGAACTAGGACCTGTATTGTTGTTTGTTGAGCATATAGAAAAACAGTACCGTTTCATGGTCGAGGCACGGCCAATTCTATGCTCAGGAAGATGGGCAATACTATATGTTATGAAAGGGCTGATGCGGACCACCTGATTCTAGGCATATGCTCAATGTCTCATTTGTATTGTTTGTCTTGTATATGTTTGGTATTGTATGTGTATATGTATTTTATGTATATATTTATATGTATTTTGTATTATGTCTTTTTTATATGCAAATAAAAAAAATCAAGTTAAAAAAAAAAAAAAAAACAATACACAAGATGGACCCAATAAGTAATGCTGACAGGTGTAACAATACACAGTATGTTGACACAATAATGAAATAATAAGTAAGGAGACAGAGAGTGGGAATCTCCCAACTTATCTGAAAACGGAGGGGTCTGCAACCAGAAGAAGACAAGGATCCTGGAGGCAGCTAGGACTAGGCCACTGGGGACAGGAACAAACGCTGTGCAGGAGCCTGGAACCGGGAACACTCGAGACACCAAATCAAGAACTATAGCCGGCGTCTGAGTGCACCGGTCATGCAGTTTAAATAGCGCGCCAGAGCGCTACCCTGACACTGCGTGCGGCGTCATGCACACCCCTTCCTTCCTGCGGCCGCCAGGCGTCCCCCGTCGCCTTGGCAACCGCTGCGGCAGGGGAGGAAGGGGTTGTCTCCAAGTTGCCAGGCGCTCGTCTCCGTCCGCCGGAAGTATCCGGCTGATGACGCGACGGCGTCCCTGTAACCTGGCAACCGCCGGGACCTCAGTGGAGACTGCCGGGCGAGCGCAGGCGCTGCCCGTGCAGCTCCTAACATGCAGTCTGGACCCCATAGTTTGCACATTACAGGGTACGTTTGCCTAGCATCTGCCGTTTAATGCAGTTCTTCTTTCTCACCTAGCTCTTGCTCACTCTTTCCTATTTCCTCCCATTCCATTCTTCCTACCATCCCTCCCAACTCTTCCATTAATAACCCCCCCCCCCCCCCCTTGTTCCCCTTCTTCTCCTTTATCTTAACCATTCACTCCCTATGCCTCATTCTTTGCAGTACTAAATATTGGGCATGTCAGACCGGATTGCGTGACAAATTTGTTCTCAAAATGGATAAAACCATGCTGCACTGCAGGTGGGGCAGAGGTAGCATATGCAGCGAGAGTTAGATTTGGGTGGGGTGTGTTGAACTGAAATCTAATTTGCGGTGTAAAAATAAAGCAGCCAGTATTTACTCTGCACAGAAACAAAATAACACCCTTAAAGCTAACTCTGCACATGTTACATTTGCCTCACCTGGAGTGCACATGGCTTTGCCCATTTTGAGAACAAACTTTCCCTGCAATCGGGTCTGAATTAGGCCCAATATTCTTTGGAAGAGTGGTTATTAGGCTTTGTTACTGCTGACTATTTTACTTTGAAATAAATTGATTTAAAATGTGTGGGAGCTGCTCTGTTAAGTTCTGACTGACAGGGTTTCAAACTTTTTGCATATTTATTATTTCATCACATTATTAAATAAGTAATTATTGTGCTTCAAAATGTGTGTGTGTGTGTGTGTATATATATATATATATATATATATATATATATATATATATATATATATATATATACAGAGAAAATACCAGTGCAAACCACAAAGTCCTCTGATGATAGGGATATAAGTAGTGTCTTGATGTGTGCTGCTCTTTGAAAGACCCTCACCACAGGGATCCGATAAAGTACTTGCAAAAAATGGAGAAAAGCGCACTCGTGAGTATATATAAAGGTATAAATTTACTAATGCACATATGCTCACATACATCAAGGTTAGGGATAATCAGCTTGCCAGCATAATGGGGTACATCAACCGGTACGATGGGACAGGCAGGGAGACGTCAGATGTTATCCGGAAGGACCTCCAAGGCAGACCGCTCTCACCGCCGCACTTGCAGGCCTGTATCCAGGGACGTAACTCCACCGCACTCCGGGACCTCTCTCAAGTACGCTGGAAGCAGACAGCCAGAAACGCAGGATCACGTCAGGAGTCTAAGCCACGCCCAACGCGTTTCGTCACCGTTGGACTTCGTCAGGGGGTGTGTCCATACCTCTCCTTGTCAGACATATATATGGCTATCAATTAACCTATCCAGGTGAAGTTCATCATACAATTTACAACATTCAACATAATACACAGTTCAAATTCAAAATATCTACACGCATATGCTACAGAAAATGACAGTTCATCCGTATATCTTTATTATATTGGGTGAAACTGCTATAAAAAGAGAATAATAAAAGCTAAATAAATTTAATTAGACATATATAAAAACGTATAAAAATATATCTATATATATAAAAAAATATACATAGATCTCTATATTATAAAAATCTAATAAAAATACATTTGAATTCCGGAGAAATGTCAGCGAGGTAGCAACAACCTGTAGATTTACAAACAGGATACAGAAAAAACAGTATTAATAACTGATCCAGAAATTTATATATAAATCACAATATTTTAACATACTCAAGAGAAATATATTATAAATGAGAAGTATATAGCAGGGTTACAACATCACTCCTACACATCATTGCGCGCATGACCTGAACTCTCTGATACCCAGGTGGAGCACAGCTCAACAGCACCTGAGCATCAAGCCCAGACCCGCGACAGCAAACGACTCTAGTGCAGGAAAGGTGTGATGTCGCATCCCTCATTTAACCCTGCAGGTGACAATGTTCCTAGGGTATATATCCAAAAAGTTTCTCTCATACTAAGCTTTTTTGAAATATCACCGCCACGGCTGTCAAGAGTGACATGCTCAATGGCTCTAAAGGAGAAATTATTTAGGTCAGATGAACAACAATTATTAAAATGTCGTGGCACACTGTGCGTTAATATCTTATTTTTAATACTACGGGTGTGCTCTAAGATACGTATTTTTAATAATCTCTTAGTTTTGCCTACGTATCTTTTACCGCATTTGCAGTCCAAAAGATAAATGACATTAGTTGTAGTACAGCAAATATTAGATTTGATCTCATATGATCTACTTTTATCAGCATTAAAAAACTTGGTTCTTTCCTTACTCATGTATTTGCAGACTTTACATTTGCTGCATGGGAAGCAACCTTTAGTTTTACCTAACCAATTCAAATCCATTTCACTTTTTAAATTGCTGGGAGCCAATACAGATCTTAGTGTGTTGGCCCTTTTGAAGACGACCTGAGGTTTTTTTGGGAGTACTCCTTTAAGAAAGGGATCAAGCAGAAGTATATCCCAATGCTTGGATAAAATATCTTTAATGTCTTGACCATGTGCATTATATTTTGTAATAAAGGGAACAAAGATTTTTTCATTTGTATTATCCTTGTTTTTATATTGTAAAAGGTCACCTCTATCAAGTGATCTCACTTTCTGTTTACAATTATCTATTAATTTACATGGGTAATGTTTTTCTTTGAATCTCTCATCAAAAATAACAGCTTGTTCCTCGAACTTGGCAGTATTACTACAGTTTTTCTTAATGCGCATATATTGCGAAAACGGGATATTATCCAGCCACTTACGGTAATGATTACTTCTGTAGTCGACATAACTATTACTGTCGACATCCTTCAGATATGTATAAGTACTGATTTTCTTACTCATTTCCCAATCTTCAGTATCTAGAACCAAGTCTAGAAACTCAATTTTGTTCTGACTACATTTACTAGTAAAACGTAAATTATGATTATTAGTGTTTAAGGCTTGCATAAAAATTTCAAACGATTCCATATCACCTTGCCAGACGATAAGGATATCGTCTATATAACGTTTTAGACATTTAATATTGGATTTAAAATGTACATTGATATTTTCGTTATTCTCCTCCCACTCCCCTAAATATAGGTTGGCTAGGCTCGGTGCATACGGGGTCCCCATAGCGACCCCGCATTTTTGGAGAAAAAAATCACCCTGAAAGGTGAAATAGTTGTTTTTCATAACAATATTAATGCACTCTAGAAAAAAACCCCTAAAGTCATCATTAAGGGAATTATCTCTGTTCAGATAGTACTTTACCGCTTCTACACCGCCTATGTGCGGTATAGACGTGTAGAGTGCCTCTACGTCAATACAGCACCACATGAAGTCACTCTGCCATTGAAAAGTTTCCAAAAATTTCAAAATTTGGGTGGAGTCCTTAGTATACGATTCTAAATTGACAACATATTTTCTAATGTGTATGTCAATGAATTCAGACAAAAAAGAGGTGGCTGATCCAATCCCGGCGACAATAGGCCGCCCGGGAGGTTTTATAAGGCGCTTATGGACCTTTGGCAAATAATAAAAAATAGCTACCATAGGATGCTGGTTAACAATATATTGTGATTCTTTTAATGTCAAACATTTCTTTAATAAACCCAACTCAATAATATCTTTAATTTTACCAACTACCTCCTCAGTGGGATCGTGGCTAAGCCGTTGATAAGTTATAGTATCATTTAACAGCCTATAAGCTTCTTCCAAATAGTCATTTTTATTTAATACAACAATCCCCCCCCCTTTGTCAGCTTGTTTTATTATTAGGTTTTTATTTTCCTCAAGACTTTTAATTGCATTTTTTTCCACAAGCGTAAGATTATTTTTAAAACTTTTTTTACTTTTACTAAGGGACTCGAAATCTTGTTTAATAAGTGAAGAAAAAGTTTCTATACAATTTCCCCGTGATTCCACCGGGTAAAATGATGACTTGGGTTTTAGACCCGTATTTTGTATATCATTAACACCAATGTTGGTACTATGCGATAAATCACAATTTTTTGAGAAGTGTCTCTTCAAGGTCAATGACCTAGTGAATTTGTTTGCATCGATAAACAGATCGAAGCCATCGGACTGTTTAGCCGGTGCAAAAGACAAGCCTTTTGATAAAATAGCACTTTCAGTGTCAGTTAACATGTAGTCAGATAGATTAAAGATACCACCGGTTACATATTTTGTCTTCTTAGTTTGAAGCCTCTTTCCACCTCTCTTTCCCCGTCTAGTGGGTTTGCTTTTCGTTTTTGCTGTGGACTCTCTGTCACATTCCCTCCTATATTTCTTCTCCCCCTCCAATTGGGTTGTTCTAAAAAATCACGTCTAGGTGCTTTATTTTGGGGGGATTCTAACACCTGGAATCTATTAGAGGTATTTAGACTAGGTCTATACGGTCTGGGTGGTTCTGTGTTTCGGGGTTTATAGAAGGTTTTCTGCCGTTCCTGGTCGCGTTGTATACGTCCCCCAGGAGGCAAATCACAATTTCTGTTCATTTGTGGCCAATTTCTTATATTACCATTTCTATAGTCCATAAGATCACGTTTGTATTTTTTAATTTTTACTTCAATGACCTCGTCCTCAATTTTCTGTAGTTTAATATCACTCGCTTTTTTTATAGCAGTTTCACCCAATATAATAAAGATATACGGATGAACTGTCATTTTCTGTAGCATATGCGTGTAGATATTTTGAATTTGAACTGTGTATTATGTTGAATGTTGTAAATTGTATGATGAACTTCACCTGGATAGGTTAATTGATAGCCATATATATGTCTGACAAGGAGAGGTATGGACACACCCCCTGACGAAGTCCAACGGTGACGAAACGCGTTGGGCGTGGCTTAGACTCCTGACGTGATCCTGCGTTTCTGGCTGTCTGCTTCCAGCGTACTTGAGAGAGGTCCCGGAGTGCGGTGGAGTTACGTCCCTGGATACAGGCCTGCAAGTGCGGCGGTGAGAGCGGTCTGCCTTGGAGGTCCTTCCGGATAACATCTGACGTCTCCCTGCCTGTCCCATCGTACCGGTTGATGTACCCCATTATGCTGGCAAGCTGATTATCCCTAACCTTGATGTATGTGAGCATATGTGCATTAGTAAATTTATACCTTTATATATACTCACGAGTGCGCTTTTCTCCATTTTTTGCATATATATATATATATATATATATATATATATATATATATAAAATCATGTTTTAGGGGGCCATTTATAAATAATTGCATTTGCAATGTGATCCATGTACGGAAATAGCGCTCAAGATCGCAGAATGTGACCATATCGGGTGATTGTCTCAACAGGTACTGTATGTGCAAGGACTCCTGAAAGATGCCCAACCATGCAATGTTATAATTGCACATCCAGGGCTTCTGCACATGCTCAGAGGTTTGACCCCAATGCTCAGGGGCCATTTCTAGGGAAGTGTTCCTAGGGAACTACTTCATGTGAAGTATAACCCATAGGCTACAACAAGCTTCCATAATGTGCAGATTGTGGTATCTGCTGGGGGGGGGGGCAATATCGGAAATGCTTTGCAACCTATGCAGGGGATGCAGTACAGGAAGCAATGGAGAGATCGCAGCTGATATTGGAGAGATCTGTTGTGGTCCCTCTTTCCTAAATTGCAGGGTGTTATTGTTTGATGAATGAGTCCCTAAGTTCATATTCTTTGAGTTTGTAATAAGTAGTTTTCACCTAAAATTCAGCGAAACGTGATTGCACAAAGTGTGCTCACACTTTTACTTACAACTTTACAGTATGTAAAAATGGTATACGCAGCCATACTAAGCTCTGAGTGGCAGGGAAACGTAATTGTTTTGAATTTAGTTTTGAACCTTTTTTATTTTAGCATGCATTACATAACCATTTAATTACTATTGTTGGGTGTATTCAATGCGGCCGGCGAGGGAGTTAATTGGTGGGGATCGCTGAAAACAAGCGATTCTCACCATTTAACCCCCACGCTGGCCGCTCACCCTAGTCAAAGTTTCGGGGCTGACACAGGACGTATTCCCCCAAACAGCGAGGCTCGCGGCTAATGCAGGGAGCAAGTTAATTTTTTATACAAAAAGAAATCACTAGCCAACAGTGAAAATGCTTCTGAAACAAAAATAGTAATTTCTAGTTTATTCGAGCATGGGAAAGACGAATATGGCATTTAAAATGCTGAGTTAGCTCTATGTTCTGAGATAGAACCATATTTCATTAAATGCTAGAGAATTTGAGGGATTTTCAAAAAAATACTAGGGATTGTTTTTATTTAAATAAATTGTAGGTTGCCAATGCTTAGTACAGGTATCCTGAGTTATTGTCAGCCATATTTTGTTACTCAATATATATGTTACTCAAAATTCATTTTCTCAATTCTCATCTGGACTTCTTTGCTATGAATTGTGGTGCAGTAAGTGATGAGCATGGTGAGAGATTCCACCAAGATATTTCAACTATGGAACAAAAATATCAGGGTAAATGGGACGTTTCCATGCTTGCAGACTACTGTTGGACGGTGACAAGAGATGCTCCAGGACAAACGATAAGCAAAACGAAGTCGCACTCATAAATAGGTAGTCATACGAAATAGCAAGGCATGTTATCTTATTTACTGCTAATTTACCTGTACATAGATTGAATTAAAACAATTGCTACTTCTGTTGTGTACAGATATCATATTAATATAATGTTGGTTTTTACTACAGAAGTACATGTATCGCAAGTAGTGTATCTAAAAAACTAGAGCTAATAAACAAATTCTAAGGTCATATTCGGTTTTCCTGACCCAAATTTAGTAAAAAAAAAATGACTATTTTTGTAAAAGAAGCAAATAAAAAGTTGTTTTTTGTTGTCTAGTGTAATCAGTCCCAAGCCTTAACAAAGATATGGTGTCCTATCAAAATGCCTTGGCAGAAGAGGAGAGATCTAACCTGCAGTGACCATCTAGCATTACCGGTTCTGCAGCATATGGCCACTCACCGCACCTCCAGTTACGGTGTTTTACCACTTCCATCCCAGTTGGTTTTGACTTGCTCCTATAATTTTGTGAATAAAACTGAAAGAGATTCTCTCTTCCTTTCGCATACCAGATGCCTGGAACATCATATTATGAAGATTTTTTTATGTCAAGCAAAAGATTCCATTATGCACAGTACAGTATATTCACTAGTGAGTGTGGTATGCATTTATCTTTGAGGGATCTGTGTGGGGGATCATACCATTTTGATCAATACAAGGTGTGACCTGGATGCATGTAAAGATACCTTTACGCACCTATCTTTTCGCCTATCAGTGGGAGTTTGTCTGCTGATTCTGTTATCAGACCATCTAGATATTGTTGCTTTTATTTATTTTATATCCCCCCCCCCCCCCCCAAAAAAAAAAACCCACTTGTATGTGGTGGACCTTAATTGGACCAAGAAACATTGGTGTGTATCCAGTTCTCCATAGTCATTTGCCCATTTCACTTGGTAAGTTACTTATTTAAACTGAGGGCCAGGAGACAATACAGTACAATTCACCATTAGTTAATGTGATAAGGTAAATAATACAAACTCAGAGTTATTTGTCAGATCTTACATATAGACGCAGCAACTCTTTTCCAAACATTTACCTGCCATTTGATCAGGACACTAGGCTACTAATGTATTTTTTAGTGAAATGTGGGTACTTGTTTCCTATCTGGGCGTCCACTAAGTTAATTGCGCACCATGCTATTCTCCGTAGAGAAATCGGATCGCATCGCATCGTACACATACACGATATTGAACGATGCGATGCGATCCGATTCGATTTCCCATAGGAAACAATGTTAAATGGCTCAATTTAGCCAAATTATCATAGGAACAATAGTAAATGGGCCAAAAACACCCCTGAACATTGAAATGTCCCCCCAAAAGTATTTGACGCCACCCCGCCATCAACGTGAACCCGAAGCGTGGCGAGCGCAGCGAGCCCGCGAGGGGCGGCGTTACGCGTCCTCCGACCTTTTCATGCCCTACTATCCACGTCGGCGTGGAGTGAGAATAGAATAGTGTGGCGAGCGCAGCGAGGCGAGCGCAGCGAGCCCCGCGAGGGGACGCAGATACCTTCACAGGTAAACGCGTCCCTTCGCGGGCTTCCCAGGTGTCCGCGTCGCCCGCGAGGGGACGCGTATAACTGTGAAGGTATCCGCGTCCCCTCGCGGGGCTCGCTGCGCTCGCCACGCTTCGGGCTCGGTGGCTCGCTGCGCTCGCCACACTATTCTATTCTCACTCCACGCCGACGTGGATAGTAGGGCATGAAAAGGTCGGAGGACGCGTACCGCTGCCCCTCGCGGGCTCGCTGCGCTCGCCACGCTTCGGGTTCACGTTGATGGCGGGGTGGCGTAAACTACTTTTGGGGGGACATTTCAATGTTCAGGGGTGTTTTTGGCCCATTTACTATTGTTCCTATGAGAATTTGGCTAAATTGAGCCATTTCACATTGTTTCCTATGGGAAATCGAATCGGATCGCATCGCATCGTTCAATATCGTGTATGTGTACGATGCGATGCGATCCGATTTCATTACGGTGCCGTACGTAGAAAACCTGGGCGCCCAGATAGGAAACAAGTACCGAAATGTGTCCTAAAGTTTTTTTACAATAGATTGCTAATTTATTTTGATTGGGATTAAAATGTTTTTCAGCATTTTAAATGATGGATGCAGAGCATACATACTTGTAGTGCAGTCAGAGCCGGCCTTAGGCATAGACAAACTAGGCAATTGCCTAGGGCATTTGGAATGCCTAGGGGCACCAGCAGCTTCTGCTGATTAAAATGATATGCAGCACGCCTATATTCTGTGTGTGAGTGATGCTGTATCTGCATATTAAATAGTGTAATTATGGAAATCACTGTAACATAGCATTCGTATGCCGGTACAGCCATAGTCGCACACAGAATATAGGCATGCCACATATCATTTTAATCATCGGAAGCTCCTTGTGTGTCTTGGTCACATAACCATGAAAATAAGACAAATTTTCAGCAAAAAAGGCACCCAACGTTAGCAGAACTAGCCAGGAGCTGCATGGCATATTGAGGCAAGATGTATGAGGAAACATCTGTATCCAAGCAGAGGCAGAGGTCACAGTGTTAGCGGCTGTGCGAGTGCTGTCTGTGAGTGGGTTGGTTGTGCAATAGTGTTCGGCATATGTGTAAGGGGCATTATGTGTGTCATGTATAAATGAATTAATAATGTGCGACATATGTGTAACAGGGTAACAGGTGTATGATCTCCACAGCGCAAAATATCACAATCAGCCCAGGGTGATACACAATAAGCTTCCACCATAAAAAGCTTTTTGAGAAAACATGCACACAATAAATGGTTTGTGACACACCCACTGGCGAATGATATTCACTTACAAAAGTAAGTACATGATTGAAGGATCCAATAAATGTTCTATAATAAAAACAACAAAGAGACCATAGTGCAATACTGTAGGGCAACTGGATAAATGAAATTCAATTATTGCACTCACAGACTGGATAATTAAATGCGCATGTCAAAAAGGGGTCTTTTCCTGAACCCAGATTTTTGCGAGAATTTTCCTCCAGTTAAGTTGACCTAGAATGCTGAAAAAAGGCCAGATAGTGCAATACCAGGGAGGTAACATAAAAACAATTTATTGATACACTCACAAGAATAAAAACAAATAGGCATATCACCCAATCCTGGGTTAGAACGATCCGGTCCTGAGGACAGACATCCCAGTGTGTAGGTTCCCCCACAGATGACTACGGGTAGTTCCCTCGTCCGGTCCGTTCGGTAGCGACAAATGCTTGAGCGCGCTTTCGGGCTAACACGAGCCCTTCCTCAGAAGCAAGTTGTCGCCATCGAGCGGGGCGGCTTCTTAAATTCCCCGCCGATGATTAGAAAGATCCCCCACAGCTGCTTCTTCCGCATTGTGGAACCGGATGTGACGTATGGATGACGCCGCCGTACACCAGTTCTCGCGTCTTGACTTCCTTGTTTGCGTTCCAGCTGCCGCGCGGCTTCCTGTCTTTTGGAACGCACGGCCATTTTGATGGGGGTTCTTTCACAATTGACGCTGATACTCCATTTTTCTTATTGGTATAGTACCAGTCCATAAATGTCCATTGATTATACCCAAAATATAAACAATAGAACAATAATATTAAGAATAAAAGTAATTAAAACATACATAAAATTCCAATGTATAGGTAAAAAGTGCAAAGTGCTGTAAACCAGTGCTTAAAGGAACCATTTTAATTCGAAATCACCATTGAGACCCATAGGTACTAAAGTTTTTAATTTATATATCCATTGCATCTCTGCCTTTGCAAGGCGGACCTCAATATCATTGCATCGCCAATTTGGATGTATTTGCTGGATTCCCCAAAATGATTTAATTTGACAAGGGTCACAATGGTGATTTTTCTTAAAGTGGGCTGACACAGTGTGACATTCAAAACCTTTTTTAATATTGTAGACGTGTTCTGATAGTCTGATTTTTAGACTTCTGGTGGTCTTTCCCACGTATACTAACCCACATTTGCATTCAATACAATACACAACGTTCCTTGTATTACAGGTTAAAAAATCTCTAATAGGATAAAAAGTCCCTTTCACTTGGAATTCCTTTATTTTACTAGGTCCCTTTGTGGCTTTGCACATTTGACATAGGCCGCAACGGTGGAAGCCCTGACTGCGGATGCTACTTCTTTTTGGTGCATCTAAAGCACTCCTTACTATGGCGTCTTTAATGGTTTTTGAACGTTTATATATAAAATGGGGGACCAAAGGGAGTTCAGGGCCTATCACAGGATCCTTTAAAAGGATCTTCCAATTTTTTTTAAAAATATTTTCTACTTCTTTGTGTTGGCAATGGTATTGGCTGATAAAGGACCATTGGGAACCATCATCCCTCTCTTTCTTGTTTTTATTATCCTTGTGGATCAGAGAATCTCTTGTGATGTTATTGACTCTTTCCCTTGCTGTATTAATTAAAGTTTGGGGGTAACCTTTTTCTATAAACCTTGCTTCCATTTCTTCAGATTGTTGCTGGAAGACAATAGGTTCTGTACAGTTTCTTTTTACCCTGAGAAATTGCCCATAAGGGATTGCATCCAGCCAATTACCATGATGCTGGCTGGTTTTGTCTATAAAGCTATTTGAATCTGTTGTTTTGCGAAAAACTTTCGTATTCAAATTGCCTTCTTTTACATATAAACAAAGATCTAAGAAATGTAATTCTTCTTTACTCATAGAAAAAGTCAATTTGATATCTTTGTCATTGATATTCAGTGATTCACAAAAAGATGTTAATTGTTCAGGGCTTTCATCCCAAAAAAACAATACATCATCGATGTAACGGCGCCAGAGCACCAGGCCCGACCCCAGCACCCCCCCATGCCATATGGTACTTGATTCCCAATATGCCATGAAGAGGTTGGCGTAGCTGGGGGCGAACCTGGTGCCCATCGCCGTACCAACCTTCTGCAAGTAATAGTGGCCGTTAAAGTAGAAATAGTTGTTCCTTAGAATGAATCTAATTCCGTTAAGAATAAATTCCTTCAGTTCTTCTGAATAGTCTGAACTGTCTAAATAGAATTTCACGGCTTCCACTCCTTGGTCTTCCTGTATAATGGTATAAAGGGTTGCCACGTCTGCGCTAGCCATAATATACCTTTCTTCCCATTTTATTTCACTGAGAACTTTAAGAACTTCATTCGAATCTTTTAAATAAGAATTAGTCTGTTTCACAAGGGGTTGTAGGTAGTGATCTATCATGGCAGATAAATTTGCAGTGATACTATTTGTCCCGGAGACTATCGGTCTACCTGGGGGGTGGAGGGGGTCCTTATGAATTTTGGGTAGGACATAAATGGTTGGTGTGGACGGATATTTTACATTTAGGAACTCAAACTCGGATTTAGTTATTGCCCCTTTTTCCAGGGCCTGTGTGGTAAATTCTACCAACATTTTAGTTATTTTAGGTAATGGGTCATTTTTTAATCTAACATATGTTTTACCATCTTGCAGTTGTTTATCAATTTCCCCAATATAATCGGCTATATCCATGAGTACCACACCCCCCCCCTTATCTGCAGGTTTAATTATCACTTCTTTCTGCTTTTTCAAAGATTGTAGTGCCTGCCACTCTTTTCTAGTTAGATTACACTTTTTCCGTTTTTTCTTTAGGACTTCTTCCACCTCCTGTAAGACTATTTTATTAAAACAATCTATGAAGGATCCTCGTTGGTGTGTGGGGTAAAATGTCGATTTGGGACGAAACTCGGACCCGGATGGACCTCCGGTGTCGTTTGTTTCTGTCCCTTCTTTATTTAAAAAGAATTTTTTTACAGTTAATTTTCTTATATATTTCTGTAACTCCACAAAAAAGTTAAAATCCTCAGTTTTACTCGTGGGGCAATATTTAAGACCTCTTTTAAGGACTCTTTCTTCATCTCTAGTTAAGATTTTTTTACTTAAATTAAAGATTTTTGTACCGTTATCTTTACCTTTATCATTAACTGGTTCCGTTTGTGTATTTAAAGATTTTTTTGTTGTTGTTGTTCGGTTCCTATTCCTAATATTTTTCCCTCCTCTTTTACCACGTTTTTTTCTATGTTTGAAATTGTGTTTAAGGACATGTTTTGGAAAAGATCTCTCCTGAGTTATCTTCTCCATCTGTTTCTTGGAGTGCGGTCTAAAAAAGAAGGGGAACCTTGTTGGGTTTCCTGTAACGGGGCATACCGATTATGGTGAGTTGGTTCTTCTAGATCCTCCACAAATTCTCTATTCGGCCACCTTGATCTAGAATTAGACTCATTTTGATGTCTATTCCTAGGAGTAAAAAATCTTTCTTTAATAGGATGGTTATTGTTATTACTACGCCAATTTTTTAAATTGGTCCTGTCTGATTTTGTCCATTTTTTGGTTATCTGTTTTCCTCCCATTTGACTTTTGGGTGGTGGTGGACCTTTTGGGACAGTGGGGACTGTGACTTTAGGGGGATTATTCCCCTGTGATGATGTTGGGGGAGTATCAATGGCGTTAAGATCTCTCAAATATTTTTTTCTCTTCTTTTCCCTTAACTCTCTATTATCTTTAGATAGTTTTGACATTAATTCTTTTTCTGATGATTTAAAGTCTTCTAATTCTTTAAAGGGGTCTAGACGTTTTTGTAATCGTTCTAACTCCTCATTAATGGAAGTCAAATTTTTCTTACGCTCCCGTATGATTAAGCCCATTAACTTTAGGCTACATTGTTTAAGGACTTGTTCCCAGTCTTTAGTGAATTCATCACTGGCATCGGTTAAAGAGGCCAATTTTTGAATTTTAAGACCTTTAGGTACCAAGTCCTCTGAGAGGTAGCGTTCAAGAGTGTTGACCTCCCACCAACAGCGGTTTTCTTTGAGTGTTAGAGTTTCTAATTTTTTCATAGCAGTTTTTAGATCACCCCCACACTCATCTATACAAGAATTATCCTTAGAAAAAATACCATTTAGGAGTTCATTTCTATTATCTCGAAATGATAACATTTTTAAATGCAGCTAGGAATATGATCACACTAGGTGGAAATTTGGCAATAACAGAGTAACAGGTGTATGATCTCCACAGCGCAAAATATCACAATCAGCCCAGGGTGATACACAATAAGCTTCCACCATAAAAAGCTTTTTGAGAAAACATGCACACAATAAATGGTTTGTGACACACCCACTGGCGAATGATATTCACTTACAAAAGTAAGTACATGATTGAAGGATCCAATAAATGTTCTATAATAAAAACAACAAAGAGACCATAGTGCAATACTGTAGGGCAACTGGATAAATGAAATTCAATTATTGCACTCACAGACTGGATAATTAAATGCGCATGTCAAAAAGGGGTCTTTTCCTGAACCCAGATTTTTGCGAGAATTTTCCTCCAGTTAAGTTGACCTAGAATGCTGAAAAAAGGCCAGATAGTGCAATACCAGGGAGGTAACATAAAAACAATTTATTGATACACTCACAAGAATAAAAACAAATAGGCATATCACCCAATCCTGGGTTAGAACGATCCGGTCCTGAGGACAGACATCCCAGTGTGTAGGTTCCCCCACAGATGACTACGGGTAGTTCCCTCGTCCGGTCCGTTCGGTAGCGACAAATGCTTGAGCGCGCTTTCGGGCTAACACGAGCCCTTCCTCAGAAGCAAGTTGTCGCCATCGAGCGGGGCGGCTTCTTAAATTCCCCGCCGATGATTAGAAAGATCCCCCACAGCTGCTTCTTCCGCATTGTGGAACCGGATGTGACGTATGGATGACGCCGCCGTACACCAGTTCTCGCGTCTTGACTTCCTTGTTTGCGTTCCAGCTGCCGCGCGGCTTCCTGTCTTTTGGAACGCACGGCCATTTTGATGGGGGTTCTTTCACAATTGACGCTGATACTCCATTTTTCTTATTGGTATAGTACCAGTCCATAAATGTCCATTGATTATACCCAAAATATAAACAATAGAACAATAATATTAAGAATAAAAGTAATTAAAACATACATAAAATTCCAATGTATAGGTAAAAAGTGCAAAGTGCTGTAAACCAGTGCTTAAAGGAACCATTTTAATTCGAAATCACCATTGAGACCCATAGGTACTAAAGTTTTTAATTTATATATCCATTGCATCTCTGCCTTTGCAAGGCGGACCTCAATATCATTGCATCGCCAATTTGGATGTATTTGCTGGATTCCCCAAAATGATTTAATTTGACAAGGGTCACAATGGTGATTTTTCTTAAAGTGGGCTGACACAGTGTGACATTCAAAACCTTTTTTAATATTGTAGACGTGTTCTGATAGTCTGATTTTTAGACTTCTGGTGGTCTTTCCCACGTATACTAACCCACATTTGCATTCAATACAATACACAACGTTCCTTGTATTACAGGTTAAAAAATCTCTAATAGGATAAAAAGTCCCTTTCACTTGGAATTCCTTTATTTTACTAGGTCCCTTTGTGGCTTTGCACATTTGACATAGGCCGCAACGGTGGAAGCCCTGACTGCGGATGCTACTTCTTTTTGGTGCATCTAAAGCACTCCTTACTATGGCGTCTTTAATGGTTTTTGAACGTTTATATATAAAATGGGGGACCAAAGGGAGTTCAGGGCCTATCACAGGATCCTTTAAAAGGATCTTCCAATTTTTTTTAAAAATATTTTCTACTTCTTTGTGTTGGCAATGGTATTGGCTGATAAAGGACCATTGGGAACCATCATCCCTCTCTTTCTTGTTTTTATTATCCTTGTGGATCAGAGAATCTCTTGTGATGTTATTGACTCTTTCCCTTGCTGTATTAATTAAAGTTTGGGGGTAACCTTTTTCTATAAACCTTGCTTCCATTTCTTCAGATTGTTGCTGGAAGACAATAGGTTCTGTACAGTTTCTTTTTACCCTGAGAAATTGCCCATAAGGGATTGCATCCAGCCAATTACCATGATGCTGGCTGGTTTTGTCTATAAAGCTATTTGAATCTGTTGTTTTGCGAAAAACTTTCGTATTCAAATTGCCTTCTTTTACATATAAACAAAGATCTAAGAAATGTAATTCTTCTTTACTCATAGAAAAAGTCAATTTGATATCTTTGTCATTGATATTCAGTGATTCACAAAAAGATGTTAATTGTTCAGGGCTTTCATCCCAAAAAAACAATACATCATCGATGTAACGGCGCCAGAGCACCAGGCCCGACCCCAGCACCCCCCCATGCCATATGGTACTTGATTCCCAATATGCCATGAAGAGGTTGGCGTAGCTGGGGGCGAACCTGGTGCCCATCGCCGTACCAACCTTCTGCAAGTAATAGTGGCCGTTAAAGTAGAAATAGTTGTTCCTTAGAATGAATCTAATTCCGTTAAGAATAAATTCCTTCAGTTCTTCTGAATAGTCTGAACTGTCTAAATAGAATTTCACGGCTTCCACTCCTTGGTCTTCCTGTATAATGGTATAAAGGGTTGCCACGTCTGCGCTAGCCATAATATACCTTTCTTCCCATTTTATTTCACTGAGAACTTTAAGAACTTCATTCGAATCTTTTAAATAAGAATTAGTCTGTTTCACAAGGGGTTGTAGGTAGTGATCTATCATGGCAGATAAATTTGCAGTGATACTATTTGTCCCGGAGACTATCGGTCTACCTGGGGGGTGGAGGGGGTCCTTATGAATTTTGGGTAGGACATAAATGGTTGGTGTGGACGGATATTTTACATTTAGGAACTCAAACTCGGATTTAGTTATTGCCCCTTTTTCCAGGGCCTGTGTGGTAAATTCTACCAACATTTTAGTTATTTTAGGTAATGGGTCATTTTTTAATCTAACATATGTTTTACCATCTTGCAGTTGTTTATCAATTTCCCCAATATAATCGGCTATATCCATGAGTACCACACCCCCCCCCTTATCTGCAGGTTTAATTATCACTTCTTTCTGCTTTTTCAAAGATTGTAGTGCCTGCCACTCTTTTCTAGTTAGATTACACTTTTTCCGTTTTTTCTTTAGGACTTCTTCCACCTCCTCTAAGACTATTTTATTAAAACAATCTATGAAGGATCCTCGTTGGTGTGTGGGGTAAAATGTCGATTTGGGACGAAACTCGGACCCGGATGGACCTCCGGTGTCGTTTGTTTCTGTCCCTTCTTTATTTAAAAAGAATTTTTTTACAGTTAATTTTCTTATATATTTCTGTAACTCCACAAAAAAGTTAAAATCCTCAGTTTTACTCGTGGGGCAATATTTAAGACCTCTTTTAAGGACTCTTTCTTCATCTCTAGTTAAGATTTTTTTACTTAAATTAAAGATTTTTGTACCGTTATCTTTACCTTTATCATTAACTGGTTCCGTTTGTGTATTTAAAGATTTTTTTGTTGTTGTTGTTCGGTTCCTATTCCTAATATTTTTCCCTCCTCTTTTACCACGTTTTTTTCTATGTTTGAAATTGTGTTTAAGGACATGTTTTGGAAAAGATCTCTCCTGAGTTATCTTCTCCATCTGTTTCTTGGAGTGCGGTCTAAAAAAG
Organism: Crinia signifera; assembly: GCF_055691185.1. NCBI lineage: Eukaryota > Metazoa > Chordata > Amphibia > Anura > Myobatrachidae > Crinia > Crinia signifera. The sequence continues at coordinate 207,149,558 of NC_139217.1, read as the reverse complement.
AAGGGGAACCTTGTTGGGTTTCCTGTAACGGGGCATACCGATTATGGTGAGTTGGTTCTTCTAGATCCTCCACAAATTCTCTATTCGGCCACCTTGATCTAGAATTAGACTCATTTTGATGTCTATTCCTAGGAGTAAAAAATCTTTCTTTAATAGGATGGTTATTGTTATTACTACGCCAATTTTTTAAATTGGTCCTGTCTGATTTTGTCCATTTTTTGGTTATCTGTTTTCCTCCCATTTGACTTTTGGGTGGTGGTGGACCTTTTGGGACAGTGGGGACTGTGACTTTAGGGGGATTATTCCCCTGTGATGATGTTGGGGGAGTATCAATGGCGTTAAGATCTCTCAAATATTTTTTTCTCTTCTTTTCCCTTAACTCTCTATTATCTTTAGATAGTTTTGACATTAATTCTTTTTCTGATGATTTAAAGTCTTCTAATTCTTTAAAGGGGTCTAGACGTTTTTGTAATCGTTCTAACTCCTCATTAATGGAAGTCAAATTTTTCTTACGCTCCCGTATGATTAAGCCCATTAACTTTAGGCTACATTGTTTAAGGACTTGTTCCCAGTCTTTAGTGAATTCATCACTGGCATCGGTTAAAGAGGCCAATTTTTGAATTTTAAGACCTTTAGGTACCAAGTCCTCTGAGAGGTAGCGTTCAAGAGTGTTGACCTCCCACCAACAGCGGTTTTCTTTGAGTGTTAGAGTTTCTAATTTTTTCATAGCAGTTTTTAGATCACCCCCACACTCATCTATACAAGAATTATCCTTAGAAAAAATACCATTTAGGAGTTCATTTCTATTATCTCGAAATGATAACATTTTTAAATGCAGCTAGGAATATGATCACACTAGGTGGAAATTTGGCAATAACAGAGTAACAGGTGTATGATCTCCACAGCGCAAAATATCACAATCAGCCCAGGGTGATACACAATAAGCTTCCACCATAAAAAGCTTTTTGAGAAAACATGCACACAATAAATGGTTTGTGACACACCCACTGGCGAATGATATTCACTTACAAAAGTAAGTACATGATTGAAGGATCCAATAAATGTTCTATAATAAAAACAACAAAGAGACCATAGTGCAATACTGTAGGGCAACTGGATAAATGAAATTCAATTATTGCACTCACAGACTGGATAATTAAATGCGCATGTCAAAAAGGGGTCTTTTCCTGAACCCAGATTTTTGCGAGAATTTTCCTCCAGTTAAGTTGACCTAGAATGCTGAAAAAAGGCCAGATAGAAAAAAGGCCTTTTTTCAGCATTCTAGGTCAACTTAACTGGAGGAAAATTCTCGCAAAAATCTGGGTTCAGGAAAAGACCCCTTTTTGACATGCGCATTTAATTATCCAGTCTGTGAGTGCAATAATTGAATTTCATTTATCCAGTTGCCCTACAGTATTGCACTATGGTCTCTTTGTTGTTTTTATTATAGAACATTTATTGGATCCTTCAATCATGTACTTACTTTTGTAAGTGAATATCATTCGCCAGTGGGTGTGTCACAAACCATTTATTGTGTGCATGTTTTCTCAAAAAGCTTTTTATGGTGGAAGCTTATTGTGTATCACCCTGGGCTGATTGTGATATTTTGCGCTGTGGAGATCATACACCTGTTACTCTGTTATTGCCAAATTTCCACCTAGTGTGATCATATTCCTAGCTGCATTTAAAAATGTTATCATTTCGAGATAATAGAAATGAACTCCTAAATGGTATTTTTTCTAAGGATAATTCTTGTATAGATGAGTGTGGGGGTGATCTAAAAACTGCTATGAAAAAATTAGAAACTCTAACACTCAAAGAAAACCGCTGTTGGTGGGAGGTCAACACTCTTGAACGCTACCTCTCAGAGGACTTGGTACCTAAAGGTCTTAAAATTCAAAAATTGGCCTCTTTAACCGATGCCAGTGATGAATTCACTAAAGACTGGGAACAAGTCCTTAAACAATGTAGCCTAAAGTTAATGGGCTTAATCATACGGGAGCGTAAGAAAAATTTGACTTCCATTAATGAGGAGTTAGAACGATTACAAAAACGTCTAGACCCCTTTAAAGAATTAGAAGACTTTAAATCATCAGAAAAAGAATTAATGTCAAAACTATCTAAAGATAATAGAGAGTTAAGGGAAAAGAAGAGAAAAAAATATTTGAGAGATCTTAACGCCATTGATACTCCCCCAACATCATCACAGGGGAATAATCCCCCTAAAGTCACAGTCCCCACTGTCCCAAAAGGTCCACCACCACCCAAAAGTCAAATGGGAGGAAAACAGATAACCAAAAAATGGACAAAATCAGACAGGACCAATTTAAAAAATTGGCGTAGTAATAACAATAACCATCCTATTAAAGAAAGATTTTTTACTCCTAGGAATAGACATCAAAATGAGTCTAATTCTAGATCAAGGTGGCCGAATAGAGAATTTGTGGAGGATCTAGAAGAACCAACTCACCATAATCGGTATGCCCCGTTACAGGAAACCCAACAAGGTTCCCCTTCTTTTTTAGACCGCACTCCAAGAAACAGATGGAGAAGATAACTCAGGAGAGATCTTTTCCAAAACATGTCCTTAAACACAATTTCAAACATAGAAAAAAACGTGGTAAAAGAGGAGGGAAAAATATTAGGAATAGGAACCGAACAACAACAACAAAAAAATCTTTAAATACACAAACGGAACCAGTTAATGATAAAGGTAAAGATAACGGTACAAAAATCTTTAATTTAAGTAAAAAAATCTTAACTAGAGATGAAGAAAGAGTCCTTAAAAGAGGTCTTAAATATTGCCCCACGAGTAAAACTGAGGATTTTAACTTTTTTGTGGAGTTACAGAAATATATAAGAAAATTAACTGTAAAAAAATTCTTTTTAAATAAAGAAGGGACAGAAACAAACGACACCGGAGGTCCATCCGGGTCCGAGTTTCGTCCCAAATCGACATTTTACCCCACACACCAACGAGGATCCTTCATAGATTGTTTTAATAAAATAGTCTTAGAGGAGGTGGAAGAAGTCCTAAAGAAAAAACGGAAAAAGTGTAATCTAACTAGAAAAGAGTGGCAGGCACTACAATCTTTGAAAAAGCAGAAAGAAGTGATAATTAAACCTGCAGATAAGGGGGGGGGTGTGGTACTCATGGATATAGCCGATTATATTGGGGAAATTGATAAACAACTGCAAGATGGTAAAACATATGTTAGATTAAAAAATGACCCATTACCTAAAATAACTAAAATGTTGGTAGAATTTACCACACAGGCCCTGGAAAAAGGGGCAATAACTAAATCCGAGTTTGAGTTCCTAAATGTAAAATATCCGTCCACACCAACCATTTATGTCCTACCCAAAATTCATAAGGACCCCCTCCACCCCCCAGGTAGACCGATAGTCTCCGGGACAAATAGTATCACTGCAAATTTATCTGCCATGATAGATCACTACCTACAACCCCTTGTGAAACAGACTAATTCTTATTTAAAAGATTCGAATGAAGTTCTTAAAGTTCTCAGTGAAATAAAATGGGAAGAAAGGTATATTATGGCTAGCGCAGACGTGGCAACCCTTTATACCATTATACAGGAAGACCAAGGAGTGGAAGCCGTGAAATTCTATTTAGACAGTTCAGACTATTCAGAAGAACTGAAGGAATTTATTCTTAACGGAATTAGATTCATTCTAAGGAACAACTATTTCTACTTTAACGGCCACTATTACTTGCAGAAGGTTGGTACGGCGATGGGCACCAGGTTCGCCCCCAGCTACGCCAACCTCTTCATGGCATATTGGGAATCAAGTACCATATGGCATGGGGGGGTGCTGGGGTCGGGCCTGGTGCTCTGGCGCCGTTACATCGATGATGTATTGTTTTTTTGGGATGAAAGCCCTGAACAATTAACATCTTTTTGTGAATCACTGAATATCAATGACAAAGATATCAAATTGACTTTTTCTATGAGTAAAGAAGAATTACATTTCTTAGATCTTTGTTTATATGTAAAAGAAGGCAATTTGAATACGAAAGTTTTTCGCAAAACAACAGATTCAAATAGCTTTATAGACAAAACCAGCCAGCATCATGGTAATTGGCTGGATGCAATCCCTTATGGGCAATTTCTCAGGGTAAAAAGAAACTGTACAGAACCTATTGTCTTCCAGCAACAATCTGAAGAAATGGAAGCAAGGTTTATAGAAAAAGGTTACCCCCAAACTTTAATTAATACAGCAAGGGAAAGAGTCAATAACATCACAAGAGATTCTCTGATCCACAAGGATAATAAAAACAAGAAAGAGAGGGATGATGGTTCCCAATGGTCCTTTATCAGCCAATACCATTGCCAACACAAAGAAGTAGAAAATATTTTTAAAAAAAATTGGAAGATCCTTTTAAAGGATCCTGTGATAGGCCCTGAACTCCCTTTGGTCCCCCATTTTATATATAAACGTTCAAAAACCATTAAAGACGCCATAGTAAGGAGTGCTTTAGATGCACCAAAAAGAAGTAGCATCCGCAGTCAGGGCTTCCACCGTTGCGGCCTATGTCAAATGTGCAAAGCCACAAAGGGACCTAGTAAAATAAAGGAATTCCAAGTGAAAGGGACTTTTTATCCTATTAGAGATTTTTTAACCTGTAATACAAGGAACGTTGTGTATTGTATTGAATGCAAATGTGGGTTAGTATACGTGGGAAAGACCACCAGAAGTCTAAAAATCAGACTATCAGAACACGTCTACAATATTAAAAAAGGTTTTGAATGTCACACTGTGTCAGCCCACTTTAAGAAAAATCACCATTGTGACCCTTGTCAAATTAAATCATTTTGGGGAATCCAGCAAATACATCCAAATTGGCGATGCAATGATATTGAGGTCCGCCTTGCAAAGGCAGAGATGCAATGGATATATAAATTAAAAACTTTAGTACCTATGGGTCTCAATGGTGATTTCGAATTAAAATGGTTCCTTTAAGCACTGGTTTACAGCACTTTGCACTTTTTACCTATACATTGGAATTTTATGTATGTTTTAATTACTTTTATTCTTAATATTATTGTTCTATTGTTTATATTTTGGGTATAATCAATGGACATTTATGGACTGGTACTATACCAATAAGAAAAATGGAGTATCAGCGTCAATTGTGAAAGAACCCCCATCAAAATGGCCGTGCGTTCCAAAAGACAGGAAGCCGCGCGGCAGCTGGAACGCAAACAAGGAAGTCAAGACGCGAGAACTGGTGTACGGCGGCGTCATCCATACGTCACATCCAGTTCCACAATGCGGAAGAAGCAGCTGTGGGGGATCTTTCTAATCATCGGCGGGGAATTTAAGAAGCCGCCCCGCTCGATGGCGACAACTTGCTTCTGAGGAAGGGCTCGTGTTAGCCCGAAAGCGCGCTCAAGCATTTGTCGCTACCGAACGGACCGGACGAGGGAACTACCCGTAGTCATCTGTGGGGGAACCTACACACTGGGATGTCTGTCCTCAGGACCGGATCGTTCTAACCCAGGATTGGGTGATATGCCTATTTGTTTTTATTCTTGTGAGTGTATCAATAAATTGTTTTTATGTTACCTCCCTGGTATTGCACTATCTGGCCTTTTTTCAGCATTCTAGGTCAACTTAACTGGAGGAAAATTCTCGCAAAAATCTGGGTTCAGGAAAAGACCCCTTTTTGACATGCGCATTTAATTATCCAGTCTGTGAGTGCAATAATTGAATTTCATTTATCCAGTTGCCCTACAGTATTGCACTATGGTCTCTTTGTTGTTTTTATTATAGAACATTTATTGGATCCTTCAATCATGTACTTACTTTTGTAAGTGAATATCATTCGCCAGTGGGTGTGTCACAAACCATTTATTGTGTGCATGTTTTCTCAAAAAGCTTTTTATGGTGGAAGCTTATTGTGTATCACCCTGGGCTGATTGTGATATTTTGCGCTGTGGAGATCATACACCTGTTACTCTGTTATTGCCAAATTTCCACCTAGTGTGATCATATTCCTAGCTGCATTTAAAAATGTTATCATTTCGAGATAATAGAAATGAACTCCTAAATGGTATTTTTTCTAAGGATAATTCTTGTATAGATGAGTGTGGGGGTGATCTAAAAACTGCTATGAAAAAATTAGAAACTCTAACACTCAAAGAAAACCGCTGTTGGTGGGAGGTCAACACTCTTGAACGCTACCTCTCAGAGGACTTGGTACCTAAAGGTCTTAAAATTCAAAAATTGGCCTCTTTAACCGATGCCAGTGATGAATTCACTAAAGACTGGGAACAAGTCCTTAAACAATGTAGCCTAAAGTTAATGGGCTTAATCATACGGGAGCGTAAGAAAAATTTGACTTCCATTAATGAGGAGTTAGAACGATTACAAAAACGTCTAGACCCCTTTAAAGAATTAGAAGACTTTAAATCATCAGAAAAAGAATTAATGTCAAAACTATCTAAAGATAATAGAGAGTTAAGGGAAAAGAAGAGAAAAAAATATTTGAGAGATCTTAACGCCATTGATACTCCCCCAACATCATCACAGGGGAATAATCCCCCTAAAGTCACAGTCCCCACTGTCCCAAAAGGTCCACCACCACCCAAAAGTCAAATGGGAGGAAAACAGATAACCAAAAAATGGACAAAATCAGACAGGACCAATTTAAAAAATTGGCGTAGTAATAACAATAACCATCCTATTAAAGAAAGATTTTTTACTCCTAGGAATAGACATCAAAATGAGTCTAATTCTAGATCAAGGTGGCCGAATAGAGAATTTGTGGAGGATCTAGAAGAACCAACTCACCATAATCGGTATGCCCCGTTACAGGAAACCCAACAAGGTTCCCCTTCTTTTTTAGACCGCACTCCAAGAAACAGATGGAGAAGATAACTCAGGAGAGATCTTTTCCAAAACATGTCCTTAAACACAATTTCAAACATAGAAAAAAACGTGGTAAAAGAGGAGGGAAAAATATTAGGAATAGGAACCGAACAACAACAACAAAAAAATCTTTAAATACACAAACGGAACCAGTTAATGATAAAGGTAAAGATAACGGTACAAAAATCTTTAATTTAAGTAAAAAAATCTTAACTAGAGATGAAGAAAGAGTCCTTAAAAGAGGTCTTAAATATTGCCCCACGAGTAAAACTGAGGATTTTAACTTTTTTGTGGAGTTACAGAAATATATAAGAAAATTAACTGTAAAAAAATTCTTTTTAAATAAAGAAGGGACAGAAACAAACGACACCGGAGGTCCATCCGGGTCCGAGTTTCGTCCCAAATCGACATTTTACCCCACACACCAACGAGGATCCTTCATAGATTGTTTTAATAAAATAGTCTTAGAGGAGGTGGAAGAAGTCCTAAAGAAAAAACGGAAAAAGTGTAATCTAACTAGAAAAGAGTGGCAGGCACTACAATCTTTGAAAAAGCAGAAAGAAGTGATAATTAAACCTGCAGATAAGGGGGGGGGTGTGGTACTCATGGATATAGCCGATTATATTGGGGAAATTGATAAACAACTGCAAGATGGTAAAACATATGTTAGATTAAAAAATGACCCATTACCTAAAATAACTAAAATGTTGGTAGAATTTACCACACAGGCCCTGGAAAAAGGGGCAATAACTAAATCCGAGTTTGAGTTCCTAAATGTAAAATATCCGTCCACACCAACCATTTATGTCCTACCCAAAATTCATAAGGACCCCCTCCACCCCCCAGGTAGACCGATAGTCTCCGGGACAAATAGTATCACTGCAAATTTATCTGCCATGATAGATCACTACCTACAACCCCTTGTGAAACAGACTAATTCTTATTTAAAAGATTCGAATGAAGTTCTTAAAGTTCTCAGTGAAATAAAATGGGAAGAAAGGTATATTATGGCTAGCGCAGACGTGGCAACCCTTTATACCATTATACAGGAAGACCAAGGAGTGGAAGCCGTGAAATTCTATTTAGACAGTTCAGACTATTCAGAAGAACTGAAGGAATTTATTCTTAACGGAATTAGATTCATTCTAAGGAACAACTATTTCTACTTTAACGGCCACTATTACTTGCAGAAGGTTGGTACGGCGATGGGCACCAGGTTCGCCCCCAGCTACGCCAACCTCTTCATGGCATATTGGGAATCAAGTACCATATGGCATGGGGGGGTGCTGGGGTCGGGCCTGGTGCTCTGGCGCCGTTACATCGATGATGTATTGTTTTTTTGGGATGAAAGCCCTGAACAATTAACATCTTTTTGTGAATCACTGAATATCAATGACAAAGATATCAAATTGACTTTTTCTATGAGTAAAGAAGAATTACATTTCTTAGATCTTTGTTTATATGTAAAAGAAGGCAATTTGAATACGAAAGTTTTTCGCAAAACAACAGATTCAAATAGCTTTATAGACAAAACCAGCCAGCATCATGGTAATTGGCTGGATGCAATCCCTTATGGGCAATTTCTCAGGGTAAAAAGAAACTGTACAGAACCTATTGTCTTCCAGCAACAATCTGAAGAAATGGAAGCAAGGTTTATAGAAAAAGGTTACCCCCAAACTTTAATTAATACAGCAAGGGAAAGAGTCAATAACATCACAAGAGATTCTCTGATCCACAAGGATAATAAAAACAAGAAAGAGAGGGATGATGGTTCCCAATGGTCCTTTATCAGCCAATACCATTGCCAACACAAAGAAGTAGAAAATATTTTTAAAAAAAATTGGAAGATCCTTTTAAAGGATCCTGTGATAGGCCCTGAACTCCCTTTGGTCCCCCATTTTATATATAAACGTTCAAAAACCATTAAAGACGCCATAGTAAGGAGTGCTTTAGATGCACCAAAAAGAAGTAGCATCCGCAGTCAGGGCTTCCACCGTTGCGGCCTATGTCAAATGTGCAAAGCCACAAAGGGACCTAGTAAAATAAAGGAATTCCAAGTGAAAGGGACTTTTTATCCTATTAGAGATTTTTTAACCTGTAATACAAGGAACGTTGTGTATTGTATTGAATGCAAATGTGGGTTAGTATACGTGGGAAAGACCACCAGAAGTCTAAAAATCAGACTATCAGAACACGTCTACAATATTAAAAAAGGTTTTGAATGTCACACTGTGTCAGCCCACTTTAAGAAAAATCACCATTGTGACCCTTGTCAAATTAAATCATTTTGGGGAATCCAGCAAATACATCCAAATTGGCGATGCAATGATATTGAGGTCCGCCTTGCAAAGGCAGAGATGCAATGGATATATAAATTAAAAACTTTAGTACCTATGGGTCTCAATGGTGATTTCGAATTAAAATGGTTCCTTTAAGCACTGGTTTACAGCACTTTGCACTTTTTACCTATACATTGGAATTTTATGTATGTTTTAATTACTTTTATTCTTAATATTATTGTTCTATTGTTTATATTTTGGGTATAATCAATGGACATTTATGGACTGGTACTATACCAATAAGAAAAATGGAGTATCAGCGTCAATTGTGAAAGAACCCCCATCAAAATGGCCGTGCGTTCCAAAAGACAGGAAGCCGCGCGGCAGCTGGAACGCAAACAAGGAAGTCAAGACGCGAGAACTGGTGTACGGCGGCGTCATCCATACGTCACATCCGGTTCCACAATGCGGAAGAAGCAGCTGTGGGGGATCTTTCTAATCATCGGCGGGGAATTTAAGAAGCCGCCCCGCTCGATGGCGACAACTTGCTTCTGAGGAAGGGCTCGTGTTAGCCCGAAAGCGCGCTCAAGCATTTGTCGCTACCGAACGGACCGGACGAGGGAACTACCCGTAGTCATCTGTGGGGGAACCTACACACTGGGATGTCTGTCCTCAGGACCGGATCGTTCTAACCCAGGATTGGGTGATATGCCTATTTGTTTTTATTCTTGTGAGTGTATCAATAAATTGTTTTTATGTTACCTCCCTGGTATTGCACTATCTGGCCTTTTTTCAGCATTCTAGGTCAACTTAACTGGAGGAAAATTCTCGCAAAAATCTGGGTTCAGGAAAAGACCCCTTTTTGACATGCGCATTTAATTATCCAGTCTGTGAGTGCAATAATTGAATTTCATTTATCCAGTTGCCCTACAGTATTGCACTATGGTCTCTTTGTTGTTTTTATTATAGAACATTTATTGGATCCTTCAATCATGTACTTACTTTTGTAAGTGAATATCATTCGCCAGTGGGTGTGTCACAAACCATTTATTGTGTATATGTGTAACAGGCATTATGTGTGTCATGTGTATAAGGACATTAATAATGTGCAACATATGTGTAATGGGCATTATGTGTGTCATGTGTATAAGGGCATTAATAATGTGCAACATATGTGTAAGGGGCATTATGTGTGTCATTATGTGTATGAAGGGCATTAATAAAGGTTGGCACAATGTGTAAGGGGCATTATGGTTATAAGGACATTAATAATATGTGTCATGTGTAAGGGGCATTACTGTGTGGTAATATCAGGGGTGCCGAGAGAAAGGGGTAGGTGGTATAAATTACCCAGGCCAAAGTCTGATGGAAGGGCCCAGTAGGGGCCCCGGGCCCCCTCCCCTTATGTGACAGCAGCAGCTGCAGCTCTTTTCCTCTGCCCAGCACGCACTGCTTTGTGCTGGGTTGCAGTGTGGCCATGGAGGTGCTTAAAATACAATATTTTCTCAGGATTTTTTTCTAAGGGTATAATGTGAATAATGTGAGGAGTAATGTACATAAGGTAAAGTGGTACTACTGTGTGATGTTACGTGAATAAGGGACACCATCGCATGATATAATGTGAATAAAGTTGCACTACTGTGTGGCATAATTTGAATTGCGGGTACTATTGTGTGGCCATGCCCCTTCCCAGCAAGAACACACCCCTGTTTGGGCTGTGCACCGAATGTGTGCGCTGTTTCTATTTAAAATATTGCGGGTAGGAGCACCAAAATGATGACTGCTATAATGAGGGTTGATGGTGCTGGGAAAGCGGAGCAGGGTCAGAGGTGGAACTAGTGGCGGTGCTAGGGGGCACCAGCCAAAATCTTACCTAGGGCGTCATTTAGGCTAGGGCCGGCTCTGAGTGCAGTAGCCACGTTATAAAACACGTGGCTTTGGTAGTGAGTGTTTATGTATGGTATATCAGCATATACACTATGGAGAAGGGCCAAATTACAGCAGAAACAACTGAGGGGAACGGACAGTAAATAGTTATGGTCGATGGAGCATCATGTTTAAATGAATGTATTCATTGTTAGGGCATGGCAACATCTACAATAAAAGCATTATCACATACTTTATATGAGTGTGGCAAGTAGGAAAGCCAAACCACAGCATATATACCAATTAAACATATTATTGAACTTTTTCTTCATTATGGGGGGAATTTACTAAAGGAAATTTGTAAAAAATAAGTATAAAAATAGGTGTATTTGTATCCAGAAATACACTTATTTTTGACATTTACTATCCCGAAAATATGGCAATTCATATTCGTATCAATACGAATACGAATTGACATATTTTCGGGATAGTAAATGTCAAAAATAAGTGTATTTCTGGATAAAAATACACCTATTTTTTACAAATTTCCTTTAGTAAATTCCCCCTATGTGTCTTCTTGTGCATTAAAAGGCTCCAGCCATCATTTAATATTTTTGGGCAGTCTGTGCAAACAATAGACATATCCTCCATGTGAACCTTACTGTGCCTTACAACAGTAGATTTGTGTTTAAATGTTTTCCCGCACTCAGCACAGGTATAAGGCCTCTCCCCCGAATGAACACGTTGATGTCTAAAGGCCCCCATACATTAGGCCGACTTGTCCTTAGGACAAGTCGGACCCACTTCTCCTGTGAGTCACCCGGCAGCTCCCCGGGAGGCTCACATACAATTTGGCACTTGATGAGCCAGTTTTTACATGTGATAAATCGCTTGCGATTTATCACATGTAAAACAAATGGGGAGCTGCAGGGCGGTGAGGAGCAGTGGGGCGGGCAGCGGCAGTAGTTGGGGCGGGCAGCGGCAGTAGTTGGGGCGGGCGGCGGCAGTAGTGGGGGCGGGCAGCGGCAGTAGTGGGGGCGGGCGGCGGCAGTAGTGGGGGCGGGCGGCGGCTCACAAATGAGTTCCCGGCGGGTGCCGGGTGCGGCGAGTGATGCTGACCCGGCCGGCATGCTGTGATCACTAATAGCAGCGCTGCCGCTGCGGGATGCACAGTGGCGGCTATTAGACTTTCAAAATACCTGTCAAATGACCGGCCGTTCTGTGATTGGCTGAGAGAGCTCTCAGCCAATCACAGTACGGCCGGTCATTTGACAGGTATTTTAAAAATCTAATAGCCGCCACTGTGCGTCCCGTCCCGCAGCGGCAGCGCTGCTATTTGTTATCACAGCATGCCGGCCAGGTCAGTGTGTCTGCCCGCCGTGCTCCCCCGCCCCCCGGTGTCTGCATGCATATGCCTGACAGGTGGGCAGGCATATGCATAGCATACAGGGAGGTCGGATGATCTTATGTGCTGACCGTCCGACCTCCATGATCCGGTCCGATGCGCACGGGACCGCGCATCGGATCGGATCATATATCACACACCTGCGATTTTGGGGCGATTTCATCCGGTTATTGGCCCAAAGTGCCGAAATCGGATGAAATCGTCCCAAAATTGTATAGTGTATGGGGGCCTTAACCAATGCGGAGTTGCCACTGAAACTTTTTCCGCACTCCGAACATGTAAATAATTTCTCATCTGTGTGGATTTTCTGGTGTCTCCCGAGGCTGGTTTCATCTGTGTAACATTTTCCACACTCGGGGCACACACAGGGTCTTTCTTTGACATGAGTTTTATGATGCTGTAAAAGTGCGGAGCTTTGGGTAAAGCGTTTGCCGCACTCTGTACAAACATATGGCCTTTCTCCTGTATGAACCCTCTGATGAGTAACCAGGTTGGAGTTGCTGCTAAAGCTTTTTCCACACATACTGCACATATATGGCTTCTCTTTTGTATGGACTCTAAAATGCGCTCGAAGCTGTGTGCTGCAGGAAAAACTCTTCCAGCACACAGTGCAATGCCACGATTTTTCTCCTGTGTGAACTTTCCTGTGCTTTACCAGGTTTGAACTGCTGCCAAAATGTTTGCCACATTCTCTGCAGCAGTAGGGCCTTTCACTTGTGTGGATCCTCGTGTGAGTGATAAGATGTGCGTTCTGTGTAAAGGTTTTCCCACATTCTGAGCAAGTGTAGGGTTTAACTTCTGCGTGAACTCTCAGGTGCCTAAAAAGACTGAAGCTTTGTGTAAAGCATTTTCCGCATTCACTACATATGTAAGACCTTTCTCCAGTGTGAGTTCTCAGATGCACAATGTAGTTTGGCTTTCTGTTAAATTGTTTCGCACAATGCTCACAAGAAAACTTAGCCTGATCCTTAGTGCATGTATTTGTTGTATCAGAGTTTTCATTCACAGCCTTTCCTATGCGAGAGAGCTTCCTGTGCGGTAACTCCTTTGGAGAATCATTTTCTGTCTTTCTGCAGTGTCTCTTTGGCTTGGAATTTACTGTATTGCCTTCTTTGTCATTCTTAGTTTTACTACTTGAATTTTTCATGGTTAAATTGGGAAGCTGGATGTTTACGTACCGATCACTGGGTCATCTGTTAAAAATTAATGACACATTAGCTTAGGAGAAACTGTACACATTATTTCTATCTTGTTTGATATCCAAATTGTCTTACTAGTTTTATATTCTATGAAAGCTCACTGAAGAAAGAACACTTGCAATGCAGTAGTTGTAAACATTAAATATACCAAAAATCTGAAAAAACAGTACAGTAACTGTGAGTAATGTGGAAGAATAACCAACACATGTGCATCAGTGCCCCTCAGTAGAAATCTACCATCCCCATAGCATACCTCCCAACACTCACGATTTCAGCGGGACAGTCCCGATTATCGGGTCCTGTCCCGCTGTCCCACCCGCGGCCGGAGGTGTCCCGCTGCGGGGGGTGTGTGCCAGTTGGGAGCCCCCCCCCCCAATTTGACAGAATTGCACAGTGTCTATTCCCGGGCCGAAAATGGGGACGCGACTCATTTGCATAAGCCGCGCCCCTCATTTGCACAAGCCGCGCCCCCTTTTTGGATGCTCGCGCGGCCTATTTCTGCAGCTACAACGTTGGTAGGTATGCCATAGGGGTATGGGTTGTTAGGTTGACAATCAAAAGGTCGACCACTATTAGTAGACAATCAACAGGTCGACACATCAAAAAGGTTGACACCATTAAGTTGACATGACCAAGAGGTCGACAAGCAAATTGTCAACATGAAGGTTAACACAAGCTTTTTTGGTGTCTATGTCGACATGGACACTGTTGTAGTGTACGCCATCCCATCGTATGGCTCGTATTCTCCCTCCATGCCCACTGGGATGGTCAAGTATGAACAAGTCTGTTTAAAAAAAAAAAAAAAACATGATAAACTCATGTATCACACGGGACAGACTCAGGGGTAGGTGCTTTCTCCCCCCTGGGCAACCAGTTAGAGCACTTCCAATGCCACTCTTCTGCCTTTATGCCAGCCTTAATATGCTAGTAGCAGTCCCCAAAACCCATGCAAGTACCAATGTTTTGTTAATTCTGCATGTCACACTCACAGTGCTACTTAGCCAGTAGGCAGACCCAGTCAAGTCCACTGCCCCATACATTCTGTGATACCCCTTTCACACCAGAAAATGCAGGGACCCACCCGAGAATATGGCCCAGGGATCATGCCTGGCCATTCCTGGGTTGGCCCCTTTCACACCAGAAAAGTCCCTGCATTTTCTGGTGTGTGAAGGGAACAGGAATGAGGCAGGGAGGAGGCGTGCTCGTGGCAGGGAGTACTCACCCCTGTCGCTGGACCTCGGTACAGGCTGGGGATCCACACAGACGGCAGGCGCAGATGACAGGTCAGACGGTGGGTGCAGATGATGCAGCTCTCCGGGGGCAGTGAGAGCACTGGAGAGCTGCGTCATCTTCATCCACCTCCTTTCCTGTCATTTGCGCCCGCCGCCTGTGTGGATCCCCGACCTGACAGCACACCGAGGACCGGCAACTCGGGTAAGTACCCCCTATCCCTTTCACACTGGCCAGGACCCCGGGTTGAACCCAGGAACAACCCTGCTCCATAGCAGGGTTGGAATCCCGGCAATTTTTGCAAGGATTTTGGCCCGGGAACCTTACACACCAGCGCTAGTTGCTGTCCCAACCCGGGAAATTAGGTTGTGTGAAAGGGGTAGGAGAGTAAAGCTGGTTACACTCCTTAAGATTGGGTGATTGTCATTTGCTCCCATACATTACCAAATAGTTTTTCCCACCAGATTGGGCAGATAAGGGTGGAGTGATATAAATAGCTGTGGCAGGGATTGCATTATTGGCGGGGATTGCATTAACTATCAATCGTCAAAATTGTTGGTGACATTGGTGCTTAACACTGACACGCTGGCAGCTGTTACTGACAATGAGACAGTATCAGGAGTCTAAGCTGGTCCTGTCTCTTCTCAGGCTTGGCTCACTGGTACCACTGCTGCTGACACCAGATAGCAGTGGCTGACAAAGTGACAGACACTTTGGTCAGGTCATACTAGTTGGCATCTCAAGGCTCTCTATTAGTGAATAAGCAGTAAGTGACAGTGTCAATCACTCATTGCTTGTTTGGCACAACGGGGCAGATGTATTAAGCCTTAACAAGAGATAAATGCAAGAGTGATAAGGAGAGAAAAACGCCCAGCCAATCAGCTCCTTACTGACTTTTTTCAAACACAGGCTGTAACATGGCAGTTAGCAGGTGATTGGCTGGGGGTTTATCTCTTGTTAAAGCTTAATACATCTGTCCCAATGTACTTCTGAATCAGACCCAATGTTTTGTAATGTAATACGCCAGAGGGATAAACACTAACCTGGCAAGACTGCTCTATAGGGAGCGCAGGCAGCCAAAGATGGCGCCCGGAGCGGCATAGGGGGGCGGGGCTGTTGCGGACGGAGGACCGAACGGCGGGTAGCTAGGGGGGGGGGGGCAGGCAGGTATGCTGACCCCCATTTCACACCTGGCACGCTGGCCAGCCAGTCAGGGGGAGCGGGGGGGAGCCTGGCTGGGAAGGGGTTAAATGCCAGAGCCGGCGGGGGAGGCAGCATTCCTCCACAGAGCACGGCCGGGCAGCAGATCTAACAGCATTCCGGAGCAAGGCAACTCACCACATCCCCGGCAGCAGCAGCACCACATCCCCGGCAGCAGCAGCACCCAGCTCCGATCCGAGGCAGAACGAAGGGAGCACAAAGGCAAGTCCAGCTTACCTGCCCAGCAGCATCCAGCAGCCTTGAGTCACCCGGCGGCACAGCGTCGGCCTCTCTGCCCAGAACTTCGCAGGGGCTTGCTGGGCAACAGCATTATACAGCCAGCAGCCTTAAGGGTCCGGAAGAGCAGCCACATCCAGATAGCGCAAGGCAGCATGGAGATCCCAGCACCCAGACCGTCCAGAAGCAGGAAGCAGCCCAAGCGTTTCAGGCAGGAAACGGGGGAGGAGCCCAGCAGCAAGGGAGACCAGAGAGCTGCTAGTCGGAAGCAGCAGCAGCAGCAGAAAGGTACACGGCAGGAGGGTGCGCCACCTGGTGGCCGCAATGCAGCAAAGCGCCCAGCAGGAGCACTGGAAAATAACGCTGAAGCACCAAGCCCTGTGCCCAACAGTTTGATTGCCACAATTGATGACAACGTGCCGGCAGTGGCAGAATCGGACAGGCCGGAGTCCGACGGCGGGGCACAATTACCGGGCATTACCTCACACCTGGCCAGCCCCAACTTACCTTTCACACAGCAGTGGCATCGCATCCATAGCACATCCGAGGAACGAGCAGCGTGGGTTCAGCAGGCAGCAACGCAGCTGTATGCTGCCTTGGCGCAGCCCACCACCACCACAGCCGCATCCTCATCACACCACGACAGGGGGTCGCCACCTTTCCTGCGCATGGCAGGGAGGGACCGGTCACATCAGCGCCAGTCCCCCGTGGCATCACCAACAAGGAGCAGGCATCATCACCCCAGGTCCCGCACTGAGCGGACCGGCCGTCGTAGCTGCAGTTGCACGCGGCGGCCAGAAAGGCGGGAGCGCACTTGCCAGCGCGAAGAGCAGGATTTCCTGCGCAGGGGGAGGGGGGCCAGCAGAAGCCGGCAGAGTCCACAAAGTTCCCACGGCAGCAATCATACACGCAGGTACCACGGGTCAGAGCACCGTTTTACCCCCCGCATGTCACCGCAGAGGAGAAGAAGCCCATATTACAGCACACCAAGAAGGTACCATGACAGGCACTCAAGCAGAAGAGAGCGAGGCCAGCAGCAAAGCACGGGCTCCGCTATGGTCGGCGTGGCTTCTACATTCACGCCCCAGCAGGCGCAACTCGCTCGGTCACCTCCTTGCGCTCTGTCCGGCGCAGGTGACGGGGGACGCGAGAAGAACATTCCAGCTATCAACGCAGGAGCGGAGCAGACGGTACATGGGATTGGTAAGACAAATGTCACTAACGATAACCAGCATAGCATGTGTAGTACACCAGGAAATGTATGCAATAGCCAGAATGCTAGCAATGCTGTAGATGATGTTGTTTCACAAAATGTATGTATTACACCAGGCAGGGCTCAGGGAGTTAGCAATGCCACAGGTGATGTCATAGGGGCGACCAGTACGGTTTTGCTAAGTACAAGTATTACACCGGGAGGGGGCCCACACACCAGCAGCGTGTCACAGGGGGACCTCGATTTAAAGGAGGGCCCCGTAGAGTCAGATGAGGATGAGGCGTGCAGGGTTTTAAGGGAACAATTGAGGGCCGCAGTAGCCAAATGGAAAAGCAAGATGGGTAACATCCCAGGGGCGGACGCGGTCAGGGAACAATTGGGCGGGATACAGCCGGATAAGGTGGCATCTTTTGTGCAAGGCAACACCGCCATGGGATACGCATTTGGGTCAGTAGCGGCACACTTGCCAGCTGTGACCAGGAAGGAGATAGAAAAAGGGGCTTTTAAAGATATATGTTCTTTAACAGCAGCAGGACTAAGGGATAAGGAGAAGGCCAAGCCAAAAGGGGGGACGCAGGGTGATAGCTACAAAACTATTGAGCATTGGCTTAGTGGCATGTTCGCCTACACAGCGTGCTATACGGAGGCCAACCCCGAGGCATGGCTAGGCCTATCACGATACACGGATTTCGTCTACAACGCATACAAGGAGCAAGGGGGCTCAGTATGGCGTAGATATGACGAAGACTTCAGGGCGAAGGCTGCGGGCAGGAAGCCTATAGACTTCGGCACTAGGGACGTAGACCTATGGCTTAACGCACAGTCAGCAGGCCTAGCAGAAAAGGCAGCAGCGCCGCAAAAGGTAGCAGCAGGGAGGCCTAGCACGCAGAAGCAAGACCTTAAATGTTGGGCATTTAACGACATGCGCTGCACCCGCACTCAGTGCAAATTCAAACACGCATGCAGCACATGTGGCGCTAACCACGCAGCCAAAGAATGCACCAGGCAAGGGGGTAATTACAAGAAAAAAGTACCCACAGTGCCAGGACCTAACAAAAGCAGTTAGTCCTGTCAACATTGACAGGATCCTGGCGTGGCTAGCCAGATATCCTAAAAGGGGGGAAGCCAAAATGCTGCGGGAGGGTTTCAGGGAGGGTTTCAAAATTCCAATCACGAGGGAGGTCGCACCCACGGGCAGCTCAGCAAACCTAAAGTCCATTAGGGAGCAGCCGGGTTTGGTGTGCGAGAAGATTACTAAGGAACTGGCACTGGGAAGGATGGCAGGGCCATTCCTAGCCCCGCCAGTTCCAAGGCTAATCATATCACCTTTGGGGCCGGTCCCAAAGAAGGCAGCGGGTAAGTTTAGGCTCATTCAGCACCTGTCACACCCCGAAGGGGGCTCAGTGAACGACGCGTTAAACAAGGAGGAATGTTCTGTGCAGTACCAGTCTTTTGACTCCGCAGTCAAGATGATACGGGCACAGGGCAGGGGAGCACTGATGGCAAAGTTAGACATCGAGTCAGCTTTTAGGTTGCTTCCCCTGCATCCGGAGAGCTTTAGCCTTATGGGCCTAAACTTTGACGGATACTTCTTCATAGACAAATGTTTGCCTATGGGCTGCGCAATATCATGCGCCTTCTTCGAGGCGTTCAGCACTTTCTTGCAGTGGTGCTGGCAGGAGCGCACAGGGTCAGGGGCGATAGCACACTACCTGGACGATTTTCTGGTGGCAGGGCCGCCAGGGTCGCCACGATGCGGGTACTTTCTGGGTGAACTACAGGCAATGCTGGAGGATTTCAGCGTGCCTATCGCGCCAGAAAAGACAGAAGGGCCCAAAGCGGTCCTATCTTACTTGGGCATAGAAATCGATACAATCAGGCAGGAGTGCAGGCTCCCATGGGATAAAGTTGAAAAGCTGGGTAGGGAGGTGGGGCATTGCATCAGGGCTAAAAAGGTGACTCTGTGTCACCTGCAGTCCCTGTTGGGAAGCCTCAATTTTGCATGCAGAGTGATCCCCATGGGCAGGATATTCAAGAGGCGGCTGGAGCAAGCCACCGCTGGCGTCGCAAAGAAACACCACTTTGTGCGCACTACTAAGGAACTCAGGGAGGACCTGCAGGTATGGGCAGAATTCCTACGGAATTTCAACGGAGTGCGGGTTTGGCCCGACGAGTTTCGGCCCAATCACATGATGCAGTTATTTACAGATGCTGCCGGGGCCACAGGCTTCGGGGCATATTGGCAAGGGGAGTGGTGCGCGCAGACGTGGCCGCCCACATGGGAAGCCATAGGCCTAACTAGGAACTTGGCAGCATTAGAGTTATTCCCAATAGTGGTAGCAGTTACCATTTGGGGAGAGCGGCTTGCCAATAGATAGATTCAGTTTTGGTGCGACAACCTGGGGGTTGTTCAAGCTTTGAACAGCCAGCGGGCGTCGTCAACGCCAGTCGTCCGGCTGCTGAGGCGGTTGGTAGCAGAAAGTCTGCGGTACAACATTACATTCAGGGCAAGGCACGTGCCAGGGGTTGAGAACGGGATAGCCGACGCACTGTCCAGGCAAAATTGGGAGGCATTCAGGGCAGCAGCACCGCAAGCCAGCCTAACAGGCCTAACATGCCCCTCCTGTCTCTGGCAGGTTGCCAACCCGAGCTAGAAAATCTGGTGGAGCGGTCACTGGCACCAAGAACATGGAAGGCATACAAGGCCGCCTGGGGAAGCTGGCAACAATTCCAAGCGGCGGTAAGCTGCAGGGGTCAAACGGTCCCACAACAGATCTTGGGATTCTTAGCAAAACTAAGGAGGGAGGGGGCATCCAAGGCCAAGGCTGGCGCCTTGTTGGCGGGCATAGCTTTCTTCCAGAAACTGGCTGGCGAGAAGGACGAGACAAAGTCTTTCATGGTGCAGACAATTATGAGAGGTTGGGCAAGGGCAGAAGTTAGGAGACCCGACCCAAGGGAGCCAATCACGTTGGAAAGGTTAAGGACCCTCCTGTGCCACGTCCCCACAATATGCAGGGATCAGGGCGAAGCAAGGTTGTTGCGAGCGGCATTCGCGATGGCTTTTAGCGGGGCATTTAGCATTAGCGAACTCGTAGCGAGAGCGAAGCTCTCGGCGGGAGATGGCCTGCTGTACGGGAACGTGGCGGTAACCAGCAGCGCGGTGCTGTGTAAAGTGCATAGATCCAAAACGGATCAGGAGGGTAAGGGAAACTGGGTACAGCTGTGCAGACACAGCGAGGCATTGACATGCCCGGTGGCAGCCGTACGGGACTATTTGGAAGTCAGGCCAGAATGCGGGGAGCAATTCTTGGTACACTGCAATGGGTCACAGCTGACAAAGTACCAGTTTGCAGCAATTTTGAGGAAGTGCGTGGCGGCCAGCGGCTGGGAAGCCGGAAAGTTTAGCACGCACTCATTTAGAATCGGCGCAGCAACATCAGCTGCCGGGGCAGGCCGGGCGCCGGACGAAATTAGGGCTATAGGCAGATGGAGGTCAGATCGCTACAAACTTTATGTTAGGCCAGTCACGAACAATGCAGCAGCAAATTACCATCGCCACCCTCCTCCCCCTTTTCCACAGGGCCAAAAGAGGCAAGGCGCATATGGATCGTGGGCCATTCCTACATACATTGGGCGGAAGTCAGGGCCGCATTCAGACATATTCAGTTCGGCTGAATCTCCTGGTTCGGAAAAAGGGGGATGAGGTGGGGCGAGCTCAGGGAAGTGCTCTTGCGCGCGGAGAGAGCTACGGGCCACCCAGAAGTGTTGGTCATACATTTGGGGGGCAATGACTTGGGCAAAATACAGTCCGTGGACTTTAAGAGAGTAATAAAGGACGACCTAACACGGGTGAAAGGGTGCTGGCCCGAATTGCGCATTATATGGTCCAGCATCATTCCCAGGCTAGCCTGGCGGGGTGCGCGCAATGGAGCGGCAGTGGAAAGGACCAGGAAGAAAATTAACGTAGCAGTCGGGAGATGCGTCGAGGCCTTAGGGGGAGTCGTCATACGACACCCGGATATAAACCAGAAGATGGTGGGTTTATACAGGGGCGATGGGGTGTACTTGTCAGAGGTCGGCATAGACCTGTTCAACAATGCACTGCAGGAGGCGCTGGAGTCATGAGCTAAGGGCATATGGCAGGGTGGGGGTTTTTCGGCCCAGGCAGGTCAAGGGGGCCTCAGTGGCGGGAAGAAGCGGTGCGCAAGGCATCGGGACAGGAGGAGCCAGCTGAGGTTCGCAGATTCACCCTCGGTCGGGCCGCACGCCAGGCTCTAGCTGTCGACGGCAGGCCGTCCGGCTGCGCGCCAGGCAGGGGGTGATCTGCAGGGGCTGGCCCACAGGGGGGGCGTAGCCAAGGGCCTACAGCATAGGCAGGGGGCACGCCCCTACATCATAAATCAATGAAGGTAATTGATCGGGAGCTTGCCTTGCCCACCGTTCTCTGTCCCTCCCCTGCAATATGTATTTAGAGGTATTAATAAACTGTGGCCAATGATTCAATCCCACATACTGTCTCTGAGCATGATTTCGGTTGGGGGGTTGAGAGTGAGGTTACACGAAGGACACAGCACACAGCCCTCGCACCCAGGGGTGAAAGTATGGCGGTACGGGGTGGTACGGCGTACCGCTAAAACATATGGTGCCGGTACCCCGTACCGCCATAACAAATGACCCCCGACACTCACTGCGCATGCGTGGCCCAGCCGGTGCCTGAGGCGGCGCACAGGACCTCCTGTCTCCTCTCCTGCAGTTATAGTGCACTTGCAGTACGGCCAGGCGTCAGGGAACACTGCAAGCTCCACCCGACAGCAAGCTCTGCCCGCACAGACCCTGCGAAGCCTCATAATGCTGCTGCAGTCGGCTACGCTGTGCCTCTCCGCGGCTGCCGTAAAGCCCACACAGTGCCACAGCTGAGTTCATTGGCACACAAGAGAAATTGCGCAATCCTGTCCCCAGCTATATAGCGCTGGAGCCAGAAACCGGGCATCGGAGGAGGTCAGTGCTCTGAGTGCTGCGCCGCTATGCATGTCACTGGGGGATTACTGAAGGCATTGCGACACACAGTCCCCCTCCCCCCATGTTCTGTAACCTCGCTCTCATGTTCTGTCACTCCATTACACATACCTCTGTGCACTGCTATTGCCCTATGTTCTGTAACAGTTACAGACCCTTCGAGTGGCGTAACTATAAGGTAGCACAATGCGCACTGAAGACCGTTCTGCCACTGTGGAAGGCTGTCACAGTCGCCAGCGTTTAGTGCCGTGCAGAGGCTGAATCCAGCCTGACCATGCTGTTAGCACTAGTCTGTCTGTTCTGTTCCTGACTGGTGGTGACCTCATAACGCTGCGCCTCTCTCCTTCCCTGCGGTCTGTCTCTTCCTGCTGTCGAGGAGCAGGGAGAGCAGCACAGGAGCAGATTCATAGAGCGATGAGCAGCCTTTCCCCATCTGCTGAGTAGCATTACATATTCTGGCAGAGAGAGCAGAGGGAGCCCGGAAGCCAACCCCTAAACAGTGCAGGAGCTAGGACCCAGTGACTGCACTGAGATCAGCAGGACAGGACACTGGACCAATCAGAGACTGTTTCAGTGCAGGCCAGGAAGGGAAGCAGACAGTTACAGTATGGCTTCATCGGGACTCGAGGAGCTGTGCCATCCCCGGCAGGAGCAGCCAGAGGTACTGTACAGAACACGCTCCCTGGTCTGTCTCTCTCTCTCACCCTCTCTCACCGTGGTCTCTCTCTCTGACCCTGGTCTATCACTTTCTCTCTCTCTGACCCTGGTCCCTCTCTCTAACCCTGGTCTCTCCCTCTCTGACCCTGGTCTCTCTCTCTCTTTTTCTCTCTCTCTATCTGTCCCTGCCCCCCCCCCAGGCCGTTCTCTCACCTCTCAACCTCTCACTTAAGCCTAATACACACTAAGTGATATTTTAATTGATATTACTCATTTAGCCCATTCTGAGCGATATTGTTTAAAATATCTCTTTGTGTGTGTATGCTAAATATTGGTGATGATGTGCATGCTCCCGCCAGTCATAAATGATGCCACCAACTCCAGCAGTTGCCCCCTCCGCCTTGCCACAATCAGCATTATGGTTATAAACATCGCGTAGGACGTACTCCGCTTAACTCACAATCAAAAACACATCTAATATAATATGTGTGCTGAGGTGGGGCCTCCAGTGATGTTAGGGTACTGGGCCCCGGAATTTCTGTCGCAGCCCTACCTGGAGCTTCTCTCACTCTGGTCTGTCTCTTTCTCTGACCCTGGTTTGTCTCTCTCTCTCTGACCCTGGTCTCTCTCTCCCTCTGTCTCTCTCTGACCCTCTCTGTCTCTCTCTTTGGTCATTACGGTGTGTGACGTATAGCGTTAGGGGCAACGCGATGTGTTATGTATAGTGTAAAGTGCATTACGGTGAGTGGCATGTAGTGTAAGGTGCATTATGGTGTGTGGTGTATAATGTAAGGTGTATTACGGTGTGTGGCGTATAGCGTTAAGGGCATTACGGTGTGTTGTGTATAGTGTAAGGTGCATTACGGTGCATGGCATGTAGTATAAGGTGCATTACGGTGCGTGGCATGTAGTGTAAGGTGCATTATGGTGTGTGGTGTGTAGTGTAAGGTGCATTATGGTGTGTGGTGTATAATATAAGGTGTATTACGGTGTGTGGCGTATAGCGTTAGGGGCATTACGGTGTGTTGTGTATAGTGTAAGGGGCATTACGGTGCATGGCGTATTCCTGTCACCCACTATGTCCCCGTCACCCACTAGCTACCTCACCCACTATGTCCCT
Source organism: Crinia signifera (assembly GCF_055691185.1). NCBI lineage: Eukaryota > Metazoa > Chordata > Amphibia > Anura > Myobatrachidae > Crinia > Crinia signifera. The sequence goes on along the minus strand of NC_139217.1, from coordinate 207,125,242 downwards.
GTCACCCACTAGCTACCTCACCCACTATGTCCCTGTCACCCACTTTCTCTGTCACTCACTAGCTTTATCACTCACTATGTCCCTGTCACCCACTAGCTACCTCACCCACTATGTCCCTGTCACCCACTTTCATCCGTTTTCTCTGTCACTCACTAGCTTTATCACTCACTATCTCCCTGTCACACACTAGCTAAATCACCCACTTATCTGCCTGTCACCGACTATTTCCATCACCCACTATCTCCCTGTAACGCACCATCTCTGTCACCCACTATGTCCATATCATCCACTATCTCTGTCACCTACTAGGTACATAACCCACAGTGTCCCTTTCACACACTAGCTACATCACCCACTTATCTGCCTGTCACCCACTATTTCCATCACACACTGCCTCCCTGTCACCTACTATCTCTGTCGCCCACAAGATACATACGCAACTATCTCCCTGTCACCCACTATCTCCGTCACCTATCTCCATGACCCTCTATCTCCCTGTCTCCCACTATCGCCATCACCCACCAGCTACATCACCATCTAACTACATCCTCCACAATCTCCATGTCACCAACTATCTCCCTGTCACTCACTATTTTATCACCCACTATCTCCTTATCACTGACTATCTCCATATCCCTCTATTTTCCTGTCCCTCACTATCTCCCTATAACCCACCAGCTTCATCATCACTATCTCCTTGTTACCCACTATCTCTGTCACCCAATATTTCCCTATCACTCGATATCTCCCTGTCACCCTCTCCCTCCTTGTCACCCACTATCTGTCACCCTGTGCCAGACAACGCCTGTCTCTCCCACTGTCACCCACTGCTTCATCCCAGTCGACCAGTGCATCCCCCCATTTTCACATATGCAGAAGGACATGACTGATGTGATGGATGCTAGGAGGGATGGAATATCTTTGAAGGTTGTGAAAAGAACCCAATAGGCTTCTATGGGGCCTTAATACATAATGGAAATGCGTCCGGAAGCAGTGTATTATTTGTAATAGGTATTACGGTGTGTGGCATGTGTAATGGGCATTACGATGTGTGGCATAATGTGTAACGGGCATTATGGCATGGGCAGTGGCACCGGAACGGGGGGGGCGAGGGGGCAGCTTGCCCCCCCCCAAATTACTGAGGCGGCGCTATCGGATTCCTGCTCGGCGCCGGCGGGCGGCTGATTAATCAGTAATATAGGCGGGCGGGCGGTGGGCTGATTAAGCATTGATTCAGCCTCCCACCCGTCCGCCTATATTACTGATCATGGCGGGCGGGGCTCAGGTGCTTAGGATGCTCTGGAAGCAGCATCCCGTGCGCGTACCTGCCGGGAGTCCCCCACCCCACCTGCTGTCTCAGACAGAGTGGGCAGTGAAGCACGGGCAAGTGGATGATCATGACGACGCCTGCCCGTGCGTCTGACGTCACATGGAAGAGCCGGACGGCAGAGGTCCTGTGCGCTGGCAGCTGTGGCGCAGGAAAGTGGGTGGGAGCCGCAGCAGTCTGTGTGGTTGAAGTGGACTCGGGGTAGGAATCCAGGGGACTGTCCTGTGTCTGGTAAGAGAGCCAAGCACAGCATTATATTTAATTTGTGTATGATCTGACAGTGTGCCCATTAGATCAAATAAATGTGCACTGTGTGTAACTACTGGGGATGTAAACATTTGTTGGGATTCATCTGCTAATGTATTGGAGGGGGGATAGTATGTAATAACAGTTATATTGTACAACTGTTGTTAAAGGTACTGCATCCAATTAGACATTATTTTCTAGTAACTAGGCAAGTTAGATTCATGGGGGGTGGGGAGGCGGGGTCATGAATTCACCCGCATCGCGTCACTGCCTCTGTGATACTGGAGGAGGCTTCCGGCGGCTATTTTTTTTTTGGGGGGGGGGGGGGGGTACATGAGAGGGAGTGGTGGCGGTGGTGGGCCGATTACTTGGCTTGCCCCCCAGGCTGAAAGTTGCCAGCCAGCCCCTGCCGCCCGCCCACATGGATGGCTACTGCTATCAGGGGGTAACATATAGCAATTTAGGGGGCGCCAAAATGAGATTATATCTTGCCCCCCCCAACCTAAAAACGTTCCAGCACCCCTGGGCATGGGTAATATGTATTGGGTGTGTGACATGTAACAGGCAGTCCTGTGTAGATTTTAGCCGCGCGCCTCCGGCGTGCAATATCCCTATTTACGGTTTGTCTGGCTCCTACACTTTGATCCTGGCCCCTACATTTTGTGTTCAGGATGCAATGCACAAGCCCAAGCAGAAATGTCATTGTGTTCTAAAGTTTTGTTATGTAGCCACTCCCCCTTGTGCCATATGACCACGCCCATAACCACACCCATAGCCACACCCATTTTTAGCCGCGCGCCTTCGGCGAGCAACACAGTACCACTAAAACATTTTTTCTACTTGCACCACTGCTCGCACCCTTATGCACATGTACACACAAAGAACACTGATGGTTCACAAGCTATGGTCACATACAATCAAACGTCATTGTCGATGGCAGAAACACTTCCAACTATTCACTCGCCCTATAACTGGATATCATTACTGTAGGTATTCCAAGTCGGTATATGGTCACTAGGTCGACAAGGGGAAGGTCGACATGGGGTTCATCAACAGCATCATTAGGTTGACAAACACAAGGTCGACAGTCAAAAGGTCAACATGCTGTTTTCAATTTTTTTGAGCCGACAGGCGGTATTTCATGCCCTACCATCCACTAGGGTGTGGCGGGAGAATAGAATAGTGTGCCGAGCACAGCGAGGCACCATGCCCGAATGCGATTTGGCACACCCCCACTATCCACATCACCCAAAGCATGGCGAGCGCAGCGTGCCCCACGAGGGGATGCAGAACGCCTCCTCCCGGCCTTTTCATACCTCCACTATCCACGTCGGTGTGAAGTTGATCTTATAAAGTGTGGTGAGTGCACGCAGATTGCTTTACATGTATTCCGCGTGCGCTCGCCACACTTTATAAAATCAACTCCGCGCTGACGTGTTTGTCAACCTAATGATGCTGTTGATGAACCCCATGTCGACCTTCCTAGTGGGGGTATGAAAAGTCAGGAGGACACGTTCCGCGTGCGCTCGCCACGCTTCGGGGTGACGTGCATAGTGGAGGTGTGCTAAATCGCATTACATGTGATCACACGCGATGCGATCTCTACAACGGCGTATGTAGGCAAATTGGGCATCCTGATAATACACAAGTACCCTCCTTTCAGTAGATTGTTTCAGCAAATGCAGATTGGAGATCTACAAAAAAAAGTGTGTATGCACAGACTGGATGTAGAATCAGTGACTCGTTCTCCAATAGTATTATATGGGGAAAGCAGCTCATAGGCTAGCAATAACTTTCGAATTGGAGCCACTTTGCCTGGGCTTTAGTACATTTGAAAATGCGGTAAAATCCCTGAAAGCATTTCTGGTTTAATACATCCCGCCCACAATCTGTTGCAGCAACAGCAAGCATTGTTAAATTTTCTGTGGCCATGACACATGCAAAGCTGGTGTCAGCCAAATGCATTCAGACATACAGTACAGCAGAGCATTCCAAAATAACACAGCTGAGATACATGTTCTGAACCTGGGGCCCACTACCATCGGTGCCATCTCTTGGTCCTCTGCAGAATTTTAGCAATATCATGGAGACATGTTTGTGTTGCAGATGTTCTGCCCCTACCACACCATTCCCACATGCAAAAGGCAGGCAAAGAGCCCAGACCTTAGACTTGACTCCTAGTAATAATAAAAACACTATTATTTAATTTCTTATATAGCACAGCATATTATGCTGGGCTTTACAATAGGAGACAGTGATAAAACAAACTGGGTAGTAACAAACCAACATAGAGGTAGGAGGGCCCTGCTCGCAAGCTAACTATCTATAGAATGCAGATGCAATACACAATGCACTGATGGTAGTGGTCCCCACCCTTATGCTGAACCAGCATCAGCTAAACTGCTATACTGTGCCAAGAGCGATAACTTCCATAATGAAACCTATTTTTATGATATAGGCCAGGGGAGATATACTTCTGATAGTTTTACATTGACCACTATTAGTTCTATATCGAGTCAAACAAGGGTTCAACAATGTGTCACATTACATTTACGGCAATGTGGTATCTATGAGTTACAGCAGGGGATAACATACCACTGCACGGTGGAGGCTGCCGACAGAGGTTTTACTACAAGTCCCAGCAATCCCTGCGACCAAAAGATGTGCAGAGGATGCTGGGACCATTTTCATGACAGCGGCTCCGCTATTTCTCCGAGCACAGCACCCGGCGGCGCACTCTAATATTAACACAGTCGCTAACCACACCTGACCGCAGCTGCGGCAGGCAGCACAGACAGTCCCCGACTCCCCGACCCTGGTCCCTACCTGTCTGGGCGGAAATCCGTCTGGTGAGCGCCAGTGATTTGGGAATTCATCAGCCAACAGGAATTATAGGAGCACAGCATTGTGGCCTTTGCATACCTCCCAACTTTGAACCTGAAGAAATAGGGACACTCGCCCCGAAAAGGGGTGGGGCATATGCAAATGAGGGCGCGGCTTATGCTAATTAGCCGCGACCTCATTTTCATACGAGAATAGACGCTGTGCGCATGCGCACAGCGTCTATTCTACTAGTTTGGGGGGTCTCCCAACTGCCACCCTCCGCAGCGGGACAATGCCTGCCGCGGGTGGGACAGCGGGACAGGACCCGAAAATCGGGACTGTCCCTCTAAAATCGTGACAGTTGGGAGGTATGCCTTTGTAGTGATTCTCTTCCAATGCTTATCCATTTGAGGAACAGAATGACTACAGCCCCCATAATACCGAGGGGCTAGAAAATAAAACTGATGCAGTGTACACACGGGTACAATCTCTTTACGATTCTGACTATATAGTCAGAATCTTATCTGGATCGCATGCAGATCGCAAGGGTTTTTAACCCTTGCGATCCAGATCCTATCCCGATGCGCGCCCCCGTGTCAGCAGAAATCGAAAATCAGATAGACAGGGCAGCCCAGTCTATATAGTGCAGATTGTTCAGATATAGTGTAGATTAGATGCCTGTATTGAGGTTTCCTATCTGTTTGCAATGTGATGCAGATGAGATCTCCCGGGCCAGCCACTCCCATCCCCGCCCTTCTTTTCTACAGCCCTGGAAAGAGAAGCAGCCTGCAAGCAGCACAGAGCCTGGGACAGCCTGCGAAGTCTTCTGAGGCTGGTAAGTATATTAAACAAATACCACTGCATCACCAATGATTTGGGAGGGTTTTCTTTATATTTCCACTGCCCCACCAATGATTTGTGTGGCGTTTTTTAATAATACCACTGCACCACCAATGATTTAGGAGGCTTTCATTTATATAATCACTGCATCACCAATGATTTGTGGGGCGTTTTTTTTAGAATACCACTGCACTACCAATGTTTTGGGAGGTTTACATTTATATTACCACTGCACCATCAATGATTGTCGCTGGGGCCGGGCTGGCTGACAGTAGGGGGAGATACTGTAGCTGCACATGCAGCGTGTACTTCCTCGAAGGCTGAACTCCACCCACGTGACTGCTGTGTGTGGAGGAGAGCTGACGGGGGAAGAAAAACTGTGCTATGAGGAGAGCTGCTGGCCGGGGGGAAGCAGAGACTGTGCTCATCAGCTGGGCAAGTACAATGTGCAGATTTTTTTTAGATCTAATAGGGGGACGGGGTGAGTGTTTGTTTGTTTGTACAGTATATGCTGTGTGTGTGTGTGTTTTTACATGCTTTGTGTCTATGTATACAGTATGATGCATGTACTGTATGTGGGTACATGGTATGTGTCTGTATGTATATGTTGCCTGTATGTGTGCAAATGCTGTGAATATCTATGCTATGTGTGTCTGTGTATCTTTGCTATCTGTGTAAAACTATGTGTACATGCATGCTGTGTGTGTGTATATCTATGCTATGTTTTTCTTTGTGTACATGCTGTATGTACTTATGCTATTTGTGTGTATCTATGCTGTTTCTGTATGTATGTTATATGTGTGCATGCAGTATGTACACATACCCTCCAACATCTGAAGGGTGGAAATCGGTACACACCCAGAAAGGAGGTGTGGCCATGAGTAAAGTGGGTGTGGCCATTGGTAAAGGGGGCGTGGCCATCCCTCTGTATGTGTACTGGCTGGCCATTTAAAATAAAATATCCAGGTCCCACCTACCCACTGCCAATACTTTTCCCCAATGAACTCTCACATAGGGCAGCTCCCTACACCCCCACTACAGTGGATACTGCACCAGTGATCCCCAATATTCCCTGCTCTCGCATAGGACACCCACAGCACTGTGCCCCCCGGCCTCCTGCTTTCACACAGGTCACCAACAGCTCTCTGCATTGGGCAGGCATTCACACAAAGGAGCCCGAGGAGCGCCCTCACCTTCCCCATACGCAAACTGCAGGAACCCTGCACGCACTTGCGTGACATTACCGTGCCCCACATAATACTGCCCCGTTCCCTTACCGGCATGTCACGTGTCTGGTGCTCATAACTCTGGCCGGTCCCCCACGTCACGCGTGTTACTGTTTCCGATACCCAGGGCACAGGTGGGTGTAGTAAGATGGCTGCCGGTGCGACTGAACAGCGGCAGCAGCCTGGTCCATTGCTATTTTCAATTCTTCCGCGACTGGACGGCAGTGAGCCAATAGGAGCTCGCGGACCGTCAGCCAATCATGAGCGGCTGCCGGACCGCGAGCTCCTATTGGCTCGCGGCCGTCCAGACTAGGCCCTAGGGAGAATTGATAATAACAGTTTTGGACCAGGCTGCTGCCGCTTGTTTGATTATATGGCAAAAACTAGATCCAGCCGGGCAGCGCACAGACAGCCCTCTGCCCAGCTGTCAATTCAATAAAATCGGTACATTCGGTACAGGGTTAATTTGCCGGTACAGACCGTTAAAAAACGGTACAGTACCGGCAAATTCGGTACAGTTGGAGGGTATTTGTACATGTATGCATACCTCACAAAAACTTGAAAGCACAGCCGTCACCGTGATTTGCCCACTGATTCAGACTCAGTGGATCTTCTCCATGTTCCATGGATCAGCACAGCTGTGTATGTAATGATGACTGGTATTGTTGCTGCAGATATACTAATCGTGTTCACTACAGCTTCCGCCCTCAATTATAATGTTTCAGAAAATTAAGACAGTGTCTATAAATGAACTTCCAACAGTTAATGTTTTGTATGATGTATTGTACTTACCAACATTTAAACGTTATTTTCAGGGAAACTAGCTAGTGTCTGTCATATTTATTTATTTATTTGTATGTTAAGATAGTTCTATTTAATAAAAATATATGTAAACGCCAGAGAAGACTAGATGGCCAGGAGTTTGGGTAACAAAAGTGCTAACTAATAGGGCCGTTTTTACAGGGGGACGAGCCGTGCAACTGCCCGGGGCGCTGCACGGCTCGTCCCGGTTTTTTCAATGCTGCCGCTGATGAGCCTGGCTGTCAGTGAGTCTCTATGTGCGCCGCTCGGTGCTCACAGTCACAGCCACTTGACACTAAAGTCTATATTATTGAGTGACGGGCGGCTGTGACTGTGAGTGAGTGCCGATCGGCACACAGGGCGGGGATTGGCTGGCTGATGGGTGGAGGCGGAGCATAGAGGGAGCCTTGGAGACCAGGCGGAGTGGACCCGGCGGTGGAGTGCAGCACTGTGTGAGTCTGTGACTGACAGGTAGTTTAGTGCCTCCCCCTCCTGCTATGAGGATTGGTCACCCATGGGACGGAGGAGGGATCTAGGCTTATGTGCAGGCTGTCACTCACTCACTGACCGACCGACCGTCACCCAGCTAGTGTGCACGCTGCGCAGCCTATCATTCATTCACTCACTGCCCCCGGAGGGACAGAGTAGGATGGAGCAGAAGACAGAGGCTTATTTTAGTAGCCGGGAGCCCAGCCAGGACTGTAATGTGAGTGCTGTGTGTGTGTGCTTCAACCGCCTGGGGGGGGGTTTTGGCGGGTTTTTTCTCCGGGCTCCGGCGCCATTTTCTTGGTGCCTGGGGGACTAGTTTAAAATGGGTAATTTGTCCAATTGTCCTTGTCATATGTTTGATGCTGGTTGGGTGTGGGATTACATAGATGGGGCGGGGGGGGGGGGAGCCCAAGTTGGTTACTGACTGTAGGTCGCTGAGGGGGAGTACTCACTGGGGCTGAGGAGTGGGGTGGGTCATGCTGTGTCTCACGGGGGGGGGGGGGAGGAGTATATATGATCACTGGGTAGCCCCTTCTACACCCCCCCCCCCATGATCATATGTGCAACCCCCCCCCCAGTGACACGCAGCACCCACCCAACTGCCAGCCCCAGTGACATACAGCACCCACCCGCTACCCCACCCCAGTGACATGCACCACCTCAGGCATGTCCAAACTATGGCCCTCCAGCTGTTGTGAAACTACACATCCCAGCATGCCTTACAATAGTTTTAGCATTCCCTATTGGCAAACTGTGGCATGCCATGATGGTACTTGTAGTTTCACAACAGCTGGAGGGCCATAGTTTGGACATGCCTGCACTACCTCAGGTAAGGGGTTAGTGCAGTGGTTCTTAAACTGTGTGCCGCAGTACCCTGGGGTGCCTCAGAACACTTGCAGGGGTGCCCTGTGATGGTGGTCTAGGTCCAATTCATTTTATTTATGGTCAATGTAATAGGGAAAATCAGTGCTTGTGGCTTCCAATCATAAAATATTTGAACAAACCGGAGTGTATACTGTCCCTCACAACATAACTGGGCTTAAGGATCACATATAAACACAATTTATTTAATTTAATATATATTTTAAGTAATCAATAAGAAACTTTTGGCCTAGGGGTGCCACGGAAAATTTCTAATACTCCCGGGTGCCGTGATTTCAAAAAGTTTGGTAACCCCTGGGTTAGTGTATTTCGCTGCGGAGGGGTTAGGGCTGGTGCTGTATGTTACTTGGGGGAAGGAGCTATCACTGGGTGTAGAGTGGGACAACTTGTCCTTCATTGGATTGCAGTGTTGTCTGCTCCACTCACTGTTTACAATGTCATTGTCACCATTTTAATGAACATTTCCATAATTGTTCTTTTCATGTGTGAAAGTATTTATTTGGTTCTGCTTATCCCAAAAGAACAAAAAATGTGCTTAAATATACATGTGCTGCTTTATTCCCATGTATGCTGTGTTGCTTTAGCACACCAAAATTTAGCATGTGATTGCAGAAAGCAATGAGAGTAAAATATTGGTGGCAGCAGATCATGCTGTTTGGTGCGGCGCTTCGTTCGCACGGGGACCTATGTTAGAGGCTGTGACGCTGGGGTGGGGGCAGCCAGCTGACATCACTGGATGTCAGCTGCCCGCCCATTTCCTCCCCAGCATGCATGCATATGTAATCACTCTATTAGTTACCAAATTGATGGCTCTGACCAATATTATAACAGGAGGCAGCGATTTGTGAGTACCATATTCAACTTGTTTATATATAGACTTGAATTGGTGCGGGGGCCTGTGCATCTAATGCTCTCAGTCAGTTACTTTCAGTGTGCTAATTCAGTCATCTGCAATTCTTGAGTCACAGTGTGATAGAGCCACAATGTGTGCACTATCCAAGATTGGCAGTACACAAAATTGGTGCAATTTAGCAATTGAAGCAGCTGTATACACACTGGGCAGTATTCAATGAGAATTTTGACGATGTGCAGCGAATCCTGTTTAGGATTCGCTGCACATTCGCCACTGCCCGCCGCGTTCCGGAGCCTCGCCGGCTCCAGTATTCAACGAGTCAGGGGCTCAATGCCCCTGACCGGCGAATTTTAACTCCTGCGGCGATGCCGCAGGGAGCCTGAGGACGGCGGCAGGCAGGGAGATGGAAGTCTCCCTGCCTGCCCCAGAACGTTTGTGGGGGGGAGGTGGGCTCCCTGGGAGCCAGGCAGCACAGGCTGCCCCCCCGGGATAGCCAGCAGGGGAGCAGGTATTCACTGCACCCGATCGTGCATATGTAATGATCGGGTGCAGTGAATATATGAATATCTAATGAGCGGCTCGGCTTCCAGCTGGCTGCTGTGTAAAAAAATATATATATTTTTTTTAATTAAATATATATTCATGTGCTTACTGCACATGAATAAAAATAGCATGCCCCTCCTCAGAATAAAATTCCTGATTTTTTTGACACCAAATGTAAAAAACAAAACACTTTATTTTAAAAGTTCGGTACTTATGTAATATCTGGGCTCCCGTTTTTCTTATGAGACCGCGTCCCCTCGCGGGGTTCGCTGCGCTCACCACGCTTCGGGCACGGTGGCTCGCTGCGCTCGCCACACTATATAAAATCAACTCCATGCGTAGTTGGATAGTAGGGGTATGAAAAAATGGGGTGCATTTAACTTGGGAGCCCAGATAATACATAAGTACCAAAAGTTCACATTCTACTTCACCATAAAAAGATAGCGATTGCTACTCTGTGAATCATGGCGATAAAAACCTTGAAATGTATTCGCCATCTGGTCATTGAATAGGGTGATTCACCGTTTTAGTAAAAAAATCGCCGTACAGCACGAAAATAGCACAAAGTCGCCATAAAACATGGCGAATCAGCCTCATTGAATATTGCCCACTGTCTTTGCTCCGAGTGGGGGGATCAATATCCCTTCAATATCTCTATGGGTTACCACTTCGGGCTAATGGTGCTTGCAGTGTTGTGTGTTGGTGCAGAACAGTATGGGCTATTTCACACTGTCCGGCTCCTGCCAGACGGCGAAATCCCGCACGGCCAGGAAGCCGTGCCGTGCACAGTAGTTGTGAATGGACACTATTGTGTCCATTCACACGGGACGGCCACGACCCGGCTGTGCGGTTGCAGCCGGATCCCGCCACTGGAAGGGACGGCTGCCGGGCTGTGGCCATCCGCTCCATTCTAAACTGATGTGTGCAGCACGGCTTCCTGGCCGTGCGGGATTTTGCTGTCCGTCAGGAGCCGGAGTGTGTGAAATAGCCCTATAACATCAAATTATTGTTTAGATACGCTGTGAGTGGGTTTTACATTTGAGTCCTAAACGGACTGATATCTCAGCAATATGCTGCAGTCTATATGCCGCTCACAGTGGGTGCTGAATTCTTAAGTAGCATTGTTGCGTGATCTCTCATGTGGAAAAGTTGATATACTTTAGCAACCAGCCGTGTAAATAGTATCTGAACTCCGAGTGGGGGATCACTGTCCCTTCGTTGTTACTGGAGTTATAGCGTGTGCACTGCCTCTAACAAAGGGCCTTATTCTAGTTCACTCTTAGAGGCAAATTCCTTCTTAGCTGGACAAAACCATGTGCATTGCAGGTGGGGCAGATGTTACTTGTGCAGAGAGAATCTTTTTCAGGGCAACCAGTGCCAGTTCCCCGGGCAGGTTTAAATGGCTAGGAGTGTTTTCTCTACTGTCCAATGGGATACTGGGTTCACTACTATGGGGATTGAGACCTCCGCAGGAGAGACAGGCACATAAAAGAACTTTCAGTGTGGGTGCACTGGCTCCTCCCCTCAATCTCCCTCCACTAGTCAGTTTTGAAAAATGTGCCTCAGGAGAGGCAGTGCTTCTGGATGCTCCAGAGTTTTTCTACATTTATTTTCAAAGTTTGTTATTTTGGGGCGCTGTGGTGACCACACAGCTGTCCTGCTTCGTGGGTGTTCAGGGGAAGGGTCAGTCCCCGACCTCTTCAGGTGCAGACCTGACCCTGCTACAGGACAATTTGGTCCTGTGTGGGGCTTGTCACCGCACGGCATTGCGCTGTGGCGAGCAAGCCCCCTAGCCGCCGCACACCCCTGACAGGTCTGAAGACTTCAGTGGTGAGTACAGGCTGGGGGTCCCACAAGGGGACCCCGCAGCGATTTCTGGTGTGGCAGGATGACGGGCAGTAATGGCGGCCCTCTAGCAGGGACCGCGTGAACCCCGCATCTGGTAACTGGCATAGGGGTGCTGCCGCTGGACCACCAGGGACACCCCTCAGGTTATATATATAATATTATACCTTTATTACTTATGTCAGTATAAACGTTATGGAAGCGCCAGCTCCGTGTACAGGGGGGCGGGGCTTCACTCAGAGCGGGACCAAGCTCTGCTGGGCGCGCGCTGTCACTTCCTGCTTCTTCACACGCTGCCAGACTCCATTACAGAGGGCTCCTCACTGGCGTGGTGGATCCGGGTCCTTGCAGCACGGCAGAGACAGCAGGTTTTATAGCGCAGCAGCGCTAAATCGCTATCTGGCTTGTTATAGACACTGTGTTGTTCTTATCACTGTGTATAGCGTTACCAGCTCACCCAGATCTGTGAGTTCAGGTTAAGGGTGCACTTGGTTCCCCAATTGCTCTGTTTTTCCCCCACTGATTAGTTACAAGACACACATAAAGCAAGCACATAGTCTGTTTTAACATCCAGTGGTGTGGTGTGTGCACGTGTGTGACTGCGTGGGGGTTGAGTTGTACTGCTGTACACAGAGGTACTGTCTCATCATGGTGAAAAAGTTCACTTGTATGGTGTGTAGCACCAAGTTTGTGCCCAAATCACAGTCCCAAGTTACTTGTGAGGCTTGTATGTCACCACAGCCCAGTAGTGCTGACACTCAGATCAGTGGGGTGCCCCCACAGCTTGTGGGGCCATCTCAGGCAGACGAGCAGGAGCCTGTTTGGGCCTCCAACATAAAGACATTGTTGGATTCTGTGGCTTCACAGCTTTCCACTAATATGGCCTACACACATCCCGATTTTGGCCAGAGATATAGCATGCCAGATTTAGCATAGCAGATTTCCTTTGAGCACAAAATCATCTATATTGCTTAGAACGTGCAAAATGTGTCAACGATATGCCTCAGCTATTCTGCTTAGCGATTTAAGCATGCCAGGTTCTTCTCAAGCAAAAGGCACCCAATATGCAGGGTCTTGCTAAACGATTTTGCTAGATTGATGGGACATGCTCATTCTTAATCTTAATGCGATTTAGACGCACGGGGCCGCGCATCTATATCGGTTTAGCCCCCACACACACACCGATGTATGCTTAGTTTCTAAGCGACCTTGCTAAATCGCTTAGAAAATGGCACAAAATCGGCATGTGTGTAGGCCCCATAACACTCAGCAAACGCAGAGGGTTCAGAGGGAATTGTCCATGTTAGCTGCCAGGGTGGATATTCTTCATACCCTTAATGTACCTCCTCCTCCCGCACAGCCCCAAAAGAGGCCGGCTGCTGCGATGGCCCCTGATTCAGATGATGACGATGAGGACATATTGGAGGAGGGAGAGGAGCAGGTTCTGCAGGAACCAGTCCCTGAGTTAGCAGGCACGGTCCTGAACCGCTTATCAGGGCCATTAGGGATGTTTTAGATCTCCCGGTGGAGGCATCCGCAGAAGGAGATCCTTTCTTCATGACTGAGAGGAAACAGCCAGTATACTTCCCTGAGCAGGCAGAGTTAGAAACCGTTTTCAGGGCTGCATGGCAAAACCCTGATAAGAGATTTACTCTATCAAAGCGGTTCACTAATGCTTATCCTTTTGAACCTCTGGGCAGGAAGAAGTGGGAGGAGCCACCGGTAGTGGACTCATCTGTCTCCCGCCTTTCTAAAAAGGTGTTGCTACCAGTCCCAGGTGTATCCACCCTTAAGGACGGGGCGAACAGGAGGCTGGAAGCTACCCTCAAGTCCATATACACGGCTAGTGGGGCCTCTCAGCGCCCAGTTCTAGCCAGCTGCTGGATGGCTAAGGCCATTCATACCTGGTCAACCCAGATTCAGGAAGGGTTGTTGGGTGACATGACTGTGGCCCAGATAGGCGACAGCCTGCGTCACATTCAGGACACCGCTAAGATCCTGTGTGAGGCGCAAAAGGAATTGGGCGCAATAAACGCGCGCAATTCAGCCATGGCGGTTTCAGCCAGACGGGCCTTGTGGCTACGTCAGTGGTCCGCGGATGTGGATTTAAAAAAGAGTGTGGAGGGTATTCCCTTTACAGGAGAATGGCTTTTTGGAAGTGAATTAGACGGTTGGATTTCCAAGGCCACGGCGGGAAAATCTACCTTCCTTCCATCAGCTCCCACAGCAGCAAAGCGCACCTTCACAGGTACTTCCCAGCAGTCCTTTCGTGGGAACAGGTTTCGCCCCAAGGCTAGGGGCGCCTTCAATGCCAACAGAGGCACGAGAGGCAAGTTTAGGAAGCCTAACACCTCCAGTACCCAGGACCGTCCCAATGCCGCGGCTTCCTCTAAGCCTGCAGCATGACGGGGTTTTCCCGCCACGAGAGTCTCTCGCGGTGGGAGCGCGATTGTTGCATTTCAGCCATGTGTGGGACGCCTCTGGTCTGGATTCCTGGGCCAGGGGTCTCATTTCTCTAGGCTACAGGCTGGAATTCGACAAACCCCCTCCCAGAAGATACTTCAAGTCGGCCCTTCCAGCATCCCAGGAGGATCAGGTTCTCCTTCAGGGAGCCATTACCAGGCTGCTTCAGTCTCAGGTAATTGTACCGGTGCCAAGCACGGAGCAGGGCCAGGGATATTATTCCAACTTATTCCTGGTACCGAAGCCAGACGGCTCAGTAAGGCCCATCCTGAATCTAAAGTCACTGAACCCCTTCCTGCGTGTGTTCAAGTTCAGGATGGAGTCCTTGCGCTCCGTGATCGCCAGTCTAGAGAGAGGGGAGTTCTTGGCCTTTATAGACGTCAAGGACGCCTATTTACACATCCCTATCTGGCCCCCACACCAAATCTATCTTAGGTTTGCCTTAGGGAACGACCATTACCAATTCCGGGCCTTGCCTTTCGGCCTGTCGACTGCCCCGCGGGTTTTCACAAAGGTAATGGCGGAAATGATGTCACTACTCAGGCTTCGAAGTGTGAATGTCGTGCCTTACCTGGACGACCTGCTAATAAAGGCAGGGTCGGCATAGGCTTTGAGCAGTGCTCTCAATCTGTCCATACAAGTGCTAAGAGACCACGGGTGGATCCTGAACATGTCCAAATCATCGCTGGTTCCGACCCAGAGGATGGTTTTCTTGGGCATGATCCTGGATACATCGGAACAAAGAGTCTTTCTGCCGATGGAAAAGGTCAGTGCGATACAACAGCTGGTCAGGGAGGTCCTACAGTCTCCCCTGGTACAGATCCATCTTTGCCTCAGGCTTCTAGGCAAGATGGTGGCTTCATTCGAAGCAATACAATTTGGCCGGTTCCATTCCAGGGTCCTTCAATTGGATATTCTGACAAAATGGTTCGGCTCCCAACTGCAGATGCGCAGAAGGATTGGCCTTGCAACAAGAACCAGGATCTCACTACAGTGGTGGCTAGATTCATCCAATCTGTTGGCAGGCAGACGTTTCCAGATCCAAGACTGGATTCTGGTAACCACGGACGCCAGCCTGAGGGGCTGGGGGGCTGTGACACAGGGAGTCCGCCTCCAGGGTCGGTGGTCTCCACTGGAGTCAGGCCTTCATATCAACATGCTGGAGTTGAGGGCGGTCTACTATGCCCTGTTACAGGCAGCTCCATTGTTACAGGGCAAGGCGATCCAGGTCCAGTCGGACAATGCCACCACTGTGGCCTATATAAATCGACAGGGTGGTACCAAGAGCATGCCTTGCATGAGAGAAGCGTCAAAGATTCTGTCTTGGGCGGAACAGAATGTCCAGGCCCTGTCTGCCATTTTTATCCCGGGGGTCGACAACTGGGAGGCGGACTTCCTGAGTGAGAGTGGGGCCTTCACACTCAAGTGTTCGATGCCATAGTGGATCTGTGGGGGCTCCCTCAGATCGACCTGATGGCTTCACGATTGAACCACAAGGTAGAGATGTACTGTGCACGGACCAGAGACCCAGGGGCGATAGCGGTGGACGCTCTCACCTGGACCTGGGATTTCCAATTGGTGTACCTGTTCCCACCTCTCCCATTGTTAGCTCGGGTGCTAAAGCGGCTCCGGCATCAGGGGACGGAAGCCATACTGGTGGCACCAGATTGGCCAAGAAGGGCCTGGTACGGGGACATTCAGGCCATGCTAGTGGAAGACCCGTGGCGTCTGCCCCTAAGAAAAGACCTGCTCCTCCAGGGCCCGTTCGTCTTTCAGGACTTACAGCGGCTACGTTTAACGGCCTGGAGGTTGAGCGGCAGATCCTAGTCCACAAGGGTCTCCATCCCTCTGTCGTCACTACAATGATCAAAGTCAGGAAGCCGGTGACAGCTTCTCATTATCATGTCATATGGCGAAAATATATTGCCTGGTGCGAGAAGAATGACTTGCCTCCGGCCAGATTTCGATTAAACAGCCTGCTACGCTTCCTCCAGGCTGGATTGGAGAAGGGACTCAGATTGGGATCCTTAAAGGTCCAAATATCCGCGCTGTCTGTGTTCTTCCAGAAAAAGATTGCGGCCTTGCCGGAAGTGCAAACCTTCTTACAGGGGGTTCTGAGGATTCAGCCCCCCTTTGTGCCTCCCACTGCACCGTGTGATTTGGAAGTAGTTCTTACTTTCTTAAAATCAGCCCGGTTTGTTCCACTGGAGGAGTCTGAGCTGCGACACCTCACTTGGAAAACGGTTGTTCTGCTGGCTCTAGCTTCGGCCAGGAGGGTGTCCGAGCTTGGGGCCTTATCATGTCGGAGCCCTTACCTTGTGTTCCACAACGATAGGGCGGAGCTCAGGACTAGACCAAAATTCTTTCCAAGGGTGGTGTCAGGGTTCCACCTAAACCAACCTATTGTGGTCCCTTCTAGCGCGGCACACCCGGATATACCAGATACCTTGGATGTGGTCCTCACCCTTAAGGGGTATGTCAAGCGCACAGCTAGGATCCAAAAGACGGACAGCCTATTTGTGCTTTATGATGCGCAGAAGAAAGGATTACCTGCTTCAACGCGTACCATTGCCAGGTGGATAAGGTGTACTATCCAACAGGCTTATGCATCAGCTGGTTTATCACTTCCTTTTTCAGTAAAGGCTCATTCAACCAGGTCTGTAGGTACCTCTTGGGCAGCTGCTCGAGGGGTGTCCGCCATGCAGCTTTGCAGGGCCGCTACTTGGTCAGGGCAACACACATTTGTGAAGTTCTACAAGTTTGACACCCTGGCCAGGGAGGATTCCCAGTTCGGGAATGCGGTTCTACAGCAGACTCCGCACGTTCCCACCCGTTCTGGTAGCTTTGGGACCTCCCCATAGTAGTGAACCCAGTATCCCATTGGACGGTAGAGAAAATAGGATTTTGGGTACCTACCGGTAAATCCTTTTCTCGTAGTCCATATGGGATACTGGGAGCCCGCCTCGGTGTGGCTTTTCTGCTGTCAGATCCTACTTCGTTGTTAGGCTTGTTGCCTTGTTCTCTATAGGATGGATATGTCTATAGACTTTTTTCTAGTTACAGGTGTCCTCTGAAGTTGTTAGGATTCACCTTTTAAAAGTTTTTGTTCGTTTGGGTGTGCTGGATGAATCTCACCACAATACATTATCACATACTCCTCACATGCTCTCCTTCGGCACAGTTTTTGCATTAACTGACTAGTGGAGGGAGATTGAGGGGAGGAGCCAGTGCACCCACACTGAAAGTTCTTTTATGTGCCTGTCTCTCCTGCGGAGGTCTCAATCCCCATAGTAGTGAACCCAGTATCCCATATGGACTACGAGAAAAGGATTTACCGGTAGGTACCCAAAATCCTATTTTTGAGTTGACCAATGGGCTTCACTTCAGTTCACATGGCTCCGCCTCCTCCTATCACTGATTGACATGTCTTGCCGTGAATTGTCAATCTCCTCTACGGCATTATTGGTATTGTCATTAGGATATGGGGATCTGTTTATATCCCCACATTAGTGATTGCTTCTACTACAGGTCATGTCATATAATGGCCACTAATGGATGCATTAATTAAATAGACTTTTTTTAAAACACTGAAACAGAGTTATCATTTGGTTACAATGTGTATTGCTGTGTGTATTACTACTCAGGAGGCATCCGACCGGATCGGTGGGTAAGGTTTACATGTGCTATAGTGTTAGTTAATGGTAATTAGAGGTGGCTGTTGGCAAATATTAATATATTAAATGCTCCTGAGATGGCTGTTGGCAAATATTAATATATTACATGCTCCTGATACATAATAGTAGCCGTCGTTGATATGGTGCTGGGGGTGGCACCAGATTTCTCGTGTGTCTCCATTTCTCTTGAATAACTATAATGTAATATGTATATTATGATTTTAGATCAAAATGACAGTCATTCCCAGGATGATTATACCTGAATTAAGTGCTCTGGTTCACTGCATATCATGTCGGAAATTTCAAAATTTGTGTGCAAATAAAAGTGATTGTGAATATGTGAGTGTGTGATCTCTTTCTTGAAATCTCTCACTTTCTGAATCTCTCATCCTATTAATTTTCACCCATTGTATATGATGGCATCAATATCATACCATGGGGCAGATGTATTAAGCCATAACAAGAGATAAATGCAAGGGTGATAAAGAGAGATAAACGTCCAGCCAATCACCTGCTAACTGCCATGTTACAGGCTGTGTTTGAAAATAGTCAGTAAGGAGCTGATTGGCTGGACGTTTATCTCTCCTTATCACCCTTGCATTTATCTCTTGTTAAGGCTTAATACATCTGCCCCCATGTGCCATAATGTATCATGGGCATTATGGTATGTGCCATAAAGTATTAGTGGTATTTTTGAGGAAAAATAAATAATTTAAGGGGCATGAATCAGAAATAATTTTTTCATTTGGTGACCAATATCTGGGCAAAACTGGGGTGTAAAGTAGTCTTTTTGTTTTTCAGCAAAGCCCTTCCAAAGTCCACACCCCCTTCTAAGAGGCCACACTCTTTCCGGTGGGGGCGCAATTTTGAACTTCGCCCTGGGCACCAAATAGTCTAGAAACGGCTATAAGACACGAGGCTGAAGTTGTCTTCTTATTCACTTCTTATTCGAGCTCCAGCTTCTTATTCAGGACAATCACTTTCACAAGGGTTAATGAGTCTTGGACCACAAATTTTACACCAGAAATCCACACAGGGGGGTCACTTACAAATGACCCACTTGCAATTTATTTGACCAACAAGGATTTGGGCAGAAATAGGGCACTAAAGTGGGCATGGGTCCCAGATTTCATAATTTTGAGTAAGTAGCTGGTGTCCTGCAAGGGTTAAACAGCGTTGGTCAAACAGTATGACACTTGAAACCCACAGAGGGGGGTCACGTACATATCACACACCAAAAATTTTCTTTGACCTACAGGCTTTGTGGTATGAAAATAGGCAGTAAAGTTGGCATGGGCAACAGATTTTTTTGAATGGACAAAGTATCTGTAGTTTGCAAGGGATAAACACGTCTGGTCAAATGTATACCATACATTAGTGTATAATGAGTTTAAACTTTATATACTTTAATATAAATCAGTGGTGCAAGTAATGGGGTACGGCGTATCTGTAATAAATATATTGCAGATCGCCGTACCACTTCCCCCCGACCCGCAGCCGATGCTTTTGCATGCCGGCTCACCTGACAGAACAGAAGCGATATGACAGCCAGGCAGAGAGTGGTGGGCTGCCCGGCTGTCTTCTGAGCAGGTCCACGACTATTTGAAATATCGCCAGACAATAGGAGATCGCGGCCCGGCAGCCATTCAGGAGCAGCTCCTATTGGCTGGTGACCCGGCGCTTTATTTCAAATAACCATGGACCTGATCAGAAGACATCCTGGCTTGTGACATGCCCGGCTCGTGAATCATGAGCCAATCGGACCTGCCTGCACGTCAAGCCTTATTCAAAATTATGAAATATGGGACCCATGCCCATTGTATCACCTGATTTCTGCCCAAATCCTTGTTGGTCAAAAGAATTTGCAAGTGGGTCATATGTACGTGACCCCCCTGTGTGGATTTCAAGTGTAATATTTTTTGACCAATGCTGTTTAACCCTTGCAGGACACCAGCTACTTGTTCAAAATTATGAAATCTGGGACCCGTGCCCACTTTAGTGCCCTATTTCTGCTCAAATCCTTGTTGGTCAAAATAAATTGCAAGTGGGCCATATGTAAGTTACCCCCCTGTGTGGATTTATGGTGTAAAATTTGTGGTCCAAGACTCATTAACCCTTGTGAAAGTGATTGTCCCAAATAAGAAGCTAGAGCTCGAATAAGAAGCTGGAGCTCGAATAAGAAGTGAATAAGAAACTGGCCGAATAAGAAGCCAACTTCAGCCTCGTCAAATTCCAGCTCTAGTTTTCTTTTTACTTTACTCCTTGCTCGCGAATGTTTGTGCAACCCCGCCCGCTGCACTCAAGTTCATGAAGAGGAAAAAAGCAGCGCCTCTCCCATTGGTTGCCTGCGGACAGCTCGGGCAGAGTATGTTGTGGGCAGATGTTTATATACAAAGGGAGCAGCGCGGAATTCAGCGGCGCCAGGTACGTAGTGAGTGTTGGCTGGAGGGAGGGGCTGCTGCTGCATCACCGTTATCGGCGGGTCACTGCTCTGGTGGGTGAGCACAGGTAGCGGGTTCCGGCATAACGCCGCAGTTATAGGGACATTGCGTGTATGACGCTAGGCAGGGACTCCATGCTGTCTCTGGGTTTTAAAAGGGTGGGGACGTTGCCTGTAGCAACCAATCAGCGTCTACCTCTCATTTTATAGAATGCAATTCGTAAATGCTAGCCAGAAGAGGATTGGTTGCTGTGGGCGATTTCCTCTTTTTTTTTTATAAATTTTTATTTGCATTTTTAAAAGATTATGACAAACATGTTAGGCCTTCCAAACTTGGCCTTTCAAACAAAGACATTACATAATATTCAATACTAGGACATTGACATATACAAACAGTTTTAGAACACCTATACACCTAAACAAACTACACATATTATTGACAGGGTGGATAGTTTTTATATCTTATCTTCCATTTAAATCTCAGAATTTCTTTTAATATCTAGATAGATACCTAAATAGATAAATAAATGTAAGAGTATATGCAACAACAAGGGAGTTTCTATCCCCAATCCTCTTCTATATACCCTGAATTTGGAGATTCACATCTAGTGTTCTCCTCCGAGAGGCTTCCCAGTCTGACCATAATTTTATTTTTCTATCCCCATAACTTTTCCCTAAAGTTTCCATCTTATAGCTATATTCAATCTTATATATTACTTTCTGAAAGGATGGTACTTGTTCCTGTTTCCATAATTGGGCAATAGTAGCAACTATTGCGGAGATTATTTGATTCAAGAGGTATTTCCTCGAGGCGTTTAAGTTTGATGGTAAAATATGTAATAATATCAGATGTGGTGTTAATTGTACCGCAGTGCTCAAACTTTCAGAAAGCAATTTTTTAATATCTAACCAAAAACTTTCTAGTTTCACACAAGACCAGAAGATGTGTTTTATATCCGCTCTTTCCCCACACCTCCAGCACCCATCTGGCTGGTCCGGGGAGAAACTATTTATCTTGGCTGGAGTGTAATAAGTTTGATAGAAGATTTTAAAGTACCTTTCAATATGCATTTTAGAATTGGACATATGATTGACTGTATTGAATAATTGTGTCCACTGCGAATTGTCCCATTCAAAATTCAGGTCCTTTTCCCACTTCTGCTGCCATCTAGTTTTCCTATTATATTCTCTATTTTCTTGTGATAGGATTTTATACCAAAAGGTGATTCCACCCCTCTTCTTCACCCCATAAATTTGATGTATATACTCTATTGGGAGAGCTGTTAATTCCTTTGAGGTAAAAATATCGGATTGTAGGCAATGCCTGATCTGCAGATATTTATAAAAATCGGAGTTTGGGACTCCGAATTTATTCTTAATCTGGTCAAATGACATTAGCTGTCCATTATCAAACAGATCTGATAGTGTTTTTATGGACAGCTTTCCCCATAACTCCAGATTAAGATCTGGTATTAATTTTGTTAAAGCTCCCAAAGGTAGGTGACCCATCGGGGAACCCAGGGTGTCTATCGTGTCTAAAAATTTATACCAATTGTGAAGTATAGTTCTCATACCCTTCGATAGCTCCTTGCATTGATTTCCAACTGAGGGCGGGAGCCATATTAAGTAGTCAAAGAGGATTGATGGCCTATTATCTAATTCTGGGTCTGATCTTAAGTCCCTTCCCATAGGGCCACAGACTGCCTTAATTTGATCCAGTAATGTAGCCGCTTGGTACATCTCTAGGTTCGGAAGACCTAGGCCACCTCTATCCTTAGGGAGCATCAAATATTTTTTAGCTATTTTAGCACGTTTATTCCTCCAGATGTATTTATTAAATATGCTATTAAACCTAGCAATCCAGTATTTGGGGAGAGCTTTTGGTATGGCACGGAATAGATATAATACCTTAGGGAGTAGGAACATTTTTAACATGGCAATTCTACCCAATACTGATACTTCTATGTTCATCCAGTTATTAATTTTTGTATTCAATTGATGAAGAAGGGGGGTATAGTTAAAATCTATCAGGTTCTTTTCGTTGGATACTAGATGGACACCCAAATACTGCAACGAATTCTCTTTCCATCTGAATTTATATCTTTCTTTTAGGACATCCCGGTCTTTAGGCTCAAGATTTAATGGAAGAATTTCGGATTTATTTGTATTCAGTTTATAATATGATACTCTCGAGAATTCTTTAATGATATTCATAAGTGGGATCAAAGTATGTTTAGGGTTTGTAAGGAAGAGAAGCACATCATCTGCGTATAGTAATATTTTATGTTGACTTTTATTTATTATCGGTCCCGTGAGTTCTGATGATTGCCTAATTGTTTCAGCAAGTGGTTTGATCGCCAGTACATAAATTACCGGAGAGAGCGGGCAACCTTGTCTTGTCCCGTTTGTGATCTTAAATTTCTGTGAAAGGAAGCCGTTGCAATATACTCGTGCTGATGGCGCAGAGTACAGCGAGAGTATAGCTCTCAGAAAGCTCCCTTCAAATCCAAACTTTTCCAGGGTTTTCCCCAAAAATGTCCAGTTTAAGCAATCAAAAGCTTTTTCACCATCTAGTGACAGAACCACCATCTGAAACTCTTTCTTAGATGCGTATTCCATAATCTGAATTGCTCTATATATATTACGTGTGCCTTGTCTGTCCCTTACAAACCCTGCCTGTTCTATCTTTATTAAGTCTCTTAAAATTGGGGTGAGCCTATTAACAATCACCTTGGCAAGAATTTTAATATCGCTATTAAGTAATGCTATTGGTCGATAATTAGTGGGGACTGTGGGGTCTTTCCCCTCTTTTGCTATCATGACTATCCTTGCTTCCAGCATATCTTCGGGGAAATTGCCCATTTTATTTGTTTCATGGAAAACTTGGATATACTAAGAAAAAATTATTAATAAATCCGTCATGCCCAGGCGTTTTATTTAGTTTAAGGGTTTTAATTGCCTTCCTTACCTCCCCCAGATTCCAAGGGTTCATATGATAATACAAGATATGGATAAAAACTTACCCGCACATGTTATAGTATATCCTTAGACACGACAATGCAATTATACATTATTTACATAGATGTGATGAGCAACTACTTCTGGAAATTGGCAGGATTTAATTAGTATCCAGGGACAGACTAGGAATCACGCCAAGCATATACTCTACTCTTCGTCGATAGATGTAGTCCCTATACCATATACCTATCCTCTATACGAAATAAATATGGGCCTCCACGCCAGGTACCAAAGAAGATTGGCAAAAGTATGTAAGCCACAACAGTCGTCTCGACCCTATCTTCATATAATTAGCGTATTCTTGTTTATCTTCGGGCAGCTGAGCAGCGCAGTCAGTAGACAGAGTTTAGGATGTGATGTTTTACTGTACCACAGTGTCTTTTTATGAGTATGATTTGTATGTTTAAGAAAATTGAAATAAAGACTTAAAGTTAAAAAAAAAAAAATCCGTCAGGCCCAGGTGTTTTATTTAGTTTAAGGGTTTTAATTGCCTTCCTTACCTCCCCCAGATTCCAAGGGGCATCAAGGTTTTCTTTCTGTTGCAGGGATAATTTCGGTAGGTCTATTTTCTCGAGAAAGATGTCTATTTCTTGAGGGGTCGGTTGAAATGTTTCTCTATCTTCACCCAAATTATACAGCTTTCCCAGGTAATCTGCAAATATATTAGACATTTCCGCTGGGTTAGTTATTTTCTCCCCTTTCTTATTGAATAGCGCTGTTATTGAGCTTTTGAGCCTTGTCCCTTTAATTTTCCTCGCCATAAATTTATTGGCTTTATTGGCCTCTCCATAGAATTTTTGGTTAAATTTATCCATTTGTCGATTAATTTGCTTAATGTTTAGTAATTCTAGATCTTCTCTTAGTTTGAGGAGATCCTTTAGTATTTGATCATAATCTGGTTGTACTTGATGGATTCTTTCAAGTTCTTTAATTTGTTCCTCAAAATCTATCAGGGCTTGTCTTTCCTGTTTTTTTAATCTGGCAGTGATCTGGATAATTTTCCCCCTAATTACTGCTTTTAAAGCGCACCACATATTGGTCGCATTAGTTTGTTGAGGATTATTAAATAAGAAATATTCTTCCAAGGCTTCTTTTATTACATTTTTGGTATCTTGTGAGGAAAAAATATAATTTGGACATCGCCAACTTCTAGGGGTTTGTTGCTATAGGATTAGGAGGGGTGCATGGTCAGAGAGCGTTCTTGGCTGGATATCTGCTCTTTTTATGTTTTGAAGAGTGATTCTATCTGTAAAGATAAAATCTATTCTTGAATAAGATTTGTGAATACATGAAAAGAACGTATAGTCCCTGACAGTTGGGTAAAGTACCCTCCAGATGTCATACATTCCAGCTCTGTGTGGGATCTCATTAAATTTATCCACCGCTCTTTTATATTTGTCACCTGATTTTAAGTTTTTCTGCTCTGATTTATCCATTTTAAGATCTCTTACTAAGTTAAAGTCTCCTAATACAAACAAAGCTCCCTCTGCTATTGAATTAAACTTTTGCCAAAAGGTTCTCAGAAAACCAACCTGTGCAGTATTTGGTGCATACACTGACGCAATTGTAACTTTTTTTATTATTAATGCTCTCCTTTAGTATTCGATATCTTCCTTCTTTGTCAGTTACTTCTAGCTCTATTTCCATTTTAATCTCTTTTTTAATCAAGATAGCAACTCCCGCCTTTTTCCTTAGTGCACTTGAAAAATAGGCTTCAGTATATTTACCATTACACAAGTTGGGTTGCTGTGCCCTTGAAAAGTGTGTTTCTTGAAGTGCTGCGATCCCAACATCTTGATCTTTTAAGTACTTCAAGATTCTCCTTTTTTGTGGTGAGTTTAAGCCTTTTACATTCAAGGACATCAGTTTTATCAAACTACCCATGTTGTTGCATAGTTCCTATCTCTGAAATTAGTTTCCCTCCTGTCAATACAAACATTACATAAAAAAACATACATTTCCCATCACCCGACACAATAAGGTGCTATCTCTCGCACCATAGAACTCCCCTCTTAAGAAGAGTTGCATGAACATTATTAAGGACTAGCAACCATGTTTTCCCCCTCTCCTAAGTCCAAGTCTGCTCTGGTCCTAAAAAAAACCTGCTCCTTTCTAAATTAAACCAGTCTCCTCCCAACCTTCCCCATTAGAGCGGAGAGAAGTCAGGGCGATGAAGGGTGATGAAGGGGGGGGGGGGTGGGCGAACAGGGGCGAGGGGTGTAGGGAAGGAGGAAAGAGGGAGGGAAAAGATAAAAAAAGGGGGACGAAGCAGATATGTGCTTTTTTCTGCTGGGCTCAATATTTCTTCTACCATACTGTTTCTAATTCTTATTTTTAAGCTCGGCAATCGTGTTTATCCATATATGATCCAAATAGCTTATTTTAGAGTATCTTTTCATGATACGTAGCTTCTTAAGTGTTTTGATCCTACCAGGATCTCTTTTTAAATGTGAGCGGAAGATTTTTTACTGTGAGAATATTTGTGCCTTTTAGTGAGTTTTACCTATTTTATCTAACCCAACCGATGGGTTGTACAAAGAGAAAAAAGAAGGGATATTATCCACACTCTAAAAAAAAAAAAATCTTTCTAAGAGGTGCTTATCTATATATTTCCATACAAGTAAATACCTCTAAGTGAAAAGCCTGTACCTTATTAGGTGAAGTATAAATTAAATCGTGAAAGGTGAATATTATCCTAATTATACTAAGATCCCAGGATATAGCTTATCTGTATCATCAGCTACATATATGAGCGCCGTATAGATATGAGAATCATTATGTGCCTTAAAAAAAAAAAAAAAAGGAAGAGAACAGAGAGTCTGGCATGCTCTACTTTACACGATCCAATTCTTAGGCCCTATATGGGTCCTTACCAAGGACCAGATGCTGTCCACTTATGCCATGGTATTGAGCATAAGTTTGCAAATTTTTACCTCTACCCATCTTTGACTTATACATGTTAATCATTTCAAAAGGGAAAAAGGTCACTTCTAAAAAAAAAAAAAAAAAAAAACCAAGATAAACTGCTTTGCCTACTATATTATGCAAGGTCTAGATCTTTAGCCCTATTTGTATCTCTCTTGAGGACCAAATATTGTCCGCTTAAATAATATTGAGCATAAGATTACAGATTTTAGATCTACTCATCACTAGGCTATATACATTAACCAGTGCCTCTACCATTCTAGCCTCATTTCTAGATGCCAAAAGAATTTGTTCTTTTATATGGTAATAGTGCAGTCTCAGAATTACGTCCCGCGGTAGCTCAGCTTGCACTGTTTTTGGTTTATGTAACCTGTGCAGTGGCGTAACTATCGTAAGGCAGCCCCCGCTGCCGCTTGGGGGAGCGGGCGGTAGCGGGGGCGCCGGACTGGGCTGGGGAGCAGGGTGCCACGTGTCCCCGGGGCCACTACATACTAAGGTCTCCAGAGCCGCAGTCGCAAACAGTAATAAGATCGCCGTCCACTCTGTCTGTGCTACAATACAATCGGAGGCTGCAGCTCCGCCTCCCTGAGATTCTCCCTCACAGATTAATCTATGTAACAGCAGGAGGACATGCGCCGCACCGCTGCGGAAGAGACGGCTGCTATGAGGAAGAATCTCAGGGAGGCGGAGCTACAAGCTGCAGCTTCCGATTGTATTGCAGCACAAAGCACAGACAGAGCTCCCGAGTCCCAAAGCCTGCTGTGCTGAGACTGCTCCCCCTTTGCTCGTGGGGCTGCCAGAGCCAGGGCCACGGAGAGAACAGCTGCCGCTTGATGACCAATGCCCCCCTCCTGCCCAGCGCCGGTGAACGCTATTTGCAAGTACCGCTGCATAATCAGATTAAATTCAGCGCTCCTGGGCCCCTGTCACTGCCTGGTCCTCGTCAGAAGACACAAGTCTGGCAGCCCAGCACAGAGGTACTCATCGTGGAGGAGGGGAGGGATTGCATATAACTGAACTATATATGCAAAGTATATGTGTACAGTTTGTGTTAGTGTGCCCCTGGATTGGTCCCTATACAATACATATGTTTGTGTGTGTGTGTGTGTCACCCCTGGTCCCTATACAATGTGTACTGGTGTCAGTGTGCCCCTGACCCCTATATAATGTGTGTGTGTGTGTGTCAATGTGCCCCTGGTCCCTATAGAATGTATATGTGTGTGTGTGTCAATGTATCCATGGTCCATGTACAATGTATGTGCTTTTGTGTCAGTGTACCCCTGGTGCCTGGGTACCAGAGCCAGCCCTAGGCATAGGCAAACTTGGCAAATGCCTAGGGCATCTGGAATCCCAAGGGGCGTCCACCCCAAGCCTAGGCCTGGCTCATTTATGTCAGCAAGTTACTGGGGCATCGGAACACCTGGCCGGCTCACACTGCTCCTTGCTTGGCCGAACAGAAGCAACAGGAAGCTGCGATCAGGCAGGCAGCAACGTGAAGTGTAATGACAGATTGAGGGCTGCGGCGGTGCTGCGCATTCCCCCAGCCTTGCTCATACGCAAGGCATTTCTTGCCTGGCTGTAATTTATTAGTATGCCGCTCTGTGGGTAGCCGTCCGCAGGGCAGCTCAGAAAGCTGTCCTTTGCCCGCAGCAAGAGCTGGTGCAGAAAGGGGTCATACAGTTCAACGGATACAAAGGTAGGCAGCACTGCAGCAGTCATTTCGGCCTCCTCCCGTAGCTGAGCACTTTTCCTCCTCTACTCACCTATTCTCCGCCAGGTCCACCTCCCTTTCTTAAATGTTTTGTTCAGCTGCTGCCTCTGCGCTGCCAAAGCAGACCCTGGTTCTTGATCCTGGTGCCCAAACGCAAAATTGGTCAATACAACTGTGCAGCTGCTGACTCTCTGCTCTATCCCCCCCTGCTGCTATTTCATGATCCGGAGGGTGCCAGCACTTTTATTAGCACCATAGGGATCCTAGTGATCTCGTGGGTGAGCCCTGCAGTTGCTGCTTGCTGCCTGGCATCCCGCACCTCTAAATGTCAGCGACACTGCAGCGCTGTCCGGAAAATAGAGTTAGGACACTGGGAGGACATGCAGGAAGCGGAGAAGACTGAGGAGCCGATGAGGGTACAGCTGCTTAAGGTGAGTTACAGGCCTTCAGGTGTCTTTACACAGAAATGGTGAAGAGGGGGAGGGGATTGTCTGTAGGGAACTGGGAGGATAATGATATACTGTATAGGGAGATTTATTAGCCAGAGGGTTCAGTGTAGGATAAAGAGGGGTCAGGAGTGTAATGGTGGATATATAGAGGGGTCAGTAATGTAGTGCTTGGTATAGAAGGGTCAGCAGTGTAGTGGCGGGTATAGAGGGATCTGTAGTGTAGTGGTGGGTATAGAGGGATCAATAGCGTAGTGGTGGGTATAGAGGGATCTGTAGTGTAGTGGTGGGTATAGAGGGATCTGTAGTGTAGTGGTGGGTATAGAGGGATCAATAGCGTAGTGGTGGGTATAGAGGGATCTGTAGTGTAGTGGTGGGTATAGAGGGATCTGTAGTGTAGTGGTGGGTATAGAGGGATCAATAGCGTAGTGGTGGGTATAGAGGGATCCATAATGTAGTGGTGAGTATAGAGGGGTCAGTAATATAGGGGTGGGTATAGAGGGGTCAGTAGTGTAGCGGTGGGTATAGAGGGATCCGTAGTGGTGGGCATAGAGGGATCAATAGCGTAGTGGTGGGTATAGATATCTATCTATCTATCATGTGACTCCCCTGACAATTGAGTGGTGATATCACCTGTGTGGAAATTTCGACCAGGTGGGCAAATTAGGAGCAACAAACCGAGGGAAATGGTGGCGATCGTAGATAGCTACATCTGTGTATTCGCATATTATACACACACACACACAATAGGGGCACCAGTCAAGGTTTTGCCTAGGGCCTCCAATTGGTTAGGGCCGACTCTGCTGGGTACCCCTAGTCCCTGTGCAATATATCTGTGTGTGTGTTGTGGTGTGGGAGATGGTAGCAGCCATCCCTATTTTTTGTCTTACACTGTATCTACCTCATGTTCTCTCCCTGACACTGTCTCTCTCTGATTGACTCTCTCCCTGACACCGTCTCTGTATCTACCTGACACTCTCGTTTCCCTCCCTTTTTCTCTCTTGCCCCCCCTTCTCATTACTTTCTCTCTCTTTCTCCCTGTACACCTTTTTCTCTCATTTCCTATTTTTCCATGAAATCTTCTCTTTCCTTCCTCCCTGACCACTTCTCCATATTTTTCTCACCCTTCTCTCTCACTCTCTGTGTGTCTCACTCTCCTCACTTTCTTTTTCTGTCTTGCTCCCTTAACAGACATTGTAAAGACAATGGGGTAGGGTTCCCCATCACAATTTTGCTATGGGGCCCACAGAGTTCTAATTACACCCCTGCACGTATATGCGTATATGCGACTGCAGCTAAAGCCGTCCATAGTAAAGGTGTGTTTGTTGGCGGTGGGAGGACAGACGGGTTGTTGTGAGAAAGGCTGCCCAGGTCTCTTAGCAAAGCGGTGGTACCAAAATGCTGCTGCATTTTGTCCTTGCACTGGTAGAAAACCTGGGCCACTTGATTTGCCCCCACAAGCTAAACGTTGCCACTGGGGCATGAAGGAAAATGTAATAGGCAGGGTGTGTGTGGAGGAGAAGTTGATGAGCATGCAAGATTTTCCCTATATACTGTAAGGTCTTTGGTACTTTATATATCCATTCCTCTTTCCTTTCTTTACCTCTGCCACAATCTCCATTTGTTCCTCTAGGCACCCCTCTCACCACTCTTCCTTCCTCATCTATTCATCTGTTACCTCCACATCCTCATGTGTGCCTGCGCCTCCCCCATCCATGGCTGGTGGCTGCCATTAAAAGTGACCAACAGAAACAAGAATTATGGCAGGTAAGCACAATTTACACACACACTGTGATAGATTATATATATATATATATATATATATATATATATATATATATTGTGAGATGTGTCATTACATTGTGTCATATTGTGAAAGGGGTCCTACCGTGAGTGGCATATAGTGTAAGGTGCATTATGGGGGGGGGGGCGCCAGAAAGTTTTTTGGCAGGGGGGAGCAAAATTTATAGTTACGCCACTGAACCTGTGTATCCTATCAATGATGAAAAGTTCTCTTGGAGCATCTGGGAGAATATTGTGAAAAAGATCTGAGGCGTATTTGTTTAATTGGGCATCTAGAATCTTTTCAGGGATCCCCCTGATTTTAATATTATTCCTCCTAGCACGATCTTCAGCATTAATCAGTTTCTCTCTGAGAAAGAGCACTTCTCCTTGTAGGGTTTCATGTGCTGTTTTTAACTCATTATGTGCTTCAACTGTTATATCCAATTTTCTCTCTAATTGGTCAGTCCTTTCTCCCAATGCTGCAACCTCTTTTGTTACTTCTTGGAACTGGGTTTTAAACTCCCCTGCCAGGTCAGATTTTAATTCTGACATCAATTGAAGCATCTTACGCAGAGTAATAGGATCATCTAAGCCATGCATGTCCAAACTATGGCCCTCCAGCTGTTGTGAAACTACAAGTCCCATCATGCCTTGCCACAGTTTTGCTATTAGGGAATGCTAAAACTATGGCAAGGCATGCTGGGATGTGTAGTATTACAACAGCTGGAGGGCCACAGTTTGGACATGCCTGATCTAAGCTATCTTCTTCTGTGGCCACCGACAGATTTGAGCTGTTTTGAGCAGCATTTCTCTGTATATTTGGTGAGATGGAGGTTCTATCTTTAGTTTTATTTGTCGGGGTTTGTACATTTTTAAAAATACTTGCTGGTGGATTCACCGCCATTTTTGGTTTTTTTTGTCGGCATTGGGAGAGGCGTTTCCCAGTAGGGATGTATAGGCAGGAGTTTTTAAGTATAGACAGTATTACAGTATCTCTTATCTGGATCACAGGTGATGAGTCCTACAGGGGGCAAGCAGGAGAGGGAGCTTTTAGCATTTTAAGACTTTTGGAGTGGGGTGAAACAGCACAACATTTTTATTCTAGCATTGTGTATTTATCACAGGGTATCCAGCCATCTTTCCCCTGTAACCAGGTGAAAGCATAGTTGGGGAGGGGTGACGCAGAACACTGTAGGTGCCATACATAATCATATTATGGGGCTTGATAGCATGTCCGTACATAACACCTGGTTTTAAGGTAGCAGGATATATGCAGTCTCTTATATATTCCAAAGGAGAGTCTCACCTCTTTCCTCGGATTGCAGATCTCACTGTAGGCTCCCTCAGTACAGCCAACCTTAATCCATGCTCCCCTGTCTGGGTTCAGCTGTTCCAGCCTGTACTGCACTCACGTGCTTTGGCGTTCAGCGTCTCCTTTCTGTGCTGTGGCGGGTGGGCGTTCGTGTCCAAGCACTCTGCTGCTTCCAGGTTTGTGCTGCCAATATCTCCTCCGCGCCGCTAGGCAGCTCTGTGCCTTTCTCCGGATGCTCCCCGCTTCCCCGTCAGCACAGCAGCTCAGGGCGGCAACGGGCGGCAGCGTTAAACGGTCCGCTTCCCAGAGCTCCGCTCGCCTCCTCCCTTCCAGCACCAGGCGTCCTGCGTCCCACACCCTCTCTACGTCGTGACGTCTCAGTCACGACCTACAGTAACTCATAATGCATTACAATGCGTGGGCGATTTCCTAAGTCTTTTGTTGAAAGGTTGTTGCATCTCTGCTCATTAAGGGGTGTGTAATGTATATGTCATCGCTGCCTCTTATTTGGACAGGGGGACAACTGGGTAAACCGATTATAACTAGGGCTGGACATCGGCACATCCCTCATAGATGGTTGCCATCATTGGCTTTTAAAGCAAGTACCATTGATGGTTATAAAATATTCTACCACCCACCATCGATGGCTCCTTCTATTGATTTGCCGCGCATGCGCAGAGCAACGGGACTGGCCAGGATGTGCGCGCAGGCACAGAAGAAATGTTTTAACTATCCATCCAGTTTAAGGTTCTTCCGCGCATGTGCGCACCTCCCGGCAGGGCGGTCCGCTCGCAGCGATGCTGCTGAATGCTGTGCACCCAGTGCGCATGCACTCCCCAACCTTACCATCGCAAGCCATCCATCGATGGTATAAAACTATTCAACCCTCCACTATTGATGCCCAAAACATTGAGCACTAGGTCCTAACCGTCGATGTTTTGGGAACATCGAAAGTCGATAACCATCCCTTATAATGTAGCACACACGTATACTGCAGCACAGTGTGGAGAGTGTGTCAGTCATTCACCCCAATCCCTGCGCCAGTGGCACTTATGCTCTTTGGGGGGGAAGTCAGTTGATGCAGTACTGATTTGCCCTGGCTGAACTGCAGTGGGATCTTGCCCAAGTTTTTGCTACCCCATAAGGGTAGGAGGCGTTTTGGGGTAAAACGGGGAAGTATCGTCTGGGAAGAGGGGGCGAGTTGGGCTGGCATTGCTAGGGTACAAATGCCGCTTCACTAGAACTGCACTTTATCGGACGATTGAATGACCCCCTATGGGGGTCTATGTACTTTGGAGGGAGATAAAGTCCCACCCAGTCAGCTCCTGTCATGTTACAGGCTGAAAAATGAGAGGATCAGTTTGGCTGGTACTTTATCTCTCACCAAGGCTCATGAAATAAACCTCATTATCTTCACTTCATCTCTCCCCAAAGCTAAGCACATGACCCCTCTTTTCCCGGTCAATATAAACACTGATACCCTATTGTTCTATTCTTTTGGTAGAAGACCTATCTCTGTTTATCTTGCTGTCCCTCTCTGTTTCCTGATGTTACCGCCCCCCCTTCCCTGATAGGCTGCTATGTGGACTGTGTGCTCTGATTCCTGATGTTACCGCCCCCCCTTCCCTGATAGGCTGCTATGTGGACTGTGCGCTCTGATTCCTGATGTTACCGCCCCCCTTCCCTGATAGGCTGCTATGTGGACTGTGCGTTCTGATTCCTGTATATCTGCTTTCTGCGGCTGGGTGATGCCGCCTTGATATGACGTTAGCCGGTAACTGTTTCAGGTTTTTTTTATTTTATATCCTTTTTAAAGTAAATTTATAATGACCTGAGAAGGTTCCACCCTGCTACCGTCACTCATTACAGCCTATCATCACTGGTGGTTGGAGGATCATGGGGCGCAGTAGCCCAGTGTTCAGGTCAGATCTCACTCCAAGCTGTGGTATAGATTGCGTGGCTGCAGCCCCAGTTCATCCAGACCATGATATTATAGTTAGAGATAGGGATGGACATCTGAAGCCCCCCATCAAATGATGGCTTGTATTCTACCAGTGAAACTTTCAATGTGATGGTAACTAACCATCACACCAAAAATATTCAATGGTGAAAATAAGTTATGACTAGCGCATGCGCAAAAGTCTGAGCTGATATAAAGTTCTGTGACCTCACTCTCTCCTCTGAATCCTCCTGATGGTGTGTCTGTGGTGTGTTCTGTGTGTGAGTGACTGCTCTTGCTGTAGGGTGAAGTCTGTGCTCTGATTGGTTCTCGGAGTCAGTGTGGGCCCTGTTGCCTATCAGCAATCCTGCAGAGGTGCTGGTCACGGCTGTGGGGGGGACCCCACGCCGATTTTTATTTTTTTAATAGGTAAAAGGGTGACAGCTATAATTATGCCCTAACCCAGCCATTATGATAATTTTGGTCACATGTGACATGTCAATAGCCCAAATCGAGACAGTGTGTACGGTGGTACAATCTTTTTCTTGCGACTGTTTGGACGGGAGTACATCAGACGTCGCAAGTAAAATTGTACAGGTGTGTACGCGCGTGTTGGCTGTTGTTTGTGGACGGTCCGACGGGAGTACGGTCGGCCGAACGGTTGCCAGAAATAGGGATTGTATAGATGTGTACCCAGCTTAAGCCGGCTCCTGACTGAAGCAGAGAGTTAGCCACCAAGGAACCTAGGAAGTTTCCCTGAACAGACACCGCTATTGGGAATTAGAAAAAACAAGCCACTATTGGAACACCATCAAATGATTAGCATTCGATGGCGACAAACATTGAAAGGGCACCATTAAATGCCAAAAACACTACCATTGGAAGAAAAACATTGATGTTTCTGAAATATAGACCATCGATGTCCATCCCTAATTAGAGGTCTATCCAGGGATGACTTATTCAATCTTCCGGTCATTACAGTAGATGTATAAACGGTACATGTGAGTTATCCGGGCGTCCGATTTGAAAATCGGGTCGGATCGGGCACATCGCATCGCATCGCATGCGACCATCGGATGCGATGCGATGCGATGCGATGCGATGACCCGATTTTTCCATAGGAATCAATGTTAAAATGGACTGAGTCCATTTTAACATGGAATTCAATGGGAAAAAGGGGTCCTTTTCATACCCCTACTATCCAAGTGGGCATGGAGTTGGATATAAACCTGTGGCGAGCGTAGCGAGCCACCGAGCCCGAAGCGTGGCGAGCGTAGCGAGCCCCGCGAGGGGACACGGAATACCGTCCCCTCGCGGGGCTCGCTTCGCTCGCCACGCTTCGGGCTCGGTGGCTCGCTACGCTCGCCACAGGTTTATATCCAACTCCATGCCCACTTGGATAGTAGGGGTATGAAAAGGACCCCTTTTTCCATAGGAATCATTTTAACATTGATTCCTATGGAAAAATCGGGTCATCGCATCCGATATCGCATGCGATGCGATGCGATGCGATGCGATATCGCATCGCATCGCATCTGATTGTATGCCTTAACTTAAGGCATACAATCAAAAAATCGGACGCCCGGATAACTCACAAGTACCGTATAAACTTATATATAACATTTTTTATTATCATTTAGATGGCACCACAGGATTGGCAGCGCCCAATTACAGAGTACATAACTATTCAAAGCTTCAAGACCATATATAACTAATACAGGGTCAGGATGCCAGTGTTCAGTATACCAATGCCAGCATCCCAACTGCCCTCACAATACCCTTGCCAGGACTCCAAATTCATTTGGATCCCCCTCTGTAAGAATGCGGGGCTATCTAGTGGCCAGCTGAGGAAGGGGAGTGGGTGGTTAGGTTTAGGTATTAGTGGGGGAGAAGGGGACTTAAGGTTAGGCTTACGTGGTGGGGTGCAGGGGTTAGGCACTAGAAGTTAGGGTCCGGAGGGGGAGGCACTAGCAGTGAGAGTCCAGGGGGTGGGGGTTGGATACTAGAAGGGAGGGTTTGGGGGGTAGGGGAGAAGATTATGGTGCCTTCCGAGCCCTTGTTGGCATTTCCACTATCGCGCTGTAGGGGTTTCTATAATAACTGCCGGAATACTAAACGCCGTTCTGGTGTAGGTATCCCATGTAATGCCATTGGCGGGAGAATGGATAGAAGAGCACATGAGGAGAGAGGGCCCTGCTTGTGAGTGTAGTACTATTTTTGGATAATACTACTCTCCTCTGAACTCGCGTTCTCTCTTTTTCAGGTCCAGACGACTCAAGGAACAGATATTCAAGGTCGGTAAGTATTTCTTTATTTTTCAGGTTCTTTCTTCTTTTGCACAGATAACGTAAAACAATACTGTGGCTTATCTTTTCAAAAGGTAGGATACGGAACTGTTATATCAGGTATATGGGTCAAACAAGGACAGTGTCCTAACTTGTCAAATGTGATACCTTACTATTCAGGAACAGACAGGTAATTCAATCCCAAATACTCTCAACAGTAGATAACTTTACAATAAGTACTGCATGGATTGACTTCTAACTTATACGAATGAAGGCTTTATGATATACTACTTATTGCATACACACGTTCCTTTACTTTTATGCTAACCACTGGCTATTATTGCCAACAATATTATAATTGCACTGTACTATATACAATTAATCCAACAGAGATTGTATTTGTCTCTTCGCAGAGAGACTATCCGTTCTACACTAAGATATTTACATTACATAAATTCACTATGAACTAATGGCTCATAAACACACTCTGATGGGCAAATAAGATAATATATATACACAAATGGCTTCTTGGTGTCCAGTACTGAGAGTACAATCTAATATGTCCTGCACAAACCAGCTGTAGGCGGAACCGTAGTCTATGCTGACAGCCAAGTGGTACTTAATGATACTATCTCTATTTCACAGAGATTCCTCCTTACTGCGAGTGACAGCAGTTATCTGTACATATCCAGGTAAGTTCCTGACACTCCTGATCTCTAGACTGTAGAACGATATATAAGGATCCCTGGGGATTGCACTGCCTATGTCTGTACTAGGAATCGCTGTACTATACGTGCCTCTTCCACTCCTTTTCCCCCTCCTATGGAGTCTGACTGGCTGCACGCTGAATCTGTTAGGTAACTGCAGGGTAATTACAAGACTGGCCTCACCGGGAATGGGAATATATATATATCCTATGGATTAGGGGTAATAGTCTGTTCCTCGCGCTATGCGGGTCCTGTCCCTATGCTGCTTAGTGCTGTACCCCTGTCGCTGCCGGGTTTAGACCTCTAGAGGCCCTCCCACGGCTACTCACTGTGAGGGTTCCCTGAGTGCGTCACTGCTTCTCTCTGCATATCAGCTGTTGAATGTTTCCTTCTGTGCCGAGTGTACCGCTGACCCTGTCACTCCGGTCACTAGCCGCGCCTCTCTCTCTACCCTGGCTGTCACTCACGGTTCTCGAGGGAGGTAATCTGTCTATTATTGCCTCTGTCATCGGAGGCCTAGCCGCGCCTCCACTCTGCCTCCCGGTGTCAGGGTCTCAGCGACGTCCTTTTTAGCGGGCGGGGCTGCTCGCTGGTTTCCAGTAGGCCGCACCTCCGACTCCGCCTACGCCATCTCGACCGCGCCTCCGGGACCGCCCGCAATGGTGTCACACCTCCGGGTGGACCAGCGCTACAGCCCTGAGCGCCGGTCACCGGAGCTTGGCAGGAGATAGACCAGGAGCCCCGCCACCAGGTATTTCTTCCTGCGTCACCTCTTTCTTTTCCCCGGGCGATGCAAAACGGCTGCCTTCCCTCTCACTCTCCTTGGGAACCGTTACCTCAACGTCCCCTTGCTCTGCTTTTTATCTCCTCTCCCTGTACTCCTGCAGCCCAGCTTTATTGCTCTGTCCCTGTACACTTGGCACAAGCCTGTCCTCGAGCTAGAGTCTATCAATTCCTCTGGTGCTGAGGCTGTTTGCTCCTGACAATTCCCTGTGCCCTCCAGTGTCCTGTTTATGGGATGGCATTAAGTATGCTCACAAGTTTCACGGTGTCCCTATTAACTAACATCACCCTACAATCATGGTTATGTGTCAGCAATTCTAGGACATTACATGAGAGCGTGCGGCTCATACATACAGGGCGATATAACTCTGCAATGTGACTGGATACTTAGTGCATGCGACACCCCAGGCAGGGAGGAGGAACTGCAGGGGTTTTGAAAGACCCAAGGTGCTAAAATGAACACTAGATGACAATGAAAGTAATTTGCAATTTGGGCCCGATTCCGCCTTGTGCTGAGAAATCATACCAAATCGCATGTGTATGACCAGAGTCGGAGGTCAGACCTGCAGAACATAAGATAAATTGGAATCTGACCTGTCAGGGGCTCATGGCGGGTGCGTTCTAGCACCGGTGACGTATAGTGTCCGAGTGCCTCCATACGTATGTGCCAGCAGGTCTGACCTCCGAGCAGGAGATTTGAAAGAAGAAAAAAAAAACATTGAAAAGAATGGGGGCTGCTGATTGGCTGAGAGAGCTAATCAGTGCTCGCCCATTCTTCTGAACGGTTTTCTTTCTTTTCTTTTTTTATTCTCCTGCCCCCACTGCTATACATGTGATAAATCAATGTAAAAAATGTCACATCAAGTTCCAAAATTGCATGTGAGCCTCCTGGGGAGCTGCCAGGTGGACCACGGGGGTATTGGATGCATCTTCTCCCCTCGGAGAAGTAGCACAGGAGGTTATTTTGGTTAATTCTTTCTTAGATGGACAAAACCATGTGCACTGCAGGTGGGGCAGATGTAACATGTGCAGAGAGAATTAGATTTGGGTGGGGTTTTACTTCAAAGTGAGATCTATATTGCAGTGTAAAAATAAAGCAGTCCGTATTTTCCCTGCACAGAAACAAAATAACTCACCCAAATCTAACTCTCTCTGCACATGTTACATCTGCCCCACCTGCAGTGCACATGATTTTGTCCAACTAAGAAGGAATTTGTCAGAAAGAATGAATGGGAATAACCCCCACAGTGTGTGGGAGCCTATCACCCTACTTAATAATTACTATAATTAACTGTAATGGGACCTCTCATCCCCAATGGCATAGCCTCCACTGTTGGTATTTGTAACTAACTATATATATTTTCATCCAGTCAGCCTGGCACTCATTGGAAGTGATAGCAATTACCCGGGTGCCTTCTGGAGGATCATGTAGTCACTGGTGCATACACAGGCAGCGGCACTACATGGGATTTTTCGAAGTGCTTTTAACCCCTTCCCGACATTCGACGTATATATACGTCATGGCCGGGAAGTACTTCCCGACACATGACGTATATATACGTCATGACTTCTAACTGTCACTGCGTCTAGAGACGCAGTGACAGAGGGACGATGTCTGCTGTCCCTGACAGCAGACATGTCCCTGCATGCCCAGGGGGGGCTGCGATGCAGCCCCCCCGTCGGCGATCGCTGTGATTGGCTGTTCAGTCTGTTCTGTGTCACCGGCGAATAACGTTCGCCGGTGACACGGGATCGGAGGTGATTGGTGCTGTAAAGTACAGCACCAATCACCGCGGGGTGTAAGGGTGACACTGGTGTCACCCCACCTCACCCCGCCCGCCCCCAAAGGCCGTGATTGGTCCGTCGGACCGACGGACCAATCACAGCCATGGAGGGGGGTTTAAACTAACGGGGACTACACTGCAGACGCAATTCCGGTCTGGAATAGCGTGCAGTGCGGTCACCGTGCCCAGCTGTCGCCATTTACTGACCAGAACCTTGCTCAATACTTACCTGATCACTGCTTGGGATCTTGCTTCATCTTGTGACATCCTGTGCTGTGTTGTGCTGTGTTGTGCTGCTGCAGTGTCATCGAGTTAGAGAGAGAGAGAGATAGAGAGAGAGAGATAGAGAGGCCTAGTGACAGAAAGTGCTATATTTTGTGCTGCTGCAGTGTAATAGAGTTATAGATAGAGAGATAGAGAGATAGAGAGAGAGAGATAGAGAGATAGAGAGATAGTGACAGATCGTGCTATATATTTTTTATATAACTGACTGCTGCCCCCCCTTTTGTGCTGATCAGTATAAATTAACTGATCAGCAACTTTTTGGGGGCGCAGGGTATTTTATATATATATATATATATACCTGTCAGTGCTGCTGCTGCAGTGTCATAGAGTGATAGATAGTGAGAGATAGAGAGATAGAGAGAGATAGTGACAGAGAGTGATAGAGACTGCTATATTTTGTGTCTGCTGCCCCCCTTTTGTGCACCCCCAGCAACTTTTTGGGGGTGCAGGGGTTATTTTTCATATATATAACTGTCAGTGCTGCTGCTGCAGTGTAATAGAGTGATAGATAGTGAGAGATAGAGAGATAGAGAGAGATAGTGACAGAGAGTGATAGAGAGTGCTAAATTTTGTGTCTGCTGCCCCCGCCTTTTGTGCTGATCACTATATCTGAGGTGATCAGCAACTTTTTAGGGGTGCAGAGTTTTTTTTTTTATATATATATACCTGCCAGTTGCACTGTCAGTTGCACCAAAGGTTGTGCACCTGCTGCCCCTCACTGGTAATCAGTGTCGCATCACTGATCACCTTTTTTTTTTTTGTGTGTGCTGTGGGGTCTTTTTTTTATTTTTTTTTTACACACACTGTGATTTTGGGGGTGTCCTGTGGCCGCTGTGCGCTGATCAGTGACGTACATCACTGATCATCTTTTTCGGCACAGGGTTGATCTTTTTTTTTTTTTTTTGATCAAATTCCTGTTGCCTTTGAGCGCTGTTCAG
Source organism: Crinia signifera (assembly GCF_055691185.1). Lineage (NCBI taxonomy): Eukaryota > Metazoa > Chordata > Amphibia > Anura > Myobatrachidae > Crinia > Crinia signifera. Next base: position 207,084,872 of record NC_139217.1, on the reverse strand, counting down.
TGACGGACGTTACTGACCAACATCTGTGCTCAATTTTTGGCGCAGGACCTTTTTTTTTTTTTTTTAACCCCTTCAATTTTTTTTTTTTAACCCCTTCAATTTTTTTTTTTTTAACCCCTTCATTTTTTTTTTTTTTGTATAAAGTATTTTTTTTTTCTGCACTACATACACACTACACACTACATACCCCCCTGGTTGAAATAAAGTTTGTACCCCCCCCCCCCCCTGCACTATACACGTGTTGAAACATTTCACTACCAGTAACACAAAAATAAAAATGGCATCCCAAATGTCATCCCAAATGTCATCCCAGAAGAATGTATTCAGCAGAGGAGGCATATGCCATGCTTGCTTCTGACTCTGACACAGCCAGTGATGCAAGCGGGGAATTTGAAGGATTCGCCTTAAGCTCCTCTTCCTCCTCTGGTGATGAGGGACCCCCTCAAAGACGCCCCCGTAGAGCAGCTGAGACCCCCCCCCCAATAATTGATCTCGTATGGACCCCACCACCAGACAATTTTGAGCCCCAGGTTCCTGAGTTTTTGGCCATGCCAGGAATCCAATTTGATTCCACAGGTCTCAGAGAAATTGACTTTTTCAAATTATTTTTCTCTGATGATTTTATAAATTTAATGGTGGACCAAACTAATTTATATGCCCAGCAGTTTATTGCTCAAAACCCCACGTCATCATTTGCTAGGTGGACCCATGTAGATGCAGTAGAGATGATGACGTTTTGGGGTCTGGTGTTTCATATGGGCATAGTAAAAAAGCCAGAAATTAGGCAATATTGGAGTACAGATGTTCTGTACAGCACCCCATTTTACCGTATGGCCATGCCCCGGGCTCGATTTGAGACGATCCTTAAATTTTTGCATTACAACGATAATGCACAGTGCCCACCCAGAGATGATCCCACCTTTGACCGGCTATTCAAAGTCAGGCCGGTCATTGATCATTTCAGTGCCAAATTTGAAGAGATGTACATCCCAGATAAATTCATTTGCATAGACGAGTCCCTTATACATTTTAAAGGAAGGGTTAAATTCCGCCAGTACCTTCCCAGTAAGAGGGCAAGGTATGGCATAAAAATGTATAAGCTGTGTGAAAGCACCTCAGGGTACACTCACAGGTTTAGGGTATATGAAGGGAAGGATTCAAGAATTGAACCGCCAGAATGCCCCCCCTCCCTCGTAGGTGTTAGTGGAAAAATTGTCTGGGATTTAGTGCACCCCTTCCTGGATAAAGGTTATCACCTCTATGTGGATAACTTTTACACTAGCATCCCCCTGTTTAAGGCCCTTGGTTCAAGAGGTACAGCAGCTTGCGGTACTGTGCGCAAGAACCAAAGAGGCCTCCCAAAAACGCACATTGCCCAAGTAATGAGAAGGGGTGAAAGCAGGGGAATATGCACCGAAAATATGTTGTTGGTCAAATATAAGGACAAGAGGGATGTCCTTATACTGACAACAATTCACGGAGACAGTACCACCTCCGTCCCTGTACGAGGTACCAGTACCCACACCTCAAAACCTAATTGTATCCTGGATTACAATAGGTACATGGGCGGAGTGGATCTTTCAGATCAGGTACTGAAGCCGTACAGTGCCCTGCGGAAAACAAAAATCTGGTACAAGAAGCTGGCCGTGTATATCATCCAGATGGCACTGTATAACGCTTACGTGCTATTCCGTTCTACCGGCCAGAGGGGGACATTTATGCATTTTCAAGAGGAAGTCATAAAGGGCCTAGTATTTGGGAACCAGCAGGCAGAGGGCCCCAGTACTTCTAGTACTGGCCCCCGTATTGTACCAGGGCAGCATTTTCCGAACAAAATCCCCTCCACTGCAAGAAAGGGCAGGACACAAAAAAGGTGCAAAGTTTGCTATAAAAAGGGAATAAGAAAGGAAACTATTTTCCACTGTGAAACTTGCCCCGACAAACCCGGCCTATGTATAAAGGAGTGTTTTAAAATATACCACACATCTATGGATTATTAGGTTCATCATTTCACCGTGCTTCGGGGGTCTTGCTAATGCCACATAGCACCCACCAACATTCCACCAGAATCTGAGCTGCAAAATCCAAAAATCACTCCTTCCCTTCTGAGTCCTGCCATGCACCCAACTGGTATTTTTTGGTCACATATGAGGCATTGCCATTCTCGGGAGAAATTGGGGCACAGATTTTGGGGTGCTTTTTCTCCTTCATACCTTATGAAAATGAAAAATTTTGAGCCAGAACTGCATTTTTGTGTAAAAAAATTTAATTTTTCATTTTCACTGCCCACTTGTATCAAAATTGGTGAAACCCCTGGGGGTTTGAAATGTACACTATACCCCTAGATGAATTCCCTGAGGGGTGTAGTTTGCAAAATGGGGTCACTTGTGGGGGGGTTCCACTGTATTGGTGCTTTGGGGGTCTTGCTAATGCGACATAGCACCCACCATCATTCCACCAGAATTTGTGCTGCAAAATCCAAATATCACTCCTTCCCTTCTGAGTCCTGCCACTTTTTGGTCACACATGAGGCATTGCCGTACTCGGGAGAAATTGGGGCACATTTTGGGGTGCTTTGTCTCCTTCATTCCTTCTGAAAATGAAAAAATTTGAGCCAGAACTGCATTTTTGTGTAAAAAAATGTAATTTTTCATTTTCACTGCCCACTTGTATCAAAATTGGTGAAACCCCTGGGGGTTTGAAATGTACACTATACCCCTAGATCAATTCCCTGAGGGGTGTAGTTTGCAAAATGGGGTGAATTGTGGGGGGGTTCCACTGTATTGGTGCAACATAGCACCCACCATTCATTCCACCAAAATCTGTGCTGCAAAATCCAAAAATCACTCCTTCCCTTCTGAGTCCTGCCATGCACCCAACTGGTATTTTTTGGTCACATGTGAGGCATTGCCGTACTCGGGAGAAATTGGGGCACAGATTTTGGGGTGCTTTTTCTCCTTCATACCTTCTGAAAATGAAAAATTTTGAGCCAGAACGGCATTTTTGTGTAAAAAAAATGTAATTTTTCATTTTCACTGCCCAGTTGTATCAAAATTGGTGAAACCCCTGGGGGTTTGAAATGTACACTATACCCCTAGATGAATTCCCTGAGGGGTGTAGTTTGCAAAATGGGGTCACTTGTGGGGGGGTTCCACTGTATTGGTGCTTGGGGGGTCTTGCTAATGCGACATAGCACCCACCAAAATTCCACCAGAATCTGAGCTGCAAAATCCAAAAATCACTCCTTCCCTTCTGAGTCCTGCCATGCACCCAACTGGTATTTTTTGGTCACATGTGAGGCATTGCCGTACTCGGGAGAAATTGGGGCACAGATTTTGGGGTGCTTTTTCTCCTTCATACCTTCTGAAAATGAAAAATTTTGAGCCAGAACTGCATTTTTGTGTAAAAAAATGTAATTTTTCATTTTCACTGCCCAGTTGTATCAAAATTGGTGAAACCCCTGGGGGTTTGAAATGTACACTATACCCCTAGATGAATTCCCTGAGGGGTGTAGTTTGCAAAATGGGGTCACTTGTGGGGGGGTTCCACTGTATTGGTGCTTGGGGGGTCTTGCTAATGCGACATAGCACCCACCAAAATTCCACCAGAATCTGAGCTGCAAAATCCAAAAATCACTCCTTCCCTTCTGAGTCCTGCCATGCACCCAACTGGTATTTTTTGGTCACATGTGAGGCATTGCCGTACTCGGGAGAAATTGGGGCACATATTTTGGGGTGCTTTTTCTCCTTCATACCTTCTGAAAATGAAATATTTTGAGCCAGAACTGCATTCTTGTGTAAAAAAATGTAATTTTTCATTTTCACTGCCCACTTGTATCAAAATTGGTGAAACCCCTGGGGGTTTGAAATGTACACTATACCCCTAGATGAATTCCCTGAGGGGTGTACTTTGCAAAATGGGGTGACTTGTGGGGGGGTTCCACTGCATTGGTGCAACATAGCACCCACCATTCATTCCACCAAAATCTGTGCTGCAAAATCCAAAAATCACTCCTTCCCTTCTGAGTCCTGCCATGCACCCAACTGGTATTTTTTGGTCACATGTGAGGCATTGCCGTACTCGGGAGAAATTGGGGCACAGATTTTGGGGTGCTTTTTCTCCTTCATACCTTCTGAAAATGAAAAATTTTGAGCCAGAACGGCATTTTTGTGTAAAAAAATGTAATTTTTCATTTTCACTGCCCAGTTGTATCAAAATTGGTGAAACCCCTGGGGGTTTGAAATGTACACTATACCCCTAGATGAATTCCCTGAGGGGTGTAGTTTGCAAAATGGGGTCACTTGTGGGGGGGTTCCACTGTATTGGTGCTTGGGGGGTCTTGCTAATGCGACATAGCACCCACCAAAATTCCACCAGAATCTGAGCTGCAAAATCCAAAAATCACTCCTTCCCTTCTGAGTCCTGCCATGCACCCAACTGGTATTTTTTGGTCACATGTGAGGCATTGCCGTACTCGGGAGAAATTGGGGCACAGATTTTGGGGTGCTTTTTCTCCTTCATACCTTCTGAAAATGAAAAATTTTGAGCCAGAACTGCATTTTTGTGTAAAAAAATGTAATTTTTCATTTTCACTGCCCAGTTGTATCAAAATTGGTGAAACCCCTGGGGGTTTGAAATGTACACTATACCCCTAGATGAATTCCCTGAGGGGTGTAGTTTGCAAAATGGGGTCACTTGTGGGGGGGTTCCACTGTATTGGTGCTTGGGGGGTCTTGCTAATGCGACATAGCACCCACCAAAATTCCACCAGAATCTGAGCTGCAAAATCCAAAAATCACTCCTTCCCTTCTGAGTCCTGCCATGCACCCAACTGGTATTTTTTGGTCACATGTGAGGCATTGCCGTACTCGGGAGAAATTGGGGCACATATTTTGGGGTGCTTTTTCTCCTTCATACCTTCTGAAAATGAAAAATTTTGAGCCAGAACTGCATTCTTGTGTAAAAAAATGTAATTTTTCATTTTCACTGCCCACTTGTATCAAAATTGGTGAAACCCCTGGGGGTTTGAAATGTACACTATACCCCTAGATGAATTCCCTGAGGGGTGTACTTTGCAAAATGGGGTGACTTGTGGGGGGGTTCCACTGTATTGGTGCAACATAGCACCCACCATTCATTCCACCAAAATCTGTGCTGCAAAATCCAAAAATCACTCCTTCCCTTCTGAGTCCTGCCATGCACCCAACTGGTATTTTTTGGTCACATGTGAGGCATTGCCGTACTCGGGAGAAATTGGGGCACAGATTTTGGGGTGCTTTTTCTCCTTCATACCTTCTGAAAATGAAAAATTTTGAGCCAGAACTGCATTTTTGTGTAAAAAAATGTAATTTTTCATTTTCACTGCCCAGTTGTATCAAAATTGGTGAAACCCCTGGGGGTTTGAAATGTACACTATACCCCTAGATGAATTCCCTGAGGGGTGTAGTTTACAAAATGGGGTCACTTGTGGGGGGGTTCCACTGTATTGGTGCTTGGGGGGTCTTGCTAATGCGACATAGCACCCACCAAAATTCCACCAGAATCTGAGCTGCAAAATCCAAAAATCACTCCTTCCCTTCTGAGTCCTGCCATGCACCCAAATGGTATTTTTTGGTCACATGTGAGGCATTGCCGTACTCGGGAGAAATTGGGGCACAGATTTTGGGGTGCTTTGTCTCCTTCATACCTTCTGAAAATGAAAAATTTTGAGCCAGAACTGCATTTTTGTGTAAAAAATGTAATTTTTCATTTTCACTGCCCAGTTGTACCACAATTGGTGAAACCCCTGGGGGTTTGAAATGTACACTATACCCCTAGATGAATTCCCTGAGGGGTGTAGTTTGCAAAATGGGGTCACTTGTGGGGGGGTTCCTAACTTTTAGCATCTTATGGTGCCTAGAAACCTACATGGTGCCTAAAAAATAATCTCATAAAAAGGAGGCTCCAAAATCAAGTAGGTGCTCCTTCTATTATGAAGCCTGTGGTTTGGTCAACGTGCACACTAGGGCCACATATAGGATATTTATGAAAACAAAAGAATTGGGGGAATCAATTTTTAGTCACATTTCTCTAGTAAAATGTACTGTGTTCCTTAGAAAAAATGTATTAAAATTGCAAATCTGCAAAAAAAATGAAATTTTGAAATTTCACCTACACTTTGTTTTAATTCCTGTGAAACACCTAAAGGGTTAACAAACTTCCAAAATGCTGTTTTGAATACTGTGAGGGGTGCAGTTTTTGAAATGGTATCATTTATGGGGGTGTCTCACATACAAGTCCCTCAAAGTCACATCAGAACTGAACTGGTCCCTAAAAAAATCAGTGTTTGAAATTTTCTTGAAAATTTGAGAATTTGCTATTCATATTGTAAGCCTCCTAGTGTCCAAAAAAATTAAAAGGAAGTTGAAATAATGATGTCAACATAAAGTAGACATATGGTCTATGTTAGTTATTAACTATTTTGAGTGGTATGATTATTTGTCTCACAAGCAGAAAATTTAACATTTTGCAAATTGCTAAATTTTCCATTTTTTTACGACATTTTGGTATTTTTCACAAAAAAACACAGACTGTATCGACCCAAATTTACCACTAATTTGAAGTACAATGTGTCACGAAAAAACAATCTCAAAATCACTGGGATAAGTAAAAGCAAAAAAAAGTTATCCCCACTTAAGTGAGACATGTCAGATTTGAAAAAAAGGGCTCTGTCAGGAACGCAAAAACTGGCTCTGTCAGGAAGGGGTTAATATCCCGACGTATCGGGGTGTGAAAACCCAGTTTTCAAGGTGTACATAAACCGTTTATGTACACCATGAAAACGGGTTTTCACACCCCGAAACATCGGGATATTAAAAGCACTCTGAAAAATCCCATGGAGTGCCGCTGAGGTCATAGGTTCCATTTCCACCATGGCCCTAACTGTGTGGAGTTTGTATATTCTCCTCGTGCTTGGGTGGGTTTACTCACACACAATATGAAAGTGTGGCGGTGACATCTTAGAAGTTCCACTGCATTAAGTATTACTAGGGTGTTGTACTCATGGATATCCTTCATTTTGTGAATGGCACACTCTGTGACACCCTCCCCTTCACTGTGAACAAGCCCTCGAGCGAAACACGTGTCAAAGGAGACGCCCCTGACATGCGCCCCCCCCCCCCTTCTACTGACTGCAGGACGAGACAGCCAGCTAACGGGAGCAAACTTCGGTTCTTCTGTCTCCCCCACGGGAAATCAGGTATCGGCGGCACAAGCATAGGGTTGAGATTGTCTCACCCCGGTTCTCTCGCCATCCAAGTGAGAGTGTACAGCTGCCGTGACTCACGTGTCACGGTCAGCTCAGACACCTCACCGAGCGGAGACCGGCCAGAGTGACACTCTCCCCAGTTGCCACCAGCTGCTGTCTGCTATTTACAGTCCTACCTGCATCTTTAACAAAATCTGACTTGACAATCAATGTGCAAACAGCCTGACCCGCATACTAAAAGATGGGTTTCTGCTGTTTTTGACTACACTGTATGATTTTTTTCTGAGACAGAGTTACTCTGCCCCTATTTTGCTTTAAGACCAGACCTACCCAGCAGATTTGACTTAAAGGGAAACAGTCTGTTCATACTCTGCTAATTACCACTGTCAAACAGCTTGACCATTATTGGAACCACCTGACTGACTATGCAAACATTATAATACCCCCAGTATCTGAGGATTAGCAGAGGCCAGCTAACACACCTGCATAACCAATGTTTTTTGTGTGTAGACAAACCGTGTCAACATTGATCCGGTACCAGTAAAACACCTAGGGTCTGCCATACCCCACATTTTTTTTGTCTTATTAACCGTGTGATCATACAGACACTGCAATCCAATCCATCGGACAGGTGACAACACTCATTTACATCCTGGTTGTTTAATTTGATAACGTGCATGTTCCCTGAGTGTCGACAACCGTGTCAACACTAATACATTGGCAGCTCAAAACTCAGGTCTTGTTATATCAACTGAGGTCAGCTAATATACCTGTACAATCAATGTTTCTTGGGTGTCGACAACTGTGTCAACACTGATCCGGTACTATTACAGTATCCAAGGTTGCTATATCCTGCATGTATTTTGCTTCAATAACCTTGTGAACATTTAGACACTAATTTCATCATTTGTATAGGTAACTACACCCACTCATATTTTGAGTGTTGAAGTTGAGAAGTCGGAGCTAAGTGTCAACAATCGTGTCAACACTGATAGTGTCAGTATTAAAGCAGATGGTATTATACCGCACATATATTGTCTTCGGATTAATCTTGTGACTATATACTGTACCAATAAATATTCTTTTTTCATATTGGTGACAGTATATCCATCTGCATGTGTATTCAAAGATTCATGCGTTGTCACCCATTGAATATCTTCCCTGGGGTGTAATTTGGTCTTTAGTGACTACAATACGAAGACCAATTTCACTACTCCTACTTGGAGACTTGGGTACATTCCTTCACCATCTTCTTTTAACTCCGCTGGGTTTCCCGTGACACCACTATCACTCTCAATCACCATTCAATGTCTAAATGATAGATGGTGAGTAGCAGAAGAGGGGTTTCACGGTACCCACACTTTACCCTATACCTTCTACGCTGCCCTCTCATTTGCTGGGGTACACCTAGTCTCTTTGCAAGGCCATCGGCAACAAAGGACATGGTGTTACTTTTCAGCAAAAAGCAGAAGCACATATAAGCCTCCTGACAACCAGGTTATACTCTCATCCTATGGTGTGGTTACGGTCATACTTCACTGGCACGCCTGATTCTCATACCGAACTCAGAAGCTAAGCAGTGTTTGGCCGGGCCAGTACCCGTAGGGGTGACCGACGGGGAATACCCGGAACTGTAATACACCGGATTGCAGAAAAACACTTGGTCAAGGGAGCTATCTACCCTTTAACACTCTGTTCTCTCTCCTTCTATTAAGAACCCAGTCAAGTCAGTCCGCCTTATTTATCCACATTGATCCTTCCGAAGGGGGATAGTGTTATGCGTCAAGTACACCCCAATGCAACATATTGTTTGTGAGCGGCCATTTTGCCTGGTACATAGAATCCATTACAGGATTCCCCAGTATTTTCTCACGCCAGTGTACTTAAACATTATTCGCCACCAAATGTTCAAATTGTGATCTTTATTCTTGTTATGCATCATGTTTAGAGTTCATATTTGAAATGTTATTTCATACGTACTGATATTTTAGTAGTAGTTTTTCATTAAAAGTTAAATTTTAAATACTTTCCATTCATTATCATTTTAAAAAGTGTGCCCCAAAAACCCTTTTTGTTCTGCCTATGTCACCCTTGTGACAAACCATATTTTTTCACCCTCTCCCCTTCCCCAGGTCTGTGCAGACTAGGCTAGAGCCGGCTCTGATTTAAAATCCACACCTCGCTTTTAAATTTTCATTAAAATGTAAGCTATGAGCGTAAATGCAGACTCTGGACCTGTAACGGTGAAACAGTCCGGTGACACAGCTCACGATGGGAGGATGTAGGAGGGTCCGCCAGGAGCCAGGCACCTATGCTTCTAATTCTTTGGGAGCAGGCTCCTCCCTACTGCATCCCATAATGCCCCAGTTAGTTTTAGGTGCCCACAGGAGTGGGTGCTATGCTTTGCAGCTGCGCTTTTTTCTTTGGATTTTTTTCAGAATAGTTAGGTTTTTTGTTATTTTATTAATGCACTAGCTAGAGCAGGTTTGCCAGTGTGTCGCTTCTCACAGAAGTGCATACACACTGAGGCGCAGCAGAGGCTGACAGAAGCGCGTCCTGTCAGCTCTCTGTGTGCAGAGGGACACCTTTTTTTTTTTTTGCAATATATGTTTATTGATTTTTGAAAATGTAACAAGAATATAGCATCCATTGGTAATGTGAACAACTAGCCAGAAATTACGAATCAAATGTAGTGAAGGCTTAATAATAAAATGGTATACAATGACAAATCAACTGAGTCTAAATGATTTGAATCATACACGTATCACACCTCTGGGATATACATTACATAAAAATGGCAATAAAGATAAACAACAAGAGAAAGGAAAGGAAGAAAAGGAGAGAGGGGAATAGTAGTTAAGAAAGGAAGATATGGGGAGGGGGGGGGGAGTGCGGTTGGTGTTTGTAAAAGTTTTTCCTTCTATCAATTATTACTAGCTGAGAAGACCTGTGAAGACTTAAATTCCATCCACGGGAACCATATTGCAGTAACTCCTGGGTACGTTCAGGAGGCACTCTCAAATCCTCCATTGTCATATACAAATCTATACGAGCAAACCATTCTTTAATCGTGGGAGGAGATGTAGATCGCCAGCGTACCGGTATGACAGCTTTCGCGGCACCATTCAAAAATTTTAGGAGGGATTTTTTATATGATCTCACTGATCCAGGATACAAATTAAGTAACCAAAACGAGGAAGTAGTAGGTACTTCTTTACCCACTATAGACTTTGTAATAGACAGAACTTGGTCCCAAAAAGGACGAAGCAATCTACATTCCCACCATATATGAAGAGGAGAGCCAACCTCTTCATTGCATCTCCAGCAGGTGTTAGATGTGCCAGGAAACATTTTCGCTATTGTGAGGGGGCATCTATACCAGCGAGAGAGAACCTTGAACTGAGTTTCAATTACGGAGTAACTAAAGGAGCTGACAAATGTAGCCTGAAACATTTTTGTCCAGGTCTCATCGTCTTTATCAGTAGAAAGGTCCCTATTCCAGGCTTGGGCGTAAGCAGGGAGTGCAGTATACTTATGCTCTATTAAGAAGTCATAGCCCCTCGACAGGAAATGCGCCGGGCGCGATGATGCAAGGCACATACTCTCAAAGGGCGTCAAAGCTCTGCTAGCAGCCCCACGTACCTCCCTCCCCTGCGCGTAGTGCTTAAGTTGGAGATATCTCCAAATCTCTGAAGAGGGTAATCCCCACTTGTCCTGCAAGGCAGGGAAGGACATCACCTTATTCCCATCCAGCAGCTGGACTCCATGCTGTTTCCAAGTATCAAATACTGAGCTAGCAACTCCAGGGGGAAACCTAGGGTTATCAAACAATGGGGTGAGGGGAGAGGTTTGAGATGAAACACAGGAAAGTTTCCTAAGTCTATTCCAACAAGCTATGGTGGGTCCTACTGTAGGATGTGGAGGGACACCTTTTTATTCCCTCTGCACAGTGCTTAGTCTCTCTAGGATAGAGACTTTCCTGCGCCCCGGGGGTGTCCTAACCGGCTCCTTGCAGAAGGGGATCTTGGGGGACGGACCCCCCGCGATGGCGCCCACCATCTTGAAGGGTTTAGGGACAGAAATCCCGCCAGGGAAGTGAAGTCCCTTACAGGAGTCCGGCGCTGCTGGACAACTCCATTGTGGTCCCATGGAGGGAGGTACAAGGAGGTGAGAGAGACATCTGCGGGAGCGGCGGAAGGGGGAGAAAGTACCATATGGTTTGGTCTCCCCGCTGATGCAGAGACTTGGTCTCTTCCTGCCCTGGCGCCTTTTTCACCGTGCTACGGAGCTGACAGGGTGATTTTTACACAGTCTGCAGTCTCTTCACAGAAGCGTTTCCCTCGCTGATCGTTGACAGGATTACAGCTCAGATAAGTACACTGATACATTGCTCTGTGCGGTGCCTGTTCATTTGCATTGTGCTGTGGAGGAGGGAGCGTTGGACATGTTTATTTACTGTAAAAAGTGTGATGCTAAATTTACATGTGAACATGAGGATCAGGGGGATTTATGCCCATCCTGTGAGGCTGTTCCCTGTGGGTCACGCACTCCCAGAGCGGAGATAGCTGAACCTGCTTGGGCTTTGGCGCTGGGCAGGTCTATGAATGCTCTTACTGAGGCTTTGAATAGGCAGAAGGATTCCTTGATAGGGTCTCCTGGCCACTTTACTTCGTCTCAGGTGTCTGGGGGGTCACTTACCCCGGCTCAGGGGGACCCCATTTTGCTGCAGGCTATGCAGGATACTGCCCAGGGAGTTCATAAGATGACTGCCCTGATGGAGCAGTTTACAAAATCCTCTGATAAGAGTGTGCTTAGGCACCCTGTGTCTACACCTCCAATTATACAGGATTTGGATGATGATGATGGTGGGTGTGAGGAGAACTGGAGTTGGGACATGAGTGATGAAACTGAGGCTTTAACTTCAGGCATTGAGGATTTGATTGTGGCTGTTAAGCAGACTTTGAATCTTGCAGAGGAGGAAAAGACTCCTGTCTCTTGTGGGTTGAAAAAGAGTCGCAGGGACCCTGTGTGTTTTCCCTCTGATGAGGGAATGTCATCTCTTTTAAATGAGGCAGGAAAGACTCCTGATAAAAGATTGTTGATGGCAAAAAGGTATGCTAATATGTACCCTTTTTTTTTAAATTGGGTAATTTTTATTAAATTTTTGAAGAGAAAAGAAAAAGACAAACATTGATATTAATATTACAGACGGCTAAGTAGGATACGGTGCGTACAGGAGATATGCAGTAATCAGGATGTACATTGGTAGAGATAAGCAAAGTATACTTTTGACATATATGTAAGTGCCAACCCTTCAGGATATAGATAAACACACTATGCATCCAGTACCCGGAGGCGCCATCCAGGTCCATGGAAACAGTGAAGTAGGAGGAGGCACATTTACATGGATATATCACATATCACAACATGAAGCACCATGTGTTATGCTTGCCGCTAGGCACAGTGTGTTGGTAACCTGGAACAGGGAACGGGAGATCAGGCGTGAGCCCGCAGCCGGGACCGCCGGTTAGGACGGCCACAGCGAACACTATACTAACTCTGTTGAGTACCCCGGGCAGATGACCAATCCCTGCGTGAACTATGCTTCACCTGTGGCCGCCGCGTTCGAAGGAGCGAATTAAGCCCGCTCCAACCCCGATGCAGCTAGGTCTATGAATGGACAAAGGAGAAGTGATCGTCAGGGGTAACTCAAAAGGAAATACTAACTACCGGGCCTAACTGAAAGACAACCCCTGTCTGCCGGCACCAGGCCAATAACGGGAATACGACCCAGTCGCAGACACAAGGAGAACTTGACGGGGAATCTCCAAAAGAATACAATACAATGCTAGATAGCGAATCCCCAAAACCCCAAACCGGAGTGGATAGGTAGGGAAGGCCCTGCCTAGGACAGATAGGAAAAGGAAAGCGTTGGCCAGAGCAAGGGTAAAAGACAGAAAGAATAATGTTCTGAATTAGGCCTACGGCGGAGCAGGTCCAATGCCCCAGCAAGGGAGCGGAACCAATATGGGCACAGCCTGATAAGAGAAAAGGAGCTCGGCGGCTCCACAGAAATAAACCAGGCTCCAAAGGAGCACTTACTTGACCCCGGGTGACCTACAGCGGAGCTGAACAGGTCACTGGAGAAAACGCTGAGAAGCTGACATCCAGCTGAGACAGGCAGGGAGACAGGAGATCTCTTGGAAGGGATCCAGGAAATAGGGCAGCGCTGGGATGAGCCAGGGACCGGGCAGGCGTATGGAGACGCTATAACCGGCGTCTGTGCCCAGCAGACGTCGGCTTCTTATTCAAAATTGGCGCCGCCTGCATGACGTCAGGCGCGCCGTGCGAGTGCTGCTGCTGGGCGGAAGTTCGGGGACGTTGCCTAGCAACGCCCGGACTGAGAGGGAGGCTTGGAACGCTGCCGAGCAGCGTCACCAGCCTCACAGCCCCGCTCTCCATCCGCCGACCGTCCGGGTACTGGAGATACCGGACGGCGGCGTGTGACACCATGAATGTATATCATATAATAAACATCCAACAAAAACATCACCGACAATGTAGATAAAGACCCATAATCCTAATTTAAAAAAAATAAGATAACAAAAGAAAACCTCGCAAGGACCCAAAACAAACCTCCCACATAACCCCCCACCCTGTACTACCCACCCCCAACTTAGGTGTACCTGGAGCCCTATAAACGCGTAACACTATTACCTCTATACCCATTCTAATCCCCCCCCCTAGCCTACTAACTATACTACTAAACCTAAGTCTAATCTATACCCACCCACATATAAACTAACACCCCCCCCCCCCCAAATTGTAAATTAAGAGCAGGATATATATCGAGGGCTATAAGGATATGACCCTAAGGAAGGGCAGGATATTTATTTCCTTCCCCATCACAAAAATTACTAAACAGAGAATACCAAAAGAAGGATATAGTGAGGGCCATAGACGCATGGACCTAAAAACAGCTATATTGAATCCAACAATCTCCTGAAGCAAAGTAAGGTATCTCGCTCAGCAATAAAGATGCATGTAAACTCACAGAATATAACTTATACAAGCAGGGTTAAGATGACAGTTACAGGATATTTCCAAAAACATTAATCTGGCCAGCTCTTAGTGTCCTTAGAAAACATGGCGAGCCTAAGAAGTACACCAGCAGGTATATGGAAAAAATAACAGCTAAACAAAGGACAGTGTACAGTTATATGTGGATACAGTCCAGGCTTTCATCACAGTCACCAGCGACAAATAAGGAGGATATAGGGAAGTAGCAGCACAATCAGTGTGCATGAGAGTATCAGCTAATGTCCTTGATTTCCGGCACAACGACAGGTGTAGATATAGCCAGGATAGAATCTGAAATAGGTGCAGGCAGAGCCTTCATAGCATACATCACATAAGTATCTCCATTATCAATAACATCGCAGTGTCCAGGATGAATAGGAGTGGGATGAATAGGAGAGGTTAGAATATCACTCCGAATCCTGTCCAGTTGCAGGAGTCGGGCAGATGAGGCATGGAGCGCACGCAGGATAGCATTTGCAGATGGTTCCATAATCATAGACAGGAGGTACAGAAAGACCAGCTATAGGCAGTATATGTAGCAGAGAATAAATTAGGTGCGGCTAGCACGCCACTAAGTACAAATAAAGGACTGCCAGCCGTTGAAGTAGTGGGGAGAATCCAGCTAAAAGCTCCCAGCTCCAGCCACCAAAATGATGGTGAAGAGACCAGTCAGAGAAAATGGCGGATGTAGGTAATACTCACCGCTTCAGTCAAGGCTATGTTGTGGCACAGCAGGAGACCAGCAGAGGATAGAAGACCGTCACTGCAGATCTTAAACACACGATGCAGGGCAAACGTGGAGGCCTCAGCCCCAAGCACAAGATGGCGCGGACCGCGGCATTGCGCCCCAGAGGAGGCAGCTTCCCGCTTCCACCGCTCAAAGGTACGGAGAGCCACCGCCACTTCTCACCCCGCCTGACAAAGCACCCAGCGATGAGGCGGCAGGCAGAATACTGTTAGTGTAGTAGGAGACCGACGTCATACGGATCTTAGCAGAGAAGCAGGCCGCGACTGTATATAATCCCAAACCAGCAGCCAAATAGTCCCAAAAACAGCTCAGCAGGGTGATAGGATAATGGGAGTGATGTCTCACACCCGTTGTTGAGGCCAAGGACTTTGGTGACAGCAAAACAGGATAAATTTCAGGATGTACGGGGGAGCGAAGAGAAACTGCTGCCTACTCTGTGCTCAGCCAAACCAGGCCCCCTCGCTAATATGTACCCTTTGCCAGAGGAACATACCAAATTGTGGGAGAAAGCCCCATTAGTGGATGCATCAGTTGCTAGACTGTCTAAAGCCACTGCCTTGCCGGTCCAGGGGGGTGCTGCCTTTAAGGACCCTGTGGACAAAAAAGTGGAAGGCTGCTTGAAGGCTATTTTTGAAGGCGTGGGTTATACCTTGAGACCCATTATCGCGTCTGCTTGGGTCACAAAAGCCATGATTAAGTGGGCGGAGGAGCTGGCTGGGCTGCTCCACCAAAATTCAGAGGCTTTTATTCTGGCAGAGAAATTGAGATCTGCCACAGAGTATGTTTGTGAGGCTGGTGAGGAAGGAGCTAAAATGGCGTCCAGAGTGTCTGTAACCTCAGTGTCTGCTAGAAGGGCTCTTTGGCTCAAGGCTTGGGAAGCTGATAGTGAGTCTAAGAAGTCCCTTGAAAACTTGCCTTTTAAGGGGGAGTTATTGTTTGGCTCGGAGCTGGAAGCCATTATCAAGCAGGCTACTGGGGGCAAGAGGGGTTTGCCAGTACGAGTACAATCCGACAATGCCACTATGGTGGCATACTTAAATCACCAGGGCAGTACTCGGAGCAAGATGGCGATGGCAGAGATTGTGAGAATCTTCACCTGGGCGGAGGTTCAGTTTCCAGCACTGTCAGACGTTTTCACTCCGGGGATCCGGAATGTGGAGGCGGAGTATCTCAGCAGGGCGGACCTGCTGGAGGGGGTAGACAGATGGGGACTGCCAGACATAGATCTTATGGCGTCCAGGACCAATTGTCAAGTGCCGAGATTTTGTTCCCGGTCAAGGGATCCGTTGGCTTGGGCGGTGGATGCCATGACAATTCCTTGGTCTTTCAATCTGGTCTACATCTTCCCTCTGTTCCCAGTGATCTCGAGGGTGTTGAAGAGGATAAAGAACCAGAGAGTATCGGCCATTCTGGTTGCACCAGATTTGCACAGGAGGTCATGGTACTCAGACATACTGAGATTATCTACGGAATCGTGGTGACTTGCTAAGCCAAGGACCGTTTCTGCACCAGGACCTAGCTCGTCTAAATTTGACGGCGTGGCGTATGAATCCTCCTTGTTGAGAGAAAAAAGGGGTTTTCAGAAGAGGTCATACAGACCATGCTAAGGGCCAGAAAACCGGTGTCTGCGGCCAATTACCACAGGGTGTGGAGGATCTACATCAGATGGTGTGAAAGGCAGAGAGTTCATACCTCCAGGTTTAAGGTAGCGAGGCTACTGGAGTTCCTACAGGATGGCCTGTCGTCGGGGTTAAGTTTGCAGTCTCTGAAGGTGCAAATTTCTGCACTTTCCATTTTCTTTCAAAAGAGAGTGGCTCTGCTGCCGGAGGTACAAACGTTTTTGCAGGGTGTGGCCAGGATTAAGCCTCCTTACAGGCAGCCGGTTGCACCATGGGACTTGTCTCTTGTTCTGTCCATGCTGCAGAAACCTCCTTTCGAGCCACTGAGATCGGCTGATCTCAAGTACCTTACCTGGAAGCTTACTTTTTTATTGGCCATTGCTTCGGCTAGGCTTGTGTCAGAATTGGGTGCCTTGTCTTGCAAGTCACCATTTTTTATTTTTCACGATGACAGGGCGGTGCTCAGGACAGTACCAAAATTTTAACCTAAAGTGGTTTCCTCTTTTCATTTGAATCAGGACATTGTGCTCCCAGTTTTTCCCCCGCCTGAGGGAACGAGGAATAGGGACAGTTTGAAAAAGTTGGATGTGGTTCGCGCATTGCGAATCTATATCAGTAAAGTAAAGGATGTTCGCAAATCAGATTTGCTGTTGGTTTTGTACGATGTACATAAGATTGGGTGGCCTGCTTCAAATCAGACTATAGCCCGCTGGTTGAGATCAATTATTGCGTTTGCCTACTGTAAGGCAGGTAGGCCTGTGCCATCTCGCATAAACGCCCATACTACAAGGTCAGTTGCTTCTTCATGGGCGGTGAGGCATGGGGCCACAGCTGAGCAGCTGTGCAGGGCAGCCACCTGGTCCTCTGTTCACACCTTTTACAAAATTCTACAGGTTTCATGAGTTCGTGTCGGAGGACGCTTCATTTGGACCGGTAGTGATGAGAACTGGCAGTCTGAGTGTACCCTCCCAAAGGACTGCTCGTGAAAGTCCCATTGTGAGCTGTGTCACCGGACTGGACGAAAGAGAAAAGGGGATTTAAGAACTTACCATTCAAACCCCTTTCTCTGAGTCCAGTCCGGTGACACAGCGATCCCTCCCTAACGCTCAGTAAGTTGTACCGTTCATGGTTGCCATGTTATGTGTTATAAGTCGCATATGTGATGTTCAGGCATTGTACTGAGTTGTGTATCCTAGTGTGCTGTTGAAGTTTAACTGAGGCATTATGGGATGCAGTAGGGAGGAGCCTGCTTCCAAAGAATTAGAAGCATAGGTGCCTGGCTCCTGGCGGACCCTCCTACATCCCATCGTGAGCTGTGTCACCGGACTGGACACAGAGAAAGGGGTTCGAATGGTAAGTTCTTACAAAAATCTCCTTATTATAAATACTGTGCATTAACTCTTAACGAATAGTAGTGTAAGATTAAATAGAACTCTTCCTTTTCAATTTACTGGTTAAACACTATTAATGTAGTGTCGCCTCTGGCCTCCAGGTGTCACTATAACCCTGCTACTGTATATACAGCAATGGGGCGATTGTCCTACCATAACCACAAAGTGTGTGAATACAGTAAAACCTATTCCTGCCAGTCAGTGCTGCTGATGAGTCACCTGCATTAATGTTATTTATATAAGCGCTAACATTATATGCATTGGCACTTATATGTTAGTTGGGCGCCCAATTAGCATACATAAGGTAACTTAGGAATATCGCATCGCATGGGCCATTTTAAGGGCGATGCAATGCGATTTTCCTATGTAATTTATTCACTGCTCTCTTAGACCCGGGGGATCGCATCGCATCGCACCTCCCGTAAAATCGCATGCGATTTTATAGGGTGTACGATGCCATTACATTAGCTATACAATAGCATTGTATGACATACAATGTGGTTTTAGGCACCCCACCCCCCCCCCCCCCCCCCCCCCCCCCACTATCCACACCACCCCGAAGCGTGGCGAGCGCAGCGGTACGTGTCCTCCGACCTTTTCATACCACCACTAGCCACGTCGGCGTTGAGTTGATTTTATATAGTGTGTCGAGCACAGCGAGTCACCGATCCCGAAGCGTGGCGAGCACATGCGGATTACTTTACATATATTCCGCGTCCACTCGCCACGATTCGGCTCGACGTGGATAGTGGGGGTATGAAAAGGTCGGAGGATGCGTTCCGCCACCGCTCGCCACGCTTCGGGGTGGCGTGGATAGTGGTGGGGTGCCTAAAACATCATTGTATATCATACAATGATATTATTGTGTAGCTCATTTAATGGCATTGCACACCCTATAAAATCGCATGCGATTCTGCGGTAGATGCGATCCCCCGGGGCTAAGAGAGCAGTGAATAAATTACAAAGGAGCATTGCACCGCGCGGCCCTTAAAATGGCCATGCGATGCGATTTTCCTACGCAGAATAGCCCACTAAGCAAATAGCTTAGTGGGTGCCCAACTAACATATAAGTACCTATGCATTATATTACATTTGCATTAGTCCCCCCTGGAGTCACTTACAGTATAAATTAGTGTAGGATTCGCTGATTTGAATTCTCCTATCCTGGTAACAATGAAGTGAGTTACGTTTGGAATTTATGTTTTTAGTTTGAGTTAGACCCCAGGGACCCTGGTGGTTGAATAGATTTATCCAGCATGCTGTATATTAATCGCCGGGGTGATAGCGATGAGCTATCGCTATGGCGGATCAATCTGGTGAGATCGCTTAGAAAATGCCCAGGGATTGCAACGTGTGTAGGCACCATTAGGGTACATTATGCTTTCTATAGATTTTATGATCAATTGATGCTGTTTTGCGGTGTTATTTTAAAATTTTTTTAATCATTGTAACGCAGATCAGACCGTGCTTCACATTATAGCAATCCTTCCAGAAAGAAATACCAATCAGTGACGCAGAAGCATTTTACCCTGAAAACGTGTGCTTGCATTCCAATGTACGTCCGCTACTTGTGAGTTGTGTCATTGCTGGTATGTAGCAGCAGTACTGCGAGTGAGGGAGCGACGTGCTTTGGGGAAAGGTTCATACATGTGTTAGGCACACGTTCTCTTCTGGAACCAAAATATGACAAACTTATTAAACTCCTGATTGATTGCGCTCCTGTTGTTCCAAATCCATTCCAATCTGTTCTGTTACCATTGTCGGATGCTGCTAAGGGACGTCTGTTTCCCCATTGGCTGCCTTCTCGTTTTGTTTATTTAATTCGCACCCGTTGCGTTTTATTAATAGGGCGTTTGCAGATTTTCTACATTTCTTTTGTGAGTTGTAATTGCACTGAATGTTTTAATTGAGCTCGCAGATCAGATTGTAGATCTTTTCCCATACACTGCAGATCATTTCTCCATCGTTATTATGATCAAAATCTGCCGCAAGCTAACTCCCTTCCGCAGTCTAAGGTTCCAGACCATCGAATTCCAGATAATCGGTGGTGTGCTACGTGAAAGTCTTCCAAAATAGAATCTGCACTTTGGGAAAAAAATAAAAAATTATAATTTTAAATTTTATTTAACCCCTTCCTGACAGAGCTAGTTTTCCGTTCCTGACAGAGCCATTTTTTTCAAATCTGACATGTCTCACTTAAGTGGGGATAACTTTTTTTTGCTTTTACTTATCCCAGTGATTTTGAGATTGTTTTCTCGTGACACATTGTACTTCAAGTTAGTGGTAAATTTGGGTCGATACAGTCTGTGTTTTTTTGTGAAAAATACCAAAATATCGTGAAAAAATGGAAAATTTAGCAATATGCAAAATGTCACATTTTCTGCTTGTGAGACAAATAATCATACCACTCAAAATAGTTAATAACTAACAAAGACCATATGTTTACTTTATGTTGCAATTATTATTTCAACCTCCTTTTCATTTTTTTGGACACTAGGAGGCTTCAAATATGACTAGCAAATTCTCAAATTTTCAAGAAAATTTCAAACACTGATTTTTTTAGGGACCAGTTCAGTTCTGATGTGACTTTGAGGGACTTGTATGTGAGACACCCCCATAAATGATGCCATTTCAAAAACTGCACCCCTCACAGTATTCAAAACAGCATTTTGGAAGTTTGTTAACCCTTTAGGTGTTTCACAGGAATTAAAACAAAGTGTAGGTGAAATTTCAAAATTTCATTTTTTTTTCGGATTTTCAATTTTAATACATTTTTCTAAGGAACACAGTAGATTTTACTAGAGAAATGTGACTAAAAATTGATTCCCCCAATTCTTTGGTTTTCATAAATATCCTATATGTGGCCCTAGTGTGCACGGTGACCAAACCACCGGCTTCATAATAGAAGGAGCACCTACTTGATTTTGGAGCCTCCTTTTTATGAGATTATTTTTTAGGCACCATGTAGGTTTCTAGGCACCATAAGATGCTAAAAGTTAGGAACCCCCCCACAAGTGACCCCATTTAGCAAACTACACCCCTCAGGGAATTCATCTAGGGGTATAGTGTACATTTCAAACCCCCAGGGGTTTCACCAATTGTGGTACAACTGGGCAGTGAAAATGAAAAAAAATAATTTTTCATTTTCACAGCTCAGTTGTATCAAAATTGGTGAAACCCCGGGGGGTTTGAAATGTACTCTATACCCCTAGATGAATTCCCTGAGGGGTGTAGTTTGCAAAATGGGGTCACTTGTGGGGGGGTTCCACTGTATGGGTGTTTCGGGGGTCATTCAACCAGAATCTGTGCTGCAAAATCCAAAAATCACTCCTTCCCTTCTGAGTCCTGCCATGCACCCAACTGGTATTTTTTGGTCACATGTGAGGCATTGCCGTACCCGGGAGAAATTGGGGCACAGATTTTGGGGTGCTTTGTCTCCTTCATTCCTTGTGAAAATGAAAAATTTTGAGCCAGATCTGCATTTTTGTGTAAAAAAATTTATTTTTTTACACAAAAATGCAGTTCTGGCTCAAAATTTTTAATTTTCACAAGGAATGAAGGAGACAAAGCACCCCAAAATCTGTGCCCCAATTTCTCCCGGGTACGGCAATGCCTCACATGTGACCAAAAAATACCAGTTGGGTGCATGGCAGGACTCAGAAGGGAAGGAGTGATTTTTGGTGGTGGAATGAATGGCGGGTGCTATGTCGCATTAGCAAGACCCCCGAAGCACCAATACAGTGGAACCCCCCCACAAGTGACCCCATTTTGGTCACCAGCTTTGGGAGGGGGGCTGGCGCTGCGGCTGGCGGGGGGGTGGGAGGGGTGCTGGCGCTGCGGCAGCCGGGTGGGTGGGAGGGAGGGGGGCTGCCGGGTGGGAGGGGGGGGGGGCTGGCGATCGTTGGTGATCGGTGCGGTATACGCACACACACACACACACATATATATATATATATATGTGTGTATATATATATATATATATATATATATATATACATATATATACATATATATACACACACATATATATATATATATATATATATGTGTGTGTATATATATATATATACACATTTGCACATTATTTTTCATTTTATTTTATTTTTAACTTTTCCAGCAGCAGCATGATGCTGCTGCTGCTGCTGCTGCTGCTGCGGGGGGGAGGGGGGAGGAGGGGAGCGCAGCGTGCGCTCCGGACGTAGCGGTGGAGCCGGGGGAGCTGCTGCTGCTGCCGGGTGAGTGCCCGGCGGGTGGGAGGGGGGTGCTGCCGCTCGGTGGTGATCGGTGCTGCACCGATCACCACCGTTTTCTGTGTTACCGAGCGGCTTAGCCGCCGGTAACACAGGAAACGCTGTGAATGGCTGTTCAGATTTGAACAGCCAATCACAGCGATCGCCGACCGGGGGGGGCACCCCTGCCCCCCCCGGGCGGCGAGGGGGGATGTCTGCTGTCAGGGACAGCAGACATCTCCAAACTGTCACCGCGTCTATAGACGCGGTGACAGTTTTAACCCATGACGTACATTTATGCCATGTGTCGGGAAGTACTTCCCGACCATGACGTAAATGTACGTCAAATGTCGGGAAGGGGTTAATAATATTTATATTGACTGCATTAGATGCTGCCCCATTTCCACAGGGCATATGCAACTGCCCCCCCCCCCCCCCCCAATCAGCTCTGCTTTTAGAAGATAAGCTTTAAATGTTCAATCAAGCTATCCCATAAATTGTTTGTTTCTGCAGAGTGGTGCGCTATAGTCCTAAAAATGGAAAAGAAAGTGTCTGAAGCCAGTGTTAACCGCAGGAAGTCCAACAATCCTCAGCGGGTGTCTGCAGCCTCGGCTGGTACATCTCAGAGTAAGAGGAAGCGTCTTTTTTATATATTTTTTTTGTAAGGAATAAATAACGAAAGCTAAAGGAGATGCGTGGGACTGAGCTTGCTGTGGTGACCAGTAATGTGTCCAACGCTTGTCCACAGAATGTTCACTGCATTTATTGTATTGGATAACGGGTTACAGAAGTCCAAAAAGGGGAGACTGTTAAACTCTGTTCTTTGTCTTCTATCTAATTTAAACCAGACACGAGCCAGAGAGTGCCATTGCCCATACGGAGGTTTTACCGCCCAGGTACTCGGGCACTGATGGAAATACGCAAGTACCAGAAATCAACGAAGCTGCTGATCAGGAAGGCCCCGTTCTACCGCCTGGTGAGATGGTGTTGCCTGTTCTGCATCTAACAGTTTCCCCTACTCTGTGCTCTGCTAGTAATGTCTGCTTTTTCTGTTTTAGGTGAGAGAGGTCTGCCTGGAGTATTCCCACGGAGTGCCGTTCAGCTGGCAAAGCCAAGCGCTGATGGCATTGCAGGAGGTAAGGCTTCTTAGCGGCGTAAACGCTCGCTGTAATCTGTTTGGAGTAATCTTAGAATTATGTATTGTACTAAGATCTGATGCGGCCATGTATACCTCACCCATATCCAGGCCGTGTTCTGCTCTGTATATCCCATCACGTGTCACTAGAATCAGCGCTAATGCTCGATCTCCATCATAGCCATCGGTTGCGATTCGGAATGGTTTAAAGCACCAGCCAACAAGCTGAAACTTGCTGGCCGTCTGCTTCAAACACCTGAGTACAACAGGGATCTGCAATGCCTTCAAACTTAAAGCGGCGTGCCCATGTTTTGCAGAACGGTGTCGAGTTTCACCCTCTAAACATCGCAGCATGTCGGCAATCCTGCAGCCAATGGGGGGGCTCTGAGCGACATCCCAGGATTGGGTCTGTGTGCAAATAGGCACATAGTATATCCCATACAGGCCACTTACTGATGACTTCAGTGGGCATGATGCCTGTGTTCAGCCTCAGTGCAGTCTCACTGTACCAGACAACTCCTATTACGCAGTCCCCGCTCTCTGATCTTTATCACATCATACACCACTATAATTAGAATTCCCAGCTCAGCTCCGAGCTCATTAGACAGACACGCATTACACAGCGACCTTTCTCAAGGCATAAAGGAATGTTCAAAACCAATACTCCTGATAACACTGGAAAAAGGTTGGTTTCCTACCAGAAGGTAGGAGGTGGACGACAGAGAAGGAGTGCCTTGTGATCCAAGCAGCTCACACCAAGGAAGGTCAGTTCCTTGAAAACAAACGTGAGGAAAAAGAAAAGGGTAGTGGAGCGCTAGATTGGTATTAGAAAAAAATTCTTAGTTTGAGTATGGTCAATTGGGTATCACAATTAGTAAAATGTATTCAACACTGATAAACATAGTAAAAATGGTTGATACATTTAGACACATGAAGAGGTTATAAATGAATACATAAAATCGGCACATATAAAAAAGAATTTAAGAATAGTTGGCCTGAGCACTATACTTATGCGTTCTCCCGCTTGCCAAATGTCCTGAGCCAGTCCGTCCTGTAGTTTAACTGGAGATTGTGGAGGCTGGGTGTCCATATACCATGCTGGGAATTCGATGCCGCTGTGTAGGATGTCGCTGTCTGGATGTTGTATAGACAGATGCACAGGCTGAAGGTAGGCTACCCAATGAGTATGCTGGTGGTGGTATCCAAAGGCTCTCTTCCAGTGGGTGAAGAACGGATGGAAAATTAATCCGAATATAAAGGCTGGGCAAGATATGGTTTTGGGAGTGTCCCGCAATAGAGCTCAGAGTCCAAACTGACAGTATCCTGATGCGTTTCGTGAGAGTCTCCTTTGATAAAGTTACCAGCCTAGGTAACGAAACGTCCCTCTATTGCAATGACCCTAGACACTAAATTTGTTAAACCCAAGTGGGCACAAGATATAAACCTAAAATGGGCGAAGGAAGGGATTAGATACTTAGGGGTTTATCTCCCCAAAGATGTAACACTCTTACATGATTTAAATATAAACAATGCCATAATCCAATTAAAAAAAGAAATTAGGGGATGGAAACACCTCAAACTGTCGTATACAGGTAGACTTAACGTATTAAGAACGATATCATTACCTAGACTGCTGTATCCTCTCCAAAACCTACCTCTTCTGTTAACACAGAAAAACACAGCTGAAGTAAATAAATTGTTTCGAGACTTCATTTGGAAAGATAAGAAGGCAAGAATCAGTTTAATTAAGATGCAACAGAAACGAAACAATGGAGGTTTTAATTTCCCCAACGTGACGTGGTACAATCAAGCAGCTGTGCTGAGGCACCTGAGGGATTGGATACAGCAGTCAGAAATCTATACAAATACATCCCTAGAACAAGAGTTTATAGGGGACATTAATCTTATTAATTTTTTACACTTAGAAAAATAAAAAATAGGGCCGGAAATAATGAATAACCCTTTATTAATGTCATCTAGAAGACTATGGTTTATTTTAAGGAAAAGAATGCAAATAAACCCATACAAATCACAATTCATAAAATTTTTACAAAATCCAGATTTACAGGAGGGAAAAGCAGGAAAACCTTTTAAAAACTTGAAACAGCAAGGCATAAGCCGAATAGAGCATATGATGGATGTAGAGGGGGTAAAACCCTGACATATGCCCAGGCGGCAGGGAAATATGGCCCCTTCACTACGCACAATATCACATTCATACAGGCCCAACACTACACAAACCAGGTACTCCAAAACCTAACAATAAGAGATTTGAATAACCCCCTGGATATACTCCTAAAAAAACAGGTCCCACACAAGAAAATCATAACAGCCCATTATAAATTTCTATACCAGCCATTGGACTATGACAAAATAAAAACAGGCATAATAAAATGGAAAGAAGTCTTCCCAAACCTCACGTTAGAAAAACTGTTAAAATCACTGGAAGATTCAGTAAAAACTATACCAGCAATAATGTACACAGAAATGTTTTACAACATCTCTCACCGGACATATCTAACACCGAAAAGGAGGTTTGAAATGGGGATAGCACCAAATTGTAAATGTCTAAAGTGTGATAGAGTGGGTGCAGATCTGTTTCACTGCCTGTGGAAATGCGAACAGATCAAGAAATTTTGGGAGGAAGTATGGCAGTTCTCACTAAAACTACTGGCACACACTTTTCCACTAACCCCAGAGTGGGCGGTCTTTGGGATAATAGGGAGGGAAACAAAGATAGCAAAGGGGGAAAAAAAATGTTACTGGCAATTTCATCTGCGGCTAGGAAAAGCATTCTCCACAGGTGGATAGACAGATCTGCTCCCACAATGAAACTTTTTGAGGAAAAACTTTTTTATATATTCCGTAT
This sequence comes from Crinia signifera, assembly GCF_055691185.1. Lineage (NCBI taxonomy): Eukaryota > Metazoa > Chordata > Amphibia > Anura > Myobatrachidae > Crinia > Crinia signifera. The sequence continues at coordinate 207,058,555 of NC_139217.1, read as the reverse complement.
GGAATGGGTGGAGGCGACACTCCAAAAAGAAAAAAGGGTGAAAGAGCTCTTTGAGACATGGGGACCCATTATAGAAAAACAACCAACTACAATAAAGATACACCTAAGACAGTGTTTTCAAATAACAAGTTGGTACGAAACAAAAGTAGTACTACACGAAGACCCAATAAATATAATTTAAATCAAACAAGAGAGAGGGGATAGATAGGCGGGAAAAACCTACTACGTAATGGACAAAATAATAGGGGCTCCATATCGTTTTATATGATTTGTTGTTTAATTACTTTGTAAATTTTATATTATTTGCTGTATGTTTAGTGATCTAGTTTTTATGAGTTTGGATTAAACCTATGATTTTTTCTCTTAACGGAGCACCTAATTAATCTAAGGAACAGGGAAAAAAAAAAGAGGGGGAATACAAACTAAATTAAACAAACAAAATCAGGGAATTGTCCTTGTGAATAAGTTGGGAAAAACGGGAAAAGGCCAACAGACCATACCCGGAAGGACACAAAGACATAAGACCAACTGGGGGCTCCGTTCAGAGTAGAACGCATAGGGATTATGTAATATTACTCCTGCCATTAACATATATCTGTAAAGAGGGAAGATGAAATGATATGAAAGCTCTTTTTCAAACTACGCATAGATGATCCTGAATAGAATTCATGTTGACAAATGTATCATTGTACACTTTGCTTCAAAAACAATAATAAAAAATATAAGTAAAAAAAAAAAAGATTTCTCGCAGTTCCCTGCTGCAAACTGGAAGCGGGATAAGGGGGGCAGGATAGGCAGGTTCCGGAAACGGGGGCGTTTTCTGAGAGCTCCCAGATCTGGATCTTCCAGCACAGATTTCCTGGCCTCTGCTACAGAACAGCTTGGGCCAATATGACCAGCCTCGGGCTCCCTCAGATTGACCATGTTTTTGTGCAGTGATCCGTTGCAGCAGTGGATCACAGAAGTCGGCAGGAGGTGTTTATTGACACAAGGGGTGAGATTTAATAGGATGAGAGATTCAGAAAGTGAGAGATTTGGTAAGAAATCTCCAGCTTTTTTTAAAGCGCCAATCATTTACACTGCAGAACCAGTTTCATTTTGCCGTGTAAATGATTGCCGCTTTTAAAAAAAATGGAGATTTCTTACCAAATCTTTCACCCTTTTAAATTTCACCCAAGATACCTCCTACAGCAATACAATTAGTATTCTCTAAAATGCACAATCGAGGAAATTACACAATGAAGATAAAGGCGCAAAGCTGAGGTAAAAAAGTAGCAACACAAAGTGCAAGTACGCACCACTGGGATTGGGCTGTACGTAAGAGGGCATAGCTGTGTGAATGAATGATTAATAGTGGCCTACAGAATTTATGGGGAAGAAAGATCTGTTTGACCATGTATTGCCTCTCAAATTCTCTGTCTGTAACTATTTTTTCCTATCTATGAATCGTATTAGTGATAAGGGCCTAATTCATCATGAAGCGCTAATCTGAGAAGTAGGTATCCGCCACCCATGAAGAGGAAACACCCGGTTACTGCTTCCCCCCCCCCCCCAAATCTATATGCCAGGACAGGTCCAACCTGTGGCTCTCCAGATGTTGTGAAACTACAAATCCCAGCATGCCTTGCCACAGTTTTAATACTCCCTTATAGCAAAACTGTGGCAAGGCATGATGGGATTTGTAGTTTGACAACATCTGGAGAGCCACAGGTTGGCCAGGACTGTACGCAAATTCCGGAACATGGAAGAGACTAATCTGTGACTGACACAGGCTGAACAAGGCCAGTGCTGTTGTCACAGACCTGCATTTTTTTTTCGGACCCATCCAGAAATAGTCTGGTTTCCACCCCAAAACAGCAGCTTACCGACGGTCAATATCCAGCTGCATTGTGTTTACGATCTATACGTGTTTTCTGACGCTATTTTTCCTTGCGCATTGTGTGCGGTCTAAATGCGTAATCACTTTGCTTTGTGAATAAATAGCGATTCATACTGACTTAAGCCCAAAGTTCCTTTTCCTGTGTAAACCTCCGGTTTCAGTGTAACATCTCTTTCTTAGGCAGCTGAGGCCTACCTGGTGTGGCTTTTCGAAGACGCTTACCTGTTCAGTGTCCATGCACACAGGGTCACGCTGCACGTGAAGGACATTAAGCTCGCACGGCGAATTAGAGGAGGCCAGATCGGACTCGGATGTTGAAGTTTTCCGTTTCACGTTTGTTTTCGTTGGTATTTTATTCCCAGTTTTTTTTTCAAATTCTGTTTATTTCAGACATATGCCAAATGAAACAATAGTGAACATGAGTAATAAAATATTACAATGTATGATATCAATTCTAACCAAGTTGTACATATTTATACTTGAGTTTCGCAGGCATGGGGTTCGAGTAACTTGATGAAGAGGCCTGCCTCTAAATCTCGTAAGCCCGCCTTGTTAGATTAGCATTTTGTCTGACATTTTCTTTATACATAACATTAAACGAATAACTTTAACTTAATATAAGAGTTTTTTTCTATGGGGTGGGGGGGGGGGAGAGGGGGAGAGATAGGGATAGGGGGGGGGGGGGGTGTTCAGCATCACGTTTCGTACATTATATATGGGAAATGTAATTATCTAGCTCCTTCTGGACGGATTTCCAGTGTTTTGTAGATAGCTTCTTTCAGTATTTGTGGGCGACTATCTATAAATGGTCTCCACACCTGGTAAAATCTTGATGAAGATACCTATGGGTGTTTTATCACATCATATTTGTCATAAAACATATACTTCAACAGCAGCGATTCCACCTCTGCTACCTTTGGAATATGTGGTGTGATCCATGAGTTTAGAATCACTTTCTTAGCCACTGTGACTATCAGGGTAATTAGGGGCAACAGATGTGAGTTCGCTGGTGTGATGTTCCAACTCTCAAAATTAGCAAACAGCATGGGGATGGGATCTAGCTGCAGTCCGATATTAAAGTTAAGTTTGATGAAATACAACAATTTATACCAGAATTTTTGTATATGTCTGCAGGACCAAAAGTTGTGAAAAAAGGAGCCCACTCCTGTTTTGCACTTCAAGGACAAAATGACTCCTCTGCTGCTGTGAGATGTAAGCCCTATGAACAAACTTCACGTGTACCTCCTGAAGGATGGAGGATCTTAATATTTTCAACGTTTTATGATAATGTTTAAATATAGTTTCACAGTTTTCCAATAAAGGGATATCTTTTAACCACTTGTTTGTGACTTCTTTCCATACTCGTTCAGCAGGTAAGGATGAGAGTTGGTCATAAATGTATTTATTCTTGAACATCCCTGTCTGAAATTTACTAACAGAGCTATTCAGTTTCATATACCTCGTGGTTTGTATATCAGGCTTGGGTAGTGAAAGTGCATAGTGCCTTAGCTGGAGGAGTGAAAAGGAGCCGCTCAAAGGCAAACCGAACATTTTCTGCAGTTCAGATATGGAATATACCTTTCCTCCAGGGTCAAATACCTGCGTCATCTTCCTTAGTCCTTTATGTTTGAGCCTGTAAAAAATAGAACTATCCACCCCTGGGGTAAACATAGGGTTACCCCAGATGGGGATCCATGGGGACGTTTGAGGGTCCAGTCCAAGTGAGTGGGAGACAGACCACCAAGCCTTGTATGTGTCTAGAAAGAGAGGGTTGTTGAAGATGTGCGGGGGGATTTGTGTGCGGGGGACATGTAGGAGGGCTCCAGGAGAGTATGGTGTGAACATGGCACAGTCCACTGCGGAATCCGAGAAAGTATCTATCTCTACTAGCCAACCTAGGGCAAAGCGGCAAAGCAGGGATTTGGTGTATTGATGTAGGTCTGGCACATTGAGACCGCCCAAAGCCTTGGGCAGGTGTAATTTGTGTAATGCAATTTTTGCTTTTTTCTTATTCCATAGGAACTGCGCCATGCGTGAGTTTAGTTTTTGGATGTCTTTATTTGTCAGTTTGATTGGCAGCATCTGTATAACGTACATTAATTTGGGCAGAATCATTGATTTTATGACCTCCACCCTCCCCAGCAGGGAGAGTGGGAGGTCGGTCCATGTATCCATGGATTTGGAGAGGTTGTTAATCAGTGATGTGTAGTTTAAATTATATAGATTTGAAATGTGTGCTGGGATTTGTATGCCTAGATATTTTAGTTGTGTGGATTTACATTTAATAACCTGGAGGTCGTCTCTATCTGAGAAGAGTGGAGGGGGGCCTTTTAATATCATCAGTTCGGACTTGTGTACATTTATTTTAAAGCCTGAAAAAGAGCTAAATTGCTGAATTATTGAAAAGGCTGTTGGCAGGGAATGTTCAGGGGAGGACAGGAACCACAACATGTTGTCTGCGAATAAAGAAACTCTAAGGTCTACCTGTCCAATTGGGATACCGCTGAATAAGGGAGACTGACGCAAAGCTATAGCTAGTGGTTCTAGAGCTAATGCGAAGAGTAGGGGTGAAAGCGGGCATCCTTGTCTGGTTCCTCTTAAGATGGGGAAGGGGTTTGACAAGGTGCCGTTGCACATGATCCTAGAGGTAGAGTTACGGTATAATGTTTCTGAAAGTTCCATAAATTTAGTGGGAAAGGAAAATTTCTTTAATACTGTGTGTAGGTGGTCCCAGTGGACCATGTCGAACGCCTTTTCCGCGTCCAGCGATAATATCGCTAGGGAGGCGCCCGACACGGCCAACTGGGATTGATACAACACCGATAGCACCTTTCTAATGTTTGTGACTGGGTTTTTTCCTTTTACAAATCCTGTCTGGTCAGGGTGTATTAGGGACGGTAGGAGGTGTTTCAGCCTTTCAGCAATCATTTTTGTTAAAAGTTTATAGTCGATATCGAGAAGCGATATCGGCCTATATGACCCAGGATCTGAGAGATCTCTTCCTGGTTTTGGGAGTATTTTAATCGTGGTTGAGTTGAAGTAGGGCGGGGCGGTATTTGTAGTGAGGATGGAATTGTAAAATTTGACCAATATAGGGGCTATTTTAGGAGCAAGTGTCTTGTAATATTCGGACGTCAGGCCGTCCGGACCAGGGGCCTTTCCTGGTTTTAGGCTCGAAATGGCAGATTGAACTTCCGATAAGGAAAATTCTCGGGTAAGTGATTCTGCTGATAGTTGTGAAAGTTGGGGTGTAGGTAGGTCTCTCCAAAATTCATCAGCTTGACTTTTGTCGCTGGTAGGGGCTGAGTATAGGGAGCTATAAAAGTCATTTAGTGTTTCTGCTATTTGAGCATTAGTTTTGGTAATGGTTCCATCTTTTTGTTTAAGTGGGTGTATAATTGTTGTGGAGTTGTGTCCTTTTAGGAGATTTGAGAGTAATTTGCTAGATTTAATTCCATATTTGTGGAATTTTGCATTATTGGTGAATGTATATAGGGATTTGGATTTAACAAATAATCCCTCAAAGGAATTTTTGGCTTGTTGGTAGTTTAGCTTTGTAGAGGGGGATGGAGATTGTTTAAATTCAAGAAATTTTGCGGTGAGGGTTTATTGTGCTTGGGAGAATTCTTTAGCAAGTGTTTTTTTTTTATGTGAGGTATGGGATATTATTGCTCCGCGCAGGACTGCTTTTGAGGCCTGCCAAAAGAGTGTGGGGTTTGTGTCCGCTGTGTCTTTATTGTCATCTGCATAGTTGTCCCATGCCTGTAAGATGTTCTGTTTTAGAGAGTCTGAAGCTGCTAATGAAGACGGGCAGCGCCAATTTATACATGTGCTCTTCTCTGGGGATAATTTGAGTTTTAACCATATGATCGCATGGTCTGATAACGATATTGGTTCTATCTGGGGTACCAGTATCTTGGGGGGGGAGGCTAGATGAGGTCAAGATATAATCTATATCGTCCCTTTTGCAGCTGAGAGACATGTGTAATCTCGGTCAGTGGGGTGGAACAGTCTCCACATATCGAGTAGGTGTAATTTTTCTGCTAGGGTAGGTATACCTAGTCTAGGGAGCTTCCTGTTAGAGGGGGATTGTCTATCTAAGGTAGGATGTGATGTCAGGTTAAAGTCTCCGCAAAGCACAATAGAGAGGTGCATATAGGGGGTGAGGATTTTCAGAATGTTTTGGAAGAATGATTTAGAGTAGGTGTTGGGGGCGTATATGTTAAGTATAATGAATTGTGTTTGTGCCATAGTTATACGGCAGAGAGTGTACCTGCCTTCTGGGTCAGATAGAAGTGTTTCGGCTGTCATTGGGGTCTGTCTCCTACCCAGGACCACGACTCCTCTTGCTTTGGAGTTGTAAGGAGCTGATGAGAGGATTTGCCACTGGAGGATCTGAAGCTTTGCAGTTTCGGCTTGTGTCAGATGGGTCTCCTGCAGACATACAACATCGAGATGTAATTTATTCAAGTACATTAAAATTTGTTTACGTTTTTGTGGGGAGTTAATCCCACCCACATTCCAACTACCAATTGAAATATCTGACATCACGGTACATAAAAGGTGGTAAACTTGATAAGAAGCATAGTTACTACACAGACATATCTTTGAAACTCGTCTGGACGGTACGGTGGTGCTGAAGGGTAAAGAAGAGGGAGGGGGGAAGGGGGTAGAAGTCTAGTTATAATGTGACTTCCAAGCAATAAGTAGAATAACCTACACATCTTTGCAGACATGTAAACATAACAGGGAGGATATGCTCCTTAACCAATAAGCCAACCGCTTATGAAGAAGAGAAAACCGAGGTTTTCTTGCGCATTGCGCCCGCCACAGGCTCTATATATATATATATATATATATATATATTTTTTAATATTAAATGGGGGGAGGGGGGGGGGAGAGAGGGGTAGAGCTGGAGTGGGTACGACAATGTGCATATAACAGTGAATTATTGCTTTCCAGAACACATTTTAAAGCTAAAAATGTTATACACTAAACCATTAACTTGTGTGCCTGGGATTTTTCTGTCTAATTTGAAATCGCCAGGGTATAGACATGAATATGCCTGGCTGGTACTGAGGCACTGTGTGTCTCCAGCGTCAACTTAGGCAGGGGACAGTCCAGATCTCTGTTGCTGTCATAGGAGTATTAAAGTGTAGCTGTCCCGTAATGTCCCTTTGTAGACTGAAATGGGTATGGGGAAATCTTGGTGCTTGCGAGTGTTCCAGGTATCAGGGGTCGTCCGCCCAGCCCGAAGCATGTTGTGATGCTGCGCCAGATTCTTTAAGGTATGCCTCGGCGTCCATGTGGGAGGTAAAATCTTTATAGGTGTTTCCCTCGAATATGCGAAGTCTCGCTGGGTAAAGCATCGCGAATTTTGTGCCGTCCTGAATTAGTTTAGAACATATCGGGGCAAAGTCTCTGCGGGATTTTGAAAGTTCCGCCGAATAGTCTTGAAAAATCAAGATTTTGTTTCCTTGCCAGGTGATATCCCTCATTCTTTTTGAAGTGGACCATATTAGTTCTTTATGCAAAAAGTTCAGGGGTTTAAATATCACAGCCCTGGGTCTGGCTCCCTCTTGTGGCCGCATAGATCCCAAACGGTGTGCACGTTCTATAACAAGGTCTGTGCATCTATCAGAGATTTGTAGTAATTCAGGCAGGGTTATCCGTATAAAATCAAAGAGTTCCTGTCCTTTCACTGCCTCAGGGAGTCCTATGATCCTGAGGTTACACCTCCTGGATCTATTCTCGAGATCTTGGACCTTGTTATGCAGGTAGCTTATTTCTTTTGTGGCTGTTTGCAAGGATTGTTTAAGCTCTACTATGTCGTCTGTTCGTTAGCCAGCATTCTCTGTTGGAGCTGGTCAATCTGCTTATTAATGGAGGCTGTCTGTATTTCCAACAGGGGGCCTATTGCTGATCTTATTGCCTCGACCATGTCTCTATATGTGACAGGGGAGGTGGGCGCAGGGAGAGACCGGTCTTGGTTAGTGTACTCACTGCGTGGGTTTAATTCCTCCGTTGTTTGTATGGGTGCTGTGGGAGAGAGATGTCCCCTGGAGTGTGCGCCGGTATGTGCGCTGGGTGATGCTGGGGCAGCGCAATGCGTCGCGGCCTCCGCCGCCATCTTGGCTTCCTGAGCCTGGCGTTCTTTCTCCTTATTTTTCTTCGCGGCTGGAGCTGGCATAGCGCTGAGATAGCGCTTCATGCATGGGGGAAGTCAGCGGATGTTAGCGGTCGTGGCGGGCTGGTGCTGGGAGGCTGTGTGCCGGATTCGGGAGCGGTATAGCGGCTTTGGCAGGGGAGCAGTCCTTCCCTAGTACCGCTTCATAGGAGGGCGGAAGCGGAAGTCTCTTATTCCCAGTTTTATACACCGTTGGAGGAGGTAATGTCACACGTAGCCGCGACGGAGCGCGGCGGGTACAGTACTCACCCGTCCGCGCCCGCCGCCGGCTAGCGTGTGCAGGCTCCGGTCTGCGGTGTGCGGGTAGCGGCAGCTCTGGGTAGGGACGGCAGCAGGGGAGCGTCGGGTAGCGGTGTCTTTGCAGATAGTGGTGCCGGGAGGCCGGCGTCGCCATCTTGGTTGAGGGCAGGAGACAGATTGGCCCAGAGTGGAGGTTCCCTCCTCATCCTGCGCTGACAGCCAATGGCAGCCGTCCCCTGGGGATATAAGGAATCTGCCTAGGCTGTTCAGTGTCAGTGCAATGAGTCTTTGGAGCCATTCACAACTCCTAGCTGATTCCCGGATCCTGGCTCTTTCTCTCCTGACTCTGGTGCCTTGCTCCCTGCATCTTGCTACAAGGAAGTTTTCTCCTGACACCAATGCTGCAAGTCCTACCTAGTGCTTGTTCCTGCTTGTGTCCCAGAATTACCCTGCTCAGCTTTCCGCTGCCCTCCTTCATACAACTCATTCATTCCATCATCTTTCAGTCATCCGGATCCATTTCTTCTGTCATCAAATCAACCTCTTTCCGGATCTTCCTCTATGTACTCTGGCTCTTCAAGTACACGTTTCCAGATTTACCTGCTCGTTATTAATATTGTGCTGGACTCTATTTAATTTATCCCAACTGTCACTTAAAGAAGTATTTGAGTGAAGGTTATCATTTATGAAATCAGTTATTAAACCTGCACGTTTCAATCCTACTCCTCCTGGTCCGTCTCCGGCTTCTGTGCACCACACGACTCCATGCAGCCCTTTAGCCGTGACAGGTAATTTATGACCTCAGATAATCCTGTTGCAGAGCACGGACATTAAAGCTCTGGGTTTTTGTCACATTGACATGGAAGTTGACTGTTATTCTGCAAATTTATATGGTTATTACTTGTTTTATTTAACCTGCCAATAAAAATGTTTTAAAAAAAATAAAAGTATATAGAAAGAAGCAATGAAGCATAATCTTATGAAGCATCTCCCTTGTGTATCAACATTTTAAATGCTTATGTCTGAACATAATCGTCAATCAGCCCCCCTACATAGAAACGATATCCGAATGATAGGTTGACATTTGAAAATGTCAAGATAAGTTTTTCACAATTTTTTTTAATTTATTTTTCCTTTTGATGGGACTTTTCCCATGCCCGAAGCACGCCCCGTGAAATGATTGGGGTCCATGTTGACAAGTGTTGACATTGACACTAATAAGTTGTGAAAAACTCACGTCGACTTTTTAATGTCAACCTTTGGTTTACATTGCCATTGCACCTGTCGATATATTGACTTTTGACCGAGACACTATAGACCTTTTGATTCACACCCCATAGAAACCTAGAATGTAATGGCAGATCAGAACCACTTGTCCCATCTAGTCTGCCCATGTATGCATTTAAGGTGGCCATCCACTTATGGGATTTGGCCCGATTTCACCCAAATGCTACTGAGCCGCCCGAGAAATTCGGTCAAGTGGCCAAGTCGCGTGTGTTTGACATTGGATTCGAACCGAAGCCACGTGCACCTCGAATCTGGAGATTGAACCTTCTGCTCCCATAAGATAAATTGGAATTGCTGCCTTCAGTGCACGTCGCGGCTTCATCTGATTTATCGCATCAAATGTCCCTTGAATTCCCCCCAACAGCTCACCGCGAGTCCTTCAGTGCTATAGATTGTAAGCGTACGAGCAGGGCCCTCCTACCTTTATGTCGGTTTGTTTCTACCCAGTTTCTATAATCACTGTTGTTTCCTATTGTGAAGCGCAACGGAATCTGCTGCTCTATATAATAAACTGTAAATAAAATATATACGTGAGATAAAACGCCAAATCGGATGAAGGGATGCTGGGGAGGTTAAGGGAAAATCAGGTCCGACTTGTGCCTCAGACAAGTCAGGCTGGTGTATGAGGGACTAATGTACTTTATTTTGGGCTTCCAAGACTAGAGTGCACATTTCCTAACATTTAAAAATGACTATACAGGTTCATCTGTCAGTAAATGTGTGCTTTTAACCCGGATGACCAACTGGATATGGTCAGTAGGTCGACACGGCTTAGGTTGACACATGAAATACTGTAGGTCAACATGGCTAAGGCCAGCAGGTCCACACAAGCATTGGGTAAGGAAGGTCAACAGTCAAAACATGAGTTTATCAAGTTTTTTTTATTTTTAACCGACATGTGCCGACAGGCTGTATATTATACCCTACCATCCACTAGGGCGGGCGGGAGAATATAATAGTGTGCTGGGTGCAGCGGTACACTGATACCATGTTAATGTCCTCTTATGTAGAAATTCTGGTTAAAAAAAGTCTTTCTCATGCTTTAACAGTCTCTCCAGGATCCTGATGACTCACCAGCCCATCATTTCCTGACCAGCTCCAGCTCATTTGTGTCTACCCAGCCACCTTCAGTCTCTCCAGCTGCCTGGTGATTCACCAGCTCCCTTGTGTCTCTCCATCCCCCTTCTGTATCTTCAGCCCTCCATTGACTCACCAGCTCCAGCTACCTTGTGTCTCTCCAGTCTACTTCTGTAAATTCAGTGCCCAATAACCTGTGTAGTTCATTGGTGACCCCGTGTAATGGGGCAGTGTGGTAAGCCTAGCTAAAGATGGCATTGCCCACAATGTGCAAGTTCCATAATGTATTGCATTCAACAGATCTGTGTATAAGCAGTTTGGCCAAACCTCCATTAGCTGTGTTCTTGGAGGTTTGAACGCAAAACCGGCCTCGATGCTTCCAGCCCCCGATGCCATTATAATTACCATCCAATGCCATATCCTATGTCACATCGACCATTCCGGGAGGTTAGGCAGCCCTGCATTATGAAGCTTGATAAATCTTGCCCTAAGGGGTAAATTTACTAAAATTCGAAAAATTAAAAGAGGTGATGTTGCCAATCGTAACCCATCAGAGTATGTCTATCATTTTGTAGGATGCAATACAGAAATGATAGACAGATACAGTAGGTTGCTAGGGACAACATCACTTTTTTTAATATTTGGAAGATTTACCAAACTTACCACGCAAACTAAATGCATGCTGCAATACTACAACCATCACGTGCAGCGAGGGTGTCGTCTCTCACAACCCCCAAATTCCAACGAGGCTGAAGTTGGCTTCTTAATCACTTCTTATTGGAGCTCCAGCTTCTTATTCAGAACAATCACTTTTACAAGGGTTAATGAGTCTTGGACCACAAATTTTACACCAGAAATCCACACAGGGGGGTCACTTACAAATGACCCACTTGCAATTTATTTTGACCAACAAGGATTTGGGCAGTAAAAGGGCAGTAAAGTGGGCATGGGTCCCAGATTTCATCATTTTGAATAAGTAGCTGGTGTCCTGTATGGGTTAAACAGCGTTGGTCAAACAGTATGACACTTGAAGTCCGCACAGGGGGGTCACTTACATATGACCCACTTGTCATTTATTTTGACCAACAAGGATTTGCGCAGTAATAGGGCAGTAAAGTGGGCATGGGTCCCAGATTTCATCATTTTGAATAAGTAGCTGGTGTCCTGCAAGGGTTAAACAGCGTTGGTCAAAAAATTTTACACTTGGAATACACACAGGGGGGTCACTTACATATGACCCACTTGCAAATTCTTTTGACCAACAAGGATTTGGGCAGAAATAGGGCACTAAAATGGGCATGGGTCCCAGATGTCATCATTTTGAATAAGTAGCTGGTGTCCTGCAAGGGTTAATCAGCGTTGGTCAAAAAATATTACACTTGGAATCCACACAGGGGGGTCACTTACATATGATCCACTTGCCATTTCTTTTGACCAACAAGGATTTGGGCAGTAATAGGGCAGTAAAGTGGGCATGGGTCCCAGATTTCATCATTTTGAATAAGTAGCTGGTGTTCTGCAAGGGTTAAACAGCGTTGGTCAAACAGTATGACACTTGAAACCTGCACAGGGGGGTCAGGTACATATGACTCACTTGCAATTTCTTTTGACCAACAAGGATTTGGGTAGAAATTGGGCACGAAACTGGGCATAGGTCCCAGATCTCATTATTAGCGGGATCTTCCTTTTTTTAATTATTGTACGTGTAGTTTATTTCTGAGGTACTAGAGATGTATCATTTCCCATTTTAGTGATCTCCTTAAATTGGAATCTTCCTTGTAATATACTCCATTAGCGGATGTATAGAAACATGAGGAGAAAAGAGACATACAGTATACAATAAGGCAATACTGTATAACACTTCAATCTTTCAAAAACGATGACACATTTTGCCCATACTGTGTTAAAAATAAAATTCAGCTTATCTGATGTGTGCTACAGGTACTTGTTTGGATCCCACCAATGCCTTATGGCAAATGGGTAAAAAGCAGCATTTGTGACTAGGAAGAGGGTTTACCCTTGATACCTTATATCCATACCTTTTCTGGGCTCTCTCATTGGAGCTTAAGTGTGTGTAGCTTTCCTGAAAGGACCTAGTGTTAATCAGGTGGTTTTGCACACTGAGCCTCAACAGCAGAAGCCCTCTGACTCCTTTAGTAGGCATAATAAAATCTGCATGCACTCGCTCACTTGCTATATTGGCACAGGTGTACCCTCCTGCAAGCAGCAGCAGTAGCAGCAGATTTAAAGGAGATTTCTTCTTCTCCCTTTCCCAAGGGCGGAACTACCATAGGTGCAAGGGGTGCAGCTGCTATGGGGCCCAGAGCTTAAGGGGGCCCATCTTTGCTGTCTGAGTATATGTTTTACATACATTTATCACCATCAGTTGCTAAATAGGGGGCCCTTACAAACTTTTGCTATGGGGCCCACGATTATCTAGGTACGCCTCTGCCCTTTCCTATATGATTTTTCTTACACAAATGTGTTGCGCTAAACTAACCAACTAATTACACATATGTACGCTGTAGCACAACAAGGCACTTTTGATCTACCAAAGTCTTCAGGAGTTATGTTATTATATCCTTAACAAGAATAGTGGTTTAATGATTTACAGCCATTTACTGCACTGATGTTTATTATATCTCCTATATTCATTGCATAACATGTTTTTCTGAACTATACTGGTAACGGTATTGCAACATTATTTCAAATTTTTGATCTCTATGTTGCCATTTGCAGTATTTCAGTGTATTCTGATTGAAATATAACAAGTGAGGTAATATCACACTACAAGCAGATTAGATATTCCCTCACAAGGTGATATTCTCGCTAGTTTGCTATCAATAGTATGTAGCTCATCTACACTAAATTATACAGTAATATAGATGCCATACTACAGATATTAACAGTAACTTTGACTGTGATATAGATTTTAAAAATTTCTTTATTGTCCTGCCTAGGAGATTTTTTTCTTGACAGGTGAGATTTGTTTTCTATGTATGTATGTAAAATGGTCTTGTCTTTATAGTTGGCTCCCAATATTTTAAATTAAAACCTAATAAAAGTTAATTTTTAAATATACAATAATACTTAACAAACTAAAGTTGTGCCCCTTAAAAAGAGAGAGTTCTTTTCTTTCCTTCCTTCGTACTTGTTTGGATTCTATATGGAGAAGAGGATAGGCCTTCGGGATCCATAGGTAATGTATGTGTGAATAAATATAGTATGTAATAAAGTTATACTGTTCGTGTGTGTGATTTATTTCACTATTGGTCATGTTGTGGAACAAGACTCAGTGGGTCCTTCAATGCCCCGTATACTAGGACTTGTGGTTCTCTAAATCCCTGTATGTGGTGCAGGCTTGCTGGGACTTGTAGTTCCACAACATTACACAATAGTTTAATCTAATATTAACCATTTATCAGCCTGATGCCCACTGCCCCAGGGGCACCGGGGACAGCCCCGGCTTCAGCGGTAACTCTGGAGGGCAGGATTCCCCTATATTGGGGGGGGGGGGTCCCCACTCTTCCAGGATCCCAGCCCGGGCTGACCAGCTACGGGGATGAATGCTTTGGCCGGAAAACTTGCATATAAAGTTTCCCCTGGCTGTGGCTGCTTGAGCTTGTTGCTGGTTGCCAAATTATGTGGGACCCCTACTCATTTTGTCCCCCATATTTTTGGAACCAGGATTGGCCCTTGAGCCTGGTGCTGGTTTTAGAAATCCTGGGGATCCCCTATGTTTTTTGTCCCCTGGATTTCTAAAACCAGGACCGGTTCTTTGAGTCTGGGTCTGGTTGCGTTCGGGAGGGGGGCCCACGTCATTTTCTTTTAATACAAGTCACACGTGCATTATTCAGATTGTAAGCCATTATCATGTGGCCTTACACTGGGCTATTAGGCCCATAAATTTGTTATTGTGCATGGGATGGGTTTGGGAGTGTGATTCCCTCTTTGTTGGTATGGCTGGTCTGCTCCAGGTTGACACACCCTAACACTTTATTAACATTTATGTTTTTCCCTATCACATTGTATGTATTTTTTTAACCACACCTTCACCTCCTTACATAGCACTTATGTGCTTCTTATTTAACACCTACTAACTTTCATTTGTGTGCTGCCCTGGAGTAGTCAGCCTTTGCCGGCATATTGGGGGCCCACACCCCAGACCCATACCCAGTGTTAAGGACCCCCAGTGACAGAGATGCCTTGACGTACGGCCTGGGGGCTTAACCCTATATCTGCAGATATATGCAACCAAGATCTCTGTATTATCTGATTATTATATGTATATTTCTCATTCAGTGTGCAATAGGGATACAAACTGTTTTTTTTCCTAACCAGATTTACCCCTCCCTGTTGGCACCTGAATGACAGACCTCTGATTGAGCAGCTTGCCAATAAAAGTGTTGTGCAGTTGAGAGAGGCATAGATGGTTCAGCATTAGGAGGGATAGCTGACACCTGAGTGCCATTGGAGAAGCCAGGGGTATCTCCAGGTAAGCAAGCAGGAGGAGGAGTTTGCAGGTGCACGCTAAATATATATGCTAAACCTTTTAATATCTTGCTATATTGCATTTGAGGTTATTAGCATAGTAATGGCCATTAGTATGGGCTTGTCCACCGCATCCAGGTTACCTCAATAGGACAAGTCCCTAACACTACTCTGGGACAGGTCCAGGGCACAGGGCCCCCCAGGCCTGCCCAGCAGAACCACCCCATGGCATCACATTAGTGTGAAATTAAAGTGATAGTAAAAGGGATAGGGGAAATTATATGTGATAGGACTTACCTAGGTAAGAAGTAATAATAAATGTGAAGGGTGCTACATATATATTAAACAAACTAAAAGGGTGATTGAAAGTATACGATATGATGCCAAGGAGCAGCCCAGCAACAGCAGCCCAAAGAGCCCAGCGCCCCAAACACAGTCCCACAGACTAACACTCAGCATATATGTATAGTAGGACTTACCCTCATAGTGCCAAGCTGAGGTGTGCAGTCTTGAATGTTGGGACTTCAACCTATTTAAAATCAATCTGGGACAAGTGGGTGGGGTGCTAGTTAAGGAGGAAGGCGTCTCTAGTACCTTCCAGTGTGTATGAATACACAATATATAGTACATAGGGGGAGGGGCCCTAAACTGCACACCCTGGACATATGAGGTGCTACCTGCTGAGACTTGTAGTGCAGCAAGCAGGAGGAGGAGTTTGCAGGTGCACACTAAATATATATGCTAAACCTTTTAATATCTTGCTATATTGCATTTGAGGTTATTAGCATAGTAATGGCCATTAGTATGGGCTTGTCCACCGCATCCAGGTTACCTCAATAGGACAAGTCCCTAACACTACTCTGGGACAGGTCCAGGGCACAGGGCCCCCCAGGCCTGCCCAGCAGAACCACCCCATGGCATCACATTAGTGTGAAATTAAAGTGATAGTAAAAGGGATAGGGGAAATTATATGTGATAGGACTTACCTAGGTAAGAAGTAATAATAAATGTGAAGGGTGCTACATATATATTAAACAAACTAAAGGGGTGATTGAAAGTATACGATATGATGCCATGGAGCAGCCCAGCAACAGCAGCCCAAAGAGCCCAGCACCCCAAACACAGTCCCACAAACTAACTCAGCATATATGTATAGTAGGACTTACCCTCATAGTGCCAAGCTGAGGTGTGCAGTCTTGAATGTTGGGACTTCAACCTATTTAAAATCAATCTGGGACAGGTGGGTGGGGTGCTAGTTAAGGAGGAAGGCGTCTCTAGTACCTTCCAGTGTGTATGAATACACAATATATAGTACATAGGGGGAGGGGCCCTAAACTGCACACCCTGGACATATGAGGTGCTACCTGCTGAGACTTGTAGTGCAGCAAGCAGGAGGAGGAGTTTGCAGGTGCACACTAAATATATATGCTAAACCTTTTAATTTGGCCGCAAATGGATGTTTTACATAAACAGATCCCCTTTTCACCATAGGTCACGGCCGTGACTTATGTCTCCCCCTGTGTGCAGATGGGTCAGTAGGTAAGTCCACTGATGAGGCAATGTCCCAGTAGGGTGCCACGAACACCCGAACACAGCACTCTTAGACCACACAGGGTCAGGACCCCGCTGTCACAGCCCATCCCCCCAGTGAGACGCAGAGGTATCCTGCCTGTCAATTGAACTGCATCACTCCCACCTATTCTCATTTGAGTAACCCTTGCATTCGCTATATATGCATTCCCTATATATCTTTCAATAAACATTTTAACCAACACCACAGTACTGTTTTGTTCATCCATACCTACATTAACAACTTCACCTTCTTTTTGAGTGCGCAGTCCACAACTCCCAAACAGTCAATTAAAGGGGCACCATCTTACAATTGTTTTCCATGTTTTCTCCATCCCCCAACAGGGGATCTTGTAAATAAGGCAGCCCCCCCACAGCAAATATTCATACAACTGGGAGCGCGAAACAAGGGTCTGTTCTACATACATATATATTTCATTATTTGTATATTAAGTTAGTTTATTATGCTGAGGCCCCTGTATTTGTATTTACCAGAGTGTGTGGTCACAGGCCACTGCACTCCAACCTGGGAAGTGTGGGTGCTGTTTGCACCTCATTCGTAGGAATGGCGAGTGTGTTGGTACTTCTCTATCTGGGTTAATGCATGGGTTCATTTTTAATGAACCTCTTTTACTGTGATCATAGCTTTGTCATGCACCCTAGATAAGCTCATTTATAAGAGAGTGAGCGTCGACTAGAGGCGAGAGACAATAAACTACTAGGATGGGCTCCATTACCATTGTAATCCCATATGCAGTGGGGAACAGTAGGGAAAGTGGGAAGGTAACAAGGGGGGAGGGCAGGAGAAGAAATAGGTAAAGTGACCCCTCCCCAGGGCGTATCACCATACTTAAGGAAGGCCAGGTATAGGGGGAGGGTCATTAGGAGCAGAATACCTGAGAAGTGTTTGTCCGAGGAGCAGAATACCTGAGAAGCAAGAGGGCACACCGTAAGGATTGTGGAGACTCACCAGCAGCTTTAAAGTTAAAAAGAAGCAATGGACTGTCCTAAGAGATCCAGAGATCTAAGGGACCGGAGCAGCAGCAGAAGAAAGCAAGGAGGGCTCCAGCAGCAGGAGATCTGAGATCGGCACCAGGAGGGCAGCATTCGGCTGTGGAACGGGCCGGCCGAGAGGAAGAAAGAGGCAGAAGACAGGACTCCAGCAGCGGGCAGCAGCGCCGAAGAGAAGCAGCAGCAGCCGGGACATACACACAGAGTCGGGTAGGAGCATCCCCAGGGCCGTACTCACAGCCAGAGCGCAGCCCGTCCCCTCCTTACCCGACTCCCAGCAGCAGCGGGCACCAGCAAGAACATCCAGAAAGCAGCAGAAATATTATAAGTATCTATATTTATTGGCATTTGTATCCCTTCATATTCTTTTACTTAATTCCATATTCGGCACCCTGCTACCATCTGATGTCACAAACTCCCAATGTCTCTGTAATCTTATGAATTCAATCTTTAATGCAGATAGAATTTTACCACATGTTTTCTATTATGCTGGGTAACTTTCCCCCTGTTATTCAAAGCACCTAATAGAGTTTTACACCTATTACCTAACAGTACAGTTGGGATTCAGTGCTGAAGTTTTTTCAATGCAGACTTCTAGCAGTTTAAGGCCAAAAAAACGAGTACTTAGGGATTTATTATTATTATACTCGCTGCAGCCTTTAGCAAAACAGCAAAGAATTAGGCCCAATGTTCAGGCAAGTTGCAAAAAATGTCCAATCCCCCCCTCCCCCTAATTAAATTACTGAGGGCTTGTTTACATGGCATAGCATGTAGAGATCATGATAGAGGTATCCTTTCAATACAATCCATTCATCTACTCCTCCCACTAAGCAGAGCATACAATGGAGTCAGCAGGCTGCCTAGCAATGATAAACAAATGTATAATTTGTGCAATAACACATTAATATGGTTATTATTATTATAGTTTTATTTATAAGGCGCCACAAGTGTTTCGCAGCGCCGTACAAACATGAAATGTATGATTACAGATGAGCGCCGAGTTGTGTCATTTCATATGTACTAGGGGAATGACATAGTTTTCAGAACATAATATAATATTGCTTAAGAGTGTTATTAGGATACGGCAAAGCATATGCGTAGATAGGCAGAATCCAAATATGGGAACGCATTTTTTGTTTTTAATGTTAAAAAATTATGTTGTTTAATGTTAAATATAATGCAAAATAAGGCAGGAAAATTAATTATGCAGTGCAATTTTCAGCGTGCAAGGCATCATAGGGGTATAATAGACAGTATTATAAATATGTTGCTGAATGGGGGAATGATATATGGTAACAGGTTAGATTAAGCTGCAGTCAGTAATATAATATGGTGTCACATACAAATGAGTAAGTTCATTGTTACGTGCATGTATGTACAATAATAATAATAGTACAGGATATCAATAAGTGAATTCATTACATTTGTGCATGATAAGCATTTTACTTCATATTAGACTGTTGTTATATCTTTGGCAGATCCAAACTTACTGTTGCTTCCTGAAAAGCGCGGGGTTAATCTGCTGCTTTATAAAAAATCCTTTGCTGTTAGAATTTTGTTAAGTCAATTCATGCAATTATATAAGAAGTAATGTATTTAATTAGGGCACAGGGGTGGAACCATAGTTCTCACAGCAACTAAGTTTGGAAGTTAAATTTTTTTTTTTTTTTTTTTTAAAGGGGTACATGCTTGGCCTTAGCAGGGAAGACCTATGCGCAGTGCACCTGCCAGCAATGTGGTGGCTATATCTTATAACCTTTATGCTAATACAAGGGATAACAGCCCCTTCTTTTGAAGCTTAGTACAAGTTCTCTTTCACGGTCATTTAGAACAAAGGTAATGCACCATTTACTGAACAAGCTTAGTCCAACAATGTCCAATGCCAACGGTGCTTAATGGGACATTACAAATTTCCAGGGGGGTAGCTATTCAGTCACTTGTATACGGATAGAGGCAAGGTCGGAAATGGAAAAAGGAGAATGCAGGGAAGGTGGCATTTTAGGATTATTGCTCAGGTTTGGGAGACTGCATGGTGCAACGTATTTACACACAGTACAAACTAACATGTTTTATGTCACCTCGCAGTGCAACACTTCATCTTCCACCTGCAGATGCCTAAGGATCGGAGGGGGCGGGCAGGCTGATGACCTGGACAGACGCTGATGGTTCTTGTGGTTTTGGGGCATACCTCGAGGGAGAATGGGGCACATCGCAGTGGCCGCAGAGCTGGGACGAAGCAGGACTGACCAGAAACATGCTGCTGCTAGAGCTGTTCCCGATCTTAGTAGCGGTGGAGTTGTGGGGCGGAAGTACTGTGGGCCAGCCAAAATGGCGCCAGGAAGCGGAGGCACCCCCCAGCTAAGGGGGTGAAGAGCTCCAAGGCCTGGCGTCGGGGGGCAACGTGAAGGGTGACCCCGGGCGGTTACAGGTTAAGTTGCGAGAAGGGGTCCCTGGCCCCCCGGGCGGCTTGATTCAGTTATGTACAGGGCTGGTGGACCGCAGTGCTTAGCTTCACTCCCTTCCTCCCACCCCTTCCCTTCGAAAGGGAAGGGGTGGGAGGGAGGATGTTTAAAGGGGTGGGGTTTCTTAGTCTCTTTAGCGCTCAAAGGTTTGATAGGAGTGAGAGGCGACTAGCCGGGAGAGACCGTAAACTATTAGTCTGGGCTCCCAAAGCCAGGAGGTGTGCCCTATCATATTGCTGGGTTAGGTAAGAGGCAAGTAGATAGTAAGGAAGAGATAGGAGGAGGAAAGATAACCGGGAACATAACCATTAGATAGAACAAGCGGAGTACAAATGGCGGAGTAGAGCCAGGAGGTTGGCGTAGGGTCACGGGAATGTGGCGGGCTGCGGTTCTAGGAACCTAGCATTGGCGGAAATTGGCCAGCCAAAATGGCGCCAGGAAGCGGAGGCACCCCCCAGCTAAGGGGGTGAAGAGCTCCAAGGCCTGGCGTCGGGGGGCAACGTGAAGGGTGACCCCGGGCGGTTACAGGTTTTAAGTTGCGAGAAGGGGTCCCTGGCCCCCGGGCGGCTTGATTCAGTTACGATACAGGGCTGGTGGACCGCAGTGCTTAGCTTCGCCACAGAAGCAAGTAACAGTATATATTTGTAAGCAAATTAATAAATGTGACCACTAATTCGCCAAAAGTACATGACTCCGTTTGTTTATTTCAGGTACCAAGGGGAGGGGGAGAAGGGGGGATTTCATTTGTTAGGGGTAAAATGGTGGGAGCATCAGACGATCAGAGGTTTAAAGAGAGCGAGCGTCGACTAGACGCGAGAGACAATAAACTACTAGGATGGGCTCCATTACCATTGTAATCCCATATGCAGTGGGGAACAGTAGGGAAAGTGGGAAGGTAACAAGGGGGGAGGGCAGGAGAAGAAATAGGTAAAGTGACCCCTCCCCAGGGCGTATCACCATACTTAAGGAAGGCCAGGTATAGGGGGAGGGTCATTAGGAGCAGAATACCTGAGAAGTGTTTGTCCCACCCGCCCACCCCAAGAGGAAGGAAGAACGAACAACAAGCAGAATTATGATGCAATGGAACATAGATTAACAGAGGCGGAAGTACTGCGGGCCAGCCAAAATGGCGCCAGGAAGCGGAGGCACCCCCCAGCTAAGGGGGTGAAGAGCTCCAAGGCCTGGCGTCGGGGGGCAACGTGAAGGGTGACCCCGGGCGGTTACAGGTTTTAAGTTGCGAGAAGGGGTCCCTGGCCCCCGGGCGGCTTGATTCAGTTACGATACAGGGCTGGTGGACCGCAGTGCTTAGCTTCGCCACAGAAGCAAGTAACAGTATATATTTGTAAGCAAATTAATAAATGTGACCACTAATTCGCCAAAAGTACATGACTCCGTTTGTTTATTTCAGGTACCAAGGGGAGGGGGAGAAGGGGGGATTTCATTTGTTAGGGGTAAAATGGTGGGAGCATCAGACGATCAGAGGTTTAAAGAGAGCGAGCGTCGACTAGACGCGAGAGACAATAAACTACTAGGATGGGCTCCATTACCATTGTAATCCCATATGCAGTGGGGAACAGTAGGGAAAGTGGGAAGGTAACAAGGGGGGAGGGCAGGAGAAGAAATAGGTAAAGTGACCCCTCCCCAGGGCGTATCACCATACTTAAGGAAGGCCAGGTATAGGGGGAGGGTCATTAGGAGCAGAATACCTGAGAAGTGTTTGTCCCACCCGCCCACCCCAAGAGGAAGGAAGAACGAACAACAAGCAGAATTATGATGCAATGGAACATAGATTAACAGAGGCGGAAGTACTGCGGGCCAGCCAAAATGGCGCCAGGAAGCGGAGGCACCCCCCAGCTAAGGGGGTGAAGAGCTCCAAGGCCTGGCGTCGGGGGGCAACGTGAAGGGTGACCCCGGGCGGTTACAGGTTTTAAGTTGCGAGAAGGGGTCCCTGGCCCCCCGGGCGGCTTGATTCAGTTACGATACAGGGCTGGTGGACCGCAGTGCTTAGCTTCACCACAGAAGCAAGTAACAGTATATATTTGTAAGCAAATTAATAAATGTGACCACTAATTCGCCAAAAGTACATGACTCCGTTTGTTTATTTCAGGTACCAAGGGGAGGGGGAGAAGGGGGGATTTCATTTGTTAGGGGTAAAATGGTGGGAGCATCAGACGATCAGAGGTTTACTGAAACCTGTGACAGCTGCCACTTTAATACTAATTCAGGTGTTGTGTTGGGGATTGTCTCACCTTTAAGAGCCATAAGGTAGTTGGCAGGTGAGCTCTAAACCAGAAAAAAAAAAAACACATGTTCATTTTAGCTATAATGTGTAAGCAGTTGCAAGGCTCTTAAGAGACTAATTGTTAGTGTAGGACTTGTAGTGAAATGGGGTCCCTTGGCGATGGGCTGCAAGCTTAAAAATGCATTTATCAATTCATGAACTAAAACTCCATTATTTATTTGAATATTTGTATATTAAGGTGAGTGCTGAGACCCCTGTATTTGTATTTACTAGAGTGTGTGGTCACAGGTCGCTGCACCCCAACCTGGGAAGTGTGGGTGCTGTTTGCACCCCATTTGTAGGGGAAGCGGTCATCTATTAGAATGAACTTAGGTCTACAGTCATTAGGTCTACCCCACTAGGTCGACTGGCAGGAAGGTCGACCTGACTTAAGATCGACATGGACCAAGGTCGACATGACTTAAGGTCGAATTTGCATAAAGGTCGACATGAGGAAGGTCGACTGGTCATAAGGTCGACATGGGGTTTTTCACTGTTTTTTGAGCCGACATGTGCCGACAGGCGGTATTTCATGCCCTACCATCCACTAGGGCGTGGAGGAGGTTATTAAAGCTGTGACGAGCTAAGCGAGCCACCGTGCCCGAAGCATTGCGAGTGAAGTGAGCTATGCGAGGGTCAGATTCTCATTGCCAACTGTGTCCATGTCGACTGTGTCGACATTCGGATAAAAAAACAGTGAAAAACCCATGTCGACCTTATGACCAGTCGACCTTCCTCATGTCGACCTTTATGCAAATTCGACCTTAAGTCATGTCGACCTTGGCCCATGTCGACCTTCTTACCAGTCGACCTAGTGGGGTCCACCTAATGACTGTAGACCTAAGTTCATTCTGATAGATGTACCGATTCCATTTGTAGGAATGGCGAGTGTAGTGGTGCATCTGCATTCTTCAGCTTCCAGTCGGCCTGTTCCATCACCTGTGCTTATTTGTCAGAAGTAAAATAGAATTCTTCTAATGCTCTATTTTGTGATTGTTAAAGGAAATTTCCACCATACCTCAATATGATAACTTACTGTAAGTAGGCAGCACTATGGAATCCCGTATAAAGGGTAACATATGATAATATATACAGGGCCTGATTCAGCATTTATTTCATATAATAAGCTGTTCACAGAAGCTTATTATATGCGATCCATAAAAGAGCAAATGCAAAAGAAGGTGCATACCACCTCCTGCCTGCATTTGCCATCGCTTAAAACTACGATCTGCCCCCCAACCAAGAATGGAGTATATTGCTGGGCTTCTCAGCAATACTATAAAACAGGTTCCATGCAGTCTGGACCCCATGGTTTGCACATCACAGGGTACGTTTGCCTAGCATCTGCCGTTTAATGCAGTTCTTCTTTCTCACCTAGCTCTTGCTCACTCTTTCCTATTTCCTCCCATTCCATTCTTCCTACCATCCCTCCCAGGGCTATTTTTCAGCAGGCTCCAGCAGGAACTGAGGCCCTTATTCTAGTTCACTCTTTCTGACAAAATATTTCTTAGATGGACAAAACCATGTGCACTGCAGGTGAGGCAGGTGTAGAACCCCACCCAAATCTAATTCTCTCTGCACAAGTAACACCTGCCTCACCTGCAGTGCACATGGTTTTGTCCATCTAGTAAATATTTTGTCAGAAAGAGTGAACTAGAATAAGGGCCTCAGTTCCTGCTGGAGCCTGCTGATAAATAGCCCTGATCCCTCCCAACTCTTCCATTAATAACCCCCCCCCCCCCCTTGTTCCCCTTCTTCTCCTTTATCTTACCCATTCACTCCCTATGCCTCATTCTTTGCAGTACTAAATATTGGGCATGTCAGACCGGATTGCGTGACAAATTTGTTCTCAAAATGGATAAAACCATGCTGCACTGCAGGTGGGGCAGATGTAGCATATGCAGCGAGAGTTAGATTTGGGTGGGGTGTGTTGAACTGAAATCTAATTTGCGGTGTAAAAATAAAGCAGCCAGTATTTACTCTGCAAAATAACACCCTTAAAGCTTACTCTGCACATGTTACATTTGCCTCACCTGGAGTGCACATGGCTTTGCCCATTTTGAGAACAAACTTTCCCTGCAATCGGGTCTGAATTAGCTCTCAGCCAATCACAGAACAGCCGGTCATTTGACAGGTATTTTAAAAATCTAATAGCCGCCACTGTGCGTCCCGTCCCGCAGCGGCAGCGCTGCTATTTGTTATCACAGCATGCCGGCCAGGTCAGTGTGTCTGCCCGCCGTGCTCCCCCGCCCCCCGGTGTCTGCATGCATATGCCTGACAGGTGGGCAGGCATATGCATAGCATACAGGGAGGTCGGATGATCTTATGTGCTGACCGTCCGACCTCCCTGATCCGGTCCGATGCGCACGGGACCGCGCATCGGATCGGATCATATATCACACACCTGCGATTTTGGGGCGATTTCATCCGGTTATCGGCCCAAAGTGCCGAAATCGGATGAAATCGTCCCAAAATTGTATAGTGTATGGGGGCCTTAACCAATGCGGAGTTGCCACTGAAACTTTTTCCGCACTCCGAACATGTAAATAATTTCTCATTTGTGTGGATTTTCTGGTGTCTCCCGAGGCTGGTTTCATCTGTGTAACATTTTCCACACTCGGGGCACACACAGGGTCTTTCTTTGACATAAGTTTTATGATGCTGTAAAAGTGCGGAGCTTTGGGTAAAGCGTTTGCAGCACTCTGTACAAACATATGGCCTTTCTCCTGTATGAACCCTCTGATGAGTAACCAGGTTGGAGCTGCTGCTAAAGCTTTTTTCACACATACTGCACATATATGGCTTCTCTTTTGTATGGACTCTAAAATGCGCTCGAAGCTGTGTGCTGCAGGAAAAACTCTTCCAGCACACAGTGCAATGCCATGATTTTTCTCCTGTGTGAACTTTCCTGTGCTTTACCAGGTTTGAACTGCTGCTACAGTAGTTTGCAGGAATCTATGACCTGCAAACTTCCTTTGTTCTAGGGAATAGGATTGCCACCTAGCAACAGCTGGTGGGTTAGGGTGGCAAGCCTCCCGAATGCGCAGAAAGGTAAAGTGAAAAAAATTTTTCACTTACCTTTCCCCTGCTCTAGGGAGCGGGTCCGGGTGCCGGGCGCGTGCACGCGCCGGGCGCGCGCGCACGCTGGTCACGTGCACGCTCGCGCTCTCCTGAGCCCAGGATCCCGCCCCCTAGCTTTAGTTTTTTCGGAAGGTCGCCGATGGCAATCCCAATTAGAACATCTGGATGGAACACCTTAGTCAAACTATTAGGGAATAATGACAAAGAGAATTAGGTGCAACGAAGGATTTTACTGAACATAATCACGTAAGTGAAACAAGAACTAGTAAGGACTAACTAGGACCAGCAATACGGTCTATAGAAGGTAGAGTCCAATGAGAAGGACCAAGTGGTCGACTTGAAACTGTGGGCGGATGAGCCAGACGGATCTACTTGTTCTCCTTAGCTGGTTGTGCCTGCGGCTTCTTCTGGCCTTTTGGTGCGCCTGGAAGGGCAGAAGAGAATTACAGGATTATAGAATTGAGTTAGAGTAACCAACGGACCTAGCAAGGTCTAGGGTGGGTTGGGTGGGAGCTGTTGCTAGGTGGCAATCCTATTCCCTAGAACAAAGGAAGTTTGCAGGTCATAGATTCCTGCAAACTACTGTTTGTTCGTCGGGAGGCTTGCCACCTAGCAACAGCTGGTGGGTAGACTACCACATACCTGGTGGTTGCTCTAATGAACTCGATCCTTTGAGGATCAGTGGGTCTCCAGTAGTGTTTTACAAACGTATGGCTGGATGACCAACGGGCAGCTTGCATTATCGATTGCAGAGGTAAGCCCTTGGCTGCAGCGGAAGTTACGGCTGCACCCCTAATTGAATGACATTTGAAGGTTGATGTGTCTATTCCGGCCAGGTTCATTGCGGCTACTATCCATCCACGGATAGTAGATGGTCTAGCAGGACGGAAGGGTTTCCGGCATGTAATGAATAACTGGGAATGGACGCCTCGAATCGGGGATGTCATTTGGAGGTAATGTGTCAAGCATGTAACTAGACACAGGTCCTCATCTGAATGGTCTTTCAGTATGTCAAACTCTACCAGCGGGTTGCTTAGAGAGCTGGTTTTTGTGTGACCCTTTAGGATTATGTGAAAGCCTAATGGGGTTTGTGTCAGCCATGGGTCTGACATGTGTATGAGGCTGAGTTCAGCGCCTCTCGCAGCAAAGGCTAAGGCTAGTAGGGATGCTAGCTTTCTGGATAACATACCCATATCCGATGTAAGGCCTATGGAGGCTAGGAATTGTAAAAATGGTTCGGTGTCCCATGTGCTAGAGTAGCGGGGACCACATGGTCTGGAGAGGAAAGCTCCCTTCAGAAGACGTAGGTAGAGCTTGTTCTCTGTAAGACCGGGGACCAATAATGCTAAGGCCGAGCCGTAAGAGCGTATGGTAGTAGATGCCAGGCCAGCTTCGAACTTAGCTGCTAAGAAGTCTAAGGCTAAGTTGAGGGTATTGGAAGAGAGGGCTTGAGACCGAGTAGCTACCCATGTACTGTATTCGTTAATGATAGCTCGGTATCTGGCCCTAGTTCTGGGTCTCAGAGAGGCATTGATTAGTGTTACTGATGCCGAAGATAAGTTGGCGTTTGCTAATAGCCGAGTAATGTCGCTATCCACATGGATTGTGGCAGTTTCTGGAGGAGGTCTGGGGTCCCCTGAAACATTCTCTGGGGAGACCTAGGGGGATCTTGGGTCCCTTGCGCAACTGATTGACTAAAGGGAACCAGATCCTGGAGGGCCAGACTGGGTAGACCAGGATTATGTGGGGTACTCTGTCTATCCTGATCTTGTGTAGGACTTTTAGCAGTAAGGCTGGAGGGGGAAATGCATATGGAAGGGAAAGGTCTGTCCATGGGAAGGACATAGCATCCATGTGTGATGCTCCCTTCGGCCATACCCTGGAGACAAAGGTAGGAACTTGTGCATTGGATGGGGTCGCAAACAGGTCTATCCCCGGGATTCCGAACGTTTTGATAATGTTCTGGAAAACCTGTGGTCTGAGGGTTACTCTGTCTAAAGAAAGATGGTCCCTGGATAAAGAGTCTGCCAGTTCGTTTAATTCCCCCGGTATATAAACGGCTGTGAGGAGAATGTTCCTCTGGACTGCCCAATTCCAAATCTCTACTGCTTCTAGACAGAGATGGAGAGATTTGGTGCCTCCCATCCTGTTCAGGTACGAAACTGCCGTCCTGTTGTCTAAGCAGATCTGTACCGAAATCCCTTGAGATTGGGGAGGAATGAGGGAGTGTAGTGCTAGTTTGGCCGCCCTCAGCTCTAATAGATTTATGTGGAACCTGGTTTCCTGGGTGGACCAAACTCCCCTTATTGCTTTGTTCTGTGTGCATGCCCCCCAACCCGTCAGGGAAGCGTCTGAGGAAATTATTATGTTTGGTATTGGGTCCAATAGAGGTCTGGGTGTTGGTAAGGGAAGAATTGTCCAGTTCTCTATTTCTGTTCGAACTGGGGGGGTTAATTGGATTTTCTCTCTCCAGGAAAAACCCTTCCTGAGTAGGTTCCCTAGGAGGAATTGGGAAAATCTGCATAGGAGAGGGACTTGCAGAAATCCGGGACCCAGAGCTCTCATTTTCCCTATGAGTTTGGCTAAGTCCCTCATCGACAGCTGGCGATGGAGGGTACGAGAAATTACTGTCTGTACTTCCGTCCATTTCTCTGGTGGGACTGATATCGAGAAGGAAGTGGAGTCTATTAGGAATCCCAGGAATATTATTGACTGACATGGGACCAGGATTGATTTGGGGTAGTTTATGGCGAAGCCCAAATCTAGGAGAAGGGTCGTGGTTAGATCCCGTTGTGAGAGGAGAGTCTCTCTGTCTGGGTGAACTACAAGTAGATCGTCCAGATATATTAGGCAACGGATGCCCTTCTGACGGAGGTGAGACACTACCGCCTTCATCAGACGAGTAAAAGTGTACGGTGCGTTCGACAGCCCGAAGACCATCACCGTCCATTGATATAGTGTGTCCTTCCAGAAGAATCTTAGGAATCTTCTGTGGTTTTTGCAGACCCGTATCGAATGGAAGGCCTCTTTGAGGTCTACCTTGATACAGTAGTCGTTTTGGGAAAGTAGGAATGGGACTTCTGGTAAGCCCTCCATCCTGAATGTGCGTCTTCTTATGAAGCGATTTAGGTTTTTTACATTCAGGACGGGTCTGTAAGTGCCATCTGTTTTTCTTATAGGGAAAAGGTGGCTGATCCAACCTTTTTTGGTTATGTCTGCTAATTCTATCTTGCCCTGGGATAGTGCTATGGACAACACTTCGTCTAGCAGTGGGCTGCAGTTCCTTGTACAGGGAAATGTTTGGCGCGGAAAATGGATAAGAGGTAGGGATAGCCCTTTCTCTATAATTTTCAAAATCCACTTGTCTGTGGATATTGTTTTCCAAACTGTTACAGCTTGTGAGAGGCCAAGGTGGGGGGTTATGTGTACGGGACTTACCATAACCTGTATCTCTCCTTGAGGGGTTCCTGTTGTAGGACGTTCCACCTCTCGTGGGTCTTGTCCTGTAGGAGCCTCCTCTCGATCCTCTGGTGGCGCCACTGTAGTCTCGGGCCGAACCACTGGCTGACGCAGCTCGACCCTCTTGGGAAAAGGGTCTTCTGGAGGATTGGGGGCCTTTGAGATCTGAGAAGGATCTACGGGCTTTGTATCTTATCTTAACCTCATTAATGAAGTCTGGACCGAACAGGTCTCCATCTGCCAGGTTGGGTACCTCCACGGGCTTAGGTGCGAGGTTAGTTAAACCCGCCTTTGTGAGCCAGCGTACTCTGCGGGTATTTGATATATAATCAAAAGTTTGGCCAATCATTAAAGTGGCTCTGCTAATGGCCTTAAGGAGGGCGTTCTTAGATGCTATTAGGGAATCTAGAGAACCCCCACATTCTCCCTCTTTTTCTGCCTTATCGAGGACAAAGAGGAGGGGACCAGCTGCATCTGCCACTTTCAGCTGTATTTTCCTTAATAGCTTATCATTAGCGTCACTTTGGGTTTTTTCCCCTATTAGTGAGCTGAGTGCCGGGTCGATTTCGGGAGCAAATAGGGCTGGTATATCTGGAATGCCCGTATGGCTTCTTAGAACCATTTCGTCCTCTTTTACCAGAGCAGTTCTGAATGCTAACTGGGCAAAATTATAAACCTCTGAGCGTTCATTAAGTGCCCAATGAGAGGCGTATAATTTATTGGGTGGCGTTCTGCCTGCCAATTGTACCCTGGCCATCTGCAGGTCGCTGTACTCGCCCCTTTTAGTGGATGCGGACGTTCTAGTAACCTCCTCTGACTCCCAGTCTACCTGAGGGGTTACTGTCTCACTATAGTCGTGAGGTTTAGGCAGCGCATGCTGCTTGCTAGAACCCTTATGGGACTGGGTTAGCAATTGCTGCCGTTCAGAGGCAGTGTGTTTTTGCCGGCCGTGGGCAGAAGATGGTGGTATGTCACGCACCATTTGGGTATTCCGGCTACGGGCAATACCCGGGAAAGAGACGTATTCTCCCGTACGGGCGTCTCTGTGAGAAACATTGTCTGTATGTTTCTTTTTTGTGGTGTGTTTCCTCACCTTTTTCTGAGGAAACACTGAGGGAGACTGTTGCTGACCACCAGGTGTCTCCCTCTCAGACTGGGAGCTGTCCCTGCTCCCCTCAGAGCTGACAGGGACTGTGCACTTTTTTCTCTTAATAATAATATTATCTTCTGAGGAGGAACTGTCCTCAGACAGTTGTTGCCTCCTCTTTCTGGGCATTTTTGCCCACTTGCTGACAGATGGGGACTTGTACAGTGTGTCTGTTGCTGAGACAGACACAGAGTCCTCCATCTCTGTCGCGCTGAAGAAAAAACTAAAGCTAGGGGGCGGGATCCTGTGCTCAGGAGAGCGCGAGCGTGCACGTGACCAGCGTGCGCGCGCGCGCCCGGCGCGTGCACGCGCCCGGCACCCGGACCCGCTCCCTAGAGCAGGGGAAAGGTAAGTGAAAATTTTTTTTCACTTTACCTTTCTGCGCATTCGGGAGGCTTGCCACCCTAACCCACCAGCTGTTGCTAGGTGGCAAGCCTCCCGACGAACAAAAAATGTTTGCCACATTCTCTGCAGCAGTAGGGCCTTTCACTTGTGTGGATCCTCGTGTGAGTGATAAAATGTGTGTTCTGTGTAAAGGTTTTCCCACATTCTGAGCAAGCGTGAACTCTCAGGTGCCTAAAAAGACTGGAGCTTTGTGTAAAGCATTTTCCGCATTCACTACATATGTAAGGCCTTTCTCCAGTGTGAGTTCTCAGATGCACAATGTAGTTTGGCTTTCTGTTAAATTGTTTCGCACAATGCTCACAAGAAAACTTAGCCTGATCCTTAGTGCATGTATTTGTTGTATCAGAGTTTTCATTCACAGCCTTTCCTATGCGAGAGAGCTTCCTGTGCGGTAACTCCTTTGGAGAATCATTTTCTGTCTTTCTGTAGTGTCTCTTTGGCTTGGAATTTACTGTATTGCCTTCTTTGTCATTCTTAGTTTTACTACTTGAATTTTTCATGGTTAAATTGGGAAGCTGGATGTTTACGTACCGATCACTGGGTCATCTGTTAAAAAGTTAATGACACATTAGCTTAGGAGAAACTGTACACATTATTTCTATCTTGTTTGATATCCAAATTGTCTTACTAGTTTTATATTCTATGAAAGCTCACTGAAGAAAGAACACTTGCAATGCAGTAGTTGTAAACATTAAATATACCAAAAATCTGAAAAAACAGTACAGTAACTGTGAGTAATGTGGAAGAATAACCAACACATGTGCATCAGTGCCCCTCAGTAGAAATCTACCATCCCCATAGCATACCTCCCAACACTCACGATTTCAGTGGGACAGTCCCGATTACCGGGTCCTGTCCCGCTGTCCCACCCGCGGCCGGAGGTGTCCCGCTGCGGGGGGTGCCAGTTGGGAGCCCCCCCAATTTGACAGAATTGCACAGCGTCTATTCCCGGACGAAAATGGGGACGCGGCTCATTTGCATAAGCCGCGCCCCTCATTTACACAAGCCACACCCCTCATTTACACAAGCCACGCCCCTCATTTACACAAGTCGCGCCCCTCATTTACACAAGCCGCGCCCCCTTTTTGGACGCTCGCGCAGCCTATTTCTGCAGCTACAAAGTTGGGAGGTATGCCATAGGGGTATGGTTTGTTAGGTTGACAATCAAAAGGTCGACCACTATTAGTAGACAATCAACAGGTCGACACATCAAAAAGGTTGACACCATTAAGTTGACATGACCAAGAAATCGACAAGCAAATTGTCAACATGAAGGTTTTTTGGTGTCTATGTCGACATGGACACTGTTGTAGTGTACCCCATCCCATCGTATGGCTCGTATTCTCCCTCCATGCCCACTGGGATGGTCAAGTATGAACAAGTCTGTTTAAAAAAAACAAAACATGATAAACTCATGAATCACACGGGACAGACTCAGGGGTAGGTGCTTTCTCCCCCCTGGGCAACCAGTTATGTAGGGTACACACCAGGACGACCCGCTCACGATGCACATCGTGAGCGGGTCGTCAGTATCTCGTCCGACCCGCTCATGGTGACGCGGGGGGGGCACGACCCGCTCACGATGTGCACCGTGAGCGGGTCCGATCCGATGGCGACCCGCACCCGGCTGTATGGTCGTCATTGAGATCCTACCTGCAGCAGGTAGGATCTCAATAACGACCGACCGACCCACGGGACCGCGCATCGGATCGGTATCGGTCCACACCAGGTCAGAAAAGGGCCCAATCAGCACACAATCTACATCCAATTGATCGGAATTGGATCTAGATTGTGGGGATCGGGCCCTAGTCGTCCTGGTGTGTACCCAGCATAAGAGCACTTCCAATGCCACTCTTCTGCCTTTATGCCAGCCTTAATATGCTAGTAGCAGTCCCCAAAACCCATGCAAGTACCAATGTTTTTTTAATTCTGCATGTCACACTCACAGTGCTACTTAGCCAGTAGGCAGACCCAGTCAAGTCCACTGCCCCATACATTCTGTGATACCCCTTTCACACCAGAAAATGCAGGGACCCACCCGAGAATATGGCCCAGGGATCATGCCTGGCCATTCCTGGGTTGGCCCCTTTCACACCAGAAAAGTCCCTGCATTTTCTGGTGTGTGAAGGGAACAGGAATGAGGCAGGGAGGAGGCGTGCTCGTGGCAGGGAGTACTCACCCCTGTCGCTGGACCTCGGTACAGGCCGGGGATCCACACAGGCGGCAGGCGCAGATGACAGGTCAGACGGTGGGTGCAGATGATGTAGCTCTCCGGGGGCAGTGAGAGCACAGGAGAGCTGCGTCATCTTCATCCACCTCCTTTCCTGTCATTTGCGCCCGCCGCCTGTGTGGATCCCCGACCTGACAGCACACCGAGGACCGGCAACTCGGGTAAGTACCCCCTATCCCTTTCACACTGGCCAGGACCCCGGGTTGAACCCAGGAACAACCCTGCTCCATAGCAGGGTTGGAATCCCGGCAATTTTTGCAAGGATTTTGGCCCGGGAACCTTACACACCAGCGCTAGTTGCTGTCCCAACCCGGGAAATTAGGTTGTGTGAAAGGGGTAGGAGAGTAAAGCTGGTTACACTCCTTAAGATTGGGTGATTGTCATTTGCTCCCATACATTACCAAATAGTTTTTCCCACCAGATTGGGCTGATAAGGGTGGAGTGATATAAATAGCTGTGGCAGGGATTGCATTATTGGCGGGGATTGCATTAACTATCAATCGTCAAAATTGTTGGTGACATTGGTGCTTAACACTGACACGCTGGCAGCTGTTACTGACAATGAGACAGTATCAGGAGTCTAAGCTGGTCCTGTCTCCTCTCAGGCTTAGCTCACTGGTACCACTGCTGCTGACACCAGGTAGCAGTGGCTGACAAAGTGACAGACACTTTGGTCAGGTCATACTAGTTGGCATCTCAAGGCTCTCTATTAGTGAATAAGCAGTAAGTGACAGTGTCAATCACTCATTGCTTGTTTGGCACAACAGGGCAGATGTATTAAGCCTTAACAAGAGATAAATGCAATCGTGATAAGGAGAGATAAACGTCCAGCCAATCAGCTCCTTACTGACTTTTTTCAAACACAGGCTGTAACATGGCAGTTAGCAGGTGATTGGCTGGGGGTTTATCTCTTGTTAAAGCTTAATACATCTGTCCCAATGTACCTCTGAATCTGACCCAATGTTTTGTAATGTAATACGCCAGAGGGATAAACACTAACCTGGCAAGACTGCTCTATTGCACATGTACACACAAAGAACACTGATGGTTCACAAGCTATGGTCACATACACTCAAACGTCATTGTCGATGGCAGAAACACTTCCAACTATTCACTCGCCCTATAACTGGATATCATTACTGTAGGTATTCCAAGTCGGTATATGGTCACTAGGTCGACAAGAGGAAGGTCGACATGGGGTTCATCAACAGCATCATTAGGTTGACAAACACAAGGTCGACAGTCAAAAGGTCAATATGCTGTTTTCAATTTTTTTGAGCCAACATGTGCCGACAGGCGGTATTTCATGCCCTACCATCCACTAGGGTGTGGCGGGAGAATAGAATAGTGTGCCGAGCACAGCGAGGCACCATGCCCGAATGCGATTTAGCACACCCCCACTAACCACATCACCCCAAAGCATGGCGAGCACAGCGTGCCCCATGAGGGGATGCAGAACGCCTCCTCCCGACCTTTTCATACCTCCACTATCCACGTCGGTGTGAAGTTGATCTTATAAAGTGTGGTGAGTGCACGCAGATTGCTTTACATGTATTCCGCGTGCGCTCACCACACTTTATAAAATCAACTCTGCGCTGACATGGATAGTGGGGGTATGAAAAGTCAGGAGGACACGTTCCGCGTGCGCTCGCCTCGCTTCGGGGTGACGTGCATAGTGGAGGTGTGCTAAATCGCATTGCATGTGATCACACGCGATGCGATCTCTACGCCGGCGTATGTAGGCAAATTGGGCATCCTGATAATACACAATTACCCTCCTTTCAGTAGATTGTTTCAGCAAATGCAGATTGGAGATCTACAAAAAAAGTGTGTATGCACAGACTGGATGTAGAATCAGTGACTCGTTCTCCAATAGTATTATATGGGGAAAGCAGCTCATAGGCTAGCAATAACTTTCGAATTGGAGCCACTTTGCCTGGGCTTTAGTACATTTGAAAATGCGGTAAAATCCCTGAAAGCATTTCTGGTTTAATACATCCCGCCCACAATCTGTTGCAGCAACAGCAAGCATTGTTACATTTTCTGTGGCCATGACACATGCAAAGCTGGTGTCAGCCAAATGCATTCAGACATACAGTACAGCAGAGCATTCCAAAATAACACAGCTGAGATACACGTTCTGAACCTGGGGCCCACTACTATCGGTGCCATCTCTTGGTCCTCTGCAGAATTTTAGCAATATCATGGAGACATGTTTGTGTTGCAGATGTTCTGCCCCTACCACACCATTCCCACATGCAAAAGGCAGGCAAAGAGCCCAGACCTTAGACCATACTTGCCTACCCTCCCGCATTTAGCGGGAGTCTCCCGTTTTTCCAATCATTCTCCCGCCTCCCGCAAATCCCTGGGGTTCTCCTGCTTTTTTGTCCCCTTTCCAATAAAAACGTAATGCGCATGCGCGAACGCGTCATTGTGGGGGCGGGGCCTAAATGCGCGACGCCGTGACGTAATTAGGAAGGCCACCGCGGGGCTGTGTGGGTAGCGCTGGCCTGAGCGTGCAGGAGCGGCACTGGCAGCGGCAGTGGACTTAGACATTGGCAGACAGTGAGTCGGGCAGCAGGAGCCGGGAGCACACAAGAGTGTCACAGTCAGACACGTCTCAGCTGTGTATGGAGCAGCAGCCGCAGCAGCCAGTAAGTAAAAGCTTAAAGTTAACTGACTGTAAGCTGCATTCCTCTCCCCCACTCACTACGCCTGCTTCTTATCGATCACCTCTCCCCCCACCACTGGTCCCCGACTGGCTTCCGTCCCAAGACATGCTCCACTCCTCCTGTCGTCATGCCACATTAATTTTCTAGCTGCCTGCCGGCCTGCCTTCCTACAAGGGGCACTTAAAAGATATATATATATATATATATATATATATATATATATATGGTGTAAGTGTATGTAGGTTGCAGTGTGTGCCACTGACAAGCTTTCATACAGCTTGTCACCTGTTTGTCATGTTCCCATGACTACTGTTATGTGAAATAATAATGAACATGGGATAGCTTACTATAGTCATTCTGTCATTTCTGCTTTTTGGGCGGGCACGGTCTAAGCCACTATATTATATCGCTAATCTTCTCAAATCAGTAGGACAGCTGTTGGCAAGAACATGTGGTTGACTACCGGAGCCGTCTATTTTGGTATGTTTAATAAGCATCACGGTCTGTGGCATGTGTATAATGGGTATCACGGTGTGTGGCATATGTATAATGGACATCACGGTGTGTGGCATATGTATAATGGACATCACGGTGTGTGGCATATATATATATAATGGGCATCATGGTGTGGCATATGTATAATGGGTATCACGGTGTGTGGCATATATATATATAATGGGCATCATGGTGTGGCATATGTATAATGGGTATCACGGTGTGTGGCATATGTATAATGGGTATCACGGTGTGTGGCATATGTATAATGGGTATCACGGTGTGTGGCATATGTAAAATAGAGCATCACGGTGTGTGGCATATGTATAATGGGCATCAAGGTGTGTGGCATATGTATAATGGGCATCACGGTCTGTGGCATATATATATATAATGGGCATCACGGTGTTCTGCATATGTATAATGGGCATCATGGTGTCCGGCATACGTGTAATGGGCATCACAGTGTTTGGCATATGAATAATGGACATCACGGTGTGGGACATATGTGTAATGGGCATCACGGTGTGTGGCATATGTATAATGGAGCATCACGGTGTGTGGCATATTTATAATGGGCATCACAGTGTTTGGCATATGTATAATGGCCATCACGGTGTGTGGCATATGTATAATGGGCATCGGTGTGTTACATATGTATAATGGGCATCACGGTGTGTGGCATATGTATAATGGGCATCACGGTGTGTGACATGTATAATGGGCATCACGGTGTGTGACATATGTATAACGGGCATCACGGTGTGTGGCATATGTATAATGGGCATCAGGGTGTGTGACATATGTATAATGGGCATCAGGGTGTGTGACATATGTATAATGGGCATCAGGGTGTGTGACATATGTATAATGGGCATCACGGTGTGTGGCATATGTATAATGGCCATCACGGTGTGTGGCATATGTATAATGGGCATCAGGGTGTGTGACATATGTATAATGGGCATCACGGTGTGTGACATATGTATAATGGGCATCACGGTGTGTGACATATGTATAATGGGCATCAGGGTGTGTGACATATGTATAATGAGCATCACGGTATGGGACATATGTATAATGGGCATCAGGGTGTGTGACATATGTATAATGTACATCACGGTGTGTGACATGTATAATGGGCATCACGGTGTGTGACATGTATAATGGGCATCACGGTGTGTGACATATGTATAATGGGCATCAGGGTGTGTGACATATGTATAATGGGCATCACGGTGTGTGGCATATGTATAATGGCCATCACGGTGTGTGGCATATGTATAATGGGCATCAGGGTGTGTGACATATGTATAATGGGCATCACGGTGTGTGGCATATGTATCATGGCCATCACGGTGTGTGGCATATGTATAATGGGCATCAGGGTGTGTGACATATGTATAATGGGCATCACGGTGTGTGGCATATGTATCATGGCCATCACGGTGTGTGGCATATGTATAATGGGCATCAGGGTGTGTGGCATATGTATAATGAGCATCACGGTGTGCGGCATATTTATAATTATTATTATTATTATAATTTTATTTATAAGGCGCCACAAGTGTTTGGCAGCGCCGTACAAAGGAACAATACAGGGAGACAAAACTTGGCATAACATTGAATAAATAACAAAAATACAGTACAAATAAAGAGCACCACAGTTCAATACACATTACCGCTTAAATGTAAGTAGTGAGGACCCAATCAACATACAACTAGAGGCTTGAGGCCAATGATGGAGATGAGTATGTGGACAAAGATGGTCACTGAGTGTTGGAGTAAAGGAGAGCTGTGAGTGACATGTGAAGAGAAGAGGGCTTTGACAACAGGAGGGATGAGGGCCCTACTCGGAGGAGCTTACAATCTAGTAGGAAGGGGAGACAGACGGATTACAAGAGGTGCAAGCGAGGGGTGGTGGTTAGATAGCAGGATGTAAACAGGCAAGGGGTCGGAGAACCAGCTAGTTTATGCAGTGGAAGGGTACGCTTTGATGAATAGGTGAGTTTTCAGTGCCCGTATGAAGCTTTGCAAGGTCGGGGAGAGTCTAATGGAGCGAGGGAGTGCGTTCCACTGAAGGGGTGCAGCACGGACAAAGTCCTGTACTCTAGCATGGGAAGCAGTGATCAGGGTGGAGGAGAGACGACAGTCGTCAGCTGACCGTAGAGGGCGGGAGGGTGTATGAATGGAGATGAGGTTAGAGATATATGGAGCAATGGAATTAGAGATGGCCCTGTATGTGAGTGTGAGGTGTTTGAAGAGGATTCTGTAGGGGAATGGAAGCCAGTGCAGATTTTGTTGAAGGGGAGTAGCAGAGTTAGAGCGGCGGGAGAGGAAGATAAGCCTGGCTGCAGCATTGAGGACAGATTGGAGAGGAGCCAGTTGGGATTATAATGGGCATCACGGTGTGTGGCGTATGTATAATGGGCATCACGGTGTGTGGCATATGTATAATGGCCATCACGGTGTGTGGCATATGTATAATGGGCATCAGGGTGTGTGACATATGTAAAATGGGATTCACGGTCTGTGGCATATGTATAATGAGCATCACGGTGTGTGACATATTTATAATGGGCATCACGGTGTGCGGCATGTATAATGAGCATCATGGTGTGCGGCATATTTATAATGGGCATCACGGTGTGCGGCATGTATGTATAATGGAGCATCACTGTGTGTGGCATATGTATAATGAGCATATGCCACATACCATGATGCCCAATATACAGTACATATGTGGCTGTCTGTGTCCCTGCTGTCACTCTCTCTGTGTTCCCCTGTCTCTCTGATGTCACTCTCCCTGTCCCTTTGTCCTTGAATTTTGTCTCATACTGTGTGGTACAATGTGTAAGGGCACTAGTACTAGATAGTATAAAGAGTCCGACTAGTGTGGTGTATAAGTGGTATGTGGTGTGGTACACTTCACATAAAGACACGCCCCTTTTCCCGTGGCCACACCCCCTTTTGCAGAGCGCGCGCCTTCGGCGCGCGCAGAACTAAGTCCTCTGGTTTGTTCCATACTCCGACTTTATAATTTCATCTATCTATATATATATATATATATATAATGTATGTATGTATATATGTAGATTGCTGTAGAAAGCGTCACTTCAGAGCTTGTGATCGAGTGATCAAGGGGAAATTTATTGTGTCAATGCAGTTTCGGGCCTCAGCCCGTCATCAGGAGGCCCGAAACGGCGTTGACCCAATAAATGTTAACTTGATCACAAGCCCTGGAGTGACGCTTTCTACGGCAATCTACATTGGCACACATGTACACTGAAGCAGGCACCCAGGCAAGCATATTGACCCCGGCAGCAGAAACAGAGTGCCGGTCCACTGATCTCTATATATGTATGTATATAATGATGCGCGACGCTGCTCTCAGTGCATTTTGCGATCATCTAAAATCTCCCTCATTTTGCTTTTCAAAAGTAGGCAAGTATGCCTTAGACTTGACTCCTAGTAATAATAAAAACACTATTATTTAATTTCTTATATAGCACAGCATATTATGCTGGGCTTTACAATAGGAGACAGTGATAAAACAAACTGGGTAGTAACAAACCAACATAGAGGTAGGAGGGCCCTGCTCGCAAGCTAACTATCTATAGAATGCAGATGCAATACACAATGCACTGATGGTAGTGGTCCCCACCCTTATGCTGAACCAGCATCAGCTAAACTGCTATACTGTGCCAAGAGCGATAACTTCCATAATGAAACCTATTTTTATGATATAGGCCGGGGAGATATACTTCTGATAGTTTTACATTGACCACTATTAGTTCTATATCGAGTCAAACAAGGGTTGAACAATGTGTCACATTACATTTATGGCAATGTGGTATCTATGAGTTACAGCGGAGGATAACATACCACTGCACGGTGGAGGCTGCCGACAGAGGTTTTACTACAAGTCCCAGCAATCCCAGCGACCAAAAGACGTGCAGAGGATGCTGGGACCATTTTCATGACAGCGGCTCCGCTATTTCTCCGAGCACAGCACCCGGCGGCGCACTCTAATATTAACACAGTCGCTAACCACACCTGACCGCAGCTGCGGCAGGCAGCACAGACAGTCCCCGACTCCCCGACCCTGGTCCCTACCTGTCTGGGCGGAAATCCGTCTGGTGAGCGCCAGTGATTTGGGAATTCATCAGCCAACAGGAATTATAGGAGCACAGCATTGTGGCCTTTGTAGTGATTCTCTTTCAATGCTTACCCATTTGAGGAACAGAATGACTACAGCCCCCATAATACCGAGGGGCTAGAAAATAAAACTGATGCTGTGTACACACGGGTACAATCTCTTTACGATTCTGACTATATAGTCAGAATCTTATCTGGATCGCATGCAGATCGCAAGGGTTTTTAACCCTTGCGATCCAGATCCTATCCCGATGCGCGCCCCCGTGTCAGCAGAAATCGAAAATCAGATAGACAGGGCAGCCCAGTCTATATAGTGCAGATTGTTCAGATATAGTGTAGATTGGATGCCTGTATTGAGGTTTCCTATCTGTTTGCAATGTGATGCAGATGAGATCTCCCGGGCCAGCCA
The DNA here is from genome assembly GCF_055691185.1 of Crinia signifera. Taxonomy (NCBI): domain Eukaryota; kingdom Metazoa; phylum Chordata; class Amphibia; order Anura; family Myobatrachidae; genus Crinia; species Crinia signifera. Next base: position 207,018,015 of record NC_139217.1, on the reverse strand, counting down.
CTCCCATCCCCGCCCTTCTTTTCTACAGCCCTGGAAAGAGAAGCAGCCTGCAAGCAGCACAGAGCCTGGGACAGCCTGCGAAGTCTTCTGAGGCTGGTAAGTATATTAAACAAATACCACTGCATCACCAATGATTTGGGAGGGTTTTCTTTATATTTCCACTGCCCCACCAATGATTTGTGTGGCGTTTTTTTAATAATACCACTGCACCACCAATGATTTAGGAGGCTTTCATTTATATAATCACTGCATCACCAATGATTTGTGGGGCGTTTTTTTTAGAATACCACTGCACTACCAATGTTTTGGGAGGTTTACATTTATATTACCACTGCACCATCAATGATTGTCGCTGGGGCCAGGCTGGCTGACAGTAGGGGGAGATACTGTAGCTGCACATGCAGCGTGTACTTCCTCGAAGGCTGAACTCCACCCACGTGACTGCTGTGTGTGGAGGAGAGCTGACGGGGGAAGAAAAACTGTGCTGTGAGGAGAGCTGCTGGCCGGGGGGAAGCAGAGACTGTGCTCATCAGCTGGGCAAGTACAATGTGCAGAATTTTTTTAGATCTAATAGGGGGACGGGGTGAATGCTGAGTGTGTGTTTGTTTGTACAGTATATGCTGTGTGTGTGTTTTTTACATGCTTTGTGTCTATGTATACAGTATGATGCATGTACTGTATGTGGGTACATGGTATGTGTCTGTATGTATATGTTGCCTGTATGTGTGCAAATGCTGTGAATATCTATGCTATGTGTGTCTGTGTATCTTTGCTATCTGTGTAAAACTATGTGTACATGCATGCTGTGTGTGTGTGTGTGTATATCTATGCTATGTTTTTCTTTGTGTACATGCTGTATGTACTTATGCTATTTGTGTGTATCTATGCTGTTTCTGTATGTATGTTATATGTGTGCATGCAGTATGTACACATACCCTCCAACATCTGAAGGGTGGAAATCGGTACACACCCAGAAAGGAGGTGTGGCCATGAGTAAAGTGGGTGTGACCATTGGTAAAGGGGGCGTGGCCATCCCTCTGTATGTGTACTGGCTGGCCATTTAAAATAAAATATCCAGGTCCCACCTACCCACTGCCAATACTTTTCCCCAATGAACTCTCACATAGGGCAGCTCCCTACACCCCCACTACAGTGGATACTGCACCAGTGATCCCCAATATTCCCTGCTCTCGCATAGGACACCCACAGCACTGTGCCCCCGGCCTCCTGCTTTCACACAGGTCACCAACAGCTCTCTGCATTGGGCAGGCATTCACACAAAGGAGCCCGAGGAGCGCCCTCACTTTCCCCATACGCAAACTGCAGGAACCCCGCACGCACTTGCGTGACATTACCGTGCCCCACATAATACTGCCCCGTTCCCTTACCGGCATGTCACGTGTCTGGTGCTCATGGCTCTGGCCGGTCCCCCACGTCACGCGTGTTATTGTTTACGATACCCAGGGCACAGGTGGGTGTAGTAAGATGGCTGCCGGTACGACTGAACAGCGGCAGCAGCCTGGTTCATTGCTATTTTCAATTCGTCCGCGGCTGGACGGCAGTGAGCCAATAGGAGCTTGCGGTCCGTCAGCCAATCATGAGCGGCTGCCGGACCGCGAGCTCCTATTGGCTCGCGGCCGTCCAGACTAGGCCCTAGGGAGAATTGATAATAACAGCGTCGGACCAGGCTGCTGCCGCTTGTTTGATTATATGGCAAAAACTAGATCCAGCCGGGCAGCGCACAGACAGCCCTCTGCCCAGCTGTCAATTCAATAAAATCGGTACATTCGGTACAGGGTTAATTTGCCGGTACAGACCGTTAAAAAACGGTACTGTACCGGCAAATTCGGTACAGTTGGAGGGTATGTGTACATGTATGCATACCTCACAAAAACTTGAAAGCACAGCCGTCACCGTGATTTGCCCACTGATTCAGACTCAGTGGATCTTCTCCATGTTCCATGGATCAGCACAGCTGTGTATGTAATGATGACTGGTATTGTTGCTGCAGATATACTAATCGTGTTCACTACAGCTTCCGCTCTCAATTATAATGTTTCAGAAAATTAAGACAGTGTCTATAAATGAACTTCCAACAGTTAATGTTTTGTATGATGTATTGTACTTACCAACATTTAAACGTTATTTTCAGGGAAACTAGCTAGTGTCTGTCATATTTATTTATTTATTTATTTGTATGTTAAGATAGTTCTATTTAATAAAAATATATGTAAACGCCAGAGAAGACTAGATGGCCAGGAGTTTGGGTAACAAAAGTGCTAACTAATAGGGCCGTTTTTACAGGGGGACGAGCCGTGCAACTGCCCGGGGCGCTGCACGGCTCGTCCCATTTTTTTCAATGCTGCCGCTGATGAGCCTGGCTGTCAGTGAGTCTCTATGTGCGCCGCTCGGTGCTCACAGTCACAGCCGCTTGACACTAAAGTCTATATTATTGAGTGACAGGCGACTGTGACTGTGAGTGAGTGCCGATCGGCACACAGGGCGGGGATTGGCTGGCTGATGGGTGGAGGCGGAGCATAGAGGGAGCCTTGGAGACCAGGCGGTGGAGTGCAGCACTGTGTGAGTCTGTGACTGACAGGTAGTTTAGTGCCTCCCCCTCCTGCTATGAGGATTGGTCACCCATGGGACGGAGGAGGGATCCAGGCTTATGCGCAGGCTGTCACTCACTCACTGACCGACCGACCGTCACCCAGCTAGTGCGCACGCTGCGCAGCCTATCATTCATTCACTCACTGCCTCTGGAGGGACAGAGTAGGTTGGAGCAGAAGACAGAGGCTTATTTTAGTAGCCGGGAGCCCAGCCAGGACTGTAATGTGAGTGCTGTGTGTGTGTGCTTCAACCGCCTGGGGGGGGTTTTGGCGGGTTTTTTCTCCGGGCTCCGGCGCCATTTTCTTGGTGCCTGGGGGACTAGTTTAAAATGGGTAATTTGTCCAATTGTCCTTGTCATATGTTTGATGCTGGTTGGGTGTGGGATTACATAGATGGGGCAGGGGGGAGCCCAAGTTGGTTACTGACTGTAGGTCGCTGAGGGGGAGTACTCACTGGGGCTGAGGAGTGGGGTGGGTCATGCTGTGTCTCACGGGGGGGGAGGAGTATATATGATCACTGGGTAGCCCCTTCTACACCCCCCCCCCCCCCATGATCATATGTGCAACCCCCCCCAGTGACACGCAGCACCCACCCAACTGCCAGCCCCAGTGACATACAGCACCCACCCGCTACCCCACCCACACCACTGCACTAACCCCTTACCTGAGGTAGTGCAGGCATGTCCAAACTATGGCCCTCCAGCTGTTGTGAAACTACACATCCCAGCATGCCTTACAATAGTTTTAGCATTCCCTATTGGCAAACTGTGGCATGCCATGATGGTACTTGTAGTTTCACAACAGCTGGAGGGCCATAGTTTGGACATGACTGCACTACCTCAGGTAAGGGGTTAGTGCAGTGGTTCCCAAACTGTGTGCCGCAGTACCCTGGGGTGCCTCAGAACACTTGCAGGGGTGCCCTGGGATGGTGGTCTAGGTCCAATTCATTTTATTTATGGTCAATGTAATAGGGAAAATCAGTGCTTGTGGCTTCCAATCATAAAATATTTGAACAAACCGGAGTGTATACTGTCCCTCACAACATAACTGGGCTTAAGGATCACATATAAACACAATTTATTTAATTTAATATATATTTTAAGTAATCAATAAGAAACTTTTGGCCTAGGGGTGCCACGGAAAATTTCTAATACTCCCGGGTGCCGTGATTTCAAAAAGTTTGGTAACCCCTGGGTTAGTGTATTACGCTGCGGAGGGGTTAGGGCTGGTGCTGTATGTTACTTGGGGGAAGGAGCTATCACTGGGTGTAGAGTGGGACAACTTGTCCTTCATTGGATTGCAGTTTTGTCTGCTCCACTCACTGTTTACAATGTCATTGTCACCATTTTAATGAACATTTCCATAATTGTTCTTTTCATGTGTGAAAGTATTTATTTGGTTCTGCTTATCCCAAAAGAACAAAAAATGTGATTAAATATACATGTGCTGCTTTATTCCCATGTATGCTGTGTTGCTTTAGCACACCAAAATTTAGCATGTGATTGCAGAAAGCAATGAGAGTAAAATATTGGTGGCAGCAGATCATGCTGTTTGGTGCGGCGCTTCGTTCGCACGGGGACCTATGTTAGAGGCTGTGACGCTGGGGTGGGGGCAGCCAGCTGACATCACTGGATGTCAGCTGCCCGCCCATTTCCTCCCCAGCATGCATGCATATGTAATCACTCTATTAGTTACCAAATTGATGGCTCTGACCAATATTATAACAGGAGGCAGCGATTTGTGAGTACCATATTCAACTTGTTTATATATAGACTTGAATTGGTGCGGGGGCCTGTGCATCTAATGCTCTCAGTCAGTTACTTTCAGTGTGCTAATTCAGTCATCTGCAATTCTTGAGTCACAGTGTGATAGAGCCACAGTGTGTGCACTATCCAAGATTGGCACTACACAAAATTGGTGCAATTTAGCAATTGAAGCAGCTGTATACACACTGGGCAGTATTCAATGAGAATTTTGACGATGTGCAGCGATTCCTGTTTAGGATTCGCTGCACATTCGCCACTGCCCGCCGCGTTCCGGAGCCTCGCCGGCTACAGTATTCAACGAGTCAGGGGCTCACTGCCCCAGACCGGCGAATTTTAACTCCTGCGGCGATGCCGCAGGGAGCCTGAGGACGGCGGCAGGCAGGGAGATGGAAGTCTCCCTGCCTGCCCCAGAACGTTTGTGGGGGGGAGGTGGGCTCCCTGGGAGCCAGGCAGCACAGGCTGCCCCCCCGGGATAGCCAGCAGGGGAGCAGGTATTCACTGCACCCGATCGTGCATATGTAATGATCGGGTGCAGTGAATATATGAATATCTAATGAGCGGCTCGGCTCCCAGCTGGCTGCTGTGTAAAAAAATATATATATATATTTTTAAATTAAATATATATTCATGTGCTTACTGCACATGAATAAAAATAGCATGCCCCTCAGAATAAAATTCCTGATTTTTTTACACCAAATGTAAAAAACAAAACACTTTATTTTAAAAGTTCACATTCCACTTCACCATAAAAAGATAGCGATTGCTACTCTGTGAATCATGGCGATAAAAACCTTGAAATGTATTCGCCATCTGGTCATTGAATAGGGTGATTCACCGTTTTAGTAAAAAAATCGCCGTACAGCACGAAAATAGCACAAAATCTCCATAAAACATGGCGAATCAGCCTCATTGAATACTGCCCACTGTCTTTGCTCCGAGTGGGGGGATCAATATCCCTTCAATATCTCTATGGGTTACCACTTCGGGCTAATGGTGCTTGCAGTGTTGTGTGTTGGTGCAGAACAGTATGGGCTATTTCACACTGTCCGGCTCCTGCCAGACGGCGAAATCCCGCACGGCCAGGAAGCCGTGCCGTGCACAGTAGTTGTGAATGGACACTATTGTGTCCATTCACAGGGGATGGCCACGACCCGGCCGTGCGGTTGCAGCTGGATCCCGCCACTGGAAGGGACGGCTGCCGGGCTGTGGCCATCCGCTCCATTCTAAACTGATGTGTGCAGCACGGCTTCCTGGCCGTGCGGGATTTTGCTGTCCGTCAGGAGCCGGAGTGTGTGAAATAGCCCTATAACATCAAATTATTGTTTAGATACGCTGTGAGTGGGTTTTACGAATAAGAAGCCAACTTCAGCCTCGTCAAATTCCAGCTCTAGTTTTCTTTTTACTTTACTCCTTGCTCGCGAATGTTTGTGCAACCCCGCCCGCTGCACTCAAGTTCATGAAGAGGAAAAAAGCAGCGCCTCTCCCATTGGTTGCCTGCGGGCCCTGCCCCGATGACGGACAGCTCGGGCAGAGCATGTTGTGGGCAGATGTTTATATACAAAGGGAGCAGCGCGGAAGTCAGCGGCGCCAGGTACGTAGTGAGCGTTGGCTGGAGGGAGGGGTCACTGCTCTGGTGGGTGAGCACAGGTAGCGGGTTCCGGCATAACGCCGCAGTTATAGGGACATTGCGTGTATGACGCTAGGCAGGGACTCCATGCTGTCTCTGGGTTTTAAAATGGTGGGGACGTTGCCTGTAGCAACCAATTAGCGTCTACCTCTCATTTTATAGAATGCAATTCGTAAATGCTAGCCAGAAGAGGATTGGTTGCTGTGGGCGATTTCCTTTTTTTTTATTTTTTTATAAATTTTTATTTGCATTTTTAAAAGATTATGACAAACATGTTAGGCCTTCCAATCTTGGCCTTTCAAACAAAGACATTACATAATATTCAACACTAGGACATTGACATATACAAACAGTTTTACAACACCTATACACCTAAACAAACTACACATATTATTGACAGGGTGGATCGTTTTTATATCTTATCTTCCATTTAATTCTCAGAATTTCTTTTAATATCTAGATAGATACCTAAATAGATAAATAAATAAATGTAAGAGTATATGCAACAACAAGGGAGTTTCTATCCCCAATCCTCTTCTATATACCCTGAATTTGGAGATTCACATCTAGTGTTCTCCTCCGAGAGGCTTCCCAGTCTGACCATAATTTTATTTTTCTATCCCCATAACTTTTCCCTAAAGTTTCCATCGTATAGCTATATTCAATCTTATATATTACTTCTGAAAGGATGGTACTTGTTCCTGTTTCCATAATTGGGCAATAGTAGCAACTATTGCGGAGATTATTTGATTCAAGAGGTATTTCCTCGAGGCGTTTAAGTTTGATGGTAAAATATGTAATAATATCAGATGTGGTGTTAATTGTACCGCAGTGCTCAAACTTTCAGAAAGCAATTTTTTCTCCCTCGGCCAGCAGGGGACACTGCAGAGTCATGACGTATGGGAATAGAGTTGGTGCTGTGGAGTCGGCACTTTAAGATGCTTTTGAAGTGGCTGGCTCCTCCCCCCTCTATCCCCACCAAGCCCCAGTCTTAGTAAAAGTGCCCGATGGAGTCGGTCACTGCGTGTGAGTCTCCTTAGGGAGACTCAATTTTTTTCTTATAATTTTTCTTTTAAACTTTTAATTTTTACTGAGGACAGGCATCTGCCTGCTACGTGGGACCTGGAGGGGTCCGGTCGACACTGCACGCAGTGTTTCCTCCGGTACCCAGGCCACCAGAGCCACCGCTCTGGGGATCCGTAGCGGCTGCACGCAGCTTAGCAGGACGGGTCCAGGGCTTATCCCCCGTACTCCAGGAGCTGCCTACGGGTAAGCGGCGCTGAGCGCCATTAGCAGGGGGCCGGCTGATAGTGAGCGCGTCAGCCGCGACGGAGACGGAGACAGCCGCAGCGTACAGTGCTCGCGGCGGTCTCCATTACTGCTAACTTTAAAATTGGCGCCATTGATTCAGCGCGGGAAGGACACGCCAGAAGGGAGGAGGAGTTTACTCTCCTTCTCTCCGGCGGCGCCATTGTTACCAGCAGCAAGTCTCCTGCACGCTGTGCATTGTGACCGGCAGCACCTGGCTTTCCAGCATCTGCGACTGTCAGCGCTCTCCCTGACGATCACAGGGACACTGTGAGTCTTAGGGGGTGAATTTGGGGCGCCATTATATATATATTGGCAGCCTTTATTGGGAGGGTTGTGGCTCCTCTCTTCCTATCGAAGCACAAGCCTCAGCTATCCTTCAGCTGTCCTGTATTTGCTATTTCTGTGTGAGTGTGTGTTACTTGTTATACACTGTTTGTCATGGCTGACAGGACCACTTCTTCTAAAGCAGCCCAAAAGGTTTACACCTGTAAGACTTGTAAAGGTCAATACACTCAGCATGTTAAGGGAGTATCCCTCTGTGAGTCATGCTATGCCTCTAAGCAGGGAAACAGTGTAAGCCAGTCACCTTTACCTCAGTCCCCCTTACAGTCCCCAGAGGCTTTGCAGGCTATTCTGGCTAACCTCACAGCCGAGCTAGCGGCATCAAAAAGGGACAGGGAGGTTTTTCAGTCCCAATTGACTCAAATCTCCTCCACAGTGGATTCCCTGCAGCAGTCGGTGACTGCCTCAGTACAGGTTAGGCCATCCTCTCCAGGAACTGGGAAAAGGAAGGCTACTTCAGTGTTTTTTGTCACAGATGATGATAACCAACCGGACCCTGACTACATAGACGAACCTTACCAGTATGTACCTACTGATGATATAGATGATCAGGATGCTCAGGGCATTGAGGGTCTCATAAGAGAGATCAGATCTACTCTTAATATTGCTGACTCGCCTATACCGCCTCAGGTATCTATTTTTGGCAGGGTTCAGAAACAGCCAATAACTTTTCCAGACTCTGAGGAATTAGATAACCCCTTAGTAAAAGTCTGGAAGACACCTGATAAGAAGTTTCAGATGTCGAAAAGATTTCATTCCTTATACCCATTTTCGGCTGAGTCGAGAGCTAAATGGGAGACTCCCCCCACTCCAGACGCCTCATTGTCACGTTTATCAAAGAAAACCACCCTCCCCATTCCGGGAGCGGTATCGCTTAAAGAAGCACCAGACAAACGTCTTGATAGTGCTCTCAAAAATATTTACACTACCGCAGGTGTTATATTACGTCCAGCTCTCGCCTCCTCATGGGTAGCCAGAGCAATGGAGACATGGGCCGCTGATTTGATTAGGGGCCTGGAACAGGATACTCCCAAGGAGGAATTACTATCCTTGGCAGAATGTATCAGGGACGCTTCTACCTATGTTGGGGAAGCAGCCTCTGATGTTTCCACATTAGCAGCAAAAGTTTCAGCTTCTGCCGTCCTGGCTAGACGCACTGTGTGGCTACGCTCTTGGCAGGCCGAACCGGAAATTAAAAAAGCGGTGGAAGCCCTCCCCTTCTCAGGAGATATGCTTTTCGGACCAGAATTGGACAAGCTCATTTCCCAGGCCACGGGGGGGAAGTCGACCTTTTTGCCCTCTTCAGCTCCTGCACCCAAGAGGCAATTTGTAAGTCCTTCCTTTCGGTCCTTTCGGGGTAATGCTGGCTTCAGGGGGAGAGCCAGAGGAGGTTTCTCTTCCTTCAGAGGCCGCCGAGGCAGAGGGGCCAGAGCCCCCCAGACCACTGCAAATCTCTCTCTCAACCCAAAGACCACAGACAAGCCAGTGGCATGACGGCCTACCGGCTCACTTTAGGGATCCCAAGGTGGGCGCCAGATTGTTACTGTTCGCGGAGGAATGGAGGTCTCATTGCACCGACGCGTGGGTTCTCCAGATTATCTCTCAGGGGTACAAACTGGAATTTGCCACACAACCTCCAAACAGGTTCTTCCCAATAGGCCTACCTCCATCGGTAGAGGCAGGTTTGAGCCTAGTTGGGGCCATACAAACCCTGCTCGAGGCGGGAGTAGTTATCCCGGTGCCTGCCCATCAGCAGTGCACGGGATACTATTCAAGCATTTTCGTGGTCCCAAAACCAGACGGATCTGTCCGACCCATTTTAAATCTGAAACCCCTGAACGAATTTGTTATTTACCACAGATTCAAGATGGAATCAATTCGGTCAGTTATTGCATCCCTGGAGAAGGGAGAATTTCTCCTCTCTCTAGATATAAAGGATGCGTACCTGCACGTCCCAATCTGGGAACCTCATCAGCGATTCTTGAGATTCGCACTACAGGATCGCCATTTCCAGTTCCGAGGACTACCCTTCGGACTTTCTTCCGCTCCTCGGGTTTTTACAAAAATAATGGCATGTATGACCAAGGCTCTTCGTCTGCAGGGGATAACTATTATACCCTACTTAGACGACCTCCTCCTCAAAGCTCCAACTCGGGAAAAGCTGATGGCAGATGCCATGACAACTTGCAAGTTTTTAGTGAAAAATGGGTGGGTTGTGAACTTCAAAAAATCACAACTCAACCCATCACAACGCCTACAATTTCTGGGTCTCATATTGGACACAGTAGAGGAAAGGATCTTTCTTCCACCAGACAAGATCATAGCCCTACAAGCAAAGGTCAGACAGGTACTGCATCAGAAAAGACTCTCAGCACATCTGTGCACTCAACTCTTGGGTTTGATGGTAGCTGCGTTCGAGGCGGTCCCTTACGGTCGCTTCCATTCTCGAACTTTCCAAGAGAATCTACTATCACAATGGTCGGGCTCACACCTTCAAATTCACAAGCGCATCATCTTGTTTCAGAAGGCCCGCTCTTCCCTGCTTTGGTGGCTTCACACCCCAAACCTGCTTCAAGGACGCAGTTTCAGCCCTTGCACATGGACAGTGGTCACAACAGACGCCAGTCTCAAGGGCTGGGGAGCAGTCGCCCTAGGCCACAGGTTCCAAGGACGCTGGTCGCTGCAGGAGGCAAAGCTTCTAATCAATATCTTAGAACTACGAGCAATCAGACTAACTCTACTACAGGCTCACAGCCTGCTTCAAGGTCTACAGATCAGGATACAATCAGACAACGTGACCGCAGTTGCATATATAAACCGACAAGGGGGCACCAGAAGCAGGGCAGCCATGCGAGAGGTTCGTCCCATATTAGAATGGGCAGAAGCCCACTCCAGGGCTTTTTCAGCAATATTTATTCCGGGAGTAGAGAATTGGCAGGCGGACTATCTAAGCCGCCAAACGTTCCTCCCAGGGGAGTGGTCCCTTCACCCGGAGGTCTTCCATCAACTGACGCTTCGGTGGGGGACCCCCGACATAGACCTGATGGCCTCCAGATTGAATCATTGGGTCCCTCTCTACTGTGCCAGGTCCCTGGATCCAGGAGCGGTGGCAGTCGACGCCTTGTCAATACCATGGCACTACCAACTGGTATACATTTTTCCACCCTTCCCGTTACTTCCAAGAGTTCTGAAGAAACTGAAAAGGGAAACAACAACAGCCATCTTAATTGCCCCGAACTGGCCGAGGAGGGCATGGTACTCGGATCTAAGACTAATGTCAATAGACAACCCGTGGTTCCTGCCTCAAAGAGAAGACTTACTTCTCCAAGGACCGTTCACCTTCCAAAACTTACGGCTTCTGCATTTAACGGCATGGTTGTTGAGGCCGAATTGCTGAAACGCAGAGGTATCCCATCCAGGGTTATTCCAACAATGCTCCATGCTAGGAAGAGTGTGACTTCGGCACATTACCACAGGATTTGGAAGTCCTACATTTCCTGGTGCGAAAGGCTTGGCTATCCTAAGGCGGTGTTTAGCCTACCCAGGTTACTAGAATTTCTCCAGGAAGGACTGGACAAAGGTCTTCGTTTAGCCTCTCTGAAAGTGCAACTAGCGGCGCTATCTGTTTTCTTTCACCGCAGGGTAGCGGTCATTCCAGAGATACAAACGTTCTTAAAGGGGGTGTTGAGGCTTCAACCTCCCTTCAGATCACCCACTGAGCCCTGGGACTTATCAGTGGTTTTGCGATACTTGCAATCAGACCTTTTTGAACCGTTAGACTCGGTACATCTAAAATATGTCACCTGGAAGACTGTTACGCTAGTTGCATTAGCTTCAGCGCGTCGTGTTTCGGAACTAGGGGCCTTATCATGTCGGGCTCCTTTCCTACAGTTCTTTACTGACAGGGCAGAATTAAGGACTAATAGTTCCTTTCTCCCTAAGGTGGTTTCTTCTTTTCACCTTAACCAGCCGATTATCATTCCAGCTTTCACTGAAGACTCTGCTTCCCTAGATGCTGTAAGGGCATTGCGAATATACTTGGAGAAAACGTCAGCTTTGCGGAAGACTGATAGTCTTTTTATTCTCTATTGTCATGAACGCAGGGGATGGCCTGCGTCCAAAAGAACGTTGGCTCGTTGGATGTGCATCACCATTAAAGAGGCCTACAGACATGCAGACAGGAATGTCCCTTCAACAATTACGGCTCATTCAACAAGATCGGTTAGCACATCATGGGCCCTGGCAAGAGGGGTTTCCCTCTCTCAGGTGTGCAGAGCTGCGACTTGGGCAAGTGCGAACACCTTTGCCCGGTTCTATAAATTCGACGCCTTTGCCAAGGCTGAAACATCCTTTGGCAGGGCTGTTCTGGGGGAATCTCAGCGCTCTCCCACCCGGGAGTAGTGCTTTGGTATTCTTCCCATACGTCATGACTCTGCAGTGTCCCCTGCTGGCCGAGGGAGAAATAAGGAATTTGGTACTCACCGATAATTCCCTTTCTCCAAGGCAGCAGGGGACACTGCACGCCCTCCCAGCGCTGTGTTCTGACCAGGTTATATAGGTTACTACATGTTCCTACAGGTTGGTCCTTCCTCAGGGGGACTCAGTTACTATGAGTATATCATTCATGTTGTTATTATGTTGGATGATTCTGTTATCTATACCTTACTTACTAACTCAGATCGTTCATCTGATTAAATTTTACATGTTGTATGTTGTATATCCTCCTCCTTCTAGTTCTTCTTGACTTGTTTCTCTTCCTCTCTCGGTCACAGTTTTACTAAGACTGGGGCTTGGTGGGGATAGAGGGGGGAGGAGCCAGCCACTTCAAAAGCATCTTAAAGTGCCGACTCCACAGCACCAACTCTATTCCCATACGTCATGACTCTGCAGTGTCCCCTGCTGCCTTGGAGAAAGGGAATTATCGGTGAGTACCAAATTCCTTATTTAATATCTAACCAAAAACTTTCTAGTTTCACACAAGACCAGAAGATGTGTTTTATATCCGCTCTTTCCCCACACCTCCAGCACCCATCTGGCTGGTCCGGGGAGAAACTATTTATCTTGGCTGGAGTGTAATAAGTTTGATAGAAGATTTTAAAGTACCTTTCAATATGCATTTTAGAATTGGACATATGATTGACTGTATTGAATAATTGTGTCCACTGCGAATTGTCCCATTCAAAATTCAGGTCCTTTTCCCACTTCTGCTGCCATCTAGTTTTCCTATTATATTCTCTATTTTCTTGTGATAGGATTTTATACCAAAAGGTGATTCCACCCCTCTTCTTCACCCCATAAATTTGATGTATATACTCTATAGGGAGAGCTGTTAATTCCTTTGAGGTAAAAATATCGGATTGTAGGCAATGCCTGATCTGCAGATATTTATAAAAATCGGAGTTTGGGACTCCGAATTTATTCTTAATCTGGTCAAATGACATTAGCTGTCCATTATCAAACAGATCTGATAGTGTTTTTATGGACAGCTTTCCCCATAACTCCAGATTAAGATCTGGTATTAATTTTGTTAAAGCTCCCAAAGGTAGGTGACCCATCGGGGAACCCAGGGTGTCTATCGTGTCTAAAAATTTATACCAATTGTGAAGTATAGTTCTCATACCCTTCGATAGCTCCTTGCATTGATTTCCAACTGAGGGCGGGAGCCATATTAAGTAGTCAAAGAGGATTGATGGCCTATTATCTAATTCTGGGTCTGATCTTTAGTCCCTTCCCATAGGGCCACAGACTGCCTTAATTTGATCCAGTAATGTAGCCGCTTGGTACATCTCTAGGTTCGGAAGACCTAGGCCACCTCTATCCTTAGGGAGCATCAAATATTTTTTTAGCTATTTTAGCACGTTTATTCCTCCAGATGTATTTATTAAATATGCTATTAAACCTAGAAATCCAGTATTTGGGGAGAGCTTTTGGTATGGCACGGAATAGATATAATACCTTAGGGAGTAGGAACATTTTTAACATGGCAATTCTACCCAATACTGATACTTCTATGTTCATCCAGTTATTAATTTTTGTATTCAATTGATGAAGAAGGGGGGTATAGTTAAAATCTATCAGGTTCTTTTCTTTGGATACTAGATGGACACCCAAATACTGCAATGAATTCTCTTTCCATCTGAATTTATATCTTTCTTTTAGGACATCCCGGTCTTTAGGCTCAAGATTTAATGGAAGAATTTCGGATTTATTTGTATTCAGTTTATAATATGATACTCTCGAGAATTCTTTAATGATATTCATAAGTGGGATCAAAGTATGTTTAGGGTTTGTAAGGAAGAGAAGCACATCATCTGCGTATAGTAATATTTTATGTTGACTTTTATTTATTATCGGTCCCGTGAGTTCTGATGATTGCCTAATTGTTTCAGCAAGTGGTTTGATCGCCAGTACATAAATTACCGGAGAGAGCGGGCAACCTTGTCTTGTCCCGTTTGTGATCTGTGACAGAACCACCATCTGAAACTCTTTCTTAGATGCGTATTCCATAATCTGAATTGCTCTATATATATTACGTGTGCCTTGTCTGTCCCTTACAAACCCTGCCTGTTCTATCTTTATTAAGTCTCTTAAAATTGGGGTGAGCCTATTAACAATCACCTTGGCAAGAATTTTAATATCGCTATTAAGTAATGCTATTGGTCGATAATTAGTGGGGACTGTGGGGTATTTTCCCTCTTTCGCTATCATGACTATCCTTGCTTCCAGCATATCTTCGGGGAAATTGCCCATTTTATTTGTTTCATGGAAAACTTGGAGTAGGGTGGGCGCTATTTCCTTCTGATATACTAAGAAAAAATTATTAATAAATCCGTCAGGCCCAGGTGTTTTATTTAGTTTAAGGGTTTTAATTGCCTCCATTACCTCCCCCAGATTCCAAGGGGCATCAAGTTTTTCTTTCTGTTGCAGGGATAATTTCGGTAGGTCTATTTTCTCGAGAAAGATGTCTATTTCTTGAGGGGTCGGTTGAAATGTCTCTCTATCTTCACCCAAATTATACAGCTTTCCCAGGTAATCTGCAAATATATTAGACATTTCCGCTGGGTTAATTATTTTCTCCCCTTTCTTATTGAATAGCGCTGTTATTGAGCTTTTGAGCCTTGTCCCTTTAATTTTCCTCGCCATAAATTTATTGGCTTCATTGGCCTCTCCATAGAATTTTTGTTTAAATTTATCCATTTGCCGATTAATTTGCTTAATGTTTAGTAATTCTAGATCTTCTCTTAGTTTGAGGAGATCCTTTAGTATTTGATCATTATCTGGTTGTACTTGATGGATTCTTTCAAGTTCTTTAATTTGTTCCTCAAAATCTATCAGGGCTTGTCTTTCCTGTTTTTTTAATCTGGCAGTGATCTGGATAATTTTCCCCCTAATTACTGCTTTTAAAGCGCACCATATATTGGTCGCATTAGTTTGTTGAGGATTATTAAAGAGGAAATATTCTTCCAAGGCTTCTTTTATTACATTTTTGGTATCTTGTGAGGAAAAAATATAATTTGGACATCGCCAACTTCTAGGGGTTTGTTGCTATAGGATTAGGAGGGGTGCATGGTCAGAGAGCGTTCTTGGCTGGATATCTGCTCTTTTTATGTTTTGAAGAGTGATTCTATCTGTAAAGACAAAATCTATTCTTGAATAAGATTTGTGAACACATGAAAAGAACGTATAGTCCCTGACAGTTGGGTAAAGTACCCTCCAGATGTCATACATTCCAGCTCTGTGTGTGATCTCATTAAATTTATCCACCGCTCTTTTATATTTGTCACCTGATTTTAAGTTTTTCTGCTCTGATTTATCCATTTTAAGATCTCTTACTAAGTTAAAGTCTCCTAATACAAACAAAGCTCCCTCTGCTATTGAATTAAACTTTTGCCAAAAGGTTCTCAGAAAACCAACCTGTGCAGTATTTGGTGCATACACCGACGCAATTGTGACTTTTTTTATTATTAATGCTCCCCTTTAGTATTAGATATATTCCTTCTTTGTCAGTTACTGCTAGCTCTATTTCCATTTTAATCTCTTTTTTAATCAAGATAGCAACTCCCGCCTTTTTCCTTAGTGCACTTGAAAAATAGGCTTCAGTATATTTACCATTACACAAGTTGGGTTGCTGTGCCCTTGAAAAGTGTGTTTCTTGAAGTGCTGCGATCCCAACATCTTGATCTTTTAAGTACTTCAAGATTCTCCTTTTTTGTGGTGAGTTTAAGCCTTTTACATTCAAGGACATCAGTTTTATCAAACTACCCATGTTGTTGCATAGTTCCTATCTCTGAAATTAGTTTCCCTCCTGTCAATACAAACATTACATAAAAAACATACATTTCCCATCACCCGACACAATAAGGTGCTATCTCTCGCACCATAGAACTCCCCTCTTAAGAAGAGTTGCATGAACATTATTAGGGGGTAGCAACCATGTTTTCCCCCTCTCCTAAGTCCAAGTCTGCTCTGGTCCTAAAAAAAACCTGCTCCTTTCTAAATTAAACCAGTCTCCTCCCAACCTTCCCCATTAGAGCGGAGAGAAGTCAGGGCGATGACGGGTGATGAAGGGGGGGGGGGGGGGGGGGGCGGGCGAACAGGGGCGAGGGGTGTAGGGAAGGAGGAAAGAGGGAGGGAAAAGATAAAAAAAAGGGGGACGAAGCAGATATGTGCTTTTTTCTGCTGGGCTCAATATTTCTTCTACCATACTGTTTCTAATTCTTATTTTTAAGCTCGGCAATCGTGTTTATCCATATATGATCCAAATAGCTTATTTTAGAGTATCTTTTCATGATACGTAGCTTAAGTGTTTTGATCCTACCAGGATCTCTTTTTAAATGTGAGAATCTTTGTGCCTTTTAGTGAGTTTTACCTATTTTATCTAACCCAACCGATGGGTTGTACAAAGAGAAAAAAGAAGGGATATTATCCACACTCTAAAAAAAAAAAAATCTTTCTAAGAGGTGCTTATCTATATATTTCCATACAAGGAAATACCTCTAAGTGAAAAGCCTGTACCTTATTAGGTGAAGTATAGATTAAATCGTGAAAGGTGAATATTATCCTAATTATACTAAGATCCCAGGATATAGCTTATCTGTATCATCAGCTACATATATGAGCGCCGTATAGATGTGAGAATCATTATGAGCCTTAAAAAAAAAAAAAGGAAGAGAACAGAGAGTCTGGCATGCTCTACTTTACACGATCCAATTCTTAGGCCCTATATGGGTCCTTACCAAGGACCAGATGCTGTCCACTTATGCCATGGTACTGAGCATAAGTTTGCAAATTTTTACCTCTACCCATCTTTGACTTATACATGTTAATCATTTCAAAAGGGAAAAAGGTCACTTCTAAAAAAAAAAAAAAAAAAACCAAGATAAACTGCTTTGCCTACTATATTATGCGAGGTCTAGATCTTTAGCCCTATTTGTATCTCTCTTGAGGACCAAATATTGTCCGCTTAAATAATATTGAGCATAAGATTACGGATTTTAGATCTACTCATCACTAGGCTATATACATTAACCCTTCGCAGGTGCAGCAGTTACTTGTAGTAAAAAAAAAAACCAAGGGTGCTTCACAACCATCCCGCCCCCCCCCCCCCCCAATGTCCAGTCCTGAAATGAGGAACGGATAAGCAGAACTTTGTACCAAGACAGGCTGTCGTTCTCTTTCTTCTAAGTAGCAGTTACAAGTTACAGTAGTCCATTCTTGTTGCAGCGAGCTTAGTTTTTCTCCACCTCTGTTCGCTGCTTGCAGGTTCCATTGATTTATACCCTCTCTTGCTTCTTCCTCTGTTCTCCAGACTTTCACCGTTCCTTCGTGTGACACTATTAGCTTCACAGGGAAGCCCCATTTATTTGGAGGTCACCCAGTGCCTCTACCATTCTAGCCTCATTTCTAGATGCCAAAAGAATTTGTTCTTTTATATGGTAATAGTGCAGTCTCAGAATTACGTCCCGCGGTAGCTCAGCTTGCACTGTTTTTGGTTTATGTAACCTGCGTATCCTATCAATGATGAAAAGTTCTCTTGGAGCATCTGGGAGAATATTGTGAAAAAGATCTGAGGCGTATTTGTTTAATTGGGCATCTAGAATCTTTTCAGGGATCCCCCTGATTTTAATATTATTCCTCCTAGCACGATCTTCAGCATTAATCAGTTTCTCTCTGAGAAAAAGCACTTCTCCTTGTAGGGTTTCATGTGCTGTTTTTAACTCATTATGTGCTTCAACTGTTATATCCAATTTTCTCTCTAATTGGTCAGTCCTTTCTCCCAATGCTGCAACCTCTTTTGTTACTTCTTGGAACTGGGTTTTAAACTCCCCTGCCAGGTCAGATTTTAATTCTGACATCAATTGAAGCATCTTACGCAGAGTAATAGGATCATCTAAGCTATCTTCTTCTGTGGCCACCGACAGATTTGAGCTGTTTTGAGCAGCATTTCTCTGTATATTTGGTGAGATGGAGGTTCTATCTTTAGTTTTATTTGTCGGGGTTTGTACATTTTTAAAAATACTTGCTGGTGGATTCACCGCCATTTTTGTTTTTTTTTGTCGGCATTGGGAGAGGCGTTTCCCAGTAGGGATGTATAGGCAGGAGTTTTTAAGTATAGACAGTATTACAGTATCTCTTATCTGGATCACAGGTGATGAGTCCTACAGGGGGCAAGCAGGAGAGGGAGCTTTTAGCATTTTAAGACTTTTGGAGTGGGGTGAAACAGCACAACATTTTTATTCTAGCATTGTGTATTTATCAGAGGGTATCCAGCCATCTTTCCCCTGTAACCAGTTGAATGCATAGTTGGGGAGGGGTGACGCAGAACACTGTAGGTGCCATACATAATCATATTATGGGGCTTGATAGCATGTCCGTACATAACACCTGGTTTTAAGGTAGCAGGATATATGCAGTCTCTTATATATTCCAAAGGAGAGTCTCACCTCTTTCCTCGGATCCTCGGATCTCACTGTAGGCTCCCTCAGTACAGCCAACCTTAATCCATGCTCCCCTGTCTGGGTTCAGCTGTTCCAGCCTGTACTGCACTCACGTGCTTTGGTGTTCAGCGTCTCCTTTCTGTGCTGTGGCGGGTGGGCGTTCGTGTCCAAGCACTCTGCTGCTTCCAGGTTTGTGCTGCCAATATCTCCTCCGCGCCGCTGGGCAGCTCTGTGCCTTTCTCCGGATGCTCCTCGCTTCCCCGTCAGCACAGCAGCTCAGGGCGGCAACGGGCGGCAGCGTTAAATGGTCCGCTTCCCAGAGCTCCGCTCGCCTCCTCCCTTCCAGCACCAGGCGTCCTGCGTCCCACACCCTCTCCACGTTGTGACGTCTCAGTCACGACCTACAGTAAGTCATAATGCATTACAATGCGTGGGCTATTTCCGAAGTCTTTTGTTGAAAGGTTGTTGCATCTCTGCTCATTAAGGGGTGTGTAATGTATATGTCATCGCTGTCTCTTATTTGGACAGGGGGACAACTGGGTAAACCGATTATAACTAGGGCTGGACATCGGCACATCCCTCATAGATGGTTGCCATCATTGGCTTTTAAAGCAAGTACCATTGATGGTTATAAAATATTCTACCACCCACCATCGATGGCTCCTTCTATTGATTTGCCGCGCATGCGCAGAGCAACGGGACTGGCCAGGATGTGCGTGCAGGCACAGAAGAAATGTTTTAACTATCCATCCAGTTTAAGGTTCTTCCGCGCATGTGCGCACCTCCCGGCAGGGCGGTCCGCTCGCAGCGATGCTGCTGAATGCTGTGCACCCAGTGCGCATGCACTCCCCAACCTTACCATCGCAAGCCATCCATCGATGGTATAAAACTATTCAACCCTCCACTATTGATGCCCAAAACATTGAGCACTAGGTCCCAACCGTCGATGTTTTTGGAACATCGAAAGTCGATAACCATCCCTTATAATGTAGCACACACGTATACTGCAGCACAGTGTGGAGAGTGTGTCAGTCATTCACCCCAATCCCTGCGCCAGTGGCACTTATGCTCTTTGGGGGGGAAGTCAGTTGATGCAGTACTGATTTGCCCTGGCTGAACTGCAGTGGGATCTCGCCCAAGTATTTGCTACCCCATAAGGGTAGGAGGCGTTTTGGGGTAAAACGGGGAAGTATCGTCTGGGAAGAGGGGGCGAGTTGGGCTGGCATTGCTAGGGTACAAATGCCGCTTCACTAGAACTGCACTTTATCGGACGATTGAATGACCCCCTATGGGGGTCTATGTACTTTGGAGGGAGATAAAGTCCCACCCAGTCAGCTCCTGTCATGTTACAGGCTGAAAAATGAGAGGATCAGTTTGGCTGGTACTTTATCTCTCACCAAGGCTCATGAAATAAACCTCATTATCTTCACTTCATCTCTCCCCAAAGCTAAGCACATGACCCCTCTTTTCCCGGTCAATATAAACAATGATACCCTATTGTTCTATTCTTTTGGTAGAAGACCTATCTCTGTTTATCTTGCTGTTCCTCTCTGTTTCCTGATGTTACCGCCCCCCCTTCCCTGATAGGCTGCTATGTGGACTGTGTGCACTGATTCCTGATGTTACCGCCCCCCCTTCCCTGATAGGCTGCTATGTGGACTGTGTGCTCTGATTCCTGATGTTACCGCCCCCCTCCTTCCCTGATAGGCTGCTATGTGGACTGTGAGCTCTGATTCCTGATGTTACCGCCCCCCTTCCCTGATAGGCTGCTATGTGGACTGTGCGTTCTGATTCCTGTATATCTGCTTTCTGCGGCTGGGTGATGCCGCCTTGATATGACGTTAGCCGGTAACTGTTTCAGTTTTTTTTTTATTTTATATCCTTTTTATAGTAACTTTATAATGATCTGAGAAGGTTCCACCCTGCTACCGTCACTCATTACAGCCCATCATCACTGATGGTTGGAGGATCATGGGGCGCAGTAGCCCAGTGTTCAGGTCAGATCTCACTCCAAGCCGTGGTATAGATTGCGTGGCTGCAGCCCCAGTTCATCCAGACCATGATATTATAGTTAGAGGTAGGGATGGACATCTGAAGCCCCCCATCAAATGATGGCTTGTATTCTACCAGTGAAACTTTCAATGCGATGGTAACTAACCATCACATCAAAAATATTCAATGGTGAAAATAAGTTATGACTAGCGCATGCGCAAAAGTCTGAGCTGATATAAAGTTCTGTGACCTCACTGTCTCCTCTGAATCCTCCTGATGGTGTGTCTGTGGTGTGTTCTGTGTGTGAGTGACTGCTCTTGCTGTAGGGTGAAGTCTGTGCTCTGATTGGTTCTCGGAGTCAGTGTGGGCCCTGTTGCCTATCAGCAATCCTGCAGAGTTGCTGGTCACGGCTGTGGGGGGGACCCCACGCCGATTTTTATTTTTTTAATAGGTAAAAGGGTGACAGCTATAATTATGCCCTAACCCAGCCATTATGATAATTTTGGTCACATGTGACGTGTCAATAGCCCAAATCGAGACAGTGTGTACGGTGGTACAATCTTTTTCTTGCGACTGTTTGGACGGGAGTACATCAGACGTCGCAAGTAAAATTGTACAGGTGTGTACGCGCATGTTGGCTGTTGTTTGTGGTCCGACGGGAGTACGGTCGGCCGAACGGTTGCCAGAAATAGGGATTGTATAGATGTGTACCCAGCTTAAGCCGGCTCCTGACTGAAGCAGAGAGTCAGCGACCAAGGAACCTAGGAAGTTTCCCTGAACAGACACCGCTATTGGGAATTAGAAAAAACAAGCCACTATTGGAACACCATCAAATGATTAGCATTCGATGGCGACAAACATTGAAAGGGCACCATTAAATGCCAAAAACACTACCATTGGAAGAAAAACATTGATGTTTCTGAAATATAGACCATCGATGTCCATCCCTAATTAGAGGTCTATCCAGGGATGACTTATTCAATCTTCCGGTCATTACAGTAGATGTATAAACTTATATATAAAATTTTTTTATTATCATTTAGATGGCACCACAGGATTGGCAGCGCCCAATTACAGAGTACATAACTATTCAAAGCTTCAAGACCATATATAGCTAATACAGGGTCAGGATGCCAGTGTTCAGTATACCAATGCCAGCATCCCAACTGCCCTCACAATACCATTGCCAGGACTTCAAATTCATTAGGATCCCCCTCTGTAAGAATGCGGGGCTATCTAGTGGCCAGCTGAGGAAGGGGAGTGGGTGGTTAGGTTTAGGTATTAGTGGGGGAGAAGGGGACTTAAGGTTAGGCTTACGTGGTGGGTTGCAGGGGTTAGGCACTAGAAGTTAGGGTCCGGAGGGGGAGGCACTAGCAGTGAGAGTCCAGGGGGTGGGGGTTGGATACTAGAAGGGAGGGTTTGGGGGGTAGGGGAGAAGATTAGGGTGCCTTCCGAGCCCTTGTTGGCATTTCCACTATAGCGCTGTAGGGGTTTCTATAATGACTGCCGGAATACTAAACGCCGTTCTGGTGTAGGTATCCCATGTAATGCCATTGGCGGGAGAATGGATAGAAGAGCACATGAGGAGAGAGGGCCCTGCTTGTGAGAGCGTGCGGCTCATACATACAGGGCGATATAACTCTGCAATGTGACTGGATACTTAGTGCATGCGACACCCCAGGCAGGGAGGAGGAACTGCAGTGGTTTTGAAAGACTCAAGGTGCTAAAATGAACACTAGATGACATTGAAAGTAATTTGCAATTTGGGCCCGATTCCGCCTTGTGCTGAGAAATCATACCAAATCGCATGTGTATGACCAGAGTCGGAGGTCAGACCTGCAGAACATAAGATAAAATGGAATCTGACCTGTCAGGGGCTCATGGCGGGTGCGTTCTAGCACCGGTGACGTATAGTGTCCGAGTGCCTCCATACGTATGTGCCAGCAGGTCTGACCTCCGAGCAGGAGATTTGAAAGAAGAAAAAAAAAACATTGAAAAGAATGGGGGCTGCTGATTGGCTGAGAGAGCTAATCAGTGCTCGCCCATTCTTATGAACTGTTTTCTTTCTTTTCTTTTTTTATTCTCCTGCCCCCACTGCTATACATGTGATAAATCAATGTAAAAAATGTCACATCAAGTTCCAAAATTGCATGTGAGCCTCCTGGGGAGCTGCCAGGTGGACCACGGGGGTATTGGATGCATCTTCTCCCCTCGGAGAAGTAGCACAGGAGGTTATTTTGGTTGGTTATTTTGGTTAATTCTTTCTTAGATGGACAAAACCATGTGCACTGCAGGTGGGGCAGATGTAACATGTGCAGAGAGAATTAGATTTGGGTGGGGTTTTACTTCAAAGTGAGATCTATATTGCAGTGTAAAAATAAAGCAGTCCGTATTTTCCCTGCACAGAAACAAAATAACTCACCCAAATCTAACTCTCTCTGCACATGTTGCATCTGCCCCACCTGCAGTGCACATGGTTTTGTCCATCTAAGAAGGAATTTGTCAGAAAGAATGAACGGGAATAACCCCCACAGTGTGTGGGAGCCTATCACCCTACTTAATACTTACTATAATTAACTGTAATGGGACCTCTCATCCCCAATGGCATAGCCTCCACTGTTGGTATTTGGAAGTGATAGCAATTACCCGGGTGCCTTCTGGAGGATCATGTAGTCACTGGCGCATACACAGGCAGCGGCACTACATGGGATTTTTCGAAGTGCTTTTAATATTCCGACGTTTCGGGGTGTGAAAACCCAGTTTTCAAGGTGTACATAAACCGTTTATGTACAACATGAAAACGGGTTTTCACACCCCGAAACATCGGGATATTAAAAGCACTCTGAAAAATCCTATGGAGTGCCGCTGAGGTCATGGGTTCCATTTCCACCATGGCCCTAACTCTCCTCTTCTTCTTATTCCAATGTCGCTCGGGGATGGGAGGACTCTTCTTTTCGCTGATTTGGGGGTTTGGGGTTCTGACTCCGCCATTTTTCTATCCTGTCCGTAGACGCCAAAACTGAACTTGTAATATTTTGAACTCGTTTTAACGCTTTGATACCTTTCTTTCTTCCTTGCAGGTAAGTATCCTTTTCTTTACAGGTTCGGATTGAAGAGGACACGGGAACTTCCAATCAGTTATAAGATTTAAACAATTTATTACAGAAAGAGCAAATATAGCTATTCACAAACAAATATCAAATTCATAAATCACAAGAACAACTGCAACTCAGATTTTATTGATCTGGAACAACAGCCGGTGACTCTAATTCAATTGTTTCACTCCTGCAGGGCCCTAAAACAAATCATTAGGCAACCCTACCTGCTGTTTCTAAAACCAATAAAGTGGTTATTAACTTTCACAAAATAATTACATCGCAGTTTACAATGACAACTCCTGCAATACTTTCAAGTTATTATTGCGCAATAATATGAATACTATATAAGTGCACTAGTCTCTATCTATAATGCTGGAAGGATTAACGTTTTTTTTTTTATTTTATTTTAGAACTCCACAGTCATTCAAGTACATAGGGGCTTTAGAAGTTACAAGTCTCCACGACGTGCTTGAAGTAAGTTCTTTGAATCCTTTTAAATGCCAGGTGATAACCAAATATTTGTAATCTCACAGTGTAGTTGGTAATGACAAAGTAGCTTGGAAAGATTTAACAATTGTATCCAATGAGGTAATTCTTCTTACATAAAGTCTGCTGCTCTGCTGAATATTTAATAGCTACTATGACAGGGTTGCACGGGCATACATTCCACAACCTAATTTGCTGCACGGTGTGAAACGAATAGGCATAAAGAAGTATCCCTTTAAGATGCGCTGTGCTGCCTGAATGTGTAACAATTAGTCTCTTTTATGCAGTCGAATACTTATATGCTATAACTACTGCGTTCCTGAGGTAACCTCCACTGAAAGGTCTAATGCTGACAGTTCTTTAGCTACTGAACTGTAATGTCTGCAACACTGTACCGCATACTAAGTACTTGCTCTCAGCTGTACTGTCTTAAAATTGATATATAGAGGCAGAAAGGTAAGAAGTGTCTGAATGCAGCAATGCTTCTTCACTCTATTCCTGTCAGCTGGTTTCCTAAGGGTTAACTCTGGCTGATAAGGGATACACTGCGCTTATTTGTCTCACTCAGACTGCTGGTGTTATAGTGGATAACTCCCTCTATAGTGCTGAGCTATTACACTGCTCCTTTTCTCCTGTACTGAGCATTTTCTACATTGCCTGTCACTCAGTTCTCATAGTCCTCCCTTGACTTTATTATGGGCAGTTAGGGGCGGACCTGGCTTCAATATGGTGGGGCTGGGTAACACTCACCACACCCCATCTTCTCCTGCTGAGGCTGGTCAGCGTCTCCACAGAGTCCGCCTGGTCTCCGCCTCTGTGCCGCCTTCTGGATGATGCGGCCTCCTCCGTCCTCCCCTCGGATGACGCGGCCGCCTGCAAGACGCGGCTCCCTCCTTCTGACAGGGCCGTCCTATCTCTCACCTCTCCTCCGCCTCCTCGATGACGCGCCGGACCGGATCTCGCAGCGGGGATCTCCTCAGATGCCGCCCGGCGATGACGCGGCTGACTCCGGAACTCTCTGACGGCTTCTTCAGTTCAACTCCGCCGGAGGTCTCTCCTGCTGCCGCCGATCACTCCCTGAAGGTCCCGGACACGCTGGTCAGTCTCTCAGCCATTCCCAGCACAGCTCTCTATCGCTTATCCGGCTGCGTAGCTCTGCAGTGTTCCCTTATTCTCCTCAGGTAACTCACTCCTATTTATAGTTATCTGGCACGCGATCCTCTGCCTTCCCGCTCCCAGCGCGTGCAGGGAAACTTTATTAAGCAGGGTTATGTTCAGATCAGTCCTCGAGGCTCTCTGGAAAGGTCAATTGATTTGGCCTTATATTCTTGCACTCTCCGGGTGGCACAGTCCAATCCCTTTAGGGGGAATTGTGGTGTACAAATAACATTGCTTTTCATAAAAGTCTATCTTGCCTTCTGTGAAGGCATCTATGGATATATATATATATATATATACAGGTGTCCATCAAACATGCAACGTCCCCTATGGGGTTAATCTATCTATCACAGTGCAAGCAGTGGGTTCATGTTAACAACATATAATATCATAACTATAGGATATTACATTTCTTCCCGGCTGGAATATTGCATGTCCCCATGCAACAAGTTATGCTGACTGATAACTCCAATGGACTTAAAATATAGTCTTCTCCACTTCCCAATAGAGTATCTGTATCCCAATAAAGTGCTTTCCGTTTGTTCTTTTCTTCAGGACCTCGACCGCTCCGGGACCACCCAGCCTCAGGGGGTCACACCTTTTGGTGGACCAGCGCAATGCCCCGCACCGGTCACCGGTTTTCCACGGGAAGTCCACTTATTTTTTTTTTCGGAAAGTACACAATTGTGTCTATCTAAACACGATAACGTAGGGGCAATACTCCTCGAGTGCTTCGTAATGGTCTTTCCATGGGACAGGTGGAAGCCTCCCTTTCGTCTCGTTCTGGCGGGGCTACTTGTTCCAGTTCTGAACTCGGGGTAAGCTCTTGTCTTGACGAAAGGCGGTTATTTTGTCTCTTTACTTTGATACTTGGACCACAGACAAGCATGAGGATCTCCATGGGGTCGGGTATAACAGCATTTGTAGGAGACTCGTCCCTTTCTGACTCGAGTACTTCTTCGGCTGACTCAGGCGTGGCTGTAGCTAAGCACGGTTTCAACTGTTCTCGGGCGACAGTGATGATGGGACCCGCTGGTCCCCTTTTGAATTTGATAACTGTGAAACTCGTCCGTCGGTACGCTGACAACCGTGTAAGGTTGAGTCTCCCATCGAAAGTCCAATTTGCTCTCCCTACGATTTTTTCTCCTCCACACTTGTTCTCCAATGTGTAGCGGGATCTCGCACCTCCCAGCGTCGTAGTTCCTTTTTTGTCGTTGCTGTGTGCTGTCTAGTCGTTTGCCCACAACTTCTCTGACGGATTCCATTCGACGTTGGTGTCGACCGACCCAGTCACTGGTGGGTCTTTTAGTCTCTGTGAACTCAGGATACAGTTCCAAATCTTTTGGTAATTGGCCATGGCGGCCAAACATAAGGAAAAAGGGAGTGTATCCGGTGGAGCAATGGCTGGTGTTGTTATATATATACGCAAGGTTGGACACTAGGCTTGGCCACCGGCTCCGTTGTTCCTTGGACAGTGCCCGGAGCATTCCAATGATAGTTTGGTTGGCCCGCTCACACAGGCCGTTCGACTGTGGGTGGTACGCGGTGGTGCGTATTTTCTTACAACCGTATAAGGTACACAAGTCGTGAAATAAAGCAGCCTCAAAGGCGGGTCCACGGTCAGTAAGGATTCTATCGAGGGTCCCGTACGGCTGTAGGAAGTGTTTGAGGAATAATTGAGCTGTTGTCTTGGCAGTAGCGTCTCGAACTGGGACCACCACTAGGAATTTGGTGAAGTGGTCCGTTATGGTCAATGCGTATTCGATTCCGCTGGTGCTAGCTTCCAACTTGACATGGTCTAGGGCCACCAATTCTAGTGGTCATTGTGTCTCGATTGGACATAGCGGATCCCTTTGTCCTGGATCCGGGCGCCTTTTCAAAGTGCAGGCTGCACAGTCTCTGCACCATTTGTCAATGTCCTCCTTCATGCCAACCCAAAAGAACCGGCTTCGTAAAGTTGCCTCGGTTTTACAGGTTCCGAAATGCCCCGACTGGTTATGGTATGCTTGCAAGATGGACTGACTTTGATGTCGGGGTATTACAA
Organism: Crinia signifera; assembly: GCF_055691185.1. Taxonomy (NCBI): domain Eukaryota; kingdom Metazoa; phylum Chordata; class Amphibia; order Anura; family Myobatrachidae; genus Crinia; species Crinia signifera. The sequence goes on along the minus strand of NC_139217.1, from coordinate 206,990,645 downwards.
TTTGCGTGACCTTTTCATGCGTACCGGGGTCACATCGGGTTCGGACCAGTAAATCCTTGTTCAGTTGCAATCTATCTCGCTGCCGTAGGAGTTTGAGTAGTTCAGGCGGTGTGTGTGCACGTTGCTCTTTGGACAATTTTCGTCCCGCTTTAAGAATTTCAATCAGTTCTCGTATGATTGGGTCTTCCATTTGCACCCTTTTCCAATCGAAGACAGGGCCTGATTCCACCATCTCGGTGCCGGCTACTGTGACCAGACTGGAATGTCCTGCCTTCCTACGACTGCTCGCAGGCATAGGGGCGAATGTGGGTATCTCAATTCTCTCTTCCTTGTCCTCGGCTTCCGGGATTGTCGTATTAGGCAGACGGGATAATGCATCCGCATTGGTGTTCAGTTTCCCGCTGCGATAGGTGATGGTGTACCGAAAATTCGCCAGTCGAGCCATCCAACGCTGTTCCAAAGCTCCCAAGTGTGCGGTCTCTAGATGTGCTAGCAGGTTGTTATCGGTCACAATGGTAAAAGAGGCGGCCGTCAAGTAACTCCGGAATTTCTCCGTGACCGCCCAAATCAATGCCAACAGTTCGAGTTTGAACGCGCTATAGTTTTCAGGATTCCTCTCTGTTTTTTTCAGGCCCCTGCTAGCGTAAGCTATGACCTTTTCCTGTCCATTCTGCACTTGGGCGAGCACGGCACCTAACCCGGCGTTACTAGCATCTGTGTACACACGGAACGGCTGTTCATAATCGGGATACGCCAGGAGAGGGGCACTAACTAGAGCTGTTTTTAACTCTTCAAATGCCTGCTGGGGTGATTCGGACCACTCGACTGGCGCGTTTCCTCTTCTCTCTGCACCGGACCAGCCTCGGAGCAACACATGTAAAGGGGCGGCAATCTTGGCAAAGTGGCGGATGAACCTTCTGTAGTAGCCTACAAAGCCAAAAAAGCTCCTGACGTCTCTGACGGTCTTTGGCGTGGGCCATTCTGTGACTGCTCTTATCTTCTCTGGGTCGGGGTGAACCCCCTTGGCGCTGACGATATGTCCTAAGTACTGCACTTCAGGTTTCATCAAGTGGCATTTGGCGGGATTTAGTTTCAGGCCACTCTTAATCAACTGGGCAAACACTTCCCCGAGATGTTCCAAGTGCTTCTCGTAGGTGCCGGAAAAGATGATAATATCGTCTAAGTACAGAAGGATCATCTCAAAGTTTCTGTGGCCCAAGCAGTGCTCCATCAGTCTCTGAAATGTCGCCGGGGCGTTACATAGTCCGAAGGGCATCCGGGTAAATTCGAACAGTCCCATGGGCGTCGAATCGGTCAGTGGCCCGTCTCCCTCTCCCGGCCGTGGTCGTCCAGGGTGCTCGGCCTCTGCCCGAAGCTCCGGCGTTGTTTCCCTTACTTTTGAGTAACAACTGTTCTTGTCGGAGGTCCTTCAATTCTCTCCCCATCTCTGCCAAACTTTTGGGAATCATTTCCAGCTTCTCTGCCAGAGGCCCGGACATCTCTTGTCCTGACTGTACTTGCTGGGTGACAGCTCTTTTCCCCCCGCGGGTGGAAATCTTAGGTGCAGGTTCTTCATTCACCTCATCCTCTTCATCTTCCGTATCTGTTGTCGCCTGGCTTTCCTCATCGTCACACTGATTCAGCCCTAATATTTGGAAGATTGCCTCTTTAAATTTTGAGAAAGTGCCACCCGGATTTTGTTTCCTCCACATTCTGAGTTGTGCTCGTATTGTTTTTTCTCGAGCTCCCTCCACGAAAAGGTTAATCAGGGTTTCATTCTCCTGATCCTTGTCTCCTGGCTCAATCACCTGAATCGCATGGGAGGCTTCCTGCAACGCCAGGGCGAAGTCCCTCAATGATTCCTGTGGTTTTTGTTTCCTCGCGTATAGATGTCCCTTTAAATCTGCAGGGGTGCGTGCATCAAATACACTGGCCAATTTTTTGAAAATGTCTTGTACCGTGACCTTCCTTTCTCCCATCCACGCCTTCACCTCTCTCCTTGCCGGTCCTTTCAACTGTCCTAGCAGCATTTGTACTTGCTGTTCATTGCTTACATGACCCAAATCAAACATGGACTTCATCCTGTCTTTGAAGTCTCGGAATGTGGTTGTCCCCGCCGTGCGTTTATTTCCCGAGTATACGGGCAACCATGGGGCCCCGAAGTAATAAGGCATAGTAATGGTCGAGTTCTCTGTCATTTCTCCTCTTCTTCTTATTCCAATGTCGCTCGGGGATGGGAGGACTCTTCTTTTCGCTGATTTGGGGGTTTGGGGTTCTGACTCCGCCATTTTTCTATCCTGTCCGTAGACGCCAAAACTGAACTTGTAATATTCTGAACTCGTTTTAACGCTTTGATACCTTTCTTTCTTCCTTGCAGGTAAGTATCCTTTTCTTTACAGGTTCGGATTGAAGAGGACACGGGAACTTCCAATCAGTTATAAGATTTAAACAATTTATTACAGAAAGAGCAAATATAGCTATTCACAAACAAATATCAAATTCATAAATCACAAGAACAACTGCAACTCAGATTTTATTGATCTGGAACAACAGCCGGTGACTCTAATTCAATTGTTTCACTCCTGCAGGGCCCTAAAACAAATCATTAGGCAACCCTACCTGCTGTTTCTAAAACCAATAAAGTGGTTATTAACTTTCACAAAATAATTACATCGCAGTTTACAATGACAACTCCTGCAATACTTTCAAGTTATTATTGCGCAATAATATGAATACTATATAAGTGCACTAGTCTCTATCTATAATGCTGGAAGGATTAACGTTTTTTTTTTTTCTTTTATTTTAGAACTCCACAGTCATTCAAGTACATAGGGGCTTTAGAAGTTACAAGTCTCCACGACGTGCTTGAAGTAAGTTCTTTGAATCCTTTTAAATGCCAGGTGATAACCAAATATTTGTAATCCCACAGTGTAGTTGGTAATGACAAAGTAGCTTGGAAAGATTTAACAATTGTATCCAATGAGGTAATTCTTCTTACATAAAGTCTGCTGCTCTGCTGAATATTTAATAGGTACTATGACAGGGTTGCACGGGCATACATTCCACAACCTAATTTGCTGCACGGTGTGAAACGAATAGGCATAAAGAAGTATCCCTTTAAGATGCGCTGTGCTGCCTGAATGTGTAACAATTAGTCTCTTTTATGCAGTCGAATACTTATATGCTATAACTACTGCGTTCCTGAGGTAACCTCCACTGAAAGGTCTAATGCTGACAGTTCTTTAGCTACTGAACTGTAATGTCTGCAACACTGTACCGCATACTAAGTACTTGCTCTCAGCTGTACTGTCTTAAAATTGATATATAGAGGCAGAAAGGTAAGAAGTGTCTGAATGCAGCAATGCTTCTTCACTCTATTCCTGTCAGCTGGTTTCCTAAGGGTTAACTCTGGCTGATAAGGGATACACTGCGCTTATTTGTCTCACTCAGACTGCTGGTGTTATAGTGGATAACTCCCTCTATAGTGCTGAGCTATTACACTGCTCCTTTTCTCCTGTACTGAGCATTTTCTACATTGCCTGTCACTCAGTTCTCATAGTCCTCCCTTGACTTTATTATGGGCAGTTAGGGGCGGACCTGGCTTCAATATGGTGGGGCTGGGTAACACTCACCACACCCCATCTTCTCCTGCTGAGGCTGGTCAGCGTCTCCACAGAGTCCGCCTGGTCTCCGCCTCTGTGCCGCCTTCTGGATGATGCGGCCTCCTCCGTCCTCCCCTCGGATGACGCGGCCGCCTGCAAGACGCAGCTCCCTCCTTCTGACAGGGCCGTCCTATCTCTCACCTCTCCTCCGCCTCCTCGATGACGCGCCGGACCGGATCTCGCAGCGGGGATCTCCTCAGATGCCGCCCGGCGATGACGCGGCTGACTCCGGAACTCTCTGACGGCTTCTTCAGTTCAACTCCGCCGGAGGTCTCTCCTGCTGCCGCCGATCACTCCCTGAAGGTCCCGGACACGCTGGTCAGTCTCTCAGCCATTCCCAGTACAGCTCTCTATCGCTTATCCGGCTGCGTAGCTCTGCAGTGTTCCCTTATTCTCCTCAGGTAACTCACTCCTATTTATAGTTATCTGGCACGCGATCCTCTGCCTTCCCGCTCCCAGCGCGTGCAGGGAAACTTTATTAAGCAGGGTTATGTTCAGATCAGTCCTCGAGGCTCTCTGGAAAGGTCAATTGATTTGGCCTTATATTCTTGCAATCTCCGGGTGGCACAGTCCAATCCCTTCAGGGGGAATTGTGGTGTACAAATAACATTGCTTTTCATAAAAGTCTATCTTGCCTTCTGTGAAGGCATCTATGGATATATATATATATACAGGTGTCCATCAAACATGCAACGTCCCCTATGGGGTTAATCTATCTATCAGAAGGAATTTGTCAGAAAGAATGAACGGGAATAACCCCCACAGTGTGTGGGAGCCTATCACCCTACTTAATACTTACTATAATTAACTGTAATGGGACCTCTCATCCCCAATGGCATAGCCTCCACTGTTGGTATTTGTAACTAACTATATATATATTTTCATCCAGTCAGCCTGGCACTCATTGGAAGTGATAGCAATTACCCGGGTGCCTTCTGGAGGATCATGTAGTCACTGGTGCATACACAGGCAGCGGCACTACATGGGATTTTTCGAAGTGCTTTTAATATCCCGACATTTCGGGGTGTGAAAACCCAGTTTTCAAGGTGTACATAAACCGTTTATGTACACCATGAAAACGGGTTTTCACACCCCGAAACATCGGGATATTAAAAGCACTCTGAAAAATCCCATGGAGTGCCGCTGAGGTCATGGGTTCCATTTTCACCATGGCCCTAACTGTGTGGAGTTTGTATATTCTTCTCGTGCTTGGGTGGGTTTACTCACACACAATATGAAAGTGTGGCGGTGACATCTTAGAAGTTCCACTGCATTAAGTATTACTAGGGTGTTGTACTCATGGATATCCTTCATTTTGTGAATGGCACACTCTGTGACACCCTCCCCTTCACTGTGAACAAGCCCTCAAGCGAAACACGTGTCAAAGGAGACGCCCCTGACACGCGCGCCCCCCCCCCCCCCCCCCCGCTTCTACTGACTGCAGGACGAGACAGCCAGCTAACGGGAGCAAACTTCGGTTCTTCTGTCTCCCCCACGGGAAATCAGGTATCGGCGGCACAAGCATAGGGTTGAGATTGTCTCACCCCGGTTCTCTCGCCATCCAAGTGAGAGTGTACAGCTGCCGTGACTCACGTGTCACTGTCAGCTCAGACACCTCATCGAGCGGAGACCGGCCAGAGTGACACTCTCCCCGTTGCCACCAGCTGCTGTCTGCTATTTACAGTCCTACCTGCATCTTTAACAAAATCTGACTTGACAATCAATGTGCAAACAGCCTGACCCGCATACTAAAAGACGGGTTTCTGCTGTTTTTGACTACACTGTATGATTTTTTTCTGAGACAGAGTTACTCTGCCCCTATTTTGCTTTAAGACCAGACCTACCCAGCAGATTTGACTTAAAGGGAAACAGTCTGTTCATACTCTGCTAATTACCACTGTCAAACAGCTTGACCGTTATTGGAACCACCTGACTGACTCTGCAAACATTATAATACCCCCAGTATCTGAGGATTAGCAGAGGCCAGCTAACACACCTGCATAACCAATGTTTTTTGTGTGTAGACAAACCGTGTCAACATTGATCCGGTACCAGTAAAACACCTAGGGTCTGCCATACCCCACATGTTTTTTGTCTTATTAACCGTGTGATCATACAGACACTGCAATCCAATCCATCGGACAGGTGACAACACTCATTTACATCCTGGTTGTTTAATTTGATAACGTGCATGTTCCCTGAGTGTCGACAACCGTGTCAACACTAATACATTGGCAGCTCAAAACTCAGGTCTTGTTATATCAACTGAGGTCAGCTAATATACCTGTACAATCAATGTTTCTTGGGTGTCGACAACTGTATCAACACTGATCCGGTACTATTACAGTATCCAGGGTTGCTATATCCCGCATGTATTTTGCTTCAATAACCTTGTGAACATTTGGACACTAATTTCATCATTTGTATAGGTAACTACACCCACTCATATTTTGAGTGTTGAAGTTGAGAAGTCTGAGCTAAGTGTCAACAATCGTGTCAACGCTGATAGTGTCAGTATTAACGCAGATGGTATTATACCGCACATATATTGTCTTCGGATTAATCTTGTGACTATTTATATACTGTACCAATAAATATTCTTTTTTCATATTGGTGACAGTATATCCATCTGCATGTGTATTCAAAGATTCATGCGTTGTCACCCATTGAATATCTTCCCTGGGGTGTAATTTGGTCTTTAGTGACTACAATACGAAGACCAATTTCACTACTCCTACTTGGAGACTTGGGTACATTCCTTCACCATCTTCTTTTCACTCCGCTGGGTTTCCTGTGACACCACTATCACTCTCAATCACCATTCAATGTCTAAATGATAGATGGTGAGTAGCAGAAGAGGGGTTTCACGGTACCCACACTTTACCCTATACCTTCTACGCTGCCCTCTCATTTGCTGGGGTACACCTAGTCTCTTTGCAAGGCCATCGGCAACAAAGGACATGGTGTTACTTTTCAGCAAAAAGCAGAAGCACATATAAGCCTCCTGACAACCAGGTTATACTCTCATCCTATGGTGTGGTTACGGTCATACTGTACTTCACTGGCACACCTGATTCTTATACCGAACTCAGAAGCTAAGCAGTGTTTGGCCGGGCCAGTACCCGTAGGGGTGACCGACGGGGAATACCCGGAACTGTAATACACCGGATTGCAGAAAAACACTTGGCCAAGGGAGCTATCTACCCTTTAACACTCTGTTCTCTCTCCTTCTATTAAGAACCCAGTCAAGTCATTCCGCCTTATTTATCCACATTGATCCTTCCGAAGGGGGATAGTGTTATGCGTCAAGTACACCCCAATGCAACATATTGTTTGTGAGCGGCCATTTTGCCTGGTACATAGAATCCATTACAGGATTCCCCAGTATTTTCTCACGCCAGTGTAATTAAAAAATTATTCGCCACCAAATGTTCAAATTGTGATCTTTATTCTTGTTATGCATCATGTTTAGAGTTCATATTTGAAATGTTATTTCATACGTACTGATATTTTAGTAGTAGTTTTTCATTAAAAGTTAAATTTTAAATACTTTCCATTCATTATCATTTTAAAAAGTGTGCCCCAAAAACCCTTTTTGTTCTGCCTATGTCACCCTCGTGACAAACCATATTTTTTCACCCTCTCCCCTTCCCCAGGTCTGTGCAGACTAGGCTAGAGCCGGCTCTGATTTAAAAACCACACCTCGCTTTTAAATTTTCATTAAAATGTAAGCTATGAGCGTAAATGCAGACTCTGGACCTGTAACGGTGAAACAGTCCGGTGACACAGCTCACGATGGGAGGATGTAGGAGGGTCCGCCAGGAGCCAGGCACCTATGCTTCTGATTCTTTGGGAGCAGGCTCCTCCCTACTGCATCCCATAATGCCCCAGTTAGTTTTAGGTGCCCACAGGAGTGGGTGCTATGCTTTGCAGCTGCGCTTTTTTCTTTGGATTTTTTTCAGAATAGTTAGGTTTTTTGTTATTTTATGAATGCACTAGCTAGAGCAGGTTTGCCAGTGTGTCGCTTCTCACAGAAGTGCATACACACTGAGGCGCAGCAGAGGCTGACAGAAGCGCGTCCTGTCAGCTCTCTGTGTGCAGAGGGACACCTTTTTATTCCCTCTGCACAGTGCTTAGTCTCTCTAGGATAGAGACTTTCCTGCGCCCCGGGGGTGTCCTAACCGGCTCCTTGCAGAAGGGGATCTTGGGGGACGGACCCCCCGCGATGGCGCCCACCATCTTGAAGGGTTTAGGGACAGAAATCCCGCCAGGGAAGTGAAGTCCCTTACAGGAGTCCGGCGCTGCTGGACAACTCCATTGTGGTCCCATGGAGGGAGGTACAAGGAGGTGAGAGAGACATCTGCGGGAGCGGCTGAAGGGGGAGAAAGCACCATATGGTTTGGTCTCCCCGCTGATGCAGAGACTTGGTCTCTTCCTGCCCTGTGTTTGGCGCCTTTTTCACCGTGCTACGGAGCTGACAGGGTGATTTTTACACAGTCTGCAGTCTCTTCACAGAAGCGTTGACAGGATTACAGCTCAGATAAGTATCAGGGAGAAGGGGTTTGGGAGCCGCACAAGGTTCTTCCCGCCAAGTGTGAATTGGGTCAAAGAGGACCCCTTTCACCACTCCGGTGGGGTTTGGCCTGGGTTGCCTATAACCAACTTGATAGACGTAATGTCCCTTACGGGATAGTGGGTCTGAGTGTGTTGGTGGTGCTCCCCTGAGTCCAATATGTAAATGCAATGGGGGAGAGGGGAAAGTGGACTCTTTTTTTGGGGCACTCTTGTGTTTTGATAGTAGTGTTAAAACTTAACTTTTAATGTATTTTCTTTAATATATGGCGGACCTACTTTGTCCAACAGAAAACATAAGACAGACAGGGACAGACAACATTTGTTTTGCAGTGAGCTTTAAAGAAATATGCTATGCAAATATATGTGTTCGGTATCCGAACAAATAGTTCTGGATGTCTCTAGCGAAGCTAATTGCTATGTCAGCTAGGTATCGTCTGAAGGGTGTTTATAGAAAATTAAAGGGAAAAGTTCCCTGTTTAGACTGAGATCTGCATGTTAATAAAATTTATATTCTTTTGACATAGTTTGGTATATAGGTTGTTTAAACAGACTGCGTTTATGGCAGGAATTGCTTGCTGTATTATGCGTCACCGTGGTTTAAACAAAACTATTTGTATATCTATAATTCTTGCTACCGAGTCCTTTCCTTTTGCAGTTATTAGATACTGTTTTTATCAAGTTTAGGAATAAGATAGGTAGAACAAGAATAAGTTGCCTTTCTCACACAATTACAATAGTAGGCACTAATATTCTGTCAGGCTGTTATACACAATTCGCAAGTTATTATAGGTGTATTAATGAGGAGATCCTGGAAGGATGTCGTCATATACACGTGTCGACTGAGGATGGTCAGGAGATCTGAACCACGGTTTGTCGGCTATAGACACAGATTGAACATAAACAGCTACTCCCGGCTGTTGCCACAATATTTAATCAAACCGACACAAGTATCTAAGTGATTAAGTGCAACCTGAACATGGTCAGCAACAAAAAGCTGACACTGAGACAGAATTGGCTCATTCAATCAGACTGTTCGACATCAATTGCACAGGCTACAGTTGGTACACTCAATAAGGGGATGTCACAATAATTTTTCAGTCAGCTGTGGGCAAATTGGAGATCCTGAAAGGATGTCGTCATTAACACGTGTCGACTTAGAGTGGTCAAGAAACCTAAACAATTTGTTTATCGGCTATAGACACAAATTGGGTATAAACAGCTACTCCCGGCTGTTGCCACAATGTTTCAATCAAAAATGACGACAGTATCCAAGTAATTCAGTAAAGCAGGGCATTGTCAGCAGTAGAAAAAACTGACACTGAGATAGGATTGGCTAATTCAATCAGGCTGTTCTACACCAATTTCACAGGCTACTGTTAGTACATTCAATGAGAGGGCACCTCAATAATAGGTCAGTCAATTATGAACAACTGGGCGTTTAACAATCTCTCCCATTTGTTGACACAATGTCTTTCATCAAGAAAGCCGATGACACGTTAGTAATTATACACAATATCCTATATCTGGATTAACAATGGCTGATTAGTGGTCCATCCAGGTATGCACTTTTAACTCAATCAATCTGCTCCTCTGCTGGAGCGATAAATTGTGTGTAAATACAGTTTGTGCAATAATTGCAGTCTTACAGTATTGGCCCCTTCAGCAAGTCAGATTGGACCAACTAATTTCCCTGAGTTTTGCATACGTGCATTGAACTCAGGGTGAGAGAGTCCGTCTCTGCGCTCTGGGGTCAGAGAGAGATAGAGTAGTTGCACTTCTGCTGTTGGGTAAACTGCGGGCAAAGTTACCTTGTTATCATGCTGGCATTGCAATGCAAGAATGCCACGCAGTATTCCCAATGAGAGAGTGTCAGAAGTGAAAAGTATAGGTTCTCATTTAGCAAGAGAGTGTGAGAAAGGATAGGGGATATCAAAAGAATAATTCACATGGAAACAGTGTCACCTTCTGCTTTTAAAAAAGTCTTGCTCCAGCAGCGGACTCTAATAATGAGAGAGGACAGGCACTGGTTCTCAGTGTGATGGAAATAAGTAAAAAAGCACCATTCCTACTTTTGCTGTTAGGTACCTGCTACCATGTTGTTAATACAACAGAGCATGGCAGACGGTGTAGATCAGCAATTTCAGTGGTGGTGGGATACCTGTACAACGGAGGAGGATTCCCTGTGTGTAGTTAGCTCCATTCAGCGTTCCTCCGTGTTTGGGATCCCCTTTCATGCAGATGACTTGTGGCTGGAATTGCCCTGCAGTCTAAGTGACTCTGTCCCGTCGGCGCCGGCGGGCAGAGTGCTGGATAACGCGCGTTTCGCCTTCCTACGGCTTGTTCACATCGAGTGCCGTAAGGAAGGTGAGGTCTCCTAAAGTAACCCCTGGGGAGGAGACTCCCCTTCGAGGTGTATGTTGGTGATTGGCTGATCGTCTGCGTTGACGTCAGCCCCATTGATATGGAATTACCGCTAGCTCCGTCTGGGGGAATCCCTATATCTTAGAAGACTCCCCTGTGACGTATTGCGCTGTGATAGGCTGACCATTTCTAGGGGCGTCAATTAGGTCAGCGCTATGTTTCTCCGGAGGAAGAAGACAAGTTTTTATGTAATGGGTTTATGCAATCAAATGGGGATTCCGTAACCCTACTGCCGTGTGATCTTATACATAGAGAAACATATAAGTGTACGGGATAAGATAGATGGCGTCACTGAGTCTCTTACTTGAGAGAAGCGGAGTCAGAACTGACATGACTGGTAAAGAAAAAGAGGAAAAGGAGGGTTTTAGGGGGACTTGTCTCTAACCCGGTTTATAAGGGTTAATGATTGGTATCAAGCGAGGTATCTGCAGGTTATAATATTCCTTACATATATATGGGGTGGGGGTGTAACGGGGTGAAATAATCAAAGTGTAAATCATAGGAGTGAATGGTTACAAAGGGTGAGAGGGGTGATAAAGTAATAATACACTAAGTGACTGCTTAAATGTTAGTAAGTTTATTATTAGTGTACGGCTAGTGAGTAATGTGATATTGGACATGATTATGTTTTAAGGCTGTGCTTGTGTGCCTATGAGTTGGTTATGGACTGTTTAATACCATATGTGTACCCCCCGATTGGGGAGTGACGAAATTATTTAAGTCGTGAGTGTTTCTTAGGTGGTGAAAAAAAGGTGCCAAGGTAATGATCAAATGAAAGGGTGGTCTTAGAGGGAGAGATCCTTCTCATATCATATATGTGTTCAGTGAGTAGGTCCTTCTTGTTTTGTACTTGCCAACTTATTTTTACAGTGGGTATTGTGGCTTTGTAATGCCATGAGTGAGTGACTGTTTGGACTAGGTGTGACTCATAGTGTGGCACAAGTGTATGGGTAGTAATGATCTGGTAGGGTTAAACTCTATAAAGTTTATTTAGAGGTTTATGCTTGCTCTGAGTGTATAGCTGGGAGGTTGTGTGTACTCAGATGAAGACACTATAATTGATGTGTTCATTGAGTCCTCCCGGGGTCAGAGCTCCTAGTTCAAATGTCCAGAAACTTTCACGTTTTAAGAGTTCTTGTGTAAGGTCCCCACCCCTGATTCCAAGGTGTATTTGCTCCAGACCGAATGCTTTGAGGGTGCTGGTGTTGCCATTATGTTTAAAATGAAAATGTCTCGCAACAGTAGTGAGTTGTTTCATTCTCTTGCGGTCCTGTTCTGCATTCCTTATTGACCCCAGGTGCTCCAGTATGCGTTGTTTAAGCATCCTTGATGTCATCCCTACGTATCTTGGTCCGCAGTCACAAGAGATGCAATATATGACTCCTTGGCTTTTACAATTAATGTAATCCTTGATTTTGGTTTTCTTGCCATATCTGTCTTCTACTTCTGTTGTTTTGGGCATGTGTTTGCATGCTTTGCATGTGCCGCATGGGAATGATCCGGTGGTGGTTGGGGTTCTGGGTTTAGTACGTGTGAAATGACTGCTCACTAAATGGTCCCTGAGATTGGGGGATCTTCTCCAACTCATTGCTACTTTTTCCTCCAGGTGTTGCGATAGATCTGGGTCAGATTTTAAGATGTGCCAGTGTGTCTGGATAATCCTCTTAATATCTCTCCAGTTTTCATTGAAGTTACCGACAAATCGAATTTGTGTGTCTCCTGCCGTTTTAACTGTTTTGGGTGATTGAAAAATAAGGGTATCTCTTTTAACTGTTTGTATGAATCTTTGTGCTTTCTTGGTGGAGTTGTGGCTGTAGCCCCTCTCTCTTAATCTTTTAGTGAGTTCCTGGCTTTTAAGTTTGTAGATTTTATCATCTGAACAGTTACGTCTCAAGCGGAGGAATTCCCCTTTTGGAATATTCTCAATTGTTGGCGGGAAGTGGGAACTTGTCTGGTGTAATAAGCTGTTTGTAGAGGTACTTTTTCTGTAGAGTTCTGTTTCGATGTTGTTGTTATGCCCTTTATAGATTCTAAGGTCCAGGAAGGAGATGGACTCTGTGCTTATTTCATGGGTCAATTTGAGATTAAGTTTATTGTTGTTGATGCTGTGAATGAATTCCAAAAGTAGATCTGTACCGCCATCCCAGATGAGTAGGATGTCGTCTATGTAGCGGTGCCATGTGATGACATGTTTGGTCCACCGCTCATTTCTTTCATGGAAGATGTGCTCGTTTTCCCACCATCCTAGAAATAAATTTGCATACGTGGGGGCACATGCTGCCCCCATAGCAGTGCCCCTCACCTGTAAGTAGAATTTGTCATCAAACGTAAAGAAATTGTATTTCAATGTATAGTTAAGTAGTTTGATGATAAAGTCTTGGAAATCGTCCTGTGTCTCCATATTAAGAAAGTAGCGGACTGCTGCCAACCCTTGCTCGTGGTCAATACTGGTGTATAATGCTTCGACGTCAAGTGTGACCAATAATTGGCCTTCCTCCAATTTGGTGTCATGGAGTTTTCTGAGTACATCGGAGGTATCTTTAGTATAAGATGGTAGTTGTAGGACGAATCTTCTCAGATGGAGATCTACAAAGGTGCTGGCTTTCTCTGTTATTCCCCCTATGCCAGATACAATGGGTCTCCCTGGTGGTGTCGTGGGGTTCTTATGGATTTTAGGCAATAGATAGAAAGTAGCCATTTTTGGATGTTCCGTCCATAAGTATTGGTGTTCCTTTTTAGTAATAATTCCTTCGTCCAGTCCCCCATCTATGAGTCTCTTGTACACCATTTTGAAATTCTCCATAGGGTTGAGTAGAATGGGTTTGTAGCAGTTTCTATTAGACAGTTGCTTTTGGGCTTCTTTCATGTATTCCTCTTTAGGCCATATGACTATATTCCCACCTTTGTCGGATGGTTTAATCTCGACTTCAGTCCAGCTTTTGATATTCTTGAGGGCAGTTCTTTCTTCCCTTGAGAGGTTGTCACGTTTTTTGTACACTTTCTTGATTTCCAATAATTTGTCAAGGTCCTTGGAGACTAATTTGGAAAAGACTTGAATTTCTGGACAGTTGTGCTCAGGGGGGAAAAAATTGGATTTAGGTTTGCACTTTGGCCTGACAGAGGTTAATGTGGGGATGTCTTCTGATTCTTCGGCCAGATCTTCCAAAGCTTGTAGTGCCTCTTCTTCTTGTGAGGAATTGAGTAGATCACGGTTGGTATCTGTTTCCATGTTGTTGAAATGTTTTTTGAGTAGAAGTTTTCTGGTGAATAATTTAAGGTCTTTCTCCCATTGGAATCTGTCGAATTCTTTTGATGGCGAGAATGAGAGGCCTCTCTCCAGGATTTTCTTTTCTGTTGCATTCAGGATGCGGTCAGATAAATTGATAATTTTAAGTTGATCCGTTATCTCCCCCGTCTGGTATGCATCTGGTGATTGCTCGGTGATGGCGATTCCCATCTTTTCCTTTGTCTTTCTCTTCTTGTTAGCCCTCCTGGTCCGTCTCTTGGATTGTATCGGGCTCCCGAGTTGCCCCTGGCGTAGTCCAAAAAATGAACACCAGAGGGTTGGTGTTTTCTGGACTGGAGATAGTTTCGAGTGTCGCTTTGTTCTTCACCGGATGATTCAAATTCTGATGATGTGTAGTCTTCACGGGTTTCTTGAGATCTTCCTGGTCTCTGTGTAGTTCTCCAACGAAAGATGTTACCTGTTGCAAAGTCTTTTTTATCCCTAGAGAATTTATTACGTTTCCTTTCGATGATGATTTTTTCGTATTCTTCTAGGTCCTTTTTGCTTTTTTCGAAGTTCTTTTGGAAATCACTGTCTGTTTCCCACTTTACTAATTCTTTGCCCAAAATGTCAATTTCTTTGCTGCAATCCTCCAAGTTGAGATGGTTGTGTTTTAGGAGGATGCCGATAAGTTCTTGAGAGCACTTTAGTAAACACGCTTCCCAGTCCTGTTTAAGTTGTTCTGTAGCGAGTGGGTATGCGGGAAAAACTCTTGGTCTTAGGCCTCTGGGACTTATTTTCTGTTTTTGGTAGTTCTCCAAGGTGGTTAAGTCCCAATTGAGTCGGGTTTGTTTTTGCAATAGTTGTTTGAGTTTACGTAGATCTTCTTCCCATTTGATGTTGGAGGTTGTGGGGTTACTATCTTCGGAGAAGATGTCACTGGTGTCTTCCTTACGTTTGCTTCTTGTTGATAGCTCTTCTCTGAGATTGAAGGTTGTCATGGTATATCACTCCTAGGTAAGTCTGTTGGTTGTGTAGTCCTTGGTATCTGTGTAATTCACTGGTGATTAGTAAGGTTATTTTTTTCTTCTTTTATTCCAGCCTGTGCAGGCTCCCTGAGACTGAGGCAGCTCAGTATGTGTATATATATCAGGGAGAAGGGGTTTGGGAGCCGCACAAGGTTCTTCCCGCCAAGTGTGAATTGGGTCAAAGAGGACCCCTTTCACCACTCCGGTGGGGTTTGGCCTGGGTTGCCTATAACCAACTTGATAGACGTAATGTCCCTTACGGGATAGTGGGTCTGAGTGTGTTGGTGGTGCTCCCCTGAGTCCAATATGTAAATGCAATGGGGGAGAGGGGAAAGTGGACTCTTTTTTTGGGGCACTCTTGTGTTTTGATAGTAGTGTTAAAACTTAACTTTTAATGTATTTTCTTTAATATATGGCGGACCTACTTTGTCCAACAGAAAACATAAGACAGACAGGGACAGACAACATTTGTTTTGCAGTGAGCTTTAAAGAAATATGCTATGCAAATATATGTGTTCGGTATCCGAACAAATAGTTCTGGATGTCTCTAGCGAAGCTAATTGCTATGTCAGCTAGGTATCGTCTGAAGGGTGTTTATAGAAAATTAAAGGGAAAAGTTCCCTGTTTAGACTGAGATCTGCATGTTAATAAAATTTATATTCTTTTGACATAGTTTGGTATATAGGTTGTTTAAACAGACTGCGTTTATGGCAGGAATTGCTTGCTGTATTATGCGTCACCGTGGTTTAAACAAAACTATTTGTATATCTATAATTCTTGCTACCGAGTCCTTTCCTTTTGCAGTTATTAGATACTGTTTTTATCAAGTTTAGGAATAAGATAGGTAGAACAAGAATAAGTTGCCTTTCTCACACAATTACAATAGTAGGCACTAATATTCTGTCAGGCTGTTATACACAATTCGCAAGTTATTATAGGTGTATTAATGAGGAGATCCTGGAAGGATGTCGTCATATACACGTGTCGACTGAGGATGGTCAGGAGATCTGAACCACGGTTTGTCGGCTATAGACACAGATTGAACATAAACAGCTACTCCCGGCTGTTGCCACAATATTTAATCAAACCGACACAAGTATCTAAGTGATTAAGTGCAACCTGAACATGGTCAGCAACAAAAAGCTGACACTGAGACAGAATTGGCTCATTCAATCAGACTGTTCGACATCAATTGCACAGGCTACAGTTGGTACACTCAATAAGGGGATGTCACAATAATTTTTCAGTCAGCTGTGGGCAAATTGGAGATCCTGAAAGGATGTCGTCATTAACACGTGTCGACTTAGAGTGGTCAAGAAACCTAAACAATTTGTTTATCGGCTATAGACACAAATTGGGTATAAACAGCTACTCCCGGCTGTTGCCACAATGTTTCAATCAAAAATGACGACAGTATCCAAGTAATTCAGTAAAGCAGGGCATTGTCAGCAGTAGAAAAAACTGACACTGAGATAGGATTGGCTAATTCAATCAGGCTGTTCTACACCAATTTCACAGGCTACTGTTAGTACATTCAATGAGAGGGCACCTCAATAATAGGTCAGTCAATTATGAACAACTGGGCGTTTAACAATCTCTCCCATTTGTTGACACAATGTCTTTCATCAAGAAAGCCGATGACACGTTAGTAATTATACACAATATCCTATATCTGGATTAACAATGGCTGATTAGTGGTCCATCCAGGTATGCACTTTTAACTCAATCAATCTGCTCCTCTGCTGGAGCGATAAATTGTGTGTAAATACAGTTTGTGCAATAATTGCAGTCTTACAGTATTGGCCCCTTCAGCAAGTCAGATTGGACCAACTAATTTCCCTGAGTTTTGCATACGTGCATTGAACTCAGGGTGAGAGAGTCCGTCTCTGCGCTCTGGGGTCAGAGAGAGATAGAGTAGTTGCACTTCTGCTGTTGGGTAAACTGCGGGCAAAGTTACCTTGTTATCATGCTGGCATTGCAATGCAAGAATGCCACGCAGTATTCCCAATGAGAGAGTGTCAGAAGTGAAAAGTATAGGTTCTCATTTAGCAAGAGAGTGTGAGAAAGGATAGGGGATATCAAAAGAATAATTCACATGGAAACAGTGTCACCTTCTGCTTTTAAAAAAGTCTTGCTCCAGCAGCGGACTCTAATAATGAGAGAGGACAGGCACTGGTTCTCAGTGTGATGGAAATAAGTAAAAAAGCACCATTCCTACTTTTGCTGTTAGGTACCTGCTACCATGTTGTTAATACAACAGAGCATGGCAGACGGTGTAGATCAGCAATTTCAGTGGTGGTGGGATACCTGTACAACGGAGGAGGATTCCCTGTGTGTAGTTAGCTCCATTCAGCGTTCCTCCATGTTTGGGATCCCCTTTCATGCAGATGACTTGTGGCTGGAATTGCCCTGCAGTCTAAGTGACTCTGTCCCGTCGGCGCCGGCGGGCAGAGTGCTGGATAACGCGCGTTTCGCCTTCCTACGGCTTGTTCACATCGAGTGCCGTAAGGAAGGTGAGGTCTCCTAAAGTAACCCCTGGGGAGGAGACTCCCCTTCGAGGTGTATGTTGGTGATTGGCTGATCGTCTGCGTTGACGTCAGCCCCATTGATATGGAATTACCGCTAGCTCCGTCTGGGGGAATCCCTATATCTTAGAAGACTCCCCTGTGACGTATTGCGCTGTGATAGGCTGACCATTTCTAGGGGCGTCAATTAGGTCAGCGCTATGTTTCTCCGGAGGAAGAAGACAAGTTTTTATGTAATGGGTTTATGCAATCAAATGGGGATTCCGTAACCCTACTGCCGTGTGATCTTATACATAGAGAAACATATAAGTGTACGGGATAAGATAGATGGCGTCACTGAGTCTCTTACTTGAGAGAAGCGGAGTCAGAACTGACATGACTGGTAAAGAAAAAGAGGAAAAGGAGGGTTTTAGGGGGACTTGTCTCTAACCCGGTTTATAAGGGTTAATGATTGGTATCAAGCGAGGTATCTGCAGGTTATAATATTCCTTACATATATATGGGGTGGGGGTGTAACGGGGTGAAATAATCAAAGTGTAAATCATAGGAGTGAATGGTTACAAAGGGTGAGAGGGGTGATAAAGTAATAATACACTAAGTGACTGCTTAAATGTTAGTAAGTTTATTATTAGTAAGTGTACGGCTAGTGAGTAATGTGATATTGGACATGATTATGTTTTAAGGCTGTGCTTGTGTGCCTATGAGTTGGTTATGGACTGTTTAATACCATATGTGTACCCCCCGATTGGGGAGTGACGAAATTATTTAAGTCGTGAGTGTTTCTTAGGTGGTGAAAAAAAGGTGCCAAGGTAATGATCAAATGAAAGGGTGGTCTTAGAGGGAGAGATCCTTCTCATATCATATATGTGTTCAGTGAGTAGGTCCTTCTTGTTTTGTACTTGCCAACTTATTTTTACAGTGGGTATTGTGGCTTTGTAATGCCATGAGTGAGTGACTGTTTGGACTAGGTGTGACTCATAGTGTGGCACAAGTGTATGGGTAGTAATGATCTGGTAGGGTTAAACTCTATAAAGTTTATTTAGAGGTTTATGCTTGCTCTGAGTGTATAGCTGGGAGGTTGTGTGTACTCAGATGAAGACACTATAATTGATGTGTTCATTGAGTCCTCCCGGGGTCAGAGCTCCTAGTTCAAATGTCCAGAAACTTTCACGTTTTAAGAGTTCTTGTGTAAGGTCCCCACCCCTGATTCCAAGGTGTATTTGCTCCAGACCGAATGCTTTGAGGGTGCTGGTGTTGCCATTATGTTTAAAATGAAAATGTCTCGCAACAGTAGTGAGTTGTTTCATTCTCTTGCGGTCCTGTTCTGCATTCCTTATTGACCCCAGGTGCTCCAGTATGCGTTGTTTAAGCATCCTTGATGTCATCCCTACGTATCTTGGTCCGCAGTCACAAGAGATGCAATATATGACTCCTTGGCTTTTACAATTAATGTAATCCTTGATTTTGGTTTTCTTGCCATATCTGTCTTCTACTTCTGTTGTTTTGGGCATGTGTTTGCATGCTTTGCATGTGCCGCATGGGAATGATCCGGTGGTGGTTGGGGTTCTGGGTTTAGTACGTGTGAAATGACTGCTCACTAAATGGTCCCTGAGATTGGGGGATCTTCTCCAACTCATTGCTACTTTTTCCTCCAGGTGTTGCGATAGATCTGGGTCAGATTTTAAGATGTGCCAGTGTGTCTGGATAATCCTCTTAATATCTCTCCAGTTTTCATTGAAGTTACCGACAAATCGAATTTGTGTGTCTCCTGCCGTTTTAACTGTTTTGGGTGATTGAAAAATAAGGGTATCTCTTTTAACTGTTTGTATGAATCTTTGTGCTTTCTTGGTGGAGTTGTGGCTGTAGCCCCTCTCTCTTAATCTTTTAGTGAGTTCCTGGCTTTTAAGTTTGTAGATTTTATCATCTGAACAGTTACGTCTCAAGCGGAGGAATTCCCCTTTTGGAATATTCTCAATTGTTGGCGGGAAGTGGGAACTTGTCTGGTGTAATAAGCTGTTTGTAGAGGTACTTTTTCTGTAGAGTTCTGTTTCGATGTTGTTGTTATGCCCTTTATAGATTCTAAGGTCCAGGAAGGAGATGGACTCTGTGCTTATTTCATGGGTCAATTTGAGATTAAGTTTATTGTTGTTGATGCTGTGAATGAATTCCAAAAGTAGATCTGTACCGCCATCCCAGATGAGTAGGATGTCGTCTATGTAGCGGTGCCATGTGATGACATGTTTGGTCCACCGCTCATTTCTTTCATGGAAGATGTGCTCGTTTTCCCACCATCCTAGAAATAAATTTGCATACGTGGGGGCACATGCTGCCCCCATAGCAGTGCCCCTCACCTGTAAGTAGAATTTGTCATCAAACGTAAAGAAATTGTATTTCAATGTATAGTTAAGTAGTTTGATGATAAAGTCTTGGAAATCGTCCTGTGTCTCCATATTAAGAAAGTAGCGGACTGCTGCCAACCCTTGCTCGTGGTCAATACTGGTGTATAATGCTTCGACGTCAAGTGTGACCAATAATTGGCCTTCCTCCAATTTGGTGTCATGGAGTTTTCTGAGTACATCGGAGGTATCTTTAGTATAAGATGGTAGTTGTAGGACGAATCTTCTCAGATGGAGATCTACAAAGGTGCTGGCTTTCTCTGTTATTCCCCCTATGCCAGATACAATGGGTCTCCCTGGTGGTGTCGTGGGGTTCTTATGGATTTTAGGCAATAGATAGAAAGTAGCCATTTTTGGATGTTCCGTCCATAAGTATTGGTGTTCCTTTTTAGTAATAATTCCTTCGTCCAGTCCCCCATCTATGAGTCTCTTGTACACCATTTTGAAATTCTCCATAGGGTTGAGTAGAATGGGTTTGTAGCAGTTTCTATTAGACAGTTGCTTTTGGGCTTCTTTCATGTATTCCTCTTTAGGCCATATGACTATATTCCCACCTTTGTCGGATGGTTTAATCTCGACTTCAGTCCAGCTTTTGATATTCTTGAGGGCAGTTCTTTCTTCCCTTGAGAGGTTGTCACGTTTTTTGTACACTTTCTTGATTTCCAATAATTTGTCAAGGTCCTTGGAGACTAATTTGGAAAAGACTTGAAATTCTGGACAGTTGTGCTCAGGGGGGAAAAAATTGGATTTAGGTTTGCACTTTGGCCTGACAGAGGTTAATGTGGGGATGTCTTCTGATTCTTCGGCCAGATCTTCCAAAGCTTGTAGTGCCTCTTCTTCTTGTGAGGAATTGAGTAGATCACGGTTGGTATCTGTTTCCATGTTGTTGAAATGTTTTTTGAGTAGAAGTTTTCTGGTGAATAATTTAAGGTCTTTCTCCCATTGGAATCTGTCGAATTCTTTTGATGGCGAGAATGAGAGGCCTCTCTCCAGGATTTTCTTTTCTGTTGCATTCAGGATGCGGTCAGATAAATTGATAATTTTAAGTTGATCCGTTATCTCCCCCGTCTGGTATGCATCTGGTGATTGCTCGGTGATGGCGATTCCCATCTTTTCCTTTGTCTTTCTCTTCTTGTTAGCCCTCCTGGTCCGTCTCTTGGATTGTATCGGGCTCCCGAGTTGCCCCTGGCGTAGTCCAAAAAATGAACACCAGAGGGTTGGTGTTTTCTGGACTGGAGATAGTTTCGAGTGTCGCTTTGTTCTTCACCGGATGATTCAAATTCTGATGATGTGTAGTCTTCACGGGTTTCTTGAGATCTTCCTGGTCTCTGTGTAGTTCTCCAACGAAAGATGTTACCTGTTGCAAAGTCTTTTTTATCCCTAGAGAATTTATTACGTTTCCTTTCGATGATGATTTCGATGGATCTCCAATTTGCCCACAGCTGACTGAAAAATTATTGTGACATCCCCTTATTGAGTGTACCAACTGTAGCCTGTGCAATTGATGTCGAACAGTCTGATTGAATGAGCCAATTCTGTCTCAGTGTCAGCTTTTTGTTGCTGACCATGTTCAGGTTGCACTTAATCACTTAGATACTTGTGTCGGTTTGATTAAATATTGTGGCAACAGCCGGGAGTAGCTGTTTATGTTCAATCTGTGTCTATAGCCGACAAACCGTGGTTCAGATCTCCTGACCATCCTCAGTCGACACGTGTATATGACGACATCCTTCCAGGATCTCCTCATTAATACACCTATAATAACTTGCGAATTGTGTATAACAGCCTGACAGAATATTAGTGCCTACTATTGTAATTGTGTGAGAAAGGCAACTTATTCTTGTTCTACCTATCTTATTCCTAAACTTGATAAAAACAGTATCTAATAACTGCAAAAGGAAAGGACTCGGTAGCAAGAATTATAGATATACAAATAGTTTTGTTTAAACCACGGTGACGCATAATACAGCAAGCAATTCCTGCCATAAACGCAGTCTGTTTAAACAACCTATATACCAAACTATGTCAAAAGAATATAAATTTTATTAACATGCAGATCTCAGTCTAAACAGGGAACTTTTCCCTTTAATTTTCTATAAACACCCTTCAGACGATACCTAGCTGACATAGCAATTAGCTTCGCTAGAGACATCCAGAACTATTTGTTCGGATACCGAACACATATATTTGCATAGCATATTTCTTTAAAGCTCACTGCAAAACAAATGTTGTCTGTCCCTGTCTGTCTTATGTTTTCTGTTGGACAAAGTAGGTCCGCCATATATTAAAGAAAATACATTAAAAGTTAAGTTTTAACACTACTATCAAAACACAAGAGTGCCCCAAAAAAAGAGTCCACTTTCCCCTCTCCCCCATTGCAGCTCAGATAAGTACACTGATACATTGCTCTGTGCGGTGCCTGTTCATTTGCATTGTGCTGTGGAGGAGGGAGCGTTGGACATGTTTATTTACTGTAAAAAGTGTGATGCTAAATTTACATGTGAACATGAGGATCAGGGGGATTTATGCCCGTCCTGTGAGGCTGTTCCCTGTGGGTCACGCACTCCCAGAGCGGAGATAGCTGAACCTGCTTGGGCTTTGGCGCTGGGCAGGTCTATGAATGCTCTTACTGAGGCTTTGAATAGGCAGAAGGATTCCTTGATAGGGTCTCCTGGCCACTTTACTTCGTCTCAGGTGTCTGGGGCGTCACTTACCCCGGCTCAGGGAGACCCCATTTTGCTGCAGGCTATGCAGGATACTGCCCAGGGAGATCATAAGATGACTGCCCTGATGGAGCAGTTTACAAAATCCTCTGATAAGAGTGTGCTTAGGCACCCTGTGTCTACACCACCAATTATACAGGATTTGGATGATGATGATGGTGGGTGTGAGGAGAACTGGAGTTGGGACATGAGTGATGAAACTGAGGCTTTAACTTCAGGCATTGAGGATTTGATTGTGGCTGTTAAGCAGACTTTGAATCTTGCAGAGGAGGAAAAGACTCCTGTCTCTTGTGTGTTTAAAAAGAGTCGCAGGGACCCTGTGTGTTTTCCCTCTGATGAGGGAATGTCATCTCTTTTAAATGAGGCAGGAAAGACTCCTGATAAGAGATTGTTGATGGCAAAAAGGTATGCTAATATGTAACCTTTTTTTTTTTTAAATTGGGTATTTTTTATTAAATTTTTGAAGAGAAAAGAAAAAGACAAACATTGATATTAATATTACAGACGGCTAAGTAGGATACGGTGCGTACAGGAGATATGCAGTAATCAGGATATTATATGTACATTGGTAGAGATAAGCAAAGTATACTTTTGACATATATGTAAGTGCCAACCCTTCAGGATATAGATAAACACACTATGCATCCAGTACCCGGAGGCGCCATCCAGGTCCATGGAAACAGTGAAGTAGGAGGAGGCACATTTACATGGATATATCACATATCACAACATGAAGCACCATGTGTTATGCTTGCCGCTAGGCACAGTGTGTTGGTAACCTGGAACAGGGAACGGGAGATCAGGCGTGAGCCCGCAGCCGGGACCGCCGGTTAGGACGGCCACAGCGAACCCTATACTAACTCTGTTGAGTACCCCGAGCAGATGACCAATCCCTGCGGGAACTAGGCTTCAGCTGTGGCCGCCGCGTTCGAAGGAGCGAGTTAAGCCCGCTCCAACCCCGATGCAGCTAGGTCTATGAATGGACAAAGGAGAAGTGATCGTCAGGGGTAACTCAAAAGGAAATACTAACTACCGGGCCTAACTGAAAGACAACCCCTGTCTGCCGGCACCAGGCCAATAACGGGAATACGACCCAGTCGCAGACACAAGGAGAACTTGACGGGGAATCTCCAAAAGAATACAATACAATGCTAGATAGCGAATCCCCAAAACCCCAAACAGGAGTGGATAGGTAGGGAAGGCCCTGCCTAGGACAGATAGGAAAAGGAAAGCGATGGCCAGAGCAAGGGTAAAAGACAGAAAGAATAATGTTCTGAATTAGGCCCACGGCGGAGCAGGTCCAATGCCCCAGCAAGGGAGCGGAACCAATATGGGTACAGCCTGATAAGAGAAAAGGAGCTCGGCGGCTCCACAGAAATAAACCAGGCTCCAAAGGAGCACTTACTTGACCCCGGGTGACCTACAGCGGAGCTGAACAGGTCACTGGAGAAACCGCTGAGAAGCTGACATCCAGCTGAGACAGGAGATCTCTTGGAAGGGATCCAGGAAATAGGGCAGCGCTGGGATGAGCCAGGGACCGGGCAGGCGTATGGAGACGCTATAACCGGCGTCTGTGCCCAGCAGACGTCGGCTTCTTATTCAAAATTGGCGCCGCCTGCATGACGTCAGGCGCGCCGTGCGAGTGCTGCTGCTGGGCGGAAGTTCGGGGAAGTTGCCTAGCAACGCCCCGACACCCGGACTGAGAGGGAGGCTTGGAACGCTGCCGAGCAGCGTCACCAGCCTCACAGCCCCGCTCTCCATCCGCCGACCGTCCGGGTACTGGAGATACCGGACGGCGGCGTGTGACACCATGAATGTATATCATATAATAAATATCCGACAATGTAGATAAAGACCCATAATCCTAATAAAAAAAAAATAAGATAACAAAAGAAAACCTCGCAAGGACCCAAAACAAACCTCCCACATAACCCCCCACCCTGTACTACCCACCCCCAACTTAGGTGTACCTGGAGCCCTATAAACGCGTAACACTATTACCTCTATACCCATTCTAATCCCCCCCCCCCCCTAGCCTACTAACTATACTACTAAACCTAAGTCTAATCTATAATCTATACCCACCCAGATATAAACTAACACCCCCCCCCCCCCCCCCCCAGATTGTAAATTAAGAGCAGGATATATATCGAGGGCTATAAGGATATGACCCTAAGGAAGGGCAGGATATATATTTCCTTCCCCATCACAAAAATTACTAAACAGAGAATACCAAAAGAAGGATATAGTGAGGGCCATAGACGCATGGACCTAAGAACAGCTATATTGAATCCAACAATCTCCTGAAGCAAAGTAAGGTATCTCGCTCAGCAATAAAGATGCATGTAAACTCACAGAATATAACTTATACAAGCAGGGTTAAGATGACAGTTACAGGATATTTCCAAAAACATTAATCTGGCCAGCTCTTAGTGTCCTTAGAAAACATGGCGACCCTAAGAAGTACACCAGCAGGTATATGGAAAACATAACAGATAAACAAAGGACAGTGTACAGTTATATGTGGATACAGTCCAGGCTTTCATCACAGTCACCAGCGACAAATAAGGAGGATGTAGGGAAGTAGCAGCACAATCAGTGTGCATGAGAGTATCACAGCTATTGTCCTTGATTTCGGGCACAACGACAGGTGTAGATATAGCCAGGATAGAATCTGAAATAGGTGCAGGCAGAGCCTTCATAGCATACATCACATAAATATCTCCATTATCAATAACATCGCAGTGTCCAGGATGAATAGGAGTGGGATGAATAGGAGAGGTTAGAATATCACTCCGAATTCTGTCCAGTTGCAGGAGTCGGGCAGATGAGGCATGGAGCGCACGCAGGATAGCATTTGCAGATGGTTCCATAATCATAGACAGGAGGTACAGAAAGACCAGCTATAGGCAGTATATGTAGCAGAGAATAAATTAGGTGCGGCTAGCACGCCACTAAGTACAAATAAAGGACTGCCAGCCGTTGAAGTAGTGGGAGAATCCAGCTAAAAGCTCCCAGCTCCAGCCACCAAAATGATGGTGAAGAGACCAGTCAGAGAAAATGGCGGATGTAGGTAATGCTCACCGCTTTAGTCACGGCTATGTTGTGGCACAGCAGGAGACCAGCAGAGGATAGAAGACCGTCACTGCAGATCTTAAACACACGATGCAGGGCAAACGTGGAAGCCTCAGCCCCAAGCACAAGATGGCGCGGACCGCGGCATTGCGCCCCAGAGGAGGCAGCTTCCCGCTTCCACCGCTCAAAGGTACGGAGAGCCACCGCCACTTCTCACCCTGCCTGACAAAGCACCCAGCGATGAGGCGGCAGGCAGAATACTGTTAGTGTAGTAGGAGACCGACGTCATCCGGATCTTAGCAGAGAAGCAGGCCGCGGCTGTATATAATCCCAAACCAGCAGCCAAATAGTCCCAAAAACAGCTCAGCAGGGTGATAGGATAATGGGAGTGATGTCTCACACCCGTTGCTGAGGCCAAGGACTTCGGTGACAGCAAAACAGGATAAATTTCAGGATGTACGGAGGAGCGAAGAGAAACTGCTGCCTACTCTGTGCTCAGCCAAACCACGCCTCCTCGCTAATATGTACCCTTTGCCAGAGGAACATACCAAATTGTGGGAGAAAGCCCCATTAGTGGATGCATCAGTTGCTAGACTGTCTAAAGCCACTGCCTTGCCGGTCCAGTGGGGCTCGGAGCTGGAAGCCATTATCAAGCAGGCTACTGGGGGCAAGAGGGGTTTGCCAGTACGAGTACAATCCGACAATGCCACTATGGTGGCATACTTAAATCAC
Organism: Crinia signifera; assembly: GCF_055691185.1. NCBI lineage: Eukaryota > Metazoa > Chordata > Amphibia > Anura > Myobatrachidae > Crinia > Crinia signifera. The sequence goes on along the minus strand of NC_139217.1, from coordinate 206,964,282 downwards.
CAGGGCGGTACTCGGAGCAAGATGGCGATGGCAGAGATTGTGAGAATCTTCACCTGGGCGGAGGTTCAGTTTCCAGCACTGTCATACGTTTTCACTCCGGGGATCCGGATTGTGGAGGCGGACTATCTCAGCAGGGCGGACCTGCTGGAGGGGGTAGACAGATGGGGACTGCCAGACATAGATCTTATGGCGTCCAGGACCAATTGTCAAGTGCCGAGATTTTGTTCCCGGTCAAGGGATCCGTTGGCTTGGGCGGTGGATGCCATGACAATTCCTTGGTCTTTCAATCTGGTCTACATCTTCCCTCTGTTCCCAGTGATCTCGAGGGTGTTGAAGAGGATAAAGAACCAGAGAGTATCGGCCATTCTGGTTGCACCAGATTGGCCCAGGAGGTCATGGTACTCAGACATACTGAGATTATCTACGGAATCGTGGTGACTTGCTAAGCCAAGGACCGTTTCTGCACCAGGACCTAGCTCGTCTAAATTTGACGGCATGGCGTATGAATCCTCCTTGTTGAGAGAAAAAAGGGGTTTTCAGAAGAGGTCATACAGACCATGCTAAGGGCCAGAAAACCGGTGTCTGCGGCCAATTACCACAGGGTGTGGAGGATCTACATCAGATGGTGTGAAAGGCAGAGAGTTCATACCTCCAGGTTTAAGGTAGCGAGGCTACTGGAGTTCCTACAGGATGGCCTGTCGTCGGGGTTAAGTTTGCAGTCTCTGAAGGTGCAAATTTCGTCACTTTCCATTTTCTTTCAAAAGAGAGTGGCTCTGCTGCCGGAGGTACAAACGTTTTTGCAGGGTGTGGCCAGGATTAAGCCTCCTTACAGGCAGCCGGTTGCACCATGGGACTTGTCTCTTGTTCTGTCCATGCTGCAGAAACCTCCTTTCGAGCCACTGAGATCGGCTGATCTCAAGTACCTTACCTGGAAGCTTACTTTTTTATTGGCCATTGCTTCGGCTAGGCGTGTGTCAGAATTGGGTGCCTTGTCTTGCAAGTCACCATTTTTGATTTTTCACGATGACAGGGCGGTGCTCAGGACAGTACCAAAATTTTTACCTAAAGTGGTTTCCTCTTTTCATTTGAATCAGGACATTGTGCTCCAGTTTTTCCCCCGTCTGAGGGAAAGAGGAATAGGGACAGTTTGAAAAAGTTGGATGTGGTTCGCGCATTGCGAATCTATATCAGTAGAGTAAAGGATGTTCGCAAATCAGATTTGCTGTTGGTTTTGTACAAAGTACATAAGATTGGGTGGCCTGCTTCAAATCAGACTATAGCCCGCTGGTTGAGATCAACTATTGCGTTTGCCTACTGTAAGGCAGGTAGGCCTGTGCCATCTCGCATAAACGCCCATACTACAAGGTCAGTTGCTTCTTCATGGGCGGTGAGGCATGGGGCCACAGCTGAGCAGCTGTGCAGGGCAGCCACCTGGTCCTCTGTTCACACCTTTTACAAAATTCTACAGGTTTCATGAGTTTGTTTCGGAGGACGCTTCATTTGGACGGGCAGTGATGAGAACTGGCAGTCTGAGTGTACCCTCCCAAAGGACTGCTCGTGAAAGTCCCATTGTGAGCTGTGTCACCGGACTGGACGAAAGAGAAAAGGGGATTTAAGAACTTACCGTTCAAACCCCTTTCTCTGAGTCCAGTCCGGTGACACAGCGATCCCTCCCTAACGCTCAGTAATTTGTACCGTTCATGGTTGCCATGTTATGTGTTATAAGTCGCATATATGATGTTCAGGCATTGTACTGAGTTGTGTATCCTAGTGTGCTGTTGAAGTTTAACTGAGGCATTATGGGATGCAGTAGGGAGGAGCCTGCTCCCAAAGAATTAGAAGCATAGGTGCCTGGGTCCTGGCGGACCCTCCTACATCCCATCGTGAGCTGTGTCACCGGACTGGACTCAGAGAAAGGGGTTTGAATGGTAAGTTCTTACAAAAATCCCCTTATTATAAATACTGTGCATTAACTCTTAACGAACAGTAGTGTAAGATTAAATAGAAATCTTCCTTTTCAATTTACTGGTTAAACACTATTAATGTAGTGTCGCCTCTGGCCTCCAGGTGTCACTATAACCCTGCTACTGTATATACAGCAATGGGGCGATTGTCCTACCATAACCACAAAGTGTGTGAATGCAGTAAAACCTATTCCTGCCAGTCAGTGCTGCTGATGAGTCACCTGCATTAATGTTATTTATATAAGCGCTAACATTATATGCATTGGTACTTATATGTTAGTTGGGCGCCCAATTAGCATACGTAAGGTAACTTAGGAATATCGCATTGCATGGGCCATTTTAAGGGCGATGCAATGCGATTTTCCTATGTAATTTATTCACTGCTCTCTTAGCCCCGGGGGATCGCATCGCACCTCCCGTAAAATCGCATGCGATTTTATAGGGTGTACGATGCCATTACATTAGCTATACAATAGCATTGTATGACATACAATGAGGTTTTAGGCACCCCACCCCCCCACTATCCACACCACCCCGAAGCGTGGCGAGCGCAGCGGTACGTGTCCTCCGACCTTTTCATACCACCACTAGCCACGTCGGCGTTGAGTTGATTTTATATAGTGTGTCGAGCACAGCGAGTCACCGATCCCGAAGCGCGGCGAGCACATGCGGATTACTTTACATATATTCCGCGTCCACTCGCCACGATTCGGGCTCGACGTGGATAGTGGGGGTATGAAAAGGTCGGAGGATGCGTTCCGCCGCCGCTCGCCACGCTTCGGGGTGGCGTGGATAGTGGTGGGGTGCCTAAAACATCATTGTATATCATACAATGATATTATTGTGTAGCTCATTTAATGGCATTGCACACCCTATAAAATTGCATGCGATTTTGCGGTAGATGTGATCCCCCGGGGCTAAGAGAGCAGTGAATAAATTACATAGGAGCATTGCACCGCACGGCCCTTAAAATGGCCCATGCGATGCGATTTTCCTACGCAGAATAGCCCACTAAGCAAATAGCTTAGTGGGTGCCCAACTAACATATAAGTACCTATGCATTATATTACATTTGCATTAGTCCCCCCTGGAGTCACTTACAGTATAAATTAGTGTAGGATTCGCTGATTTGAATTCTCCTATCCTGGTAACTATGAAGTGAGTTACGTTTGGAATTTATGTTTTTAGTTTGAGTTAGACCCCAGGGACCCTGGTGGTTGAATAGATTTATCCAGCGTGCTGTATATTAATCCACGGGGTGATAGCGATGAGCTATCGCTATGGCGGATCAATCTGGTGAGATCGCTTAGAAAATGCCCAGGGATTGCAACGTGTGTAGGCACCATTAGGGTACATTATGCTTTCTATAGATTTTATGATCAATTGATGCTGTTTTGCGGTGTTATTTTTAAAAAATTTTAATCATTGTAACGCAGATCAGACCGTTCTTCACATTATAGCAATCCTTCCAGAAAGAAATACCAATCAGTGACGCAGAAGCATTTTACCTTGAAAACGTGAGCTTGCATTCCAATGTACGTCCGCTACTTGTGAGTTGTGTCATTGCTGGTATGTAGCAGCAGTACTGCGAGTGAGGGAGCGACGTGCTTTGGGGAAAGGTTCATACATGTGTTAGGCACACGTTCTCTTCTGGAACCAAAATATGACAAACTTATTAAACTCCTGATTGATTGCGCTCCTGTTGTTCCAAATCCATTCCAATCTGTTCTGTTACCATTGTCGGATGCTGCTAAGGGACGTCTGTTTCCCCATTGGCTGCGTTCTCGTTTTGTTTATTTAATTCACACCCGTTGCGTTTTATTAATAGGGCGTTTGCATATTTTCTACATTTCTTTTGTGAGTTGTAATTGCACTGAATGTTTTAATTGAGCTCGCAGATCAGATTGTAGATCTTTTCCCATACACTGCAGATCATTTCTCCATCGTTATTATGATGAAAATCTGCCGCAAGCTAACTCCCTTCCGCAGTCTAAGGTTCCAGACCATCGAATTCCAGATAATCGGTGGTGTGCTACGTGAAAGTCTTCCAAAATAGAATCTGCACTTTGGGAAAAAAATAAAAAATTATCATTTTAAATTTTATTTATTTTTTTATAATTTTTATATTGACTGCATTAGATGCTGCCCCATTTCCACAGGGCATATGCAACTGCCCCCCCCACCCACCCCCCAATCAGCTCTGCTTTTAGAAGATAAGCTTTAAATGTTCAATCAAGCTATCCCATAAATTGTTTGTTTCTGCAGAGTGGTGCGCTATAGTCCTAAAAATGGAAAAGAGAGTGTCTGAAGCCAGTGTTAACCGCAGGAAGTCCAACAATCCTCAGCAGGTGTCTGCAGCCTCGGCTGGTACATCTCAGAGTAAGAGAAAGCGTCTTTTTTATATATTTTTTTTGTAAGGAATAAATAACGAAAGCTAAAGGAGATGCGTGGGACTGAGCTTGCTGTGGTGACCAGTAATGTGTCCAACGCTTGTCCACAGAATGTTCGCTGCATTTATTGTATTGGATAACGGGTTACAGAAGTCCAAAAAGGGGAGACTGTTAAACTCTGTTCTTTGTCTTCTATCTAATTTAAACCAGACACGAGCCAGAGAGTGCCATTGCCCATACGGAGGTTTTACCGCCCAGGTACTCGGGCACTGATGGAAATACGCAAGTACCAGAAATCAACGAAGCTGCTGATCAGGAAGGCCCCGTTCTACCGCCTGGTGAGATGGTGTTGCCTGTTCTGCATCTAACAGTTTCCCCTACTCTGTGCTCTGCTAGTAATGTCTGCTTTTTCTGTTTTAGGTGAGAGAGGTCTGCCTGGAGTATTCCCACGGAGTGCCGTTCAGCTGGCAAAGCCAAGCGCTGATGGCATTGCAGGAGGTAAGGCTTCTTAGCGGCATAAACGCTCGCTGTATTCTGTTTGGGGTAATCTTAGAATTATGTATTGTACTAAGATCTGATGCGGCCATGTATACCTCACCCATATCCTGGCCGTGTTCTGCTCTGTATATCCCATCACGTGTCACTAGAATCAGCGCTAATGCTCGATCTCCATCATAGCCATCGGTTGCGATTCGGAATGGTTTAAAGCACCAGCCAACAAGCTGAAACTTAAGCAGGCTGGCCGTCTGCTTCAAACACCTGAGTATAACAGGGATCTGCAATGCCTTCAAGCGGCGTGCCCATGTTTTGCAGAACAGAGTCGAGTTTCACCCTCTAAACATTGCAGCATGTCGGCAATCCTGCAGCCAATGGGGGGGCTCTGAGCGACATCCCAGGATTGGGTCTGTGTGCAAATAGGCACATAGTATATCCCGTACAGGCCACTTACTGATGACTTCAGTGGGCATGATGCCCGTGTTTAGCCCCAGTGCAGTCTCACTGTACCAGACAACTCCTATTACGCAGTCCCCGCTCTCTGATCTTTATCACATCATACACCACTATAATTAGAATTCCCAGCTCAGCTCCGAGCTCATTAGACAGACACGCATTACACAGCGACCTTTCTCAAGGCATAAAGGAATGTTCAAAACCAATACTCCTGATAACACTGGAAAAAGGTTGGTTTCCTACCAGAAGGTAGGAGGTGGACGACAGAGAAGGAGTGCCTTGTGATCCAAGCAGCTCACACCAAGGAAGGTCAGTTCCTTGAAAACAAACGTGAGGAAAAAGAAAAGGGTAGTGGAGCGCTAGGTTGGTATTAGAAAAAAATTCTTAGTTTGAGTATGGTCAATTGGGTATCACAATTAGTAAAATTTATTCAACACTGATAAACATAGTAAAAATGGTTGATACATTTAGACACATGAAGAGGTTATAAATGAATACATTAAATCAGCACATATAAAAAAGAATTTAAGAATAGTTGGCCTGAGCACTATACTTATGCATTCTCCCGCTTGCCAAATGTCCTGAGCCAGTCCGTCCTGTAGTTTAACTGGAGATTGTGGAGGCTGGGTGTCCATATACCATGCTGGGAATTCGATGCCGCTGTGTAGGATGTCGCTGTCTGGATGTTGTATAGACAGATGCACAGGCTGAAGGTAGGCTTCCCAATGAGTATGCTGGTGGTGGTATCCCAAGGCTCTCTTCCAGTGGGTGAAGAACGGATGGAAAATTAATCCGAATATAAAGGCTGGGCAAGATATGGTTTTGGGAGTGTCCCGCAATAGAGCTCAGAGTCCAAACTGACAGTATCCTGACGCGTTTCGTTACCTAGGCTGGTAACTTTATCAAAGGAGAGTCTCCTTTGATAAAGTTACCAGCCTAGGTAACGAAACGTCCCTCTATTGTGAGATTTCTCGCAGTTCCCTGCTGCAAACTGGAAGCGGGATAAGGGGGGCAGGATAGGCAGGTTCCGGAAACGGGGGTGTTTTCTGAGAGCTCCCAGATCTGGATCTTCCAGCACAGATTTCCTGGCCTCTGCTACAGAACAGCTTGGGCCAATATGACCAGCCTCGGGCTCCCTCAGATTGACCATGTTTTTGTGCAGTGATCCGTTGCAGCAGTGGATCACAGAAGTCGGCAGGAGGTGTTTATTGACACAAGGGGTGAGATTTAATAGGATGAGAGATTCAGAAAGTGAGAGATTTGGTAAGAAATCTCCAGCTTTTTTTAAAGCGCCAATCATTTACACTGCAGAACCAGTTTCATTTTGCCGTGTAAATGATTGCCGCTTTTAAAAAAAATGGAGATTTCTTACCAAATCTCTCACCCTTTTAAATTTCACCCAAGATACCTCCTACAGCAATACAATTAGTATTCTCTAAAATGCACAATCGAGGAAATTACACAATGAAGATAAAGGCGCAAAGCTGAGGTAAAAAAGTAGCAACACAAAGTGCAAGTACGCACCACTGGGATTGGGCTGTACGTATGAGGGCATATCTGTGTGAATGAATGATTAATAGTGGCCTACAGAATTTATGGGGAAGAAAGATCTGTTTGCTCTGTTTGACCATGTATTGCCTCTCAAATTATCTGTCTGTAACTATTTTTTCCTATCTATGAATCGTATTTGTGATAAGGGCCTAATTCATCATGAATCGCTAATCTGAGAAGTAGGTATCCGCCACCCATGAAGAGGAAACACCCGGTTACTGCTCCCCCCCCCCCCCCCCCAAATCTATATGCCAGGACAGGGCCAACCTGTGGCTCTCCAGATGTTGTGAAACTACAAATCCCAGCATGCCTTGCCACAGTTTTAATACTCCCTTATAGCAAAACTGTGGCAAGGCATGATGGGATTTGTAGTTTGACAACATCTGGAGAGCCACAGGTTGGCCAGGACTGTACGCAAATTCCGGAACATGGAAGAGACTAATCTGTGACTGACACAGGCTGAACAAGGCCAGTGCTGTTGTCACAGACCTGCATTTTTTTTTTCGGACCCATCCAGAAATAGTCTGGTTTCCACCCCAAAACAGCAGCTTACCGACGGTCAATATCCAGCTGCATTGTGTTTACGATCTATACGTGTTTTCTGACGCTATTTTTCCTTGCGCATTGTGTGCGGTCTAAATGCGCAATCACTCTGCTTTGTGAATAAATAGCGATTCATACTGACTTAAGCCCAAAGTTCCTTTTCCTGTGTAAACCTCCGGTTTCAGTGTAACATCTCTTTCTTAGGCAGCTGAGGCCTACCTGGTGTGGCTTTTCGAAGACGCTTACCTGTTCAGTGTCCATGCACACAGGGTCACGCTGCACGTGAAGGACATTAAGCTCGCACGGCGAATTAGAGGGGGCCAACTCGGACTCGGATGTTGAAGTTTTCCGTTTCACGTTTGTTTTCGTTGGTATTTTATTCCCAGTTTTTTTTTTTCAAATTCTGTTTATTTCAGACATATGCCAAATGAAACAATAGTGAACATGAGTAATAAAATATTACAATGTATGATATCAATTCTAACCAAGTTGTACATATTTATACTTGAGTTTCGCAGGCATGGGGTTCGAGTAACTTGATGAAGAGGCCTGCCTCTAAATCTCGTAAGCCCGCCTTGTTAGATTAGCATTTTGTCTGACATTTTCTTTATACATAACATTAAACGAATAACTTTAACTTAATATAAGAGTTTTTTTCTATGGGGTGGGGGGGGAGAGGGGGAGAGATAGGGATAGGGGGGGGGGTGTTCAGCATCACGTTTCGTACATTATATATGGGAAATGTAATTATCTAGCTCCTTCTGGACGGATTTCCAGTGTTTTGTAGATAGCTTCTTTCAGTATTTGTGGGCGACTATCTATAAATGGTCTCCACACCTGGTAAAATCTTGATGAAGATACCTATGGGTGTTTTATCACATCATATTTGTCATAAAACATATACTTCAACAGCAGCGATTCCACCTCTGCTACCTTTGGAATATGTGGTGTGATCCATGAGTTTAGAATCACTTTCTTAGCCACTGTGACTATCAGGGTAATTAGGGGCAACAGATGTGAGTTCGCTGGTGTGATGTTCCAACTCTCAAAATTAGCAAACAGCATGGGGATGGGATCTAGCTGCAGTCCGATATTAAAGTTAAGTTTGATGAAATACAACAATTTATACCAGAATTTTTGTATATGTCTGCAGGACCAAAAGTTGTGAAAAAAGGAGCCCACTCCTGTTTTGCACTTCAAGGACAAAATGACTCCTCTGCTGTTGTGAGATGTAAGCCCTATGAACAAACTTCACGTGTACCTCCTGAAGGATGGAGGATCTTAATATTTTCAACGTTTTATGATAATGTTTAAATATAGTTTCACAGTTTTCCAATAAAGGGATATCTTTTAACCACTTGTTTGTGACTTCTTTCCATACTCGTTCAGCAGGTAAGGATGAGAGTTGGTCATAAATGTATTTATTCTTGAACGTCCCTGTCTGAAATTTACTAACAGAGCTATTCAGTTTCATATACCTCGTGGTTTGTATATCAGGCTTGGGTAGCGAAAGTGCATAGTGCCTTAGCTGGAGGAGTGAAAAGGAGCCGCTCAAAGGCAAACCGAACATTTTCTGCAGTTCAGATATGGAATATACCTTTCCTCCAGGGTCAAATACCTGCGTCATCTTCCTTAGTCCTTTATGTTTGAGCCTGTAAAAAATAGAACTATCCACCCCTGGGGTAAACATAGGGTTACCCCAGATGGGGATCCATGGGGACGTTTGAGGGTCCAGTCCAAGTGAGCGGGAGACAGACCACCAAGCCTTGTATGTGTCTAGAAAGAGAGGGTTGTTGAAGATGTGCGGGGGGATTTGTGTGCGGGGGACATGTAGGAGGGCTCCAGGAGAGTATGGTGTGAACATGGCACAGTCCACTGCGGAATCCGAGAAAGTATCTATCTCTACTAGCCAACCTAGGGCAAAGCGGCAAAGCAGGGATTTGGTGTATTGATGTAGGTCTGGCACATTGAGACCGCCCAAAGCCTTGGGCAGGTGTAATTTGTGTAATGCAATTTTTGCTTTTTTCTTATTCCATAGGAACTGCGCCATGCGTGAGTTTAGTTTTTGGATGTCTTTATTTGTCAGTTTGATTGGCAGCATCTGTATAACGTACATTAATTTGGGCAGAATCATTGATTTTATGACCTCCACCCTCCCCAGCAGGGAGAGTGGGAGGTCGGTCCATGTATCCATGGATTTGGAGAGGTTGTTAATCAGTGATGTGTAGTTTAAATTATATAGATTTGAAATGTGTGCTGGGATTTGTATGCCTAGATATTTTAGTTGTGTGGATTTACATTTAATAACCTGGAGGTCGTCTCTATCTGAGAAGAGTGGAGGGGGGCCTTTTAATATCATCAGTTCGGACTTGTGTACATTTATTTTATAGCCTGAAAAAGAGCTAAATTGCTGAATTATTGAAAAGGCTGTTGGCAGGGAATGTTCAGGGGAGGACAGGAACCACAACATGTTGTCTGCGAATAAAGAAACTCTAAGGTCTACCTGTCCAATTGGGATACCGCTGAATAAGGGAGACTGACGCAAAGCTATAGCTAGTGGTTCTAGAGCTAATGCGAAGAGTAGGGGTGAAAGCGGGCATCCTTGTCTGGTTCCTCTTAAGATGGGGAAGGGGTTTGACAAGGTGCCGTTGCACATGATCCTAGAGGTAGAGTTACGATATAATGTTTCTAAAAGTTCCATAAATTTAGTGGGAAAGGAAAATTTCTTTAATACTTTAATACCATGTCGAACGCCTTTTCCGCGTCCAGCGATAATATCGCTAGGGAGGCGCCCGACACGGCCAACTGGGATTGATACAACACCGATAGCACCTTTCTAATGTTTGTGACTGGGTTTTTTCCTTTTACAAATCCTGTCTGGTCAGGGTGTATTAGGGACGGTAGGAGGTGTTTCAGCCTTTCAGCAATCATTTTTGTTAAAAGTTTATAGTCGATATCGAGAAGCGATATCGGCCTATATGACCCAGGATCTGAGAGATCTCTTCCTGGTTTTGGGAGTATTTTAATCGTGGTTGAGTTGAAGTAGGGCGGGGCGGTATTTGTAGTGAGGATGGAATTGTAAAATTTGACCAATATAGGGGCTATTTTAGGAGCAAGTGTCTTGTAATATTCGGACGTCAGGCCGTCCGGACCAGGGGCCTTTCCTGGTTTTAGGCTCGAAATGGCAGATTGAACTTCCGATAAGGAAAATTCTCGGGTAAGTGATTCTGCTGATAGTTGTGAAAGTTGGGGTGTAGGTAGGTCTCTCCAAAATTCATCAGCTTGACTTTTGTCGCTGGTAGGGGCTGAGTATAGGGAGCTATAAAAGTCATTTAGTGTTTCTGCTATTTGAGCATTAGTTTTGGTAATGGTTCCATCTTTTTGTTTAAGTGGGTGTATAATTGTTGTGGAGTTGTGTCCTTTTAGGAGATTTGAGAGTAATTTGCTAGATTTAATTCCATATTTGTGGAATTTTGCATTATTGGTGAATGTATATAGGGATTTGGATTTAACAAATAATCCCTCAAAGGAATCTTTGGCTTGTTGGTAGTTTAGCTTTGTAGAGGGGGATGGAGATTGTTTAAATTCAAGAAATTTTGCGGTGAGGGTTTATTGTGCTTGGGAGAATTCTTTAGCAAGTGTTTTTTTTTTATGTGATGTATGGGATATTATTGCTCCGCGCAGGACTGCTTTTGAGGCCTGCCAAAAGAGTGTGGGGTTTGTGTCCGCTGTGTCTTTATTGTCATCTGCATAGTTGTCCCATGCCTGTAAGATGTTCTGTTTTAGAGAGTCTGAAGCTGCTAATGAAGACGGGCAGCGCCAATTTATACATGTGCTCTTCTCTGGGGATAATTTGAGTTTTAACCATATGATCGCATGGTCTGATAACGATATTGGTTCTATCTGGGGTACCAGTATCTTGGGGGGGAGGCTAGATGAGGTCAAGATATAATCTATATCGTCCCTTTTGCAGCTGAGAGACATGTGTAATCTCGGTCAGTGGGGTGGAACAGTCTCCACATATCGAGTAGGTGTAATTTTTCTGCTAGGGTAGGTATACCTAGTCTAGGGAGCTTCCTGTTAGAGGGGGATTGTCTATCTAAGGTAGGATGTGATGTCAGGTTAAAGTCTCCGCAAAGCACAATAGAGAGGTGCATATAGGGGGTGAGGATTTTCAGAATGTTTTGGAAGAATGATTTAGAGTAGGTGTTGGGGGCGTATATGTTAAGTATAATGAATTGTGTTTGTGCCATAGTTATACGGCAGAGAGTGTACCTGCCTTCTGGGTCAGATAGAAGTGTTTCGGCTGTCATTGGGGTCTGTCTCCTACCCAGGACCACGACTCCTCTTGCTTTGGAGTTGTAAGGAGCTGATGAGAGGATTTGCCACTGGAGGATCTGAAGCTTTGCAGTTTCGGCTTGTGTCAGATGGGTCTCCTGCAGACATACAACATCGAGATGTAATTTATTCAAGTACATTAAAATTTGTTTACGTTTTTGTGGGGAGTTAATCCCACCCACATTCCAACTACCAATTGAAATATCTGACATCACGGTACATAAAAGGTGGTAAACTTGATAAGAAGCATAGTTACTACACAGACATATCTTTGAAACTCGTCTGGACGGTACGGTGGTGCTGAAGGGTAAAGAAGAGGGAGGGGGGAAGGGGGTAGAAGTCTAGTTATAATGTGACTTCCAAGCAATAAGTAGAATAACCTACACATCTTTGCAGACATGTAAACATAACAGGGAGGATATGCTCCTTAACCAATAAGCCAACCGCTTATGAAGAAGAGAAAACCGAGGTTTTCTTGCGCATTGCGCCCGCCACAGGCTCTATATATATATATATATATATATATTTTTTTTTTATATTAAATGGGGGGAGGGGGGGGAGAGAGGGGTAGAGCTGGAGTGGGTACGACAATGTGCATATAACAGTGAATTATTGCTTTCCAGAACACATTTTAAAGCTAAAAATGTTATACACTAAACCATTAACTTGTGTGCCTGGGATTTTTCTGTCTAATTTGAAATCGCCAGGGTATAGACATGAATATGCCTGGCTGGTACTGAGGCACTGTGTGTCTCCAGCGTCAACTTAGGCAGGGGACAGTCCAGATCTCTGTTGCTGTCATAGGAGTATTAAAGTGTAGCTGTCCCGTAATGTCCCTTTGTAGACTGAAATGGGTATGGGGAAATCTTGGTGCTTGCGAGTGTTCCAGGTATCAGGGGTCGTCCGCCCAGCCCGAAGCATGTTGTGATGCTGCGCCAGATTCTTTAAGGTATGCCTCGGCGTCCATGTGGGAGGTAAAATCTTTATAGGTGTTTCCCTCGAATATGCGAAGTCTCGCTGGGTAAAGCATCGCGAATTTTGTGCCGTCCTGATTTAGTTTAGAACATATCGGGGCAAAGTCTCTGCGGGATTTTGAAAGTTCCGCCGAATAGTCTTGAAAAATCAAGATTTTGTTTCCTTGCCAGGTGATATCCCTCATTCTTTTTGAAGTGGACCATATTAGTTCTTTATGCAAAAAGTTCAGGGGTTTAAATATCACAGCCCTGGGTCTGGCTCCCTCTTGTGGCCGCATAGATCCCAAACGGTGTGCACGTTCTATAACAAGGTCTGTGCATCTATCAGAGATTTGTAGTAATTCAGGCAGGGTTATCCGTATAAAATCAAAGAGTTCCTGTCCTTTCACTGCCTCAGGGAGTCCTATGATCCTGAGGTTACACCTCCTGGATCTATTCTCGAGATCTTGGACCTTGTTATGCAGGTAGCTTATTTCTTTTGTGGCTGTTTGCAAGGATTGTTTAAGCTCTACTATGTCGTCTGTTCGTTAGCCAGCATTCTCTGTTGGAGCTGGTCAATCTGCTTATTAATGGAGGCTGTCTGTATTTCCAGCAGGGGGCCTATTGCTGATCTTATTGCCTCGACCATGTCTCTATATGTGACAGGGGAGGTGGGCGCAGGGAGAGACCGGTCTTGGTCAGTGTACTCACTGCGTGGGTTTAATTCCTCCGTTGTTTGTATGGGTGCTGTGGGAGAGAGATGTCCCCTGGAGTGTGCGCCGGTATGTGCGCTGGGTCATGCTGGGGCAGCGCAACGCGTCGCGGCCTCCGCCGCCATCTTGGCTTCCTGAGCCTGGCGTTCTTTCTCCTTATTTTTCTTCGCGGCTGGAGCTGGCATAGCGCTGAGATAGCGCTTCATGCATGGGGGAAGTCAGCGGATGTTAGCGGTCGTGGCGGGCTGGTGCTGGGAGGCTGTGTGCCGGATTCGGGAGCGGTATAGCGGCTTTGGCAGCGGAGCAGTCCTTCCCTAGTACCGCTTCATAGGAGGGCGGAAGCGGAAGTCTCTTATTCCCAGTTTTATACACCGTTGGAGGAGGTAATGTCACACGTAGCCGCGACGGAGCGCGGCGGGTACAGTACTCACCCGTCCGCGCCCGCCGCCGGCTAGCGTGTGCAGGCTCCGGTCTGCGGTGTGCGGGTAGCGGCAGCTCTGGGTAGGGATGGCAGCAGGGGAGTGTCGGGTAGCGGTGTCTTTGCAGATAGTGGTGCCGGGAGGCCGGCGTCGCCATCTTGGTTGAGGGCAGGAGACAGATTGGCCCAGAGTGGAGGTTCCCTCCTCATCCTGCGCTGACAGCCAATGGCAGCCATCCCCTGGGGATATAAGGGATCTGCCTAGGCTGTTCAGTGTCAGTGCAATGAGTCTTTGGAGTCATTCACAACTCCTAGCTGATTCCCGGATCCTGGCTCTTTCTCTCCTGACTCTGGTGCCTTGCTCCCTGCATCTTGCTACAAGGAAGTTTTCTCCTGACACCAATGCTGCAAGTCCTACCTAGTGCTTGTTCCTGCTTGTGTCCCAGAATTACCCTGCTCAGCTTTCCGCTGCCCTCCTTCATACAACTCATTCATTCCATCATCTTTCAGTCATCCGGATCCATTTCTTCTGTCATCAAATCAACCTCTTTCCGGATCTTCCTCTATGTACTCTGGCTCTTCAAGTACACGTTTCCAGATTTACCTGCTCGTTATTAATATTGTGCTGGACTCTATTTAATTTATCCCAACTGTCACTTAAAGAAGTATTTGAGTGAAGTTTATCATTTATGAAATCAGTTATTAAACCTGCACGTTTCAATCCTACTCCTCCTGGTCCGTCTCCGGCTTCTGTGCACCACACGACTCCATCCAGCCCTTTAGCCGTGACAGGTAATTTATGACCTCAGATAATCCTGTTGCAGAGCACGGACATTAAAGCTCTGGGTTTTTGTCACATTGACATGGAAGTTGACTGTTATTCTGCAAATTTATATGGTTATTACTTGTTTTATTTAACCTGTCAATAAAAATGTTTTAAAAAAAATAAAAGTATATAGAAAGAAGCAATGAAGCATAATCTTATGAAGCATCTCCCTTGTGTATCAACATTTTAAATGCTTATGTCTGAACATAATCGTCCATCAGCCCCCCTACATAGAAACGATATCCGAATGATAGGTTGACATTTGAAAATGTCAAGATAAGTTTTTCACAATTTTTTTAATTTTTTTTTCCTTTTGATGGGACTTTTCCCATGCCCGAAGCACGCCCCGTGAAATGATTGGGGTCCATGTTGACAAGTGTTGACATTGACACTAATAAGTTGTGAAAAACTCACATCGACTTTTTAATGTCAACCTTTGGTTTACATTGCCATTGCACCTGTCGATATATTGACTTTTGACCGAGACACTATAGACCTTTTGATTCACACCCCATAGAAACCTAGAATGTAATGGCAGATCAGAACCACTTGTCCCATCTAGTCTGCCCATGTATGCATTTAAGGTGGCCATCCACTTATGGGATTTGGCCCGATTTCCCCCAAATGCTACTGAGCCGCCCGAGAAATTCGGTCAAGTGGCCAAGTCGCGTGTGTTTGACATTGGATTCGAACCGAAGCCACGTGCACCTCGAATCTGGAGATTGAACCTTCTGCTCCCATAAGATAAATTGGAATTGCTGCCTTCAGTGCACGTCGCGGCTTCATCTGATTTATCGCATCAAATGTCCCTTGAATTCCCCCCAACAGCTCACCGCGAGTCCTTCAGTGCTATAGATTGTAAGCGTACGAGCAGGGCCCTCCTACCTTTATGTCGGTTTGTTTCTACCCAGTTTCTATAATCACTGTTGTTTCCTATTGTGAAGCGCAACGGAATCTGCTGCTCTATATAATAAACTGTAAATAAAATATATACGTGAGATAAAACGCCAAATCGGATGAAGGGATGCTGGGGAGGTTAAGGGAAAATCAGGTCCGACTTGTGCCTCAGACAAGTCAGGCTGGTGTATGAGGGACTAATGTACTTTATTTTGGGCTTCCAAGACTAGAGTGCACATTTCCTAACATTTAAAAATGACTATACAGGTTCATCTGTCAGTAAATGTGTGCTTTTAACCCGGATGACCAACTGGATATGGTCAGTAGGTCGACACGGCTTAGGTTGACACATGAAATACTGTAGGTCAACATGGCTAAGGCCAGCAGGTCCACACAAGCATTGGGTAAGGAAGGTCAACAGTCAAAACATGAGTTTATCAAGTTTTTTTTATTTTTAACCGACATGTGCCGACAGGCTGTATATTATACCCTACCATCCACTAGGGCGGGGCGGGAGAATATAATAGTGTGCTGGGTGCAGCGGTACACTGATACCATGTTAATGTCCTCTTATGTAGAAATTCTGGTTAAAAAAAGTCTTTCTCATGCTTTAACAGTCTCTCCAGGATCCTGATGACTCACCAGCCCATCATTTCCTGACCAGCTCCAGCTCATTTGTGTCTACCCAGCCACCTTCAGTCTCTCCAGCTGCCTGGTGATTCACCAGCTCCCTTGTGTCTCTCCAGCCCCCTTCTGTATCTTCAGCCCTCCATTGACTCACCAGCTCCAGCTACCTTGTGTCTCTCCAGTCTACTTCTGTAAATTCAGTGCCCAATAACCTGTGTAGTTCATTGGTGACCCCGTGTAATGGGGCAGTGTGGTAAGCCTAGCTAAAGATGGCATTGCCCACAATGTGCAAGTTCCATAATGTATTGCATTCAACAGATCTGTGTATAAGCAGTTTGGCCAAACCTCCATTAGCTGTGTTCTTGGAGGTTTGAACGCAAAACCGGCCTCGATGCTTCCAGCCCCCGATGCCATTATAATTACCATCCAATGCCATATCCTATGTCACATCGACCATTCCGGGAGGTTAGGCAGCCCTGCATTATGAAGCTTGATAAATCTTGCCCTAAGGGGTAAATTTACTAAAATTCGAAAAATTAAAAGAGGTGATGTTGCCAATCGTAACCCATCAGAGTATGTCTATCATTTTGTAGGATGCAATACAGAAATGATAGACAGATACAGTAGGTTGCTAGGGACAACATCACTTTTTTTAATATTTGGAAGATTTACCAAACTTACCACGCAAACTAAATGCATGCTGCAATACTACAACCATCACGTGCAGCGAGGGTGTCGTCTCTCACAACCCCCAAATTCCAACGAGGCTGAAGTTGGCTTCTTAATCACTTCTTATTGGAGCTCCAGCTTCTTATTCAGAACAATCACTTTTACAAGGGTTAATGAGTCTTGGACCACAAATTTTACACCAGAAATCCACACAGGGGGGTCACTTACAAATGACCCACTTGCAATTTATTTTGACCAACAAGGATTTGGGCAGTAATAGGGCAGTAAAGTGGGCATGGGTCCCAGATTTCATCATTTTGAATAAGTAGCTGGTGTCCTGCAAGGGTTAAACAGCGTTGGTCAACAAATATTACACTGAAAACCCACACAAGGGGGTCACTTACATATGACCCACTTGCCATTTCTTTTGACCAACAAGGATTTGGGCAGTAAAAGGGCAGTAAAGTGGGCATGGGTCCCAGATTTCATCATTTTGAATAAGTAGCTGGTGTCCTGTATGGGTTAAACAGCGTTGGTCAAACAGTATGACACTTGAAGTCCGCACAGGGGGGTCACTTACATATGACCCACTTGTCATTTATTTTGACCAACAAGGATTTGCGCAGTAATAGGGCAGTAAAGTGGGCATGGGTCCCAGATTTCATCATTTTGAATAAGTAGCTGGTGTCCTGCAAGGGTTAAACAGCGTTGGTCAAAAAATTTTACACTTGGAATACACACAGGGGGGTCACTTACATATGACCCACTTGCAAATTCTTTTGACCAACAAGGATTTGGGCAGAAATAGGGCACTAAAATGGGCATGGGTCCCAGATGTCATCATTTTGAATAAGTAGCTGGTGTCCTGCAAGGGTTAATCAGCGTTGGTCAAAAAATATTACACTTGGAATCCACACAGGGGGGTCACTTACATATGACCCACTTGCCATTTCTTTTGACCAACAAGGATTTGGGCAGTAATAGGGCAGTAAAGTGGGCATGGGTCCCAGATGTCATCATTTTGAATAAGTAGCTGGTGTCCTGCAAGGGTTAAACAGTGTTGGTCAAACAGTATGACACTTGAAACCTGCACAGGGGGGTCAGGTACATATGACTCACTTGCAATTTCTTTTGACCAACAAGGATTTGGGTAGAAATTGGGCACGAAACTGGGCATAGGTCCCAGATGTCATTATTTTGAATAAGTAGCTGGTGTCCTGCAAGGGTTAAACAGTGTTGGTCAAAACATATTACACTTGAAACCCACACAGGGGGTTCACCTACATATGACCCACTTGCAATTTATTTTGACCAACAAGGATTTGGGCAGAAAATGGGCCCAAAAATGGGCATGGGTCCCAGATATCATTTTGAATAAGTATCTGGTGTCCAGCAAGGTTGAAACAGCGTTGGTCAAAATTTTTTACACTTGGAATCCACATAGGGGGGGTCACTTACATATGATCCACTTGCCATTTCTTTTGACCAACAAGGATTTGGGCAGTAATAGGGCAGTAAAGTGGGCATGGGTCCCAGATTTCATCATTTTGAATAAGTAGCTGGTGTTCTGCAAGGGTTAAACAGCGTTGGTCAAACAGTATGACACTTGAAACCTGCACAGGGGGGTCAGGTACATATGACTCACTTGCAATTTCTTTTGACCAACAAGGATTTGGGTAGAAATTGGGCACGAAACTGGGCATAGGTCCCAGATGTCATTATTAGCGGGATCTTCCTTTTTTTAATTATTGTACGTGTAGTTTATTTCTGAGGTACTAGAGATGTATCATTTCCCATTTTAGTGATCTCCTTAAATTGGAATCTTCCTTGTAATATACTCCATTAGCGGATGTATAGAAACATGAGGAGAAAAGAGACATACAGTATACAATAAGGCAATACTGTATAACACTTCAATCTTTCAAAAACGATGACACATTTTGCCCATACTGTGTTAAAAATAAAATTCAGCTTATCTGATGTGTGCTACAGGTACTTGTTTGGATCCCACCAATGCCTTATGGCAAATGGGTAAAAAGCAGCATTTGTGACTAGGAAGAGGGTTTACCCTTGATACCTTATATCCATACCTTTTCTGGGCTCTCTCATTGGAGCTTAAGTGTGTGTAGCTTTCCTGAAAGGACCTAGTGTTAATCAGGTGGTTTTGCACACTGAGCCTCAACAGCAGAAGCCCTCTGACTCCTTTAGTAGGCATAATAAAATCTGCATGCACTCGCTCACTTGCTATATTGGCACAGGTGTACCCTCCTGCAAGCAGCAGCAGTAGCAGCAGATTTAAAGGAGATTTCTTCTTCTCCCTTTCCCAAGGGCGGAACTACCATAGGTGCAAGGGGTGCAGCTGCTATGGGGCCCAGAGCTTAAGGGGGCCCATCTTTGCTGTCTGAGTATATGTTTTACATACATTTATCACCATCAGTTGCTAAATAGGGGGCCCTTACAAACTTTTGCTATGGGGCCCACGATTATCTAGGTACGCCTCTGCCCTTTCCTTTATGATTTTTCTTACACAAATGTGTTGCGCTAAACTAACCAACTAATTACACATATGTACGCTGTAGCACAACAAGGCACTTTTGATCTACCAAAGTCTTCAGGAGTTATGTTATTATATCCTTAACAAGAATAGTGGTTTAATGATTTACAGCCATTTACTGCACTGATGTTTATTATATCTCCTATATTCATTGCATAACATGTTTTTCTGAACTATACTGGTAACGGTATTGCAACATTATTTCAAATTTTTGATCTCTATGTTGCCATTTGCAGTATTTCAGTGTATTCTGATTGAAATATAACAAGTGAGGTAATATCACACTACAAGCAGATTAGATATTCCCTCACAAGGTGATATTCTCGCTAGTTTGCTATCAATAGTATGTAGCTCATCTACACTAAATTATACAGTAATATAAATGCCATACTACAGATATTAACAGTAACTTTGACTGTGATATAGATTTTAAAAATTTCTTTATTGTCCTGCCTAGGAGATTTTTTTCTTGACAGGTGAGATTTGTTTTCTATGTATGTATGTAAATGGTCTTGTCTTTATAGTTGGCTCCCAATATTTTAAATTAAAACCTAATAAAAGTTAATTTTTAAATATACAATAATACTTAACAAACTAAAGTTGTGCCCCTAAAAAAGAGAGAGTTCTTTTCTTTCCTTCCTTCGTACTTGTTTGGATTCTATATGGAGAAGAGGATAGGCCTTCGGGATCCATAGGTAATGTATGTGTGAATAAATATAGTATGTAATAAAGTTATACTGTTCGTGTGTGTGATTTATTTCACTATTGGTCATGTTGTGGAACAAGACTCAGTGGGTCCTTCAATGCCCCGTATACTAGGACTTGTGGTTCTCTAAATCCCTGTATGTGGTGCAGGCTTGCTGGGACTTGTAGTTCCACAACATTACACAATAGTTTAATCTAATATTAACCATTTATCAGCCTGATGCCCACTGCCCCAGGGGCACCGGGGACAGCCCCGGCTTCAGCGGTAACTCTGGAGGGCAGGATTCCCCTATATTGGGGGGGGGGTCCCCACTCTTCCAGGATCCCAGCCCGGGCTGACCAGCTACGGGGATGAATGCCGCACCGCATCCAGGTTACCTCAATAGGACAAGTCCCTAACACTACTCTGGGACAGGTCCAGGGCACAGGGCCCCCCAGGCCTGCCCAGCAGAACCACCCCATGGCATCACATTAGTGTGAAATTAAAGTGATAGTAAAAGGGATAGGGGAAATTATATGTGATAGGACTTACCTAGGTAAGAAGTAATAATAAATGTGAAGGGTGCTACATATATATTAAACAAACTAAAAGGGTGATTGAAAGTATACGATATGATGCCAAGGAGCAGCCCAGCAACAGCAGCCCAAAGAGCCCAGCGCCCCAAACACAGTCCCACAGACTAACACTCAGCATATATGTATAGTAGGACTTACCCTCATAGTGCCAAGCTGAGGTGTGCAGTCTTGAATGTTGGGACTTCAACCTATTTAAAATCAATCTGGGACAAGTGGGTGGGGTGCTAGTTAAGGAGGAAGGCGTCTCTAGTACCTTCCAGTGTGTATGAATACACAATATATAGTACATAGGGGGAGGGGCCCTAAACTGCACACCCTGGACATATGAGGTGCTACCTGCTGAGACTTGTAGTGCAGCAAGCAGGAGGAGGAGTTTGCAGGTGCACACTAAATATATATGCTAAACCTTTTAATATCTTGCTATATTGCATTTGAGGTTATTAGCATAGTAATGGCCATTAGTATGGGCTTGTCCACCGCATCCAGGTTACCTCAATAGGACAAGTCCCTAACACTACTCTGGGACAGGTCCAGGGCACAGGGCCCCCCAGGCCTGCCCAGCAGAACCACCCCATGGCATCACATTAGTGTGAAATTAAAGTGATAGTAAAAGGGATAGGGGAAATTATATGTGATAGGACTTACCTAGGTAAGAAGTAATAATAAATGTGAAGGGTGCTACGTATATATTAAACAAACTAAAGGGGTGATTGAAAGTATACGATATGATGCCATGGAGCAGCCCAGCAACAGCAGCCCAAAGAGCCCAGCACCCCAAACACAGTCCCACAAACTAACACTCAGCATATATGTATAGTAGGACTTACCCTCATAGTGCCAAGCTGAGGTGTGCAGTCTTGAATGTTGGGACTTCAACCTATTTAAAATCAATCTGGGACAGGTGGGTGGGGTGCTAGTTAAGGAGGAAGGCGTCTCTAGTACCTTCCAGTGTGTATGAATACACAATATATAGTACATAGGGGGAGGGGCCCTAAACTGCACACCCTGGACATATGAGGTGCTACCTGCTGAGACTTGTAGTGCAGCAAGCAGGAGGAGGAGTTTGCAGGTGCACACTAAATATATATGCTAAACCTTTTAATTTGGCCGCAAATGGATGTTTTACATAAACAGATCCCCTTTTCACCATAGGTCACGGCCGTGACTTATGTCTCCCCCTGTGTGCAGATGGGTCAGTAGGTAAGTCCACTGATGAGGCAATGTCCCAGTAGGGTGCCACGAACACCCGAACACAGCACTCTTAGACCACACAGGGTCAGGACCCCGCTGTCACAGCCCATCCCCCCAGTGAGACGCAGAGGTATCCTGCCTGTCAATTGAACTGCATCACTCCCACCCATTCTCATTTGAGTAACCCTTGCATTCGCTATATATGCATTCCCTATATATCTTTCAATAAACATTTTAACCAACACCACAGTACTGTTTTGTTCATCCATACCTACATTAACAACTTCACCTTCTTTTTGAGTGCGCAGTCCACAACTCCCAAACAGTCAATTAAAGGGGCACCATCTTACAATTGTTTTCCATGTTTTCTCCATCCCCCAACAGGGGATCTTGTAAATAAGGCAGCCCCCCCACAGCAAATATTCATACAACTGGGAGCGCGAAACAAGGGTCTGTTCTACATACATATATATTTCATTATTTGTATATTAAGTTAGTTTATTATGCTGAGGCCCCTGTATTTGTATTTACCAGAGTGTGTGGTCACAGGCCACTGCACTCCAACCTGGGAAGTGTGGGTGCTGTTTGCACCTCATTCGTAGGAATGGCGAGTGTGTTGGTACTTCTCTATCTGGGTTAATGCATGGGTTCATTTTTAATGAACCTCTTTTACTGTGATCATAGCTTTGTCATGCACCCTAGATAAGCTCATTTATAAGAGAGCGAGCGTCGACTAGACGCGAGAGACAATAAACTACTAGGATGGGCTCCATTACCATTGTAATCCCATATGCAGTGGGGAACAGTAGGGAAAGTGGGAAGGTAACAAGGGGGGAGGGCAGGAGAAGAAATAGGTAAAGTGACCCCTCCCCAGGGCGTATCACCATACTTAAGGAAGGCCAGGTATAGGGGGAGGGTCATTAGGAGCAGAATACCTGAGAAGTGTTTGTCCGAGGAGCAGAATACCTGAGAAGCAAGAGGGCACACCGTAAGGATTGTGGAGACTCACCAGCAGCTTTAAAGTTAAAAAGAAGCAATGGACTGTCCTAAGAGATCCAGAGATCTAAGGGACCGGAGCAGCAGCAGAAGAAAGCAAGGAGGGCTCCAGCAGCAGGAGATCTGAGATCGGCACCAGGAGGGCAGCATTCGGCTGTGGAACGGGCCGGCCGAGAGGAAGAAAGAGGCAGAAGACAGGACTCCAGCAGCGGGCAGCAGCGCCGAAGAGAAGCAGCAGCAGCCGGGACATACACACAGAGTCGGGTAGGAGCATCCCCAGGGCCGTACTCACAGCCAGAGCGCAGCCCGTCCCCTCCTTACCCGACTCCCAGCAGCAGCGGGCACCAGCAAGAACATCCAGAAAGCAGCAGAAATATTATAAGTATCTATATTTATTGGCATTTGTATCCCTTCTTATTCTTTTACTTAATTCCATATTCGGCACCCTGCTACCATCTGATGTCACAAACTCCCAATGTCTCTGTAATCTTATGAATTCAATCTTTAATGCAGATAGAATTTTACCACATGTTTTCTATTATGCTGGGTAACTTTCCCCCTGTTATTCACAGCACCTAATAGAGTTTTACACCTATTACCTAACAGTACAGTTGGGATTCAGTGCTGAAGTTTTTTCTAGCAGTTTAAGGCCAAAAAAACGAGTACTTAGGGATTTATTATTATTATACTCGCTGCAGCCTTTAGCAAAACAGCAAAGAATTAGGCCCAATGTTCAGGCAAGTTGCAAAAAATGTCCAATCCCCCCTCCCCCTAATTAAATTACTGAGGGCTTGTTTACATGGCATAGCATGTAGAGATCATGATAGAGGTATCCTTTCAATACAATCCATTCATCTACTCCTCCCACTAAGCAGAGCATACAATGGAGTCAGCAGGCTGCCTAGCAATGATAAACAAATGTATAATTTGTGCAATAACACATTAATATGGTTATTATTATTATAGTTTTATTTATAAGGCGCCACAAGTGTTTCGCAGCGCCGTACAAACATGAAATGTATGATTACAGATGAGCGCCGAGTTGTGTCATTTCATATGTACTAGGGGAATGACATAGTTTTCAGAACATAATATAATATTGCTTAAGAGTGTTATTAGGATACGGCAAAGCATATGCGTAGATAGGCAGAATCCAAATATGGGAACGCATTTTTTGTTTTTAATGTTAAAAAATTATGTTGTTTAATGTTAAATATAATGCAAAATAAGGCAGGAAAATTAATTATGCAGTGCAATTTTCAGCGTGCAAGGCATCATAGGGGTATAATAGACAGTATTATAAATATGTTGCTGAATGGGGGAATGATATATGGTAACAGGTTAGATTAAGCTGCAGTCAGTAATATAATATGGTGTCACATACAAATGAGTAAGTTCATTGTTACGTGCATGTATGTACAATAATAATAATAGTACAGGATATCAATAAGTGAATTCATTACATTTGTGCATGATAAGCATTTTACTTCATATTAGACTGTTGTTATATCTTTGGCAGATCCAAACTTACTGTTGCTTCCTGAAAAGCGCGGGGTTAATCTGCTGCTTTATAAAAAATCCTTTGCTGTTAGAATTTTGTTAAGTCAATTCATGCAATTATATAAGAAGTAATGTATATAATTAGGGCACAGGGGTGGAACCATAGTTCTCACAGCAACTAAGTTTGTAAGTTAATTTTTTTTTTTTTTTTTTAAAGGGGTACATGCTTGGCCTTAGCAGGGAAGACCTATGCGCAGTGCACCTGCCAGCAATGTGGTGGCTATATCTTATAACCTTTATGCTAATACAAGGGATAACAGCCCCTTCTTTTGAAGCTTAGTACAAGTTCTCTTTCACGGTCATTTAGAACAAAGGTAATGCACCATTTACTGAACAAGCTTAGTCCAACAATGTCCAATGCCAACGGTGCTTAATGGGACATTACAAATTTCCAGGGGGGTAGCTATTCAGTCACTTGTATACGGATAGAGGCAAGGTCGGAAATGGAAAAAGGAGAATGCAGGGAAGGTGGCATTATAGGATTATTGCTCAGGTTTGGGAGACTGCATGGTGCAACGTATTTTTTTTTTTTTTTTTTTAATTGAGTCTTTATTTATATGATTTTCATATTAAAACAAACAACATAGAAAAACATACACTTTAAAACATATACAATCCCAGTACACAAACATAAGACATTAGACATATACACTTGTTTATCACATGATCATAAATTCTCACGATCTTAGACACAGATCATAAAAAGCATATCACCCGCTTCCAATTAAATAACAAGCCTAGATATCCCAGATATACCTTTCACCCTCCACACCCCTTTTCTTCATAACCTTTTCTATTACACTGGATTAGGCCCATAGTGGTCCTCTTTCGAATCTAGAGAGGAAACATCCTTTTCCTACCTTATCTATCCCTTGCTGTGACTCTTTAAACTCTAATTTCTCGTGTCATTATCTTAATTTGTTTATTAAATCATTTCTAACACAACCGTGCATTTTGTGTTCGTTATTTTCCTATCCAATAAATCATTTGTGTGTTTTTTTTTTTTTTTTTTTTTTTTTTTTTAAAGTGAGTGCCTATCTATCATATTATCTTCTATATATATATTGTCAATAATTGTGAACCACTTTAAAGTATTTAGAGTTGTGCCATATGTCCCAAATTTTATGGAATTTCTGTATTACTTTACGTGAAGCGAATATAAACCTCTCGTGATCAAACGTGTAATTAACCAAGTTAATCCACTCCTCCATATTCGGGCTCTCCCGTGCCATCCAGTGTCTCGATATCACTACTTTAGCTAGTGACGTCAGATTATGTGCAAGTTGTACTTTATCCCTTATTTGAGGGCCCACTTTCCATATGCCCAATAATATGTTTCTTTCATTCAGTATGTCCCCTGGAATGCCCAACTGGATCAGTACATCCTTAACTCCATCCCAGAACCTGCTAACCTTCTGGCAGCTCCATAGGAGATGCCAGAATGTTGCCCTTATTTCCCCGCATTTGGGGCAACTGTCTGAACTCCGGCATTTAAAGTTTTTTAATCTAACCGGGGACATGTAAGTCCTGTATAGAATGTTAACTTGTATCTGCTGCACGCGCATCGAATTTGTAGCCAGCGATGGAGCTTTCAGTGCCATCAACCAACTTAGCTCATCTAGATTTAAGATGTCTCTTTGCCATCTTTCTTTAACTGATCCTATTATCTCCCCTTGCTTATATGAATGCAGGTATTTATAAATTTTTGAGAGTCTCTTCTTACTTCCCAATTGCATCAAATATTTTTTCCCTGGCGAATCCTCCAGTACCATGGCTCTATTGTTGCTATACTTCTTAAGTGCGCTTGTTAGTTGGAAAAGATTGAAAACCCTATTATTGGGGATGCTAAATTCTAACTGTAGTTGGAGAGTTGTTTTTAACTCATCCCCTTGGAACACCTGTCCAAGGGTTGTTATCCCATATCTTTTCCAAATACCCTTTCCCTGTGATTCCTCCAAGGCCCTAATTGTGTTTATGGACAAGATTGCGGTGTCTGGGTCTATGCCAGTGTATCCCATTAGCTTGTTTGCCCACCTCCAGACTCTGATGGCCTGGCTTACTAGGGGGGGAAGGTTTCTGTGTGACTCCCTCACCATCAACCTTTGAAATGGAGTTATGCCAGGGTCTGTTAATTCTATGAGATTCTTCATTTCTAACAACTCTTCATCACCCCGCATCCAAGTGCTGATATGTAGCAGTTGTGTTGCGATATAGTATAACTTGAGATCAGGGAGGGCTAAGCCTCCCTTATCTCTATCTCGACTGAGTGTTTCTATCCCGATCCTTGGCTTTTTATTTCGCCACACAAAAGAGCTTATCAGGCCATTGATTTTTTTAAACACCTCTTCTTTCAAGTATACCGGGGAGTTTTGAATTACATATAAGAATTTAGGCAATATAGCCATTTTAATAAGATTGATCCGCCCTATTTGTACTATTGGTAAACTACCCCAACACCGCAATTTTGTCCTCACCTCCTCATACAGGGGGTCTATGTTGTCATATACATAGCTCTCGGCAGAGTTCGTCAGAACTATCCCCAAATAACGAAATTTATCTACTCTCTTCAGCGGTACGTCTCTAGGTATATGCAAGATGCCCCGCCCCCCCAGTTGTAGTATATTTGATTTGGCCCAGTTTATTAATAATCCCGAGTACTCGCCATATGTTTGTATTAACTCTATCACTATCGGGAGATATTTCTGCGGCTGCTCCATACCCACCAATAGATCATCCGCATATAAGGATATCATGCAGTTCTCAATCCCGACCCTTAGCGCCGTTCTTAGCATACACGCCAGGGGTTCCACCGCGACCGCAAATAATAGCGGAGACAGCGGACATCCCTGACGTGTACCCCTAGACAGAGAGAAGGGAGTGGAAAGCTGACCATCAATCAGTATTCGAGCTGTAGGGTTTTGATATAATAAGGAAGCGAGTTTAATAAAGCCCTCACCCACTCCGAACGCTCTTAATACAGCCCATAGAAACCTCCATTCCACGGAGTCAAAAGCTTTGTTGGTATCAAATGACGCAATAATTGACTCCGTGGAACGCCATCTCACATGTTGTATATATGCAAAGACCCTCCGCAAATTTATCATGGTAGATTTGTTCGCCATGAATCCAGTTTGATCTCTATGTATTATCTGGTCCAGTACCTTATTTAGACGGTTAGCGAGGATCTTTGCATAAATTTTTGCGTCGGCTGTTATGAGTGAGATAGGTCTATAAGAATCTATCTGTAACGGATCCTTCCCAGCCTTAATGATCAATCCAGAGCCTTCTTAGACGGCCCGATCGAGCTAGAGGAAATAACGGAGGCTATTAAATCTTTAAAAGCGGGCAAGGCACCCGGTTTAGATGGATTCCCTGCAGAATTTTATCAAAAATTCTCTAGCGAGATAGCCCCTTATCTGTATAAATTGTTCCTGGGGATGAGAGAGGAGAGGGGGACACCCCCATCTATGATGGAGGCATCAATAATAATGCTACTAAAGAATGGTGCAACGTATTTACACACAGTACAAACTAACATGTTTTATGTCACCTCGCAGTGCAACACTTCATCTTCCACCTGCAGATGCCTAAGGATCGGAGGGGGCGGGCAGGCTGATGACCTGGACAGACGCTGATGGTTCTTGTGGTTTTGGGGCATACCTCGAGGGAGAATGGGGCACATCGCAGTGGCCGCAGAGCTGGGACGAAGCAGGACTGACCAGAAACATGCTGCTGCTAGAGCTGTTCCCGATCTTAGTAGCGGTGGAGTTGTGGGGCGGAAGTACTGCGGGCCAGCCAAAATGGCGCCAGGAAGCGGAGGCACCCCCCAGCTAAGGGGGTGAAGAGCTCCAAGGCCTGGCGTCGGGGGGCAACGTGAAGGGTGACCCCGGGCGGTTACAGGTTAAGTTGCGAGAAGGGGTCCCTGGCCCCCCGGGCGGCTTGATTCAGTTATGTACAGGGCTGGTGGACCGCAGTGCTTAGCTTCGCTCCCTTCCTCCCACCCCTTCCCTTCGAAAGGGAAGGGGTGGGAGGGAGGATGTTTAAAGGGGTGGGGTTTCTTAGTCTCTTTAGCGCTCAAAGGTTTGATAGGAGTGAGAGGCGACTAGCCGGGAGAGACCGTAAACTATTAGTCTGGGCTCCCAAAGCCAGGAGGTGTGCCCTATCATATTGCTGGGTTAGGTAAGAGGCAAGTAGATAGTAAGGAAGAGATAGGAGGAGGAAAGATAACCGGGAACATAACCATTAGATAGAACAAGCGGAGTACAAATGGCGGAGTAGAGCCAGGAGGTTGGCGTAGGGTCACGGGAATGTGGCGGGCTGCGGTTCTAGGAACCTAGCATTGGCGGAAATTGGCCAGCCAAAATGGCGCCAGGAAGCGGAGGCACCCCCCAGCTAAGGGGGTGAAGAGCTCCAAGGCCTGGCGTCGGGGGGCAACGTGAAGGGTGACCCCGGGCGGTTACAGGTTTTAAGTTGCGAGAAGGGGTCCCTGGCCCCCGGGCGGCTTGATTCAGTTACGATACAGGGCTGGTGGACCGCAGTGCTTAGCTTCGCCACAGAAGCAAGTAACAGTATATATTTGTAAGCAAATTAATAAATGTGACCACTAATTCGCCAAAAGTACATGACTCCGTTTGTTTATTTCAGGTACCAAGGGGAGGGGGAGAAGGGGGGATTTCATTTGTTAGGGGTAAAATGGTGGGAGCATCAGACGATCAGAGGTTTAAAGAGAGCGAGCGTCGACTAGACGCGAGAGACAATAAACTACTAGGATGGGCTCCATTACCATTGTAATCCCATATGCAGTGGGGAACAGTAGGGAAAGTGGGAAGGTAACAAGGGGGGAGGGCAGGAGGGCAGCAGTCCATGGCCTGCATGCTCGCAGCCATGGACTGCTGGGTGCTGACCAAGCTCGCCAGGATCTCCTCGGTCCTACGCACCCGTTCTGATGCCAAGTCTCCCTGCTGGTTGATGTCCCCAAGCACCTCGGCCAAGGCGGCCAAATCGGCTTGGCCCGATGCCTGCTGCTGCACAGGCCTACCTCTGGGGCCAGGTGGCACGGACTCCTCCACCTCCTGAACAGAGTCGTCACCAAGCGGTGGGGTGTCTGTGGGCAAAGATAAACACAATTAGGAGACATTCTACGATAATTACTTGCACAAGTTTATGGCATGACCAATATTTACCTTCCAGAAAAGACGCAAACACTTCAGCTGGGGCCTCGCTATCCATAGTGCTCACCCCCCGGATCTCCTCAACTGATATGCAGCTCTCGGCCATCACCTCCAGGGGGGTGAGCTCTAGCCCTGATGGCATGGGGCCGGCCCCAGATGTCTGGCTGTGGTCCCACCGCTTGGTCAGCTTCCTCTTCAGGTTGGTTTTGAAGTCCTGCCACCTGCAATGTAAGTTGACATATTAATACATGTCACTCCCAATGTTAGCTGTTGCAGCCATTGCTCTGTGCTACATATTACAACATGTGATTATTGTCCCATATATAATATTACATGCAACTATGATATCAACCGTTACAATACACATTCACAATCACCCTACTCTAACTCACAATGAAATTACATGGCAATAATGTATGTGTATCGTAACAACCTCACGGGCCATTTGCTAAATGCATCTAAGCATCAATTCAATCATTACTTGGCTATTACTGGCCACATGTATCACAAAACAACTTGCCTCTTCTTCACATGGTCCGTCTCACGAACTTGTGGCGCTACTTCATTAATCTCTGCCGTTATCTGTTCCCAAATCTTCCATCTGCGTGTGTGTGTCAGCCTCTCGGATGGACACTCTATCCAATCACGTGCTCGGGGAACCAGGATGGCCAGCTCCTGTGCTTCATATGCCTTATTTTTTTTGGGTGGTTCCGCTGTTGCACTGGCTCGCCCCTTGCCACGTCCCTGGCCACGCCCCCTGGCACCAGTCGCTGCACTTGAAGTGCTGGCCATGGTACTACCTTGTGAAGTCCCCTGTTGTGTTCCAAACAATTCTGCTGATGGTGGATATGAGCCAGCTGCAGGTTGGCCTGCTGCAGAAGGGCCAGGTGTAGGTTGCCCTGCTGTAGAATGGTCAGGTGCAGGTTCCCCTGCTGGAGAAGGGCCAGCAGCCTCCTCATTACCCACTGCCCGCATGTGCAGTGGCACATAGGTGGTGCTGGAGTCCATCTGGTCAAATAGTTGCTGCAGCACTGGGTCCACCTCTGGTTGGGATCCAGACATGTTAGCAACAACATTGTCACCTTCTAATACACCTTTATATACTGTTTGTGTAATCTGTTTGGCGGACATCAGCGGCAGCTGCGTTCCGTGCGTGAGCGTACGTCGCTGGTTTTTCGCGCCGCATACGGTGGCGGAAATTCCATTGTGTAAAACCTGGCGAAAGTTCGACATGAAATACTGGTCACCAATGCTAACATTGCATAGAATCTTCTGATACACCTGTGACTATTGCTCAATACACATGCTATTTGCTAGCATGACATGACATTTCATTCATGACTACTGTGGTATTGTGGCGTTTTAGTGCAAGCTAAAAGTAGCCCATTCCCTTAGAGAATCCAGGCCACAAGTCATGCAATACTCATCTCTACTGTTATAGACCACACATGTGAGAGCCCTATAAATAATGTCTTCCTGCTAGAATCATTTGTCTTCAGATCTGGACTTGTCAGGGTCTAAGGTAAGCTCTTCCATGCTCCTTGTAGATATGATATCCATTAACAATGTAAGTGTATGAATGTATGCACTATTGCCTCACTGACTACAGATTGTTGGGCCAGCAAAGTGGTGTATTATTATTGCAACATGTCACATGTTCACTATTTCACTCACAGGGCTTAAACCTGTGTGGGTTCATCTATTGCAGGACAACATGTCCCAGCAA
Source organism: Crinia signifera (assembly GCF_055691185.1). Lineage (NCBI taxonomy): Eukaryota > Metazoa > Chordata > Amphibia > Anura > Myobatrachidae > Crinia > Crinia signifera. The sequence goes on along the minus strand of NC_139217.1, from coordinate 206,932,963 downwards.
TAGATGAAATGTGTCATAGTACATGATGTCGGCAAAAAATGCTGACACCTTTATCTGTGTGTTTTGGACGGTGTGTATTGAGTTCATATTATTGTGTCATCATTAGAGAGTCAAATGGATCTGCGGGATTTCATGGGGCGCCCATCTATTGTACGTATTGAAGGCACAAATCTATTTGTAGTGGGATATGGCCATTATGTGCATAGGTGCATCAGTATTTATGTTCATTTCTTTATAGGTTGCTGAAGCTATTATGCGCTACATGGAGAGGAGGCTAAGGGCACTTGCGGCTCTCCCCACTCGTCGGCCAAGGAGGCCAGGACGTGCTAGAATCTATCGCACACGGGTGACTCTGTTTGCTATGCCCGATGATGAGGTACTTACTAGGTACCGGTTACCGCCACATGTCATTCTGGATCTGCTCACCTTAATTCAGAGCGATCTGGAACCTCTACACGGGATCACGACAGCAATTCCGCCTCACACACAGCTGCTGGCGGTGTTGCATTTCTGCGCCTCAGGATCATTCCAACAAGTAGTGGCAGTACTTGCTGGAATATCTCAGCCGGCCTTCTGCCGAATCCTGAGGCGTGTGACGTCGGCCATGTTCAGGCGCAAGGGGCACTTCATGGCCATGACATTTGCCAACGAGACCCTGCGCAGAAGCCAGCAGGCCTTCCATCAAATTGCTGGCTTCCCTAATGTGATAGGGGCTGTGGATGGCACCCATGTACCATTTGTGCCTCCATCTCGAAGTGAGAAGATATATAGGAACCGCAAATTGTTCCACTCACTGAACGTGATGGTGGTATGTGGCCCATCCATGGAGATTCTCGCCTTCAACTCGAAGTTTCCCGGAAGTGCCCATGACTCTCATGTCATCCGACAAACCGGGATATGGCATAGACTCCAAGAGCTGGAAGGCCGTGATGCGTGGGTTCTGGGTGACTCCGGTTACCCATGTACGCCCTGGCTACTTACGCCGTACAGCTACCCAGCACCGGGCCCACAGGAGGCATTCAATCGGGCGCATGTTGCCACCAGGCAAGTGGTGGAGCGCTCAATTGGCCTTTTAAAAGGTCGATTTAGAGTGCTCCACCGCACTGGTGGTGACTTACAATATGCGCCTGAAATGGTGTCGAGGATCGTGGGCCTGTGTATATTTTTCCACAACATTGCTGTGCGGCGTGAGATACCCTTTGATGAGTGGGAGGTACCATCTGAGCCGCAAGATCCGCCCATGCGCCCATCCCGCGCCCCTGAATGCCGGAGGGGATACCAGCTGCGGGACTCTGTGGCGCAAAGATACTTCAGGTACATGTTATTGAGTTGACAGAACACACCAATTATTGTACAAATCACCCCTTCAAATAAGTACAGTGTGTTAGTTGTCAGTGTTACAACACGAAAATTAGCCAGCCTGCCCTCCTAATGGCAAAGAAATAGGAGATATTTATCATATGTGCTTAGTTTGGGGGGAAGATAAATATTGGTGCTAATTATTATACCTTGTTAAAGGGATCTTATGTGTTTGTTATATCTTCATTATTGTAGTTGATACTATCCCTGATGACTGGTGAGTACATTGATTTATTCTGTAATGTGTTTTGGATTTTTTCATGTGTTGATGTCTGATTTGTTTGCAGATATATATATATATATATATATATATATATATATATATATATATATATATATATCTATATATATGATATTAGAATTTATTCACATGTTTCAACATTTCAAGGAGCAGGCAGGCAGGCAGGCAGGCAGGCAGGCAGGCAGGGCTGTTGTATAATGCTGGTCTCAGGATACCTGCAAGTGTGTGTATGTGTCTTTTACACATAAATGTACGCATACACATAGATGCATAGAGTAAATAATGCTAAGTACAGCTATGCGTTGCTAAGCTATAGCACGCGTTGCTTGGCGGAGCGAGGCGTCATTGGATTTGCTAAGTGCATACACACTGTGTTTTATATATATCAGATTTGTTCATTGCCATACATCAACACTACTGTTTTGAAGGCAAGCGAATTTTTCACCATTTGTGTTGGCGCAGAGACGCTGTTCATGTAAAGATGAACAATAAAGTTATTAACACAAATAACTGTGATCAACCAATGCCACCAGCTGATTGGTTGATAGATGCCATTGTCAACATGGCGGAGACACGAAGGGCAGAACCCTTCACACATGCGGAGCTGAGGGTTCTTGTCTCCGTCATGGAGACAAGGCTGGGCCGTGCAGGGCCCTTCATAACCAACAGGCATAAGCGGAGGGCCTATGCAGCGACAGGGCGCCGAATTTACGCCCGCACTCGGGTGCGGAGGTCCCTCGGGCAGCTGGAGAGGCGGTGGTCGGACCTCCGCAGGCGCCAGCCCCAGCTGCTTGAGCAACTCAGGGGCGAAATTGCTGAATGTGAGTATTTTAGCTATGAAATTTCGCACTTACAACATAGCATATATAAACAATAAAATGTGTCTCATGATAAGTGGGTGTCCATGGGTTTAAAAGTCCATAGACTGTTATGTGTGCTTCTTCCTGGTTAACATGCAGTCATGTGGCTTTTATATGTAATGCCATAGCATTGAGGATTATGATGCATACAATGTGCCAGATCTAATATGTGTTACACATTGCTAAATGCCTGGGTTGTAATGTGTGAACAAATTACTACCAATCACATACTACTTTAAATGTCACAATTTTGAATCCATTAACAGTAAGGAGCTACTTTCCTGCATCGTTTGCCATCATTATCACCCTTCCATGTATGTCTTGTTATGGATTAATACATGTGCCCCAATGACCCCACATTGACCATGATGTTTTTTTCTAACACACAGCACGAGCCCAAGCACAACAGGCCCGTGAAGAGGCGGAGGCTGCCCTGGCACAGGAGGAGGCCCAAGACCCGGAGGAGGAGGTGGCGGCAATGGTGGAGGAGGAGGAAGTGGAGGAGGAGGAGATGGTGGTGGAGGAGGAGGAGGTGGTGGAGGAGGATGTGGAAGCGGAGTTGGTTGCGGAGGAGGAGGTGTTGGTGGCGGAGGAGGTGGTGGTGGAGGAGGAGGAGGAGGAGGAGGAGGAGGAGGTGTTGGAGGAGGAGGAGGTGTTGGAGGAGGAGGAGGTGTTGGAGGAGGAGGTTGTTGGTGCAGAGGAGCTGGCGGAGGAGGGATCGGAGGAGGCCACAGTTGCCCCGGAGGACTCGGATGATGAAGGGGAGGAGGCGTGCCAGGCCCCGGAAGATCAGCAGATCGGTATGTTAACATAATGCATCATTCATGAAGTAATTGTACTGGTATTTTTTATGTAGCACTGGTGATAAAAAAATTTTTTCCCATACTATTCATATAGACCCCAAAGTGGGTAGCTACAGATACAGGTACGGGTTAGATGGGGTGTCCAAGGCATCCCTTTCATCCAGGACACCTCTGAATTACACCGGTTTGTGGGATGGCGTGGAGCTCCATTTTGACTGCCACATAACCGTTGTAGTTAAACAGGATCCTAGCGTAAAGGGATGAGTGGATCATTTGTGGATTAAATTCACCTGCTGCAAGCGTTGATTATGACCCATCAAATAGTGGAATCTATATTGTTGGTGAATGTTATTTATAAACTCTAGGATGTATGCTATAAATGGAGTATGTCCCGGCCTACCTTGGAATGGAGTCAGAAGTTGCCAGTGTCCCAGGAGCCTCCTCTACCTAAACACCCCCTGTAGTTCTGATTTTTATTTTTCCCTCACAGAATTGTAGGTTGCTTTAGACAGAATTATGATTTTGAGGATGTGTACTGTGCATTCCTGACATTTGCATTACTCCCATGCCACGAACCATCACTGAACTTAGACTGAGCAGATTGTGACAAGTTCTTATTGACGGAGGCCATGACCTGCTTGTCATTGGTTAGTCATGGGTGGGTTGTGACTGAGAAGAAACAATATGACTGTTATGTCTTCTGCAGAGTAAAGGGTATAGGCCGAAAAAGACAGTATGTAGTAAATAAGTTAGCATGTATGTATATATGTATGTGTCATATCTATTTATCTATGTGTGTCTCTATCTCTCTACATCATGGGTCCTCAAACTGCGGCCCTCCAGATGTTGTGAAACTACAAATCCCGGCATGCCTTGCCACAGTTTTAACACTTCCTTATAGCAAAACTGTGGCAAGGCATGCTGGGATTTGTAGTTTCACAACATCTGGAGGGCCGCAGTTTGAGGACCCATGCTCTACATAGATATATATATATATACACACATGTCACCAAGCATTTGTGCAATTTATGTCGCAGTATGTGAAATGTATGCAAGAATAACATGACTAATTGTTGCCCCTTTGACATGCCCACAGATGACACCACACCGGCAGATGAGGGGGTGCGTGGGGCCCTCCTGCGACTGGAGCACCATCTGTGGCTGGCTCAAGCAGACCTGCAGGACCTGAAAGATCAGCTTCTTTAAATTATAATTTTCTATTTTTTTTTAGTTATGTTAATTGTGTGGTTTAATAAATTCTTTATGCAAGTTCACAGTTGTTGGTTTTATTTGCACTTTAAATAGTATATGTGTAGATTGTTTATAATCTTTTACACAGGGTGTAATACAAACCATTGCACTTCAATTGCTGTAAGGGTTAATGTGTGCAATGCATGTGTTAGGCATGCTTGTAAGGATATATTGGAATCTAATTGATTCCAAATCCAAATAAGCAGTTTTTTATGAGGATAGGTAATTGAATAAGTGGGTCATGTGATGTATAGCAGAAGATACTTCATAGTGGGTTGTTTGGCGTAAATACTCCGCTTACGTGCGGTAGCACCGCTTGGCTCCCGTTCGGATGCGGTATTCCCGAGCATACTCTGTAATACTCTGTAATACCGTGCCGAATCTGAGTGTTTCTCCCGCACACGCATGGTTTGTATGTCGTCCGTAAACACGCCCTGTTCTTAAAGAGTGAGTCCGTCCGAATGCGGAGGACACGTGGGCGTTTCTACGGACGATGGCCGCACGCGGCAAAACACCGTGGCGTGCGGACCGCACCGTAAGAATGCGGGAATATCCGCACCGATCAGAATAAGGGCCCTGGAGTGCACATGGCTTTGCCCATTTTGAGAACAAACTTTCCCTGCAATCGGGTCTGAATTAGCTCTCAGCCAATCACAGAACGGCCGGTCATTTGACAGGTATTTTAAAAATCTAATAGCCGCCACTGTGCGTCCCGTCCCGCAGCGGCAGCGCTGCTATTTGTTATCACAGCATGCCGGCCAGGTCAGTGTGTCTGCCTGCCGTGCTCCCCCGCCCCCCGGTGTCTGCATGCATATGCCTGACAGGTGGGCAGGCATATGCATAGCATACAGGGAGGTCGGATGATCTTATGTGCTGACCGTCCGACCTCCCTGATCCGGTCCGATGCGCACGGGACCGCGCATCGGATCGGATCATATATCACACACCTGCGATTTTGGGGCGATTTCATCCGGTTATCGGCCCAAAGTGCCGAAATCGGATGAAATCGTCCCAAAATTGTATAGTGTATGGGGGCCTTAACCAATGCGGGTTGCCACTGAAACTTTTTCCGCACTCCGAACATGTAAATAATTTCTCATTTGTGTGGATTTTCTGGTGTCTCCCGAGGCTGGTTTCATCTGTGTAACATTTTCCACACTCGGGGCACACACAGGGTCTTTCTTTGACATAAGTTTTATGATGCTGTAAAAGTGCGGAGCTTTGGGTAAAGCGTTTGCAGCACTCTGTACAAACATATGGCCTTTCTCCTGTATGAACCCTCTGATGAGTAACCAGGTTGGAGTTGCTGCTAAAGCTTTTTCCACACATACTGCACATATATGGCTTCTCTTTTGTATGGACTCTAAAATGCGCTCGAAGCTGTGTGCTGCAGGAAAAACTCTTCCAGCACACAGTGCAATGCCATGATTTTTCTCCTGTGGGAACTTTCCTGTGCTTTACCAGGTTTGAACTGCTGCTAAAATGTTTGCCACATTCTCTGCAGCAGTAGGGCCTTTCACTTGTGTGGATCCTCGTGTGAGTGATAAAATGTGTGTTCTGTGTAAAGGTTTTCCCACATTCTGAGCAAGCGTGAACTCTCAGGTGCCTAAAAAGACTGGAGCTTTGTGTAAAGCATTTTCCGCATTCACTACATATGTAAGGCCTTTCTCCAGTGTGAGTTCTCAGATGCACAATGTAGTTTGGCTTTCTGTTAAATTGTTTCGCACAATGCTCACAAGAAAACTTAGCCTGATCCTTAGTGCATGTATTTGTTGTATCAGAGTTTTCATTCACAGCCTTTCCTATGCGAGAGAGCTTCCTGTGCGGTAACTCCTTTGGAGAATAATTTTCTGTCTTTCTGTAGTGTCTCTTTGGCTTGGAATTTACTGTATTGCCTTCTTTGTCATTCTTAGTTTTACTACTTGAATTTTTCATGGTTAAATTGGGAAGCTGGATGTTTACGTACCGATCACTGGGTCATCTGTTTAAAAGTTAATGACACATTAGCTTAGGAGAAACTGTACACATTATTTCTATCTTCTTTGATATCCAAATTGTCTTACTAGTTTTATATTCTATGAAAGCTCACTGAAGAAAGAACACTTGCAATGCAGTAGTTGTAAACATTAAATATACCAAAAATCTGAAAAAAACAGTACAGTAACTGTGAGTAATGTGGAAGAATAACCAACACATGTGCATCAGTGCCCCTCAGTAGAAATCTACCATCCCCATAGCATACCTCCCAACACTCACGATTTCAGTGGGACAGTCCCGATTACCGGGTCCTGTCCCGCTGTCCCACCCGCGGCCGGAGGTGTCCCGCTGCGGGGGGGTGCCAGTTGGGAGCCCCCCCAATTTGACAGAATTGCACAGCGTCTATTCCCGGACGAAAATGGGGACGCGGCTCATTTGCATAAGCCGCGCCCCTCATTTACACAAGCCACACCCTTCATTTACACAAGCCGCGCCCCTCATTTACACAAGTCGCGCCCCTCATTTACACAAGCCGCGCCCCCTTTTTGGACGCTCGCGCAGCCTATTTCTGCAGCTACAAAGTTGGGAGGTATGCCATAGGGGTATGGTTTGTAAGGTTGACAATCAAAAGGTCGACCACTATTAGTAGACAATCAACAGGTCGACACATCAAAAAGGTTGACACCATTAAGTTGACATGACCAAGAGGTCGACAAGCAAATTGTCAACATGAAGGTTTTTTGGTGTCTATGTCGACATGGACACTGTTGTAGTGTACCCCATCCCATCGTATGGCTCGTATTCTCCCTCCATGCCCACTGGGATGGTCAAGTATGAACAAGTCTGTTTAAAAAAAACAAAACATGATAAACTCATGAATCACACGGGACAGACTCAGGGGTAGGTGCTTTCTCCCCCCTGGGCAACCAGTTATGTAGGGTACACACCAGGACGACCGGCTCACGATGCACATCGTGAGCGGGTCGTCAGTGTCTCGTCCGACCCGCTCATGGTGACGCGGGGGGGCACGACCCGCTCACGATGTGCACCGTGAGCGGGTCCGATCCGATGGCGACCCGCACCCGGCTGTATGGTCGTCATTGAGATCCTACCTGCAGCAGGTAGGATCTCAATAACGACCGACCGACCCACGGGACCGCGCATCGGATCGGTATCGGTCCACACCAGGTCAGAAAAGGGCCCAATCAGCACACAATCTACATCCAATTGATCGGAATTGGATCTAGATTGTGGGGATCGGGCCCTAGTCGTCCTGGTGTGTACCCAGCATAAGAGCACTTCCAATGCCACTCTTCTGCCTTTATGCCAGCCTTAATATACTAGTAGCAGTCCCCAAAACCCATGCAAGTACCAATGTTTTTTTAATTCTGCATGTCACACTCACAGTGCTACTTAGCCAGTAGGCAGACCCAGTCAAGTCCACTGCCCCATACATTCTGTGATACCCCTTTCACACCAGAAAATGCAGGGACCCACCCGAGAATATGGCCCAGGGATCATGCCTGGCCATTCCTGGGTTGGCCCCTTTCACACCAGAAAAGTCCCTGCATTTTCTGGTGTGTGAAGGGAACAGGAATGAGGCAGGGAGGAGGCGTGCTCGTGGCAGGGAGTACTCACCCCTGTCGCTGGACCTCGGTACAGGCCGGGGATCCACACAGACGGCAGGCGCAGATGACAGGTCAGACGGTGGGTGCAGATGATGCAGCTCTCCGGGGGCAGTGAGAGCACAGGAGAGCTGCGTCATCTTCATCCACCTCCTTTCCTGTCATTTGCGCCCGCCGCCTGTGTGGATCCCCGACCTGACAGCACACCGAGGACCGGCAACTCGGGTAAGTACCCCCTATCCCTTTCACACTGGCCAGGACCCCGGGTTGAACCCAGGAACAACCCTGCTCCATAGCAGGGTTGGAATCCCGGCAATTTTTGCAAGGATTTTGGCCCGGGAACCTTACACACCAGCGCTAGTTGCTGTCCCAACCCGGGAAATTAGGTTGTGTGAAAGGGGTAGGAGAGTAAAGCTGGTTACACTCCTTAAGATTGGGTGATTGTCATTTGCTCCCATACATTACCAAATAGTTTTTCCCACCAGATTGGGCAGATAAGGGTGGAGTGATATAAATAGCTGTGGCAGGGATTGCATTATTGGCGGGGATTGCATTAACTATCAATCGTCAAAATTGTTGGTGACATTGGTGCTTAACACTGACACGCTGGCAGCTGTTACTGACAATGAGACAGTATCAGGAGTCTAAGCTGGTCCTGTCTCCTCTCAGGCTTGGCTCACTGGTACCACTGCTGCTGACACCAGGTAGCAGTGGCTGACAAAGTGACAGACACTTTGGTCAGGTCATACTAGTTGGCATCTCAAGGCTCTCTATTAGTGAATAAGCAGTAAGTGACAGTGTCAATCACTCATTGCTTGTATGGCACAACGGGGCAGATGTATTAAGCCTTAACAAGAGATAAATGCAATCGTGATAAGGAGAGATAAACGTCCAGCCAATCAGCTCCTTACTGACTTTTTTCAAACACAGGCTGTAACATGGCAGTTAGCAGGTGATTGGCTGGGGGTTTATCTCTTGTTAAAGCTTAATACATCTGTCCCAATGTACCTCTGAATCTGACCCAATGTTTTGTAATGTAATACGCCAGAGGGATAAACACTAACCTGGCAAGACTGCTCTATTGCACATGTACACACAAAGAACACTGATGGTTCACAAGCTATGGTCACATACAATCAAACGTCATTGTCGATGGCAGAAACACTTCCAACTATTCACTCGCCCTATAACTGGATATCATTACTGTAGGTATTCCAAGTCGGTATATGGTCACTAGGTCGACAAGAGGAAGGTCGACATGGGGTTCATCAACAGCATCATTAGGTTGACAAACACAAGGTCGACAGTCAAAAGGTCAATATGCTGTTTTCAATTTTTCTGAGCCAACATGTGCCGACAGGCGGTATTTCATGCCCTACCATCCACTAGGGTGTGGCGGGAGAATAGAATAGTGTGCCGAGCACAGCGAGGCACCATGCCCGAATGCGATTTAGCACACCCCCACTAACCACATCACCCCAAAGCATGGCGAGCGCAGCGTGCCCCACGAGGGGATGCAGAACGCCTCCTCCCGACCTTTTCATACCTCCACTATCCACGTCGGTGTGAAGTTGATCTTATAAAGTGTGGTGAGTGCACGCAGATTGCTTTACATGTATTCCGCGTGCGCTCACCACACTTTATAAAATCAACTCCGCGCTGACATGGATAGTGGGGGTATGAAAAGTCAGGAGGACACGTTCCGCGTGCGCTCGCCTCGCTTCGGGGTGACGTGCATAGTGGAGGTGTGCTAAATCGCATTGCATGTGATCACACGCGATGCGATCTCTACGCCGGCGTATGTAGGCAAATTGGGCATCCTGATAATACACAATTACCCTCCTTTCAGTAGATTGTTTCAGCAAATGCAGATTGGAGATCTACAAAAAAAGTGTGTATGCACAGACTGGATGTAGAATCAGTGACTCGTTCTCCAATAGTATTATATGGGGAAAGCAGCTCATAGGCTAGCAATAACTTTCGAATTGGAGCCACTTTGCCTGGGCTTTAGTACATTTGAAAATGCGGTAAAATCCCTGAAAGCATTTCTGGTTTAATACATCCCGCCCACAATCTGTTGCAGCAACAGCAAGCATTGTTACATTTTCTGTGGCCATGACACATGCAAAGCTGGTGTCAGCCAAATGCATTCAGACATACAGTACAGCAGAGCATTCCAAAATAACACAGCTGAGATACACGTTCTGAACCTGGGGCCCACTACCATCGGTGCCATCTCTTGGTCCTCTGCAGAATTTTAGCAATATCATGGAGACATGTTTGTGTTGCAGATGTTCTGCCCCTACCACACCATTCCCACATGCAAAAGGCAGGCAAAGAGCCCAGACCTTAGACTTGACTCCTAGTAATAATAAAAACACTATTATTTAATTTCTTATATAGCACAGCATATTATGCTGGGCTTTACAATAGGAGACAGTGATAAAACAAACTGGGTAGTAACAAACCAACATAGAGGTAGGAGGGCCCTGCTCGCAAGCTAACTATCTATAGAATGCAGATGCAATACACAATGCACTGATGGTAGTGGTCCCCACCCTTATGCTGAACCAGCATCAGCTAAACTGCTATACTGTGCCAAGAGCGATAACTTCCATAATGAAACCTATTTTTATGATATAGCCCGGGGAGATATACTTCTGATAGTTTTACATTGACCACTATTAGTTCTATATCGAGTCAAACAAGGGTTGAACAATGTGTCACATTACATTTATGGCAATGTGGTATCTATGAGTTACAGCGGAGGATAACATACCACTGCACGGTGGAGGCTGCCGACAGAGGTTTTACTACAAGTCCCAGCAATCCCTGCGACCAAAAGACGTGCAGAGGATGCTGGGACCATTTTCATGACAGCGGCTCCGCTATTTCTCCGAGCACAGCACCCGGCGGCGCACTCTAATATTAACACAGTCGCTAACCACACCTGACCGCAGCTGCGGCAGGCAGCACAGACAGTCCCCGACTCCCCGACCCTGGTCCCTACCTGTCTGGGCGGAAATCCGTCTGGTGAGCGCCAGTGATTTGGGAATTCATCAGCCAACAGGAATTATAGGAGCACAGCATTGTGGCCTTTGTAGTGATTCTCTTTCAATGCTTATGTAATCCCCTGGTAAGTAGGAATTTCTTTTCCAATAGCCGTAGGTTGGACTTCTCACTAAGGTAAGTATGACTCTTCTCGTCTTCTCAGAAAAGCTCACGTAGAGAATTTTAAACGGTTTATTTCATCCTAGTATTGCATACAATATATATAAACAATATTTCAAAACAGTACATGCATTGCTTTTCTTATACCGGAACATGCAATGTTTCACCTGGCCTCTCCTCTGATCTGGACTGCCTCGACTAAACAGATATACAACCGTACCGTATTTACTGTAAACAAAACATCTCAATATGACACCGTTAGTGGCAATAAACACTTAATAATATTAACTTATTCTTTATCTATATTCTACACAGTAAGCGCTTTTTCTCCCCTTACAGAGCTCTACCTAGTGGCCACAGTCCAGGAAAAAGTTCAGTCTATAACACGGATCAACAGAACAGGAGAAGGTAGGTACAGTATGATTAATTTCCACAGACGTTGAAACAACGTTATCACATAAATCAGTAGGCGTGGTGCATCCTGCTAGGTTGAAGCAACACTGTATCTCTGTAGGTCCTTTTCCATTACAATGAAGCTTGCTTGTTAGTGAGATGTATCCTTTCCTGTCACACTACCGCTGCTGCAGATTATTAAGTGACTTCCCTGGACTAACTGCCTGCTTTACAAATCTCCCGTATGCTGCTGGGTTCCTAGGCAACCAGGATTGCTACAGGATAACTAGAGCACTTGATTGCAGTCAAGAAATATCTTTCCTCTGTTGGCCTTCCCCTGGCTCACAAAGCCGGGTTTCGCCTATTCCCTGCACTGTAGTGTAGATATGAGACTCTCTGGTTAAGATCTTTTCCTTTGGGGCGTCCCCTGACTGAAATTCGTCGGGTTTAGCCCGGATTATTCTGCAGATTTTCTATGCCTGAGCCTGCTGCTGTACTGTGTGTCCACTCACTAAAACGCCTCAGACTATCTGTTGATGTCACACATCCATCCTCTCACGGACTCTGGCAGGGTAACGGTTACTCTTTGCTGTACAGTGAGCTGGGAGATGTGCTGGTATGCCTGCCTAGAGCTGCACTGAGGGTGTCAGCTTCACTATATGTTATAGTGGGGTGGACAGGCTGCCACAGTAACTAATGTGGATGCTGGGGATCTGATATATCTTTCCTAGTTCAGTTCTGTCTCCCTCTCTCTCTCTTCTCGGGGCTGCTAGGGAGACGTGCAGGGGAGCTGTCTGTACTGAAGTATATTGCTCCCTAAATGGTGCTGGGCGGTGCAGAGCTGTATTGAAGTTGAACTGTCACCGCCTATTGTGACTCTTAGCTTTAATGTGTATCCACTAGGGGGTGGGGGTTGTGCTTTGGTCGTTAAACCCTCCTGAGTGAATTACCATACAGCAGTCTCTGACAACTTTCTATAGCTCTTATTGCTGCTTTACCGCCTCCTATATTATTTCCAGTTAGACTTTAATAACAACTAGTGAACTAGAAAACCTGTAGCTTAATAATGGATAATATAAGGTCCGACTTGAAAGTATTTCAGAATAATGCTGCTTAATTATCTGACTGCAGTCTGTAAGCATACATTAACATGAATAAATGACGGGCAGCCACTCTTCTGAGAATATCCAGTCTATTGGCTTTGACAGGGATCCACCTTGGCTGTGTGTATGACATAGACTGTCAGCTGTACTTGGCTTTGCTTATAATGGTAATTGGTGGGAGGTATAATTTGGTATAGTGTAGTCCGCCTTTTAGGGGATGACACCCCACTCACCACTTCCCCTTTCCTCCTATGGGGTATGTCAGCTGGTTGGGGATCTCCCTATCTCGAGCCGGGGATTTGCTGAATAGCCACAATCCCACCCCTGTACCTCGGTCGGCTACTGCGTCACCCGGGCCATCCCCCTCAATGGCGCCGCCTTCTGCCGATCACACCTCCGTCACTCCCTATGACGCGTGCCCTCCGGAATCGTCACTGCGCCTCAGCTGGACTCTCCGGCTCACATGGAGGGTATGTCTGTCAGTCACCGCCCGCTCCCGACTGCCACGGGAGTCGTCCTGCGCTGCTCTGGGTAAGCGCTTCAGCCCCCTCTCCGTTTCTTACAATGCTGCGTCCCCTGCCCTCAGCAATCTCCTCAGGCTTCTCTCCCTTATTTATAACTATAGGGCACGCGATCCTCTGCCTTCCCGCTCTCAGCGCGTGCATAAAAACTTTATTAAAACAGTGTCTGGCGATAGTTTTTCTTCTCCCCTCAGTGCAGGGCATTTGATTAGTCTCTGCATCCGGGCAGCTCCGTCCAATCTTTCCTGGGGGGAAACTGCAGTGGGCCATGACTATAAACATATTTACAGTATGTTTCATAAAAGTTTATCTTGCCTTCTGTGAAGGCATCTATGGATATATATATATACAGGTGTCCATTAAACATGCAACGTCCCCTATGGGGTTAATATATCTATCACAGTGTAAGCAGTGGGTTCATGTTAACAACATATAATATCATAACTATAGGCTATTACATTTCTTCCCGGCTGGAATATTGCATGTCCTCATGCAACAAGTTATGCTGACTGATAACTCCAATGGACATAAAATATAGTCTTCTCACTTCCCAATAAAGTGCTTTCCATACGTTCTTTTCTTCAGGACCTCGACCGCTCCGGGACCACCCAGCCTCAGGGGGTCACACCTTTTGGTGGACCAGCGCAATGCCCCGCACCGGTCACCGGCTGTCCACGGGAAGTCCACTTATTTTTTTTTCGGAAAGTACATAATTGTGTCTATCTAAACACGATAACGTAGGGGCAATACTCCTCGAGTGCTTCGTAATGGTCTTTCCATGGGACAGGTGGAAGCCTCCATTTCGTCTCGTTCTGGCGGGGCTACTTGTTCCAGTTCTGAACTCGGGGTAAGCTCTTGTCTTGACGAAAGGCGGTTATTTTGTCTCTTTACTTTGATACTTGGACCACAGACAAGCATGAGGATCTCCATGGGGTCGGGCATAACGGCATTCGCAGGAGACTCGTCCCTTTCTGACTCGAGGAGTTTTTCGGCCAACTTGGGCGTGGCTGTATCTGAGCACGGTTTCAACTGTTCTCGTGCGACAGTGATGATGGGGCCCGCTTGACCCCTTTGAATCTGGTAACTGTGAAACTCGCCCGTCGGTACGCGGACAACTGTGTAGGGTTGAGTTTCCCATCGAAAGTCTATTTTACTGTCCCTACGATTTTTCCTCCGCCACACTCGTTCGCCAATGTGGAGCGGGATCTCATGTCTACCAGCGTCATAGTTCCTTCTTTGTCGTTGTTGGGCGATGTCCATCCGTTGTTTTACGATTTCTCCGACCGATTCCATTAGTCGTTGGTGTCGACCGACCCAGTCACTTGGAGGCCTTTCAGTTTCCGCGAACTCCGGATACAACTCCAAATCTTTTGGCAATTGGCCATGCCGGCCGAACATAAGGTAGAAGGGAGTATATCCGGTGGAGCACTGGCTCGTGTTGTTATACATATATGCCAGGCCCGCCACTAGGCTTGGCCACCGACTCCGTTGTTCCTTTGACAATGCTCGGAGCATCCCAATGATAGTCTGGTTGGCCCGCTCACATAAGCCATTCGACTGCGGATGGTAGGCGGTAGTGCGTATTTTCTGACAACCGTATAAAGTACACAGGTCATGGAATAAAGCCGCTTCGAAGGCAGGTCCACGGTCAGTAAGGATCCGGTCTGGAGTTCCGTACGGTTGCAAGAAATGTTTAAGGAACACTTGGGCTGTTGTCTTTGCAGTAGTGTCTCGAACTGGGACCACTACCAAGAATTTGGTAAAGTGATCCGTTATAGTCAACGCATACTCTACTCCGCTAGTGCTGGCTTCCAATTTAACGTGGTTCAGGGCCACCAATTCTAATGGCCGTCGTGTCTCAATTGGACATAGCGGATCTCTTTGTCCTGGATCCGGGCGCCTTTTCAACGCACATGCTGTACAGTCTTGGCACCATTTATCAATGTCCTCCTTCATGCCAACCCAAAAGAACCGGCTTCGTAAAGTTGCCTCTGTTTTGTAGGTTCCGAAATGCCCCGACTGGTCGTGGTAGGCTTGCAAGATGGAGTCGCTCTGCTGTCGGGGTATCACAATTTGCGTGATCTTTTCATGCGTACCGGGGTCGCATCGGACTCGGACCAGTAAATCTTTGCTCAGCTGCAATCTATTTCGTTGCCGTAGGAGTCTGAGTAATTCCGGTGGCGATTGCGAACGTTGCTCTTTGGACAATCTTCGTCCCGCTTTAAGAATGTCGATCAATTCCTGTATGACTGGGTCTTCCTTTTGTACCTTCTGCCATTCGAAGACAGGGCCTGCTTCCACCATCTCTGTACCGGCTACTGTAACAGGATTGGAATGTCCCGCCTTCCTACGACTGGTCGACGGCACAGGGGCGAATGCTGGTATTTCAATTCGTTCTTCTTCGTCTTCAGCTTCCGGGATCATCGCATTCGGCAAACGGGATAATGCATCCGCATTGGTGTTCAGTTTCCCGCTGCGGTAGGTAATGGTGTACCTAAAGTTCGCCAACCGAGCCATCCAGCGCTGCTCCAAAGCCCCCAAGTGTGCGGTATCTAGATGGGCTAGTGGGTTGTTATCTGTCACGATGGTAAAGGAGGCGGCCGTCAAGTAGCTCCGGAATTTCTCGGTGACAGCCCATATTAACGCTAGCAGTTCAAGCTTGAAGGCGCTATAGTTTTCGGGATTCCTCTCAGTTTTTTTTAGGCCCCTGCTAGCGTAGGCTATCACTTTTTCCTGTCCATCCTGCACTTGTGCCAGCACAGCACCTAATCCGGCGTTGCTAGCATCTGTGTACACACGGAACGGCTGTTCATAGTCGGGATACGCAAGGAGAGGGGCACTAACCAGAGCGGTTTTTAATTCTTCAAACGCCCGCTGGGGTGACTCGGACCGCTCAACCGGCGCGTTCCCTCTTCTCTCTGATCCGGACCAGCCTCGGAGCAATACATGTAAGGGAGCGGCAATTTTGGCGAAGTGACGGATGAACCTTCTGTAGTAGCCTACAAAGCCTAGGAAGCTCCTGACGTCTCTCACGGTTTTTGGCGTGGGCCATTCTGTGACTGCTCTAATCTTTTCTGGGTCGGGGTAAACCCCTTTGGCGCTGACGATATGTCCTAAGTACTGCACTTCAGGTTTTAACAAGTGACATTTGGCGGGATTTAATTTCAAGCCGCTCTTGATCAACTGTGCGAACACTTCCCCAAGATGTTCCAAATGCTTTTCATAGGTGCCAGAGAAGATGATAATATCGTCTAAGTACAGAAGGATCATCTCAAAGTTTCTGTGGCCCAAGCAGTGCTCCATCAGTCTCTGAAATGTCGCCGGGGCGTTACATAGTCCGAAGGGCATCCGGGTAAATTCGAACAGTCCCATGGGCGTGGTGAATGCGGTTTTTTCTTGATGTTCTGGCGCTACCGGAATCTGCCAGTAACCGCTCGTAAGGTCTAATGTGGAAAAATATTGGGCGGTTTTAAGGGCGGTTAGCGATTCTTCAATCCTGGGTAATGGATACGCATCCTTGTGTGTTACATTATTTAACTTGCGATAATCCACACAGAACCGCAGACTCCCGTTCTTCTTCCTGACCAAGACAATGGGGGCCGCCCATGGACTATGACTTTCGGTAATCACTCCGGACTCCCTCATGTCGGCCAGCATTTCCCGTACTGGCTGGTACAGCGCAGGGGCTAACGGACGATGTCTTTCTTTAATAGGTGGGTGGTCTCCTGTGGGTATGTAGTGAACCACATTTTTTGCCGTTCCGAAATCTGAGGGGTGCTGGCTAAAGGCTTGAGAGAATTCTTTCACCACCTGTATCACTCCGTCTTTCTGTTTGGTTGAAGTACTCGGGTCCCCAATCTGAATGGGATCCCACCATCGTTTCTCTTCCACCCCTGTTGGCGGGGGTGGATCCGTTACTCGTTGTGTGGTAGTGAAGGCCTCCCCGTCAAAGACATCCTCGAAGTTGACTTCGGTCAATCTGGCGACCGGGCAATTTTTATTCAATTTGATTGGAAAGCTATGCGGATTGAGTACTCGCACAAACACTTGACCCTGGTGGACTCTGGTGACGGCCCTCGCTACTGCGAATGGATATTGTCCACTCGGGTCGTGGGGTTCTACCATAGCATCATAGTCTGTTCCGCCTACTCCGAAGCGGGCCTTGCATTGTAGCATCACTTCTGAGTTCGGCTGGATGAGGAGGGCGGTCCGATCGCTAATTCGAGCTTTCCCAACTTCTCCACGGTCGTTAGCGAAGCTCCCCACTCCCTTTAACCATCTGACCGTCTGGAGCAGAGCTTTTCGTTCTTCTCTATCTGCCCGACCTAGTTCCTGTTGTAAGGATTCTACTAGTTCTCCTGGGCAATTTTTAAGCACGTTCATCCCTAATATCATGGGTGGGAGGTGTTCGTTATATTCCTTGGTGATCAGACACCCTTGACGGATCAGCCGTGCTTTCCCGATCGTCAGTTCGGCTTCCCAGTACCCGCAATATTCAATGGCTTGTCCGTTGCTGGCCAACAGTTGCAGCCAGTTGTTTGGTGGCGTCATAATTTCCTCCCTTGACCAGTACTTGTCAAACTCGGTGAGACAGATGGTGGTGACCTGGGATCCCGTGTCCAATAGTGCCGAAATCTCCACACCATTGATAGCGATGGTTACGTGTGGGCAGGCTCCTACGTATCGGGAATGCCAGGTTGGCGGGGTCGGACCTACTGGGGGGAATCCTCCCGAGGGTGGGTCCACGACCTCGGGGCGTCTCCATTTAAATCCTCTTCCCTGCAGAAGCGTTCGATGTGCCCACTCTTGTGGCATCGTCTGCAAATCGGGCTCCCTTGGGCATCGAAGCGGTCTGTGGCCCGTCTCCCTCTTCCGACCGGGGTCGTCCAGGGTGTTCGGCCTCGGCCCGAAGCTCCGGCGTGGTTTCCCTTATTTTTGAGCAGTAATTGCTCTTGTCGGAGGTCCTTCAATTCTTTTCCCATTTCTGCCAAGCTTTTGGTAATCATATCCAGCTTCTCTGCCAGAGGCCCGGATACCTCTCGTCCGGTCTGTACTTGCTTGGTGACAGCCCCTTTCCCTGCGCGGGTGGAAGTCTTAGGTGCCGGTTCTTCATCCACCTCATCCTCCTCATCTTCAGTATCTGTGGTCGCCGGGCTTTCCTCGTCGTCACACTGGTTCATCCCTAATATGTGGAAGATTGCCTCTTTGAATTTTGAAAAGGTGCCACCCGGGTTCTGTTTCCTCCACATTCTGAGTTGTGCTCGTATTGTTTTTTCCCGAGCTCCCTCCACGAAAAGGTTAATCAAAGTTTCGTTTTCTTGATCCTTGTCTCCTGGCTCGATCGCCTGAATAGCATGCGAGGCTTCTTGCAACGCCAGGGCAAAGTCTCTCAACGCTTACATGACCCAAATCAAACATGGACTTCATCCTGTCTTTGAAGTCTCGGAATGTTGTTGTCCCCGCCGTACGTTTATTTCCCGAGTATATGGGCAACCATGGGGCCCCGAAGTAATAAGGCATGGTAATTGTCGAGTTCTCTGCCATTTCTCCTCTTCTTCTTATCCCAATGTCGTTCGGGGATGGGAGGACTCTTCTTTTTGCTGATTTGGGGGTTTGGGGTTCTGACTCCGCCATTTTTCTATCCTGTTCGTGACGCCAATTGTAATCCCCTGGTAAGTAGGAATTTCTTTTCCAATAGCCGTAGGTTGGACTTCTCACTAAGGTAAGTATGACTCTTCTCGTCTTCTCAGAAAAGCTCACGTAGAGAATTTTAAACGGTTTATTTCATCCTAGTATTGCATACAATATATATAAACAATATTTCAAAACAGTACATGCATTGCTTTTCTTATACCGGAACATGCAATGTTTCACCTGGCCTCTCCTCTGATCTGGACTGCCTCGACTAAACAGATATACAACCGTACCGTATTTACTGTAAACAAAACATCTCAATATGACACCGTTAGTGGCAATAAACACTTAATAATATTAACTTATTCTTTATCTATATTCTACACAGTAAGCGCTTTTTCTCCCCTTACAGAGCTCTACCTAGTGGCCACAGTCCAGGAAAAAGTTCAGTCTATAACACGGATCAACAGAACAGGAGAAGGTAGGTACAGTATGATTAATTTCCACAGACGTTGAAACAACGTTATCACATAAATCAGTAGGCGTGGTGCATCCTGCTAGGTTGAAGCAACACTGTATCTCTGTAGGTCCTTTTCCATTACAATGAAGCTTGCTTGTTAGTGAGATGTATCCTTTCCTGTCACACTACCGCTGCTGCAGATTATTAAGTGACTTCCCTGGACTAACTGCCTGCTTTACAAATCTCCCGTATGCTGCTGGGTTCCTAGGCAACCAGGATTGCTACAGGATAACTAGAGCACTTGATTGCAGTCAAGAAATATCTTTCCTCTGTTGGCCTTCCCCTGGCTCACAAAGCCGGGTTTCGCCTATTCCCTGCACTGTAGTGTAGATATGAGACTCTCTGGTTAAGATCTTTTCCTTTGGGGCGTCCCCTGACTGAAATTCGTCGGGTTTAGCCCGGATTATTCTGCAGATTTTCTATGCCTGAGCCTGCTGCTGTACTGTGTGTCCACTCACTAAAACGCCTCAGACTATCTGTTGATGTCACACATCCATCCTCTCACGGACTCTGGCAGGGTAACGGTTACTCTTTGCTGTACAGTGAGCTGGGAGATGTGCTGGTATGCCTGCCTAGAGCTGCACTGAGGGTGTCAGCTTCACTATATGTTATAGTGGGGTGGACAGGCTGCCACAGTAACTAATGTGGATGCTGGGGATCTGATATATCTTTCCTAGTTCAGTTCTGTCTCCCTCTCTCTCTCTTCTCGGGGCTGCTAGGGAGACGTGCAGGGGAGCTGTCTGTACTGAAGTATATTGCTCCCTAAATGGTGCTGGGCGGTGCAGAGCTGTATTGAAGTTGAACTGTCACCGCCTATTGTGACTCTTAGCTTTAATGTGTATCCACTAGGGGGTGGGGGTTGTGCTTTGGTCGTTAAACCCTCCTGAGTGAATTACCATACAGCAGTCTCTGACAACTTTCTATAGCTCTTATTGCTGCTTTACCGCCTCCTATATTATTTCCAGTTAGACTTTAATAACAACTAGTGAACTAGAAAACCTGTAGCTTAATAATGGATAATATAAGGTCCGACTTGAAAGTATTTCAGAATAATGCTGCTTAATTATCTGACTGCAGTCTGTAAGCATACATTAACATGAATAAATGACGGGCAGCCACTCTTCTGAGAATATCCAGTCTATTGGCTTTGACAGGGATCCACCTTGGCTGTGTGTATGACATAGACTGTCAGCTGTACTTGGCTTTGCTTATAATGGTAATTGGTGGGAGGTATAATTTGGTATAGTGTAGTCCGCCTTTTAGGGGATGACACCCCACTCACCACTTCCCCTTTCCTCCTATGGGGTATGTCAGCTGGTTGGGGATCTCCCTATCTCGAGCCGGGGATTTGCTGAATAGCCACAATCCCACCCCTGTACCTCGGTCGGCTACTGCGTCACCCGGGCCATCCCCCTCAATGGCGCCGCCTTCTGCTGATCACACCTCCGTCACTCCCTATGACGCGTGCCCTCCGGAATCGTCACTGCGCCTCAGCTGGACTCTCCGGCTCACATGGAGGGTATGTCTGTCAGTCACCGCCCGCTCCCGACTGCCACGGGAGTCGTCCTGCGCTGCTCTGGGTAAGCGCTTCAGCCCCCTCTCCGTTTCTTACAATGCTGCGTCCCCTGCCCTCAGCAATCTCCTCAGGCTTCTCTCCCTTATTTATAACTATAGGGCACGCGATCCTCTGCCTTCCCGCTCTCAGCGCGTGCATAAAAACTTTATTAAAACAGTGTCTGGCGATAGTTTTTCTTCTCCCCTCAGTGCAGGGCATTTGATTAGTCTCTGCATCCGGGCAGCTCCGTCCAATCTTTCCTGGGGGGAAACTGCAGTGGGCCATGACTATAAACATATTTACAGTATGTTTCATAAAAGTTTATCTTGCCTTCTGTGAAGGCATCTATGGATATATATATATACAGGTGTCCATTAAACATGCAACGTCCCCTATGGGGTTAATATATCTATCACAGTGTAAGCAGTGGGTTCATGTTAACAACATATAATATCATAACTATAGGCTATTACACTTACCCATTTGAGGAACAGAATGACTACAGCCCCCATAATACCGAGGGGCTAGAAAATAAAACTGATGCTGTGTACACACGGGTACAATCTCTTTACGATTCTGACTATATAGTCAGAATCTTATCTGGATCGCATGCAGATTTTAACCCTTGCGATCCAGATCCTATCCCGATGCGCGCCCCCGTGTCAGCAGAAATCGAAAATCAGATAGACAGGGCAGCCCAGTCTATATAGTGCAGATTGTTCAGATATAGGCCCTTATTCTAATCGGATCGGTACGGCCCGCGTGCGGCCGTACCGCCGATGTTTTTACTCTGCACATGCGCAGAGGTGAATCTGCGCATGTGCAGCCCCCTTCGCCGCAGACGTATTTCGTCCGCCGCAAAGGGGGCGTATAGGGGCGTGAGAGGCATCATGCCCTCATTTCCCTATGTGTACGCCCCGCGTTTCATGGGCGTTCCCATGCAAACGCGGGGCGTATGCATGGTAATGAGGCCATGACGCAACTCATGGGGGCGGAAAGCTGACGTCGCCGGATGTCAGCTTTCAGCCCCCATACAAGCTACCACACGGACGATTGTCCGTGTGGTCTCAGCTTGCGGGAGCTGCCGCGGCGTGCGGACCTGCCTTCGATGGTCGACGACCATCGAATGCAGGGGGCAGCTCCCACCATGGTGGAGGCGTAGCCTCCAGCATTTTTATGCGGATCGCCAGCCGTGGCGATCCGTAGGGTGGGCGGGGATTGGTTTGTGCGGCCGGAGCCCCGTGTGCGGCTCTGGCCGCACCAACCAGAATAAGGGCCATAGTGTAGATTGGATGCCTGTATTGAGGTTTCCTATCTGTTTGCAATGTGATGCAGATGAGATCTCCCGGGCCAGCCACTCCCATCCCCGCCCTTCTTTTCTACAGCCCTGGAAAGAGAAGCAGCCTGCAAGCAGCACAGAGCCTGGGACAGCCTGCGAAGTCTTCTGAGGCTGGTAAGTATATTAAACAAATACCACTGCATCACCAATGATTTGGGAGGGTTTTCTTTATATTTCCACTGCCCCACCAATGATTTGTGTGGCGTTTTTTTTAATAATACCACTGCACCACCAATGATTTAGGAGGCTTTCATTTATATAATCACTGCATCACCAATGATTTGTGGGGCGTTTTTTTTAGAATACCACTGCACTACCAATGTTTTGGGAGGTTTACATTTATATTACCACTGCACCATCAATGATTGTCGCTGGGGCCGGGCTGGCTGACAGTAGGGGGAGATACTGTAGCTGCACATGCAGCGTGTACTTCCTCGAAGGCTGAACTCCACCCACGTGACTGCTGTGTGTGGAGGAGAGCTGACGGGGGAAGAAAAACTGTGCTGTGAGGAGAGCTGCTGGCCGGGGGGAAGCAGAGACTGTGCTCATCAGCTGGGCAAGTACAATGTGCAGATTTTTTTTAGATCTAATAGGGGGACGGGGTGAATGCTGAGTGTTTGTTTGTTTGTACAGTATATGCTGTGTGTGTGTGTTTTTACATGCTTTGTGTTTATGTATACAGTATGATGCATGTACTGTATGTGGGTACATGGTATGTGTCTGTATGTATATGTTGCCTGTATGTGTGCAAATGCTGTGAATATCTATGCTATGTGTGTCTGTGTATCTTTGCTATCTGTGTAAAACTATGTGTACATGCATGCTGTGTGTGTGTGTGTGTATATCTATGCTATGTTTTTCTTTGTGTACATGCTGTATGTACTTATGCTATTTGTGTGTATCTATGCTGTTTCTGTATGTATGTTATATGTGTGCATGCAGTATGTACACATACCCTCCAACATCTGAAGGGTGGAAATCGGTACACACCCAGAAAGGAGGTGTGGCCATGCGTAAAGTGGGTGTGACCATTGGTAAAGGGGGCGTGGCCATCCCTCTGTATGTGTACTGGCTGGCCATTTAAAATAAAATATCCAGGTCCCACCTACCCACTGCCAATACTTTTCCCCAAATGAACTCTCACATAGGGCAGCTCCCTACACCCCCACTACAGTGGATACTGCACCAGTGATCCCCAATATTCCCTGCTCTCGCATAGGACACCCACAGCACTGTGCCCCCGGCCTCCTGCTTTCACACAGGTCACCAACAGCTCTTGGGCAGGCATTCACACAAAGGAGCCCGAGGAGCGCCCTCACTTTCCCCATACGCAAACTGCAGGAACCCCGCACGCACTTGCGTGACATTACCGTGCCCCACATAATACTGCCCCGTTCCCTTACCGGCATGTCACGTGTCTGGTGCTCATGGCTCTGGCCGGTCCCCCACGTCACGCGTGTTATTGTTTCCGATACCCAGGGCACAGGTGGGTGTAGTAAGATGGCTGCCGGTACGACTGAACAGCGGCAGCAGCCTGGTTCATTGCTATTTTCAATTAGTCCGCGGCTGGACGGCAGTGAGCCAATAGGAGCTTGCGGTCCGTCAGCCAATCATGAGCGGCTGCCGGACCGCGAGCTCCTATTGGCTCGCGGCCGTCCAGACTAGGCCCTAGGGAGAATTGATAATAACAGTGTCGGACCAGGCTGCTGCCACTTGTTTGATTATATGGCAAAAACTAGATCCAGCCGGGCAGCGCACAGACAGCCCTCTGCCCAGCTGTCAATTCAATAAAATCGGTACATTCGGTACAGGGTTAATTTGCCGGTACAGACCGTTAAAAAACGGTACTGTACCGGCAAATTCGGTACAGTTGGAGGGTATGTGTACATGTATGCATACCTCACAAAAACTTGAAAGCACAGCCGTCACCGTGATTTGCCCACTGATTCAGACTCAGTGGATCTTCTCCATGTTCCATGGATCAGCACAGCTGTGTATGTAATGATGACTGGTATTGTTGCTGCAGATATACTAATCGTGTTCACTACAGCTTCCGCTCTCAATTATAATGTTTCAGAAAATTAAGACAGTGTCTATAAATGAACTTCCAACAGTTAATGTTTTGTATGATGTATTGTACTTACCAACATTTAAACGTTATTTTCAGGGAAACTAGCTAGTGTCTGTCATATTTATTTATTTATTTATTTGTATGTTAAGATAGTTCTATTTAATAAAAATATATGTAAACGCCAGAGAAGACTAGATGGCCAGGAGTTTGGGTAACAAAAGTGCTAACTAATAGGGCCGTTTTTACAGGGGGACGAGCCGTGCAACTGCCCGGGGCGCTGCACGGCTCGTCCCATTTTTTTCAATGCTGCCGCTGATGAGCCTGACTGTCAGTGAGTCTCTATGTGCGCCGCTCGGTGCTCACAGTCACAGCCGCTTGACACTAAAGTCTATATTATTGAGTGACAGGCGACTGTGACTGTGAGTGAGTGCCGATCGGCACACAGGGCGGGGATTGGCTGGCTGATGGGTGGAGGCGGAGCATAGAGGGAGCCTTGGAGACCAGGCGGTGGAGTGCAGCACTGTGTGAGTCTGTGACTGACAGGTAGTTTAGTGCCTCCCCCTCCTGCTATGAGGATTGGTCACCCATGGGACGGAGGAGGGATCCAGGCTTATGCGCAGGCTGTCACTCACTCACTGACCGACCGACCGTCACCCAGCTAGTGCGCACGCTGCGCAGCCTATCATTCATTCACTCACTGCCTCTGGAGGGACAGAGTAGGTTGGAGCAGAAGACAGAGGCTTATTTTAGTAGCCGGGAGCCCAGCCAGGACTGTAATGTGAGTGCTGTGTGTGTGTGCTTCAACCGCCTGGGGGGGGTTTTGACGGGTTTTTTCTCCGGGCTCCGGCGCCATTTTCTTGGTGCCTGGGGGACTAGTTTAAAATGGGTAATTTGTCCAATTGTCCTTGTCATATGTGATAGAGTTATAGTACTTAACATTATATTTCTTATATCATATTAGACTTGCTAGCCAGTATTAAGTATTGCTGAAACGTATTGTATCTCTCTCTCAGACTGATGAAACAGTTAAATTTAAATGTATATCACTTTAAGTCTAGTTTCCATTGGAAAAACTAAACATTACTGAAAATGGGCCCCTTCAATGTAAACTAAGGTAGTACAGAAATGTATGGTGCCTCATATGTTTATACAAAAATCATATGTTCTGCTTAGACTTATGGGAAATAATCTGCAAGAGTCAGCATAATATAGAAATAACTCCCAGTCTATAGAGCTTCACTCCTTTAATGGATATAAGAGATACCATTTATCTTACGTATTCTTACGTTTTTCCACGTCGAACCTAAGTTTTAATTGTAACCCCACCTAAGGGGTGTGTTGTATATGAATATGTTTTTGTAATAAGCACTCCTTTTATGGGAGTAAAGAAATGGTGACTTTATGTATAAAAAGGCAACAGCTGATATTAAAAACACATCTGCTTCACCATCATCTGTCTGACGGTCAGCGTAACTGTGTCGTGTGATTTCCAAGTACTGAAACTTTCCTGGGGCTCAAAAGACAAGCCATCATTTGGGGATCTCGTTCGGGATTGAAAATTTGAAGGAATAGAACTGTGTATTGTTCTCTGCTGAAGCTACGTTACATATCTGAGTGAGTATAATCTGTTTTTAATTATAAGACTGCTTTGCTCGCTCAGATCTGTTAGTTACCTATGTAGTAAGCAGAGTGTAAATGTACATTTCAGTTCTTCCTTGTAGACTTCATTATTATAGAACCAGAAGTACTTCGATATCACACAACATTAAGTATAGCTGTAATATTTTTTTGTACTGTGTTTGTATTGTCATTGTAACTATGTGTGTCTACTGTGTGTCAGTAACTGTATGTTTTATGTTGGATGACTGGACGCCATCTTCACGAGGCGTGACTGATGATCAATATACACTGAGTATTACTTCTGGTTAACGCTCAGTTGAAAAGATCTAAAGCGTATTTGTTTGTTTGTCTGTATGTGTGGTAAACACAATATAAGTCATGAGGTGTAACAGTGTTCACAAGACTGTTAGGACTTTCTTTGATAGAAGCTGTAATAGGCAGGACCTGGCTTTCATCAAAGACTGACCCTGGCAGTCAGTTTGAACCAATTAGGATACAGCCCTTATGAAACTAAGTGTGTTTTACGTACATGTTAAGTGTTGCCTGATTGTCTGTCTATGTGTCATTTAAACATCAATAAGCGTAAGGTGTAGTTTAAGACATTTTTGTTAGTTTTTTTTCCTTTTTTTAGCCTCTTATGATAATGTCTTGTGTTTATGTCTTTTGCTGTATCACGTAGAATATGTTTTAGAATATAAATGCAGCATAAAGTGTCATGTCCCCAACTTTGAATATATAGAATCACATGTGCTTGCAGTAATACAGCAAGTACTTTTAAAGTAACAAATGAAGAAATTGATATTGACGGTGTAGAGTTTACTTTAAGAGTGGGGTGTCATATTGCAAGAGGCTCTGCAACAGTTAAATGGAGAACATTACCCAAGCTGCCTTGAATAAGTACCAATAGAGAAGTAAATATTTCCAATAATTTGTCAAAACAGTTACTCTGGGGTGACACACACACGAGATAACATTTTGCAGAAAAGTGACCACACAAACCCATACTTCAACAATTGTTATAAGCAATGGAGAAAGTGCTTAGATAAGAAAAACAGACATGAGTACTTTGCATTAAGGACACAACACGCACTAGTTCATATTTAAAAATACTCAGAACAGGGTGTCTGTCCAGGTTATGAAAGTGGTGTTTTATTGTTGTCCTGATAAGTGGTTATGATATTTTGACTTAGATTGAATACAGGGAACTGAAAGCCGCATCTATATTAAACTTCAGCCAATAGGGCACAGTATACCTTTCTGCACAACGTTATACACTACTTTCCGCAAGTGGATAAGGCCACGCCCAGAGGGATTAATTACCCCAATGGGAGGAAAAAGTGGAAGGTTCATGGAGCGCTCCCCCTAGAGGTTGTGCCAGAAAGGGAAGGTAACAAATCGATCGGTTCGATTTTAAGAAGGGCTAATTTTTCCTACAAATGGAACTTTAAATCCTGTCGCATGGAAGCAATTTCAAGTGACGAACGCTCATTGGCTACAGAAAAAAGGTTATATAGATACAGTTAATATATGGCTTACAGTGTCACAAGAATTAGATAATGCACCACCACAAGTAGATAATCAGGTAGATAATGCACCATTTGTACATCAACCACCACAAGTAATTGAGCAACCCCAGGCAGTGGAGGGGACAGAGCATAGAAGAACTAGACTTGTTCGCAGCAGGGGGCACCACTCCCAAAACCACAATTCCAACAGCAGGTAGAAATACAGCTGGTATAGCCAGGTCAGGCATAGGGACTGAGGAATTGTATCCAACTTCAGATTTGCAGGCCCTTAAAATTGAAAAGTATTGTCCACAGAGGAAGTGTCCATTATGTGTGTTTTGTATACCAGAAGGAGGCACAAAATGTCCTAATTGTGGGAATTGGGTAGGGTCAGAGGTTTCTTTGTTTTTCATGTGACCCAGAAGTAAGAACTGTAATAAGGCTAAAAGATTATAACTAAAGTCCACCCAAAGATGGGTTATCTGAGGCTAGGACACGCAAGCAATTAAGAAAAAATAAGTATCGTAAACAAAGACAGACAGTATAAAAATCCAGATAAAAATAATAGGCAACCAAAGTAACTATAAGAAGAAATTAAAGTTTTGTTTTTTTATTAAAAAAACCTAGGAATAAATAAATATGTGGCCAGATCAAATAACTGATCTGAGAAAAAAATAAAAAAACTTTATGTTTGAAAGTCTGTAAGTTGGTAATTTTGGAAAATATCCTGGCCAGGAGAATAAATGAATATTTTAATTTTCCCTATATTACCAATGAGCAGAATCAAATGTACAGTTTTGTGTTCAAAGTAATGAACTAAAATCATCAAGTTTGTGTCATTACATGTGTGTAATGTTTAGTGTACATTTCAAATTTATATGTATGCAATTATGATCTTTGCATTTGGTGAATTTTAATACTAAAGTGCATTTGAACATTCAGTACTTAACATTTAAGCACGTTAAGGATTTAACTGACTGCATGACAGCCAAAGGTCACGAAAGGTTACGTAGCTGCAGTATGTAACAGTGAATGTCTTTTTATGTTCAATGCATGTGACGTCGACTACAGCTGCTATTGCAGTACGCTAGCTAAAAGAATCATTCTATAGGATTGAATGCGCTAACTTTAAAATTGTTGTTTTTATTTTTATTTTAGAAATCTGAATAGTATTTAAGTTGTATGTTTTATTTGTTTTTTAAAACAATTATGTGACAGTAACATTTGTTTTTTGTCTCCTTAGTAGAAAGTTAAAGATACAGCTGACTGCTATTTTTTGTTCTTTCTTTTATAGAATCATAGCAAACTTCAGTACAATTAAGTGTATTTATTTTTTTTTGCATATCAGATATTTCTTATTTTTCATTGGGTATTACTACTTGAATTTTTCCTTAAAGTAAGAAAATATGTGGGTACATGCACACATACTCAAACACATATGTGTGCATTTAATAAGAACTTAGTATTTGAAGGGAATGTTATACTTCTTTACTATGACATTATTTGGAAATTAAGTTTTACGTTAAAAAATGTAGTGCTAAGATAAACACAGTTCCTTTTGTTGTTCATATGTGACTATGTTATCTTTCATAGCCTAATATGAACAATGATACTTTACTGGAACATTGTTGCAAGCCACAGAGTGGCTCAGTCCTGTTTTGGATATTTCATTAGAAATTTTATGTTCTGTGTTTAGTTTGTATGGTCTCTCCGGATTAGTTTTCTAGGTTTTGCATTAATTTTGGGGGTTTTACCTTATTCAATCGTTCTTGTATCTGTGAGCACAGTTGCTCCTATGGATCTATAGCTTAAGTGTTCTGTTAGGCTGCACAAGTGTAGCTTGTGTGCTCATTAGTGGATTTTATAGTCTGTTTTGTGTCATTTGTGGGTATAGGCAGTTTCTCTCTTATCAACTAACAGTCTCCACTGCTACTTTGTATCAAATATAAATCCAATATATCCAAGGACTTACTACCTCAAATAGAGGCTGTATGTGTTTCTCTCCCAATCATCTATTACAGATTCTGCTGAAGTTATCCTCTCAGACTGGATCACATCCCAAGTACTGGACAAGCTGTGGTCTAAGGGGAAGATAGACACTGGCAAGCTGAACGTACAACCTGTCCAACTGCAACTAAAGTCAGGAGCAGTGCCAGTATCCATAAAGCAAAATCCACTGAATCCTGATCAAAGAGTCGCCATCACCAAGCAACTACAAGCTTATCTACATTCCGGCATCCTTGTTCAATATAGATCCGAATGGTCGACGCCTTTGTTTTACGAATAATTCATGATCTAAGAGAGGTCAACAAGAGACTGTTAACTAATTGTCCCATTGTGCCTAATCCATACACCTTGCTGAATCAGATCCCACCATCAGGGGCCTGTTTTACGGTGACCGATTTGGCAAATGATATGCCTATCACTAAAGACTCTCAAGATACCAAAGACTGTTAAACAAGTCAGGTCATTTCTAGGCCTGGTGGGCTACTGCAGGGACTGGATACCTCTTGCATCAGTTTACATGCAAACATTATACAATGCAATCAAAAACAGATGGTCCACATCCAACAGATGAAGAAATGGCTCAAGCAGTTCAGCAATTAAAGTTGGCCATTGCCTCTTCACCTGCCCTAGGCCTACCAGACTATTCTAAACCTTTTACCTTGTATTGCCATGAGGAAAGAGGACATGCTTTGGGAGTGTTAACAACAGATCCACGGAACAAGACAAAGACCTCTTGCTTACTATTCCAGCAGGCTTGACAATATCATTCAAGGATCACCTACATGTATTAAAGCTGTAGCAGCGGCTGCTGTATTGAAGGATAAGTGCATAGACATTGTTCTTAATCATGAACTAACCATACAAGTACCACATGCTGTAACAGAAATCCTACAACAAGCAAGAACCAAACATCTTTCAGCAGCTAGACTCACCAAGTACGAAGTGTCCCTATTGAGTGCACCCAATGTGACAATCAAGAGGTGTCTCACTCTAAATCCAGCAACGCTCCTCCCAGCCCTGTTGCCAGAACAGAAGGAGTATGAACATCAAATGTTCAAAAGGAGGGAGAATGAGAAAGAATGAGGGAACAAGCACCTTCGGGCAGCACAGTATCGTCTACAACAGCCCAGAGAATGGAAGTAGATGCAGAAGGTGACGGTGAGGACAAAGATGAAAATACTTGTACTCAAAATTTTTCTCATGACTGTCTTGCTTTGATGGAACAAGAAACCCAGACATTGCCACACGTCCAAGATATGCCCATACCCAATGCTCATTACGAACTATATGTTGATGGGTCCAGATACTATGAAAATGGCATACCCTACAATGGATATGCCGTCACTACCGACACTGAAGTAGTAACTTCTGGAGCCCTACCAGCACACTTATCATCACAAGCAGCTGAACTTGTGGCACTTACTAAAGCATTGGAGCACGCAGAGAACAATCCTCATCATCTCCAGCCAGGAGATTGGGTGTATCTCAAAAGACACGTTCAAAAATCGCTTGAGCCCAGATATGATGGTCCATTTCAGGTCCTACTGACTACACCAACATCCCATTGTAAACAATTACGAGTTAAGTTGATGATGCAGTTTGCTGAAATGTTATTGGGGCCCAAATCTGATAAAAGTCTATGGGGATGTATTATGTGTTTGGCAACCACAATAGTGGCAATAATATGGTTATGTACAGTACTAGAGGTACCAGATTATGCTAATAACAACAGTACAGTACAAAGCACCTCCATAGTCTATCCCAGAGCACATTATGTGAGAAAAAGGGAAGTAACAAACCCTGATCATGAATGTAGAAATTTACCACACATCTCAAGGTGTATTTGTGAGTATTGTAAACAGTCACCTGAGGAGACATGTATAGAATGGTGTAAGGCCCCTACTGGAGAAAACCGAAATATGTTGTTGCAATTACATAATTTGGTAGGGAATGCCCTTAACACTACAAACTGTTGGATCTGCTCTCAAGGTCCTACCTCTAGAGGAGGAGAGTGGACATTTATCCCCATCACATATGAAGAATGGGCACTATTTGAAGATAATCGTGCAGATAGCGAACCATTCAAAGCATCTGTAAGCCAATACTTACGCAAGGAATCCCCTAAACTGCTAGCACACCTAATTACCCCAAATGTATCTTTTTGCATTGAATTTAAGAAAAAACCAAAGTGAAACCATACTTGGCTTTAATAAACAAAAGATTTCCCCCTCAAACACCTACTTAGGAACATTTCATCCTTGCTCAAAGGCCCCTTTTAGAGTTGGTAGTGCCCCTGATACCTTCAAACCAGGAGTACCTCCATACCAAATGTTTTTAACACCATATGATGATAAACCTGCACTAAGGGAAATAAAAGAAGCAGGGAAAAAGGCAAGAAAGCTAATCTACACACCCTGGCATGAGAGAATGGGATTTTTGGACCTATTTGGGTCAAAATCATATTATAGAGTTGAATCACTTGCAATGTTATTAGATAACATTACTGAAATATATGATAACACCTTCAGATATGTAGGTAGAAAAATCCAAGAGGTAATAAAAAGAACAGTTACAACACAGATTAGTTCTGGACCATTTAACGGCACAGACAGGAGGCTATTGTATGACCTTATATACTCAGACAGGAATATTGTGTTGTACATTTATTACCAATGAGACTGACAATGCTCAAGAGACAATAGAAAAACATATACAAGAGATAGAAGAGGAAAAACGGATTTATGCCACTGAGCATAATACACCTGACACTCTAGGAGGAAATTGGGGTTGGCTATCATTCTTGAATCCATCCACATGGTTTTCGGGAATCAGTGGATGGTTTATGGGAATTCTCATGTTCAGCCTTAAAAATTATAGGATTATGCATACTGGTGTATATTGTTGTCAAGATATTGATGTGTGTTTTCTCTGTCTGTTTGAAACAGTGCCAGTCTGCAATAACTACAACCAAGTACAAACAACTCATATCTGGACGGACACAGAAAGCAGAGGATCAGTCTATTCCGATGGATGTGAGCGAACAGCCAGTTGCTCTCTGACGGCAGGGAGAAGGCTACCTTGTTCTCAGGGCTATAACCCACTAGAACCATCTGATGTGACTAATCCTTAGCATAGTTAGGCAGTTTGTATTGTAAGATGTCCAACCACTATGAGTTTTTTCTTACATTTATAATAATTTTTTTGTGTGTTTTGTTTACTACTGTATGTAAACAATGTAATCTCAATTGTAATGTTTAATTATTATAAAAAGGAGGGAGTAAATGATAGAGTTATAGTACTTAACATTATATTTCTTATATCATATTAGACTTGCTAGCCAGTATTAAGTATTGCTGAAACGTATTGTATCTCTCTCTCAGACTGATGAAACAGTTAAATTTAAATGTATATCTCTTTAAGTCTAGTTTCCATTGGAAAAACTAAACATTACTGAAAATGGGCCCCTTCAATGTAAACTAAGGTAGTACAGAAATGTATGGTGCCTCATATGTTTATACAAAAATCATATGTTCTGCTTAGACTTATGGGAAATAATCTGCAAGAGTCAGCATAATATAGAAATAACTCCCAGTCTATAGAGCTTCACTCCTTTAATGGATATAAGAGATACCATTTATCTTACGTATTCTTACGTTTTTCCACGTCGAACCTAAGTTTTAATTGTAACCCCACCTAAGGGGTGTGTTGTATATGAATATGTTTTTGTAATAAGCACTCCTTTTATGGGAGTAAAGAAATGGTGACTTTATGTATAAAAAGGCAACAGCTGATATTAAAAACACATCTGCTTCACCATCATCTGTCTGACGGTCAGCGTAACTGTGTGGTGTGATGTCTAAAGTACTTCAACTATCCTGGGGCTCAAAATACAAGCCATCATATGTTTGATGCTGGTTGGGTGTGGGATTACATAGATGGGGCAGGGGGGAGCCCAAGTTGGTTACTGACTGTAGGTCGCTGAGGGGGAGTACTCACTGGGGCTGAGGAGTGGGGTGGGTCATGCTGTGTCTCACGGGGGGGAGGAGTATATATGATCACTGGGTAGCCCCTTCTACACCCCCCCCCCCATGATCATATGTGCAACCCCCCCCCCAGTGACACGCAGCACCCACCCAACTGGCAGCCCCAGTGACATACAGCACCCACCCGCTACCCCACCCCCACCACTGCACTAACCCCTTACCTGAGGTAGTGCAGGCATGTCCAAACTATGGCCCTCCAGCTGTTGTGAAACTACACATCCCAGCATGCCTTACAATAGTTTTAGCATTCCCTATTGGCAAACTGTGGCATGCCATGATGGTACTTGTAGTTTCACAACAGCTGGAGGGCCATAGTTTGGACATGACTGCACTACCTCAGGTAAGGGGTTAGTGCAGTGGTTCCCAAACTGTGTGCCGCAGTACCCTGGGGTGCCTCAGAACACTTGCAGGGGTGCCCTGGGATGGTGGTCTAGGTCCAATTAATTTTATTTATGGTCAATGTAATAGGGAAAATCAGTGCTTGTGGCTTCCAATCATAAAATATTTGAACAAACCGGAGTGTATACTGTCCCTCACAACATAACTGGGCTTAAGGATCACATATAAACACAATTTATTTAATTTAATATATATTTTAAGTAATCAATAAGAAACTTTTGGCCTAGGGGTGCCACGGAAAATTTCTAATACTCCCGGGTGCCGTGATTTCAAAAAGTTTGGTAACCCCTGGGTTAGTGTATTTCGCTGCGGAGGGGTTAGGGCTGGTGCTGTATGTTACTTGGGGGAAGGAGCTATCACTGGGTGTAGAGTGGGACAACTTGTCCTTCATTGGATTGCAGTTTTGTCTGCTCCACTCACTGTTTACAATGTCATTGTCACCATTTTAATGAACATTTCCATAATTGTTCTTTTCATGTGTGAAAGTATTTATTTGGTTCTGCTTATCCCAAAAGAACAAAAAATGTGATTAAATATACATGTGCTGCTTTATTCCCATGTATGCTGTGTTGCTTTAGCACACCAAAATTTAGCATGTGATTGCAGAAAGCAATGAGAGTAAAATATTGGTGGCAGCAGATCATGCTGTTTGGTGCGGCGCTTCGTTCGCACGGGGACCTATGTTAGAGGCTGTGACGCTGGGGTGGGGGCAGCCAGCTGACATCACTGGATGTCAGCTGCCCGCCCATTTCCTCCCCAGCATGCATGCATATGTAATCACTCTATTAGTTACCAAATTGATGGCTCTGACCAATATTATAACAGGAGGCAGCGATTTGTGAGTACCATATTCAACTTGTTTATATATAGATTTGAATTGGTGCGGGGGCCTGTGCATCTAATGCTCTCAGTCAGTTACTTTCAGTGTGCTAATTCAGTCATCTGCAATTCTTGAGTCACAGTGTGATAGAGCCACAGTGTGTGCACTATCCAAGATTGGCACTACACAAAATTGGTGCAATTTAGCAATTGAAGCAGCTGTATACACACTGGGCAGTATTCAATGAGAATTTTGACGATGTGCAGCGATTCCTGTTTAGGATTCGCTGCACATTCGCCACTGCCCGCCGCGTTCCGGAGCCTCGCCGGCTCCAGTATTCAACGAGTCAGGGGCTCACTGCCCCAGACCGGTGAATTTTAACTCCTGCGGCGATGCCGCAGGGAGCCTGAGGACGGCGGCAGGCAGGGAGATGGAAGTCTCCCTGCCTGCCCCAGAACGTTTGTGGGGAGGAGGTGGGCTCCCTGGGAGCCAGGCAGCACAGGCTGCCCCCCCGGGATAGCCAGCAGGGGAGCAGGTATTCACTGCACCCGATCGTGCATATGTAATGATCGGGTGCAGTGAATATATGAATATCTAATGAGCGGCTCGGCTCCCAGCTGGCTGCTGTGTAAAAAAATATATATATTTTTTTAAATTAAATATATATTCATGTGCTTACTGCACATGAATAAAAATAGCATGCCCCTCCTCAGAATAAAATTCCTGATTTTTTTACACCAAATGTAAAAAACAAAACACGTTATTTTAAAAGTTCACATTCCACTTCACCATAAAAAGATAGCGATTGCTACTCTGTGAATCATGGCGATAAAAACCTTGAAATGTATTCGCCATCTGGTCATTGAATAGGGTGATTCACCGTTTTAGTAAAAAAATCGCCGTACAGCACGAAAACAGCACAAAATCTCCATAAAACATGGCGAATCAGCCTCATTGAATACTGCCCACTGTCTTTGCTCCGAGTGGGGGGATCAATATCCCTTCAATATCTCTATGGGTTACCACTTCGGGCTAATGGTGCTTGCAGTGTTGTGTGTTGGTGCAGAACAGTATGGGCTATTTCACACTGTCCGGCTCCTGCCAGACGGCGAAATCCCGCACGGCCAGGAAGCCGTGCCGTGCACAGTAGTTGTGAATGGACACTATTGTGTCCATTCACAGGGGACGGCCACGACCCGGCCGTGCGGTTGCAGCTGGATCCCGCCACTGGAAGGGACGGCTGCCGGGCTGTGGCCATCCGCTCCATTCTAAACTGATGGCCGTGCGGGATTTTGCTGTCCGTCAGGAGCCGGAGTGTGTGAAATAGCCCTATAACATCAAATTATTGTTTAGATACGCTGTGAGTGGGTTTTACGAATAAGAAGCCAACTTCAGCCTCGTCAAATTCCAGCTCTAGTTTTCTTTTTACTTTACTCCTTGCTCGCGAATGTTTGTGCAACCCCGCCCGCTGCACTCAAGTTCATGAAGAGGAAAAAAGCAGCGCCTCTCCCATTGGTTGCCTGCGGGCCCTGCCCCGATGACGGACAGCTCGGGCAGAGCATGTTGTGGGCAGATGTTTATATACAAAGGGAGCAGCGCGGAAGTCAGCGGCGCCAGGTACGTAGTGAGCGTTGGCTGGAGGGAGGGGTCACTGCTCTGGTGGGTGAGCACAGGTAGCGGGTTCCGGCATAACGCCGCAGTTATAGGGACATTGCGTGTATGACGCTAGGCAGGGACTCCATGCTGTCTCTGGGTTTTAAAATGGTGGGGACGTTGCCTGTAGCAACCAATTAGCGTCTACCTCTCATTTTATAGAATGCAATTCGTAAATGCTAGCCAGAAGAGGATTGGTTGCTGTGGGCGATTTCCTTTTTTTTATTTTTTTATAAATTTTTATTTGCATTTTTAAAAGATTATGACAAACATGTTAGGCCTTCCAATCTTGGCCTTTCAAACAAAGACATTACATAATATTCAACACTAGGACATTGACATATACAAACAGTTTTACAACACCTATACACCTAAACAAACTACACATATTATTGACAGGGTGGATCGTTTTTATATCTTATCTTCCATTTAAATCTCAGAATTTCTTTTAATATCTAGATAGATACCTAAATAGATAAATAAATGTAAGAGTATATGCAACAACAAGGGAGTTTCTATCCCCAATCCTCTTCTATATACCCTGAATTTGGAGATTCACATCTAGTGTTCTCCTCCGAGAGGCTTCCCAGTCTGACCATAATTTTATTTTTCTATCCCCATAACTTTTCCCTAAAGTTTCCATCGTATAGCTATATTCAATCTTATATATTACTTTCTGAAAGGATGGTACTTGTTCCTGTTTCCATAATTGGGCAATAGTAGCAACTATTGCGGAGATTATTTGATTCAAGAGGTATTTCCTCGAGGCGTTTAAGTTTGATGGTAAAATATGTAATAATATCAGATGTGGTGTTAATTGTACCGCAGTGCTCAAACTTTCAGAAAGCAATTTTTTTATATCTAACCAAAAACTTTCTAGTTTCACACAAGACCAGAAGATGTGTTTTATATCCGCTCTTTCCCCACACCTCCAGCACCCATCTGGCTGGTCCGGGGAGAAACTATTTATCTTGGCTGGAGTGTAATAAGTTTGATAGAAGATTTTAAAGTACCTTTCAATATGCATTTTAGAATTGGACATATGATTGACTGTATTGAATAATTGTGTCCACTGCGAATTGTCCCATTCAAAATTCAGGTCCTTTTCCCACTTCTGCTGCCATCTAGTTTTCCTATTATATTCTCTATTTTCTTGTGATAGGATTTTATACCAAAAGGTGATTCCACCCCTCTTCTTCACCCCATAAATTTGATGTATATACTCTATAGGGAGAGCTGTTAATTCCTTTGAGGTAAAAATATCGGATTGTAGGCAATGCCTGATCTGCAGATATTTATAAAAATCGGAGTTTGGGACTCCGAATTTATTCTTAATCTGGTCAAATGACATTAGCTGTCCATTATCAAACAGATCTGATAGTGTTTTTATGGACAGCTTTCCCCATAACTCCAGATTAAGATCTGCTATTAATTTTGTTAAAGCTCCCAAAGGTAGGTGACCCATCGGGGAACCCAGGGTGTCTATCGTGTCTAAAAATTTATACCAATTGTGAAGTATAGTTCTCATACCCTTCGATAGCTCCTTGCATTGATTTCCAACTGAGGGCGGGAGCCATATTAAGTAGTCAAAGAGGATTGATGGCCTATTATCTAATTCTGGGTCTGATCTTAAGTCCCTTCCCATAGGGCCACAGACTGCCTTAATTTGATCCAGTAATGTAGCCGCTTGGTACATCTCTAGGTTCGGAAGACCTAGGCCACCTCTATCCTTAGGGAGCATCAAATATTTTTTTAGCTATTTTAGCACGTTTATTCCTCCAGATGTATTTATTAAATATGCTATTAAACCTAGAAATCCAGTATTTGGGGAGAGCTTTTGGTATGGCACGGAATAGATATAATACCTTAGGGAGTAGGAACATTTTTAACATGGCAATTTTACCCAATACTGATACTTCTATGTTCATCCAGTTATTAATTTTTGTATTCAATTGATGAAGAAGGGGGGTATAGTTAAAATCTATCAGGTTCTTTTCTTTGGATACTAGATGGACACCCAAATACTGCAATGAATTCTCTTTCCATCTGAATTTATATCTTTCTTTTAGGATATCCCGGTCTTTAGGCTCAAGATTTAATGGAAGAATTTCGGATTTATTTGTATTCAGTTTATAATATGATACTCTCGAGAATTCTTTAATGATATTCATAAGTGGGATCAAAGTATGTTTAGGGTTTGTAAGGAAGAGAAGCACATCATCTGCGTATAGTAATATTTTAAGTTGACTTTTATTTATTATCGGTCCCGTGAGTTCTGATGATTGCCTAATTGTTTCAGCAAGTGGTTTGATCGCCAGTACATAAATTACCGGAGAGAGCGGGCAACCTTGTCTTGTCCCGTTTGTGATCTTAAATTTCTGTGAAAGAAAGCCGTTGCAATATACTCGTGCTGATGGCGCAGAGTACAGCGAGAGTATAGCTCTCAGAAAGCTCCCTTCAAATCCAAACTTTTCCAGGGTTTTTCCCAAAAATGTCCAGTTTAAGCGATCAAAAGCTTTTTCACCATCTAGTGACAGAACCACCATCTGAAACTCTTTCTTAGATGCGTATTCCATAATCTGAATTGCTCTATATATATTACGTGTGCCTTGTCTGTCCCTTACAAACCCTGCCTGTTCTATCTTTATTAAGTCTCTTAAAATTGGGGTGAGCCTATTAACAATCACCTTGGCAAGAATTTTAATATCGCTATTAAGTAATGCTATTGGTCGATAATTAGTGGGGACTGTGGTGTATTTTCCCTCTTTCGCTATCATGACTATCCTTGCTTCCAGCATATCTTCGGGGAAATTGCCCATTTTATTTGTTTCATGGAAAACTTGGAGTAGGGTGGGCGCTATTTCCTTCTGATATACTAAGAAAAAATTATTAATAAATCCGTCAGGCCCAGGTGTTTTATTTAGTTTAAGGGTTTTAATTGCCTCCATTACCTCCCCCAGATTCCAAGGGGCATCAAGTTTTTCTTTCTGTTGCAGGGATAATTTCGGTAGGTCTATTTTCTCGAGAAAGATGTCTATTTCTTGAGGGGTCGGTTGAAATGTCTCTCTATCTTCACCCAAATTATACAGCTTTCCCAGGTAATCTGCAAATATATTAGACATTTCCGCTGGGTTAGTTATTTTCTCCCCTTTCTTATTGAATAGCGCTGTTATTGAGCTTTTGAGCCTTGTCCCTTTAATTTTCCTCGCCATAAATTTATTGGCTTCATTGGCCTCTCCATAGAATTTTTGTTTAAATTTATCCATTTGCCGATTAATTTGCTTAATGTTTAGTAATTCTAGATCTTCTCTTAGTTTGAGGAGATCCTTTAGTATTTGATCATTATCTGGTTGTACTTGATGGATTCTTTCAAGTTCTTTAATTTGTTCCTCAAAATCTATCAGGGCTTGTCTTTCCTGTTTTTTTAATCTGGCAGTGATCTGGATAATTTTCCCCCTAATTACTGCTTTTAAAGCGCACCACATATTGGTCGCATTAGTTTGTTGAGGATTATTAAATAAGAAATATTCTTCCAAGGCTTCTTTTATTACATTTTTGGTATCTTGTGAGGAAAAAATATAATTTGGACATCGCCAACTTCTAGGGGTTTGTTGCTATAGGATTAGGAGGGGTGCATGGTCAGAGAGCGTTCTTGGCTGGATATCTGCTCTTTTTATGTTTTGAAGAGTGATTCTATCTGTAAAGACAAAATCTATTCTTTTTTTTTTTTAATAGTATTCTTTATTGAGTTTATTATAGTTACGTACAAAAAGACATAAAAAAGACGTATACAAACACAGAAAAAGAAAATACACAATACCAACAAGTACAGAGACAGCCAGATACCAGTTACAGAATATGACAAGTGTACAATTTCATAGCAGCATATTAGTAAGACACTAGGTTAATCAAAATCTAAAACATTGTTCAAAAAAAAGGAAAAAAAAATTGACATGAAGTATATTATTTACTATCAACCTTTCATTACCGCTTCATCTAAATGGTCTTCAAAGCCCTAATACATTGATCCGTAGCCCAGTTAACCTAATATTCTAACCTGGATGGAGGGTTGCATAATAATTACATAATTCGTGCATATCACAAAACACCCAGTACTTTGCAATCTTATTTTATCGCTATATATTACCCTAAAGGGGGAACAGCTCAATGTGCTTAATATAGACTCAGTGCTCATTCATATATTTAATATTGTCCATAGACTTCAATGTATTACAGTGCATTATAATCAACCCAAAGCGTGATTCATATCAGTAGTGCATTATATTTTTAGGTTACCTTAATACTAACAATCATCCAAAGAACAGGATAGTGAAATCCTACAATTCCAAACACATCTCTTTATACTAATAGTAATCTTATATATTCAAAAGAATAACGTGTAGTTCATACAAGCGCAACCCTAATCCCAATCCCTCCCTCCCTCCCCCGGTTATCCTTCTACCCCATTAAATCTAGAATAGTACCATCGTCCCCATACCCCATAGAACTTAGTAACTGAGCTACTCGTCAGGTAACTACTCTTTTCATGGTCCATAGTGGTGTTAACTAATACAACCCATTCTTGGATCCTGGGACCGGTCTGGGCCATCCAAGAGCGTGCGATTGCGGTTTTTGCAATGGCGCATAGAATGATGCCAATATTACTCATTTCCTTGGGGATAATGTTAGAGGGCCATATTCCCATAATAAGTGCGGCGGGTTTGATAATGGATCTCGGAAAGCCCAACTCGACCAATATCTCCCCAACTTTCTGCCAAAACTTTTGCAATGTTTTGCAATCCCATAGGAGATGCCAAAAGTCGCACCCATTCTTCTTACACTTTGGGCATTTACTAACCGTATTCGAAAATCTAGACATCCTATCTGGAGTTAGATAAGTCCGATATAATATGTTCAACTGGATCTGCTGTATCCTGGTTGACCTAGAGGCCAGCGCAGGAGCAGCAAGAGCCAACCCCCAGGATGTTGAGTTCAACTCGGGAATATCATTACTCCATTTTTGAAGTAGTCCCTCCAGTTCCTCTCTTTGCATATACTCACTCAAAAACTTATAGCATTTTGATAGCTTTTTATATTGAGACATCTTTTTCAAGAAGACCTTGAGTGGGGAATCCTTTATAACAATTGGGTTATCTTTATTCACCTGATTTATAGCACTTCTAATTTGTAAGTATCTGAAGAACATAGTTTTTGGGAGGTCATATTCCCTTTGTAGCTGAGTAAAGGTTTTGAGTGAGTTTTCCATAAAAAGCTGGCCCAGAAATTGAATCCCATACTGCCTCCACAAACCACCCCCCTGATCACCCCCCAATCTCGCCAGTTGTGGTAGTGCAAAAATGGCCCGGTCTGGATCTACCTCTTCATAGTACATACGTTTGCTAATCCACTTCCAAATATTCCTTGCTTGTCTAAGCAGGGGAGGGGGGGATGTCCTGAATTTCACATTATCATCTAGCAATACCTGGAGTGGAGAGAGGCCCAGGGCCTCCTGTGTAAATCCAATGAGATCATCAGTCCATTCCTCCTCCCTCACCCAGCCAACCAAGTGTGTCATCTGGGCAGCGTAGTAATAAAGTTTAAGGTCGGGCATGGCCACCCCGCCTCGTTGTCTATCCCTATACAGTGAGGTCATTTTGATTCTCGGGGTTCTATTCCGCCAAATAAATGAAGATAATATTGCATTGATTTTCTTGAAATAGGATTCTTTAATGAGGGCTGGAGATTGCACGAATATATATAAAAGTTTCGGTAGGATTGACATCTTAATCAAATTAACTCGCCCAATAGTTGTCAATGGAAGATGTAGCCAGCCCTTACATTTATTTTTAATTTCAACTATCAGGGGGTCCAAGTTGTCTAGGGGAAAGCTAGCGTCTCTCCCCGAAACAACCACTCCCAAATACCTGAACCTATCTACCACCCGGAGGCCGAGGCTTTCACCACTCGGCCCGGTCCCAGCCCTCTGAGTTACAAGAAGGTTTGATTTACTGTAGTTAACAGTCAGTCCTGAATGTCTACCAAACTCCTTGAGCACCTCAGTAACTATCGGTAGTTGGTTAGCATAGTTCGCCATCCCTACCAACAAGTCGTCCGCATACAAGGATACAATATTATTTCGTATGCCCACCTCGCCTAGTTCTACCCGCAGCTTGCACGCCAATGGCTCAATGGCCAATGCAAACAACAGTGGCGACAGCGGGCAACCTTGTCGGGTACCCCGTAGCAAAGGGAAGGAGCTGGAGACATACCCATTCGCTGATACCCTAGCCGAGGGAGCTCTATACAGTAGAAAGACCCGGTCAATAAATTGGCGCCCAAATCCAAAGGCCATCATTGCCTGCCTAAGAAATGGCCACTCAATGGAATCGAATGCTTTATTCGCGTCAAACGACGCGAGTGCAACATCTCTTCCAAGTACATCGGCCATTTGAAGGTAGGTATATACTCTTCGTATATTCAATACCGTGGATCTTCCACGCATAAAGCCATTTTGATCGGGATGGACAATCTTATTTATTACACTATCCAGGCGATTCGCCAGAATCTTGGCATATATCTTTGCGTCTACTGTAATTAAGGATATGGGACGATATGAATCCAATAAGACCGGATCTTTACCACTCTTTGGTATAACTACAATGATGGCCTCCCTCATTGATTCAGCCAGATCTTTCTTAGCATCCATTTCCTGGAATATTTTTAGTAACCTCGGGGCTAGTATCTGCACTGATTGTTTATATATTTCCCCCGGCAGACCATCAGCCCCTGGTGCCTTATTGGTCGGCAAAGAATTTATAGCCGCCTCAACCTCATGCAATTCTAAAGGGGAATCTAGGAGGGTACGGTCATCGCCAGACAGCCTAGGGAGACTAATTGTATCCAAATAGGTTGCAGATTCCTCCTTTTGCGAATCTACTCTAGATTTGTATATTTCCCTGAAGTGAGTTGCAAAGGCCTCCGCTATATCGGCCGGCTTTGTATAGATCTCCCCAGTTTCTGTTTGAATTTTAGGTACTACATTCCCAGTTTTTTCAACCCTTGATAAATAGGCCATAAATCTCCCTGATCGATCGATATTTTGGTAGAATCTATGGGATTGCTTCAACATTCGATATCTAGTCATCTTTTGAAGATGTTCCACCCACTCTTTCTGTGCAGTGAGCCAATCCATCCTGTCAACTTCAGTTTTACCCATAATATATTTATGTTCCTTCTCCGTTAATCTAACTTCCAACTCTTGCGCAGTTTCTCGGGCTTTCCTTTTTACTTCAGCAATTCTTTTAAGCAGGTACCCCCTTAATGTTGCTTTAAATGAGTCCCAGACTATAGTGGGGCTAGCTGAGTCCACATTGGCATTAAAGAAGTGTTCAATCTCTATATTTAATTCCTCAAGACAATTAAGGTGGGA
Source organism: Crinia signifera (assembly GCF_055691185.1). NCBI lineage: Eukaryota > Metazoa > Chordata > Amphibia > Anura > Myobatrachidae > Crinia > Crinia signifera. The sequence goes on along the minus strand of NC_139217.1, from coordinate 206,889,064 downwards.
CAGCCAGGCAGGGTGGAATCGCCAGTATCTATAACCATGCTGCAATTCAAGATCAACCCGCATTATCACTGGGGAGTGATCTGAAACCCCGCGGGGCTTATATTCTATCCCTACTATCTCACCAAGTATATCCCCAGTCGTAAAAATAAGGTCAATTCTTGAGAATGACTTATACGAGGCCGAGTAGCATGAGAATTGATTAAGCTTGGGATTTCTTTCTCGCCAAGCATCCCACCATCCCACCATTTTAACAAAATCCGCCAGTCCACTTCTGCTAGTGTCTTGGCCCCCTTGTTTATTCCATTTATCCATTATAGGGTTCATTACTGCATTAAAATCCCCAAGACAAACTACAGGAATATTCGGACGCTGAGAGGCAAATTCAACCGCTGCCCTAAGTACATCAAACGAAAAAGGGGGGGGAATGTAAACAGCCAAGATGCAATATCGTTTAGTGTTAACAACCCCGTCCAGAAAAACGAAACGACCAAGTGGGTCTAGTTTAGAGTCAATAGGTTCAAACATAACATTTTTTGTAACCAAGATCGATACTCCCCTAGAAGAGGAAGTAAAGGTGGAGTGGAATGCAGCACCTATCCAAGGGCGTTTCACTGCACCAGTTCTCCCCCCATGCAGGTGAGTCTCCTGGAGACATATTATATCCGCCTTAAAATCCCTACATTGTCTAAGTATCAGGGAGCGTTTGACCTTCTCACTTAGTCCACGGACGTTCCAAGTTAGAAACACAACCATAGTTTTTAATGGTACAACCTTGCGGCTTGATCTGCACCTCTCGTCGAGGTCTCCATCTGGTTATATCGTGGTCCCATCTGAGGACTATTGTGTCATATGACTGGGAGTACAACACGCATGTACATAATATCTCTGGTATCATACAGTAACACACAATAAAAAATACATAAATTGACAACATATACCCCTGTCCCTCGCCCACCCCCCACCCTGTATAACCTACCCCACTAGGCATACCTTCGGCCCGCCCTACATTCAAACTACCCCTTAAGACAGCCACCCATTAACGCTACCGCTGAGAGCACTTTACTATTGGTCACAATCCAATGGCGGTCCGAGCCCTCCGAGGGCCTCTTACTGGTACTAATCTCTTATGGCCGCCTCCCCTCCCCAAACCCAGTACCCCCCCCCCCCCCCCGCCCAATGATCCAGTCTCAATCAAAAAAAAAAAAAAAAAAAAAAAAAAAAAGGGAGGCCCTTATGTATCCATCAACAGTATTCTCAGCAATTATAGTCAACTTACACCTCTGTATTATCATATTAGTTTTATAAAGGAAAAATACAAAGGGAAAAAGGAGGGAGAGAAGGGAGAGAGAGAAAAAAAAAAAAAAAAAATTTTCCCTTTCCCCTTTCAACTCATGTATATTTCAACACCATCGACATCAGCCATATTGTACCCACTTAAAGACTACTTACAGCACACAGCTTTGTATTATAACAAAGGGAGAGAAGAGGAAAAAAAATAAAAATAAAAAAAAAAAAATATTTTCCCCTTTCAACTCATGTATATTTCAACACCATCGACATCAGCCATATTGTACCCACTTAAAGACTACTTACAGCACACAGCTTTGTATTATAACAAAGGGAGAAAAAAGGGAAAAAAAAAAAGAATAAACAAGGACTGAAACCAGCAGAAATAATACTATCAGCAATGACATGTCTTCCTTAACCAGGTGTCATTTGTCGATTGGATGGGAAGTTCCTGTCTAACCAGGCAGCCACTTCTCCTGGAGTGAAGAAAAACTTAGTCTCCCCACCGTTTATAATTCTCAATTTAGTAGGGTACAACATTGAATAGTTCAAATTCAGTTCTCGAAGTCTAGTCTTAACATTTTTAAACCCGGCCCTTTCTTTTTGTATCAAGTATGGAAGATCAGGGAATAGGGAGATCTTTTTCCCATTATATTCAAGGCCACCCTTTGCTCTTGCAATCCTCAGAATATTATCTCGGTCCTTATAATGCAGGATTTTTGCAATTAAGGTGCGCTGGACACCTCCGGGTATCGGGGGTCTCGATGGAACCCTATGTGCTCGTTCAACAGTGAAAAAGGGCGTTAGGGCCTCGCTTCCCAGACTCGATTTCAACCAATCTTCTATAAATTTTTCAGGCCGATCGGATTCTACTTTCTCCTCAAAACCCACAAATCTGATGTTATTCCGGCGTAAACGCCCCTCCATATCCGATATCTTGTTTTGAATATCTGACATTTTACCAGCTAAGCTTTTAACCTGGGTCTGAAGAGGCGACATTGAGTCCTCAATACAGGAGACACGCGATTCCACCTCCGTCATCCGATTTCTGAGTTTTTGTGCATCGTCTCTCAGCAGTACAATATCAGATTGCAGTTTATTAAGCTGTTCTGATAGACGAGACTCACATGAATTAACTGCATCTAGAACCTGTTGGAGGGTCACCTCCCCTAGTTGTTGGGGGGGGCTACCCCCTTTTGTGGGTGTAGATTGCGGAGTGGCCTCTCTTGAATCGGTGGGATTTTTTGCCTGAGATCTTGCAAACTTCTCTAGTTTAGCAGCGGCCGAGCTCTGCGTAGTTTTCCCCATTATGGAAGCAGTAGCGCACAGTCGATGCTAACTGTTTACAGTGTCCAAAGAGGCTCAGAGATATTTAGCTATCAGCAGGGATATATATCTTTATATTGGCCACAATATTGGCCGCCACTATATCAGGATTACCAAACCAGGGTATAGGAATAGAATGCTGCTGGTCACCAAAGGTTACTACTTAGAGTAGTTGATATACCGAGACTGTCCTTCACCACACACACGGGGCAATTTTATCACGCGTTTGGGCAATCCCCTTCAGCCTCAACGGTTTAAACAGAGTCACTCCACCATTTACCTAGATCAGTTAATATTGCTGACATCACTGGTGTAATTAATATGTACCGGAGGTAGAGAGGATTCTCAGCAGCAGCCCAGTTGCATAAAAAACCACAAGCCCAATTCTACTGTTCTTATACAGTGTGTGTGGGCTTACCATCAACTTGACTGTTGAACCAGTCTACTCCATTGTAGATCCCAGTGTGGCTGTTATACAGACGGCTAGAACTCACTGTTCACCCCAGTATGGCATCCCTCCTCCTGGCTGTGTATCGTGTTCAGGATCCTTAGCTTCTTGTGGGTCCTCTGCCGTGGAAGCAAAAAGATGGAAGCACCGGTCTGCAGCTTACCGCGTGCAGTAACTCCAGCACGCCGCCCATTCACAGCACCCTCCTATTTCCCAAAGAACGGCAGCGTCTCACCACGCGTCACAGCGCGTCACGGTTCCCGGCGTGCAACGGGGTCCGGCAGGGATTCAGCACAGAACAGCCAAGGGAAAAGGGCCCCCGTAACCTCACCACACGATGCGGCAGCCAAGCATTGAGGGCGACAGTTCAGAGCAACTACCCGGCAAACAGGCACCTGATGACCCTGGGCATGTCACGCAGGTAACGGGCGGGGTGGCGAGAAGCCGGGGAAGCAGGTCCGGAGGTGATCAGCGACACCTCATCTCGTGCAGCCCTCGGAGAGGTCGGAGCTCCTCCCCTACGTACACGCCGTCATGACCCACGCCCCGACAAAATCTATTCTTGAATAAGATTTGTGAACACATGAAAAGAACGTATAGTCCCTGACAGTTGGGTAAAGTACCCTCCAGATGTCATACATTCCAGCTCTGTGTGTGATCTCATTAAATTTATCCACCGCTCTTTTATATTTGTCACCTGATTTTAAGTTTTTCTGCTCTGATTTATCCATTTTAAGATCTCTTACTAAGTTAAAGTCTCCTAATACAAACAAAGCTCCCTCTGCTATTGAATTAAACTTTTGCCAAAAGGTTCTCAGAAAACCAACCTGTGCAGTATTTGGTGCATACACCGACGCAATTGTGACTTTTTTTATTATTAATGCTCCCCTTTAGTATTAGATATCTTCCTTCTTTGTCAGTTACTGCTAGCTCTATTTCCATTTTAATCTCTTTTTTAATCAAGATAGCAACTCCCGCCTTTTTCCTTAGTGCACTTGAAAAATAGGCTTCAGTATATTTACCATTACACAAGTTGGGTTGCTGTGCCCTTGAAAAGTGTGTTTCTTGAAGTGCTGCGATCCCAACATCTTGATCTTTTAAGTACTTCAAGATTCTCCTTTTTTGTGGTGAGTTTAAGCCTTTTACATTCAAGGACATCAGTTTTATCAAACTACCCATGTTGTTGCATAGTTCCTATCTCTGAAATTAGTTTCCCTCCTGTCAATACAAACATTACATAAAAAACATACATTTCCCATCACCCGACACAATAAGGTGCTATCTCTCGCACCATAGAACTCCCCTCTTAAGAAGAGTTGCATGAACATTATTAGGGGGTAGCAACCATGTTTTCCCCCTCTCCTAAGTCCAAGTCTGCTCTGGTCCTAAAAAAAACCTGCTCCTTTCTAAATTAAACCAGTCTCCTCCCAACCTTCCCCATTAGAGCGGAGAGAAGTCAGGGCGATGACGGGTGATGAAGGGGGGGGGGGGGGGGGCGGGCGAACAGGGGCGAGGGGTGTAGGGAAGGAGGAAAGAGGGAGGGAAAAGATAAAAAAAAGGGGGACGAAGCAGATATGTGCTTTTTTCTGCTGGGCTCAATATTTCTTCTACCATACTGTTTCTAATTCTTATTTTTAAGCTCGGCAATCGTGTTTATCCATATATGATCCAAATAGCTTATTTTAGAGTATCTTTTCATGATACGTAGCTTAAGTGTTTTGATCCTACCAGGATCTCTTTTTAAATGTGAGAATCTTTGTGCCTTTTAGTGAGTTTTACCTATTTTATCTAACCCAACCGATGGGTTGTACAAAGAGAAAAAAGAAGGGATATTATCCACACTCTAAAAAAAAAAAATCTTTCTAAGAGGTGCTTATCTATATATTTCCATACAAGGAAATACCTCTAAGTGAAAAGCCTGTACCTTATTAGGTGAAGTATAGATTAAATCGTGAAAGGTGAATATTATCCTAATTATACTAAGATCCCAGGATATAGCTTATCTGTATCATCAGCTACATATATGAGCGCCGTATAGATGTGAGAATCATTATGAGCCTTAAAAAAAAAAAAAGGAAGAGAACAGAGAGTCTGGCATGCTCTACTTTACACGATCCAATTCTTAGGCCCTATATGGGTCCTTACCAAGGACCAGATGCTGTCCACTTATGCCATGGTACTGAGCATAAGTTTGCAAATTTTTACCTCTACCCATCTTTGACTTATACATGTTAATCATTTCAAAAGGGAAAAAGGTCACTTCTAAAAAAAAAAAAAAAAAACCAAGATAAACTGCTTTGCCTACTATATTATGCGAGGTCTAGATCTTTAGCCCTATTTGTATCTCTCTTGAGGACCAAATATTGTCCGCTTAAATAATATTGAGCATAAGATTACGGATTTTAGATCTACTCATCACTAGGCTATATACATTAACCCTTCGCAGGTGCAGCAGTTACTTGTAGTAAAAAAAAAAACCAAGGGTGCTTCACAACCATCCCGCCCCCCCCCCCCCCCCCCCCCCCCAATGTCCAGTCCTGAAATGAGGAACGGATAAGCAGAACTTTGTACCAAGACAGGCTGTCGTTCTCTTTCTTCTAAGTAGCAGTTACAAGTTACAGTAGTCCATTCTTGTTGCAGCGAGCTTAGTTTTTCTCCACCTCTGTTCGCTGCTTGCAGGTTCCATTGATTTATACCCTCTCTTGCTTCTTCCTCTGTTCTCCAGACTTTCACCGTTCCTTCGTGTGACACTATTAGCTTCACAGGGAAGCCCCATTTATTTGGAGGTCACCCAGTGCCTCTACCATTCTAGCCTCATTTCTAGATGCCAAAAGAATTTGTTCTTTTATATGGTAATAGTGCAGTCTCAGAATTACGTCCCGCGGTAGCTCAGCTTGCACTGTTTTTGGTTTATGTAACCTGCGTATCCTATCAATGATGAAAAGTTCTCTTGGAGCATCTGGGAGAATATTGTGAAAAAGATCTAAAGCGTATTTGTTTAATTGGGCATCTAGACTCTTTTCAGGGATCCCCCTGATTTTAATATTATTCCTCCTAGCACGATCTTCAGCATTAATCAGTTTCTCTCTGAGAAAAAGCACTTCTCCTTGTAGGGTTTCATGTGCTGTTTTTAACTCATTATGTGCTTCAACTGTTATATCCAATTTTCTCTCTAATTGGTCAGTCCTTTCTCCCAATGCTGCAACCTCTTTTGTTACTTCTTGGAACTGGGTTTTAAACTCCCCTGCCAGGTCAGATTTTAATTCTGACATCAATTGAAGCATCTTACGCAGAGTAATAGGATCATCTAAGCTATCTTCTTCTGTGGCCACCGACAGATTTGAGCTGTTTTGAGCAGCATTTCTCTGTATATTTGGTGAGATGGAGGTTCTATCTTTAGTTTTATTTGTCGGGGTTTGTACATTTTTAAAAATACTTGCTGGTGGATTCACCGCCATTTTTGTTTTTTTTTGTCGGCATTGGGAGAGGCGTTTCCCAGTAGGGATGTATAGGCAGGAGTTTTTAAGTATAGACAGTATTACAGTATCTCTTATCTGGATCACAGGTGATGAGTCCTACAGGGGGCAAGCAGGAGAGGGAGCTTTTAGCATTTTAAGACTTTTGGAGTGGGGTGAAACAGCACAACATTTTTATTCTAGCATTGTGTATTTATCAGAGGGTATCCAGCCATCTTTCCCCTGTAACCAGTTGAATGCATAGTTGGGGAGGGGTGACGCAGAACACTGTAGGTGCCATACATAATCATATTATGGGGCTTGATAGCATGTCCGTACATAACACCTGGTTTTAAGGTAGCAGGATATATGCAGTCTCTTATATATTCCAAAGGAGAGTCTCACCTCTTTCCTCGGATCCTCGGATCTCACTGTAGGCTCCCTCAGTACAGCCAACCTTAATCCATGCTCCCCTGTCTGGGTTCAGCTGTTCCAGCCTGTACTGCACTCACGTGCTTTGGTGTTCAGCGTCTCCTTTCTGTGCTGTGGCGGGTGGGCGTTCGTGTCCAAGCACTCTGCTGCTTCCAGGTTTGTGCTGCCAATATCTCCTCCGCGCCGCTGGGCAGCTCTGTGCCTTTCTCCGGATGCTCCTCGCTTCCCCGTCAGCACAGCAGCTCAGGGCGGCAACGGGCGGCAGCGTTAAATGGTCCGCTTCCCAGAGCTCCGCTCGCCTCCTCCCTTCCAGCACCAGGCGTCCTGCGTCCCACACCCTCTCCACGTTGTGACGTCTCAGTCACGACCTACAGTAAGTCATAATGCATTACAATGCGTGGGCTATTTCCGAAGTCTTTTGTTGAAAGGTTGTTGCATCTCTGCTCATTAAGGGGTGTGTAATGTATATGTCATCGCTGTCTCTTATTTGGACAGGGGGACAACTGGGTAAACCGATTATAACTAGGGCTGGACATCGGCACATCCCTCATAGATGGTTGCCATCATTGGCTTTTAAAGCAAGTACCATTGATGGTTATAAAGTATTCTACCACCCACCATCGATGGCTCCTTCTATTGATTTGCTGCGCATGCGCAGAGCAACGGGACTGGCCAGGATGTGCGTGCAGGCACAGAAGAAATGTTTTAACTATCCATCCAGTTTAAGGTTCTTCCGCGCATGTGCGCACCTCCCGGCAGGGCGGTCCGCTTGCAGCGATGCTGCTGAATGCTGTGCACCCAGTGCGCATGCACTCCCCAACCTTACCATCGCAAGCCATCCATCGATGGTATAAAACTATTCAACCCTCCACTATTGATGCCCAAAACATTGAGCACTAGGTCCCAACCGTCGATGTTTTTGGAACATCGAAAGTCGATAACCATCCCTTATAATGTAGCACACACGTATACTGCAGCACAGTGTGGAGAGTGTGTCAGTCATTCACCCCAATCCCTGCGCCAGTGGCACTTATGCTCTTTGGGGGGGAAGTCAGTTGATGCAGTACTGATTTGCCCTGGCTGAACTGCAGTGGGATCTCGCCCAAGTATTTGCTACCCCATAAGGGTAGGAGGCGTTTTGGGGTAAAACGGGGAAGTATCGTCTGGGAAGAGGGGGCGAGTTGGGCTGGCATTGCTAGGGTACAAATGCCGCTTCACTAGAACTGCACTTTATCGGATGATTGAATGACCCCCTATGGGGGTCTATGTACTTTGGAGGGAGATAAAGTCCCACCCAGTCAGCTCCTGTCATGTTACAGGCTGAAAAATGAGAGGATCAGTTTGGCTGGTACTTTATCTCTCACCAAGGCTCATGAAATAAACCTCATTATCTTCACTTCATCTCTCCCCAAAGCTAAGCACATGACCCCTCTTTTCCCGGTCAATATAAACACTGATACCCTATTGTTCTATTCTTTTGGTAGAAGACCTATCTCTGTTTATCTTGCTGTCCCTCTCTGTTTCCTGATGTTACCGCCCCCCCTTCCCTGATAGGCTGCTATGTGGACTGTGTGCTCTGATTCCTGATGTTACCGCCCCCCCTTCCCTGATAGGCTGCTATGTGGACTGTGTGCTCTGATTCCTGATGTTACCGCCCCCCCCTTCCCTGATAGGCTGCTATGTGGACTGTGAGCTCTGATTCCTGATGTTACCGCCCCCCTTCCCTGATAGGCTGCTATGTGGACTGTGCGTTCTGATTCCTGTATATCTGCTTTCTGCGGCTGGGTGATGCCGCTTTGATATGACGTTAGCCGGTAACTGTTTCAGGTTTTTTTTATTTTATATCCTTTTTATAGTAACTTTATAATGATCTGAGAAGGTTCCACCCTGCTACCGTCACTCATTACAGCCCATCATCACTGATGGTTGGAGGATCATGGGGCGCAGTAGCCCAGTGTTCAGGTCAGATCTCACTCCAAGCCGTGGTATAGATTGCGTGGCTGCAGCCCCAGTTCATCCAGACCATGATATTATAGTTAGAGGTAGGGATGGACATCTGAAGCCCCCCATCAAATGATGGCTTGTATTCTACCAGTGAAACTTTCAATGCGATGGTAACTAACCATCACATCAAAAATATTCAATGGTGAAAATAAGTTATGACTAGCGCATGCGCAAAAGTCTGAGCTGATATAAAGTTCTGTGACCTCACTCTCTCCTCTGAATCCTCCTGATGGTGTGTCTGTGGTGTGTTCTGTGTGTGAGTGACTGCTCTTGCTGTAGGGTGAAGTCTGTGCTCTGATTGGTTCTCGGAGTCAGTGTGGGCCCTGTTGCCTATCAGCAATCCTGCAGAGGTGCTGGTCACGGCTGTGGGGGGGACCCCACGCCGATTTTTATTTTTTTAATAGGTAAAAGGGTGACAGCTATAATTATGCCCTAACCCAGCCATTATGATAATTTTGGTCACATGTGACGTGTCAATAGCCCAAATCGAGACAGTGTGTACGGTGGTACAATCTTTTTCTTGCGACTATTTGGACGGGAGTACATCAGACGTCGCAAGTAAAATTGTACAGGTGTGTACGCGCATGTTGGCTGTTGTTTGTGGTCCGACGGGAGTACGGTCGGCCGAACGGTTGCCAGAAATAGGGATTGTATAGATGTGTACCCAGCTTAAGCCGGCTCCTGACTGAAGCAGAGAGTCAGCCACCAAGGAACCTAGGAAGTTTCCCTGAACAGACACCGCTATTAGGAATTAGAAAAAACAAGCCACTATTGAAACACCATCAAATGATTAGCATTCGATGGCGACAAACATTGAAAGGGCACCATTAAATGCCAAAAACACTACCATTGGAAGAAAAACATTGATGTTTCTGAAATATAGACCATCGATGTCCATCCCTAATTAGAGGTCTATCCAGGGATGACTTATTCAATCTTCCGGTCATTACAGTAGATGTATAAACTTATATATAACATTTTTTTATTATCATTTAGATGGCACCACAGGATTGGCAGCGCCCAATTACAGAGTACATAACTATTCAAAGCTTCAAGACCATATATAGCTAATACAGGGTCAGGATGCCAGTGTTCAGTATACCAATGCCAGCATCCCAACTGCCCTCACAATACCATTGCCAGGACTTCAAATTCATTAGGATCCCCCTCTGTAAGAATGCGGGGCTATCTAGTGGCCAGCTGAGGAAGGGGAGTGGGTGGTTAGGTTTAGGTATTAGTGGGGGAGAAGGGGACTTAAGGTTAGGCTTACGTGGTGGGTTGCAGGGGTTAGGCACTAGAAGTTAGGGTCCGGAGGGGGAGGCACTAGCAGTGAGAGTCCAGGGGGTGGGGGTTGGATACTAGAAGGGAGGGTTTGGGGGGTAGGGGAGAAGATTAGGGTGCCTTCCGAGCCCTTGTTGGCATTTCCACTATAGCGCTGTAGGGGTTTCTATAATGACTGCCGGAATACTAAACGCCGTTCTGGTGTAGGTATCCCATGTAATGCCATTGGCGGGAGAATGGATAGAAGAGCAAATGAGGAGAGAGGGCCCTGCTTGTGAGAGCGTGCGGCTCATACATACAGGGCGATATAACTCTGCAATGTGACTGGATACTTAGTGCATGCGACACCCCAGGCAGGGAGGAGGAACTGCAGTGGTTTTGAAAGACTCAAGGTGCTAAAATGAACACTAGATGACATTGAAAGTAATTTGCAATTTGGGCCCGATTCCGCCTTGTGCTGAGAAATCATACCAAATCGCATGTGTATGACCAGAGTCGGAGGTCAGACCTGCAGAACATAAGATAAAATGGAATCTGACCTGTCAGGGGCTCATGGCTCATGGCTCAGTGCCTCCATACGTATGTGCCAGCAGGTCTGACCTCCGAGCAGGAGATTTGAAAGAAGAAAAAAAAAAACATTGAAAAGAATGGGGGCTGCTGATTGGCTGAGAGAGCTAATCAGTGCTCGCCCATTCTTATGAACGGTTTTCTTTCTTTTCTTTTTTTATTCTCCTGCCCCCACTGCTATACATGTGATAAATCAATGTAAAAAATGTCACATCAAGTTCCAAAATTGCATGTGAGCCTCCTGGGGAGCTGCCAGGTGGACCACGGGGGTATTGGATGCATCTTCTCCCCTCGGAGAAGTAGCACAGGAGGTTATTTTGGTTGGTTATTTTGGTTAATTCTTTCTTAGATGGACAAAACCATGTGCACTGCAGGTGGGGCAGATGTAACATGTGCAGAGAGAATTAGATTTGGGTGGGGTTTTACTTCAAAGTGAGATCTATATTGCAGTGTAAAAATAAAGCAGTCCGTATTTTCCCTGCACAGAAACAAAATAACTCACCCAAATCTAACTCTCTCTGCACATGTTGCATCTGCCCCACCTGCAGTGCACATGGTTTTGTCCATCTAAGAAGGAATTTGTCAGAAAGAATGAACGGGAATAACCCCCACAGTGTGTGGGAGCCTATCACCCTACTTAATACTTACTATAATTAACTGTAATGGGACCTCTCATCCCCAATGGCATAGCCTCCACTGTTGGTATTTGGAAGTGATAGCAATTACCCGGGTGCCTTCTGGAGGATCATGTAGTCACTGGCGCATACACAGGCAGCGGCACTACATGGGATTTTTCGAAGTGCTTTTAATATCCCGACGTTTCGGGGTGTGAAAACCCAGTTTTCAAGGTGTACATAAACCGTTTATGTACAACATGAAAACGGGTTTTCACACCCCGAAACATTGGGATATTAAAAGCACTCTAAAAAATCCTATGGAGTGCCGCTGAGGTCATGGGTTCCATTTCCACCATGGCCCTAACTCTCCTCTTCTTCTTATTCCAATGTCGCTCGGGGATGGGAGGACTCTTCTTTTCGCTGATTTGGGGGTTTGGGGTTCTGACTCCGCCATTTTTCTATCCTGTCCGTAGACGCCAAAACTGAACTTGTAATATTTTGAACTCGTTTTAACGCTTTGATACCTTTCTTTCTTCCTTGCAGGTAAGTATCCTTTTCTTTACAGGTTCGGATTGAAGAGGACACGGGAACTTCCAATCAGTTATAAGATTTAAACAATTTATTACAGAAAGAGCAAATATAGCTATTCACAAACAAATATCAAATTCATAAATCACAAGAACAACTGCAACTCAGATTTTATTGATCTGGAACAACAGCCGGTGACTCTAATTCAATTGTTTCACTCCTGCAGGGCCCTAAAACAAATCATTAGGCAACCCTACCTGCTGTTTCTAAAACCAATAAAGTGGTTATTAACTTTCACAAAATAATTACATCGCAGTTTACAATGACAACTCCTGCAATACTTTCAAGTTATTATTGCGCAATAATATGAATACTATATAAGTGCACTAGTCTCTATCTATAATGCTGGAAGGATTAACGTTTTTTTTTTCTTTTATTTTAGAACTCCACAGTCATTCAAGTACATAGGGGCTTTAGAAGTTACAAGTCTCCACGACGTGCTTGAAGTAAGTTCTTTGAATCCTTTTAAATGCCAGGTGATAACCAAATATTTGTAATCTCACAGTGTAGTTGGTAATGACAAAGTAGCTTGGAAAGATTTAACAATTGTATCCAATGAGGTAATTCTTCTTACATAAAGTCTGCTGCTCTGCTGAATATTTAATAGCTACTATGACAGGGTTGCACGGGCATACATTCCACAACCTAATTTGCTGCACGGTGTGAAACGAATAGGCATAAAGAAGTATCCCTTTAAGATGCGCTGTGCTGCCTGAATGTGTAACAATTAGTCTCTTTTATGCAGTCGAATACTTATATGCTATAACTACTGCGTTCCTGAGGTAACCTCCACTGAAAGGTCTAATGCTGACAGTTCTTTAGCTACTGAACTGTAATGTCTGCAACACTGTACCGCATACTAAGTACTTGCTCTCAGCTGTACTGTCTTAAAATTGATATATAGAGGCAGAAAGGTAAGAAGTGTCTGAATGCAGCAATGCTTCTTCACTCTATTCCTGTCAGCTGGTTTCCTAAGGGTTAACTCTGGCTGATAAGGGATACACTGCGCTTATTTGTCTCACTCAGACTGCTGGTGTTATAGTGGATAACTCCCTCTATAGTGCTGAGCTATTACACTGCTCCTTTTCTCCTGTACTGAGCATTTTCTACATTGCCTGTCACTCAGTTCTCATAGTCCTCCCTTGACTTTATTATGGGCAGTTAGGGGCGGACCTGGCTTCAATATGGTGGGGCTGGGTAACACTCACCACACCCCATCTTCTCCTGCTGAGGCTGGTCAGCGTCTCCACAGAGTCCGCCTGGTCTCCGCCTCTGTGCCGCCTTCTGGATGATGCGGCCTCCTCCGTCCTCCCCTCGGATGACGCGGCCGCCTGCAAGACGCGGCTCCCTCCTTCTGACAGGGCCGTCCTATCTCTCACCTCTCCTCCGCCTCCTCGATGACGCGCCGGACCGGATCTCGCAGCGGGGATCTCCTCAGATGCCGCCCGGCGATGACGCGGCTGACTCCGGAACTCTCTGACGGCTTCTTCAGTTCAACTCCGCCGGAGGTCTCTCCTGCTGCCGCCGATCACTCCCTGAAGGTCCCGGACACGCTGGTCAGTCTCTCAGCCATTCCCAGCACAGCTCTCTATCGCTTATCCGGCTGCGTAGCTCTGCAGTGTTCCCTTATTCTCCTCAGGTAACTCACTCCTATTTATAGTTATCTGGCACGCGATCCTCTGCCTTCCCGCTCCCAGCGCGTGCAGGGAAACTTTATTAAGCAGGGTTATGTTCAGATCAGTCCTCGAGGCTCTCTGGAAAGGTCAATTGATTTGGCCTTATATTCTTGCACTCTCCGGGTGGCACAGTCCAATCCCTTCAGGGGGAATTGTGGTGTACAAATAACATTGCTTTTCATAAAAGTCTATCTTGCCTTCTGTGAAGGCATCTATGGATATATATATATATACAGGTGTCCATCAAACATGCAACGTCCCCTATGGGGTTAATCTATCTATCACAGTGCAAGCAGTGGGTTCATGTTAACAACATATAATATCATAACTATAGGATATTACAGTGCCGCTGAGGTCATGGGTTCCATTTCCACCATGGCCCTAACTGTGTGGAGTTTGTATATTCTTCTCGTGCTTGGGTGGGTTTACTCACACACAATATGAAAGTGTGGCGGTGACATCTTAGAAGTTCCACTGCATTAAGTATTACTAGGGTGTTGTACTCATGGATATCCTTCATTTTGTGAATGGCACACTCTGTGACACCCTCCCCTTCACTGTGAACAAGCCCTCAAGCGAAACACGTGTCAAAGGAGACGCCCCTGACACGCGCGCCCCCCCCCCCCCGCTTCTACTGACTGCAGGACGAGACAGCCAGCTAACGGGAGCAAACTTCGGTTCTTCTGTCTCCCCCACGGGAAATCAGGTATCGGCGGCACAAGCATAGGGTTGAGATTGTCTCACCCCGGTTCTCTCGCCATCCAAGTGAGAGTGTACAGCTGCCGTGACTCACGTGTCACTGTCAGCTCAGACACCTCACCGAGCGGAGACCGGCCAGAGTGACACTCTCCCCGTTGCCACCAGCTGCTGTCTGCTATTTACAGTCCTACCTGCATCTTTAACAAAATCTGACTTGACAATCAATGTGCAAACAGCCTGACCCGCATACTAAAAGACGGGTTTCTGCTGTTTTTGACTACACTGTATGATTTTTTTCTGAGACAGAGTTACTCTGCCCCTATTTTGCTTTAAGACCAGACCTACCCAGCAGATTTGACTTAAAGGGAAACAGTCTGTTCATACTCTGCTAATTACCACTGTCAAACAGCTTGACCGTTATTGGAACCACCTGACTGACTCTGCAAACATTATAATACCCCCAGTATCTGAGGATTAGCAGAGGCCAGCTAACACACCTGCATAACCAATGTTTTTTGTGTGTAGACAAACCGTGTCAACATTGATCCGGTACCAGTAAAACACCTAGGGTCTGCCATACCCCACATGTTTTTTGTCTTATTAACCGTGTGATCATACAGACACTGCAATCCAATCCATCGGACAGGTGACAACACTCATTTACATCCTGGTTGTTTAATTTGATAACGTGCATGTTCCCTGAGTGTCGACAACCGTGTCAACACTAATACATTGGCAGCTCAAAACTCAGGTCTTGTTATATCAACTGAGGTCAGCTAATATACCTGTACAATCAATGTTTCTTGGGTGTCGACAACTGTATCAACACTGATCCGGTACTATTACAGTATCCAGGGTTGCTATATCCCGCATGTATTTTGCTTCAATAACCTTGTGAACATTTGGACACTAATTTCATCATTTGTATAGGTAACTACACCCACTCATATTTTGAGTGTTGAAGTTGAGAAGTCTGAGCTAAGTGTCAACAATCGTGTCAACGCTGATAGTGTCAGTATTAACGCAGATGGTATTATACCGCACATATATTGTCTTCGGATTAATCTTGTGACTATTTATATACTGTACCAATAAATATTCTTTTTTCATATTGGTGACAGTATATCCATCTGCATGTGTATTCAAAGATTCATGCGTTGTCACCCATTGAATATCTTCCCTGGGGTGTAATTTGGTCTTTAGTGACTACAATACGAAGACCAATTTCACTACTCCTACTTGGAGACTTGGGTACATTCCTTCACCATCTTCTTTTCACTCCGCTGGGTTTCCTGTGACACCACTATCACTCTCAATCACCATTCAATGTCTAAATGATAGATGGTGAGTAGCAGAAGAGGGGTTTCACGGTACCCACACTTTACCCTATACCTTCTACGCTGCCCTCTCATTTGCTGGGGTACACCTAGTCTCTTTGCAAGGCCATCGGTAACAAAGGACATGGTGTTACTTTTCAGCAAAAAGCAGAAGCACATATAAGCCTCCTGACAACCAGGTTATACTCTCATCCTATGGTGTGGTTACGGTCATACTGTACTTCACTGGCACACCTGATTCTTATACCGAACTCAGAAGCTAAGCAGTGTTTGGCCGGGCCAGTACCCGTAGGGGTGACCGACGGGGAATACCCGGAACTGTAATACACCGGATTGCAGAAAAACACTTGGCCAAGGGAGCTATCTACCCTTTAACACTCTGTTCTCTCTCCTTCTATTAAGAACCCAGTCAAGTCATTCCGCCTTATTTATCCACATTGATCCTTCCGAAGGGGGATAGTGTTATGCGTCAAGTACACCCCAATGCAACATATTGTTTGTGAGCGGCCATTTTGCCTGGTACATAGAATCCATTACAGGATTCCCCAGTATTTTCTCACGCCAGTGTAATTAAAAAATTATTCGCCACCAAATGTTCAAATTGTGATCTTTATTCTTGTTATGCATCATGTTTAGAGTTCATATTTGAAATGTTATTTCATACGTACTGATATTTTAGTAGTAGTTTTTCATTAAAAGTTAAATTTTAAATACTTTCCATTCATTATCATTTTAAAAAGTGTGCCCCAAAAACCCTTTTTGTTCTGCCTATGTCACCCTCGTGACAAACCATATTTTTTCACCCTCTCCCCTTCCCCAGGTCTGTGCAGACTAGGCTAGAGCCGGCTCTGATTTAAAATCCACACCTCGCTTTTAAATTTTCATTAAAATGTAAGCTATGAGCGTAAATGCAGACTCTGGACCTGTAACGGTGAAACAGTCCGGTGACACAGCTCACGATGGGAGGATGTAGGAGGGTCCGCCAGGAGCCAGGCACCTATGCTTCTGATTCTTTGGGAGCAGGCTCCTCCCTACTGCATCCCATAATGCCCCAGTTAGTTTTAGGTGCCCACAGGAGTGGGTGCTATGCTTTGCAGCTGCGCTTTTTTCTTTGGATTTTTTTCAGAATAGTTAGGTTTTTTGTTATTTTATGAATGCACTAGCTAGAGCAGGTTTGCCAGTGTGTCGCTTCTCACAGAAGTGCATACACACTGAGGCGCAGCAGAGGCTGACAGAAGCGCGTCCTGTCAGCTCTCTGTGTGCAGAGGGACACCTTTTTATTCCCTCTGCACAGTGCTTAGTCTCTCTAGGATAGAGACTTTCCTGCGCCCCGGGGGTGTCCTAACCGGCTCCTTGCAGAAGGGGATCTTGGGGGACGGACCCCCCGCGATGGCGCCCACCATCTTGAAGGGTTTAGGGACAGAAATCCCGCCAGGGAAGTGAAGTCCCTTACAGGAGTCCGGCGCTGCTGGACAACTCCATTGTGGTCCCATGGAGGGAGGTACAAGGAGGTGAGAGAGACATCTGCGGGAGCGGCTGAAGGGGGAGAAAGCACCATATGGTTTGGTCTCCCCGCTGATGCAGAGACTTGGTCTCTTCCTGCCCTGTGTTTGGCGCCTTTTTCACCGTGCTACGGAGCTGACAGGGTGATTTTTACACAGTCTGCAGTCTCTTCACAGAAGCGTTGACAGGATTACAGCTCAGATAAGTACACTGATACATTGCTCTGTGCGGTGCCTGTTCATTTGCATTGTGCTGTGGAGGAGGGAGCGTTGGACATGTTTATTTACTGTAAAAAGTGTGATGCTAAATTTACATGTGAACATGAGGATCAGGGGGATTTATGCCCGTCCTGTGAGGCTGTTCCCTGTGGGTCACGCACTCCCAGAGCGGAGATAGCTGAACCTGCTTGGGCTTTGGCGCTGGGCAGGTCTATGAATGCTCTTACTGAGGCTTTGAATAGGCAGAAGGATTCCTTGATAGGGTCTCCTGGCCACTTTACTTCGTCTCAGGTGTCTGGGGCGTCACTTACCCCGGCTCAGGGAGACCCCATTTTGCTGCAGGCTATGCAGGATACTGCCCAGGGAGATCATAAGATGACTGCCCTGATGGAGCAGTTTACAAAATCCTCTGATAAGAGTGTGCTTAGGCACCCTGTGTCTACACCACCAATTATACAGGATTTGGATGATGATGATGGTGGGTGTGAGGAGAACTGGAGTTGGGACATGAGTGATGAAACTGAGGCTTTAACTTCAGGCATTGAGGATTTGATTGTGGCTGTTAAGCAGACTTTGAATCTTGCAGAGGAGGAAAAGACTCCTGTCTCTTGTGTGTTTAAAAAGAGTCGCAGGGACCCTGTGTGTTTTCCCTCTGATGAGGGAATGTCATCTCTTTTAAATGAGGCAGGAAAGACTCCTGATAAGAGATTGTTGATGGCAAAAAGGTATGCTAATATGTAACCTTTTTTTTTTTTAAATTGGGTATTTTTTATTAAATTTTTGAAGAGAAAAGAAAAAGACAAACATTGATATTAATATTACAGACGGCTAAGTAGGATACGGTGCGTACAGGAGATATGCAGTAATCAGGATATTATATGTACATTTGTAGAGATAAGCAAAGTATACTTTTGACATATATGTAAGTGCCAACCCTTCAGGATATAGATAAACACACTATGCATCCAGTACCCGGAGGCGCCATCCAGGTCCATGGAAACAGTGAAGTAGGAGGAGGCACATTTACATGGATATATCACATATCACAACATGAAGCACCATGTGTTATGCTTGCCGCTAGTGTGTTGGTAACCTGGAACAGGGAACGGGAGATCAGGCGTGAGCCCGCAGCCGGGACCGCCGGTTAGGACGGCCACAGCGAACCCTATACTAACTCTGTTGAGTACCCCGAGCAGATGACCAATCCCTGCGGGAACTAGGCTTCAGCTGTGGCCGCCGCGTTCGAAGGAGCGAGTTAAGCCCGCTCCAACCCCGATGCAGCTAGGTCTATGAATGGACAAAGGAGAAGTGATCGTCAGGGGTAACTCAAAAGGAAATACTAACTACCGGGCCTAACTGAAAGACAACCCCTGTCTGCCGGCACCAGGCCAATAACGGGAATACGACCCAGTCGCAGACACAAGGAGAACTTGACGGGGAATCTCCAAAAGAATACAATACAATGCTAGATAGCGAATCCCCAAAACCCCAAACAGGAGTGGATAGGTAGGGAAGGCCCTGCCTAGGACAGATAGGAAAAGGAAAGCGATGGCCAGAGCAAGGGTAAAAGACAGAAAGAATAATGTTCTGAATTAGGCCCACGGCGGAGCAGGTCCAATGCCCCAGCAAGGGAGCGGAACCAATATGGGTACAGCCTGATAAGAGAAAAGGAGCTCGGCGGCTCCACAGAAATAAACCAGGCTCCAAAGGAGCACTTACTTGACCCCGGGTGACCTACAGCGGAGCTGAACAGGTCACTGGAGAAACCGCTGAGAAGCTGACATCCAGCTGAGACAGGAGATCTCTTGGAAGGGATCCAGGAAATAGGGCAGCGCTGGGATGAGCCAGGGACCGGGCAGGCGTATGGAGACGCTATAACCGGCGTCTGTGCCCAGCAGACGTCGGCTTCTTATTCAAAATTGGCGCCGCCTGCATGACGTCAGGCGCGCCGTGCGAGTGCTGCTGCTGGGCGGAAGTTCGGGGAAGTTGCCTAGCAACGCCCCGACACCCGGACTGAGAGGGAGGCTTGGAACGCTGCCGAGCAGCGTCACCAGCCTCACAGCCCCGCTCTCCATCCGCCGACCGTCCGGGTACTGGAGATACCGGACGGCGGCGTGTGACACCATGAATGTATATCATATAATAAACATCCGACAATGTAGATAAAGACCCATAATCCTAATTAAAAAAAAATAAGATAACAAAAGAAAACCTCGCAAGGACCCAAAACAAACCTCCCACATAACCCCCCACCCTGTACTACCCACCCCCAACTTAGGTGTACCTGGAGCCCTATAAACGCGTAACACTATTACCTCTATACCCATTCTAATCCCCCCCCCCTAGCCTACTAACTATACTACTAAACCTAAGTCTAATCTATACCCACCCACATATAAACTAACACCCCCCCCCCCCCCCCCCCAGATTGTAAATTAAGAGCAGGATATATATCGAGGGCTATAAGGATATGACCCTAAGGAAGGGCAGGATATATATTTCCTTCCCCATCACAAAAATTACTAAACAGAGAATACCAAAAGAAGGATATAGTGAGGGCCATAGACGCATGGACCTAAGAACAGCTATATTGAATCCAACAATCTCCTGAAGCAAAGTAAGGTATCTCGCTCAGCAATAAAGATGCATGTAAACTCACAGAATATAACTTATACAAGCAGGGTTAAGATGACAGTTACAGGATATTTCCAAAAACATTAATCTGGCCAGCTCTTAGTGTCCTTAGAAAACATGGCGAGCCTAAGAAGTACACCAGCAGGTATATGGAAAAAATAACAGATAAACAAAGGACAGTGTACAGTTATATGTGGATACAGTCCAGGCTTTCATCACAGTCACCAGCGACAAATAAGGAGGATGTAGGGAAGTAGCAGCACAATCAGTGTGCATGAGAGTATCACAGCTATTGTCCTTGATTTCGGGCACAACGACAGGTGTAGATATAGCCAGGATAGAATCTGAAATAGGTGCAGGCAGAGCCTTCATAGCATACATCACATAAATATCTCCATTATCAATAACATCGCAGTGTCCAGGATGAATAGGAGTGGGATGAATAGGAGAGGTTAGAATATCACTCCGAATTCTGTCCAGTTGCAGGAGTCGGGCAGATGAGGCATGGAGCACACGCAGGATAGCATTTGCAGATGGTTCCATAATCATAGACAGGAGGTACAGAAAGACCAGCTATAGGCAGTATATGTAGCAGAGAATAAATTAGGTGCGGCTAGCACGCCACTAAGTACAAATAAAGGACTGCCAGCCGTTGAAGTAGTGGGAGAATCCAGCTAAAAGCTCCCAGCTCCAGCCACCAAAATGATGGTGAAGAGACCAGTCAGAGAAAATGGCGGATGTAGGTAATGCTCACCGCTTTAGTCACGGCTATGTTGTGGCACAGCAGGAGACCAGCAGAGGATAGAAGACCGTCACTGCAGATCTTAAACACACGATGCAGGGCAAACGTGGAGGCCTCAGCCCCAAGCACAAGATGGCGCGGACCGCGGCATTGCGCCCCAGAGGAGGCAGCTTCCCGCTTCCACCGCTCAAAGGTACGGAGAGCCACCGCCACTTCTCACCCTGCCTGACAAAGCACCCAGCGATGAGGCGGCAGGCAGAATACTGTTAGTGTAGTAGGAGACCGACGTCATCCGGATCTTAGCAGAGAAGCAGGCCGCGGCTGTATATAATCCCAAACCAGCAGCCAAATAGTCCCAAAAACAGCTCAGCAGGGTGATAGGATAATGGGAGTGATGTCTCACACCCGTTGCTGAGGCCAAGGACTTCGGTGACAGCAAAACAGGATAAATTTCAGGATGTACGGAGGAGCGAAGAGAAACTGCTGCCTACTCTGTGCTCAGCCAAACCACGCCCCCTCGCTAATATGTACCCTTTGCCAGAGGAACATACCAAATTGTGGGAGAAAGCCCCATTAGTGGATGCATCAGTTGCTAGACTGTCTAAAGCCACTGCCTTGCCGGTCCAGTGGGGCTCGGAGCTGGAAGCCATTATCAAGCAGGCTACTGGGGGCAAGAGGGGTTTGCCAGTACGAGTACAATCCGACAATGCCACTATGGTGGCATACTTAAATCACCAGGGCGGTACTCGGAGCAAGATGGCGATGGCAGAGATTGTGAGAATCTTCACCTGGGCGGAGGTTCAGTTTCCAGCACTGTCAGACGTTTTCACTCCGGGGATCCGGATTGTGGAGGCGGACTATCTCAGCAGGGCGGACCTGCTGGAGGGGGTAGACAGATGGGGACTGCCAGACATAGATCTTATGGCGTCCAGGACCAATTGTCAAGTGCCGAGATTTTGTTCCCGGTCAAGGGATCCGTTGGCTTGGGCGGTGGATGCCATGACAATTCCTTGGTCTTTCAATCTGGTCTACATCTTCCCTCTGTTCCCAGTGATCTCGAGGGTGTTGAAGAGGATAAAGAACCAGAGAGTATCGGCCATTCTGGTTGCACCAGATTGGCCCAGGAGGTCATGGTACTCAGACATACTGAGATTATCTACGGAATCGTGGTGACTTGCTAAGCCAAGGACCGTTTCTGCACCAGGACCTAGCTCGTCTAAATTTGACGGCAAATTGAGAGAAAAAAGGGGTTTTCAGAAGAGGTCATACAGACCATGCTAAGGGCCAGAAAACCGGTGTCTGCGGCCAATTACCACAGGGTGTGGAGGATCTACATCAGATGGTGTGAAAGGCAGAGAGTTCATACCTCCAGGTTTAAGGTAGCGAGGCTACTGGAGTTCCTACAGGATGGCCTGTCGTCGGGGTTAAGTTTGCAGTCTCTGAAGGTGCAAATTTCGTCACTTTCCATTTTCTTTCAAAAGAGAGTGGCTCTGCTGCCGGAGGTACAAACGTTTTTGCAGGGTGTGGCCAGGATTAAGCCTCCTTACAGGCAGCCGGTTGCACCATGGGACTTGTCTCTTGTTCTGTCCATGCTACAGAAACCTCCTTTCGAGCCACTGAGATCGGCTGATCTCAAGTACCTTACCTGGAAGCTTACTTTTTTATTGGCCATTGCTTCGGCTAGGCGTGTGTCAGAATTAGGTGCCTTGTCTTGCAAGTCACCATTTTTGATTTTTCACGATGACAGGGCGGTACTCAGGATAGTACCAAAATTTTTACCTAAAGTGGTTTCCTCTTTTCATTTGAATCAGGACATTGTGCTCCCAGTTTTTCCCCCGCCTGAGGGAAAGAGGAATAGGGACAGTTTGAAAAAGTTGGATGTGGTTCGCGCATTGCGAATCTATATCAGTAGAGTAAAGGATGTTCGCAAATCAGATTTGCTGTTGGTTTTGTACGATGTACATAAGATTGGGTGGCCTGCTTCAAATCAGACTATAGCCCGCTGGTTGAGATCAACTATTGCGTTTGCCTACTGTAAGGCAGGTAGGCCTGTGCCATCTCGCATAAACGCCCATACTACAAGGTCAGTTGCTTCTTCATGGGCGGTGAGGCATGGGGCCACAGCTGAGCTGCTGTGCAGGGCAGCCACCTGGTCCTCTGTTCACACCTTTTACAAAATTCTACAGGTTTCATGAGTTTGTTTCGGAGGACGCTTCATTTGGACGGGCAGTGATGAGAACTGGCAGTCTGAGTGTACCCTCCCAAAGGACTGCTCGTGAAAGTCCCATTGTGAGCTGTGTCACCGGACTGGACGAAAGAGAAAAGGGGATTTAAGAACTTACCGTTCAAACCCCTTTCTCTGAGTCCAGTCCGGTGACACAGCGATCCCTCCCTAACGCTCAGTAATTTGTACCGTTCATGGTTGCCATGTTATGTGTTATAAGTCGCATATATGATGTTCAGGCATTGTACTGAGTTGTGTATCCTAGTGTGCTGTTGAAGTTTAACTGAGGCATTATGGGATGCAGTAGGGAGGAGCCTGCTCCCAAAGAATTAGAAGCATAGGTGCCTGGGTCCTGGCGGACCCTTCTACATCCCATCGTGAGCTGTGTCACCGGACTGGACTCAGAGAAAGGGGTTTGAATGGTAAGTTCTTACAAAAATCCCCTTATTATAAATACTGTGCATTAACTCTTAACGAACAGTAGTGTAAGATTAAATAGAAATCTTCCTTTTCAATTTACTGGTTAAACACTATTAATGTAGTGTCGCCTCTGGCCTCCAGGTGTCACTATAACCCTGCTACTGTATATACAGCAATGGGGCGATTGTCCTACCATAACCACAAAGTGTGTGAATGCAGTAAAACCTATTCCTGCCAGTCAGTGCTGCTGATGAGTCACCTGCATTAATGTTATTTATATAAGCGCTAACATTATATGCATTGGTACTTATATGTTAGTTGGGCGCCCAATTAGCATACGTAAGGTAACTTAGGAATATCGCATTGCATGGGCCATTTTAAGGGCGATGCAATGCGATTTTCCTATGTAATTTATTCACTGCTCTCTTAGCCCCGGGGGATCGCATCGCACCTCCCGTAAAATCGCATGCGATTTTATAGGGTGTACGATGCCATTACATTAGCTATACAATAGCATTGTATGACATACAATGAGGTTTTAGGCACCCCACCCCCCCACTATCCACACCACCCCGAAGCGTGGCGAGCGCAGCGGTACGTGTCCTCCGACCTTTTCATACCACCACTAGCCACGTCGGCGTTGAGTTGATTTTATATAGTGCGTCGAGCACAGCGAGTCACCGATCCCGAAGCGCGGCGAGCACATGCGGATTACTTTACATATATTCCGCGTCCACTCGCCACGATTCGGGCTCGACGTGGATAGTGGGGGTATGAAAAGGTCGGAGGATGCGTTCCGCCGCCGCTCGCCACACTTCGGGGTGGCGTGGATAGTGGTGGGGTGCCTAAAACATCATTGTATATCATACAATGATATTATTGTGTAGCTCATTTAATGGCATTGCACACCCTATAAAATTGCATGCGATTTTGCGGTAGATGTGATCCCCCGGGGCTAAGAGAGCAGTGAATAAATTACATAGGAGCATTGCACCGCATGGCCCTTAAAATGGCCCATGCGATGCGATTTTCCTACGCAGAGTAGCCCACTAAGCAAATAGCTTAGTGGGTGCCCAACTAACATATAAGTACCTATGCATTATATTACATTTGCATTAGTCCCCCCTGGAGTCACTTACAGTATAAATTAGTGTAGGATTCGCTGATTTGAATTCTCCTATCCTGGTAACTATGAAGTGAGTTACGTTTGGAATTTATGTTTTTAGTTTGAGTTAGACCCCAGGGACCCTGGTGGTTGAATAGATTTATCCAGCGTGCTGTATATTAATCCACGGGGTGATAGCGATGAGCTATCGCTATGGCGGATCAATCTGGTGAGATCGCTTAGAAAATGCCCAGGGATTGCAACGTGTGTAGGCACCATTAGGGTACATTATGCTTTCTATAGATTTTATGATCAATTGATGCTGTTTTGCGGTGTTATTTTTAAAAAATTTTAATCATTGTAACGCAGATCAGACCGTTCTTCACATTATAGCAATCCTTCCAGAAAGAAATACCAATCAGTGACGCAGAAGCATTTTACCTTGAAAACGTGTGCTTGCATTCCAATGTACGTCCGCTACTTGTGAGTTGTGTCATTGCTGGTATGTAGCAGCAGTACTGCGAGTGAGGGAGCGACGTGCTTTGGGGAAAGGTTCATACATGTGTTAGGCACACGTTCTCTTCTGGAACCAAAATATGACAAACTTATTAAACTCCTGATTGATTGCGCTCCCGTTGTTCCAAATCCATTCCAATCTGTTCTGTTACCATTGTCGGATGCTGCTAAGGGACGTCTGTTTCCCCATTGGCTGCGTTCTCGTTTTGTTTATTTAATTCGCACCCGTTGCGTTTTATTAATAGGGCATTTGCAGATTTTCTACATTTCTTTTGTGAGTTGTAATTGCACTGAATGTTTTAATTGAGCTCGCAGATCAGATTGTAGATCTTTTCCCATACACTGCAGATCATTTCTCCATCGTTATTATGATGAAAATCTGCCGCAAGCTAACTCCCTTCCGCAGTCTAAGGTTCCAGACCATCGAATTCCAGATAATCGGTGGTGTGCTACGTGAAAGTCTTCCAAAATAGAATCTGCACTTTGGGAAAAAAAAAAATTTAATTTTTTTTTTTTTTTTAATAATTTTTATATTGACTGCATTAGATGCTGCCCCATTTCCACAGGGCATATGCAACTGCCCCCACCCCCCACCCCCACCCCAATCAGCTCTGCTTTTAGAAGATAAGCTTTAAATGTTCAATCAAGCTATCCCATAAATTGTTTGTTTCTGCAGAGTGGTGCGCTACAGTCCTAAAAATGGAAAAGAAAGTGTCTGAAGCCAGTGTTAACCGCAGGAAGTCCAACAATCCTCAGCGGGTGTCTGCAGCCTCGGCTGGTACATCTCAGAGTAAGAGGAAGCGTCTTTTTTATATTTTTTTTTTGTAAGGAATAAATAACGAAAGCTAAAGGAGATGCGTGGGACTGAGCTTGCTGTGGTGACCAGTAATGTGTCCAACGCTTGTCCACAGAATGTTCGCTGCATTTATTGTATTGGATAACGGGTTACAGAAGTCCAAAAAGGGGAGACTGTTAAACTTTGTTCTTTGTCTTCTATCTAATTTAAACCAGACACGAGCCAGAGAGTGCCATTGCCCATACGGAGGTTTTACCGCCCAGGTACTCGGGCACTGATGGAAATACGCAAGTACCAGAAATCAACGAAGCTGCTGATCAGGAAGGCCCCGTTCTACCGCCTGGTGAGATGGTGTTGCCTGTTCTGCATCTAACAGTTTCCCCTACTCTGTGCTCTGCTAGTAATGTCTGCTTTTTCTGTTTTAGGTGAGAGAGGTCTGCCTGGAGTATTCCCACGGAGTGCCGTTCAGCTGGCAAAGCCAAGCGCTGATGGCATTGCAGGAGGTAAGGCTTCTTAGCGGCGTAAACGCTCGCTGTATTCTGTTTGGGGTAATCTTAGAATTATGTATTGTACTAAGATCTGATGCGGCCATGTATACCTCACCCATATCCTGGCCGTGTTCTGCTCTGTATATCCCATCACGTGTCACTAGAATCAGCGCTAATGCTCGATCTCCATCATAGCCATCGGTTGCGATTCGGAATGGTTTAAAGCACCAGCCAACAAGCTGAAACTTAAGCAGGCTGGCCGTCTGCTTCAAACACCTGAGTACAACAGGGATCTGCAATGCCTTCAAACTTAAAGCGGCGTGCCCATGTTTTGCAGAACGGTGTCGAGTTTCACCCTCTAAACATCGCAGCATGTCGGCAATCCTGCAGCCAATGGGGGGGCTCTGAGCGACATCCCAGGATTGGGTCTGTGTGCAAATAGGCACATAGTATATCCCGTACAGGCCACTTACTGATGACTTCAGTGGGCATGATGCCTGTGTTCAGCCCCAGTGCAGTCTCACTGTACCAGACAACTCCTATTACGCAGTCGCCGCTCTCTGATCTTTATCACATCATACACCACTATAATTAGAATTCCCAGCTCAGCTCCGAGCTCATTAGACAGACACGCATTACACAGCGACCTTTCTCAAGGCATAAAGGAATGTTCAAAACCAATACTCCTGATAACACTGGAAAAAGGTTGTTTCCTACCAGAAGGTAGGAGGTGGACGACAGAGAAGGAGTGCCTTGTGATCCAAGCAGCTCACACCAAGGAAGGTCAGTTCCTTGAAAACAAACATGAGGAAAAAGAAAAGGGTAGTGGAGCGCTAGGTTGGTATTAGAAAAAAATTCTTAGTTTGAGTATGGTCAATTGGGTATCACAATTAGTAAAATTTATTCAACACTGATAAACATAGTAAAAATGGTTGATACATTTAGACACATGAAGAGGTTATAAATGAATACATTAAATCAGCACATATAAAAAAGAATTTAAGAATAGTTGGCCTGAGCACTATACTTATGCGTTCTCCCGCTTGCCAAATGTCCTGAGCCAGTCCGTCCTGTAGTTTAACTGGAGATTGTGGAGGCTGGGTGTCCATATACCATGCTGGGAATTCGATGCCGCTGTGTAGGATGTCGCTGTCTGGATGTTGTATAGACAGATGCACAGGCTGAAGGTAGGCTTCCCAATGAGTATGCTGGTGGTGGTATCCCAAGGCTCTCTTCCAGTGGGTGAAGAACGGATGGAAAATTAATCCGAATATAAAGGCTGGGCAAGATATAATTTTGGGAGTGTCCCGCAATAGAGCTCAGAGTCCAAACTGACAGTATCCTGACGCGTTTCGTTACCTAGGCTGGTAACTTTATCAAAGGAGAGTCTCCTTTGATAAAGTTACCAGCCAAGGTAACGAAACGTCCCTCTATTGTGAGATTTCTCGCAGTTCCCTGCTGCAAACTGGAAGCGGGATAAGGGGGGCAGGATAGGCAGGTTCCGGAAACGGGGGCGTTTTCTGAGAGCTCCCAGATCTGGATCTTCCAGCACAGATTTCCTGGCCTCTGCTACAGAACAGCTTGGGCCAATATGACCAGCCTCGGGCTCCCTCAGATTGACCATGTTTTTGTGCAGTGATCCGTTGCAGCAGTGGATCACAGAAGTCGGCAGGAGGTGTTTATTGACACAAGGGGTGAGATTTAATAGGATGAGAGATTCAGAAAGTGAGAGATTTGGTAAGAAATCTCCAGCTTTTTTTAAAGCGCCAATCATTTACACTGCAGAACCAGTTTCATTTTGCCGTGTAAATGATTGCCGCTTTTAAAAAAAATGGAGATTTCTTACCAAATCTCTCACCCTTTTAAATTTCACCCAAGATACCTCCTACAGCAATACAATTAGTATTCTCTAAAATGCACAATCGAGGAAATTACACAATGAAGATAAAGGCGCAAAGCTGAGGTAAAAAAGTAGCAACACAAAGTGCAAGTACGCACCACTGGGATTGGGCTGTACGTATGAGGGCATATCTGTGTGAATGAATGATTAATAGTGGCCTACAGAATTTATGGGGAAGAAAGATCTGTTTGCTCTGTTTGACCATGTATTGCCTCTCAAATTCTCTGTCTGTAACTATTTTTTCCTATCTATGAATCGTATTAGTGATAAGGGCCTAATTCATCATGAATCGCTAATCTGAGAAGTAGGTATCCGCCACCCATGAAGAGGAAACACCCGGTTACTGCTCCCCCCCCCCCAAATCTATATGCCAGGACAGGGCCAACCTGTGGCTCTCCAGATGTTGTGAAACTACAAATCCCAGCATGCCTTGCCACAGTTTTAATACTCCCTTATAGCAAAACTGTGGCAAGGCATGATGGGATTTGTAGTTTGACAACATCTGGAGAGCCACAGGTTGGCCAGGACTGTACGCAAATTCCGGAACATGGAAGAGACTAATATGTGACTGACACAGGCTGAACAAGGCCAGTGCTGTTGTCACAGACCTGCATTTTTTTTTTCGGACCCATCCAGAAATAGTCTGGTTTCCACCCCAAAACAGCAGCTTACCGACGGTCAATATCCAGCTGCATTGTGTTTACGATCTATACGTGTTTTCTGACGCTATTTTTCCTTGCGCATTGTGTGCGGTCTAAATGCGCAATCACTCTGCTTTGTGAATAAATAGCGATTCATACTGACTTAAGCCCAAAGTTCCTTTTCCTGTGTAAACCTCCGGTTTCAGTGTAACATCTCTTTCTTAGGCAGCTGAGGCCTACCTGGTGTGGCTTTTCGAAGACTCTTACCTGTTCAGTGTCCATGCACACAGGGTCACGCTGCACGTGAAGGACATTAAGCTCGCACGGCGAATTAGAGGGGGCCAACTCGGACTCGGATGTTGAAGTTTTCCGTTTCACGTTTGTTTTCGTTGGTATTTTATTCCCAGTTTTTTTTTTCAAATTCTGTTTATTTCAGACATATGCCAAATGAAACAATAGTGAACATGAGTAATAAAATATTACAATGTATGATATCAATTCTAACCAAGTTGTACATATTTATACTTGAGTTTCGCAGGCATGGGGTTCGAGTAACTTGATGAAGAGGCCTGCCTCTAAATCTCGTAAGCCCGCCTTGTTAGATTAGCATTTTGTCTGACATTTTCTTTATACATAACATTAAACGAATAACTTTAACTTAATATAAGAGTTTTTTTCTATGGGGTGGGGTGGGGGGGGGAGAGGGGGAGAGATAGGGATAGGGGGGGGGGGGGTGTTCAGCATCACGTTTCGTACATTATATATGGGAAATGTAATTATCTAGCTCCTTCTGGACGGATTTCCAGTGTTTTGTAGATAGCTTCTTTCAGTATTTGTGGGCGACTATCTATAAATGGTCTCCACACCTGGTAAAATCTTGATGAAGATACCTATGGGTGTTTTATCACATCATATTTGTCATAAAACATATACTTCAACAGCAGCGATTCCACCTCTGCTACCTTTGGAATAGGTGGTGTGATCCATGAGTTTAGAATCACTTTCTTAGCCACTGTGACTATCAGGGTAATTAGGGGCAACAGATGTGAGTTCGCTGGTGTGATGTTCCAACTCTCAAAATTAGCAAACAGCATGGGGATGGGATCTAGCTGCAGTCCGATATTAAAGTTAAGTTTGATGAAATACAACAATTTATACCAGAATTTTTGTATATGTCTGCAGGACCAAAAGTTGTGAAAAAAGGAGCCCACTCCTGTTTTGCACTTCAAGGACAAAATGACTCCTCTGCTGTTGTGAGATGTAAGCCCTATGAACAAACTTCACGTGTACCTCCTGAAGGATGGAGGATCTTAATATTTTCAACGTTTTATGATAATGTTTAAATATAGTTTCACAGTTTTCCAATAAAGGGATATCTTTTAACCACTTGTTTGTGACTTCTTTCCATACTCGTTCAGCAGGTAAGGATGAGAGTTGGTCATAAATGTATTTATTCTTGAACGTCCCTGTCTGAAATTTACTAACAGAGCTATTCAGTTTCATATACCTCGTGGTTTGTATATCAGGCTTGGGTAGCGAAAGTGCATAGTGCCTTAGCTGGAGGAGTGAAAAGGAGCCGCTCAAAGGCAAACCGAACATTTTCTGCAGTTCAGATATGGAATATACCTTTCCTCCAGGGTCAAATACCTGCGTCATCTTCCTTAGTCCTTTATGTTTGAGCCTGTAAAAAATAGAACTATCCACCCCTGGGGTAAACATAGGGTTACCCCAGATGGGGATCCATGGGGACGTTTGAGGGTCCAGTCCAAGTGAGCGGGAGACAGACCACCAAGCCTTGTATGTGTCTAGAAAGAGAGGGTTGTTGAAGATGTGCGGGGGGATTTGTGTGCGGGGGACATGTAGGAGGGCTCCAGGAGAGTATGGTGAGAACATGGCACAGTCCACTGCGGAATCCGAGAAAGTATCTATCTCTACTAGCCAACCTAGGGCAAAGCGGCAAAGCAGGGATTTGGTGTATTGATGTAGGTCTGGCACATTGAGACCGCCCAAAGCCTTGGGCAGGTGTAATTTGTGTAATGCAATTTTTGCTTTTTTCTTATTCCATAGGAACTGCGCCATGCGTGAGTTTAGTTTTTGGATGTCTTTATTTGTCAGTTTGATTGGCAGCATCTGTATAACGTACATTAATTTGGGCAGAATCATTGATTTTATGACCTCCACCCTCCCCAGCAGGGAGAGTGGGAGGTCGGTCCATGTATCCATGGATTTGGAGAGGTTGTTAATCAGTGATGTGTAGTTTAAATTATATAGATTTGAAATGTGTGCTGGGATTTGTATGCCTAGATATTTTAGTTGTGTGGATTTACATTTAATAACCTGGAGGTCGTCTCTATCTGAGAAGAGTGGAGGGGGGCCTTTTAATATCATCAGTTCGGACTTGTGTACATTTATTTTATAGCCTGAAAAAGAGCTAAATTGCTGAATTATTGAAAAGGCTGTTGGCAGGGAATGTTCAGGGGAGGACAGGAACCACAACATGTTGTCTGCGAATAAAGAAACTCTAAGGTCTACCTGTCCAATTGGGATACCGCTGAATAAGGGAGACTGACGCAAAGCTATAGCTAGTGGTTCTAGAGCTAATGCGAAGAGTAGGGGTGAAAGCGGGCATCCTTGTCTGGTTCCTCTTAAGATGGGGAAGGGGTTTGACAAGGTGCCATTGCACATGATCCTAGAGGTAGAGTTACGATATAATGTTTCTAAAAGTTCCATAAATTTAGTGGGAAAGGAAAATTTCTTTAATACTGTGTGTAGGTGGTCCCAGTGGACCATGTCGAACGCCTTTTCCGCGTCCAGCGATAATATCGCTAGGGAGGCGCCCGACACGGCCAACTGGGATTGATACAACACCGATAGCACCTTTCTAATGTTTGTGACTGGGTTTTTTCCTTTTACAAATCCTGTCTGGTCAGGGTGTATTAGGGACGGTAGGAGGTGTTTCAGCCTTTCAGCAATCATTTTTGTTAAAAGTTTATAGTCGATATCGAGAAGCGATATCGGCCTATATGACCCAGGATCTGAGAGATCTCTTCCTGGTTTTGGGAGTATTTTAATCGTGGTTGAGTTGAAGTAGGGCGGGGTGGTATTTGTAGTGAGGATGGAATTGTAAAATTTGACCAATATAGGGGCTATTTTAGGAGCAAGTGTCTTGTAATATTCGGACGTCAGGCCGTCCGGACCAGGGGCCTTTCCTGGTTTTAGGCTCGAAATGGCAGATTGAACTTCCGATAAGGAAAATTCTCGGGTAAGTGATTCTGCTGATAGTTGTGAAAGTTGGGGTGTAGGTAGGTCTCTCCAAAATTCATCAGCTTGACTTTTGTCGCTGGTAGGGGCTGAGTATACGGAGCTATAAAAGTCATTTAGTGTTTCTGCTATTTGAGCATTAGTTTTGGTAATGGTTCCATCTTTTTGTTTAAGTGGGTGTATAATTGTTGTGGAGTTGTGTCCTTTTAGGAGATTTGAGAGTAATTTGCTAGATTTAATTCCATATTTGTGGAATTTTGCATTATTGGTGAATGTATATAGGGATTTGGATTTAACAAATAATCCCTCAAAGGAATCTTTGGCTTGTTGGTAGTTTAGCTTTGTAGAGGGGGATGGAGATTGTTTAAATTCAAGAAATTTTGCGGTGAGGGTTTATTGTGCTTGGGAGAATTCTTTAGCAAGTGTTTTTTTTTTATGTGAGGTATGGGATATTATTGCTCCGCGCAGGACTGCTTTTGAGGCCTGCCAAAAGAGTGTGGGGTTTGTGTCCCCTGTGTCTTTATTGTCATCTGCATAGTTGTCCCATGCCTGTAAGATGTTCTGTTTTAGAGAGTCTGAAGCTGCTAATGAAGACGGGCAGCGCCAATTTATACATGTGCTCTTCTCTGGGGATAATTTGAGTTTTAACCATATGATCGCATGGTCTGATAACGATATTGGTTCTATCTGGGGTACCAGTATCTTGGGGGGGAGGCTAGATGAGGTCAAGATATAATCTATATCGTCCCTTTTGCAGCTGAGAGACATGTGTAATCTCGGTCAGTGGGGTGGAACAGTCTCCACATATCGAGTAGGTGTAATTTTTCTGCTAGGGTAGGTATACCTAGTCTAGGGAGCTTCCTGTTAGAGGGGGATTGTCTATCTAAGGTAGGATGTGATGTCAGGTTAAAGTCTCCGCAAAGCACAATAGAGAGGTGCATATAGGGGGTGAGGATTTTCAGAATGTTTTGGAAGAATGATTTAGAGTAGGTGTTGGGGGCGTATATGTTAAGTATAATGAATTGTGTTTGTGCCATAGTTATACGGCAGAGAGTGTACCTGCCTTCTGGGTCAGATAGAAGTGTTTCGGCTGTCATTGGGGTCTGTCTCCTACCCAGGACCACGACTCCTCTTGCTTTGGAGTTGTAAGGAGCTGATGAGAGGATTTGCCACTGGAGGATCTGAAGCTTTGCAGTTTTGGCTTGTGTCAGATGGGTCTCCTGCAGACACAACATCGAGATGTAATTTATTCAAGTACATTAAAATTTGTTTACGTTTTTGTGGGGAGTTAATCCCACCCACAT
This sequence comes from Crinia signifera, assembly GCF_055691185.1. NCBI lineage: Eukaryota > Metazoa > Chordata > Amphibia > Anura > Myobatrachidae > Crinia > Crinia signifera. Next base: position 206,855,595 of record NC_139217.1, on the reverse strand, counting down.
TCCAACTACCAATTGAAATATCTGACATCACGGTACATAAAAGGTGGTAAACTTGATAAGAAGCATAGTTACTACACAGACATATCTTTGAAACTCGTCTGGACGGTACGGTGGTGCTGAAGGGTAAAGAAGAGGGAGGGGGGAAGGGGGTAGAAGTCTAGTTATAATGTGACTTCCAAGCAATAAGTAGAATAACCTACACATCTTTGCAGACATGTAAACATAACAGGGAGGATATGCTCCTTAACCAATAAGCCAACCGCTTATGAAGAAGAGAAAACCGAGGTTTTCTTGCGCATTGCGCCCGCCACAGGCTCTATATATATATATATATATATATAATATATACACTTAACATCGGCACTCACCTTTCCTAGTTTTGGGGTGCCCTATGGCTTGTGACCACATTGTTTAAACAGACATTGGATGGGCTCTGCACACACTAATTTAACTGATAATAAATAGTGGAGATTTGGTTCATGAATTGATCAATGCATTTAAGCCTGCAGCCCCCGTCAAGGGACCCCACTGTTCTGCAGGTCCTACCACTATCGCTGAAAATGGCTGCAATACACATAGCTATCACATCAATGTTTGATACCAGGCATGCTATCAGGTCTGAAGCTCACAGCAGACTTTGCTTTGTCTGCTGTGAGCTTCAGACCTGATAGCATGCCTGGTATCAAACATTGATGTGATAGCTATGTGTATTGCAGCCATTTTCAGCGATAGTGGTAGGACCTGCAGAACAGTGGGGTCCCTTGACGGGGGCTGCAGGCTTAAATGCATTGATCAATTCATGAACCAAATCTCCACTATTTATTATCAGTTAAATTAGTGTGTGCAGAGCCCATCCAATGTCTGTTTAAACAATGTGGTCACAAGCCATAGGGCACCCCAAAACTAGGAAAGGTGAGTGCCGATGTTAAGTGTATATATTGTTTATTAGATTAATTTTTTTAATTAGTCTTATTGTGGTCACATTCTCTCATGCACCCTGTTTTTAACTAAGATTCCATAGCTTGTGTTAGCCATTTCCCTAGATGATTAGTGACAGGTGTGTTGGTAGCTGCTCACCTATAAAAGCAAAGTCTGCTGTGAGCTTCAGACCTGATAGCATGCCTGGTATCAAACATTGATGTGATAGCTATGTGTATTGCAGCCATTTTCAGCGATAGTGGTAGGACCTGCAGAACAGTGGGGTCCCTTGACGGGGGCTGCAGGCTTAAATGCATTGATCAATTCATGAACCAAATCTCCACTATTTATTATCAGTTAAATTAGTGTGTGCAGAGCCCATCCAATGTCTATATATATATATATATATATATAAAAGCACTTACCCAGCCTAGGTGAATAGGACAGGAAAAGACCAGCACTCACGTTTTTAGAAGAAAAAAATGTATTTAGAAATGAAGCATGTTAATACATGTACAAGGTGGCTGACCCGACAGCCGTTTCGACTGGACTCCAACCAGTCTTCAACCCCTGTTGAAGACTGGTTGGAGTCCAGTCGAAACGGCTGTCGGGTCAGCCACCTTGTACATGTATTAACATGCTTCATTTCTAAATACATTTTTTTCTTCTAAAAACGTGAGTGCTGGTCTTTTCCTGTCCTATTCACCTAGGCTGGGTAAGTGCTTTTATGATACCGTCTGGACCCTGCACCTAACCATCCTGTTCCACTGATATTTGAGTGCTGTTTTTTCTAAAAGACTTTGTATATATATATATATATATTTTTTATATTAAATGGGGGGAGGGGGGGGGAGAGAGGGGTAGAGCTGGAGTGGGTACGACAATGTGCATATAACAGTGAATTATTGCTTTCCAGAACACATTTTAAAGCTAAAAATGTTATACACTAAACCATTAACTTGTGTGCCTGGGATTTTTCTGTCTAATTTGAAATCGCCAGGGTATAGACATGAATATGCCTGGCTGGTACTGAGGCACTGTGTGTCTCCAGCGTCAACTTAGGCAGGGGACAGTCCAGATCTCTGTTGCTGTCATAGGAGTAATAAAGTGTAGCTGTCCCGTAATGTCCCTTTGTAGACTGAAATGGGTATGGGGAAATCTTGGTGCTTGCGAGTGTTCCAGGTATCAGGGGTCGTCCGCCCAGCCCGAAGCATGTTGTGATGCTGCGCCAGATTCTTTAAGGTATGCCTCGGCGTCCATGTGGGAGGTAAAATCTTTATAGGTGTTTCCCTCGAATATGCGAAGTCTCGCTGGGTAAAGCATCGCGAATTTTGTGCCGTCCTGAATTAGTTTAGAACATATCGGGGCAAAGTCTCTGCGGGATTTTGAAAGTTCCGCCGAATAGTCTTGAAAAATCAAGATTTTGTTTCCTTGCCAGGTGATATCCCTCATTCTTTTTGAAGTGGACCATATTAGTTCTTTATGCAAAAAGTTCAGGGGTTTAAATATCACAGCCCTGGGTCTGGCTCCCTCTTGTGGCCGCATAGATCCCAAACGGTGTGCACGTTCTATAACAAGGTCTGTGCATCTATCAGAGATTTGTAGTAATTCAGGCAGGGTTATCCGTATAAAATCAAAGAGTTCCTGTCCTTTCACTGCCTCAGGGAGTCCTATGATCCCAGTGGCGTAAGTTCGTTATAGGTGCCCGGAGGCAAGAAAATGTTTGTGCCCCCCCCCCAAAAAAAAAAAAATGTATATAGAGTATATATCCTGATCAAGGCTATTATAAACTGAAATGTTGGAATAGCCTATGGGCATCTACAGAGTCGTCCCTAATCAATTATATGCCCTAGGCAAGATTTTGGCTGGTGCCTCCTAGCACAGGTGCTAGTTCTGCCTTTGATCCATCATCCTGTGGCACAGATCATGCATCAGCTAGCAAAACCTGTTGCTGCCTCACCCATAGCAGTCCTCATTCACAAAGCCATAATTAGACATGTTGGTGCCTTGTGACACAAAGGGCTTTGACACCCCACCATTTTAAACATGGACAGTATGTGCTGAAGGTAAACACCCCAAGAAAGAGGTGTGATCTTGCTGGGATGGAGCCTGCCACACAATAGTGCCTGCAATACAAATTACGCCACATAAAGGTGCAACCTTATTCACATTACATCATACTATAGTGTTCCTTATTCATGTTACGTCACACAGTATTACCCCTAGCACCATATTAAGCCCCATACAATGGTGACTCTTGAACCATATTATGTCCCACATAAAAATGCCCCTTTCACCTTATTATGCCCCACACAGAAAATACCCTTACAAATTGCATGCATGTCCCACATTGTAAGGTAAAGGCAACACCAACATTTAAACTTTGTCAATGGTTGATGTGTTCCTGCTTGTTGTCAGGGGGTTTGTCCTTTTGAAGCCCACACTCAATGGTCCTGTGCTACAATATCCCAAAATCTATTCAAAGTTGAATGTTTTATTATATCCATATCAAGATACCAAATCATTGCTCTAAACACCATGGGTGGTAAAAAAAAATAAACCACAGACCTCTTTAACTCCTCTCATTTAAAATGCACACACCTCTGTCACTTTAAAAAAAAAATACACATCTGTCACTTAAAAAACACGTCACGTATCTGTCACACCAAAAAACGATACACCTATTTCATTTAAAACACACATAAACACACCTCTGTCACTTAAAAGCACCTAATATTTATTTGATCGGGGGGCAGGTTTGCAGCAGTAGCGAGTGCCTTTCATGAAAACGCGCTCTCACAGATATGCTGTCCCTGTGAGCCACACCTCCTTTTTCATCACAAAGAGTGACAGTTGCACGGTATACATGGGATAACAGTGGGGCAAACATACAGTAGGTATCAGTGGTGCATATATATGGGGTGACAAAGGGACATACAGATGGGGTGACAGAGGAACATGCACATGGTCAGAGTGGGCCAGTGGGAGAGAGGGACAATAACACATACACATTGGGGGACAGAGGGACATACAAACTGGGTCACAGATGGGCATACACATGGTGCAATGGTGGTCCTGCGATAAACTAATACATTACTAATTTAATTTGATGCAGGATCTACAGAATGGTTTTTGATAACTTGTTCACTGGTGTCAAAATGTTATTACAGAATAATAAAGGCTAAATATAAATATTCTATGCATAAAGTACTGTATATTGGTAACATTAGTAAGTTAAATGATCAAATTGAAAATGTATAAACCATGTCTGAATATCATTTAACCTAATATATAATGGTAGTAGTTCTTCTGTCTGCAAACCATTCTCTTCTCCTCTTCTCCTAGCATTATCCCTGTTATCAGGGCACCTTAGTTCCCATCTTCCATCGAATACCAGCAACTTGGCATAACCTGGTCGCCCTATGCAAACACCCCAGAGCCAGGAATCAGTCGGCCCACCACACCCAGCACCAGGGCACATTACACTGAGAACCAGGGCACACCACACCCAGCACCAGGGCACATTACACTCAGAACCAGGGCACACCACACGGTGTGGTGTGCCCTGGTTCTGAGTGTAATGTGCCCTGGTGCTGGGTGTGGTCCACACCCAGCACCAGGGCACATTGCACCCAGAACCAGGGCACACCACACCCAGAACCAGGGCACACCACACCCAGCACCAGGGCACATTACACCCAGAACCAGGGCACACCACACCCAGAACCAGGGCACACCACACCCAGCACCAGGGCACATTACACCCAGAACCAGGGCACACCACACCCAGCACCAGGGCACATTACACCCATCTCTTGGGTAAACTGCACCCAGCACCAGGACGCACTGTACCAAGCCTAACTGCATCCAGCACAAGGGAGCTCATTAGTGGGTGTACAAGTTAGTTACATAGAACGCTGGGGCTGGGAAACTAGGATTATTCAAACTAACAGTTTACTACAAGTCTCCTACCTTTGACAGGGGATCCCTGCATCCATAGGACCTAGTGAGATCTGCCAGTTATAGATTGCCTCTCAATGAATCAGGACTGTGTATGCGTACCACAGCTGTCCCTGCCTCCTGTTTTCTCCGTCTCCTCCTCTGAACAGCCGCATCTGCAGGCAGAGGCAACTGGACAGCGGGGACAAGAGGCTCTGGGACTGGGAGGTGCTGACGGCAAACAGTTACTGGTCAAGGTGAAACTCTAGGGGCTCTGCGGCGGTGGGAGATGGTGCAATGCATGTCTAGAGGTACAGTACATGCCGTTTGCAGCCGGCACAGTGGCGCTGCTACATAGGGAACCCCCTTCTTTCATTTGGCGGCATCTGTTGTTGGTGGGAGCAGTATAGCAGGAAAGCAGTTCAGTTGCCAGCAAAAATAATGCCAGTGTGACTCCGCCCCTCTAATAAGGTCACGGATGGACGACTCGTCACACCCATGACCTGTCACTAGAGCCCTAACAGTCTGGGTCACGGAGCAGGACTGCGGGAGCCACACTGAAAGATGATGCAGCTCCGCTCTGACCCACAATGTTAATCACGAGCAAGCAGCAACACACGGAAGCCGGTTCCGGGACATTGGAGAAATGCCCCCTTTGGGCCAGGCGCCCGGCGGCAGGAGACTCCACTGCCTCCGGCAGTTCCGCCACTGTATGATCCTGAGGTTACACCTCCTGGATCTATTCTCGAGATCTTGGACCTTGTTATGCAGGTAGCTTATTTCTTTTGTGGCTGTTTGCAAGGATTGTTTAAGCTCTACTATGTCGTCTGTTCGTTAGCCAGCATTCTCTGTTGGAGCTGGTCAATCTGCTTATTAATGGAGGCTGTCTGTATTTCCAGCAGGGGGCCTATTGCTGATCTTATTGCCTCGACCATGTCTCTATATGTGACAGGGGAGGTGGGCGCAGGGAGAGACCGGTCTTGGTCAGTGTACTCACTGCGTGGGTTTAATTCCTCCGTTGTTTGTATGGGTGCTGTGGGAGAGAGATGTCCCCTGGAGTGTGCGCCGGTATGTGCGCTGGGTGATGCTGGGGCAGCGCAACGCGTCGCGGCCTCCGCCGCCATCTTGGCTTCCTGAGCCTGGCGTTCTTTCTCCTTATTTTTCTTCGCGGCTGGAGCTGGCATAGCGCTGAGATAGCGCTTCATGCATGGGGGAAGTCAGCGGATGTTAGCGGTCGTGGCGGGCTGGTGCTGGGAGGCTGTGTGCCGGATTCGGGAGCGGTATAGCGGCTTTGGCAGCGGAGCAGTCCTTCCCTAGTACCGCTTCATAGGAGGGCGGAAGCGGAAGTCTCTTATTCCCAGTTTTATACACCGTTGGAGGAGGTAATGTCACACGTAGCCGCGACGGAGCGCGGCGGGTACAGTACTCACCCGTCCGCGCCCGCCGCCGGCTAGCGTGTGCAGGCTCCGGTCTGCGGTGTGCGGGTAGCGGCAGCTCTGGGTAGGGATGGCAGCAGGGGAGCGTCGGGTAGCGGTGTCTTTGCAGATAGTGGTGCCGGGAGGCCGGCGTCGCCATCTTGGTTGAGGGCAGGAGACAGATTGGCCCAGAGTGGAGGTTCCCTCCTCATCCTGCACTGACAGCCAATGGCAGCCGTCCCCTGGGGATATAAGGGATCTGCCTAGGCTGTTCAGTGTCAGTGCAATGAGTCTTTGGAGTCATTCACAACTCCTAGCTGATTCCCGGATCCTGGCTCTTTCTCTCCTGACTCTGGTGCCTTGCTCCCTGCATCTTGCTACAAGGAAGTTTTCTCCTGACACCAATGCTGCAAGTCCTACCTAGTGCTTGTTCCTGCTTGTGTCCCAGAATTACCCTGCTCAGCTTTCCACTGCCCTCCTTCATACAACTCATTCATTCCATCATCTTTCAGTCATCCGGATCCATTTCTTCTGTCATCAAATCAACCTCTTTCCGGATCTTCCTCTATGTACTCTGGCTCTTCAAGTACACGTTTCCAGATTTACCTGCTCGTTATTAATATTGTGCTGGACTCTATTTAATTTATCCCAACTGTCACTTAAAGAAGTATTTGAGTGAAGGTTATCATTTATGAAATCAGTTATTAAACCTGCACGTTTCAATCCTACTCCTCCTGGTCCGTCTCCGGCTTCTGTGCACCACACGACTCCATCCAGCCCTTTAGCCGTGACAGGTAATTTATGACCTCAAATAATCCTGTTGCAGAGCACGGACATTAAAGCTCTGGGTTTTTGTCACATTGACATGGAAGTTGACTGTTATTCTGCAAATTTATATGGTTATTACTTGTTTTATTTAACCTGTCAATAAAAATGTTTTAAAAAAAATAAAAGTATATAGAAAGAAGCAATGAAGCATAATCTTATGAAGCATCTCCCTTGTGTATCAACATTTTAAATGCTTATGTCTGAACATAATCGTCCATCAGCCCCCCTACATAGAAACGATATCCGAATGATAGGTTGACATTTGAAAATGTCAAGATAAGTTTTTCACAATTTTAAAAAAAAAAATTTCCTTTTGATGGGACTTTTCCCATGCCCGAAGCACGCCCCGTGAAATGATTGGGGTCCATGTTGACAAGTGTTGACATTGACACTAATAAGTTGTGAAAAACTCACGTCGACTTTTTAATGTCAACCTTTGGTTTACATTGCCATTGCACCTGTCGATATATTGACTTTTGACCAAGACACTATAGACCCTTTGATTCACACCCCATAGAAACCTAGAATGTAATGGCAGATCAGAACCATTTGTCCCATCTAGTCTGCCCATGTATGCATTTAAGGTGGCCATCCACTTATGGGATTTGGCCCGATTTCACCCAAATGCTACTGAGCCGCCTGAGAAATTCGGTCAAGTGGCCAAGTCGCATGTGTTTGACATTGGATTCGAACCGAAGCCACGTGCACCTCGAATCTGGAGATTGAACCTTCTGCTCCCATAAGATAAATTGGAATTGCTGCCTTCAGTGCACGTCGCGGCTTCATCTGATTTATCGCATCAAATGTCCCTTGAATTCCCCCCAACAGCTCACCGCGAGTCCTTCAGTGCTATAGATTGTAAGCGTACGAGCAGGGCCCTCCTACCTTTATGTCGGTTTGTTTCTACCCAGTTTCTATAATCACTGTTGTTTCCTATTGTGAAGCGCAACGGAATCTGCTGCTCTATATAAGAAACTGTAAATAAAATATATACGTGAGATAAAACGCCAAATCGGATGAAGGGATGCTGGGGAGGTTAAGGGAAAATCAGGTCCGACTTGTGGCTCAGACAAGTCAGGCTGGTGTATGAGGGACTAATGTACTTTATTTTGGGCTTCCAAGACTAGAGTGCACATTTCCTAACATTTAAAAATGACTATACAGGTTCATCTGTCAGTAAATGTGTGCTTTTAACCCGGATGACCAACTGGATATGGTCAGTAGGTCGACACGGCTTAGGTTGACACATGAAATACTGTAGGTCAACATGGCTAAGGCCAGCAGGTCCACACAAGCATTGGGTAAGGAAGGTCAACAGTCAAAACATGAGTTTATCAAGTTTTTTTTATTTTTAACCGACATGTGCCGACAGGCTGTATATTATACCCTACCATCCACTAGGGCGGGGCGGGAGAATATAATAGTGTGCTGGGTGCAGCGGTACACTGATACCATGTCAATGTCCTCTTATGTAGAAATTCTGGTTAAAAAAAGTCTTTCTCATGCTTTAACAGTCTCTCCAGGATCCTGATGACTCACCAGCCCATCATTTCCTGACCAGCTCCAGCTCCTTTGTGTCTACCCAGCCACCTTTAGTCTCTCCAGCTGCCTGGTGATTCACCAGCTCCCTTGTGTCTCTCCAGCCCCCTTCTGTATCTTCAGCCCTCCATTGACTCACCAGCTCCAGCTACCTTGTGTCTCTCCAGTCTACTTCTGTAAATTCAGTGCCCAATAACCTGTGTAGTTCATTGGTGACCCCGTGTAATGGGGCAGTGTGGTAAGCCTAGCTAAAGATGGCATTGCCCACAATGTGCAAGTTCCATAATGTATTGCATTCAACAGATCTGTGTATAAGCAGTTTGGCCAAACCTCCATTAGCTGTGTTCTTGGAGGTTTGAATGCAAAACCGGCCTCGATGCTTCCAGCCCCCTATGCCATTATAATTACCATCCAATGCCATATCCTATGTCACATCGACCATTCCGGGAGGTTAGGCAGCCCTGTATTATGAAGCTTGATAAATCTTGCCCTAAGGGGTAAATTTACTAAAATTCGAAAAATTAAAAGAGGTGATGTTGCCAATCGTAACCCATCAGAGTATGTCTATCATTTTGTAGGATGCAATACAGAAATGATAGACAGATACAGTAGGTTGCTAGGGACAACATCACTTTTTTTAATATTTGGAAGATTTACCAAACTTACCACGCAAACTAAATGCATGCTGCAATACTACAACCATCACGTGCAGCGAGGGTGTCGTCTCTCACAACCCCCAAATTCCAACGAGGCTGAAGTTGGCTTCTTAATCACTTCTTATTGGAGCTCCAGCTTCTTATTCAGAACAATCACTTTTACAAGGGTTAATGAGTCTTGGACCACAAATTTTACACCAGAAATCCACACAGGGGGGTCACTTACAAATGACCCACTTGCAATTTATTTTGACCAACAAGGATTTGGGCAGTAATAGGGCAGTAAAGTGGGCATGGGTCCCAGATTTCATCATTTTGAATAAGTAGCTGGTGTCCTGTATGGGTTAAACAGCGTTGGTCAACAAATATTACACTGAAAACCCACACAAGGGGGTCACTTACATATGACCCACTTGCCATTTCTTTTGACCAACAAGGATTTGGGCAGTAAAAGGGCAGTAAAGTGGGCATGGGTCCCAGATTTCATCATTTTGAATAAGTAGCTGGTGTCCTGTATGGGTTAAACAGCGTTGGTCAAACAGTATGACACTTGAAGTCCGCACAGGGGGGTCACTTACATATGACCCACTTGTCATTTATTTTGACCAACAAGGATTTGGGCAGTAATAGGGCAGTAAAGTGGGCATGGGTCCCAGATTTCATCATTTTGAATAAGTAGCTGGTGTCCTGCAAGGGTTAAACAGCGTTGGTCAAACAGTATGACACTTGAAACCTGCACAGGGGCGTCAGGTACATATGACCCACTTGCAATTTCTTTTGACCAACAAGGATTTGGGTAGAAATTGGGCACGAAACTGGGCATAGGTCCCAGATGTCATTATTTTGAATAAGTAGCTGGTGTCCTGCAAGGGTTAAACAGTGTTGGTCAAAACATATTACACTTGAAACCCACACAGGGGGTTCACCTACATATGACCCACTTGCAATTTATTTTGACCAACAAGGATTTGGGCAGAAAATGGGCCCAAAAATGGGCATGGGTACCAGATGTCATCATTTTGAATAAGTATCTGGGGTGGAATTTAATAGGATGAGAGATTCATAAAGTGAGAGATTTGGTAAGAAATCTCCAGTTTTTTTAAAGCGGCAATCATTTACACTGCAAAACCAGTTTGATTTTGAAGTGTAAATGATTGCCGCTTTAAAAAAACTGGAGATTTCTTACCAAATCTCTCACTTTCTGAAACTCTCATCCTATTAAATTTCACCCTATGTGTCCAGCAAGGTTGAAACAGCGTTGGTCAAAATTTTTTACACTTGGAATCCACATAGGGGGGGTCACTTACATATGATCCACTTGCCATTTCTTTTGACCAACAAGGATTTGGGCAGTAATAGGGCAGTAAAGTGGGCATGGGTCCCAGATTTCATCATTTTGAATAAGTAGCTGGTGTTCTGCAAGGGTTAAACAGCGTTGGTCAAACAGTATGACACGTGAAACCTGCACAGGGGGGTCAGGTACATATGACTCACTTGCAATTTCTTTTGACCAACAAGGATTTGGGTAGAAATTGGGCACGAAACTGGGCAAAGGTCCCAGATGTCATTATTAGCGGGATCTTCCTTTTTTTAATTATTGTACGTGTAGTTTATTTCTGAGGTACTAGAGATGTATCATTTCCCATTTTAGTGATCTCCTTAAATTGGAATCTTCCTTGTAATATACTCCATTAGCGGATGTATAGAAACATGAGGAGAAAAGAGACATACAGTATACAATAAGGCAATACTGTATAACACTTCAATCTTTCAAAAACGATGACACATTTTGCCCATACTGTGTTAAAAATAAAATTCAGCTTATCTGATGTGTGCTACAGGTACTTGTTTGGATCCCACCAATGCCTTATGGCAAATGGGCAAAAAGCAGCATTTGTGACTAGGAAGAGGGTTTACCCTTGATACCTTATATCCATACCTTTTCTGGGCTCTCTCATTGGAGCTTAAGTGTGTGTAGCTTTCCTGAAAGGACCTAGTGTTAATCAGGTGGTTTTGCACACTGAGCCTCAACAGCAGAAGCCCTCTGACTCCTTTAGTAGGCATAATAAAATCTGCATGCACTCGCTCACTTGCTATATTGGCACAGGTGTACCCTCCTGCAAGCAGCAGCAGTAGCAGCAGATTTAAAGGAGATTTCTTCTTCTCCCTTTCCCAAGGGCGGAACTACCATAGGTGCAAGGGGTGCAGCTGCTATGGGGCCCAGAGCTTAAGGGGGCCCATCTTTGCTGTCTGAGTATATGTTTTACATACATTTATCACCATCAGTTGCTAAATAGGGGGCCCTTACAAACTTTTGCTATGGGGCCCACGATTATCTAGGTACGCCTCTGCCCTTTCCTTTATGATTTTTCTTACACAAATGTGTTGCGCTAAACTAACCAACTAATTACACATATGTACGCTGTAGCACAACAAGGCACTTTTGATCTACCAAAGTCTTCAGGAGTTATGTTATTATATCCTTAACAAGAATAGTGGTTTAATGATTTACAGCCATTTACTGCACTGATGTTTATTATATCTCCTATATTCATTGCATAACATGTTTTTCTGAACTATACTGGTAACGGTATTGCAACATTATTTCAAATTTTTGATCTCTATGTTGCCATTTGCAGTATTTCAGTGTATTCTGATTGAAATATAACAAGTGAGGTAATATCACACTACAAGCAGATTAGATATTCCCTCACAAGGTGATATTCTCGCTAGTTTGCTATCAATAGTATGTAGCTCATCTACACTAAATTATACAGTAATATAGATGCCATACTACAGATATTAACAGTAACTTTGACTGTGATATAGATTTTAAAAATTTCTTTATTGTCCTGCCTAGGAGATTTTTTTCTTGACAGGTGAGATTTGTTTTCTATGTATGTATGTAAAATGGTCTTGTCTTTATAGTTGGCTCCCAATATTTTAAATTAAAACCTAATAAAAGTTAATTTTTAAATATACAATAATACTTAACAAACTAAAGTTGTGCCCCTAAAAAAGAGAGAGTTCTTTTCTTTCCTTCCTTCGTACTTGTTTGGATTCTATATGGAGAAGAGGATAGGCCTTCGGGATCCATAGGTAATGTATGTGTGAATAAATATAGTATGTAATAAAGTTATACTGTTCGTGTGTGTGATTTATTTCACTATTGGTCATGTTGTGGAACAAGACTCAGTGGGTCCTTCAATGCCCCGTATACTAGGACTTGTGGTTCTCTAAATCCCTGTATGTGGTGCAGGCTTGCTGGGACTTGTAGTTCCACAACATTACACAATAGTTTAATCTAATATTAACCATTTATCAGCCTGATGCCCACTGCCCCAGGGGCACCAGGGACAGCCCCGGCTTCAGCGGTAACTCTGGAGGGCAGGATTCCCCTATATTGGGGGGGGGGTCCCCACTCTTCCAGGATCCCAGCCCGGGCTGACCAGCTACGGGGATGAATGCTTTGGCCGGAAAACTTGCATATAAAGTTTCCCCTGGCTGTGGCTGCTTGAGCTTGTTGCTGGTTGCCAAATTATGGGGGACCCCTACTCATTTTGTCCCCCATATTTTTGGAACCAGGATTGGCCCTTGAGCCTGGTGCTGGTTTTAGAAATCCTGGGGATCCCCTATGTTTTTTGTCCCCTGGATTTCTAAAACCAGGACCGGTTCTTTGAGTCTGGGTCTGGTTGCGTTCGGGAGGGGGGCCAACGTCATTTTCTTTTAATACAAGTCACACGTGCATTATTCAGATGTTGTAAGCCATTATCATGTGGCCTTACACTGGGCTATTAGGCCCATAAATTTGTTATTGTGCATGGGATGGGTTTGGGAGTGTGATTCCCTCTTTGTTGGTATGGCTGGTCTGCTCCAGGTTGACACACCCTAACACTTTATTAACATTTATGTTTTTCCCTATCACATTGTATGTATTTTTTTAACCACACCTTCACCTCCTTACATAGCACTTATGTGCTTCTTATTTAACACCTACTAACTTTCATTTGTGTGCTGCCCTGGAGTAGTCAGCCTTTGCCGGCATATTGGGGGCCCACACCCCAGACCCATACCCAGTGTTAAGGACCCCCAGTGACAGAGATGCCTTGACGTACGGCCTGGGGGCTTAACCCTATATCTGCAGATATATGCAACCAAGATCTCTGTATTATCTGATTATTATATGTATATTTCTCATTCAGTGTGCAATAGGGATACAAACTGTTTTTTTTCCTAACCAGATTTACCCCTCCCTGTTGGCACCTGAATGACAGACCTCTGATTGAGCAGCTTGCCAATAAAAGTGTTGTGCAGTTGAGAGAGGCATAGATGGTTCAGCATTAGGAGGGATAGCTGACACCTGAGTGCCATTGGAGAAGCCAGGGGTATCTCCAGGTAAGCAAGCAGGAGGAGGAGTTTGCAGGTGCACGCTAAATATATATGCTAAACCTTTTAATATCTTGCTATATTGCATTTGAGGTTATTAGCATAGTAATGGCCATTAGTATGGGCTTGTCCACCGCATCCAGGTTACCTCAATAGGACAAGTCCCTAACACTACTCTGGGACAGGTCCAGGGCACAGGGCCCCCCAGGCCTGCCCAGCAGAACCACCCCATGGCATCACATTAGTGTGAAATTAAAGTGATAGTAAAAGGGATAGGGGAAATTATATGTGATAGGACTTACCTAGGTAAGAAGTAATAATAAATGTGAAGGGTGCTACATATATATTAAACAAACTAAAAGGGTGATTGAAAGTATACGATATGATGCCAAGGAGCAGCCCAGCAACAGCAGCCCAAAGAGCCCAGCGCCCCAAACACAGTCCCACAGACTAACACTCAGCATATATGTATAGTAGGACTTAAGGCCCCCATACACTAGGGCGACTTGTCCTTAGGACAAGTCGCCCCCGACTTCCCCCTGAGCTTCCCCGGCTGCTCCCCGGGGGAGCTTGATTAGATTGGCACTTGATGTGCCATTTTTTACATGTGATAAATCGTCTCGATTTATCACATGTAAAAAACCCGGGGAGCAGGGGGGCTGGGGACGCTGCGGGGGACACGTCTGTGTCCCCCGCTGCTGGGGACGCTGTCTGTGCGGCGAGAAGGTAGAGGGAGCAGGGGGGGCTGGAGACGCTGCGGGGGACACGTCTGTGTCCCCCGCTGCTGGGGACGCTGTCTGTGCGGCGAGAAGGTAGAGGGAGCAGGGGGGGCTGGAGACGCTGCGGGGGACACGTCTGTGTCCCCCGCTGCTGGGGACGCTGTCTGTGCGGCGAGAAGGTAGAGGGAGCAGGGGGGGCTGGAGACGCTGCGGGGGACACAGGCTGCATAGAGCCGGGCAGGGGGAGCCGGCCGGGAGCTGTCAGTAATGAATAAAAAAAAAAAGCCCATACAATGAATGGGCGGCCTGTGATTGGCTGAGCGCTCTCTCAGCCAGTCAGCAATTGGCTGAGAGAGCGCTCAGCAGCCAATCACAGGCTGCCCATTCATTGTATGGGCTTTTTTTTTTTAATTCATTACTGACAGCTCCCGGCCGGCTCCCCCTGCCCGGCTCTATGCAGCCTGTGTCCCCCGCCCGCAGCGTCTCCAGCCCCCCCTGCTCCCTCTACCTTCTCGCCGCACAGACAGCGTCCCCAGCAGCGGGGGACACAGACGTGTCCCCCGCAGCGTCCCCAGCCCCCCCTGCTCCCTCCACCACCGCGCCGCCCCACTAGGTCCCAAGTCGGGTGGTCGGACGTGCAGCAGGTCCGACCACCCGACGCAGATCCGATGCGCACGGGACCGCGCATCGGATCTGAGGGGACATCAAAACTAGCCGATTTTGGTCCGATTTCGGCCAGATCCGACTGATCTGGCTGAAATCTGACCAAAATCGGCTAGTGTATGGGGGCTTACCCTCATAGTGCCAAGCTGAGGTGTGCAGTCTTGAATGTTGGGACTTCAACCTATTTAAAATCAATCTGGGACAAGTGGGTGGGGTGCTAGTTAAGGAGGAAGGCGTCTCTAGTACCTTCCAGTGTGTATGAATACACAATATATAGTACATAGGGGGAGGGGCCCTAAACTGCACACCCTGGACATATGAGGTGCTACCTGCTGAGACTTGTAGTGCAGCAAGCAGGAGGAGGAGTTTGCAGGTGCACACTAAATATATATGCTAAACCTTTTAATATCTTGCTATATTGCATTTGAGGTTATTAGCATAGTAATGGCCATTAGTATGGGCTTGTCCACCGCATCCAGGTTACCTCAATAGGACAAGTCCCTAACACTACTCTGGGACAGGTCCAGGGCACAGGGCCCCCCAGGCCTGCCCAGCAGAACCACCCCATGGCATCACATTAGTGTGAAATTAAAGTGATAGTAAAAGGGATAGGGGAAATTATATGTGATAGGACTTACCTAGGTAAGAAGTAATAATAAATGTGAAGGGTGCTACATATATATTAAACAAACTAAAGGGGTGATTGAAAGTATACGATATGATGCCATGGAGCAGCCCAGCAACAGCAGCCCAAAGAGCCCAGCGCCCCAAACACAGTCCCACAGACTAACACTCAGCATATATGTATAGTAGGACTTACCCTCATAGTGCCAAGCTGAGGTGTGCAGTCTTGAATGTTGGGACTTCAACCTATTTAAAATCAATCTGGGACAGGTGGGTGGGGTGCTAGTTAAGGAGGAAGGCGTCTCTAGTACCTTCCAGTGTGTATGAATACACAATATATAGTACATAGGGGGAGGGGCCCTAAACTGCACACCCTGGACATATGAGGTGCTACCTGCTGAGACTTGTAGTGCAGCAAGCAGGAGGAGGAGTTTGCAGGTGCACACTAAATATATATGCTAAACCTTTTAATTTGGCCGCAAATGGATGTTTTACATAAACAGATCCCCTTTTCACCATAGGTCACGGCCGTGACTTATGTCTCCCCCTGTGTGCAGATGGGTCAGTAGGTAAGTCCACTGATGAGGCAATGTCCCAGTAGGGTGCCACGAACACCCGAACACAGCACTCTTAGACCACACAGGGTCAGGACCCCGCTGTCACAGCCCATCCCCCCAGTGAGACGCAGAGGTATCCTGCCTGTCAATTGAACTGCATCACTCCCACCTATTCTCATTTGAGTAACCCTTGCATTCGCTATATATGCATTCCCTATATATCTTTCAATAAACATTTTAACCAACACCACAGTACTGTTTTGTTCATCCATACCTACATTAACAACTTCACCTTCTTTTTGAGTGCGCAGTCCACAACTCCCAAACAGTCAATTAAAGGGGCACCATCTTACAATTGTTTTCCATGTTTTCTCCATCCCCCAACAGGGGATCTTGAAAATAAGGCAGCCCCCCCACAGCAAATATTCATACAACTGGGAGCGCGAAACAAGGGTCTGTTCTACATACATATATATTTCATTATTTGTATATTAAGTTAGTTTATTATGCTGAGGCCCCTGTATTTGTATTTACCAGAGTGTGTGGTCACAGGCCACTGCACTCCAACCTGGGAAGTGTGGGTGCTGTTTGCACCTCATTCGTAGGAATGGCGAGTGTGTTGGTACTTCTGTATCTGGGTTAATGCATGGGTTCATTTTTAATGAACCTCTTTTACTGTGATCATAGCTTTGTCATGCACCCTAGATAAGCTCATTTATAAGAGAGCGAGCGTCGACTAGACGCGAGAGACAATAAACTACTAGGATGGGCTCCATTACCATTGTAATCCCATATGCAGTGGGAAACAGTAGGGAAAGTGGGAAGGTAACAAGGGGGGAGGGCAGGAGAAGAAATAGGTAAAGTGACCCCTCCCCAGGGCGTATCACCATACTTAAGGAAGGCCAGGTATAGGGGGAGGGTCATTAGGAGCAGAATACCTGAGAAGTGTTTGTCCGAGGAGCAGAATACCTGAGAAGCAAGAGGGCACACCGTAAGGATTGTGGAGACTCACCAGCAGCTTTAAAGTTAAAAAGAAGCAATGGACTGTCCTAAGAGATCCAGAGATCTAAGGGACCGGAGCAGCAGCAGAAGAAAGCAAGGAGGGCTCCAGCAGCAGGAGATCTGAGATCGGCACCAGGAGGGCAGCATTCGGCTGTGGAACGGGCCGGCCGAGAGGAAGAAAGAGGCAGAAGACAGGACTCCAGCAGCGGGCAGCAGCGCCGAAGAGAAGCAGCAGCAGCCGGGACATACACACAGAGTCGGGTAGGAGCATCCCCAGGGCCGTACTCACAGCCAGAGCGCAGCCCGTCCCCTCCTTACCCGACTCCCAGCAGCAGCGGGCACCAGCAAGAACATCCAGAAAGCAGCAGAAATATTATAAGTATCTATATTTATTGGCATTTGTATCCCTTCTTATTCTTTTACTTAATTCCATATTCGGCACCCTGCTACCATCTGATGTCACAAACTCCCAATGTCTCTGTAATCTTATGAATTCAATCTTTAATGCAGATAGAATTTTACCACATGTTTTCTATTATGCTGGGTAACTTTCCCCCTGTTATTCACAGCACCTAATAGAGTTTTACACCTATTACCTAACAGTACAGTTGGGATTCAGTGCTGAAGTTTTTTCAATGCAGACTTCTAGCAGTTTAAGGCCAAAAAAACGAGTACTTAGGGATTTATTATTATTATACTCGCTGCAGTCTTTAGCAAAACAGCAAAGAATTAGGCCCAATGTTCAGGCAAGTTGCAAAAAATGTCCAATCCCCCCCTCCCCCTAATTAAATTACTGAGGGCTTGTTTACATGGCATAGCATGTAGAGATCATGATAGAGGTATCCTTTCAATACAATCCATTCATCTACTCCTCCCACTAAGCAGAGCATACAATGGAGTCAGCAGGCTGCCTAGCAATGATAAACAAATGTATAATTTGTGCAATAACACATTAATATGGTTATTATTATTATAGTTTTATTTATAAGGCGCCACAAGTGTTTCGCAGCGCCGTACAAACATGAAATGTATGATTACAGATGAGCGCCGAGTTGTGTCATTTCATATGTACTAGGGGAATGACATAGTTTTCAGAACATAATATAATATTGCTTAAGAGTGTTATTAGGATACGGCAAAGCATATGCGTAGATAGGCAGAATCCAAATATGGGAACGCATTTTTTGTTTTTAATGTTAAAAAATTATGTTGTTTAATGTTAAATATAATGCAAAATAAGGCAGGAAAATTAATTATGCAGTGCAATTTTCAGCGTGCAAGGCATCATAGGGGTATAATAGACAGTATTATAAATATGTTGCTGAATGGGGGAATGATATATGGTAACAGGTTAGGTTAAGCTGCAGTCAGTAATATAATATGGTGTCACATACAAATGAGTAAGTTCATTGTTACGTGCATGTATGTACAATAATAATAATAGTACAGGATATCAATAAGTGAATTCATTACATTTGTGCATGATAAGCATTTTACTTTATATTAGACTGTTGTTATATCTTTGGCAGATCCAAACTTACTGTTGCTTCCTGAAAAGCGCGGGGTTAATCTGCTGCTTTATAAAAAATCCTTTGCTGTTAGAATTTTGTTAAGTCAATTCATGCAATTATATAAGAAGTAATGTATTTAATTAGGGCACAGGGGTGGAACCATAGTTCTCACAGCAACTAAGTTTGTAAGTTAAATTTTTTTTTTTTTAAAGGGGTACATGCTTGGCCTTAGCAGGGAAGACCTATGCGCAGTGCACCTGCCAGCAATGTGGTGGCTATATCTTATAACCTTTATGCTAATACAAGGGATAACAGCCCCTTCTTTTGAAGCTTAGTACAAGTTCTCTTTCACGGTCATTTAGAACAAAGGTAATGCACCATTTACTGAACAAGCTTAGTCCAACAATGTCCAATGCCAACGGTGCTTAATGGGACATTACAAATTTCCAGGGGGGTAGCTATTCAGTCACTTGTATACGGATAGAGGCAAGGTCGGAAATGGAAAAAGGAGAATGCAGGGAAGGTGGCATTATAGGATTATTGCTCAGGTTTGGGAGACTGCATGGTGCAACGTATTTACACACAGTACAAACTAACATGTTTTATGTCACCTCGCAGTGCAACACTTCATCTTCCACCTGCAGATGCCTAAGGATCGGAGGGGGCGGGCAGGCTGATGACCTGGACAGACGCTGATGGTTCTTGTGGTTTTGGGGCATACCTCGAGGGAGAATGGGGCACATCGCAGTGGCCGCAGAGCTGGGACGAAGCAGGACTGACCAGAAACATGCTGCTGCTAGAGCTGTTCCCGATCTTAGTAGCGGTGGAGTTGTGGGGCGGAAGTACTGCGGGCCAGCCAAAATGGCGCCAGGAAGCGGAGGCACCCCCCAGCTAAGGGGGTGAAGAGCTCCAAGGCCTGGCGTCGGGGGGCAACGTGAAGGGTGACCCCGGGCGGTTACAGGTTAAGTTGCGAGAAGGGGTCCCTGGCCCCCCGGGCGGCTTGATTCAGTTATGTACAGGGCTGGTGGACCGCAGTGCTTAGCTTCGCTCCCTTCCTCCCACCCCTTCCCTTCGAAAGGGAAGGGGTGGGAGGGAGGATGTTTAAAGGGGTGGGGTTTCTTAGTCTCTTTAGCGCTCAAAGGTTTGATAGGAGTGAGAGGCGACTAGCCGGGAGAGACCGTAAACTATTAGTCTGGGCTCCCAAAGCCAGGAGGTGTGCCCTATCATATTGCTGGGTTAGGTAAGAGGCAAGTAGATAGTAAGGAAGAGATAGGAGGAGGAAAGATAACCGGGAACATAACCATTAGATAGAACAAGCGGAGTACAAATGGCGGAGTAGAGCCAGGAGGTTGGCGTAGGGTCACGGGAATGTGGCGGGCTGCGGTTCTAGGAACCTAGCATTGGCGGAAATTGGCCAGCCAAAATGGCGCCAGGAAGCGGAGGCACCCCCCAGCTAAGGGGGTGAAGAGCTCCAAGGCCTGGCGTCGGGGGGCAACGTGAAGGGTGACCCCGGGCGGTTACAGGTTTTAAGTTGCGAGAAGGGGTCCCTGGCCCCCGGGCGGCTTGATTCAGTTACGATACAGGGCTGGTGGACCGCAGTGCTTAGCTTCGCCACAGAAGCAAGTAACAGTATATATTTGTAAGCAAATTAATAAATGTGACCACTAATTCGCCAAAAGTACATGACTCCGTTTGTTTATTTCAGGTACCAAGGGGAGGGGGAGAAGGGGGGATTTCATTTGTTAGGGGTAAAATGGTGGGAGCATCAGACGATCAGAGGTTTAAAGAGAGCGAGCGTCGACTAGACGCGAGAGACAATAAACTACTAGGATGGGCTCCATTACCATTGTAATCCCATATGCAGTGGGGAACAGTAGGGAAAGTGGGAAGGTAACAAGGGGGGAGGGCAGGAGAAGAAATAGGTAAAGTGACCCCTCCCCAGGGCGTATCACCATACTTAAGGAAGGCCAGGTATAGGGGGAGGGTCATTAGGAGCAGAATACCTGAGAAGTGTTTGTCCCACCCGCACACCCCAAGAGGAAGGAAGAACGAACAACAAGCAGAATTATGATGCAATGGAACATAGATTAACAGAGGCGGAAGTACTGCGGGCCAGCCAAAATGGCGCCAGGAAGCGGAGGCACCCCCCAGCTAAGGGGGTGAAGAGCTCCAAGGCCTGGCGTCGGGGGGCAACGTGAAGGGTGACCCCGGGCGGTTACAGGTTTTAAGTTGCGAGAAGGGGTCCCTGGCCCCCGGGCGGCTTGATTCAGTTACGATACAGGGCTGGTGGACCGCAGTGCTTAGCTTCGCCACAGAAGCAAGTAACAGTATATATTTGTAAGCAAATTAATAAATGTGACCACTAATTCGCCAAAAGTACATGACTCCGTTTGTTTATTTCAGGTACCAAGGGGAGGGGGAGAAGGGGGGATTTCATTTGTTAGGGGTAAAATGGTGGGAGCATCAGACGATCAGAGGTTTAAAGAGAGCGAGCGTCGACTAGACGCGAAAGACAATAAACTACTAGGATGGGCTCCATTACCATTGTAATCCCATATGCAGTGGGGAACAGTAGGGAAAGTGGGAAGGTAACAAGGGGGGAGGGCAGGAGAAGAAATAGGTAAAGTGACCCCTCCCCAGGGCGTATCACCATACTTAAGGAAGGCCAGGTATAGGGGGAGGGTCATTAGGAGCAGAATACCTGAGAAGTGTTTGTCCCACCCGCCCACCCCAAGAGGAAGGAAGAACGAACAACAAGCAGAATTATGATGCAATGGAACATAGATTAACAGAGGCGGAAGTACTGCGGGCCAGCCAAAATGGCGCCAGGAAGCGGAGGCACCCCCCAGCTAAGGGGGTGAAGAGCTCCAAGGCCTGGCGTCGGGGGGCAACGTGAAGGGTGACCCCGGGCGGTTACAGGTTTTAAGTTGCGAGAAGGGGTCCCTGGCCCCCCGGACGGCTTGATTCAGTTACGATACAGGGCTGGTGGACCGCAGTGCTTAGCTTCACCACAGAAGCAAGTAACAGTATATATTTGTAAGCAAATTAATAAATGTGACCACTAATTCGCCAAAAGTACATGACTCCGTTTGTTTATTTCAGGTACCAAGGGGAGGGGGAGAAGGGGGGATTTCATTTGTTAGGGGTAAAATGGTGGGAGCATCAGACGATCAGAGGTTTACTGAAACCTGTGACAGCTGCCACTTTAATACTAATTCAGGTGTTGTGTTGGGGATTGTCTCACCTTTAAGAGCCATAAGGTAGTTGGCAGGTGAGCTCTAAACCAGAAAAAAAAAAAACACATGTTCATTTTAGCTATAATGTGTAAGCAGTTGCAAGGCTCTTAAGAGACTAATTGTTAGTGTAGGACTTGTAGTGAAATGGGGTCCCTTGGCGATGGGCTGCAAGCTTAAAAATGCATTTATCAATTCATGAACTAAAACTCCATTATTTATTTGAATATTTGTATATTAAGGTGAGTGCTGAGACCCCTGTATTTGTATTTACTAGAGTGTGTGGTCACAGGTCGCTGCACCCCAACCTGGGAAGTGTGGGTGCTGTTTGCACCCCATTTGTAGGGGAAGCGGTCATCTATTAGAATGAACTTAGGTCTACAGTCATTAGGTCTACCCCACTAGGTCGACTGGCAGGAAGGTCGACCTGACTTAAGATCGACATGGACCAAGGTCGACATGACTTAAGGTCGAATTTGCATAAAGGTCGACATGAGGAAGGTCGACTGGTCATAAGGTCGACATGGGGTTTTTCACTGTTTTTTGAGCTGACATGTGCCGACAGGCGGTATTTCATGCCCTACCATCCACTAGGGCGTGGAGGAGGTTATTAAAGCTGTGACGAGCTAAGCGAGCCACCGTGCCCGAAGCATTGCGAGTGAAGTGAGCTATGCGAGGGTCAGATTCTCATTGCCAACTGTGTCCATGTCGACTGTGTCGACATTCGGATAAAAAAACAGTGAAAAACCCATGTCGACCTTATGACCAGTCGACCTTCCTCATGTCGACCTTTATGCAAATTCGACCTTAAGTCATGTCGACCTTGGCCCATGTCGACCTTCTTACCAGTCGACCTAGTGGGGTCCACCTAATGACTGTAGACCTAAGTTCATTCTGATAGATGTACCGATTCCATTTGTAGGAATGGCGAGTGTAGTGGTGCATCTGCATTCTTCAGCTTCCAGTCGGCCTGTTCCATCACCTGTGCTTATTTGTCAGAAGTAAAATAGAATTCTTCTAATGCTCTATTTTGTGATTGTTAAAGGAAATTTCCACCATACCTCAATATGATAACTTACTGTAAGTAGGCAGCACTATGGAATCCCGTATAAAGGGTAACATATGATAATATATACAGGGCCTGATTCAGCATTTATTTCATATAATAAGCTGTTCACAGAAGCTTATTATATGCGATCCATAAAAGAGCAAATGCAAAAGAAGGTGCATACCACCTCCTGCCTGCATTTGCCATCGCTTAAAACTACGATCTGCCCCCCAACCAAGAATGGAGTATATTGCTGGGCTTCTCAGCAATACTATAAAACAGGTTCCATGCAGTCTGGACCCCATGGTTTGCACATCACAGGGTACGTTTGCCTAGCATCTGCCGTTTAATGCAGTTCTTCTTTCTCACCTAGCTCTTGCTCACTCTTTCCTATTTCCTCCCATTCCATTCTTCCTACCATCCCTCCCAGGGCTATTTTTCAGCAGGCTCCAGCAGGAACTGAGGCCCTTATTCTAGTTCACTCTTTCTGACAAAATATTTCTTAGATGGACAAAACCATGTGCACTGCAGGTGAGGCAGGTGTAGAACCCCACCCAAATCTAATTCTCTCTGCACAAGTAACACCTGCCTCACCTGCAGTGCACATGGTTTTGTCCATCTAGTAAATATTTTGTCAGAAAGAGTGAACTAGAATAAGGGCCTCAGTTCCTGCTGGAGCCTGCTGATAAATAGCCCTGATCCCTCCCAACTCTTCCATTAATAACCCCCCCCCCCCCTTGTTCCCCTTCTTCTCCTTTATCTTACCCATTCACTCCCTATGCCTCATTCTTTGCAGTACTAAATATTGGGCATGTCAGACCGGATTGCGTGACAAATTTGTTCTCAAAATGGATAAAACCATGCTGCACTGCAGGTGGGGCAGATGTAGCATATGCAGCGAGAGTTAGATTTGGGTGGGGTGTGTTGAACTGAAATCTAATTTGCGGTGTAAAAATAAAGCAGCCAGTATTTACTCTGCAAAATAACACCCTTAAAGCTTACTCTGCACATGTTACATTTGCCTCACCTGGAGTGCACATGGCTTTGCCCATTTTGAGAACAAACTTTCCCTGCAATCGGGTCTGAATTAGCTCTCAGCCAATCACAGAACAGCCGGTCATTTGACAGGTATTTTAAAAATCTAATAGCCGCCACTGTGCGTCCCGTCCCGCAGCGGCAGCGCTGCTATTTGTTATCACAGCATGCCGGCCAGGTCAGTGTGTCTGCCCGCCGTGCTCCCCCGCCCCCCGGTGTCTGCATGCATATGCCTGACAGGTGGGCAGGCATATGCATAGCATACAGGGAGGTCGGATGATCTTATGTGCTGACCGTCCGACCTCCCTGATCCGGTCCGATGCGCACGGGACCGCGCATCGGATCGGATCATATATCACACACCTGCGATTTTGGGGCGATTTCATCCGGTTATCGGCCCAAAGTGCCGAAATCGGATGAAATCGTCCCAAAATTGTATAGTGTATGGGGGCCTTAACCAATGCGGAGTTGCCACTGAAACTTTTTCTGCACTCCGAACATGTAAATAATTTCTCATTTGTGTGGATTTTCTGGTGTCTCCCGAGGCTGGTTTCATCTGTGTAACATTTTCCACACTCGGGGCACACACAGGGTCTTTCTTTGACATAAGTTTTATGATGCTGTAAAAGTGCGGAGCTTTGGGTAAAGCGTTTGCAGCACTCTGTACAAACATATGGCCTTTCTCCTGTATGAACCCTCTGATGAGTAACCAGGTTGGAGCTGCTGCTAAAGCTTTTTTCACACATACTGCACATATATGGCTTCTCTTTTGTATGGACTCTAAAATGCGCTCGAAGCTGTGTGCTGCAGGAAAAACTCTTCCAGCACACAGTGCAATGCCATGATTTTTCTCCTGTGTGAACTTTCCTGTGCTTTACCAGGTTTGAACTGCTGCTAAAATGTTTGCCACATTCTCTGCAGCAGTAGGGCCTTTCACTTGTGTGGATCCTCGTGTGAGTGATAAAATGTGTGTTCTGTGTAAAGGTTTTCCCACATTCTGAGCAAGCGTGAACTCTCAGGTGCCTAAAAAGACTGGAGCTTTGTGTAAAGCATTTTCCGCATTCACTACATATGTAAGGCCTTTCTCCAGTGTGAGTTCTCAGATGCACAATGTAGTTTGGCTTTCTGTTAAATTGTTTCGCACAATGCTCACAAGAAAACTTAGCCTGATCCTTAGTGCATGTATTTGTTGTATCAGAGTTTTCATTCACAGCCTTTCCTATGCGAGAGAGCTTCCTGTGCGGTAACTCCTTTGGAGAATCATTTTCTGTCTTTCTGTAGTGTCTCTTTGGCTTGGAATTTACTGTATTGCCTTCTTTGTCATTCTTAGTTTTACTACTTGAATTTTTCATGGTTAAATTGGGAAGCTGGATGTTTACGTACCGATCACTGGGTCATCTGTTAAAAAGTTAATGACACATTAGCTTAGGAGAAACTGTACACATTATTTCTATCTTGTTTGATATCCAAATTGTCTTACTAGTTTTATATTCTATGAAAGCTCACTGAAGAAAGAACACTTGCAATGCAGTAGTTGTAAACATTAAATATACCAAAAATCTGAAAAAACAGTACAGTAACTGTGAGTAATGTGGAAGAATAACCAACACATGTGCATCAGTGCCCCTCAGTAGAAATCTACCATCCCCATAGCATACCTCCCAACACTCACGATTTCAGTGGGACAGTCCCGATTACCGGGTCCTGTCCCGCTGTCCCACCCGCGGCCGGAGGTGTCCCGCTGCGGGGGGGTGCCAGTTGGGAGCCCCCCCAATTTGACAGAATTGCACAGCGTCTATTCCCGGACGAAAATGGGGACGCGGCTCATTTGCATAAGCCGCGCCCCTCATTTACACAAGCCACGCCCCTCATTTACACAAGCCACGCCCCTCATTTACACAAGTCGCGCCCCTCATTTACACAAGCCGCGCCCCCTTTTTGGACGCTCGCGCAGCCTATTTCTGCAGCTACAAAGTTGGGAGGTATGCCATAGGGGTATGGTTTGTTAGGTTGACAATCAAAAGGTCGACCACTATTAGTAGACAATCAACAGGTCGACACATCAAAAAGGTTGACACCATTAAGTTGACATGACCAAGAAATCGACAAGCAAATTGTCAACATGAAGGTTTTTTGGTGTCTATGTCGACATGGACACTGTTGTAGTGTACCCCATCCCATCGTATGGCTCGTATTCTCCCTCCATGCCCACTGGGATGGTCAAGTATGAACAAGTCTGTTTAAAAAAAACAAAACATGATAAACTCATGAATCACACGGGACAGACTCAGGGGTAGGTGCTTTCTCCCCCCTGGGCAACCAGTTATGTAGGGTACACACCAGGACGACCCGCTCACGATGCACATCGTGAGCGGGTCGTCAGTGTCTCGTCCGACCCGCTCATGGTGACGCGGGGGGGCACGACCCGCTCACGAGGTGCACCGTGAGCGGGTCCGATCCGATGGCGACCCGCACCCGGCTGTATGGTCGTCATTGAGATCCTACCTGCAGCAGGTAGGATCTCAATAACGACCGACCGACCCACGGGACCGCGCATCGGATCGGTATCGGTCCACACCAGGTCAGAAAAGGGCCCAATCAGCACACAATCTACATCCAATTGATCGGAATTGGATCTAGATTGTGGGGATCGGGCCCTAGTCGTCCTGGTGTGTACCCAGCATAAGAGCACTTCCAATGCCACTCTTCTGCCTTTATGCCAGCCTTAATATGCTAGTAGCAGTCCCCAAAACCCATGCAAGTACCAATGTTTTTTTAATTCTGCATGTCACACTCACAGTGCTACTTAGCCAGTAGGCAGACCCAGTCAAGTCCACTGCCCCATACATTCTGTGATACCCCTTTCACACCAGAAAATGCAGGGACCCACCCGAGAATATGGCCCAGGGATCATGCCTGGCCATTCCTGGGTTGGCCCCTTTCACACCAGAAAAGTCCCTGCATTTTCTGGTGTGTGAAGGGAACAGGAATGAGGCAGGGAGGAGGCGTGCTCGTGGCAGGGAGTACTCACCCCTGTCGCTGGACCTCGGTACAGGCCGGGGATCCACACAGGCGGCAGGCGCAGATGACAGGTCAGACGGTGGGTGCAGATGATGTAGCTCTCCGGGGGCAGTGAGAGCACAGGAGAGCTGCGTCATCTTCATCCACCTCCTTTCCTGTCATTTGCGCCCGCCGCCTGTGTGGATCCCCGACCTGACAGCACACCGAGGACCGGCAACTCGGGTAAGTACCCCCTATCCCTTTCACACTGGCCAGGACCCCGGGTTGAACCCAGGAACAACCCTGCTCCATAGCAGGGTTGGAATCCCGGCAATTTTTGCAAGGATTTTGGCCCGGGAACCTTACACACCAGCGCTAGTTGCTGTCCCAACCCGGGAAATTAGGTTGTGTGAAAGGGGTAGGAGAGTAAAGCTGGTTACACTCCTTAAGATTGGGTGATTGTCATTTGCTCCCATACATTACCAAATAGTTTTTCCCACCAGATTGGGCTGATAAGGGTGGAGTGATATAAATAGCTGTGGCAGGGATTGCATTATTGGCGGGGATTGCATTAACTATCAATCGTCAAAATTGTTGGTGACATTGGTGCTTAACACTGACACGCTGGCAGCTGTTACTGACAATGAGACAGTATCAGGAGTCTAAGCTGGTCCTGTCTCCTCTCAGGCTTGGCTCACTGGTACCACTGCTGCTGACACCAGGTAGCAGTGGCTGACAAAGTGACAGACACTTTGGTCAGGTCATACTAGTTGGCATCTCAAGGCTCTCTATTAGTGAATAAGCAGTAAGTGACAGTGTCAATCACTCATTGCTTGTTTGGCACAACGGGGCAGATGTATTAAGCCTTAACAAGAGATAAATGCAATCGTGATAAGGAGAGATAAACGTCCAGCCAATCAGCTCCTTACTGACTTTTTTCAAACACAGGCTGTAACATGGCAGTTAGCAGGTGATTGGCTGGGGGTTTATCTCTTGTTAAAGCTTAATACATCTGTCCCAATGTACCTCTGAATCTGACCCAATGTTTTGTAATGTAATACGCCAGAGGGATAAACACTAACCTGGCAAGACTGCTCTATTGCACATGTACACACAAAGAACACTGATGGTTCACAAGCTATGGTCACATACACTCAAACGTCATTGTCGATGGCAGAAACACTTCCAACTATTCACTCGCCCTATAACTGGATATCATTACTGTAGGTATTCCAAGTCGGTATATGGTCACTAGGTCGACAAGAGGAAGGTCGACATGGGGTTCATCAACAGCATCATTAGGTTGACAAACACAAGGTCGACAGTCAAAAGGTCAATATGCTGTTTTCAATTTTTTTGAGCCAACATGTGCCGACAGGCGGTATTTCATGCCCTACCATCCACTAGGGTGTGGCGGGAGAATAGAATAGTGTGCCGAGCACAGCGAGGCACCATGCCCGAATGCGATTTAGCACCCTCCCACTAACCACATCACCCCAAAGCATGGCGAGCGCAGCGTGCCCCACGAGGGGATGCAGAACGCCTCCTCCCGACCTTTTCATACCTCCACTATCCACGTCGGTGTGAAGTTGATCTTATAAAGTGTGGTGAGTGCACGCAGATTGCTTTACATGTATTCCGCGTGCGCTCGCCACACTTTATAAAATCAACTCCGCGCTGACATGGATAGTGGGGGTATGAAAAGTCAGGAGGACACGTTCCGCGTTCGCTCGCCTCGCTTCGGGGTGACGTGCATAGTGGAGGTGTGCTAAATCGCATTGCATGTGATCACACGCGATGCGATCTCTACGCCGGCGTATGTAGGCAAATTGGGCATCCTGATAATACACAATTACCCTCCTTTCAGTAGATTGTTTCAGCAAATGCAGATTGGAGATCTACAAAAAAAGTGTGTATGCACAGACTGGATGTAGAATCAGTGACTCGTTCTCCAATAGTATTATATGGGGAAAGCAGCTCATAGGCTAGCAATAACTTTCGAATTGGAGCCACTTTGCCTGGGCTTTAGTACATTTGAAAATGCGGTAAAATCCCTGAAAGCATTTCTGGTTTAATACATCCCGCCCACAATCTGTTGCAGCAACAGCAAGCATTGTTACATTTTCTGTGGCCATGACACATGCAAAGCTGGTGTCAGCCAAATGCATTCAGACATACAGTACAGCAGAGCATTCCAAAATAACACAGCTGAGATACACGTTCTGAACCTGGGGCCCACTACTATCGGTGCCATCTCTTGGTCCTCTGCAGAATTTTAGCAATATCATGGAGACATGTTTGTGTTGCAGATGTTCTGCCCCTACCACACCATTCCAACATGCAAAAGGCAGGCAAAGAGCCCAGACCTTAGACTTGACTCCTAGTAATAATAAAAACACTATTATTTAATTTCTTATATAGCACAGCATATTATGCTGGGCTTTACAATAGGAGACAGTGATAAAACAAACTGGGTAGTAACAAACCAACATAGAGGTAGGAGGGCCCTGCTCGCAAGCTAACTATCTATAGAATGCAGATGCAATACACAATGCACTGATGGTAGTGGTCCCCACCCTTATGCTGAACCAGCATCAGCTAAACTGCTATACTGTGCCAAGAGCGATAACTTCCATAATGAAACCTATTTTTATGATATAGGCCGGGGAGATATACTTCTGATAGTTTTACATTGACCACTATTAGTTCTATATCGAGTCAAACAAGGGTTGAACAATGTGTCACATTACATTTATGGCAATG
This sequence comes from Crinia signifera, assembly GCF_055691185.1. Classification (NCBI taxonomy): domain Eukaryota; kingdom Metazoa; phylum Chordata; class Amphibia; order Anura; family Myobatrachidae; genus Crinia; species Crinia signifera. The sequence goes on along the minus strand of NC_139217.1, from coordinate 206,825,759 downwards.
TGGTATCTATGAGTTACAGCGGAGGATAACATACCACTGCACGGTGGAGGCTGCCGACAGAGGTTTTACTACAAGTCCCAGCAATCCCAGCGACCAAAAGACGTGCAGAGGATGCTGGGACCATTTTCATGACAGCGGCTCCGCTATTTCTCCGAGCACAGCACCCGGCGGCGCACTCTAATATTAACACAGTCGCTAACCACACCTGACCGCAGCTGCGGCAGGCAGCACAGACAGTCCCCGACTCCCCGACCCTGGTCCCTACCTGTCTGGGCGGAAATCCGTCTGGTGAGCGCCAGTGATTTGGGAATTCATCAGCCAACAGGAATTATAGGAGCACAGCATTGTGGCCTTTGTAGTGATTCTCTTTCAATGCTTACCCATTTGAGGAACAGAATGACTACAGCCCCCATAATACCGAGGGGCTAGAAAATAAAACTGATGCTGTGTACACACGGGTACAATCTCTTTACGATTCTGACTATATAGTCAGAATCTTATCTGGATCGCATGCAGATCGCAAGGGTTTTTAACCCTTGCGATCCAGATCCTATCCCGATGCGCGCCCCCGTGTCAGCAGAAATCGAAAATCAGATAGACAGGGCAGCCCAGTCTATATAGTGCAGATTGTTCAGATATAGTGTAGATTGGATGCCTGTATTGAGGTTTCCTATCTGTTTGCAATGTGATGCAGATGAGATCTCCCGGGCCAGCCACTCCCATCCCCGCCCTTCTTTTCTACAGCCCTGGAAAGAGAAGCAGCCTGCAAGCAGCACAGAGCCTGGGACAGCCTGCGAAGTCTTCTGAGGCTGGTAAGTATATTAAACAAATACCACTGCATCACCAATGATTTGGGAGGGTTTTCTTTATATTTCCACTGCCCCACCAATGATTTGTGTGGCGTTTTTTTAAATAATACCACTGCACCACCAATGATTTAGGAGGCTTTCATTTATATAATCACTGCATCACCAATGATTTGTGGGGCGTTTTTTTTAGAATACCACTGCACTACCAATGTTTTGGGAGGTTTACATTTATATTACCACTGCACCATCAATGATTGTCGCTGGGGCCGGGCTGGCTGACAGTAGGGGGAGATACTGTAGCTGCACATGCAGCGTGTACTTCCTCGAAGGCTGAACTCCACCCACGTGACTGCTGTGTGTGGAGGAGAGCTGACGGGGGAAGAAAAACTGTGCTGTGAGGAGAGCTGCTGGCCGGGGGGAAGCAGAGACTGTGCTCATCAGCTGGGCAAGTACAATGTGCAGATTTTTTTTAGATCTAATAGGGGGACGGGGTGAATGCTGAGTGTTTGTTTGTTTGTACAGTATATGCTGTGTGTGTGTGTTTTTACATGCTTTGTGTCTATGTATACAGTATGATGCATGTACTGTATGTGGGTACATGGTATGTGTCTGTATGTATATGTTGCCTGTATGTGTGCAAATGCTGTGAATATCTATGCTATGTGTGTCTGTGTATCTTTGCTATCTGTGTAAAACTATGTGTACATGCATGCTGTGTGTGTGTGTGTGTATATCTATGCTATGTTTTTCTTTGTGTACATGCTGTATGTACTTATGCTATTTGTGTGTATCTATGCTGTTTCTGTATGTATGTTATATGTGTGCATGCAGTATGTACACATACCCTCCAACATCTGAAGGGTGGAAATCAATACACACCCAGAAAGGAGGTGTGGCCATGAGTAAAGTGGGTGTGACCATTGGTAAAGGGGGCGTGGCCATCCCTCTGTATGTGTACTGGCTGGCCATTTAAAATAAAATATCCAGGTCCCACCTACCCACTGCCAATACTTTTCCCCAATGAACTCTCACATAGGGCAGCTCCCTACACCCCCACTACAGTGGATACTGCACCAGTGATCCCCAATATTCCCTGCTCTCGCATAGGACACCCACAGCACTGTGCCCCCGGCCTCCTGCTTTCACACAGGTCACCAACAGCTCTCTGCATTGGGCAGGCATTCACACAAAGGAGCCCGAGGAGCGCCCTCACTTTCCCCATACGCAAACTGCAGGAACCCCGCACGCACTTGCGTGACATTACCGTGCCCCACATAATACTGCCCCGTTCCCTTACCGGCATGTCACGTGTCTGGTGCTCATGGCTCTGGCCGGTCCCCCACGTCACGCGTGTTATTGTTTACGATACCCAGGGCACAGGTGGGTGTAGTAAGATGGCTGCCGGTACGACTGAACAGCGTCAGCAGCCTGGTTCATTGCTATTTTCAATTCGTCCGCGGCTGGACGGCAGTGAGCCAATAGGAGCTTGCGGTCCGTCAGCCAATCATGAGCGGCTGCCGGACCGCGAGCTCCTATTGGCTCGCGGCCGTCCAGACTAGGCCCTAGGGAGAATTGATAATAACAGCGTCGGACCAGGCTGCTGCCGCTTGTTTGATTATATGGCAAAAACTAGATCCAGCCGGGCAGCGCACAGACAGCCCTCTGCCCAGCTGTCAATTCAATAAAATCGGTACATTCGGTACAGGGTTAATTTGCCGGTACAGACCGTTAAAAAACGGTACTGTACCGGCAAATTCGGTACAGTTGGAGGGTATGTGTACATGTATGCATACCTCACAAAAACTTGAAAGCACAGCCGTCACCGTGATTTGCCCACTGATTCAGACTCAGTGGATCTTCTCCATGTTCCATGGATCAGCACAGCTGTGTATGTAATGATGACTGGTATTGTTGCTGCAGATATACTAATCGTGTTCACTACAGCTTCCGCTCTCAATTATAATGTTTCAGAAAATTAAGACAGTGTCTATAAATGAACTTCCAACAGTTAATGTTTTGTATGATGTATTGTACTTACCAACATTTAAACGTTATTTTCAGGGAAACTAGCTAGTGTCTGTCATATTTATTTATTTATTTATTTGTATGTTAAGATAGTTCTATTTAATAAAAATATATGTAAACGCCAGAGAAGACTAGATGGCCAGGAGTTTGGGTAACAAAAGTGCTAACTAATAGGGCCGTTTTTACAGGGGGACGAGCCGTGCAACTGCCCGGGGCGCTGCACGGCTCGTCCCATTTTTTTCAATGCTGCCGCTGATGAGCCTGGCTGTCAGTGAGTCTCTATGTGCGCCGCTCGGTGCTCACAGTCACAGCCGCTTGACACTAAAGTCTATATTATTGAGTGACAGGCGACTGTGACTGTGAGTGAGTGCCGATCGGCACACAGGGCGGGGATTGGCTGGCTGATGGGTGGAGGCGGAGCATAGAGGGAGCCTTGGAGACCAGGCGGTGGAGTGCAGCACTGTGTGAGTCTGTGACTGACAGGTAGTTTAGTGCCTCCCCCTCCTGCTATGAGGATTGGTCACCCATGGGACGGAGGAGGGATCCAGGCTTATGCGCAGGCTGTCACTCACTCACTGACCGACCGACCGTCACCCAGCTAGTGCGCACGCTGCGCAGCCTATCATTCATTCACTCACTGCCTCTGGAGGGACAGAGTAGGTTGGAGCAGAAGACAGAGGCTTATTTTAGTAGCCGGGAGCCCAGCCAGGACTGTAATGTGAGTGCTGTGTGTGTGTGCTTCAACCGCCTGGGGGGGGTTTTGGCGGGTTTTTTCTCCGGGCTCCGGCGCCATTTTCTTGGTGCCTGGGGGACTAGTTTAAAATGGGTAATTTGTCCAATTGTCCTTGTCATATGTTTGATGCTGGTTGGGTGTGGGATTACATAGATGGGGCAGGGGGGAGCCCAAGTTGGTTACTGACTGTAGGTCGCTGAGGGGGAGTACTCACTGGGGCTGAGGAGTGGGGTGGGTCATGCTGTGTCTCACGGGGGGGGAGGAGTATATATGATCACTGGGTAGCCCCTTCTACACCCCCCCCCCCCATGATCATATGTGCAACCCCCCCCCCAGTGACACGCAGCACCCACCCAACTGCCAGCCCCAGTGACATACAGCACCCACCCGCTACCCCACCCCCACCACTGCACTAACCCCTTACCTGAGGTAGTGCAGGCATGTCCAAACTATGGCCCTCCAGCTGTTGTGAAACTACACATCCCAGCATGCCTTACAATAGTTTTAGCATTCCCTATTGGCAAACTGTGGCATGCCATGATGGTACTTGTAGTTTCACAACAGCTGGAGGGCCATAGTTTGGACATGACTGCACTACCTCAGGTAAGGGGTTAGTGCAGTGGTTCCCAAACTGTGTGCCGCAGTACCCTGGGGTGCCTCAGAACACTTGCAGGGGTGCCCTGGGATGGTGGTCTAGGTCCAATTCATTTTATTTATGGTCAATGTAATAGGGAAAATCAGTGCTTGTGGCTTCCAATCATAAAATATTTGAACAAACCGGAGTGTATACTGTCCCTCACAACATAACTGGGCTTAAGGATCACATATAAACACAATTTATTTAATTTAATATATATTTTAAGTAATCAATAAGAAACTTTTGGCCTAGGGGTGCCACGGAAAATTTCTAATACTCCCGGGTGCCGTGATTTCAAAAAGTTTGGTAACCCCTGGGTTAGTGTATTACGCTGCGGAGGGGTTAGGGCTGGTGCTGTATGTTACTTGGGGGAAGGAGCTATCACTGGGTGTAGAGTGGGACAACTTGTCCTTCATTGGATTGCAGTTTTGTCTGCTCCACTCACTGTTTACAATGTCATTGTCACCATTTTAATGAACATTTCCATAATTGTTCTTTTCATGTGTGAAAGTATTTATTTGGTTCTGCTTATCCCAAAAGAACAAAAAATGTGATTAAATATACATGTGCTGCTTTATTCCCATGTATGCTGTGTTGCTTTAGCACACCAAAATTTAGCATGTGATTGCAGAAAGCAATGAGAGTAAAATATTGGTGGCAGCAGATCATGCTGTTTGGTGCGGCGCTTCGTTCGCACGGGGACCTATGTTAGAGGCTGTGACGCTGGGGTGGGGGCAGCCAGCTGACATCACTGGATGTCAGCTGCCCGCCCATTTCCTCCCCAGCATGCATGCATATGTAATCACTCTATTAGTTACCAAATTGATGGCTCTGACCAATATTATAACAGGAGGCAGCGATTTGTGAGTACCATATTCAACTTGTTTATATATAGACTTGAATTGGTGCGGGGGCCTGTGCATCTAATGCTCTCAGTCAGTTACTTTCAGTGTGCTAATTCAGTCATCTGCAATTCTTGAGTCACAGTGTGATAGAGCCACAGTGTGTGCACTATCCAAGATTGGCACTACACAAAATTGGTGCAATTTAGCAATTGAAGCAGCTGTATACACACTGGGCAGTATTCAATGAGAATTTTGACGATGTGCAGCGATTCCTGTTTAGGATTCGCTGCACATTCGCCACTGCCCGCCGCGTTCCGGAGCCTCGCCGGCTACAGTATTCAACGAGTCAGGGGCTCACTGCCCCAGACCGGCGAATTTTAACTCCTGCGGCGATGCCGCAGGGAGCCTGAGGACGGCGGCAGGCAGGGAGATGGAAGTCTCCCTGCCTGCCCCAGAACGTTTGTGGGGGGGAGGTGGGCTCCCTGGGAGCCAGGCAGCACAGGCTGCCCCCCCCGGGATAGCCAGCAGGGGAGCAGGTATTCACTGCACCCGATCGTGCATATGTAATGATCGGGTGCAGTGAATATATGAATATCTAATGAGCGGCTTGGCTCCCAGCTGGCTGCTGTGTAAAAAAATATATATATATATTTTTAAATTAAATATATATTCATGTGCTTACTGCACATGAATAAAAATAGCATGCCCCTCCTCAGAATAAAATTCCTGATTTTTTTACACCAAATGTAAAAAACAAAACACTTTATTTTAAAAGTTCACATTCCACTTCACCATAAAAAGATAGCGATTGCTACTCTGTGAATCATGGCGATAAAAACCTTGAAATGTATTCACCATCTGGTCATTGAATAGGGTGATTCACCGTTTTAGTAAAAAAATCGCCGTACAGCACGAAAATAGCACAAAATCTCCATAAAACATGGCGAATCAGCCTCATTGAATACTGCCCACTGTCTTTGCTCCGAGTGGGGGGATCAATATCCCTTCAATATCTCTATGGGTTACCACTTCGGGCTAATGGTGCTTGCAGTGTTGTGTGTTGGTGCAGAACAGTATGGGCTATTTCACACTGTCCGGCTCCTGCCAGACGGCGAAATCCCGCACGGCCAGGAAGCCGTGCCGTGCACAGTAGTTGTGAATGGACACTATTGTGTCCATTCACAGGGGACGGCCACGACCCGGCCGTGCGGTTGCAGCTGGATCCCGCCACTGGAAGGGACGGCTGCCGGGCTGTGGCCATCCGCTCCATTCTAAACTGATGTGTGCAGCACGGCTTCCTGGCCGTGCGGGATTTTGCTGTCCGTCAGGAGCCGGAGTGTGTGAAATAGCCCTATAACATCAAATTATTGTTTAGATACGCTGTGAGTGGGTTTTACGAATAAGAAGCCAACTTCAGCCTCGTCAAATTCCAGCTCTAGTTTTCTTTTTACTTTACTCCTTGCTCGCGAATGTTTGTGCAACCCCGCCCGCTGCACTCAAGTTCATGAAGAGGAAAAAAGCAGCGCCTCTCCCATTGGTTGCCTGCGGGCCCTGCCCCGATGACGGACAGCTCGGGCAGAGCATGTTGTGGGCAGATGTTTATATACAAAGGGAGCAGCGCGGAAGTCAGCGGCGCCAGGTACGTAGTGAGTGTTGGCTGGAGGGAGGGGTCACTGCTCTGGTGGGTGAGCACAGGTAGCGGGTTCCGGCATAACGCCGCAGTTATAGGGACATTGCGTGTATGACGCTAGGCAGGGACTCCATGCTGTCTCTGGGTTTTAAAATGGTGGGGACGTTGCCTGTAGCAACCAATTAGCGTCTACCTCTCATTTGATAGAATGCAATTCGTAAATGCTAGCCAGAAGAGGATTGGTTGCTGTGGGCGATTTCCTTTTTTTTATTTTTTTATAAATTTTTATTTGCATTTTTAAAAGATTATGACAAACATGTTAGGCCTTCCAATCTTGGCCTTTCAAACAAAGACATTACATAATATTCAACACTAGGACATTGACATATACAAACAGTTTTACAACACCTATACACCTAAACAAACTACACATATTATTGACAGGGTGGATCGTTTTTATATCTTATCTTCCATTTAATTCTCAGAATTTCTTTTAATATCTAGATAGATACCTAAATAGATAAATAAATGTAAGAGTATATGCAACAACAAGGGAGTTTCTATCCCCAATCCTCTTCTATATACCCTGAATTTGGAGATTCACATCTAGTGTTCTCCTCCGAGAGGCTTCCCAGTCTGACCATAATTTTATTTTTCTATCCCCATAACTTTTCCCTAAAGTTTCCATCGTATAGCTATATTCAATCTTATATATTACTTTCTGAAAGGATGGTACTTGTTCCTGTTTCCATAATTGGGCAATAGTAGCAACTATTGCGGAGATTATTTGATTCAAGAGGTATTTCCTCGAGGCGTTTAAGTTTGATGGTAAAATATGTAATAATATCAGATGTGGTGTTAATTGTACCGCAGTGCTCAAACTTTCAGAAAGCAATTTTTTCTCCCTCGGCCAGCAGGGGACACTGCAGAGTCATGACGTATGGGAATAGAGTTGGTGCTGTGGAGTCGGCACTTTAAGATGCTTTTGAAGTGGCTGGCTCCTCCCCCCTCTATCCCCACCAAGCCCCAGTCTTAGTAAAAGTGCCCGATGGAGTCGGTCACTGCGTGTGAGTCTCCTTAGGGAGACTCAATTTTTTTCTTATAATTTTTCTTTTAAACTTTTAATTTTTACTGAGGACAGGCATCTGCCTGCTACGTGGGACCTGGAGGGGTCCGGTCGACACTGCACGCAGTGTTTCCTCCGGTACCCAGGCCACCAGAGCCACCGCTCTGGGGATCCGTAGCGGCTGCACGCAGCTTAGCAGGACGGGTCCAGGGCTTATCCCCCGTACTCCAGGAGCTGCCTACGGGTAAGCGGCGCTGAGCGCCATTAGCAGGGGGCCGGCTGATAGTGAGCGCGTCAGCCGCGACGGAGACGGAGACAGCCGCAGCGTACAGTGCTCGCGGCGGTCTCCATTACTGCTAACTATAAAATTGGCGCCATTGATTCAGCGCGGGAAGGACACGCCAGAAGGGAGGAGGAGTTTACTCTCCTTCTCTCCGGCGGCGCCATTGTTACCAGCAGCAAGTCTCCTGCACGCTGTGCATTGTGACCGGCAGCACCTGGCTTTCCAGCATCTGCGACTGTCAGCGCTCTCCCTGACGATCACAGGGACACTGTGAGTCTTAGGGGGTGAATTTGGGGCGCCATTATATATATATTGGCAGCCTTTATTGGGAGAGTTGTGGCTCCTCTCTTCCTATCGAAGCACAAGCCTCAGCTATCCTTCAGCTGTCCTGTATTTGCTATTTCTGTGTGAGTGTGTGTTACTTGTTATACACTGTTTGTCATGGCTGACAGGACCACTTCTTCTAAAGCAGCCCAAAAGGTTTACACCTGTAAGACTTGTAAAGGTCAATACACTCAGCATGTTAAGGGAGTATCCCTCTGTGAGTCATGCTATGCCTCTAAGCAGGGAAACAGTGTAAGCCAGTCACCTTTACCTCAGTCCCCCTTACAGTCCCCAGAGGCTTTGCAGGCTATTCTGGCTAACCTCACAGCCGAGCTAGCGGCATCAAAAAGGGACAGGGAGGTTTTTCAGTCCCAATTGACTCAAATCTCCTCCACAGTGGATTCCCTGCAGCAGTCGGTGACTGCCTCAGTACAGGTTAGGCCATCCTCTCCAGGAACTGGGAAAAGGAAGGCTACTTCAGTGGTTTTTGTCACAGATGATGATAACCAACCGGACCCTGACTACATAGACGAACCTTACCAGTATGTACCTACTGATGATATAGATGATCAGGATGCTCAGGGCATTGAGGGTCTCATAAGAGAGATCAGATCTACTCTTAATATTGCTGACTCGCCTATACCGCCTCAGGTATCTATTTTTGGCAGGGTTCAGAAACAGCCAATAACTTTTCCAGACTCTGAGGAATTAGATAACCCCTTAGTAAAAGTCTGGAAGACACCTGATAAGAAGTTTCAGATGTCGAAAAGATTTCATTCCTTATACCCATTTTCGGCTGAGTCGAGAGCTAAATGGGAGACTCCCCCCACTCCAGACGCCTCATTGTCACGTTTATCAAAGAAAACCACCCTCCCCATTCCGGGAGCGGTATCGCTTAAAGAAGCACCAGACAAACGTCTTGATAGTGCTCTCAAAAATATTTACACTACCGCAGGTGTTATATTACGTCCAGCTCTCGCCTCCTCATGGGTAGCCAGAGCAATGGAGACATGGGCCGCTGATTTGATTAGGGGCCTGGAACAGGATACTCCCAAGGAGGAATTACTATCCTTGGCAGAATGTATCAGGGACGCTTCTACCTATGTTGGGGAAGCAGCCTCTGATGTTTCCACATTAGCAGCAAAAGTTTCAGCTTCTGCCGTCCTGGCTAGACGCACTGTGTGGCTACGCTCTTGGCAGGCCGAACCGGAAATTAAAAAAGCGGTGGAAGCCCTCCCCTTCTCAGGAGATATGCTTTCGGACCACAATTGGACAAGCTCATTTCCCAGGCCACGGGGGGGAAGTCGACCTTTTTGCCCTCTTCAGCTCCTGCACCCAAGAGGCAATTTGTAAGTCCTTCCTTTCGGTCCTTTCGGGGTAATGCTGGCTTCAGGGGGAGAGCCAGAGGAGGTTTCTCTTCCTTCAGAGGCCGCCGAGGCAGAGGGGCCAGAGCCCCCCAGACCACTGCAAATCTCTCTCTCAACCCAAAGACCACAGACAAGCCAGTGGCATGACGGCCTACCGGCTCACTTTAGGGATCCCAAGGTGGGCGCCAGATTGTTACTGTTCGCGGAGGAATGGAGGTCTCATTGCACCGACGCGTGGGTTCTCCAGATTATCTCTCAGGGGTACAAACTGGAATTTGCCACACAACCTCCAAACAGGTTCTTCCCAATAGGCCTACCTCCATCGGTAGAGGCAGGTTTGAGCCTAGTTGGGGCCATACAAACCCTGCTCGAGGCGGGAGTAGTTATCCCGGTGCCTGCCCATCAGCAGTGCACGGGATACTATTCAAGCATTTTCGTGGTCCCAAAACCAGACAGATCTGTCCGACCCATTTTAAATCTGAAACCCCTGAACGAATTTGTTATTTACCACAGATTCAAGATGGAATCAATTCGGTCAGTTATTGCATCCCTGGAGAAGGGAGAATTTCTCCTCTCTCTAGATATAAAGGATGCGTACCTGCACGTCCCAATCTGGGAACCTCATCAGCGATTCTTGAGATTCGCACTACAGGATCGCCATTTCCAGTTCCGAGGACTACCCTTCGGACTTTCTTCCGCTCCTTGGGTTTTTACAAAAATAATGGCATGTATGACCAAGGCTCTTCGTCTGCAGGGGATAACTATTATCCCCTACTTAGACGACCTCCTCCTCAAAGCTCCAACTCGGGAAAAGCTGATGGCAGATGCCATGACAACTTGCAAGTTTTTAGTGAAAAATGGGTGGGTTGTGAACTTCAAAAAATCACAACTCAACCCATCACAACGCCTACAATTTCTGGGTCTCATATTGGACACAGTAGAGGAAAGGATCTTTCTTCCACCAGACAAGATCATAGCCCTACAAGCAAAGGTCAGACAGGTACTGCATCAGAAAAGACTCTCAGCACATCTGTGCACTCAACTCTTGGGTTTGATGGTAGCTGCGTTCGAGGCGGTCCCTTACGGTCGCTTCCATTCTCGAACTTTCCAAGAGAATCTACTATCACAATGGTCGGGCTCACACCTTCAAATTCACAAGCGCATCATCTTGTTTCAGAAGGCCCGCTCTTCCCTGCTTTGGTGGCTTCACACCCCAAACCTGCTTCAAGGACGCAGTTTCAGCCCTTGCACATGGACAGTGGTCACAACAGACGCCAGTCTCAAGGGCTGGGGAGCAGTCGCCCTAGGCCACAGGTTCCAAGGACGCTGGTCGCTGCAGGAGGCAAAGCTTCCAATCAATATCTTAGAACTACGAGCAATCAGACTAACTCTACTACAGGCTCACAGCCTGCTTCAAGGTCTACAGATCAGGATACAATCAGACAACGTGACCGCAGTCGCATATATAAACCGACAAGGGGGCACCAGAAGCAGGGCAGCCATGCGAGAGGTTCGTCCCATATTAGAATGGGCAGAAGCCCACTCCAGGGCTTTTTCAGCAATATTTATTCCGGGAGTAGAGAATTGGCAGGCGGACTATCTAAGCCGCCAAACGTTCCTCCCAGGGGAGTGGTCCCTTCACCCGGAGGTCTTCCATCAACTGACGCTTCGGTGGGGGACCCCCGACATAGACCTGATGGCCTCCAGATTGAATCATTGGGTCCCTCTCTACTGTGCCAGGTCCCTGGATCCAGGAGCGGTGGCAGTCGACGCCTTGTCAATACCATGGCACTACCAACTGGTATACATTTTTCCACCCTTCCCGTTACATCCAAGAGTTCTGAAGAAACTGAAAAGGGAAACAACAACAGCCATCTTAATTGCCCCGAACTGGCCGAGGAGGGCATGGTACTCGGATCTAAGACTAATGTCAATAGACAACCCGTGGTTCCTGCCTCAAAGAGAAGACTTACTTCTCCAAGGACCGTTCACCTTCCAAAACTTACGGCTTCTGCATTTAACGGCATGGTTGTTGAGGCCGAATTGCTGAAACGCAGAGGTATCCCATCCAGGGTTATTCCAACAATGCTCCATGCTAGGAAGAGTGTGACTTCGGCACATTACCACAGGATTTGGAAGTCCTACATTTCCTGGTGCGAAAGGCTTGGCTATCCTAAGGCGGTGTTTAGCCTACCCAGGTTACTAGAATTTCTCCAGGAAGGACTGGACAAAGGTCTTCGTTTAGCCTCTCTGAAAGTGCAACTAGCAGCGCTATCTGTTTTCTTTCACCGCAGGGTAGCGGTCATTCCAGAGATACAAACGTTCTTAAAGGGGGTGTTGAGGCTTCAACCTCCCTTCAGATCACCCACTGAGCCCTGGGACTTATCAGTGGTTTTGCGATACTTGCAATCAGACCTTTTTGAACCGTTAGACTCGGTACATCTAAAATATGTCACCTGGAAGACTGTTACGCTAGTTGCATTAGCTTCAGCGCGTCGTGTTTCGGAACTAGGGGCCTTATCATGTCGGGCTCCTTTCCTACAGTTCTTTACTGACAGGGCAGAATTAAGGACTAATAGTTCCTTTCTCCCTAAGGTGGTTTCTTCTTTTCACCTTAACCAGCCGATTATCATTCCAGCTTTCACTGAAGACTCTGCTTCCCTAGATGCTGTAAGGGCATTGCGAATATACTTGGAGAAAACGTCAGCTTTGCGGAAGACTGATAGTCTTTTTATTCTCTATTGTCATGAACGCAGGGGATGGCCTGCGTCCAAAAGAACGTTGGCTCGTTGGATGTGCATCACCATTAAAGAGGCCTACAGACATGCAGACAGGAATGTCCCTTCAACAATTACGGCTCATTCAACAAGATCGGTTAGCACATCATGGGCCCTGGCAAGAGGGGTTTCCCTCTCTCAGGTGTGCAGAGCTGCGACTTGGGCAAGTGCGAACACCTTTGCCCGGTTCTATAAATTCGACGCCTTTGCCAAGGCTGAAACATCCTTTGGCAGGGCTGTTCTGGGGGAATCTCAGCGCTCTCCCACCCGGGAGTAGTGCTTTGGTATTCTTCCCATACGTCATGACTCTGCAGTGTCCCCTGCTGGCCGAGGGAGAAATAAGGAATTTGGTACTCACCGATAATTCCCTTTCTCCAAGGCAGCAGGGGACACTGCACGCCCTCCCAGCGCTGTGTTCTGACCAGGTTATATAGGTTACTACATGTTCCTACAGGTTGGTCCTTCCTCAGGGGGACTCAGTTACTATGAGTATATCATTCATGTTGTTATTATGTTGGATGATTCTGTTATCTATACCTTACTTACTAACTCAGATCGTTCATCTGATTAAATTTTACATGTTGTATGTTGTATATCCTCCTCCTTCTAGTTCTTCTTGACTTGTTTCTCTTCCTCTCTCGGTCACAGTTTTACTAAGACTGGGGCTTGGTGGGGATAGAGGGGGGAGGAGCCAGCCACTTCAAAAGCATCTTAAAGTGCCGACTCCACAGCACCAACTCTATTCCCATACGTCATGACTCTGCAGTGTCCCCTGCTGCCTTGGAGAAAGGGAATTATCGGTGAGTACCAAATTCCTTATTTAATATCTAACCAAAAACTTTCTAGTTTCACACAAGACCAGAAGATGTGTTTTATATCCGCTCTTTCCCCACACCTCCAGCACCCATCTGGCTGGTCCGGGGAGAAACTATTTATCTTGGCTGGAGTGTAATAAGTTTGATAGAAGATTTTAAAGTACCTTTCAATATGCATTTTAGAATTGGACATATGATTGACTGTATTGAATAATTGTGTCCACTGCGAATTGTCCCATTCAAAATTCAGGTCCTTTTCCCACTTCTGCTGCCATCTAGTTTTCCTATTATATTCTCTATTTTCTTGTGATAGGATTTTATACCAAAAGGTGATTCCACCCCTCTTCTTCACCCCATAAATTTGATGTATATACTCTATAGGGAGAGCTGTTAATTCCTTTGAGGTAAAAATATCGGATTGTAGGCAATGCCTGATCTGCAGATATTTATAAAAATCGGAGTTTGGGACTCCGAATTTATTCTTAATCTGGTCAAATGACATTAGCTGTCCATTATCAAACAGATCTGATAGTGTTTTTATGGACAGCTTTCCCCATAACTCCAGATTAAGATCTGGTATTAATTTTGTTAAAGCTCCCAAAGGTAGGTGACCCATCGGGGAACCCAGGGTGTCTATCGTGTCTAAAAATTTATACCAATTGTGAAGTATAGTTCTCATACCCTTCGATAGCTCCTTGCATTGATTTCCAACTGAGGGCGGGAGCCATATTAAGTAGTCAAAGAGGATTGATGGCCTATTATCTAATTCTGGGTCTGATCTTTAGTCCCTTCCCATAGGGCCACAGACTGCCTTAATTTGATCCAGTAATGTAGCCGCTTGGTACATCTCTAGGTTCGGAAGACCTAGGCCACCTCTATCCTTAGGGAGCATCAAATATTTTTTTAGCTATTTTAGCACGTTTATTCCTCCAGATGTATTTATTAAATATGCTATTAAACCTAGAAATCCAGTATTTGGGGAGAGCTTTTGGTATGGCACGGAATAGATATAATACCTTAGGGAGTAGGAACATTTTTAACATGGCAATTCTACCCAATACTGATACTTCTATGTTCATCCAGTTATTAATTTTTGTATTCAATTGATGAAGAAGGGGGGTATAGTTAAAATCTATCAGGTTCTTTTCTTTGGATACTAGATGGACACCCAAATACTGCAATGAATTCTCTTTCCATCTGAATTTATATCTTTCTTTTAGGACATCCCGGTCTTTAGGCTCAAGATTTAATGGAAGAATTTCGGATTTATTTGTATTCAGTTTATAATATGATACTCTCGAGAATTCTTTAATGATATTCATAAGTGGGATCAAAGTATGTTTAGGGTTTGTAAGGAAGAGAAGCACATCATCTGCGTATAGTAATATTTTATGTTGACTTTTATTTATTATCGGTCCCGTGAGTTCTGATGATTGCCTAATTGTTTCAGCAAGTGGTTTGATCGCCAGTACATAAATTACCGGAGAGAGCGGGCAACCTTGTCTTGTCCCGTTTGTGATCTTAAATTTCTGTGAAAGGAAGCCGTTGCAATATACTCGTGCTGATGGCGCAGAGTACAGCGAGAGTATAGCTCTCAGAAAGCTCCCTTCAAATCCAAACTTTTCCAGGGTTTTCCCCAAAAATGTCCAGTTTAAGCGATCAAAAGCTTTTTCACCATCTAGTGACAGAACCACCATCTGAAACTCTTTCTTAGATGCGTATTCCATAATCTGAATTGCTCTATATATATTACGTGTGCCTTGTCTGTCCCTTACAAACCCTGCCTGTTCTATCTTTATTAAGTCTCTTAAAATTGGGGTGAGCCTATTAACAATCACCTTGGCAAGAATTTTAATATCGCTATTAAGTAATGCTATTGGTCGATAATTAGTGGGGACTGTGGGGTATTTTCCCTCTTTCGCTATCATGACTATCCTTGCTTCCAGCATATCTTCGGGGAAATTGCCCATTTTATTTGTTTCATGGAAAACTTGGAGTAGGGTGGGCGCTATTTCCTTCTGATATACTAAGAAAAAATTATTAATAAATCCGTCAGGCCCAGGTGTTTTATTTAGTTTAAGGGTTTTAATTGCCTCCATTACCTCCCCCAGATTCCAAGGGGCATCAAGTTTTTCTTTCTGTTGCAGGGATAATTTCGGTAGGTCTATTTTCTCGAGAAAGATGTCTATTTCTTGAGGGGTCGGTTGAAATGTCTCTCTATCTTCACCCAAATTATACAGCTTTCCCAGGTAATCTGCAAATATATTAGACATTTCCGCTGGGTTAATTATTTTCTCCCCTTATTGAATAGCGCTGTTATTGAGCTTTTGAGCCTTGTCCCTTTAATTTTCCTCGCCATAAATTTATTGGCTTCATTGGCCTCTCCATAGAATTTTTGTTTAAATTTATCCATTTGCCGATTAATTTGCTTAATGTTTAGTAATTCTAGATCTTCTCTTAGTTTGAGGAGATCCTTTAGTATTTGATCATTATCTGGTTGTACTTGATGGATTCTTTCAAGTTCTTTAATTTGTTCCTCAAAATCTATCAGGGCTTGTCTTTCCTGTTTTTTTAATCTGGCAGTGATCTGGATAATTTTCCCCCTAATTACTGCTTTTAAAGCGCACCATATATTGGTCGCATTAGTTTGTTGAGGATTATTAAAGAGGAAATATTCTTCCAAGGCTTCTTTTATTACATTTTTGGTATCTTGTGAGGAAAAAATATAATTTGGACATCGCCAACTTCTAGGGGTTTGTTGCTATAGGATTAGGAGGGGTGCATGGTCAGAGAGCGTTCTTGGCTGGATATCTGCTCTTTTTATGTTTTGAAGAGTGATTCTATCTGTAAAGACAAAATCTATTCTTGAATAAGATTTGTGAACACATGAAAAGAACGTATAGTCCCTGACAGTTGGGTAAAGTACCCTCCAGATGTCATACATTCCAGCTCTGTGTGTGATCTCATTAAATGTATCCACCGCTCTTTTATATTTGTCACCTGATTTTAAGTTTTTCTGCTCTGATTTATCCATTTTAAGATCTCTTACTAAGTTAAAGTCTCCTAATACAAACAAAGCTCCCTCTGCTATTGAATTAAACTTTTGCCAAAAGGTTCTCAGAAAACCAACCTGTGCAGTATTTGGTGCATACAACGACGCAATTGTGACTTTTTTTATTATTAATGCTCCCCTTTAGTATTAGATATCTTCCTTCTTTGTCAGTTACTGCTAGCTCTATTTCCATTTTAATCTCTTTTTTAATCAAGATAGCAACTCCCGCCTTTTTCCTTAGTGCACTTGAAAAATAGGCTTCAGTATATTTACCATTACACAAGTTGGGTTGCTGTGCCCTTGAAAAGTGTGTTTCTTGAAGTGCTGCGATCCCAACATCTTGATCTTTTAAGTACTTCAAGATTCTCCTTTTTTGTGGTGAGTTTAAGCCTTTTACATTCAAGGACATCAGTTTTATCAAACTACCCATGTTGTTGCATAGTTCCTATCTCTGAAATTAGTTTCCCTCCTGTCAATACAAACATTACATAAAAAACATACATTTCCCATCACCCGACACAATAAGGTGCTATCTCTCGCACCATAGAACTCCCCTCTTAAGAAGAGTTGCATGAACATTATTAGGGGGTAGCAACCATGTTTTCCCCCTCTCCTAAGTCCAAGTCTGCTCTGGTCCTAAAAAAAACCTGCTCCTTTCTAAATTAAACCAGTCTCCTCCCAACCTTCCCCATTAGAGCGGAGAGAAGTCAGGGCGATGACGGGTGATGAAGGGGGGGGGGGGGGGGGGGCGGGCGAACAGGGGCGAGGGGTGTAGGGAAGGAGGAAAGAGGGAGGGAAAAGATAAAAAAAAGGGGGACGAAGCAGATATGTGCTTTTTTCTGCTGGGCTCAATATTTCTTCTACCATACTGTTTCTAATTCTTATTTTTAAGCTCGGCAATCGTGTTTATCCATATATGATCCAAATAGCTTATTTTAGAGTATCTTTTCATGATACGTAGCTTAAGTGTTTTGATCCTACCAGGATCTCTTTTTAAATGTGAGAATCTTTGTGCCTTTTAGTGAGTTTTACCTATTTTATCTAACCCAACCGATGGGTTGTACAAAGAGAAAAAAGAAGGGATATTATCCACACTCTAAAAAAAAAAAAATCTTTCTAAGAGGTGCTTATCTATATATTTCCATACAAGGAAATACCTCTAAGTGAAAAGCCTGTACCTTATTAGGTGAAGTATAGATTAAATCGTGAAAGGTGAATATTATCCTAATTATACTAAGATCCCAGGATATAGCTTATCTGTATCATCAGCTACATATATGAGCGCCGTATAGATGTGAGAATCATTATGAGCCTTAAAAAAAAAAAAAGGAAGAGAACAGAGAGTCTGGCATGCTCTACTTTACACGATCCAATTCTTAGGCCCTATATGGGTCCTTACCAAGGACCAGATGCTGTCCACTTATGCCATGGTACTGAGCATAAGTTTGCAAATTTTTACCTCTACCCATCTTTGACTTATACATGTTAATCATTTCAAAAGGGAAAAAGGTCACTTCTAAAAAAAAAAAAAAAAAACCAAGATAAACTGCTTTGCCTACTATATTATGCGAGGTCTAGATCTTTAGCCCTATTTGTATCTCTCTTGAGGACCAAATATTGTCCGCTTAAATAATATTGAGCATAAGATTACGGATTTTAGATCTACTCATCACTAGGCTATATACATTAACCCTTCGCAGGTGCAGCAGTTACTTGTAGTAAAAAAAAAAACCAAGGGTGCTTCACAACCATCCCGCCCCCCCCCCCCCCCCCCCCCCCCCAATGTCCAGTCCTGAAATGAGGAACGGATAAGCAGAACTTTGTACCAAGACAGGCTGTCGTTCTCTTTCTTCTAAGTAGCAGTTACAAGTTACAGTAGTCCATTCTTGTTGCAGCGAGCTTAGTTTTTCTCCACCTCTGTTCGCTGCTTGCAGGTTCCATTGATTTATACCCTCTCTTGCTTCTTCCTCTGTTCTCCAGACTTTCACCGTTCCTTCGTGTGACACTATTAGCTTCACAGGGAAGCCCCATTTATTTGGAGGTCACCCAGTGCCTCTACCATTCTAGCCTCATTTCTAGATGCCAAAAGAATTTGTTCTTTTATATGGTAATAGTGCAGTCTCAGAATTACGTCCCGCGGTAGCTCAGCTTGCACTGTTTTTGGTTTATGTAACCTGCGTATCCTATCAATGATGAAAAGTTCTCTTGGAGCATCTGGGAGAATATTGTGAAAAAGATCTGAGGCGTATTTGTTTAATTGGGCATCTAGAATCTTTTCAGGGATCCCCCTGATTTTAATATTATTCCTCCTAGCACGATCTTCAGCATTAATCAGTTTCTCTCTGAGAAAAAGCACTTCTCCTTGTAGGGTTTCATGTGCTGTTTTTAACTCATTATGTGCTTCAACTGTTATATCCAATTTTCTCTCTAATTGGTCAGTCCTTTCTCCCAATGCTGCAACCTCTTTTGTTACTTCTTGGAACTGGGTTTTAAACTCCCCTGCCAGGTCAGATTTTAATTCTGACATCAATTGAAGCATCTTACGCAGAGTAATAGGATCATCTAAGCTATCTTCTTCTGTGGCCACCGACAGATTTGAGCTGTTTTGAGCAGCATTTCTCTGTATATTTGGTGAGATGGAGGTTCTATCTTTAGTTTTATTTGTCGGGGTTTGTACATTTTTAAAAATACTTGCTGGTGGATTCACCGCCATTTTTGTTTTTTTTTGTCGGCATTGGGAGAGGCGTTTCCCAGTAGGGATGTATAGGCAGGAGTTTTTAAGTATAGACAGTATTACAGTATCTCTTATCTGGATCACAGGTGATGAGTCCTACAGGGGGCAAGCAGGAGAGGGAGCTTTTAGCATTTTAAGACTTTTGGAGTGGGGTGAAACAGCACAACATTTTTATTCTAGCATTGTGTATTTATCAGAGGGTATCCAGCCATCTTTCCCCTGTAACCAGTTGAATGCATAGTTGGGGAGGGGTGACGCAGAACACTGTAGGTGCCATACATAATCATATTATGGGGCTTGATAGCATGTCCGTACATAACACCTGGTTTTAAGGTAGCAGGATATATGCAGTCTCTTATATATTCCAAAGGAGAGTCTCACCTCTTTCCTCGGATCTCACTGTAGGCTCCCTCAGTACAGCCAACCTTAATCCATGCTCCCCTGTCTGGGTTCAGCTGTTCCAGCCTGTACTGCACTCACGTGCTTTGGTGTTCAGCGTCTCCTTTCTGTGCTGTGGCGGGTGGGCGTTCGTGTCCAAGCACTCTGCTGCTTCCAGGTTTGTGCTGCCAATATCTCCTCCGCGCCGCTGGACAGCTCTGTGCCTTTCTCCGGATGCTCCTCGCTTCCCCGTCAGCACAGCAGCTCAGGGCGGCAACGGGCGGCAGCGTTAAATGGTCCGCTTCCCAGAGCTCCGCTCGCCTCCTCCCTTCCAGCACCAGGCGTCCTGCGTCCCACACCCTCTCCACGTTGTGACGTCTCAGTCACGACCTACAGTAAGTCATAATGCATTACAATGCGTGGGCTATTTCCGAAGTCTTTTGTTGAAAGGTTGTTGCATCTCTGCTCATTAAGGGGTGTGTAATGTATATGTCATCGCTGTCTCTTATTTGGACAGGGGGACAACTGGGTAAACCGATTATAACTAGGGCTGGACATCGGCACATCCCTCATAGATGGTTGCCATCATTGGCTTTTAAAGCAAGTACCATTGATGGTTATAAAATATTCTACCACCCACCATCGATGGCTCCTTCTATTGATTTGCCGCGCATGCGCAGAGCAACGGGACTGGCCAGGATGTGCGTGCAGGCACAGAAGAAATGTTTTAACTATCCATCCAGTTTAAGGTTCTTCCGCGCATGTGCGCACCTCCCGGCAGGGCGGTCCGCTCGCAGCGATGCTGCTGAATGCTGTGCACCCAGTGCGCATGCACTCCCCAACCTTACCATCGCAAGCCATCCATCGATGGTATAAAACTATTCAACCCTCCACTATTGATGCCCAAAACATTGAGCACTAGGTCCCAACCGTCGATGTTTTTGGAACATCGAAAGTCGATAACCATCCCTTATAATGTAGCACACACGTATACTGCAGCACAGTGTGGAGAGTGTGTCAGTCATTCACCCCAATCCCTGCGCCAGTGGCACTTATGCTCTTTGGGGGGGAAGTCAGTTGATGCAGTACTGATTTGCCCTGGCTGAACTGCAGTGGGATCTCGCCCAAGTATTTGCTACCCCATAAGGGTAGGAGGCGTTTTGGGGTAAAACGGGGAAGTATCGTCTGGGAAGAGGGGGCGAGTTGGGCTGGCATTGCTAGGGTACAAATGCCGCTTCACTAGAACTGCACTTTATCGGACGATTGAATGACCCCCTATGGGGGTCTATGTACTTTGGAGGGAGATAAAGTCCCACCCAGTCAGCTCCTGTCATGTTACAGGCTGAAAAATGAGAGGATCAGTTTGGCTGGTACTTTATCTCTCACCAAGGCTCATGAAATAAACCTCATTATCTTCACTTCATCTCTCCCCAAAGCTAAGCACATGACCCCTCTTTTCCCGGTCAATATAAACAATGATACCCTATTGTTCTATTCTTTTGGTAGAAGACCTATCTCTGTTTATCTTGCTGTTCCTCTCTGTTTCCTGATGTTACCGCCCCCCCTTCCCTGATAGGCTGCTATGTGGACTGTGTGCACTGATTCCTGATGTTACCGCCCCCCCTTCCCTGATAGGCTGCTATGTGGACTGTGTGCTCTGATTCCTGATGTTACCGCCCCCCTCCTTCCCTGATAGGCTGCTATGTGGACTGTGAGCTCTGATTCCTGATGTTACCGCCCCCCTTCCCTGATAGGCTGCTATGTGGACTGTGCGTTCTGATTCCTGTATATCTGCTTTCTGCGGCTGGGTGATGCCGCCTTGATATGACGTTAGCCGGTAACTGTTTCAGTTTTTTTTTATTTTATATCCTTTTTATAGTAACTTTATAATGATCTGAGAAGGTTCCACCCTGCTACCGTCACTCATTACAGCCCATCATCACTGATGGTTGGAGGATCATGGGGCGCAGTAGCCCAGTGTTCAGGTCAGATCTCACTCCAAGCCGTGGTATAGATTGCGTGGCTGCAGCCCCAGTTCATCCAGACCATGATATTATAGTTAGAGGTAGGGATGGACATCTGAAGCCCCCCATCAAATGATGGCTTGTATTCTACCAGTGAAACTTTCAATGCGATGGTAACTAACCATCACATCAAAAATATTCAATGGTGAAAATAAGTTATGACTAGCGCATGCGCAAAAGTCTGAGCTGATATAAAGTTCTGTGACCTCACTGTCTCCTCTGAATCCTCCTGATGGTGTGTCTGTGGTGTGTTCTGTGTGTGAGTGACTGCTCTTGCTGTAGGGTGAAGTCTGTGCTCTGATTGGTTCTCGGAGTCAGTGTGGGCCCTGTTGCCTATCAGCAATCCTGCAGAGGTGCTGGTCACGGCTGTGGGGGGGACCCCACGCCGATTTTTATTTTTTTAATAGGTAAAAGGGTGACAGCTATAATTATGCCCTAACCCAGCCATTATGATAATTTTGGTCACATGTGACGTGTCAATAGCCCAAATCGAGACAGTGTGTACGGTGGTACAATCTTTTTCTTGCGACTGTTTGGACGGGAGTACATCAGACGTCGCAAGTAAAATTGTACAGGTGTGTACGCGCATGTTGGCTGTTGTTTGTGGTCCGACGGGAGTACGGTCGGCCGAACGGTTGCCAGAAATAGGGATTGTATAGATGTGTACCCAGCTTAAGCCGGCTCCTGACTGAAGCAGAGAGTCAGCGACCAAGGAACCTAGGAAGTTTCCCTGAACAGACACCGCTATTGGGAATTAGAAAAAACAAGCCACTATTGGAACACCATCAAATGATTAGCATTCGATGGCGACAAACATTGAAAGGGCACCATTAAATGCCAAAAACACTACCATTGGAAGAAAAACATTGATGTTTCTGAAATATAGACCATCGATGTCCATCCCTAATTAGAGGTCTATCCAGGGATGACTTATTCAATCTTCCGGTCATTACAGTAGATGTATAAACTTATATATAACATTTTTTTATTATCATTTAGATGGCACCACAGGATTGGCAGCGCCCAATTACAGAGTACATAACTATTCAAAGCTTCAAGACCATATATAGCTAATACAGGGTCAGGATGCCAGTGTTCAGTATACCAATGCCAGCATCCCAACTGCCCTCACAATACCATTGCCAGGACTTCAAATTCATTAGGATCCCCCTCTGTAAGAATGCGGGGCTATCTAGTGGCCAGCTGAGGAAGGGGAGTGGGTGGTTAGGTTTAGGTATTAGTGGGGGAGAAGGGGACTTAAGGTTAGGCTTACGTGGTGGGTTGCAGGGGTTAGGCACTAGAAGTTAGGGTCCGGAGGGGGAGGCACTAGCAGTGAGAGTCCAGGGGGTGGGGGTTGGATACTAGAAGGGAGGGTTTGGGGGGTAGGGGAGAAGATTAGGGTGCCTTCCGAGCCCTTGTTGGCATTTCCACTATAGCGCTGTAGGGGTTTCTATAATGACTGCCGGAATACTAAACGCCGTTCTGGTGTAGGTATCCCATGTAATGCCATTGGCGGGAGAATGGATAGAAGAGCACATGAGGAGAGAGGGCCCTGCTTGTGAGAGCGTGCGGCTCATACATACAGGGCGATATAACTCTGCAATGTGACTGGATACTTAGTGCATGCGACACCCCAGGCAGGGAGGAGGAACTGCAGTGGTTTTGAAAGACTCAAGGTGCTAAAATGAACACTAGATGACATTGAAAGTAATTTGCAATTTGGGCCCGATTCCGCCTTGTGCTGAGAAATCATACCAAATCGCATGTGTATGACCAGAGTCGGAGGTCAGACCTGCAGAACATAAGATAAAATGGAATCTGACCTGTCAGGGGCTCATGGCGGGTGCGTTCTAGCACCGGTGACGTATAGTGTCCGAGTGCCTCCATACGTATGTGCCAGCAGGTCTGACCTCCGAGCAGGAGATTTGAAAGAAGAAAAAAAAAACATTGAAAAGAATGGGGGCTGCTGATTGGCTGAGAGAGCTAATCAGTGCTCGCCCATTCTTATGAACTGTTTTCTTTCTTTTCTTTTTTTATTCTCCTGCCCCCACTGCTATACATGTGATAAATCAATGTAAAAAATGTCACATCAAGTTCCAAAATTGCATGTGAGCCTCCTGGGGAGCTGCCAGGTGGACCACGGGGGTATTGGATGCATCTTCTCCCCTCGGAGAAGTAGCACAGGAGGTTATTTTGGTTGGTTATTTTGGTTAATTCTTTCTTAGATGGACAAAACCATGTGCACTGCAGGTGGGGCAGATGTAACATGTGCAGAGAGAATTAGATTTGGGTGGGGTTTTACTTCAAAGTGAGATCTATATTGCAGTGTAAAAATAAAGCAGTCCGTATTTTCCCTGCACAGAAACAAAATAACTCACCCAAATCTAACTCTCTCTGCACATGTTGCATCTGCCCCACCTGCAGTGCACATGGTTTTGTCCATCTAAGAAGGAATTTGTCAGAAAGAATGAACGGGAATAACCCCCACAGTGTGTGGGAGCCTATCACCCTACTTAATACTTACTATAATTAACTGTAATGGGACCTCTCATCCCCAATGGCATAGCCTCCACTGTTGGTATTTGGAAGTGATAGCAATTACCCGGGTGCCTTCTGGAGGATCATGTAGTCACTGGCGCATACACAGGCAGCGGCACTACATGGGATTTTTCGAAGTGCTTTTAATATCCCGACGTTTCGGGGTGTGAAAACCCAGTTTTCAAGGTGTACATAAACCGTTTATGTACAACATGAAAACGGGTTTTCACACCCCGAAACATCGGGATATTAAAAGCACTCTGAAAAATCCTATGGAGTGCCGCTGAGGTCATGGGTTCCATTTCCACCATGGCCCTAACTCTCCTCTTCTTCTTATTCCAATGTCGCTCGGGGATGGGAGGACTCTTCTTTTCGCTGATTTGGGGGTTTGGGGTTCTGACTCCGCCATTTTTCTATCCTGTCCGTAGACGCCAAAACTGAACTTGTAATATTTTGAACTCGTTTTAACGCTTTGATACCTTTCTTTCTTCCTTGCAGGTAAGTATCCTTTTCTTTACAGGTTCGGATTGAAGAGGACACGGGAACTTCCAATCAGTTATAAGATTTAAACAATTTATTACAGAAAGAGCAAATATAGCTATTCACAAACAAATATCAAATTCATAAATCACAAGAACAACTGCAACTCAGATTTTATTGATCTGGAACAACAGCCGGTGACTCTAATTCAATTGTTTCACTCCTGCAGGGCCCTAAAACAAATCATTAGGCAACCCTACCTGCTGTTTCTAAAACCAATAAAGTGGTTATTAACTTTCACAAAATAATTACATCGCAGTTTACAATGACAACTCCTGCAATACTTTCAAGTTATTATTGCGCAATAATATGAATACTATATAAGTGCACTAGTCTCTATCTATAATGCTGGAAGGATTAACGTTTTTTTTTTTATTTTATTTTAGAACTCCACAGTCATTCAAGTACATAGGGGCTTTAGAAGTTACAAGTCTCCACGACGTGCTTGAAGTAAGTTCTTTGAATCCTTTTAAATGCCAGGTGATAACCAAATATTTGTAATCTCACAGTGTAGTTGGTAATGACAAAGTAGCTTGGAAAGATTTAACAATTGTATCCAATGAGGTAATTCTTCTTACATAAAGTCTGCTGCTCTGCTGAATATTTAATAGGTACTATGACAGGGTTGCACGGGCATACATTCCACAACCTAATTTGCTGCACGGTGTGAAACGAATAGGCATAAAGAAGTATCCCTTTAAGATGCGCTGTGCTGCCTGAATGTGTAACAATTAGTCTCTTTTATGCAGTCGAATACTTATATGCTATAACTACTGCGTTCCTGAGGTAACCTCCACTGAAAGGTCTAATGCTGACAGTTCTTTAGCTACTGAACTGTAATGTCTGCAACACTGTACCGCATACTAAGTACTTGCTCTCAGCTGTACTGTCTTAAAATTGATATATAGAGGCAGAAAGGTAAGAAGTGTCTGAATGCAGCAATGCTTCTTCACTCTATTCCTGTCAGCTGGTTTCCTAAGGGTTAACTCTGGCTGATAAGGGATACACTGCGCTTATTTGTCTCACTCAGACTGCTGGTGTTATAGTGGATAACTCCCTCTATAGTGCTGAGCTATTACACTGCTCCTTTTCTCCTGTACTGAGCATTTTCTACATTGCCTGTCACTCAGTTCTCATAGTCCTCCCTTGACTTTATTATGGGCAGTTAGGGGCGGACCTGGCTTCAATATGGTGGGGCTGGGTAACACTCACCACACCCCATCTTCTCCTGCTGAGGCTGGTCAGCGTCTCCACAGAGTCCGCCTGGTCTCCGCCTCTGTGCCGCCTTCTGGATGATGCGGCCTCCTCCGTCCTCCCCTCGGATGACGCGGCCGCCTGCAAGACGCGGCTCCCTCCTTCTGACAGGGCCGTCCTATCTCTCACCTCTCCTCCGCCTCCTCGATGACGCGCCGGACCGGATCTCGCAGCGGGGATCTCCTCAGATGCCGCCCGGCGATGACGCGGCTGACTCCGGAACTCTCTGACGGCTTCTTCAGTTCAACTCCGCCGGAGGTCTCTCCTGCTGCCGCCGATCACTCCCTGAAGGTCCCGGACACGCTGGTCAGTCTCTCAGCCATTCCCAGCACAGCTCTCTATCGCTTATCCGGCTGCGTAGCTCTGCAGTGTTCCCTTATTCTCCTCAGGTAACTCACTCCTATTTATAGTTATCTGGCACGCGATCCTCTGCCTTCCCGCTCCCAGCGCGTGCAGGGAAACTTTATTAAGCAGGGTTATGTTCAGATCAGTCCTCGAGGCTCTCTGGAAAGGTCAATTGATTTGGCCTTATATTCTTGCACTCTCCGGGTGGCACAGTCCAATCCCTTTAGGGGGAATTGTGGTGTACAAATAACATTGCTTTTCATAAAAGTCTATCTTGCCTTCTGTGAAGGCATCTATGGATATATATATATATACAGGTGTCCATCAAACATGCAACGTCCCCTATGGGGTTAATCTATCTATCACAGTGCAAGCAGTGGGTTCATGTTAACAACATATAATATCATAACTATAGGATATTACATTTCTTCCCGGCTGGAATATTGCATGTCCCCATGCAACAAGTTATGCTGACTGATAACTCCAATGGACTTAAAATATAGTCTTCTCCACTTCCCAATAGAGTATCTGTATCCCAATAAAGTGCTTTCCGTTTGTTCTTTTCTTCAGGACCTCGACCGCTCCGGGACCACCCAGCCTCAGGGGGTCACACCTTTTGGTGGACCAGCGCAATGCCCCGCACCGGTCACCGGTTTTCCACGGGAAGTCCACTTATTTTTTTTTTCGGAAAGTACACAATTGTGTCTATCTAAACACGATAACGTAGGGGCAATACTCCTCGAGTGCTTCGTAATGGTCTTTCCATGGGACAGGTGGAAGCCTCCCTTTCGTCTCGTTCTGGCGGGGCTACTTGTTCCAGTTCTGAACTCGGGGTAAGCTCTTGTCTTGACGAAAGGCGGTTATTTTGTCTCTTTACTTTGATACTTGGACCACAGACAAGCATGAGGATCTCCATGGGGTCGGGTATAACAGCATTTGTAGGAGACTCGTCCCTTTCTGACTCGAGTACTTCTTCGGCTGACTCAGGCGTGGCTGTAGCTAAGCACGGTTTCAACTGTTCTCGGGCGACAGTGATGATGGGACCCGCTGGTCCCCTTTTGAATTTGATAACTGTGAAACTCGTCCGTCGGTACGCTGACAACCGTGTAAGGTTGAGTCTCCCATCGAAAGTCCAATTTGCTCTCCCTACGATTTTTTCTCCTCCACACTTGTTCTCCAATGTGTAGCGGGATCTCGCACCTCCCAGCGTCGTAGTTCCTTTTTTGTCGTTGCTGTGTGCTGTCTAGTCGTTTGCCCACAACTTCTCTGACGGATTCCATTCGACGTTGGTGTCGACCGACCCAGTCACTGGTGGGTCTTTTAGTCTCTGTGAACTCAGGATACAGTTCCAAATCTTTTGGTAATTGGCCATGGCGGCCAAACATAAGGAAAAAGGGAGTGTATCCGGTGGAGCAATGGCTGGTGTTGTTATATATATACGCAAGGTTGGACACTAGGCTTGGCCACCGGCTCCGTTGTTCCTTGGACAGTGCCCGGAGCATTCCAATGATAGTTTGGTTGGCCCGCTCACACAGGCCGTTCGACTGTGGGTGGTACGCGGTGGTGCGTATTTTCTTACAACCGTATAAGGTACACAAGTCGTGAAATAAAGCAGCCTCAAAGGCGGGTCCACGGTCAGTAAGGATTCTATCGAGGGTCCCGTACGGCTGTAGGAAGTGTTTGAGGAATAATTGAGCTGTTGTCTTGGCAGTAGCGTCTCGAACTGGGACCACCACTAGGAATTTGGTGAAGTGGTCCGTTATGGTCAATGCGTGTTTGATTCCGCTGGTGCTAGCTTCCAACTTGACATGGTCTAGGGCCACCAATTCTAGTGGTCATTGTGTCTCGATTGGACATAGCGGATCCCTTTGTCCTGGATCCGGGCGCCTTTTCAAAGTGCAGGGTGCACAGTCTCTGCACCATTTGTCAATGTCCTCCTTCATGCCAACCCAAAAGAACCGGCTTCGTAAAGTTGCCTCGGTTTTACAGGTTCCGAAATGCCCCGACTGGTTATGGTATGCTTGCAAGATGGACTGACTTTGATGTCGGGGTATTACAATTTGCGTGACCTTTTCATGCGTACCGGGGTCACATCGGGTTCGGACCAGTAAATCCTTGTTCAGTTGCAATCTATCTCGCTGCCGTAGGAGTTTGAGTAGTTCAGGCGGTGTGTGTGCACGTTGCTCTTTGGACAATTTTCGTCCCGCTTTAAGAATTTCAATCAGTTCTCGTATGATTGGGTCTTCCATTTGCACCCTTTTCCAATCGAAGACAGGGCCTGATTCCACCATCTCGGTGCCGGCTACTGTGACCAGACTGGAATGTCCTGCCTTCCTACGACTGCTCGCAGGCATAGGGGCGAATGTGGGTATCTCAATTCTCTCTTCCTTGTCCTCGGCTTCCGGGATTGTCGTATTAGGCAGACGGGATAATGCATCCGCATTGGTGTTCAGTTTCCCGCTGCGATAGGTGATGGTGTACCGAAAATTCGCCAGTCGAGCCATCCAACGCTGTTCCAAAGCTCCCAAGTGTGCGGTCTCTAGATGTGCTAGCAGGTTGTTATCGGTCACAATGGTAAAAGAGGCGGCCGTCAAGTAACTCCGGAATTTCTCCGTGACCGCCCAAATCAATGCCAACAGTTCGAGTTTGAACGCGCTATAGTTTTCAGGATTCCTCTCTGTTTTTTTCAGGCCCCTGCTAGCGTAAGCTATGACCTTTTCCTGTCCATTCTGCACTTGGGCGAGCACGGCACCTAACCCGGCGTTACTAGCATCTGTGTACACACGGAACGGCTGTTCATAATCGGGATACGCCAGGAGAGGGGCACTAACTAGAGCTGTTTTTAACTCTTCAAATGCCTGCTGGGGTGATTCGGACCACTCGACTGGCGCGTTTCCTCTTCTCTCTGCACCGGACCAGCCTCGGAGCAACACATGTAAAGGGGCGGCAATCTTGGCAAAGTGGCGGATGAACCTTCTGTAGTAGCCTACAAAGCCAAAAAAGCTCCTGACGTCTCTGACGGTCTTTGGCGTGGGCCATTCTGTGACTGCTCTTATCTTCTCTGGGTCGGGGTGAACCCCCTTTGCGCTGACGATATGTCCTAAGTACTGCACTTCAGGTTTCATCAAGTGGCATTTGGCGGGATTTAGTTTCAGGCCACTCTTAATCAATTGGGCAAACACTTCCCCGAGATGTTCCAAGTGCTTCTCGTAGGTGCCGGAAAAGATGATAATATCGTCTAAGTACAGAAGGATCATCTCAAAGTTTCTGTGGCCCAAGCAGTGCTCCATCAGTCTCTGAAATGTCGCCGGGGCGTTACATAGTCCGAAGGGCATCCGGGTAAATTCGAACAGTCCCATGGGCGTCGAATCGGTCAGTGGCCCGTCTCCCTCTCCCGGCCGTGGTCGTCCAGGGTGCTCGGCCTCTGCCCGAAGCTCCGGCGTTGTTTCCCTTACTTTTGAGTAACAACTGTTCTTGTCGGAGGTCCTTCAATTCTCTCCCCATCTCTGCCAAACTTTTGGGAATCATTTCCAGCTTCTCTGCCAGAGGCCCGGACATCTCTTGTCCTGACTGTACTTGCTGGGTGACAGCTCTTTTCCCCCCGCGGGTGGAAATCTTAGGTGCAGGTTCTTCATTCACCTCATCCTCTTCATCTTCCGTATCTGTTGTCGCCTGGCTTTCCTCATCGTCACACTGATTCAGCCCTAATATTTGGAAGATTGCCTCTTTAAATTTTGAGAAAGTGCCACCCGGATTTTGTTTCCTCCACATTCTGAGTTGTGCTCGTATTGTTTTTTCTCGAGCTCCCTCCACGAAAAGGTTAATCAGGGTTTCATTCTCCTGATCCTTGTCTCCTGGCTCAATCACCTGAATCGCATGGGAGGCTTCCTGCAACGCCAGGGCGAAGTCCCTCAATGATTCCTGTGGTTTTTGTTTCCTCGCGTATAGATGTCCCTTTAAATCTGCAGGGGTGCGTGCATCAAATACACTGGCCAATTTTTTGAAAATGTCTTGTACCGTGACCTTCCTTTCTCCCATCCACGCCTTCACCTCTCTCCTTGCCGGTCCTTTCAACTGTCCTAGCAGCATTTGTACTTGCTGTTCATTGCTTACATGACCCAAATCAAACATGGACTTCATCCTGTCTTTGAAGTCTCGGAATGTGGTTGTCCCCGCCGTGCGTTTATTTCCCGAGTATACGGGCAACCATGGGGCCCCGAAGTAATAAGGCATAGTAATGGTCGAGTTCTCTGTCATTTCTCCTCTTCTTCTTATTCCAATGTCGCTCGGGGATGGGAGGACTCTTCTTTTCGCTGATTTGGGGGTTTGGGGTTCTGACTCCGCCATTTTTCTATCCTGTCCGTAGACGCCAAAACTGAACTTGTAATATTCTGAACTCGTTTTAACGCTTTGATACCTTTCTTTCTTCCTTGCAGGTAAGTATCCTTTTCTTTACAGGTTCGGATTGAAGAGGACACGGGAACTTCCAATCAGTTATAAGATTTAAACAATTTATTACAGAAAGAGCAAATATAGCTATTCACAAACAAATATCAAATTCATAAATCACAAGAACAACTGCAACTCAGATTTTATTGATCTGGAACAACAGCCGGTGACTCTAATTCAATTGTTTCACTCCTGCAGGGCCCTAAAACAAATCATTAGGCAACCCTACCTGCTGTTTCTAAAACCAATAAAGTGGTTATTAACTTTCACAAAATAATTACATCGCAGTTTACAATGACAACTCCTGCAATACTTTCAAGTTATTATTGCGCAATAATATGAATACTATATAAGTGCACTAGTCTCTATCTATAATGCTGGAAGGATTAACGTTTTTTTTTTTTCTTTTATTTTAGAACTCCACAGTCATTCAAGTACATAGGGGCTTTAGAAGTTACAAGTCTCCACGACGTGCTTGAAGTAAGTTCTTTGAATCCTTTTAAATGCCAGGTGATAACCAAATATTTGTAATCCCACAGTGTAGTTGGTAATGACAAAGTAGCTTGGAAAGATTTAACAATTGTATCCAATGAGGTAATTCTTCTTACATAAAGTCTGCTGCTCTGCTGAATATTTAATAGGTACTATGACAGGGTTGCACGGGCATACATTCCACAACCTAATTTGCTGCACGGTGTGAAACGAATAGGCATAAAGAAGTATCCCTTTAAGATGCGCTGTGCTGCCTGAATGTGTAACAATTAGTCTCTTTTATGCAGTCGAATACTTATATGCTATAACTACTGCGTTCCTGAGGTAACCTCCACTGAAAGGTCTAATGCTGACAGTTCTTTAGCTACTGAACTGTAATGTCTGCAACACTGTACCGCATACTAAGTACTTGCTCTCAGCTGTACTGTCTTAAAATTGATATATAGAGGCAGAAAGGTAAGAAGTGTCTGAATGCAGCAATGCTTCTTCACTCTATTCCTGTCAGCTGGTTTCCTAAGGGTTAACTCTGGCTGATAAGGGATACACTGCGCTTATTTGTCTCACTCAGACTGCTGGTGTTATAGTGGATAACTCCCTCTATAGTGCTGAGCTATTACACTGCTCCTTTTCTCCTGTACTGAGCATTTTCTACATTGCCTGTCACTCAGTTCTCATAGTCCTCCCTTGACTTTATTATGGGCAGTTAGGGGCGGACCTGGCTTCAATATGGTGGGGCTGGGTAACACTCACCACACCCCATCTTCTCCTGCTGAGGCTGGTCAGCGTCTCCACAGAGTCCGCCTGGTCTCCGCCTCTGTGCCGCCTTCTGGATGATGCGGCCTCCTCCGTCCTCCCCTCGGATGACGCGGCCGCCTGCAAGACGCAGCTCCGTCCTTCTGACAGGGCCGTCCTATCTCTCACCTCTCCTCCGCCTCCTCGATGACGCGCCGGACCGGATCTCGCAGCGGGGATCTCCTCAGATGCCGCCCGGCGATGACGCGGCTGACTCCGGAACTCTCTGACGGCTTCTTCAGTTCAACTCCGCCGGAGGTCTCTCCTGCTGCCGCCGATCACTCCCTGAAGGTCCCGGACACGCTGGTCAGTCTCTCAGCCATTCCCAGTACAGCTCTCTATCGCTTATCCGGCTGCGTAGCTCTGCAGTGTTCCCTTATTCTCCTCAGGTAACTCACTCCTATTTATAGTTATCTGGCACGCGATCCTCTGCCTTCCCGCTCCCAGCGCGTGCAGGGAAACTTTATTAAGCAGGGTTATGTTCAGATCAGTCCTCGAGGCTCTCTAGAAAGGTCAATTGATTTGGCCTTATATTCTTGCAATCTCCGGGTGGCACAGTCCAATCCCTTCAGGGGGAATTGTGGTGTACAAATAACATTGCTTTTCATAAAAGTCTATCTTGCCTTCTGTGAAGGCATCTATGGATATATATATATATATATACAGGTGTCCATCAAACATGCAACGTCCCCTATGGGGTTAATCTATCTATCAGAAGGAATTTGTCAGAAAGAATGAACGGGAATAACCCCCACAGTGTGTGGGAGCCTATCACCCTACTTAATACTTACTATAATTAACTGTAATGGGACCTCTCATCCCCAATGGCATAGCCTCCACTGTTGGTATTTGTAACTAACTATATATATATTTTCATCCAGTCAGCCTGGCACTCATTGGAAGTGATAGCAATTACCCGGGTGCCTTCTGGAGGATCATGTAGTCACTGGTGCATACACAGGCAGCGGCACTACATGGGATTTTTCGAAGTGCTTTTAATATCCCGACATTTCGGGGTGTGAAAACCCAGTTTTCAAGGTGTACATAAACCGTTTATGTACACCATGAAAACGGGTTTTCACACCCCGAAACATCGGGATATTAAAAGCACTCTGAAAAATCCCATGGAGTGCCGCTGAGGTCATGGGTTCCATTTCCACCATGGCCCTAACTGTGTGGAGTTTGTATATTCTTCTCGTGCTTGGGTGGGTTTACTCACACACAATATGAAAGTGTGGCGGTGACATCTTAGAAGTTCCACTGCATTAAGTATTACTAGGGTGTTGTACTCATGGATATCCTTCATTTTGTGAATGGCACACTCTGTGACACCCTCCCCTTCACTGTGAACAAGCCCTCAAGCGAAACACGTGTCAAAGGAGACGCCCCTGACACGCGCGCCCCCCCCGCTTCTACTGACTGCAGGACGAGACAGCCAGCTAACGGGAGCAAACTTCGGTTCTTCTGTCTCCCCCACGGGAAATCAGGTATCGGCGGCACAAGCATAGGGTTGAGATTGTCTCACCCCGGTTCTCTCGCCATCC
This sequence comes from Crinia signifera, assembly GCF_055691185.1. Lineage (NCBI taxonomy): Eukaryota > Metazoa > Chordata > Amphibia > Anura > Myobatrachidae > Crinia > Crinia signifera. The sequence goes on along the minus strand of NC_139217.1, from coordinate 206,792,306 downwards.
AAGTGAGAGTGTACAGCTGCCGTGACTCACGTGTCACTGTCAGCTCAGACACCTCACCGAGCGGAGACCGGCCAGAGTGACACTCTCCCCGTTGCCACCAGCTGCTGTCTGCTATTTACAGTCCTACCTGCATCTTTAACAAAATCTGACTTGACAATCAATGTGCAAACAGCCTGACCCGCATACTAAAAGACGGGTTTCTGCTGTTTTTGACTACACTGTATGATTTTTTTCTGAGACAGAGTTACTCTGCCCCTATTTTGCTTTAAGACCAGACCTACCCAGCAGATTTGACTTAAAGGGAAACAGTCTGTTCATACTCTGCTAATTACCACTGTCAAACAGCTTGACCGTTATTGGAACCACCTGACTGACTCTGCAAACATTATAATACCCCCAGTATCTGAGGATTAGCAGAGGCCAGCTAACACACCTGCATAACCAATGTTTTTTGTGTGTAGACAAACCGTGTCAACATTGATCCGGTACCAGTAAAACACCTAGGGTCTGCCATACCCCACATGTTTTTTGTCTTATTAACCGTGTGATCATACAGACACTGCAATCCAATCCATCGGACAGGTGACAACACTCATTTACATCCTGGTTGTTTAATTTGATAACGTGCATGTTCCCTGAGTGTCGACAACCGTGTCAACACTAATACATTGGCAGCTCAAAACTCAGGTCTTGTTATATCAACTGAGGTCAGCTAATATACCTGTACAATCAATGTTTCTTGGGTGTCGACAACTGTATCAACACTGATCCGGTACTATTACAGTATCCAGGGTTGCTATATCCCGCATGTATTTTGCTTCAATAACCTTGTGAACATTTGGACACTAATTTCATCATTTGTATAGGTAACTACACCCACTCATATTTTGAGTGTTGAAGTTGAGAAGTCTGAGCTAAGTGTCAACAATCGTGTCAACGCTGATAGTGTCAGTATTAACGCAGATGGTATTATACCGCACATATATTGTCTTCGGATTAATCTTGTGACTATTTATATACTGTACCAATAAATATTCTTTTTTCATATTGGTGACAGTATATCCATCTGCATGTGTATTCAAAGATTCATGCGTTGTCACCCATTGAATATCTTCCCTGGGGTGTAATTTGGTCTTTAGTGACTACAATACGAAGACCAATTTCACTACTCCTACTTGGAGACTTGGGTACATTCCTTCACCATCTTCTTTTCACTCCGCTGGGTTTCCTGTGACACCACTATCACTCTCAATCACCATTCAATGTCTAAATGATAGATGGTGAGTAGCAGAAGAGGGGTTTCACGGTACCCACACTTTACCCTATACCTTCTACGCTGCCCTCTCATTTGCTGGGGTACACCTAGTCTCTTTGCAAGGCCATCGGCAACAAAGGACATGGTGTTACTTTTCAGCAAAAAGCAGAAGCACATATAAGCCTCCTGACAACCAGGTTATACTCTCATCCTATGGTGTGGTTACGGTCATACTGTACTTCACTGGCACACCTGATTCTTATACCGAACTCAGAAGCTAAGCAGTGTTTGGCCGGGCCAGTACCCGTAGGGGTGACCGACGGGGAATACCCGGAACTGTAATACACCGGATTGCAGAAAAACACTTGGCCAAGGGAGCTATCTACCCTTTAACACTCTGTTCTCTCTCCTTCTATTAAGAACCCAGTCAAGTCATTCCGCCTTATTTATCCACATTGATCCTTCCGAAGGGGGATAGTGTTATGCGTCAAGTACACCCCAATGCAACATATTGTTTGTGAGCGGCCATTTTGCCTGGTACATAGAATCCATTACAGGATTCCCCAGTATTTTCTCACGCCAGTGTAATTAAAAAATTATTCGCCACCAAATGTTCAAATTGTGATCTTTATTCTTGTTATGCATCATGTTTAGAGTTCATATTTGAAATGTTATTTCATACGTACTGATATTTTAGTAGTAGTTTTTCATTAAAAGTTAAATTTTAAATACTTTCCATTCATTATCATTTTAAAAAGTGTGCCCCAAAAACCCTTTTTGTTCTGCCTATGTCACCCTCGTGACAAACCATATTTTTTCACCCTCTCCCCTTCCCCAGGTCTGTGCAGACTAGGCTAGAGCCGGCTCTGATTTAAAATCCACACCTCGCTTTTAAATTTTCATTAAAATGTAAGCTATGAGCGTAAATGCAGACTCTGGACCTGTAACGGTGAAACAGTCCGGTGACACAGCTCACGATGGGAGGATGTAGGAGGGTCCGCCAGGAGCCAGGCACCTATGCTTCTGATTCTTTGGGAGCAGGCTCCTCCCTACTGCATCCCATAATGCCCCAGTTAGTTTTAGGTGCCCACAGGAGTGGGTGCTATGCTTTGCAGCTGCGCTTTTTTCTTTGGATTTTTTTCAGAATAGTTAGGTTTTTTGTTATTTTATGAATGCACTAGCTAGAGCAGGTTTGCCAGTGTGTCGCTTCTCACAGAAGTGCATACACACTGAGGCGCAGCAGAGGCTGACAGAAGCGCGTCCTGTCAGCTCTCTGTGTGCAGAGGGACACCTTTTTATTCCCTCTGCACAGTGCTTAGTCTCTCTAGGATAGAGACTTTCCTGCGCCCCGGGGGTGTCCTAACCGGCTCCTTGCAGAAGGGGATCTTGGGGGACGGACCCCCCGCGATGGCGCCCACCATCTTGAAGGGTTTAGGGACAGAAATCCCGCCAGGGAAGTGAAGTCCCTTACAGGAGTCCGGCGCTGCTGGACAACTCCATTGTGGTCCCATGGAGGGAGGTACAAGGAGGTGAGAGAGACATCTGCGGGAGCGGCTGAAGGGGGAGAAAGCACCATATGGTTTGGTCTCCCCGCTGATGCAGAGACTTGGTCTCTTCCTGCCCTGTGTTTGGCGCCTTTTTCACCGTGCTACGGAGCTGACAGGGTGATTTTTACACAGTCTGCAGTCTCTTCACAGAAGCGTTGACAGGATTACAGCTCAGATAAGTACACTGATACATTGCTCTGTGCGGTGCCTGTTCATTTGCATTGTGCTGTGGAGGAGGGAGCGTTGGACATGTTTATTTACTGTAAAAAGTGTGATGCTAAATTTACATGTGAACATGAGGATCAGGGGGATTTATGCCCGTCCTGTGAGGCTGTTCCCTGTGGGTCACGCACTCCCAGAGCGGAGATAGCTGAACCTGCTTGGGCTTTGGCGCTGGGCAGGTCTATGAATGCTCTTACTGAGGCTTTGAATAGGCAGAAGGATTCCTTGATAGGGTCTCCTGGCCACTTTACTTCGTCTCAGGTGTCTGGGGCGTCACTTACCCCGGCTCAGGGAGACCCCATTTTGCTGCAGGCTATGCAGGATACTGCCCAGGGAGATCATAAGATGACTGCCCTGATGGAGCAGTTTACAAAATCCTCTGATAAGAGTGTGCTTAGGCACCCTGTGTCTACACCACCAATTATACAGGATTTGGATGATGATGATGGTGGGTGTGAGGAGAACTGGAGTTGGGACATGAGTGATGAAACTGAGGCTTTAACTTCAGGCATTGAGGATTTGATTGTGGCTGTTAAGCAGACTTTGAATCTTGCAGAGGAGGAAAAGACTCCTGTCTCTTGTGTGTTTAAAAAGAGTCGCAGGGACCCTGTGTGTTTTCCCTCTGATGAGGGAATGTCATCTCTTTTAAATGAGGCAGGAAAGACTCCTGATAAGAGATTGTTGATGGCAAAAAGGTATGCTAATATGTAACCTTTTTTTTTTAAATTGGGTATTTTTTATTAAATTTTTGAAGAGAAAAGAAAAAGACAAACATTGATATTAATATTACAGACGGCTAAGTAGGATACGGTGCGTACAGGAGATATGCAGTAATCAGGATATTATATGTACATTGGTAGAGATAAGCAAAGTATACTTTTGACATATATGTAAGTGCCAACCCTTCAGGATATAGATAAACACACTATGCATCCAGTACCCGGAGGCGCCATCCAGGTCCATGGAAACAGTGAAGTAGGAGGAGGCACATTTACATGGATATATCACATATCACAACATGAAGCACCATGTGTTATGCTTGCCGCTAGGCACAGTGTGTTGGTAACCTGGAACAGGGAACGGGAGATCAGGCGTGAGCCCGCAGCCGGGACCGCCGGTTAGGACGGCCACAGCGAACCCTATACTAACTCTGTTGAGTACCCCGAGCAGATGACCAATCCCTGCGGGAACTAGGCTTCAGCTGTGGCCGCCGCGTTCGAAGGAGCGAGTTAAGCCCGCTCCAACCCCGATGCAGCTAGGTCTATGAATGGACAAAGGAGAAGTGATCGTCAGGGGTAACTCAAAAGGAAATACTAACTACCGGGCCTAACTGAAAGACAACCCCTGTCTGCCGGCACCAGGCCAATAACGGGAATACGACCCAGTCGCAGACACAAGGAGAACTTGACGGGGAATCTCCAAAAGAATACAATACAATGCTAGATAGCGAATCCCCAAAACCCCAAACAGGAGTGGATAGGTAGGGAAGGCCCTGCCTAGGACAGATAGGAAAAGGAAAGCGATGGCCAGAGCAAGGGTAAAAGACAGAAAGAATAATGTTCTGAATTAGGCCCACGGCGGAGCAGGTCCAATGCCCCAGCAAGGGAGCGGAACCAATATGGGTACAGCCTGATAAGAGAAAAGGAGCTCGGCGGCTCCACAGAAATAAACCAGGCTCCAAAGGAGCACTTACTTGACCCCGGGTGACCTACAGCGGAGCTGAACAGGTCACTGGAGAAACCGCTGAGAAGCTGACATCCAGCTGAGACAGGAGATCTCTTGGAAGGGATCCAGGAAATAGGGCAGCGCTGGGATGAGCCAGGGACCGGGCAGGCGTATGGAGACGCTATAACCGGCGTCTGTGCCCAGCAGACGTCGGCTTCTTAATCAAAATTGGCGCCGCCTGCATGACGTCAGGCGCGCCGTGCGAGTGCTGCTGCTGGGCGGAAGTTCGGGGAAGTTGCCTAGCAACGCCCCGACACCCGGACTGAGAGGGAGGCTTGGAACGCTGCCGAGCAGCGTCACCAGCCTCACAGCCCCGCTCTCCATCCGCCGACCGTCCGGGTACTGGAGATACCGGACGGCGGCGTGTGACACCATGAATGTATATCATATAATAAACATCCGACAATGTAGATAAAGACCCATAATCCTAATAAAAAAAAAATAAGATAACAAAAGAAAACCTCGCAAGGACCCAAAACAAACCTCCCACATAACCCCCCACCCTGTACTACCCACCCCCAACTTAGGTGTACCTGGAGCCCTATAAACGCGTAACACTATTACCTCTATACCCATTCTAATCCCCCCCCCCCCCCTAGCCTACTAACTATACTACTAAACCTAAGTCTAATCTATACCCACCCACATATAAACTAACACCCCCCCCCCCCAGATTGTAAATTAAGAGCAGGATATATATCGAGGGCTATAAGGATATGACCCTAAGGAAGGGCAGGATATATATTTCCTTCCCCATCACAAAAATTACTAAACAGAGAATACCAAAAGAAGGATATAGTGAGGGCCATAGACGCATGGACCTAAGAACAGCTATATTGAATCCAACAATCTCCTGAAGCAAAGTAAGGTATCTCGCTCAGCAATAAAGATGCATGTAAACTCACAGAATATAACTTATACAAGCAGGGTTAAGATGACAGTTACAGGATATTTCCAAAAACATTAATCTGGCCAGCTCTTAGTGTCCTTAGAAAACATGGCGAGCCTAAGAAGTACACCAGCAGGTATATGGAAAACATAACAGATAAACAAAGGACAGTGTACAGTTATATGTGGATACAGTCCAGGCTTTCATCACAGTCACCAGCGACAAATAAGGAGGATGTAGGGAAGTAGCAGCACAATCAGTGTGCATGAGAGTATCACAGCTATTGTCCTTGATTTCGGGCACAACGACAGGTGTAGATATAGCCAGGATAGAATCTGAAATAGGTGCAGGCAGAGCCTTCATAGCATACATCACATAAATATCTCCATTATCAATAACATCGCAGTGTCCAGGATGAATAGGAGTGGGATGAATAGGAGAGGTTAGAATATCACTCCGAATTCTGTCCAGTTGCAGGAGTCGGGCAGATGAGGCATGGAGCGCACGCAGGATAGCATTTGCAGATGGTTCCATAATCATAGACAGGAGGTACAGAAAGACCAGCTATAGGCAGTATATGTAGCAGAGAATAAATTAGGTGCGGCTAGCACGCCACTAAGTACAAATAAAGGACTGCCAGCCGTTGAAGTAGTGGGAGAATCCAGCTAAAAGCTCCCAGCTCCAGCCACCAAAATGATGGTGAAGAGACCAGTCAGAGAAAATGGCGGATGTAGGTAATGCTCACCGCTTTAGTCACGGCTATGTTGTGGCACAGCAGGAGACCAGCAGAGGATAGAAGACCGTCACTGCAGATCTTAAACACACGATGCAGGGCAAACGTGGAAGCCTCAGCCCCAAGCACAAGATGGCGCGGACCGCGGCATTGCGCCCCAGAGGAGGCAGCTTCCCGCTTCCACCGCTCAAAGGTACGGAGAGCCACCGCCACTTCTCACCCTGCCTGACAAAGCACCCAGCGATGAGGCGGCAGGCAGAATACTGTTAGTGTAGTAGGAGACCGACGTCATCCGGATCTTAGCAGAGAAGCAGGCCGCGGCTGTATATAATCCCAAACCAGCAGCCAAATAGTCCCAAAAACAGCTCAGCAGGGTGATAGGATAATGGGAGTGATGTCTCACACCCGTTGCTGAGGCCAAGGACTTCGGTGACAGCAAAACAGGATAAATTTCAGGATGTACGGAGGAGCGAAGAGAAACTGCTGCCTACTCTGTGCTCAGCCAAACCACGCCCCCTCGCTAATATGTACCCTTTGCCAGAGGAACATACCAAATTGTGGGAGAAAGCCCCATTAGTGGATGCATCAGTTGCTAGACTGTCTAAAGCCACTGCCTTGCCGGTCCAGTGGGGACCTGGAAGGAGCTGGAAGCCATTATCAAGCAGGCTACTGGGGGCAAGAGGGGTTTGCCAGTACGAGTACAATCCGACAATGCCACTATGGTGGCATACTTAAATCACCAGGGCGGTACTCGGAGCAAGATGGCGATGGCAGAGATTGTGAGAATCTTCACCTGGGCGGAGGTTCAGTTTCCAGCACTGTCATACGTTTTCACTCCGGGGATCCGGATTGTGGAGGCGGACTATCTCAGCAGGGCGGACCTGCTGGAGGGGGTAGACAGATGGGGACTGCCAGACATAGATCTTATGGCGTCCAGGACCAATTGTCAAGTGCCGAGATTTTGTTCCCGGTCAAGGGATCCGTTGGCTTGGGCGGTGGATGCCATGACAATTCCTTGGTCTTTCAATCTGGTCTACATCTTCCCTCTGTTCCCAGTGATCTCGAGGGTGTTGAAGAGGATAAAGAACCAGAGAGTATCGGCCATTCTGGTTGCACCAGATTGGCCCAGGAGGTCATGGTACTCAGACATACTGAGATTATCTACGGAATCGTGGTGACTTGCTAAGCCAAGGACCGTTTCTGCACCAGGACCTAGCTCGTCTAAATTTGACGGCATGGCGTATGAATCCTCCTTGTTGAGAGAAAAAAGGGGTTTTCAGAAGAGGTCATACAGACCATGCTAAGGGCCAGAAAACCGGTGTCTGCGGCCAATTACCACAGGGTGTGGAGGATCTACATCAGATGGTGTGAAAGGCAGAGAGTTCATACCTCCAGGTTTAAGGTAGCGAGGCTACTGGAGTTCCTACAGGATGGCCTGTCGTCGGGGTTAAGTTTGCAGTCTCTGAAGGTGCAAATTTCGTCACTTTCCATTTTCTTTCAAAAGAGAGTGGCTCTGCTGCCGGAGGTACAAACGTTTTTGCAGGGTGTGGCCAGGATTAAGCCTCCTTACAGGCAGCCGGTTGCACCATGGGACTTGTCTCTTGTTCTGTCCATGCTGCAGAAACCTCCTTTCGAGCCACTGAGATCGGCTGATCTCAAGTACCTTACCTGGAAGCTTACTTTTTTATTGGCCATTGCTTCGGCTAGGCGTGTGTCAGAATTAGGTGCCTTGTCTTGCAAGTCACCATTTTTGATTTTTCACGATGACAGGGCGGTGCTCAGGACAGTACCAAAATTTTTACCTAAAGTGGTTTCCTCTTTTCATTTGAATCAGGACATTGTGCTCCCAGTTTTTCCCCCGTCTGAGGGAAAGAGGAATAGGGACAGTTTGAAAAAGTTGGATGTGGTTCGCGCATTGCGAATCTATATCAGTAGAGTAAAGGATGTTCGCAAATCAGATTTGCTGTTGGTTTTGTACAAAGTACATAAGATTGGGTGGCCTGCTTCAAATCAGACTATAGCCCGCTGGTTGAGATCAACTATTGCGTTTGCCTACTGTAAGGCAGGTAGGCCTGTGCCATCTCGCATAAACGCCCATACTACAAGGTCAGTTGCTTCTTCATGGGCGGTGAGGCATGGGGCCACAGCTGAGCAGCTGTGCAGGGCAGCCACCTGGTCCTCTGTTCACACCTTTTACAAAATTCTACAGGTTTCATGAGTTTGTTTCGGAGGACGCTTCATTTGGACGGGCAGTGATGAGAACTGGCAGTCTGAGTGTACCCTCCCAAAGGACTGCTCGTGAAAGTCCCATTGTGAGCTGTGTCACCGGACTGGACGAAAGAGAAAAGGGGATTTAAGAACTTACCGTTCAAACCCCTTTCTCTGAGTCCAGTCCGGTGACACAGCGATCCCTCCCTAACGCTCAGTAATTTGTACCGTTCATGGTTGCCATGTTATGTGTTATAAGTCGCATATATGATGTTCAGGCATTGTACTGAGTTGTGTATCCTAGTGTGCTGTTGAAGTTTAACTGAGGCATTATGGGATGCAGTAGGGAGGAGCCTGCTCCCAAAGAATTAGAAGCATAGGTGCCTGGGTCCTGGCGGACCCTCCTACATCCCATCGTGAGCTGTGTCACCGGACTGGACTCAGAGAAAGGGGTTTGAATGGTAAGTTCTTACAAAAATCCCCTTATTATAAATACTGTGCATTAACTCTTAACGAACAGTAGTGTAAGATTAAATAGAAATCTTCCTTTTCAATTTACTGGTTAAACACTATTAATGTAGTGTCGCCTCTGGCCTCCAGGTGTCACTATAACCCTGCTACTGTATATACAGCAATGGGGCGATTGTCCTACCATAACCACAAAGTGTGTGAATGCAGTAAAACCTATTCCTGCCAGTCAGTGCTGCTGATGAGTCACCTGCATTAATGTTATTTATATAAGCGCTAACATTATATGCATTGGTACTTATATGTTAGTTGGGCGCCCAATTAGCATACGTAAGGTAACTTAGGAATATCGCATTGCATGGGCCATTTTAAGGGCGATGCAATGCGATTTTCCTATGTAATTTATTCACTGCTCTCTTAGCCCCGGGGGATCGCATCGCACCTCCCGTAAAATCGCATGCGATTTTATAGGGTGTACGATGCCATTACATTAGCTATACAATAGCATTGTATGACATACAATGAGGTTTTAGGCACCCCACCCCCCCACTATCCACACCACCCCGAAGCGTGGCGAGCGCAGCGGTACGTGTCCTCCGACCTTTTCATACCACCACTAGCCACGTCGGCGTTGAGTTGATTTTATATAGTGTGTCGAGCACAGCGAGTCACCGATCCCGAAGCGCGGCGAGCACATGCGGATTACTTTACATATATTCCGCGTCCACTCGCCACGATTCGGGCTCGACGTGGATAGTGGGGGTATGAAAAGGTCGGAGGATGCGTTCCGCCGCCGCTCGCCACGCTTCGGGGTGGCGTGGATAGTGGTGGGGTGCCTAAAACATCATTGTATATCATACAATGATATTATTGTGTAGCTCATTTAATGGCATTGCACACCCTATAAAATTGCATGCGATTTTGCGGTAGATGTGATCCCCCGGGGCTAAGAGAGCAGTGAATAAATTACATAGGAGCATTGCACCGCACGGCCCTTAAAATGGCCCATGCGATGCGATTTTCCTACGCAGAATAGCCCACTAAGCAAATAGCTTAGTGGGTGCCCAACTAACATATAAGTACCTATGCATTATATTACATTTGCATTAGTCCCCCCTGGAGTCACTTACAGTATAAATTAGTGTAGGATTCGCTGATTTGAATTCTCCTATCCTGGTAACTATGAAGTGAGTTACGTTTGGAATTTATGTTTTTAGTTTGAGTTAGACCCCAGGGACCCTGGTGGTTGAATAGATTTATCCAGCGTGCTGTATATTAATCGCCGGGGTGATAGCGATGAGCTATCGCTATGGCGGATCAATCTGGTGAGATCGCTTAGAAAATGCCCAGGGATTGCAACGTGTGTAGGCACCATTAGGGTACATTATGCTTTCTATAGATTTTATGATCAATTGATGCTGTTTTGCGGTGTTATTTTTAAAAAATTTTAATCATTGTAACGCAGATCAGACCGTTCTTCACATTATAGCAATCCTTCCAGAAAGAAATACCAATCAGTGACGCAGAAGCATTTTACCTTGAAAACGTGTGCTTGCATTCCAATGTACGTCCGCTACTTGTGAGTTGTGTCATTGCTGGTATGTAGCAGCAGTACTGCGAGTGAGGGAGCGACGTGCTTTGGGGAAAGGTTCATACATGTGTTAGGCACACGTTCTCTTCTGGAACCAAAATATGACAAACTTATTAAACTCCTGATTGATTGCGCTCCTGTTGTTCCAAATCCATTCCAATCTGTTCTGTTACCATTGTCGGATGCTGCTAAGGGACGTCTGTTTCCCCATTGGCTGCGTTCTCGTTTTGTTTATTTAATTCACACCCGTTGCGTTTTATTAATAGGGCGTTTGCATATTTTCTACATTTCTTTTGTGAGTTGTAATTGCACTGAATGTTTTAATTGAGCTCGCAGATCAGATTGTAGATCTTTTCCCATACACTGCAGATCATTTCTCCATCGTTATTATGATGAAAATCTGCCGCAAGCTAACTCCCTTCCGCAGTCTAAGGTTCCAGACCATCGAATTCCAGATAATCGGTGGTGTGCTACGTGAAAGTCTTCCAAAATAGAATCTGCACTTTGGGAAAAAAATAAAAAATTATAATTTTAAATTTTATTTATTTTTTAATAATTTTTATATTGACTGCATTAGATGCTGCCCCATTTCCACAGGGCATATGCAACTGCCCCCCCCACCCACCCCCCAATCAGCTCTGCTTTTAGAAGATAAGCTTTAAATGTTCAATCAAGCTATCCCATAAATTGTTTGTTTCTGCAGAGTGGTGCGCTATAGTCCTAAAAATGGAAAAGAGAGTGTCTGAAGCCAGTGTTAACCGCAGGAAGTCCAACAATCCTCAGCAGGTGTCTGCAGCCTCGGCTGGTACATCTCAGAGTAAGAGGAAGCGTCTTTTTTATATATTTTTTTTGTAAGGAATAAATAACGAAAGCTAAAGGAGATGCGTGGGACTGAGCTTGCTGTGGTGACCAGTAATGTGTCCAACGCTTGTCCACAGAATGTTCGCTGCATTTATTGTATTGGATAACGGGTTACAGAAGTCCAAAAAGGGGAGACTGTTAAACTCTGTTCTTTGTCTTCTATCTAATTTAAACCAGACACGAGCCAGAGAGTGCCATTGCCCATACGGAGGTTTTATCGCCCAGGTACTCGGGCACTGATGGAAATACGCAAGTACCAGAAATCAACGAAGCTGCTGATCAGGAAGGCCCCGTTCTACCGCCTGGTGAGATGGTGTTGCCTGTTCTGCATCTAACAGTTTCCCCTACTCTGTGCTCTGCTAGTAATGTCTGCTTTTTCTGTTTTAGGTGAGAGAGGTCTGCCTGGAGTATTCCCACGGAGTGCCGTTCAGCTGGCAAAGCCAAGCGCTGATGGCACTGCAGGAGGTAAGGCTTCTTAGCGGCATAAACGCTCGCTGTATTCTGTTTGGGGTAATCTTAGAATTATGTATTGTACTAAGATCTGATGCGGCCATGTATACCTCACCCATATCCTGGCCGTGTTCTGCTCTGTATATCCCATCACGTGTCACTAGAATCAGCGCTAATGCTCGATCTCCATCATAGCCATCGGTTGCGATTCGGAATGGTTTAAAGCACCAGCCAACAAGCTGAAACTTAAGCAGGCTGGCCGTCTGCTTCAAACACCTGAGTATAACAGGGATTTGCAATGCCTTCAAGCGGCGTGCCCATGTTTTGCAGAACAGAGTCGAGTTTCACCCTCTAAACATTGCAGCATGTCGGCAATCCTGCAGCCAATGGGGGGGCTCTGAGCGACATCCCAGGATTGGGTCTGTGTGCAAATAGGCACATAGTATATCCCGTACAGGCCACTTACTGATGACTTCAGTGGGCATGATGCCCGTGTTTAGCCCCAGTGCAGTCTCACTGTACCAGACAACTCCTATTACGCAGTCCCCGCTCTCTGATCTTTATCACATCATACACCACTATAATTAGAATTCCCAGCTCAGCTCCGAGCTCATTAGACAGACACGCATTACACAGCGACCTTTCTCAAGGCATAAAGGAATGTTCAAAACCAATACTCCTGATAACACTGGAAAAAGGTTGGTTTCCTACCAGAAGGTAGGAGGTGGACGACAGAGAAGGAGTGCCTTGTGATCCAAGCAGCTCACACCAAGGAAGGTCAGTTCCTTGAAAACAAACGTGAGGAAAAAGAAAAGGGTAGTGGAGCGCTAGGTTGGTATTAGAAAAAAATTCTTAGTTTGAGTATGGTCAATTGGGTATCACAATTAGTAAAATTTATTCAACACTGATAAACATAGTAAAAATGGTTGATACATTTAGACACATGAAGAGGTTATAAATGAATACATTAAATCAGCACATATAAAAAAGAATTTAAGAATAGTTGGCCTGAGCACTATACTTATGCATTCTCCCGCTTGCCAAATGTCCTGAGCCAGTCCGTCCTGTAGTTTAACTGGAGATTGTGGAGGCTGGGTGTCCATATACCATGCTGGGAATTCGATGCCGCTGTGTAGGATGTCGCTGTCTGGATGTTGTATAGACAGATGCACAGGCTGAAGGTAGGCTTCCCAATGAGTATGCTGGTGGTGGTATCCCAAGGCTCTCTTCCAGTGGGTGAAGAACGGATGGAAAATTAATCCGAATATAAAGGCTGGGCAAGATATGGTTTTGGGAGTGTCCCGCAATAGAGCTCAGAGTCCAAACTGACAGTATCCTGACGCGTTTCGTTACCTAGGCTGGTAACTTTATCAAAGGAGAGTCTCCTTTGATAAAGTTACCAGCCTAGGTAACGAAACGTCCCTCTATTGTGAGATTTCTCGCAGTTCCCTGCTGCAAACTGGAAGCGGGATAAGGGGGGCAGGATAGGCAGGTTCCGGAAACGGGGGTGTTTTCTGAGAGCTCCCAGATCTGGATCTTCCAGCACAGATTTCCTGGCCTCTGCTACAGAACAGCTTGGGCCAATATGACCAGCCTCGGGCTCCCTCAGATTGACCATGTTTTTGTGCAGTGATCCGTTGCAGCAGTGGATCACAGAAGTCGGCAGGAGGTGTTTATTGACACAAGGGGTGAGATTTAATAGGATGAGAGATTCAGAAAGTGAGAGATTTGGTAAGAAATCTCCAGCTTTTTTTAAAGCGCCAATCATTTACACTGCAGAACCAGTTTCATTTTGCCGTGTAAATGATTGCCGCTTTTAAAAAAAATGGAGATTTCTTACCAAATCTCTCACCCTTTTAAATTTCACCCAAGATACCTCCTACAGCAATACAATTAGTATTCTCTAAAATGCACAATCGAGGAAATTACACAATGAAGATAAAGGCGCAAAGCTGAGGTAAAAAAGTAGCAACACAAAGTGCAAGTACGCACCACTGGGATTGGGCTGTACGTATGAGGGCATATCTGTGTGAATGAATGATTAATAGTGGCCTACAGAATTTATGGGGAAGAAAGATCTGTTTGCTCTGTTTGACCATGTATTGCCTCTCAAATTATCTGTCTGTAACTATTTTTTCCTATCTATGAATCGTATTTGTGATAAGGGCCTAATTCATCATGAATCGCTAATCTGAGAAGTAGGTATCCGCCACCCATGAAGAGGAAACACCCGGTTACTGCTCCCCCCCCCCCCCCCCCCAAATCTATATGCCAGGACAGGGCCAACCTGTGGCTCTCCAGATGTTGTGAAACTACAAATCCCAGCATGCCTTGCCACAGTTTTAATACTCCCTTATAGCAAAACTGTGGCAAGGCATGATGGGATTTGTAGTTTGACAACATCTGGAGAGCCACAGGTTGGCCAGGACTGTACGCAAATTCCGGAACATGGAAGAGACTAATCTGTGACTGACACAGGCTGAACAAGGCCAGTGCTGTTGTCACAGACCTGCATTTTTTTTTTCGGACCCATCCAGAAATAGTCTGGTTTCCACCCCAAAACAGCAGCTTACCGACGGTCAATATCCAGCTGCATTGTGTTTACGATCTATACGTGTTTTCTGACGCTATTTTTCCTTGCGCATTGTGTGCGGTCTAAATGCGCAATCACTCTGCTTTGTGAATAAATAGCGATTCATACTGACTTAAGCCCAAAGTTCCTTTTCCTGTGTAAACCTCCGGTTTCAGTGTAACATCTCTTTCTTAGGCAGCTGAGGCCTACCTGGTGTGGCTTTTCGAAGACGCTTACCTGTTCAGTGTCCATGCACACAGGGTCACGCTGCACGTGAAGGACATTAAGCTCGCACGGCGAATTAGAGGGGGCCAACTCGGACTCGGATGTTGAAGTTTTCCGTTTCACGTTTGTTTTCGTTGGTATTTTATTCCCAGTTTTTTTTTTCAAATTCTGTTTATTTCAGACATATGCCAAATGAAACAATAGTGAACATGAGTAATAAAATATTACAATGTATGATATCAATTCTAACCAAGTTGTACATATTTATACTTGA
This sequence comes from Crinia signifera, assembly GCF_055691185.1. Lineage (NCBI taxonomy): Eukaryota > Metazoa > Chordata > Amphibia > Anura > Myobatrachidae > Crinia > Crinia signifera. Next base: position 206,777,286 of record NC_139217.1, on the reverse strand, counting down.
GTTTCGCAGGCATGGGGTTCGAGTAACTTGATGAAGAGGCCTGCCTCTAAATCTCGTAAGCCCGCCTTGTTAGATTAGCATTTTGTCTGACATTTTCTTTATACATAACATTAAACGAATAACTTTAACTTAATATAAGAGTTTTTTTCTATGGGGTGGGGGGGGGAGAGGGGGAGAGATAGGGATAGGGGGGGGGGTGTTCAGCATCACGTTTCGTACATTATATATGGGAAATGTAATTATCTAGCTCCTTCTGGACGGATTTCCAGTGTTTTGTAGATAGCTTCTTTCAGTATTTGTGGGCGACTATCTATAAATGGTCTCCACACCTGGTAAAATCTTGATGAAGATACCTATGGGTGTTTTATCACATCATATTTGTCATAAAACATATACTTCAACAGCAGCGATTCCACCTCTGCTACCTTTGGAATATGTGGTGTGATCCATGAGTTTAGAATCACTTTCTTAGCCACTGTGACTATCAGGGTAATTAGGGGCAACAGATGTGAGTTCGCTGGTGTGATGTTCCAACTCTCAAAATTAGCAAACAGCATGGGGATGGGATCTAGCTGCAGTCCGATATTAAAGTTAAGTTTGATGAAATACAACAATTTATACCAGAATTTTTGTATATGTCTGCAGGACCAAAAGTTGTGAAAAAAGGAGCCCACTCCTGTTTTGCACTTCAAGGACAAAATGACTCCTCTGCTGTTGTGAGATGTAAGCCCTATGAACAAACTTCACGTGTACCTCCTGAAGGATGGAGGATCTTAATATTTTCAACGTTTTATGATAATGTTTAAATATAGTTTCACAGTTTTCCAATAAAGGGATATCTTTTAACCACTTGTTTGTGACTTCTTTCCATACTCGTTCAGCAGGTAAGGATGAGAGTTGGTCATAAATGTATTTATTCTTGAACGTCCCTGTCTGAAATTTACTAACAGAGCTATTCAGTTTCATATACCTCGTGGTTTGTATATCAGGCTTGGGTAGCGAAAGTGCATAGTGCCTTAGCTGGAGGAGTGAAAAGGAGCCGCTCAAAGGCAAACCGAACATTTTCTGCAGTTCAGATATGGAATATACCTTTCCTCCAGGGTCAAATACCTGCGTCATCTTCCTTAGTCCTTTATGTTTGAGCCTGTAAAAAATAGAACTATCCACCCCTGGGGTAAACATAGGGTTACCCCAGATGGGGATCCATGGGGACGTTTGAGGGTCCAGTCCAAGTGAGCGGGAGACAGACCACCAAGCCTTGTATGTGTCTAGAAAGAGAGGGTTGTTGAAGATGTGCGGGGGGATTTGTGTGCGGGGGACATGTAGGAGGGCTCCAGGAGAGTATGGTGTGAACATGGCACAGTCCACTGCGGAATCCGAGAAAGTATCTATCTCTACTAGCCAACCTAGGGCAAAGCGGCAAAGCAGGGATTTGGTGTATTGATGTAGGTCTGGCACATTGAGACCGCCCAAAGCCTTGGGCAGGTGTAATTTGTGTAATGCAATTTTTGCTTTTTTCTTATTCCATAGGAACTGCGCCATGCGTGAGTTTAGTTTTTGGATGTCTTTATTTGTCAGTTTGATTGGCAGCATCTGTATAACGTACATTAATTTGGGCAGAATCATTGATTTTATGACCTCCACCCTCCCCAGCAGGGAGAGTGGGAGGTCGGTCCATGTATCCATGGATTTGGAGAGGTTGTTAATCAGTGATGTGTAGTTTAAATTATATAGATTTGAAATGTGTGCTGGGATTTGTATGCCTAGATATTTTAGTTGTGTGGATTTACATTTAATAACCTGGAGGTCGTCTCTATCTGAGAAGAGTGGAGGGGGGCCTTTTAATATCATCAGTTCGGACTTGTGTACATTTATTTTATAGCCTGAAAAAGAGCTAAATTGCTGAATTATTGAAAAGGCTGTTGGCAGGGAATGTTCAGGGGAGGACAGGAACCACAACATGTTGTCTGCGAATAAAGAAACTCTAAGGTCTACCTGTCCAATTGGGATACCGCTGAATAAGGGAGACTGACGCAAAGCTATAGCTAGTGGTTCTAGAGCTAATGCGAAGAGTAGGGGTGAAAGCGGGCATCCTTGTCTGGTTCCTCTTAAGATGGGGAAGGGGTTTGACAAGGTGCCGTTGCACATGATCCTAGAGGTAGAGTTACGATATAATGTTTCTAAAAGTTCCATAAATTTAGTGGGAAAGGAAAATTTCTTTAATACTGTGTGTAGGTGGTCCCAGTGGACCATGTCGAACGCCTTTTCCGCGTCCAGCGATAATATCGCTAGGGAGGCGCCCGACACGGCCAACTGGGATTGATACAACACCGATAGCACCTTTCTAATGTTTGTGACTGGGTTTTTTCCTTTTACAAATCCTGTCTGGTCAGGGTGTATTAGGGACGGTAGGAGGTGTTTCAGCCTTTCAGCAATCATTTTTGTTAAAAGTTTATAGTCGATATCGAGAAGCGATATCGGCCTATATGACCCAGGATCTGAGAGATCTCTTCCTGGTTTTGGGAGTATTTTAATCGTGGTTGAGTTGAAGTAGGGCGGGGCGGTATTTGTAGTGAGGATGGAATTGTAAAATTTGACCAATATAGGGGCTATTTTAGGAGCAAGTGTCTTGTAATATTCGGACGTCAGGCCGTCCGGACCAGGGGCCTTTCCTGGTTTTAGGCTCGAAATGGCAGATTGAACTTCCGATAAGGAAAATTCTCGGGTAAGTGATTCTGCTGATAGTTGTGAAAGTTGGGGTGTAGGTAGGTCTCTCCAAAATTCATCAGCTTGACTTTTGTCGCTGGTAGGGGCTGAGTATAGGGAGCTATAAAAGTCATTTAGTGTTTCTGCTATTTGAGCATTAGTTTTGGTAATGGTTCCATCTTTTTGTTTAAGTGGGTGTATAATTGTTGTGGAGTTGTGTCCTTTTAGGAGATTTGAGAGTAATTTGCTAGATTTAATTCCATATTTGTGGAATTTTGCATTATTGGTGAATGTATATAGGGATTTGGATTTAACAAATAATCCCTCAAAGGAATCTTTGGCTTGTTGGTAGTTTAGCTTTGTAGAGGGGGATGGAGATTGTTTAAATTCAAGAAATTTTGCGGTGAGGGTTTATTGTGCTTGGGAGAATTCTTTAGCAAGTGTTTTTTTTTTATGTGAGGTATGGGATATTATTGCTCCGCGCAGGACTGCTTTTGAGGCCTGCCAAAAGAGTGTGGGGTTTGTGTCCGCTGTGTCTTTATTGTCATCTGCATAGTTGTCCCATGCCTGTAAGATGTTCTGTTTTAGAGAGTCTGAAGCTGCTAATGAAGACGGGCAGCGCCAATTTATACATGTGCTCTTCTCTGGGGATAATTTGAGTTTTAACCATATGATCGCATGGTCTGATAACGATATTGGTTCTATCTGGGGTACCAGTATCTTGGGGGGGAGGCTAGATGAGGTCAAGATATAATCTATATCGTCCCTTTTGCAGCTGAGAGACATGTGTAATCTCGGTCAGTGGGGTGGAACAGTCTCCACATATCGAGTAGGTGTAATTTTTCTGCTAGGGTAGGTATACCTAGTCTAGGGAGCTTCCTGTTAGAGGGGGATTGTCTATCTAAGGTAGGATGTGATGTCAGGTTAAAGTCTCCGCAAAGCACAATAGAGAGGTGCATATAGGGGGTGAGGATTTTCAGAATGTTTTGGAAGAATGATTTAGAGTAGGTGTTGGGGGCGTATATGTTAAGTATAATGAATTGTGTTTGTGCCATAGTTATACGGCAGAGAGTGTACCTGCCTTCTGGGTCAGATAGAAGTGTTTCGGCTGTCATTGGGGTCTGTCTCCTACCCAGGACCACGACTCCTCTTGCTTTGGAGTTGTAAGGAGCTGATGAGAGGATTTGCCACTGGAGGATCTGAAGCTTTGCAGTTTCGGCTTGTGTCAGATGGGTCTCCTGCAGACATACAACATCGAGATGTAATTTATTCAAGTACATTAAAATTTGTTTACGTTTTTGTGGGGAGTTAATCCCACCCACATTCCAACTACCAATTGAAATATCTGACATCACGGTACATAAAAGGTGGTAAACTTGATAAGAAGCATAGTTACTACACAGACATATCTTTGAAACTCGTCTGGACGGTACGGTGGTGCTGAAGGGTAAAGAAGAGGGAGGGGGGAAGGGGGTAGAAGTCTAGTTATAATGTGACTTCCAAGCAATAAGTAGAATAACCTACACATCTTTGCAGACATGTAAACATAACAGGGAGGATATGCTCCTTAACCAATAAGCCAACCGCTTATGAAGAAGAGAAAACCGAGGTTTTCTTGCGCATTGCGCCCGCCACAGGCTCTATATATATATATATATATTTTTTTTTATATTAAATGGGGGGAGGGGGGGGAGAGAGGGGTAGAGCTGGAGTGGGTACGACAATGTGCATATAACAGTGAATTATTGCTTTCCAGAACACATTTTAAAGCTAAAAATGTTATACACTAAACCATTAACTTGTGTGCCTGGGATTTTTCTGTCTAATTTGAAATCGCCAGGGTATAGACATGAATATGCCTGGCTGGTACTGAGGCACTGTGTGTCTCCAGCGTCAACTTAGGCAGGGGACAGTCCAGATCTCTGTTGCTGTCATAGGAGTATTAAAGTGTAGCTGTCCCGTAATGTCCCTTTGTAGACTGAAATGGGTATGGGGAAATCTTGGTGCTTGCGAGTGTTCCAGGTATCAGGGGTCGTCCGCCCAGCCCGAAGCATGTTGTGATGCTGCGCCAGATTCTTTAAGGTATGCCTCGGCGTCCATGTGGGAGGTAAAATCTTTATAGGTGTTTCCCTCGAATATGCGAAGTCTCGCTGGGTAAAGCATCGCGAATTTTGTGCCGTCCTGAATTAGTTTAGAACATATCGGGGCAAAGTCTCTGCGGGATTTTGAAAGTTCCGCCGAATAGTCTTGAAAAATCAAGATTTTGTTTCCTTGCCAGGTGATATCCCTCATTCTTTTTGAAGTGGACCATATTAGTTCTTTATGCAAAAAGTTCAGGGGTTTAAATATCACAGCCCTGGGTCTGGCTCCCTCTTGTGGCCGCATAGATCCCAAACGGTGTGCACGTTCTATAACAAGGTCTGTGCATCTATCAGAGATTTGTAGTAATTCAGGCAGGGTTATCCGTATAAAATCAAAGAGTTCCTGTCCTTTCACTGCCTCAGGGAGTCCTATGATCCTGAGGTTACACCTCCTGGATCTATTCTCGAGATCTTGGACCTTGTTATGCAGGTAGCTTATTTCTTTTGTGGCTGTTTGCAAGGATTGTTTAAGCTCTACTATGTCGTCTGTTCGTTAGCCAGCATTCTCTGTTGGAGCTGGTCAATCTGCTTATTAATGGAGGCTGTCTGTATTTCCAGCAGGGGGCCTATTGCTGATCTTATTGCCTCGACCATGTCTCTATATGTGACAGGGGAGGTGGGCGCAGGGAGAGACCGGTCTTGGTCAGTGTACTCACTGCGTGGGTTTAATTCCTCCGTTGTTTGTATGGGTGCTGTGGGAGAGAGATGTCCCCTGGAGTGTGCGCCGGTATGTGCGCTGGGTCATGCTGGGGCAGCGCAACGCGTCGCGGCCTCCGCCGCCATCTTGGCTTCCTGAGCCTGGCGTTCTTTCTCCTTATTTTTCTTTGCGGCTGGAGCTGGCATAGCGCTGAGATAGCGCTTCATGCATGGGGGAAGTCAGCGGATGTTAGCGGTCGTAGCGGGCTGGTGCTGGGAGGCTGTGTGCCGGATTCGGGAGCGGTATAGCGGCTTTGGCAGCGGAGCAGTCCTTCCCTAGTACCGCTTCATAGGAGGGCGGAAGCGGAAGTCTCTTATTCCCAGTTTTATACACCGTTGGAGGAGGTAATGTCACACGTAGCCGCGGCGGGTACAGTACTCACCCGTCCGCGCCCGCCGCCGGCTAGCGTGTGCAGGCTCCGGTCTGCGGTGTGCGGGTAGCGGCAGCTCTGGGTAGGGATGGCAGCAGGGGAGCGTCGGGTAGCGGTGTCTTTGCAGATAGTGGTGCCGGGAGGCCGGCGTCGCCATCTTGGTTGAGGGCAGGAGACAGATTGGCCCAGAGTGGAGGTTCCCTCCTCATCCTGCGCTGACAGCCAATGGCAGCCGTCCCCTGGGGATATAAGGGATCTGCCTAGGCTGTTCAGTGTCAGTGCAATGAGTCTTTGGAGTCATTCACAACTCCTAGCTGATTCCCGGATCCTGGCTCTTTCTCTCCTGACTCTGGTGCCTTGCTCCCTGCATCTTGCTACAAGGAAGTTTTCTCCTGACACCAATGCTGCAAGTCCTACCTAGTGCTTGTTCCTGCTTGTGTCCCAGAATTACCCTGCTCAGCTTTCCGCTGCCCTCCTTCATACAACTCATTCATTCCATCATCTTTCAGTCATCCGGATCCATTTCTTCTGTCATCAAATCAACCTCTTTCCGGATCTTCCTCTATGTACTCTGGCTCTTCAAGTACACGTTTCCAGATTTACCTGCTCGTTATTAATATTGTGCTGGACTCTATTTAATTTATCCCAACTGTCACTTAAAGAAGTATTTGAGTGAAGTTTATCATTTATGAAATCAGTTATTAAACCTGCACGTTTCAATCCTACTCCTCCTGGTCCGTCTCCGGCTTCTGTGCACCACACGACTCCATCCAGCCCTTTAGCCGTGACAGGTAATTTATGACCTCAGATAATCCTGTTGCAGAGCACGGACATTAAAGCTCTGGGTTTTTGTCACATTGACATGGAAGTTGACTGTTATTCTGCAAATTTATATGGTTATTACTTGTTTTATTTAACCTGTCAATAAAAATGTTTTAAAAAAAATAAAAGTATATAGAAAGAAGCAATGAAGCATAATCTTATGAAGCATCTCCCTTGTGTATCAACATTTTAAATGCTTATGTCTGAACATAATCGTCCATCAGCCCCCCTACATAGAAACGATATCCGAATGATAGGTTGACATTTGAAAATGTCAAGATAAGTTTTTCACAATTTTTTTAATTTTTTTTTCCTTTTGATGGGACTTTTCCCATGCCCGAAGCACGCCCCGTGAAATGATTGGGGTCCATGTTGACAAGTGTTGACATTGACACTAATAAGTTGTGAAAAACTCACATCGACTTTTTAATGTCAACCTTTGGTTTACATTGCCATTGCACCTGTCGATATATTGACTTTTGACCGAGACACTATAGACCTTTTGATTCACACCCCATAGAAACCTAGAATGTAATGGCAGATCAGAACCACTTGTCCCATCTAGTCTGCCCATGTATGCATTTAAGGTGGCCATCCACTTATGGGATTTGGCCCGATTTCACCCAAATGCTACTGAGCCGCCCGAGAAATTCGGTCAAGTGGCCAAGTCGCGTGTGTTTGACATTGGATTCGAACCGAAGCCACGTGCACCTCCAATCTGGAGATTGAACCTTCTGCTCCCATAAGATAAATTGGAATTGCTGCCTTCAGTGCACGTCGCGGCTTCATCTGATTTATCGCATCAAATGTCCCTTGAATTCCCCCCAACAGCTCACCGCGAGTCCTTCAGTGCTATAGATTGTAAGCGTACGAGCAGGGCCCTCCTACCTTTATGTCGGTTTGTTTCTACCCAGTTTCTATAATCACTGTTGTTTCCTATTGTGAAGCGCAACGGAATCTGCTGCTCTATATAATAAACTGTAAATAAAATATATACGTGAGATAAAACGCCAAATCGGATGAAGGGATGCTGGGGAGGTTAAGGGAAAATCAGGTCCGACTTGTGCCTCAGACAAGTCAGGCTGGTGTATGAGGGACTAATGTACTTTATTTTGGGCTTCCAAGACTAGAGTGCACATTTCCTAACATTTAAAAATGACTATACAGGTTCATCTGTCAGTAAATGTGTGCTTTTAACCCGGATGACCAACTGGATATGGTCAGTAGGTCGACACGGCTTAGGTTGACACATGAAATACTGTAGGTCAACATGGCTAAGGCCAGCAGGTCCACACAAGCATTGGGTAAGGAAGGTCAACAGTCAAAACATGAGTTTATCAAGTTTTTTTTATTTTTAACCGACATGTGCCGACAGGCTGTATATTATACCCTACCATCCACTAGGGCGGGGCGGGAGAATATAATAGTGTGCTGGGTGCAGCGGTACACTGATACCATGTTAATGTCCTCTTATGTAGAAATTCTGGTTAAAAAAAGTCTTTCTCATGCTTTAACAGTCTCTCCAGGATCCTGATGACTCACCAGCCCATCATTTCCTGACCAGCTCCAGCTCATTTGTGTCTACCCAGCCACCTTCAGTCTCTCCAGCTGCCTGGTGATTCACCAGCTCCCTTGTGTCTCTCCAGCCCCCTTCTGTATCTTCAGCCCTCCATTGACTCACCAGCTCCAGCTACCTTGTGTCTCTCCAGTCTACTTCTGTAAATTCAGTGCCCAATAACCTGTGTAGTTCATTGGTGACCCCGTGTAATGGGGCAGTGTGGTAAGCCTAGCTAAAGATGGCATTGCCCACAATGTGCAAGTTCCATAATGTATTGCATTCAACAGATCTGTGTATAAGCAGTTTGGCCAAACCTCCATTAGCTGTGTTCTTGGAGGTTTGAACGCAAAACCGGCCTCGATGCTTCCAGCCCCCGATGCCATTATAATTACCATCCAATGCCATATCCTATGTCACATCGACCATTCCGGGAGGTTAGGCAGCCCTGCATTATGAAGCTTGATAAATCTTGCCCTAAGGGGTAAATTTACTAAAATTCGAAAAATTAAAAGAGGTGATGTTGCCAATCGTAACCCATCAGAGTATGTCTATCATTTTGTAGGATGCAATACAGAAATGATAGACAGATACAGTAGGTTGCTAGGGACAACATCACTTTTTTTAATATTTGGAAGATTTACCAAACTTACCACGCAAACTAAATGCATGCTGCAATACTACAACCATCACGTGCAGCGAGGGTGTCGTCTCTCACAACCCCCAAATTCCAACGAGGCTGAAGTTGGCTTCTTAATCACTTCTTATTGGAGCTCCAGCTTCTTATTCAGAACAATCACTTTTACAAGGGTTAATGAGTCTTGGACCACAAATTTTACACCAGAAATCCACACAGGGGGGTCACTTACAAATTACCCACTTGCAATTTATTTTGACCAACAAGGATTTGGGCAGTAATAGGGCAGTAAAGTGGGCATGGGTTCCAGATTTCATCATTTTGAATAAGTAGCTGGTGTCCTGCAAGGGTTAAACAGCGTTGGTCAACAAATATTACACTGAAAACCCACACAAGGGGGTCACTTACATATGACCCACTTGCCATTTCTTTTGACCAACAAGGATTTGGGCAGTAAAAGGGCAGTAAAGTGGGCATGGGTCCCAGATTTCATCATTTTGAATAAGTAGCTGGTGTCCTGTATGGGTTAAACAGCGTTGGTCAAACAGTATGACACTTGAAGTCCGCACAGGGGGGTCACTTACATATGACCCACTTGTCATTTATTTTGACCAACAAGGATTTGCGCAGTAATAGGGCAGTAAAGTGGGCATGGGTCCCAGATTTCATCATTTTGAATAAGTAGCTGGTGTCCTGCAAGGGTTAAACAGCGTTGGTCAAAAAATTTTACACTTGGAATACACACAGGGGGGTCACTTACATATGACCCACTTGCAAATTCTTTTGACCAACAAGGATTTGGGCAGAAATAGGGCACTAAAATGGGCATGGGTCCCAGATGTCATCATTTTGAATAAGTAGCTGGTGTCCTGCAAGGGTTAATCAGCGTTGGTCAAAAAATATTACACTTGGAATCCACACAGGGGGGTCACTTACATATGACCCACTTGCCATTTCTTTTGACCAACAAGGATTTGGGCAGTAATAGGGCAGTAAAGTGGGCATGGGTCCCAGATGTCATCATTTTGAATAAGTAGCTGGTGTCCTGCAAGGGTTAAACAGTGTTGGTCAAACAGTATGACACTTGAAACCTGCACAGGGGGGTCAGGTACATATGACTCACTTGCAATTTCTTTTGACCAACAAGGATTTGGGTAGAAATTGGGCACGAAACTGGGCATAGGTCCCAGATGTCATTATTTTGAATAAGTAGCTGGTGTCCTGCAAGGGTTAAACAGTGTTGGTCAAAACATATTACACTTGAAACCCACACAGGGGGTTCACCTACATATGACCCACTTGCAATTTATTTTGACCAACAAGGATTTGGGCAGAAAATGGGCCCAAAAATGGGCATGGGTCCCAGATATCATTTTGAATAAGTATCTGGTGTCCAGCAAGGTTGAAACAGCGTTGGTCAAAATTTTTTACACTTGGAATCCACATAGGGGGGGTCACTTACATATGATCCACTTGCCATTTCTTTTGACCAACAAGGATTTGGGCAGTAAAGTGGGCATGGGTCCCAGATTTCATCATTTTGAATAAGTAGCTGGTGTTCTGCAAGGGTTAAACAGCGTTGGTCAAACAGTATGACACTTGAAACCTGCACAGGGGGGTCAGGTACATATGACTCACTTGCAATTTCTTTTGACCAACAAGGATTTGGGTAGAAATTGGGCACGAAACTGGGCATAGGTCCCAGATGTCATTATTAGCGGGATCTTCCTTTTTTTAATTATTGTACGTGTAGTTTATTTCTGAGGTACTAGAGATGTATCATTTCCCATTTTAGTGATCTCCTTAAATTGGAATCTTCCTTGTAATATACTCCATTAGCGGATGTATAGAAACATGAGGAGAAAAGAGACATACAGTATACAATAAGGCAATACTGTATAACACTTCAATCTTTCAAAAACGATGACACATTTTGCCCATACTGTGTTAAAAATAAAATTCAGCTTATCTGATGTGTGCTACAGGTACTTGTTTGGATCCCACCAATGCCTTATGGCAAATGGGTAAAAAGCAGCATTTGTGACTAGGAAGAGGGTTTACCCTTGATACCTTATATCCATACCTTTTCTGGGCTCTCTCATTGGAGCTTAAGTGTGTGTAGCTTTCCTGAAAGGACCTAGTGTTAATCAGGTGGTTTTGCACACTGAGCCTCAACAGCAGAAGCCCTCTGACTCCTTTAGTAGGCATAATAAAATCTGCATGCACTCGCTCACTTGCTATATTGGCACAGGTGTACCCTCCTGCAAGCAGCAGCAGTAGCAGCAGATTTAAAGGAGATTTCTTCTTCTCCCTTTCCCAAGGGCGGAACTACCATAGGTGCAAGGGGTGCAGCTGCTATGGGGCCCAGAGCTTAAGGGGGCCCATCTTTGCTGTCTGAGTATATGTTTTACATACATTTATCACCATCAGTTGCTAAATAGGGGGCCCTTACAAACTTTTGCTATGGGGCCCACGATTATCTAGGTACGCCTCTGCCCTTTCCTTTATGATTTTTCTTACACAAATGTGTTGCGCTAAACTAACCAACTAATTACACATATGTACGCTGTAGCACAACAAGGCACTTTTGATCTACCAAAGTCTTCAGGAGTTATGTTATTATATCCTTAACAAGAATAGTGGTTTAATGATTTACAGCCATTTACTGCACTGATGTTTATTATATCTCCTATATTCATTGCATAACATGTTTTTCTGAACTATACTGGTAACGGTATTGCAACATTATTTCAAATTTTTGATCTCTATGTTGCCATTTGCAGTATTTCAGTGTATTCTGATTGAAATATAATAAGTGAGGTAATATCACACTACAAGCAGATTAGATATTCCCTCACAAGGTGATATTCTCGCTAGTTTGCTATCAATAGTATGTAGCTCATCTACACTAAATTATACAGTAATATAAATGCCATACTACAGATATTAACAGTAACTTTGACTGTGATATAGATTTTAAAAATTTCTTTATTGTCCTGCCTAGGAGATTTTTTTCTTGACAGGTGAGATTTGTTTTCTATGTATGTATGTAAATGGTCTTGTCTTTATAGTTGGCTCCCAATATTTTAAATTAAAACCTAATAAAAGTTAATTTTTAAATATACAATAATACTTAACAAACTAAAGTTGTGCCCCTAAAAAAGAGAGAGTTCTTTTCTTTCCTTCCTTCGTACTTGTTTGGATTCTATATGGAGAAGAGGATAGGCCTTCGGGATCCATAGGTAATGTATGTGTGAATAAATATAGTATGTAATAAAGTTATACTGTTCGTGTGTGTGATTTATTTCACTATTGGTCATGTTGTGGAACAAGACTCAGTGGGTCCTTCAATGCCCCGTATACTAGGACTTGTGGTTCTCTAAATCCCTGTATGTGGTGCAGGCTTGCTGGGACTTGTAGTTCCACAACATTACACAATAGTTTAATCTAATATTAACCATTTATCAGCCTGATGCCCACTGCCCCAGGGGCACCGGGGACAGCCCCGGCTTCAGCGGTAACTCTGGAGGGCAGGATTCCCCTATATTGGGGGGGGGGTCCCCACTCTTCCAGGATCCCAGCCCGGGCTGACCAGCTACGGGGATGAATGCCGCACCGCATCCAGGTTACCTCAATAGGACAAGTCCCTAACACTACTCTGGGACAGGTCCAGGGCACAGGGCCCCCCAGGCCTGCCCAGCAGAACCACCCCATGGCATCACATTAGTGTGAAATTAAAGTGATAGTAAAAGGGATAGGGGAAATTATATGTGATAGGACTTACCTAGGTAAGAAGTAATAATAAATGTGAAGGGTGCTACATATATATTAAACAAACTAAAAGGGTGATTGAAAGTATACGATATGATGCCAAGGAGCAGCCCAGCAACAGCAGCCCAAAGAGCCCAGCGCCCCAAACACAGTCCCACAGACTAACACTCAGCATATATGTATAGTAGGACTTACCCTCATAGTGCCAAGCTGAGGTGTGCAGTCTTGAATGTTGGGACTTCAACCTATTTAAAATCAATCTGGGACAAGTGGGTGGGGTGCTAGTTAAGGAGGAAGGCGTCTCTAGTACCTTCCAGTGTGTATGAATACACAATATATAGTACATAGGGGGAGGGGCCCTAAACTGCACACCCTGGACATATGAGGTGCTACCTGCTGAGACTTGTAGTGCAGCAAGCAGGAGGAGGAGTTTGCAGGTGCAAACTAAATATATATGCTAAACCTTTTAATATCTTGCTATATTGCATTTGAGGTTATTAGCATAGTAATGGCCATTAGTATGGGCTTGTCCACCGCATCCAGGTTACCTCAATAGGACAAGTCCCTAACACTACTCTGGGACAGGTCCAGGGCACAGGGCCCCCCAGGCCTGCCCAGCAGAACCACCCCATGGCATCACATTAGTGTGAAATTAAAGTGATAGTAAAAGGGATAGGGGAAATTATATGTGATAGGACTTACCTAGGTAAGAAGTAATAATAAATGTGAAGGGTGCTACGTATATATTAAACAAACTAAAGGGGTGATTGAAAGTATACGATATGATGCCATGGAGCAGCCCAGCAACAGCAGCCCAAAGAGCCCAGCACCCCAAACACAGTCCCACAAACTAACACTCAGCATATATGTATAGTAGGACTTACCCTCATAGTGCCAAGCTGAGGTGTGCAGTCTTGAATGTTGGGACTTCAACCTATTTAAAATCAATCTGGGACAGGTGGGTGGGGTGCTAGTTAAGGAGGAAGGCGTCTCTAGTACCTTCCAGTGTGTATGAATACACAATATATAGTACATAGGGGGAGGGGCCCTAAACTGCACACCCTGGACATATGAGGTGCTACCTGCTGAGACTTGTAGTGCAGCAAGCAGGAGGAGGAGTTTGCAGGTGCACACTAAATATATATGCTAAACCTTTTAATTTGGCCGCAAATGGATGTTTTACATAAACAGATCCCCTTTTCACCATAGGTCACGGCCGTGACTTATGTCTCCCCCTGTGTGCAGATGGGTCAGTAGGTAAGTCCACTGATGAGGCAATGTCCCAGTAGGGTGCCACGAACACCCGAACACAGCACTCTTAGACCACACAGGGTCAGGACCCCGCTGTCACAGCCCATCCCCCCAGTGAGACGCAGAGGTATCCTGCCTGTCAATTGAACTGCATCACTCCCACCCATTCTCATTTGAGTAACCCTTGCATTCGCTATATATGCATTCCCTATATATCTTTCAATAAACATTTTAACCAACACCACAGTACTGTTTTGTTCATCCATACCTACATTAACAACTTCACCTTCTTTTTGAGTGCGCAGTCCACAACTCCCAAACAGTCAATTAAAGGGGCACCATCTTACAATTGTTTTCCATGTTTTCTCCATCCCCCAACAGGGGATCTTGTAAATAAGGCAGCCCCCCCACAGCAAATATTCATACAACTGGGAGCGCGAAACAAGGGTCTGTTCTACATACATATATATTTCATTATTTGTATATTAAGTTAGTTTATTATGCTGAGGCCCCTGTATTTGTATTTACCAGAGTGTGTGGTCACAGGCCACTGCACTCCAACCTGGGAAGTGTGGGTGCTGTTTGCACCTCATTCGTAGGAATGGCGAGTGTGTTGGTACTTCTGTATCTGGGTTAATGCATGGGTTCATTTTTAATGAACCTCTTTTACTGTGATCATAGCTTTGTCATGCACCCTAGATAAGCTCATTTATAAGAGAGCGAGCGTCGACTAGACGCGAGAGACAATAAACTACTAGGATGGGCTCCATTACCATTGTAATCCCATATGCAGTGGGGAACAGTAGGGAAAGTGGGAAGGTAACAAGGGGGGAGGGCAGGAGAAGAAATAGGTAAAGTGACCCCTCCCCAGGGCGTATCACCATACTTAAGGAAGGCCAGGTATAGGGGGAGGGTCATTAGGAGCAGAATACCTGAGAAGTGTTTGTCCGAGGAGCAGAATACCTGAGAAGCAAGAGGGCACACCGTAAGGATTGTGGAGACTCACCAGCAGCTTTAAAGTTAAAAAGAAGCAATGGACTGTCCTAAGAGATCCAGAGATCTAAGGGACCGGAGCAGCAGCAGAAGAAAGCAAGGAGGGCTCCAGCAGCAGGAGATCTGAGATCGGCACCAGGAGGGCAGCATTCGGCTGTGGAACGGGCCGGCCGAGAGGAAGAAAGAGGCAGAAGACAGGACTCCAGCAGCGGGCAGCAGCGCCGAAGAGAAGCAGCAGCAGCCGGGACATACACACAGAGTCGGGTAGGAGCATCCCCAGGGCCGTACTCACAGCCAGAGCGCAGCCCGTCCCCTCCTTACCCGACTCCCAGCAGCAGCGGGCACCAGCAAGAACATCCAGAAAGCAGCAGAAATATTATAAGTATCTATATTTATTGGCATTTGTATCCCTTCTTATTCTTTTACTTAATTCCATATTCGGCACCCTGCTACCATCTGATGTCACAAACTCCCAATGTCTCTGTAATCTTATGAATTCAATCTTTAATGCAGATAGAATTTTACCACATGTTTTCTATTATGCTGGGTAACTTTCCCCCTGTTATTCACAGCACCTAATAGAGTTTTACACCTATTACCTAACAGTACAGTTGGGATTCAGTGCTGAAGTTTTTTCTAGCAGTTTAAGGCCAAAAAAACGAGTACTTAGGGATTTATTATTATTATACTCGCTGCAGCCTTTAGCAAAACAGCAAAGAATTAGGCCCAATGTTCAGGCAAGTTGCAAAAAATGTCCAATCCCCCCCTCCCCCTAATTAAATTACTGAGGGCTTGTTTACATGGCATAGCATGTAGAGATCATGATAGAGGTATCCTTTCAATACAATCCATTCATCTACTCCTCCCACTAAGCAGAGCATACAATGGAGTCAGCAGGCTGCCTAGCAATGATAAACAAATGTATAATTTGTGCAATAACACATTAATATGGTTATTATTATTATAGTTTTATTTATAAGGCGCCACAAGTGTTTCGCAGCGCCGTACAAACATGAAATGTATGATTACAGATGAGCGCCGAGTTGTGTCATTTCATATGTACTAGGGGAATGACATAGTTTTCAGAACATAATATAATATTGCTTAAGAGTGTTATTAGGATACGGCAAAGCATATGCGTAGATAGGCAGAATCCAAATATGGGAACGCATTTTTTGTTTTTAATGTTAAAAAATTATGTTGTTTAATGTTAAATATAATGCAAAATAAGGCAGGAAAATTAATTATGCAGTGCAATTTTCAGCGTGCAAGGCATCATAGGGGTATAATAGACAGTATTATAAATATGTTGCTGAATGGGGGAATGATATATGGTAACAGGTTAGATTAAGCTGCAGTCAGTAATATAATATGGTGTCACATACAAATGAGTAAGTTCATTGTTACGTGCATGTATGTACAATAATAATAATAGTACAGGATATCAATAAGTGAATTCATTACATTTGTGCATGATAAGCATTTTACTTCATATTAGACTGTTGTTATATCTTTGGCAGATCCAAACTTACTGTTGCTTCCTGAAAAGCGCGGGGTTAATCTGCTGCTTTATAAAAAATCCTTTGCTGTTAGAATTTTGTTAAGTCAATTCATGCAATTATATAAGAAGTAATGTATATAATTAGGGCACAGGGGTGGAACCATAGTTCTCACAGCAACTAAGTTTGTAAGTTAATTTTTTTTTTTTTTTTTTTTTTTAAAGGGGTACATGCTTGGCCTTAGCAGGGAAGACCTATGCGCAGTGCACCTGCCAGCAATGTGGTGGCTATATCTTATAACCTTTATGCTAATACAAGGGATAACAGCCCCTTCTTTTGAAGCTTAGTACAAGTTCTCTTTCACGGTCATTTAGAACAAAGGTAATGCACCATTTACTGAACAAGCTTAGTCCAACAATGTCCAATGCCAACGGTGCTTAATGGGACATTACAAATTTCCAGGGGGGTAGCTATTCAGTCACTTGTATACGGATAGAGGCAAGGTCGGAAATGGAAAAAGGAGAATGCAGGGAAGGTGGCATTATAGGATTATTGCTCAGGTTTGGGAGACTGCATGGTGCAACGTATTTACACACAGTACAAACTAACATGTTTTATGTCACCTCGCAGTGCAACACTTCATCTTCCACCTGCAGATGCCTAAGGATCGGAGGGGGCGGGCAGGCTGATGACCTGGACAGACGCTGATGGTTCTTGTGGTTTTGGGGCATACCTCGAGGGAGAATGGGGCACATCGCAGTGGCCGCAGAGCTGGGACGAAGCAGGACTGACCAGAAACATGCTGCTGCTAGAGCTGTTCCCGATCTTAGTAGCGGTGGAGTTGTGGGGCGGAAGTACTGCGGGCCAGCCAAAATGGCGCCAGGAAGCGGAGGCACCCCCAGCTAAGGGGGTGAAGAGCTCCAAGGCCTGGCGTCGGGGGGCAACGTGAAGGGTGACCCCGGGCGGTTACAGGTTAAGTTGCGAGAAGGGGTCCCTGGCCCCCCGGGCGGCTTGATTCAGTTATGTACAGGGCTGGTGGACCGCAGTGCTTAGCTTCGCTCCCTTCCTCCCACCCCTTCCCTTCGAAAGGGAAGGGGTGGGAGGGAGGATGTTTAAAGGGGTGGGGTTTCTTAGTCTCTTTAGCGCTCAAAGGTTTGATAGGAGTGAGAGGCGACTAGCCGGGAGAGACCGTAAACTATTAGTCTGGGCTCCCAAAGCCAGGAGGTGTGCCCTATCATATTGCTGGGTTAGGTAAGAGGCAAGTAGATAGTAAGGAAGAGATAGGAGGAGGAAAGATAACCGGGAACATAACCATTAGATAGAACAAGCGGAGTACAAATGGCGGAGTAGAGCCAGGAGGTTGGCGTAGGGTCACGGGAATGTGGCGGGCTGCGGTTCTAGGAACCTAGCATTGGCGGAAATTGGCCAGCCAAAATGGCGCCAGGAAGCGGAGGCACCCCCCAGCTAAGGGGGTGAAGAGCTCCAAGGCCTGGCGTCGGGGGGCAACGTGAAGGGTGACCCCGGGCGGTTACAGGTTTTAAGTTGCGAGAAGGGGTCCCTGGCCCCCGGGCGGCTTGATTCAGTTACGATACAGGGCTGGTGGACCGCAGTGCTTAGCTTCGCCACAGAAGCAAGTAACAGTATATATTTGTAAGCAAATTAATAAATGTGACCACTAATTCGCCAAAAGTACATGACTCCGTTTGTTTATTTCAGGTACCAAGGGGAGGGGGAGAAGGGGGGATTTCATTTGTTAGGGGTAAAATGGTGGGAGCATCAGACGATCAGAGGTTTAAAGAGAGCGAGCGTCGACTAGACGCGAGAGACAATAAACTACTAGGATGGGCTCCATTACCATTGTAATCCCATATGCAGTGGGGAACAGTAGGGAAAGTGGGAAGGTAACAAGGGGGGAGGGCAGGAGAAGAAATAGGTAAAGTGACCCCTCCCCAGGGCGTATCACCATACTTAAGGAAGGCCAGGTATAGGGGGAGGGTCATTAGGAGCAGAATACCTGAGAAGTGTTTGTCCCACCCGCCCACCCCAAGAGGAAGGAAGAACGAACAACAAGCAGAATTATGATGCAATGGAACATAGATTAACAGAGGCGGAAGTACTGCGGGCCAGCCAAAATGGCGCCAGGAAGCGGAGGCACCCCCCAGCTAAGGGGGTGAAGAGCTCCAAGGCCTGGCGTCGGGGGGCAACGTGAAGGGTGACCCCGGGCGGTTACAGGTTTTAAGTTGCGAGAAGGGGTCCCTGGCCCCCCGGGCGGCTTGATTCAGTTACGATACAGGGCTGGTGGACCGCAGTGCTTAGCTTCACCACAGAAGCAAGTAACAGTATATATTTGTAAGCAAATTAATAAATGTGACCACTAATTCGCCAAAAGTACATGACTCTGTTTGTTTATTTCAGGTACCAAGGGGAGGGGGAGAAGGGGGGATTTCATTTGTTAGGGGTAAAATGGTGGGAGCATCAGACGATCAGAGGTTTACTGAAACCTGTGACAGCTGCCACTTTAATACTAATTCAGGTGTTGTGTTGGGGATTGTCTCACCTTTAAGAGCCATAAGGTAGTTGGCAGGTGAGCTCTAAACCAGAAAAAAAAAACCACATGTTCATTTTAGCTATAATGTGTAAGCAGTTGCAAGGCTCTTAAGAGACTAATTGTTAGTGTAGGACTTGTAGTGAAATGGGGTCCCTTGGCGATGGGCTGCAAGCTTAAAAATGCATTTATCAATTCATGAACTAAAACTCCATTATTTATTTGAATATTTGTATATTAAGGTGAGTGCTGAGACCCCTGTATTTGTATTTACTAGAGTGTGTGGTCACAGGTCGCTGCACCCCAACCTGGGAAGTGTGGGTGCTGTTTGCACCCCATTTGTAGGGGAAGCGGTCATCTATTAGAATGAACTTAGGTCTACAGTCATTAGGTCTACCCCACTAGGTCGACTGGCAGGAAGGTCGACCTGACTTAAGATCGACATGGACCAAGGTCGACATGACTTAAGGTCGAATTTGCATAAAGGTCGACATGAGGAAGGTCGACTGGTCATAAGGTCGACATGGGGTTTTTCACTGTTTTTTGAGCCGACATGTGCCGACAGGCGGTATTTCATGCCCTACCATCCACTAGGGCGTGGAGGAGGTTATTAAAGCTGTGACGAGCTAAGCGAGCCACCGTGCCCGAAGCATTGCGAGTGAAGTGAGCTATGCGAGGGTCCGATTCTCATTGCCAACTGTGTCCATGTCGACTGTGTCGACATTCGGATAAAAAAACAGTGAAAAACCCATGTCGACCTTATGACCAGTCGACCTTCCTCATGTCGACCTTTATGCAAATTCGACCTTAAGTCATGTCGACCTTGGCCCATGTCGACCTTCTTACCAGTCGACCTAGTGGGGTCCACCTAATGACTGTAGACCTAAGTTCATTCTGATAGATGTACCGATTCCATTTGTAGGAATGGCGAGTGTAGTGGTGCATCTGCATTCTTCAGCTTCCAGTCGGCCTGTTCCATCACCTGTGCTTATTTGTCAGAAGTAAAATAGAATTCTTCTAATGCTCTATTTTGTGATTGTTAAAGGAAATTTCCACCATACCTCAATATGATAACTTACTGTAAGTAGGCAGCACTATGGAATCCCGTATAAAGGGTAACATATGATAATATATACAGGGCCTGATTCAGCATTTATTTCATATAATAAGCTGTTCACAGAAGCTTATTATATGCGATCCATAAAAGAGCAAATGCAAAAGAAGGTGCATACCACCTCCTGCCTGCATTTGCCATCGCTTAAAACTACGATCTGCCCCCCAACCAAGAATGGAGTATATTGCTGGGCTTCTCAGCAATACTATAAAACAGGTTCCATGCAGTCTGGACCCCATGGTTTGCACATCACAGGGTACGTTTGCCTAGCATCTGCCGTTTAATGCAGTTCTTCTTTCTCACCTAGCTCTTGCTCACTCTTTCCTATTTCCTCCCATTCCATTCTTCCTACCATCCCTCCCAGGGCTATTTTTCAGCAGGCTCCAGCAGGAACTGAGGCCCTTATTCTAGTTCACTCTTTCTGACAAAATATTTCTTAGATGGACAAAACCATGTGCACTGCAGGTGAGGCAGGTGTAGAACCCCACCCAAATCTAATTCTCTCTGCACAAGTAACACCTGCCTCACCTGCAGTGCACATGGTTTTGTCCATCTAGTAAATATTTTGTCAGAAAGAGTGAACTAGAATAAGGGCCTCAGTTCCTGCTGGAGCCTGCTGATAAATAGCCCTGATCCCTCCCAACTCTTCCATTAATAACCCCCCCCCTTGTTCCCCTTCTTCTCCTTTATCTTACCCATTCACTCCCTATGCCTCATTCTTTGCAGTACTAAATATTGGGCATGTCAGACCGGATTGCGTGACAAATTTGTTCTCAAAATGGATAAAACCATGCTGCACTGCAGGTGGGGCAGATGTAGCATATGCAGCGAGAGTTAGATTTGGGTGGGGTGTGTTGAACTGAAATCTAATTTGCGGTGTAAAAATAAAGCAGCCAGTATTTACTCTGCAAAATAACACCCTTAAAGCTTACTCTGCACATGTTACATTTGCCTCACCTGGAGTGCACATGGCTTTGCCCATTTTGAGAACAAACTTTCCCTGCAATCGGGTCTGAATTAGCTCTCAGCCAATCACAGAACGGCCGGTCATTTGACAGGTATTTTAAAAATCTAATAGCCGCCACTGTGCGTCCCGTCCCGCAGCGGCAGCGCTGCTATTTGTTATCACAGCATGCCGGCCAGGTCAGTGTGTCTGCCTGCCGTGCTCCCCCGCCCCCCGGTGTCTGCATGCATATGCCTGACAGGTGGGCAGGCATATGCATAGCATACAGGGAGGTCGGATGATCTTATGTGCTGACCGTCCGACCTCCCTGATCCGGTCCGATGCGCACGGGACCGCGCATCGGATCGGATCATATATCACACACCTGCGATTTTGGGGCGATTTCATCCGGTTATCGGCCCAAAGTGCCGAAATCGGATGAAATCGTCCCAAAATTGTATAGTGTATGGGGGCCTTAACCAATGCGGGTTGCCACTGAAACTTTTTCCGCACTCCGAACATGTAAATAATTTCTCATTTGTGTGGATTTTCTGGTGTCTCCCGAGGCTGGTTTCATCTGTGTAACATTTTCCACACTCGGGGCACACACAGGGTCTTTCTTTGACATAAGTTTTATGATGCTGTAAAAGTGCGGAGCTTTGGGTAAAGCGTTTGCAGCACTCTGTACAAACATATGGCCTTTCTCCTGTATGAACCCTCTGATGAGTAACCAGGTTGGAGTTGCTGCTAAAGCTTTTTCCACACATACTGCACATATATGGCTTCTCTTTTGTATGGACTCTAAAATGCGCTCGAAGCTGTGTGCTGCAGGAAAAACTCTTCCAGCACACAGTGCAATGCCATGATTTTTCTCCTGTGGGAACTTTCCTGTGCTTTACCAGGTTTGAACTGCTGCTAAAATGTTTGCCACATTCTCTGCAGCAGTAGGGCCTTTCACTTGTGTGGATCCTCGTGTGAGTGATAAAATGTGTGTTCTGTGTAAAGGTTTTCCCACATTCTGAGCAAGCGTGAACTCTCAGGTGCCTAAAAAGACTGGAGCTTTGTGTAAAGCATTTTCCGCATTCACTACATATGTAAGGCCTTTCTCCAGTGTGAGTTCTCAGATGCACAATGTAGTTTGGCTTTCTGTTAAATTGTTTCGCACAATGCTCACAAGAAAACTTAGCCTGATCCTTAGTGCATGTATTTGTTGTATCAGAGTTTTCATTCACAGCCTTTCCTATGCGAGAGAGCTTCCTGTGCGGTAACTCCTTTGGAGAATAATTTTCTGTCTTTCTGTAGTGTCTCTTTGGCTTGGAATTTACTGTATTGCCTTCTTTGTCATTCTTAGTTTTACTACTTGAATTTTTCATGGTTAAATTGGGAAGCTGGATGTTTACGTACCGATCACTGGGTCATCTGTTTAAAAGTTAATGACACATTAGCTTAGGAGAAACTGTACACATTATTTCTATCTTGTTTGATATCCAAATTGTCTTACTAGTTTTATATTCTATGAAAGCTCACTGAAGAAAGAACACTTGCAATGCAGTAGTTGTAAACATTAAATATACCAAAAATCTGAAAAAAACAGTACAGTAACTGTGAGTAATGTGGAAGAATAACCAACACATGTGCATCAGTGCCCCTCAGTAGAAATCTACCATCCCCATAGCATACCTCCCAACACTCACGATTTCAGTGGGACAGTCCCGATTACCGGGTCCTGTCCCGCTGTCCCACCCGCGGCCGGAGGTGTCCCGCTGCGGGGGGGTGCCAGTTGGGAGCCCCCCCAATTTGACAGAATTGCACAGCGTCTATTCCCGGACGAAAATGGGGACGCGGCTCATTTGCATAAGCCGCGCCCCTCATTTACACAAGCCACACCCCTCATTTACACAAGCCGCGCCCCTCATTTACACAAGTCGCGCCCCTCATTTACACAAGCCGCGCCCCCTTTTTGGACGCTCGCGCAGCCTATTTCTGCAGCTACAAAGTTGGGAGGTATGCCATAGGGGTATGGTTTGTAAGGTTGACAATCAAAAGGTCGACCACTATTAGTAGACAATCAACAGGTCGACACATCAAAAAGGTTGACACCATTAAGTTGACATGACCAAGAGGTCGACAAGCAAATTGTCAACATGAAGGTTTTTTGGTGTCTATGTCGACATGGACACTGTTGTAGTGTACCCCATCCCATCGTATGGCTCGTATTCTCCCTCCATGCCCACTGGGATGGTCAAGTATGAACAAGTCTGTTTAAAAAAAACAAAACATGATAAACTCATGAATCACACGGGACAGACTCAGGGGTAGGTGCTTTCTCCCCCCTGGGCAACCAGTTATGTAGGGTACACACAGGGCCGGTGCTGGGGTGTCCGGCGCCCTCCTGCAAACCATACATTTTGCGCCCTTTCACATTGCCATTGCAACAAGCTGCAGCCCGATTGTGGGAGTGTATGCTACATGCGATCCTATGGAGGATCTGGGGTGGATGTACATGTATGCATACACCATCTCAGTGCTGTGTCCGCAAAATATTGCAGGCACTAAAGGTGCCCATACACACTGCGAGAATCGCATACTTATGGGCCAGATCACATCGCACGGCATGTATGCAATGTGTGTGCAATGTGATCTGAAAGCAGTACAAAAAGTATGTGCAGCACATACTTTTTGTACTGTGCGATGTGATGCCCGCAGGAGTGCACATCGCCATGCACGCAGCTATTGCAGTGTGTAAGGCCACCCCTCTCGTGACTGAGGGGGAAAGGAGGGGAGAGATGGGAGAAGAGGGGAGGAGATAGAGGGGGCAGAGTGTTGAGGACTGGCAGTGGAATTGGCACAGCACACTGAAGGGGAGGCGGCGCTGCTGCCTGTTCGTCATTTGATTGACAGCTCACAGGCGCAGGGAGCAATGGGTAGGGGGCGGATCCGGACATGACATGTTATCCAGAAATTCACAGACAGCGCTACATGCCTCAGCGGCAAGTGTCCATGAGGAAGAGGGGTCAGGTCGCAGGAGGAGGACAGTGTGTGCGCGGTGCAGGGAGCTGCTCAGCTTCTCCAAACTGCCGCCCGCTGTCAGACAGGCGCTGCAGGCGGCGTGCAGGAGGCAGTGACAGCGAGGGCTGAGGCAGCTTTAGCAGAGCAGGGAGGGAGACAGCGCCTTTTCAGCATGGCGCCTCCCTGCTTTGCAGGAGCTGCTGAGTGGGTAGCGCCGGCCCTGGGTACACACCAGGACGACCCGCTCACGATGCACATCGTGAGCGGGTCGTCAGTGTCTCGTCCGACCCGCTCATGGTGACGCGGGGGGGCACGACCCGCTCACGATGTGCACCGTGAGCGGGTCCGATCCGATGGCGACCCGCACCCGGCTGTATGGTCGTCATTGAGATCCTACCTGCAGCAGGTAGAATCTCAATAACGACCGACCGACCCACGGGACCGCGCATCGGATCGGTATCGGTCCACACCAGGTCAGAAAAGGGCCCAATCAGCACACAATCTACATCCAATTGATCGGAATTGGATCTAGATTGTGGGGATCGGGCCCTAGTCGTCCTGGTGTGTACCCAGCATAAGAGCACTTCCAATGCCACTCTTCTGCCTTTATGCCAGCCTTAATATGCTAGTAGCAGTCCCCAAAACCCATGCAAGTACCAATGTTTTTTTAATTCTGCATGTCACACTCACAGTGCTACTTAGCCAGTAGGCAGACCCAGTCAAGTCCACTGCCCCATACATTCTGTGATACCCCTTTCACACCAGAAAATGCAGGGACCCACCCGAGAATATGGCCCAGGGATCATGCCTGGCCATTCCTGGGTTGGCCCCTTTCACACCAGAAAAGTCCCTGCATTTTCTGGTGTGTGAAGGGAACAGGAATGAGGCAGGGAGGAGGCGTGCTCGTGGCAGGGAGTACTCACCCCTGTCGCTGGACCTCGGTACAGGCCGGGGATCCACACAGGCGGCAGGCGCAGATGACAGGTCAGACGGTGGGTGCAGATGATGTAGCTCTCCGGGGGCAGTGAGAGCACAGGAGAGCTGCGTCATCTTCATCCACCTCCTTTCCTGTCATTTGCGCCCGCCGCCTGTGTGGATCCCCGACCTGACAGCACACCGAGGACCGGCAACTCGGGTAAGTACCCCCTATCCCTTTCACACTGGCCAGGACCCCGGGTTGAACCCAGGAACAACCCTGCTCCATAGCAGGGTTGGAATCCCGGCAATTTTTGCAAGGATTTTGGCCCGGGAACCTTACACACCAGCGCTAGTTGCTGTCCCAACCCGGGAAATTAGGTTGTGTGAAAGGGGTAGGAGAGTAAAGCTAGTTACACTCCTTAAGATTGGGTGATTGTCATTTGCTCCCATACATTACCAAATAGTTTTTCCCACCAGATTGGGCTGATAAGGGTGGAGTGATATAAATAGCTGTGGCAGGGATTGCATTATTGGCGGGGATTGCATTAACTATCAATCGTCAAAATTGTTGGTGACATTGGTGCTTAACACTGACACGCTGGCAGCTGTTACTGACAATGAGACAGTATCAGGAGTCTAAGCTGGTCCTGTCTCCTCTCAGGCTTGGCTCACTGGTACCACTGCTGCTGACACCAGGTAGCAGTGGCTGACAAAGTGACAGACACTTTGGTCAGGTCATACTAGTTGGCATCTCAAGGCTCTCTATTAGTGAATAAGCAGTAAGTGACAGTGTCAATCACTCATTGCTTGTTTGGCACAACGGGGCAGATGTATTAAGCCTTAACAAGAGATAAATGCAATCGTGATAAGGAGAGATAAACGTCCAGCCAATCAGCTCCTTACTGACTTTTTTCAAACACAGGCTGTAACATGGCAGTTAGCAGGTGATTGGCTGGGGGTTTATCTCTTGTTAAAGCTTAATACATCTGTCCCAATGTACCTCTGAATCTGACCCAATGTTTTGTAATGTAATACGCCAGAGGGATAAACACTAACCTGGCAAGACTGCTCTATTGCACATGTACACACAAAGAACACTGATGGTTCACAAGCTATGGTCACATACACTCAAACGTCATTGTCGATGGCAGAAACACTTCCAACTATTCACTCGCCCTATAACTGGATATCATTACTGTAGGTATTCCAAGTCGGTATATGGTCACTAGGTCGACAAGAGGAAGGTCGACATGGGGTTCATCAACAGCATCATTAGGTTGACAAACACAAGGTCGACAGTCAAAAGGTCAATATGCTGTTTTCAATTTTTTTGAGCCAACATGTGCCGACAAGCGGTATTTCATGCCCTACCATCCACTAGGGTGTGGCGGGAGAATAGAATAGTGTGCCGAGCACAGCGAGGCACCATGCCCGAATGCGATTTAGCACACCCCCACTAACCACATCACCCCAAAGCATGGCGAGCACAGCGTGCCCCATGAGGGGATGCAGAACGCCTCCTCCCGACCTTTTCATACCTCCACTATCCACGTCGGTGTGAAGTTGATCTTATAAAGTGTGGTGAGTGCACGCAGATTGCTTTACATGTATTCCGCGTGCGCTCGCCACACTTTATAAAATCAACTCCGCGCTGACATGGATAGTGGGGGTATGAAAAGTCAGGAGGACACGTTCCGCGTGCGCTCGCCTCGCTTCGGGGTGACGTGCATAGTGGAGGTGTGCTAAATCGCATTGCATGTGATCACACGCAATGCGATCTCTACGCCGGCGTATGTAGGCAAATTGGGCATCCTGATAATACACAAGTACCCTCCTTTCAGTAGATTGTTTCAGCAAATGCAGATTGGAGATCTACAAAAAAAGTGTGTATGCACAGACTGGATGTAGAATCAGTGACTCGTTCTCCAATAGTATTATATGGGGAAAGCAGCTCATAGGCTAGCAATAACTTTCGAATTGGAGCCACTTTGCCTGGGCTTTAGTACATTTGAAAATGCGGTAAAATCCCTGAAAGCATTTCTGGTTTAATACATCCCGCCCACAATCTGTTGCAGCAACAGCAAGCATTGTTACATTTTCTGTGGCCATGACACATGCAAAGCTGGTGTCAGCCAAATGCATTCAGACATACAGTACAGCAGAGCATTCAGTGGTGCAAGTAAGGTGGTACGGTGTGGTACGGCGTACCTTCAAGAAATATGTTGAAGGTACGCCGTACCACCTCGTGCCCCCCTGCTGTCATTAAGATTTTTAAAAAAAAAATCAGATTGCTAGCGCCATATGTGATGCACTGACTAGGGGATTGTGGGTGGTGTGGTGCGGTCCGCACTTGAAGGGTGACACCTGGGATCCCCTGCAGCTCCTATGCTACCGCTGCCGTGTCACCTGTTAGCCCAGTGGTCTCCAACCCGTCGCGGCAGCGATCCGGGTGGCATGACCACTGCAGCCTGCAGGCACCCGTTCCCGGTCCGGCCGCCCCTCCCTCCTTCCATCCCCGTCCGCCGCAGCTTCCAGTTCTGAGGGGAGGAGAGTGCATCACGCAGCGCACCTCTCCTTCCCCTCACTGAGTATCCCTGTGACTGACTGGGCCGCCAGCCAATCAGAGCTCGCAGGCCGGCAGCCAATCAGGAGCCGGCCCGCGAGCTTTGATCTGCTTACGGCTCAGGCACAGGGAGGAGACGGAGCGGACAGCGGAGGAGCCTGCCAGTCCAGCCCAGCCAGTCCCGGACTCTCCCTTCCCAGCAGGAACAACAACAACAACAGTAAGTTCTGCTGCTGGCACAGTGGACACAGGCCTAGCACACTGGGGACATGCCTGGCACAGTGGGGTCAATGGTGGCACAGTCGGGGCATGCCTGGCACAGTGGGGGCATGCCTGGCACAATGGGGGCATCCCTGGCACCGTGGAGACATACAGTGGGGACATATCTGGCACAGTGGGGGCATACTTGGCCCAGTGGGGGCATACTTGGTCGCAGTGGGGGCATACCTGCTTCTTGCACAGTGGGGGCAAACGTGGCAATATGGGGGCATACCTGGCACCATGGGGGCATCCCTGGCACCGTGGAGACATACAGTGGGGACATATCTGGCACAGTGGGGGCATACTTGGCCCAGTGGGGGCATACTTGGTCGCAGTGGGGGCATACCTGTTTCTTGCACAGTGGGGGCAAACGTGGCAATATGGGGGCATACCTGGCACCATGGGGGCATACCTGGTACCATGGGGGCATACTTGGCACCATGGAGGCATAACTGTTTCTGGCAGTGGGGACATTTTTGGCACAGTGGGGGCATATCTGCACCATGGGAGCATATGTGCATCTGGCACTATTTGGGCATATGTATACCTGCCACTGCACTATTGGGGGCATACACCTTCGGCGTGCAATATTCCAGCCACTCCCCTAGTGTCATATGACCACGCCCCGAACACGCCCATTTTTCTGCGAGCGGCACAGTACCACTAAGTCATTTTTTCTACTTGCACCACTGAGAGCATTCCAAAATAACACAGCTGAGATACACGTTCTGAACCTGGGGCCCACTACCATCGGTGCCATCTCTTGGTCCTCTGCAGAATTTTAGCAATATCATGGAGACATGTTTGTGTTGCAGATGTTCTGCCCCTACCACACCATTCCCACATGCAAAAGGCAGGCAAAGAGCCCAGACCTTAGACTTGACTCCTAGTAATAATAAAAACACTATTATTTAATTTCTTATATAGCACAGCATATTATGCTGGGCTTTACAATAGGAGACAGTGATAAAACAAACTGGGTAGTAACAAACCAACATAGAGGTAGGAGGGCCCTGCTCGCAAGCTAACTATCTATAGAATGCAGATGCAATACACAATGCACTGATGGTAGTGGTCCCCACCCTTATGCTGAACCAGCATCAGCTAAACTGCTATACTGTGCCAAGAGCGATAACTTCCATAATGAAACCTATTTTTATGATATAGGCCGGGGAGATATACTTCTGATAGTTTTACATTGACCACTATTAGTTCTATATCGAGTCAAACAAGGGTTGAACAATGTGTCACATTACATTTATGGCAATGTGGTATCTATGAGTTACAGCGGAGGATAACATACCACTGCACGGTGGAGGCTGCCGACAGAGGTTTTACTACAAGTCCCAGCAATCCCTGCGACCAAAAGACGTGCAGAGGATGCTGGGACCATTTTCATGACAGCGGCTCCGCTATTTCTCCGAGCACAGCACCCGGCGGCGCACTCTAATATTAACACAGTCGCTAACCACACCTGACCGCAGCTGCGGCAGGCAGCACAGACAGTCCCCGACTCCCCGACCCTGGTCCCTACCTGTCTGGGCGGAAATCCGTCTGGTGAGCGCCAGTGATTTGGGAATTCATCAGCCAACAGGAATTATAGGAGCACAGCATTGTGGCCTTTGTAGTGATTCTCTTTCAATGCTTATGTAATCCCCTGGTAAGTAGGAATTTCTTTTCCAATAGCCGTAGGTTGGACTTCTCACTAAGGTAAGTATGACTCTTCTCGTCTTCTCAGAAAAGCTCACGTAGAGAATTTTAAACGGTTTATTTCATCCTAGTATTGCATACAATATATATAAACAATATTTCAAAACAGTACATGCATTGCTTTTCTTATACCGGAACATGCAATGTTTCACCTGGCCTCTCCTCTGATCTGGACTGCCTCGACTAAACAGATATACAACCGTACCGTATTTACTGTAAACAAAACATCTCAATATGACACCGTTAGTGGCAATAAACACTTAATAATATTAACTTATTCTTTATCTATATTCTACACAGTAAGCGCTTTTTCTCCCCTTACAGAGCTCTACCTAGTGGCCACAGTCCAGGAAAAAGTTCAGTCTATAACACGGATCAACAGAACAGGAGAAGGTAGGTACAGTATGATTAATTTCCACAGACGTTGAAACAAAGTTATCACATAAATCAGTAGGCGTGGTGCATCCTGCTAGGTTGAAGCAACACTGTATCTCTGTAGGTCCTTTTCCATTACAATGAAGCTTGCTTGTTAGTGAGATGTATCCTTTCCTGTCACACTACCGCTGCTGCAGATTATTAAGTGACTTCCCTGGACTAACTGCCTGCTTTACAAATCTCCCGTATGCTGCTGGGTTCCTAGGCAACCAGGATTGCTACAGGATAACTAGAGCACTTGATTGCAGTCAAGAAATATCTTTCCTCTGTTGGCCTTCCCCTGGCTCACAAAGCCGGGTTTCGCCTATTCCCTGCACTGTAGTGTAGATATGAGACTCTCTGGTTAAGATCTTTTCCTTTGGGGCGTCCCCTGACTGAAATTCGTCGGGTTTAGCCCGGATTATTCTGCAGATTTTCTATGCCTGAGCCTGCTGCTGTACTGTGTGTCCACTCACTAAAACGCCTCAGACTATCTGTTGATGTCACACATCCATCCTCTCACGGACTCTGGCAGGGTAACGGTTACTCTTTGCTGTACAGTGAGCTGGGAGATGTGCTGGTATGCCTGCCTAGAGCTGCACTGAGGGTGTCAGCTTCACTATATGTTATAGTGGGGTGGACAGGCTGCCACAGTAACTAATGTGGATGCTGGGGATCTGATATATCTTTCCTAGTTCAGTTCTTTCTCCCTCTCTCTCTCTTCTCGGGGCTGCTAGGGAGACGTGCAGGGGAGCTGTCTGTACTGAAGTATATTGCTCCCTAAATGGTGCTGGGCGGTGCAGAGCTGTATTGAAGTTGAACTGTCACCGCCTATTGTGACTCTTAGCTTTAATGTGTATCCACTAGGGGGTGGGGGTTGTGCTTTGGTCGTTAAACCCTCCTGAGTGAATTACCATACAGCAGTCTCTGACAACTTTCTATAGCTCTTATTGCTGCTTTACCGCCTCCTATATTATTTCCAGTTAGACTTTAATAACAACTAGTGAACTAGAAAACCTGTAGCTTAATAATGGATAATATAAGGTCCGACTTGAAAGTATTTCAGAATAATGCTGCTTAATTATCTGACTGCAGTCTGTAAGCATACATTAACATGAATAAATGACGGGCAGCCACTCTTCTGAGAATATCCAGTCTATTGGCTTTGACAGGGATCCACCTTGGCTGTGTGTATGACATAGACTGTCAGCTGTACTTGGCTTTGCTTATAATGGTAATTGGTGGGAGGTATAATTTGGTATAGTGTAGTCCGCCTTTTAGGGGATGACACCCCACTCACCACTTCCCCTTTCCTCCTATGGGGTATGTCAGCTGGTTGGGGATCTCCCTATCTCGAGCCGGGGATTTGCTGAATAGCCACAATCCCACCCCTGTACCTCGGTCGGCTACTGCGTCACCCGGGCCATCCCCCTCAATGGCGCCGCCTTCTGCCGATCACACCTCCGTCACTCCCTATGACGCGTGCCCTCCGGAATCGTCACTGCGCCTCAGCTGGACTCTCCGGCTCACATGGAGGGTATGTCTGTCAGTCACCGCCCGCTCCCGACTGCCACGGGAGTCGTCCTGCGCTGCTCTGGGTAAGCGCTTCAGCCCCCTCTCCGTTTCTTACAATGCTGCGTCCCCTGCCCTCAGCAATCTCCTCAGGCTTCTCTCCCTTATTTATAACTATAGGGCACGCGATCCTCTGCCTTCCCGCTCTCAGCGCGTGCATAAAAACTTTATTAAAACAGTGTCTGGCGATAGTTTTTCTTCTCCCCTCAGTGCAGGGCATTTGATTAGTCTCTGCATCCGGGCAGCTCCGTCCAATCTTTCCTGGGGGGAAACTGCAGTGGGCCATGACTATAAACATATTTACAGTATGTTTCATAAAAGTTTATCTTGCCTTCTGTGAAGGCATCTATGGATATATATATATACAGGTGTCCATTAAACATGCAACGTCCCCTATGGGGTTAATATATCTATCACAGTGTAAGCAGTGGGTTCATGTTAACAACATATAATATCATAACTATAGGCTATTACATTTCTTCCCGGCTGGAATATTGCATGTCCTCATGCAACAAGTTATGCTGACTGATAACTCCAATGGACATAAAATATAGTCTTCTCACTTCCCAATAAAGTGCTTTCCATACGTTCTTTTCTTCAGGACCTCGACCGCTCCGGGACCACCCAGCCTCAGGGGGTCACACCTTTTGGTGGACCAGCGCAATGCCCCGCACCGGTCACCGGCTGTCCACGGGAAGTCCACTTATTTTTTTTTCGGAAAGTACATAATTGTGTCTATCTAAACACGATAACGTAGGGGCAATACTCCTCGAGTGCTTCGTAATGGTCTTTCCATGGGACAGGTGGAAGCCTCCATTTCGTCTCGTTCTGGCGGGGCTACTTGTTCCAGTTCTGAACTCGGGGTAAGCTCTTGTCTTGACGAAAGGCGGTTATTTTGTCTCTTTACTTTGATACTTGGACCACAGACAAGCATGAGGATCTCCATGGGGTCGGGCATAACGGCATTCGCAGGAGACTCGTCCCTTTCTGACTCGAGGAGTTTTTCGGCCAACTCGGGCGTGGCTGTATCTGAGCACGGTTTCAACTGTTCTCGTGCGACAGTGATGATGGGGCCCGCTTGACCCCTTTGAATCTGGTAACTGTGAAACTCGCCCGTCGGTACGCGGACAACTGTGTAGGGTTGAGTTTCCCATCGAAAGTCTATTTTACTGTCCCTACGATTTTTCCTCCGCCACACTCGTTCGCCAATGTGGAGCGGGATCTCATGTCTACCAGCGTCATAGTTCCTTCTTTGTCGTTGTTGGGCGATGTCCATCCGTTGTTTTACGATTTCTCCGACCGATTCCATTAGTCGTTGGTGTCGACCGACCCAGTCACTTGGAGGCCTTTCAGTTTCCGCGAACTCCGGATACAACTCCAAATCTTTTGGCAATTGGCCATGCCGGCCGAACATAAGGTAGAAGGGAGTATATCCGGTGGAGCACTGGCTCGTGTTGTTATACATATATGCCAGGCCCGCCACTAGGCTTGGCCACCGACTCCGTTGTTCCTTTGACAATGCTCGGAGCATCCCAATGATAGTCTGGTTGGCCCGCTCACATAAGCCATTCGACTGCGGATGGTAGGCGGTAGTGCGTATTTTCTGACAACCGTATAAAGTACACAGGTCATGGAATAAAGCCGCTTCGAAGGCAGGTCCACGGTCAGTAAGGATCCGGTCTGGAGTTCCGTACGGTTGCAAGAAATGTTTAAGGAACACTTGGGCTGTTGTCTTTGCAGTAGTGTCTCGAACTGGGACCACTACCAAGAATTTGGTAAAGTGATCCGTTATAGTCAACGCATACTCTACTCCGCTAGTGCTGGCTTCCAATTTAACGTGGTCCAGGGCCACCAATTCTAATGGCCGTCGTGTCTCAATTGGACATAGCGGATCTCTTTGTCCTGGATCCGGGCGCCTTTTCAACGCACATGCTGTACAGTCTTGGCACCATTTATCAATGTCCTCCTTCATGCCAACCCAAAAGAACCGGCTTCGTAAAGTTGCCTCTGTTTTGTAGGTTCCGAAATGCCCCGACTGGTCGTGGTAGGCTTGCAAGATGGAGTCGCTCTGCTGTCGGGGTATCACAATTTGCGTGATCTTTTCATGCGTACCGGGGTCGCATCGGACTCGGACCAGTAAATCTTTGCTCAGCTGCAATCTATTTCGTTGCCGTAGGAGTCTGAGTAATTCCGGTGGCGATTGCGAACGTTGCTCTTTGGACAATCTTCGTCCCGCTTTAAGAATGTCGATCAATTCCTGTATGACTGGGTCTTCCTTTTGTACCTTCTGCCAATCGAAGACAGGGCCTGCTTCCACCATCTCTGTACCGGCTACTGTAACAGGATTGGAATGTCCCGCCTTCCTACGACTGGTCGACGGCACAGGGGCGAATGCTGGTATTTCAATTCGTTTTTCTTCGTCTTCAGCTTCCGGGATCATCGCATTCGGCAAACGGGATAATGCATCCGCATTGGTGTTCAGTTTCCCGCTGCGGTAGGTAATGGTGTACCTAAAGTTCGCCAACCGAGCCATCCAGCGCTGCTCCAAAGCCCCCAAGTGTGCGGTATCTAGATGGGCTAGTGGGTTGTTATCTGTCACGATGGTAAAGGAGGCGGCCGTCAAGTAGCTCCGGAATTTCTCGGTGACAGCCCATATTAACGCTAGCAGTTCAAGCTTGAAGGCGCTATAGTTTTCGGGATTCCTCTCAGTTTTTTTTAGGCCCCTGCTAGCGTAGGCTATCACTTTTTCCTGTCCATCCTGCACTTGTGCCAGCACAGCACCTAATCCGGCGTTGCTAGCATCTGTGTACACACGGAACGGCTGTTCATAGTCGGGATACGCAAGGAGAGGGGCACTAACCAGAGCGGTTTTTAATTCTTCAAACGCCCGCTGGGGTGACTCGGACCATTCAACCGGCGCGTTCCCTCTTCTCTCTGATCCGGACCAGCCTCGGAGCAATACATGTAAGGGAGCGGCAATTTTGGCGAAGTGACGGATAAACCTTCTGTAGTAGCCTACAAAGCCTAGGAAGCTCCTGACGTCTCTCACGGTTTTTGGCGTGGGCCATTCTGTGACTGCTCTAATCTTTTCTGGGTCGGGGTAAACCCCTTTGGCGCTGACGATATGTCCTAAGTACTGCACTTCAGGTTTTAACAAGTGACATTTGGCGGGATTTAATTTCAAGCCGCTCTTGATCAACTGTGCGAACACTTCCCCAAGATGTTCCAAATGCTTTTCATAGGTGCCAGAGAAGATGATAATATCGTCTAAGTACAGAAGGATCATCTCAAAGTTTCTGTGGCCCAAGCAGTGCTCCATCAGTCTCTGAAATGTCGCCGGGGCGTTACATAGTCCGAAGGGCATCCGGGTAAATTCGAACAGTCCCATGGGCGTGGTGAATGCGGTTTTTTCTTGATGTTCTGGCGCTACCGGAATCTGCCAGTAACCGCTCGTAAGGTCTAATGTGGAAAAATATTGGGCGGTTTTAAGGGCGGTTAGCGATTCTTCAATCCTGGGTAATGGATACGCATCCTTGTGTGTTACATTATTTAACTTGCGATAATCCACACAGAACCGCAGACTCCCGTTCTTCTTCCTGACCAAGACAATGGGGGCCGCCCATGGACTATGACTTTCGGTAATCACTCCGGACTCCCTCATGTCGGCCAGCATTTCCCGTACTGGCTGGTACAGCGCAGGGGCTAACGGACGATGTCTTTCTTTAATAGGTGGGTGGTCTCCTGTGGGTATGTAGTGAACCACATTTTTTGCCGTTCCGAAATCTGAGGGGTGCTGGCTAAAGGCTTGAGAGAATTCTTTCACCACCTGTATCACTCCGTCTTTCTGTTTGGTTGAAGTACTCGGGTCCCCAATCTGAATGGGATCCCACCATCGTTTCTCTTCCACCCCTGTTGGCGGGGGTGGATCCGTTACTCGTTGTGTGGTAGTGAAGGCCTCCCCGTCAAAGACATCCTCGAAGTTGACTTCGGTCAATCTGGCGACCGGGCAATTTTTATTCAATTTGATTGGAAAGCTATGCGGATTGAGTACTCGCACAAACACTTGACCCTGGTGGACTCTGGTGACGGCCCTCGCTACTGCGAATGGATATTGTCCACTCGGGTCGTGGGGTTCTACCATAGCATCATAGTCTGTTCCGCCTACTCCGAAGCGGGCCTTGCATTGTAGCATCACTTCTGAGTTCGGCTGGATGAGGAGGGCGGTCCGATCGCTAATTCGAGCTTTCCCAACTTCTCCACGGTCGTTAGCGAAGCTCCCCACTCCCTTTAACCATCTGACCGTCTGGAGCAGAGCTTTTCGTTCTTCTCTATCTGCCCGACCTAGTTCCTGTTGTAAGGATTCTACTAGTTCTCCTGGGCAATTTTTAAGCACGTTCATCCCTAATATCATAGGTGGGAGGTGTTCGTTATATTCCTTGGTGATCAGACACCCTTGACGGATCAGCCGTGCTTTCCCGATCGTCAGTTCGGCTTCCCAGTACCCGCAATATTCAATGGCTTGTCCGTTGCTGGCCAACAGTTGCAGCCAGTTGTTTGGTGGCGTCATAATTTCCTCCCTTGACCAGTACTTGTCAAACTCGGTGAGACAGATGGTGGTGACCTGGGATCCCGTGTCCAATAGTGCCGAAATCTCCACACCATTGATAGCGATGGTTACGTGTGGGCAGGCTCCTACGTATCGGGAATGCCAGGTTGGCGGGGTCGGACCTACTGGGGGGAATCCTCCCGAGGGTGGGTCCACGACCTCGGGGCGTCTCCATTTAAATCCTCTTCCCTGCAGAAGCGTTCGATGTGCCCACTCTTGTGGCATCGTCTGCAAATCGGGCTCCCTTGGGCATCGAAGCGGTCTGTGGCCCGTCTCCCTCTTCCGACCGGGGTCGTCCAGGGTGTTCGGCCTCGGCCCGAAGCTCCGGCGTGGTTTCCCTTATTTTTGAGCAGTAATTGCTCTTGTCGGAGGTCCTTCAATTCTTTTCCCATTTCTGCCAAGCTTTTGGTAATCATATCCAGCTTCTCTGCCAGAGGCCCGGATACCTCTCGTCCGGTCTGTACTTGCTTGGTGACAGCCCCTTTCCCTGCGCGGGTGGAAGTCTTAGGTGCCGGTTCTTCATCCACCTCATCCTCCTCATCTTCAGTATCTGTGGTCGCCGGGCTTTCCTCGTCGTCACACTGGTTCATCCCTAATATGTGGAAGATTGCCTCTTTGAATTTTGAAAAGGTGCCACCCGGGTTCTGTTTCCTCCACATTCTGAGTTGTGCTCGTATTGTTTTTTCCCGAGCTCCCTCCACGAAAAGGTTAATCAAAGTTTCGTTTTCTTGATCCTTGTCTCCTGGCTCGATCGCCTGAATAGCATGCGAGGCTTCTTGCAACGCCAGGGCAAAGTCTCTCAACGCTTACATGACCCAAATCAAACATGGACTTCATCCTGTCTTTGAAGTCTCGGAATGTTGTTGTCCCCGCCGTACGTTTATTTCCCGAGTATATGGGCAACCATGGGGCCCCGAAGTAATAAGGCATGGTAATTGTCGAGTTCTCTGCCATTTCTCCTCTTCTTCTTATCCCAATGTCGTTCGGGGATGGGAGGACTCTTCTTTTTGCTGATTTGGGGGTTTGGGGTTCTGACTCCGCCATTTTTCTATCCTGTTCGTGACGCCAATTGTAATCCCCTGGTAAGTAGGAATTTCTTTTCCAATAGCCGTAGGTTGGACTTCTCACTAAGGTAAGTATGACTCTTCTCGTCTTCTCAGAAAAGCTCACGTAGAGAATTTTAAACGGTTTATTTCATCCTAGTATTGCATACAATATATATAAACAATATTTCAAAACAGTACATGCATTGCTTTTCTTATACCGGAACATGCAATGTTTCACCTGGCCTCTCCTCTGATCTGGACTGCCTCGACTAAACAGATATACAACCGTACCGTATTT
Source organism: Crinia signifera (assembly GCF_055691185.1). Lineage (NCBI taxonomy): Eukaryota > Metazoa > Chordata > Amphibia > Anura > Myobatrachidae > Crinia > Crinia signifera. The sequence continues at coordinate 206,739,845 of NC_139217.1, read as the reverse complement.
ACTGTAAACAAAACATCTCAATATGACACCGTTAGTGGCAATAAACACTTAATAATATTAACTTATTCTTTATCTATATTCTACACAGTAAGCGCTTTTTCTCCCCTTACAGAGCTCTACCTAGTGGCCACAGTCCAGGAAAAAGTTCAGTCTATAACACGGATCAACAGAACAGGAGAAGGTAGGTACAGTATGATTAATTTCCACAGACGTTGAAACAAAGTTATCACATAAATCAGTAGGCGTGGTGCATCCTGCTAGGTTGAAGCAACACTGTATCTCTGTAGGTCCTTTTCCATTACAATGAAGCTTGCTTGTTAGTGAGATGTATCCTTTCCTGTCACACTACCGCTGCTGCAGATTATTAAGTGACTTCCCTGGACTAACTGCCTGCTTTACAAATCTCCCGTATGCTGCTGGGTTCCTAGGCAACCAGGATTGCTACAGGATAACTAGAGCACTTGATTGCAGTCAAGAAATATCTTTCCTCTGTTGGCCTTCCCCTGGCTCACAAAGCCGGGTTTCGCCTATTCCCTGCACTGTAGTGTAGATATGAGACTCTCTGGTTAAGATCTTTTCCTTTGGGGCGTCCCCTGACTGAAATTCGTCGGGTTTAGCCCGGATTATTCTGCAGATTTTCTATGCCTGAGCCTGCTGCTGTACTGTGTGTCCACTCACTAAAACGCCTCAGACTATCTGTTGATGTCACACATCCATCCTCTCACGGACTCTGGCAGGGTAACGGTTACTCTTTGCTGTACAGTGAGCTGGGAGATGTGCTGGTATGCCTGCCTAGAGCTGCACTGAGGGTGTCAGCTTCTCTATATGTTATAGTGGGGTGGACAGGCTGCCACAGTAACTAATGTGGATGCTGGGGATCTGATATATCTTTCCTAGTTCAGTTCTGTCTCCCTCTCTCTCTCTTCTCGGGGCTGCTAGGGAGACGTGCAGGGGAGCTGTCTGTACTGAAGTATATTGCTCCCTAAATGGTGCTGGGCGGTGCAGAGCTGTATTGAAGTTGAACTGTCACCGCCTATTGTGACTCTTAGCTTTAATGTGTATCCACTAGGGGGTGGGGGTTGTGCTTTGGTCGTTAAACCCTCCTGAGTGAATTACCATACAGCAGTCTCTGACAACTTTCTATAGCTCTTATTGCTGCTTTACCGCCTCCTATATTATTTCCAGTTAGACTTTAATAACAACTAGTGAACTAGAAAACCTGTAGCTTAATAATGGATAATATAAGGTCCGACTTGAAAGTATTTCAGAATAATGCTGCTTAATTATCTGACTGCAGTCTGTAAGCATACATTAACATGAATAAATGACGGGCAGCCACTCTTCTGAGAATATCCAGTCTATTGGCTTTGACAGGGATCCACCTTGGCTGTGTGTATGACATAGACTGTCAGCTGTACTTGGCTTTGCTTATAATGGTAATTGGTGGGAGGTATAATTTGGTATAGTGTAGTCCGCCTTTTAGGGGATGACACCCCACTCACCACTTCCCCTTTCCTCCTATGGGGTATGTCAGCTGGTTGGGGATCTCCCTATCTCGAGCCGGGGATTTGCTGAATAGCCACAATCCCACCCCTGTACCTCGGTCGGCTACTGCGTCACCCGGGCCATCCCCCTCAATGGCGCCGCCTTCTGCCGATCACACCTCCGTCACTCCCTATGACGCGTGCCCTCCGGAATCGTCACTGCGCCTCAGCTGGACTCTCCGGCTCACATGGAGGGTATGTCTGTCAGTCACCGCCCGCTCCCGACTGCCACGGGAGTCGTCCTGCGCTGCTCTGGGTAAGCGCTTCAGCCCCCTCTCCGTTTCTTACAATGCTGCGTCCCCTGCCCTCAGCAATCTCCTCAGGCTTCTCTCCCTTATTTATAACTATAGGGCACGCGATCCTCTGCCTTCCCGCTCTCAGCGCGTGCATAAAAACTTTATTAAAACAGTGTCTGGCGATAGTTTTTCTTCTCCCCTCAGTGCAGGGCATTTGATTAGTCTCTGCATCCGGGCAGCTCCGTCCAATCTTTCCTGGGGGGAAACTGCAGTGGGCCATGACTATAAACATATTTACAGTATGTTTCATAAAAGTTTATCTTGCCTTCTGTGAAGGCATCTATGGATATATATATATACAGGTGTCCATTAAACATGCAACGTCCCCTATGGGGTTAATATATCTATCACAGTGTAAGCAGTGGGTTCATGTTAACAACATATAATATCATAACTATAGGCTATTACACTTACCCATTTGAGGAACAGAATGACTACAGCCCCCATAATACCGAGGGGCTAGAAAATAAAACTGATGCTGTGTACACACGGGTACAATCTCTTTACGATTCTGACTATATAGTCAGAATCTTATCTGGATCGCATGCAGATTTTAACCCTTGCGATCCAGATCCTATCCCGATGCGCGCCCCCGTGTCAGCAGAAATCGAAAATCAGATAGACAGGGCAGCCCAGTCTATATAGTGCAGATTGTTCAGATATAGTGTAGATTGGATGCCTGTATTGAGGTTTCCTATCTGTTTGCAATGTGATGCAGATGAGATCTCCCGGGCCAGCCACTCCCATCCCCGCCCTTCTTTTCTACAGCCCTGGAAAGAGAAGCAGCCTGCAAGCAGCACAGAGCCTGGGACAGCCTGCGAAGTCTTCTGAGGCTGGTAAGTATATTAAACAAATACCACTGCATCACCAATGATTTGGGAGGGTTTTCTTTATATTTCCACTGCCCCACCAATGATTTGTGTGGCGTTTTTTTTAATAATACCACTGCACCACCAATGATTTAGGAGGCTTTCATTTATATAATCACTGCATCACCAATGATTTGTGGGGCGTTTTTTTTAGAATACCACTGCACTACCAATGTTTTGGGAGGTTTACATTTATATTACCACTGCACCATCAATGATTGTCGCTGGGGCCGGGCTGGCTGACAGTAGGGGGAGATACTGTAGCTGCACATGCAGCGTGTACTTCCTCGAAGGCTGAACTCCACCCACGTGACTGCTGTGTGTGGAGGAGAGCTGACGGGGGAAGAAAAACTGTGCTGTGAGGAGAGCTGCTGGCCGGGGGGAAGCAGAGACTGTGCTCATCAGCTGGGCAAGTACAATGTGCAGATTTTTTTTAGATCTAATAGGGGGACGGGGTGAATGCTGAGTGTTTGTTTGTTTGTACAGTATATGCTGTGTGTGTGTGTTTTTACATGCTTTGTGTTTATGTATACAGTATGATGCATGTACTGTATGTGGGTACATGGTATGTGTCTGTATGTATATGTTGCCTGTATGTGTGCAAATGCTGTGAATATCTATGCTATGTGTGTCTGTGTATCTTTGCTATCTGTGTAAAACTATGTGTACATGCATGCTGTTTGTGTGTGTGTATATCTATGCTATGTTTTTCTTTGTGTACATGCTGTATGTACTTATGCTATTTGTGTGTATCTATGCTGTTTCTGTATGTATGTTATATGTGTGCATGCAGTATGTACACATACCCTCCAACATCTGAAGGGTGGAAATCGGTACACACCCAGAAAGGAGGTGTGGCCATGCGTAAAGTGGGTGTGACCATTGGTAAAGGGGGCGTGGCCATCCCTCTGTATGTGTACTGGCTGGCCATTTAAAATAAAATATCCAGGTCCCACCTACCCACTGCCAATACTTTTCCCCAATGAACTCTCACATAGGGCAGCTCCCTACACCCCCACTACAGTGGATACTGCACCAGTGATCCCCAATATTCCCTGCTCTCGCATAGGACACCCACAGCACTGTGCCCCCGGCCTCCTGCTTTCACACAGGTCACCAACAGCTCTTGGGCAGGCATTCACACAAAGGAGCCCGAGGAGCGCCCTCACTTTCCCCATACGCAAACTGCAGGAACCCCGCACGCACTTGCGTGACATTACCGTGCCCCACATAATACTGCCCCGTTCCCTTACCGGCATGTCACGTGTCTGGTGCTCATGGCTCTGGCCGGTCCCCCACGTCACGCGTGTTATTGTTTCCGATACCCAGGGCACAGGTGGGTGTAGTAAGATGGCTGCCGGTACGACTGAACAGCGGCAGCAGCCTGGTTCATTGCTATTTTCAATTAGTCCGCGGCTGGACGGCAGTGAGCCAATAGGAGCTTGCGGTCCGTCAGCCAATCATGAGCGGCTGCCGGACCGCGAGCTCCTATTGGCTCGCGGCCGTCCAGACTAGGCCCTAGGGAGAATTGATAATAACAGCGTCGGACCAGGCTGCTGCCGCTTGTTTGATTATATGGCAAAAACTAGATCCAGCCGGGCAGCGCACAGACAGCCCTCTGCCCAGCTGTCAATTCAATAAAATCGGTACATTCGGTACAGGGTTAATTTGCCGGTACAGACCGTTAAAAAACGGTACTGTACCGGCAAATTCGGTACAGTTGGAGGGTATGTGTACATGTATGCATACCTCACAAAAACTTGAAAGCACAGCCGTCACCGTGATTTGCCCACTGATTCAGACTCAGTGGATCTTCTCCATGTTCCATGGATCAGCACAGCTGTGTATGTAATGATGACTGGTATTGTTGCTGCAGATATACTAATCGTGTTCACTACAGCTTCCGCTCTCAATTATAATGTTTCAGAAAATTAAGACAGTGTCTATAAATGAACTTCCAACAGTTAATGTTTTGTATGATGTATTGTACTTACCAACATTTAAACGTTATTTTCAGGGAAACTAGCTAGTGTCTGTCATATTTATTTATTTATTTATTTGTATGTTAAGATAGTTCTATTTAATAAAAATATATGTAAACGCCAGAGAAGACTAGATGGCCAGGAGTTTGGGTAACAAAAGTGCTAACTAATAGGGCCGTTTTTACAGGGGGACGAGCCGTGCAACTGCCCGGGGCGCTGCACGGCTCGTCCCATTTTTTTCAATGCTGCCGCTGATGAGCCTGGCTGTCAGTGAGTCTCTATGTGCGCCGCTCGGTGCTCACAGTCACAGCCGCTTGACACTAAAGTCTATATTATTGAGTGACAGGCGACTGTGACTGTGAGTGAGTGCCGATCGGCACACAGGGCGGGGATTGGCTGGCTGATGGGTGGAGGCGGAGCATAGAGGGAGCCTTGGAGACCAGGCGGTGGAGTGCAGCACTGTGTGAGTCTGTGACTGACAGGTAGTTTAGTGCCTCCCCCTCCTGCTATGAGGATTGGTCACCCATGGGACGGAGGAGGGATCCAGGCTTATGCGCAGGCTGTCACTCACTCACTGACCGACCGACCGTCACCCAGCTAGTGCGCACGCTGCGCAGCCTATCATTCATTCACTCACTGCCTCTGGAGGGACAGAGTAGGTTGGAGCAGAAGACAGAGGCTTATTTTAGTAGCCGGGAGCCCAGCCAGGACTGTAATGTGAGTGCTGTGTGTGTGTGCTTCAACCGCCTGGGGGGGGTTTTGACGGGTTTTTTCTCCGGGCTCCGGCGCCATTTTCTTGGTGCCTGGGGGACTAGTTTAAAATGGGTAATTTGTCCAATTGTCCTTGTCATATGATGCTGGTTGGGTGTGGGATTACATAGATGGGGCAGGGGGGAGCCCAAGTTGGTTACTGACTGTAGGTCGCTGAGGGGGAGTACTCACTGGGGCTGAGGAGTGGGGTGGGTCATGCTGTGTCTCACGGGGGGGGAGGAGTATATATGATCACTGGGTAGCCCCTTCTACACCCCCCCCCCCCCCATGATCATATGTGCAACCCCCCCCCCAGTGACACGCAGCACCCACCCAACTGGCAGCCCCAGTGACATACAGCACCCACCCGCTACCCCACCCCCACCACTGCACTAACCCCTTACCTGAGGTAGTGCAGGCATGTCCAAACTATGGCCCTCCAGCTGTTGTGAAACTACACATCCCAGCATGCCTTACAATAGTTTTAGCATTCCCTATTGGCAAACTGTGGCATGCCATGATGGTACTTGTAGTTTCACAACAGCTGGAGGGCCATAGTTTGGACATGACTGCACTACCTCAGGTAAGGGGTTAGTGCAGTGGTTCCCAAACTGTGTGCCGCAGTACCCTGGGGTGCCTCAGAACACTTGCAGGGGTGCCCTGGGATGGTGGTCTAGGTCCAATTCATTTTATTTATGGTCAATGTAATAGGGAAAATCAGTGCTTGTGGCTTCCAATCATAAAATATTTGAACAAACCGGAGTGTATACTGTCCCTCACAACATAACTGGGCTTAAGGATCACATATAAACACAATTTATTTAATTTAATATATATTTTAAGTAATCAATAAGAAACTTTTGGCCTAGGGGTGCCACGGAAAATTTCTAATACTCCCGGGTGCCGTGATTTCAAAAAGTTTGGTAACCCCTGGGTTAGTGTATTTCGCTGCGGAGGGGTTAGGGCTGGTGCTGTATGTTACTTGGGGGAAGGAGCTATCACTGGGTGTAGAGTGGGACAACTTGTCCTTCATTGGATTGCAGTTTTGTCTGCTCCACTCACTGTTTACAATGTCATTGTCACCATTTTAATGAACATTTCCATAATTGTTCTTTTCATGTGTGAAAGTATTTATTTGGTTCTGCTTATCCCAAAAGAACAAAAAATGTGATTAAATATACATGTGCTGCTTTATTCCCATGTATGCTGTGTTGCTTTAGCACACCAAAATTTAGCATGTGATTGCAGAAAGCAATGAGAGTAAAATATTGGTGGCAGCAGATCATGCTGTTTGGTGCGGCGCTTCGTTCGCACGGGGACCTATGTTAGAGGCTGTGACGCTGGGGTGGGGGCAGCCAGCTGACATCACTGGATGTCAGCTGCCCGCCCATTTCCTCCCCAGCATGCATGCATATGTAATCACTCTATTAGTTACCAAATTGATGGCTCTGACCAATATTATAACAGGAGGCAGCGATTTGTGAGTACCATATTCAACTTGTTTATATATAGATTTGAATTGGTGCGGGGGCCTGTGCATCTAATGCTCTCAGTCAGTTACTTTCAGTGTGCTAATTCAGTCATCTGCAATTCTTGAGTCACAGTGTGATAGAGCCACAGTGTGTGCACTATCCAAGATTGGCACTACACAAAATTGGTGCAATTTAGCAATTGAAGCAGCTGTATACACACTGGGCAGTATTCAATGAGAATTTTGACGATGTGCAGCGATTCCTGTTTAGGATTCGCTGCACATTCGCCACTGCCCGCCGCGTTCCGGAGCCTCGCCGGCTCCAGTATTCAACGAGTCAGGGGCTCACTGCCCCAGACCGGTGAATTTTAACTCCTGCGGCGATGCCGCAGGGAGCCTGAGGACGGCGGCAGGCAGGGAGATGGAAGTCTCCCTGCCTGCCCCAGAACGTTTGTGGGGGGGAGGTGGGCTCCCTGGGAGCCAGGCAGCACAGGCTGCCCCCCCGGGATAGCCAGCAGGGGAGCAGGTATTCACTGCACCCGATCGTGCATATGTAATGATCGGGTGCAGTGAATATATGAATATCTAATGAGCGGCTCGGCTCCCAGCTGGCTGCTGTGTAAAAAAATATATATATATTTTTTTAAATTAAATATATATTCATGTGCTTACTGCACATGAATAAAAATAGCATGCCCCTCCTCAGAATAAAATTCCTGATTTTTTTACACCAAATGTAAAAAACAAAACACTTTATTTTAAAAGTTCACATTCCACTTCACCATAAAAAGATAGCGATTGCTACTCTGTGAATCATGGCGATAAAAACCTTGAAATGTATTCGCCATCTGGTCATTGAATAGGGTGATTCACCGTTTTAGTAAAAAAATCGCCGTACAGCACGAAAACAGCACAAAATCTCCATAAAACATGGCGAATCAGCCTCATTGAATACTGCCCACTGTCTTTGCTCCGAGTGGGGGGATCAATATCCCTTCAATATCTCTATGGGTTACCACTTCGGGCTAATGGTGCTTGCAGTGTTGTGTGTTGGTGCAGAACAGTATGGGCTATTTCACACTGTCCGGCTCCTGCCAGACGGCGAAATCCCGCACGGCCAGGAAGCCGTGCCGTGCACAGTAGTTGTGAATGGACACTATTGTGTCCATTCACAGGGGACGGCCACGACCCGGCCGTGCGGTTGCAGCTGGATCCCGCCACTGGAAGGGACGGCTGCCGGGCTGTGGCCATCCGCTCCATTCTAAACTGATGGCCGTGCGGGATTTTGCTGTCCGTCAGGAGCCGGAGTGTGTGAAATAGCCCTATAACATCAAATTATTGTTTAGATACGCTGTGAGTGGGTTTTACGAATAAGAAGCCAACTTCAGCCTCGTCAAATTCCAGCTCTAGTTTTCTTTTTACTTTACTCCTTGCTCGCGAATGTTTGTGCAACCCCGCCCGCTGCACTCAAGTTCATGAAGAGGAAAAAAGCAGCGCCTCTCCCATTGGTTGCCTGCGGGCCCTGCCCCGATGACGGACAGCTCGGGCAGAGCATGTTGTGGGCAGATGTTTATATACAAAGGGAGCAGCGCGGAAGTCAGCGGCGCCAGGTACGTAGTGAGCGTTGGCTGGAGGGAGGGGTCACTGCTCTGGTGGGTGAGCACAGGTAGCGGGTTCCGGCATAACGCCGCAGTTATAGGGACATTGCGTGTATGACGCTAGGCAGGGACTCCATGCTGTCTCTGGGTTTTAAAATGGTGGGGACGTTGCCTGTAGCAACCAATTAGCGTCTACCTCTCATTTTATAGAATGCAATTCGTAAATGCTAGCCAGAAGAGGATTGGTTGCTGTGGGCGATTTCCTTTTTTTTTATTTTTTTATAAATTTTTATTTGCATTTTTAACAGATTATGACAAACATGTTAGGCCTTCCAATCTTGGCCTTTCAAACAAAGACATTACATAATATTCAACACTAGGACATTGACATATACAAACAGTTTTACAACACCTATACACCTAAACAAACTACACATATTATTGACAGGGTGGATCGTTTTTATATCTTATCTTCCATTTAAATCTCAGAATTTCTTTTAATATCTAGATAGATACCTAAATAGATAAATAAATGTAAGAGTATATGCAACAACAAGGGAGTTTCTATCCCCAATCCTCTATATATACCCTGAATTTGGAGATTCACATCTAGTGTTCTCCTCCGAGAGGCTTCCCAGTCTGACCATAATTTTATTTTTCTATCCCCATAACTTTTCCCTAAAGTTTCCATCGTATAGCTATATTCAATCTTATATATTACTTTCTGAAAGGATGGTACTTGTTCCTGTTTCCATAATTGGGCAATAGTAGCAACTATTGCGGAGATTATTTGATTCAAGAGGTATTTCCTCGAGGCGTTTAAGTTTGATGGTAAAATATGTAATAATATCAGATGTGGTGTTAATTGTACCGCAGTGCTCAAACTTTCAGAAAGCAATTTTTTAATATCTAACCAAAAACTTTCTAGTTTCACACAAGACCAGAAGATGTGTTTTATATCCGCTCTTTCCCCACACCTCCAGCACCCATCTGGCTGGTCCGGGGAGAAACTATTTATCTTGGCTGGAGTGTAATAAGTTTGATAGAAGATTTTAAAGTACCTTTCAATATGCATTTTAGAATTGGACATATGATTGACTGTATTGAATAATTGTGTCCACTGCGAATTGTCCCATTCAAAATTCAGGTCCTTTTCCCACTTCTGCTGCCATCTAGTTTTCCTATTATATTCTCTATTTTCTTGTGATAGGATTTTATACCAAAAGGTGATTCCACCCCTCTTCTTCACCCCATAAATTTGATGTATATACTCTATAGGGAGAGCTGTTAATTCCTTTGAGGTAAAAATATCGGATTGTAGGCAGTTTGGGACTCCGAATTTATTCTTAATCTGGTCAAATGACATTAGCTGTCCATTATCAAACAGATCTGATAGTGTTTTTATGGACAGCTTTCCCCATAACTCCAGATTAAGATCTGCTATTAATTTTGTTAAAGCTCCCAAAGGTAGGTGACCCATCGGGGAACCCAGGGTGTCTATCGTGTCTAAAAATTTATACCAATTGTGAAGTATAGTTCTCATACCCTTCGATAGCTCCTTGCATTGATTTCCAACTGAGGGCGGGAGCCATATTAAGTAGTCAAAGAGGATTGATGGCCTATTATCTAATTCTGGGTCTGATCTTAAGTCCCTTCCCATAGGGCCACAGACTGCCTTAATTTGATCCAGTAATGTAGCCGCTTGGTACATCTCTAGGTTCGGAAGACCTAGGCCACCTCTATCCTTAGGGAGCATCAAATATTTTTTTAGCTATTTTAGCACGTTTATTCCTCCAGATGTATTTATTAAATATGCTATTAAACCTAGAAATCCAGTATTTGGGGAGAGCTTTTGGTATGGCACGGAATAGATATAATACCTTAGGGAGTAGGAACATTTTTAACATGGCAATTCTACCCAATACTGATACTTCTATGTTCATCCAGTTATTAATTTTTGTATTCAATTGATGAAGAAGGGGGGTATAGTTAAAATCTATCAGGTTCTTTTCTTTGGATACTAGATGGACACCCAAATACTGCAATGAATTCTCTTTCCATCTGAATTTATATCTTTCTTTTAGGACATCCCGGTCTTTAGGCTCAAGATTTAATGGAAGAATTTCGGATTTATTTGTATTCAGTTTATAATATGATACTCTCGAGAATTCTTTAATGATATTCATAAGTGGGATCAAAGTATGTTTAGGGTTTGTAAGGAAGAGAAGCACATCATCTGCGTATAGTAATATTTTAAGTTGACTTTTATTTATTATCGGTCCCGTGAGTTCTGATGATTGCCTAATTGTTTCAGCAAGTGGTTTGATCGCCAGTACATAAATTACCGGAGAGAGCGGGCAACCTTGTCTTGTCCCGTTTGTGATCTTAAATTTCTGTGAAAGAAAGCCGTTGCAATATACTCGTGCTGATGGCGCAGAGTACAGCGAGAGTATAGCTCTCAGAAAGCTCCCTTCAAATCCAAACTTTTCCAGGGTTTTTCCCAAAAATGTCCAGTTTAAGCGATCAAAAGCTTTTTCACCATCTAGTGACAGAACCACCATCTGAAACTCTTTCTTAGATGCGTATTCCATAATCTGAATTGCTCTATATATATTACGTGTGCCTTGTCTGTCCCTTACAAACCCTGCCTGTTCTATCTTTATTAAGTCTCTTAAAATTGGGGTGAGCCTATTAACAATCACCTTGGCAAGAATTTTAATATCGCTATTAAGTAATGCTATTGGTCGATAATTAGTGGGGACTGTGGGGTATTTTCCCTCTTTCGCTATCATGACTATCCTTGCTTCCAGCATATCTTCGGGGAAATTGCCCATTTTATTTGTTTCATGGAAAACTTGGAGTAGGGTGGGCGCTATTTCCTTCTGATATACTAAGAAAAAATTATTAATAAATCCGTCAGGCCCAGGTGTTTTATTTAGTTTAAGGGTTTTAATTGCCTCCATTACCTCCCCCAGATTCCAAGGGGCATCAAGTTTTTCTTTCTGTTGCAGGGATAATTTCGGTAGGTCTATTTTCTCGAGAAAGATGTCTATTTCTTGAGGGGTCGGTTGAAATGTCTCTCTATCTTCACCCAAATTATACAGCTTTCCCAGGTAATCTGCAAATATATTAGACATTTCCGCTGGGTTAGTTATTTTCTCCCCTTTCTTATTGAATAGCGCTGTTATTGAGCTTTTGAGCCTTGTCCCTTTAATTTTCCTCGCCATAAATTTATTGGCGCCATTGGCCTCTCCATAGAATTTTTGTTTAAATTTATCCATTTGCCGATTAATTTGCTTAATGTTTAGTAATTCTAGATCTTCTCTTAGTTTGAGGAGATCCTTTAGTATTTGATCATTATCTGGTTGTACTTGATGGATTCTTTCAAGTTCTTTAATTTGTTCCTCAAAATCTATCAGGGCTTGTCTTTCCTGTTTTTTTAATCTGGCAGTGATCTGGATAATTTTCCCCCTAATTACTGCTTTTAAAGCGCACCACATATTGGTCGCATTAGTTTGTTGAGGATTATTAAATAAGAAATATTCTTCCAAGGCTTCTTTTATTACATTTTTGGTATCTTGTGAGGAAAAAATATAATTTGGACATCGCCAACTTCTAGGGGTTTGTTGCTATAGGATTAGGAGGGGTGCATGGTCAGAGAGCGTTCTTGGCTGGATATCTGCTCTTTTTATGTTTTGAAGAGTGATTCTATCTGTAAAGACAAAATCTATTCTTGAATAAGATTTGTGAACACATGAAAAGAACGTATAGTCCCTGACAGTTGGGTAAAGTACCCTCCAGATGTCATACATTCCAGCTCTGTGTGTGATCTCATTAAATTTATCCACCGCTCTTTTATATTTGTCACCTGATTTTAAGTTTTTCTGCTCTGATTTATCCATTTTAAGATCTCTTACTAAGTTAAAGTCTCCTAATACAAACAAAGCTCCCTCTGCTATTGAATTAAACTTTTGCCAAAAGGTTCTCAGAAAACCAACCTGTGCAGTATTTGGTGCATACACCGACGCAATTGTGACTTTTTTTATTATTAATGCTCCCCTTTAGTATTAGATATCTTCCTTCTTTGTCAGTTACTGCTAGCTCTATTTCCATTTTAATCTCTTTTTTAATCAAGATAGCAACTCCCGCCTTTTTCCTTAGTGCACTTGAAAAATAGGCTTCAGTATATTTACCATTACACAAGTTGGGTTGCTGTGCCCTTGAAAAGTGTGTTTCTTGAAGTGCTGCGATCCCAACATCTTGATCTTTTAAGTACTTCAAGATTCTCCTTTTTTGTGGTGAGTTTAAGCCTTTTACATTCAAGGACATCAGTTTTATCAAACTACCCATGTTGTTGCATAGTTCCTATCTCTGAAATTAGTTTCCCTCCTGTCAATACAAACATTACATAAAAAACATACATTTCCCATCACCCGACACAATAAGGTGCTATCTCTCGCACCATAGAACTCCCCTCTTAAGAAGAGTTGCATGAACATTATTAGGGGGTAGCAACCATGTTTTCCCCCTCTCCTAAGTCCAAGTCTGCTCTGGTAATAAAAAAAACCTGCTCCTTTCTAAATTAAACCAGTCTCCTCCCAACCTTCCCCATTAGAGCGGAGAGAAGTCAGGGCGATGACGGGTGATGAAGGGGGGGGGGGGGGCGGGCGAACAGGGGCGAGGGGTGTAGGGAAGGAGGAAAGAGGGAGGGAAAAGATAAAAAAAAGGGGGACGAAGCAGATATGTGCTTTTTTCTGCTGGGCTCAATATTTCTTCTACCATACTGTTTCTAATTCTTATTTTTAAGCTCGGCAATCGTGTTTATCCATATATGATCCAAATAGCTTATTTTAGAGTATCTTTTCATGATACGTAGCTTAAGTGTTTTGATCCTACCAGGATCTCTTTTTAAATGTGAGAATCTTTGTGCCTTTTAGTGAGTTTTACCTATTTTATCTAACCCAACCGATGGGTTGTACAAAGAGAAAAAAGAAGGGATATTATCCACACTCTAAAAAAAAAAAATCTTTCTAAGAGGTGCTTATCTATATATTTCCATACAAGGAAATACCTCTAAGTGAAAAGCCTGTACCTTATTAGGTGAAGTATAGATTAAATCGTGAAAGGTGAATATTATCCTAATTATACTAAGATCCCAGGATATAGCTTATCTGTATCATCAGCTACATATATGAGCGCCGTATAGATGTGAGAATCATTATGAGCCTTAAAAAAAAAAAAAGGAAGAGAACAGAGAGTCTGGCATGCTCTACTTTACACGATCCAATTCTTAGGCCCTATATGGGTCCTTACCAAGGACCAGATGCTGTCCACTTATGCCATGGTACTGAGCATAAGTTTGCAAATTTTTACCTCTACCCATCTTTGACTTATACATGTTAATCATTTCAAAAGGGAAAAAGGTCACTTCTAAAAAAAAAAAAATAAAAACCAAGATAAACTGCTTTGCCTACTATATTATGCGAGGTCTAGATCTTTAGCCCTATTTGTATCTCTCTTGAGGACCAAATATTGTCCGCTTAAATAATATTGAGCATAAGATTACGGATTTTAGATCTACTCATCACTAGGCTATATACATTAACCCTTCGCAGGTGCAGCAGTTACTTGTAGTAAAAAAAAAAACCAAGGGTGCTTCACAACCATCCCGCCCCCCCCCCCTCCCCCCCCCCCCAATGTCCAGTCCTGAAATGAGGAACGGATAAGCAGAACTTTGTACCAAGACAGGCTGTCGTTCTCTTTCTTCTAAGTAGCAGTTACAAGTTACAGTAGTCCATTCTTGTTGCAGCGAGCTTAGTTTTTCTCCACCTCTGTTCGCTGCTTGCAGGTTCCATTGATTTATACCCTCTCTTGCTTCTTCCTCTGTTCTCCAGACTTTCACCGTTCCTTCGTGTGACACTATTAGCTTCACAGGGAAGCCCCATTTATTTGGAGGTCACCCAGTGCCTCTACCATTCTAGCCTCATTTCTAGATGCCAAAAGAATTTGTTCTTTTATATGGTAATAGTGCAGTCTCAGAATTACGTCCCGCGGTAGCTCAGCTTGCACTGTTTTTGGTTTATGTAACCTGCGTATCCTATCAATGATGAAAAGTTCTCTTGGAGCATCTGGGAGAATATTGTGAAAAAGATCTAAAGCGTATTTGTTTAATTGGGCATCTAGACTCTTTTCAGGGATCCCCCTGATTTTAATATTATTCCTCCTAGCACGATCTTCAGCATTAATCAGTTTCTCTCTGAGAAAAAGCACTTCTCCTTGTAGGGTTTCATGTGCTGTTTTTAACTCATTATGTGCTTCAACTGTTATATCCAATTTTCTCTCTAATTGGTCAGTCCTTTCTCCCAATGCTGCAACCTCTTTTGTTACTTCTTGGAACTGGGTTTTAAACTCCCCTGCCAGGTCAGATTTTAATTCTGACATCAATTGAAGCATCTTACGCAGAGTAATAGGATCATCTAAGCCAGGCATGTCCAAACTCAGGCCCGGGGGCCAATTGCGGCCCGTGCTGTCATTTCAAGCGGCCCGCAGCCTCCAGATGGAAGCAGGCAGAGCATCCAATGTGGGAAGCACAGCACAGGACACTAAAGGTGGGGCCCCGGCGAGCGCGCCTTTACCTTGCTGTCTGCTGCAGTGAGGAGGTGCCGGCCGCCACAGTCAGATGTGATTGGCGTCGTACCCCTGCTGCTGCAATCATATATATCACCCTACTCCACAATCACAGTGGCAGCAGTGTTTGGGGAGGGGGGTAGCAAGGGGGAAGCTTGCTCCAGTAACATGCAGAGCGGAGGAGGGCAGCAGCGGGAGCCCAAGCATCTCCTGTCCTTGCAGTGCCTGCTTTGCCTCTCCTTCCTCTGGCTCACACAAGGGGCTGGAAAACATACAGAGAAGGGAGAGGGCAGAGTGGGGGACATACAGTGAAGGAGGGTCAGGCTGGGGCACATACAGTGAATGGAGGCAGTGATGGCCATTCAGAGAAGGGGGAGCAGGGGCAGGCTGGGGGACATACAGTGAATGAGGGTAGAGTGGGGTAGATAGTGAATTGGGGTCATACAGTGAATTGGAGTCATACAGTGAAGGAGGGTCAGGCTTGGGGACATACAATGAATGGAGGCACTGATGGACATTAACAGAATGGTGGCAGGCTGGGGGACATACAGTGAATGGGTGCAGAGTGGGGAACATACAGTGAATGGGGGACATACAGTGAAGGAGGGGCAGGCTGGGGGACATACAGTGAATGGGGGCAGGCTGGGGGAAATACAGTGAAGGGGCAGGTTGGGGGACATAGAGTGAATGGGGGCAGAGTGGGGAACCATTCCGATGTGATTAATGATTCAAAGAATGTCAGGCTGAATGGTTGTCCCCCACACATTTACACTTCACCCAATCTGGCCCTCGTCGCAAAAAGTTTGGACACCCCTGATCTAAGCTATCTTCTTCTGTGGCCACCGACAGATTTGAGCTGTTTTGAGCAGCATTTCTCTGTATATTTGGTGAGATGGAGGTTCTATCTTTAGTTTTATTTGTCGGGGTTTGTACATTTTTTAAAATACTTGCTGGTGGATTCACCGCCATTTTTGTTTTTTTTTGTCGGCATTGGGAGAGGCGTTTCCCAGTAGGGATGTATAGGCAGGAGTTTTTAAGTATAGACAGTATTACAGTATCTCTTATCTGGATCACAGGTGATGAGTCCTACAGGGGGCAAGCAGGAGAGGGAGCTTTTAGCATTTTAAGACTTTTGGAGTGGGGTGAAACAGCACAACATTTTTATTCTAGCATTGTGTATTTATCAGAGGGTATCCAGCCATCTTTCCCCTGTAACCAGTTGAATGCATAGTTGGGGAGGGGTGACGCAGAACACTGTAGGTGCCATACATAATCATATTATGGGGCTTGATAGCATGTCCGTACATAACACCTGGTTTTAAGGTAGCAGGATATATGCAGTCTCTTATATATTCCAAAGGAGAGTCTCACCTCTTTCCTCGGATCCTCGGATCTCACTGTAGGCTCCCTCAGTATAGCCAACCTTAATCCATGCTCCCCTGTCTGGGTTCAGCTGTTCCAGCCTGTACTGCACTCACGTGCTTTGGTGTTCAGCGTCTCCTTTCTGTGCTGTGGCGGGTGGGCGTTCGTGTCCAAGCACTCTGCTGCTTCCAGGTTTGTGCTGCCAATATCTCCTCCGCGCCGCTGGGCAGCTCTGTGCCTTTCTCCGGATGCTCCTCGCTTCCCCGTCAGCACAGCAGCTCAGGGCGGCAACGGGCGGCAGCGTTAAATGGTCCGCTTCCCAGAGCTCCGCTCGCCTCCTCCCTTCCAGCACCAGGCGTCCTGCGTCCCACACCCTCTCCACGTTGTGACGTCTCAGTCACGACCTACAGTAAGTCATAATGCATTACAATGCGTGGGCTATTTCCGAAGTCTTTTGTTGAAAGGTTGTTGCATCTCTGCTCATTAAGGGGTGTGTAATGTATATGTCATCGCTGTCTCTTATTTGGACAGGGGGACAACTGGGTAAACCGATTATAACTAGGGCTGGACATCGGCACATCCCTCATAGATGGTTGCCATCATTGGCTTTTAAAGCAAGTACCATTGATGGTTATAAAGTATTCTACCACCCACCATCGATGGCTCCTTCTATTGATTTGCTGCGCATGCGCAGAGCAACGGGACTGGCCAGGATGTGCGTGCAGGCACAGAAGAAATGTTTTAACTATCCATCCAGTTTAAGGTTCTTCCGCGCATGTGCGCACCTCCCGGCAGGGCGGTCCGCTCGCAGCGATGCTGCTGAATGCTGTGCACCCAGTGCGCATGCACTCCCCAACCTTACCATCGCAAGCCATCCATCGATGGTATAAAACTATTCAACCCTCCACTATTGATGCCCAAAACATTGAGCACTAGGTCCCAACCGTCGATGTTTTTGGAACATCGAAAGTCGATAACCATCCCTTATAATGTAGCACACACGTATACTGCAGCACAGTGTGGAGAGTGTGTCAGTCATTCACCCCAATCCCTGCGCCAGTGGCACTTATGCTCTTTGGGGGGGAAGTCAGTTGATGCAGTACTGATTTGCCCTGGCTGAACTGCAGTGGGATCTCGCCCAAGTATTTGCTACCCCATAAGGGTAGGAGGCGTTTTGGGGTAAAACGGGGAAGTATCGTCTGGGAAGAGGGGGCGAGTTGGGCTGGCATTGCTAGGGTACAAATGCCGCTTCACTAGAACTGCACTTTATCGGACGATTGAATGACCCCCTATGGGGGTCTATGTACTTTGGAGGGAGATAAAGTCCCACCCAGTCAGCTCCTGTCATGTTACAGGCTGAAAAATGAGAGGATCAGTTTGGCTGGTACTTTATCTCTCACCAAGGCTCATGAAATAAACCTCATTATCTTCACTTCATCTCTCCCCAAAGCTAAGCACATGACCCCTCTTTTCCCGGTCAATATAAACACTGATACCCTATTGTTCTATTCTTTTGGTAGAAGACCTATCTCTGTTTATCTTGCTGTCCCTCTCTGTTTCCTGATGTTACCGCCCCCCCTTCCCTGATAGGCTGCTATGTGGACTGTGTGCTCTGATTCCTGATGTTACCGCCCCCCCTTCCCTGATAGGCTGCTATGTGGACTGTGTGCTCTGATTCCTGATGTTACCGCCCCCCCCTTCCCTGATAGGCTGCTATGTGGACTGTGAGCTCTGATTCCTGATGTTACCGCCCCCCTTCCCTGATAGGCTGCTATGTGGACTGTGCGTTCTGATTCCTGTATATCTGCTTTCTGCGGCTGGGTGATGCCGCTTTGATATGACGTTAGCCGGTAACTGTTTCAGTTTTTTTTTATTTTATATCCTTTTTATAGTAACTTTATAATGATCTGAGAAGGTTCCACCCTGCTACCGTCACTCATTACAGCCCATCATCACTGATGGTTGGAGGATCATGGGGCGCAGTAGCCCAGTGTTCAGGTCAGATCTCACTCCAAGCCGTGGTATAGATTGCGTGGCTGCAGCCCCAGTTCATCCAGACCATGATATTATAGTTAGAGGTAGGGATGGACATCTGAAGCCCCCCATCAAATGATGGCTTGTATTCTACCAGTGAAACTTTCAATGCGATGGTAACTAACCATCACATCAAAAATATTCAATGGTGAAAATAAGTTATGACTAGCGCATGCGCAAAAGTCTGAGCTGATATAAAGTTCTGTGACCTCACTCTCTCCTCTGAATCCTCCTGATGGTGTGTCTGTGGTGTGTTCTGTGTGTGAGTGACTGCTCTTGCTGTAGGGTGAAGTCTGTGCTCTGATTGGTTCTCGGAGTCAGTGTGGGCCCTGTTGCCTATCAGCAATCCTGCAGAGGTGCTGGTCACGGCTGTGGGGGGGACCCCACGCCGATTTTTATTTTTTTAATAGGTAAAAGGGTGACAGCTATAATTATGCCCTAACCCAGCCATTATGATAATTTTGGTCACATGTGACGTGTCAATAGCCCAAATCGAGACAGTGTGTACGGTGGTACAATCTTTTTCTTGCGACTATTTGGACGGGAGTACATCAGACGTCGCAAGTAAAATTGTACAGGTGTGTACGCGCATGTTGGCTGTTGTTTGTGGTCCGACGGGAGTACGGTCGGCCGAACGGTTGCCAGAAATAGGGATTGTATAGATGTGTACCCAGCTTAAGCCGGCTCCTGACTGAAGCAGAGAGTCAGCCACCAAGGAACCTAGGAAGTTTCCCTGAACAGACACCGCTATTGGGAATTAGAAAAAACAAGCCACTATTGAAACACCATCAAATGATTAGCATTCGATGGCGACAAACATTGAAAGGGCACCATTAAATGCCAAAAACACTACCATTGGAAGAAAAACATTGATGTTTCTGAAATATAGACCATCGATGTCCATCCCTAATTAGAGGTCTATCCAGGGATGACTTATTCAATCTTCCGGTCATTACAGTAGATGTATAAACTTATATATAACATTTTTTTATTATCATTTAGATGGCACCACAGGATTGGCAGCGCCCAATTACAGAGTACATAACTATTCAAAGCTTCAAGACCATATATAGCTAATACAGGGTCAGGATGCCAGTGTTCAGTATACCAATGCCAGCATCCCAACTGCCCTCACAATACCATTGCCAGGACTTCAAATTCATTAGGATCCCCCTCTGTAAGAATGCGGGGCTATCTAGTGGCCAGCTGAGGAAGGGGAGTGGGTGGTTAGGTTTAGGTATTAGTGGGGGAGAAGGGGACTTAAGGTTAGGCTTACGTGGTGGGTTGCAGGGGTTAGGCACTAGAAGTTAGGGTCCGGAGGGGGAGGCACTAGCAGTGAGAGTCCAGGGGGTGGGGGTTGGATACTAGAAGGGAGGGTTTGGGGGGTAGGGGAGAAGATTAGGGTGCCTTCCGAGCCCTTGTTGGCATTTCCACTATAGCGCTGTAGGGGTTTCTATAATGACTGCCGGAATACTAAACGCCGTTCTGGTGTAGGTATCCCATGTAATGCCATTGGCGGGAGAATGGATAGAAGAGCACATGAGGAGAGAGGGCCCTGCTTGTGAGAGCGTGCGGCTCATACATACAGGGCGATATAACTCTGCAATGTGACTGGATACTTAGTGCATGCGACACCCCAGGCAGGGAGGAGGAACTGCAGTGGTTTTGAAAGACTCAAGGTGCTAAAATGAACACTAGATGACATTGAAAGTAATTTGCAATTTGGGCCCGATTCCGCCTTGTGCTGAGAAATCATACCAAATCGCATGTGTATGACCAGAGTCGGAGGTCAGACCTGCAGAACATAAGATAAAATGGAATCTGACCTGTCAGGGGCTCATGGCTCATGGCTCAGTGCCTCCATACGTATGTGCCAGCAGGTCTGACCTCCGAGCAGGAGATTTGAAAGAAGAAAAAAAAAAACATTGAAAAGAATGGGGGCTGCTGATTGGCTGAGAGAGCTAATCAGTGCTCGCCCATTCTTATGAACTGTTTTCTTTCTTTTCTTTTTTTATTCTCCTGCCCCCACTGCTATACATGTGATAAATCAATGTAAAAAATGTCACATCAAGTTCCAAAATTGCATGTGAGCCTCCTGGGGAGCTGCCAGGTGGACCACGGGGGTATTGGATGCATCTTCTCCCCTCGGAGAAGTAGCACAGGAGGTTATTTTGGTTGGTTATTTTGGTTAATTCTTTCTTAGATGGACAAAACCATGTGCACTGCAGGTGGGGCAGATGTAACATGTGCAGAGAGAATTAGATTTGGGTGGGGTTTTACTTCAAAGTGAGATCTATATTGCAGTGTAAAAATAAAGCAGTCCGTATTTTCCCTGCACAGAAACAAAATAACTCACCCAAATCTAACTCTCTCTGCACATGTTGCATCTGCCCCACCTGCAGTGCACATGGTTTTGTCCATCTAAGAAGGAATTTGTCAGAAAGAATGAACGGGAATAACCCCCACAGTGTGTGGGAGCCTATCACCCTACTTAATACTTACTATAATTAACTGTAATGGGACCTCTCATCCCCAATGGCATAGCCTCCACTGTTGGTATTTGGAAGTGATAGCAATTACCCGGGTGCCTTCTGGAGGATCATGTAGTCACTGGCGCATACACAGGCAGCGGCACTACATGGGATTTTTCGAAGTGCTTTTAATATCCCGACGTTTCGGGGTGTGAAAACCCAGTTTTCAAGGTGTACATAAACCGTTTATGTACAACATGAAAACGGGTTTTCACACCCCGAAACATCGGGATATTAAAAGCACTCTAAAAAATCCTATGGAGTGCCGCTGAGGTCATGGGTTCCATTTCCACCATGGCCCTAACTCTCCTCTTCTTCTTATTCCAATGTCGCTCGGGGATGGGAGGACTCTTCTTTTCGCTGATTTGGGGGTTTGGGGTTCTGACTCCGCCATTTTTCTATCCTGTCCGTAGACGCCAAAACTGAACTTGTAATATTTTGAACTCGTTTTAACGCTTTGATACCTTTCTTTCTTCCTTGCAGGTAAGTTTCCTGGACTTTGGTGTTGATTTTTAAAAAATTGAATTGGATCTGGTTACTACACTGGTTGGAGCCAACATCGGGTGACGGATTCCGGGCCATCATCCTTTGTTTACATGCGCTTTTGAGAGCTGTTGGTTCAGTCTCTCCATCCCATCCGGTAATTAGCCATTTCTATTTCTCTTTGTGTATTTACATTTCCATTGTATTTTATTCAATAAAAGGTGGTATTGCACCATATATGCCCCTTCTCTATTTTCTTTTGGGACCTTAACTGGATCGAGTATAAACTCGAATGTGGATCCGAGACCTGGTGTCTCTCCCAACCATACATAAGCAGTCGACATAGGAGAAGAGGAGCCGCTACTATATCAAAAAGTAACGTAGGATTACATATCACCTCATATGCATGTCACTTTTTTGGAGAAGAGGACCGTTCCAGTTGATATAGGAACGTCATTGAATACCATATATTTATAGGCGCCAGTGGAGGGAATTTTCCATCTCTATTCTTTCACTTGTCTTTTTGGGGTGTCTAGGGTCACCCCCCCCCCCCTTTTGGTTTTTTCCCATCATAGGCAGCCTAGGCGCACATTATCCTTTCTCTATTCTATTGCTATCCTTTTCTTTACAGGTTCGGATTGAAGAGGACACGGGAACTTCCAATCAGTTATAAGATTTAAACAATTTATTACAGAAAGAGCAAATATAGCTATTCACAAACAAATATCAAATTCATAAATCACAAGAACAACTGCAACTCGGATTTTATTGATCTGGAACAACAGCCGGTGACTCTAATTCAATTGTTTCACTCCTGCAGGGCCCTAAAACAAATCATTAGGCAACCCTACCTGCTGTTTCTAAAACCAATAAAGTGGTTATTAACTTTCACAAAATAATTACATCGCAGTTTACAATGACAACTCCTGCAATACTTTCAAGTTATTATTGCGCAATAATATGAATACTATATAAGTGCACTAGTCTCTATCTATAATGCTGGAAGGATTAACGTTTTTTTTTTCTTTTATTTTAGAACTCCACAGTCATTCAAGTACATAGGGGCTTTAGAAGTTACAAGTCTCCACGACGTGCTTGAAGTAAGTTCTTTGAATCCTTTTAAATGCCAGGTGATAACCAAATATTTGTAATCTCACAGTGTAGTTGGTAATGACAAAGTAGCTTGGAAAGATTTAACAATTGTATCCAATGAGGTAATTCTTCTTACATAAAGTCTGCTGCTCTGCTGAATATTTAATAGCTACTATGACAGGGTTGCACGGGCATACGTTCCACAACCTAATTTGCTGCACGGTGTGAAACGAATAGGCATAAAGAAGTATCCCTTTAAGATGCGCTGTGCTGCCTGAATGTGTAACAATTAGTCTCTTTTATGCAGTCGAATACTTATATGCTATAACTACTGCGTTCCTGAGGTAACCTCCACTGAAAGGTCTAATGCTGACAGTTCTTTAGCTACTGAACTGTAATGTCTGCAACACTGTACCGCATACTAAGTACTTGCTCTCAGCTGTACTGTCTTAAAATTGATATATAGAGGCAGAAAGGTAAGAAGTGTCTGAATGCAGCAATGCTTCTTCACTCTATTCCTGTCAGCTGGTTTACTAAGGGTTAACTCTGGCTGATAAGGGATACACTGCGCTTATTTGTCTCACTCAGACTGCTGGTGTTATAGTGGATAACTCCCTCTATAGTGCTGAGCTATTACACTGCTCCTTTTCTCCTGTACTGAGCATTTTCTACATTGCCTGTCACTCAGTTCTCATAGTCCTCCCTTGACTTTATTATGGGCAGTTAGGGGCGGACCTGGCTTCAATATGGTGGGGCTGGGTAACACTCACCACACCCCATCTTCTCCTGCTGAGGCTGGTCAGCGTCTCCACAGAGTCCGCCTGGTCTCCGCCTCTGTGCCGCCTTCTGGATGATGCGGCCTCCTCCGTCCTCCCCTCGGATGACGCGGCCGCCTGCAAGACGCGGCTCCCTCCTTCTGACAGGGCCGTCCTATCTCTCACCTCTCCTCCGCCTCCTCGATGACGCGCCGGACCGGATCTCGCAGCGGGGATCTCCTCAGATGCCGCCCGGCGATGACGCGGCTGACTCCGGAACTCTCTGACGGCTTCTTCAGTTCAACTCCGCCGGAGGTCTCTCCTGCTGCCGCCGATCACTCCCTGAAGGTCCCGGACACGCTGGTCAGTCTCTCAGCCATTCCCAGCACAGCTCTCTATCGCTTATCCGGCTGCGTAGCTCTGCAGTGTTCCCTTATTCTCCTCAGGTAACTCACTCCTATTTATAGTTATCTGGCACGCGATCCTCTGCCTTCCCGCTCCCAGCGCGTGCAGGGAAACTTTATTAAGCAGGGTTATGTTCAGATCAGTCCTCGAGGCTCTCTGGAAAGGTCAATTGATTTGGCCTTATATTCTTGCACTCTCCGGGTGGCACAGTCCAATCCCTTCAGGGGGAATTGTGGTGTACAAACAACATTGCTTTTCATAAAAGTCTATCTTGCCTTCTGTGAAGGCATCTATGGATATATATATATACAGGTGTCCATCAAACATGCAACGTCCCCTATGGGGTTAATCTATCTATCACAGTGCAAGCAGTGGGTTCATGTTAACAACATATAATATCATAACTATAGGATATTACATTTCTTTCCGGCTGGAATATTGCATGTCCCCATGCAACAAGTTATGCTGACTGATAACTCCAATGGACTTAAAATATAGTCTTCTCCACTTCCCAATAGAGTATCTGTATCCCAATAAAGTGCTTTCCGTTTGTTCTTTTCTTCAGGACCTCGACCGCTCCGGGACCACCCAGCCTCAGGGGGTCACACCTTTTGGTGGACCAGCGCAATGCCCCGCACCGGTCACCGGTTTTCCACGGGAAGTCCACTTATTTTTTTTTCGGAAAGTACACAATTGTGTCTATCTAAACACGATAACGTAGGGGCAATACTCCTCGAGTGCTTCGTAATGGTCTTTCCATGGGACAGGTGGAAGCCTCCCTTTCGTCTCGTTCTGGCGGGGCTACTTGTTCCAGTTCTGAACTCGGGGTAAGCTCTTGTCTTGACGAAAGGCGGTTATTTTGTCTCTTTACTTTGATACTTGGACCACAGACAAGCATGAGGATCTCCATGGGGTCGGGTATAACAGCATTTGTAGGAGACTCGTCCCTTTCTGACTCGAGTACTTCTTCGGCTGACTCAGGCGTGGCTGTAGCTAAGCACGGTTTCAACTGTTCTCGGGCGACAGTGATGATGGGACCCGCTGGTCCCCTTTTGAATTTGATAACTGTGAAACTCGTCCGTCGGTACGCTGACAGCCGTGTAAGGTTGAGTCTCCCATCGAAAGTCCAATTTGCTCTCCCTACGATTTTTTCTCCTCCACACTTGTTCTCCAATGTGTAGCGGGATCTCGCACCTCCCAGCGTCGTAGTTCCTTTTTTGTCGTTGCTGTGTGCTGTCTAGTCGTTTGCCCACAACTTCTCTGACGGATTCCATTCGACGTTGGTGTCGACCGACCCAGTCACTGGTGGGTCTTTCAGTCTCTGTGAACTCAGGATACAGTTCCAAATCTTTTGGTAATTGGCCATGGCGGCCAAACATAAGGAAAAAGGGAGTGTATCCGGTGGAGCAATGGCTGGTGTTGTTATATATATACGCAAGGTTGGACACTAGGCTTGGCCACCGGCTCCGTTGTTCCTTGGACAGTGCCCGGAGCATTCCAATGATAGTTTGGTTGGCCCGCTCACACAGGCCGTTCGACTGTGGGTGGTACGCGGTGGTGCGTATTTTCTTACAACCGTATAAGGTACACAAGTCGTGAAATAAAGCAGCCTCAAAGGCGGGTCCACGGTCAGTAAGGATTCTATCGAGGGTCCCGTACGGCTGTAGGAAGTGTTTGAGGAATAATTGAGCTGTTGTCTTGGCAGTAGCGTCTCGAACTGGGACCACCACTAGGAATTTGGTGAAGTGGTCCGTTATGGTCAATGCGTATTCGATTCCGCTGGTGCTAGCTTCCAACTTGACATGGTCTAGGGCCACCAATTCTAGTGGTCGTTGTGTCTCGATTGGACATAGCGGATCCCTTTGTCCTGGATCCGGGCGCCTTTTCAAAGTGCAGGCTGCACAGTCTCTGCACCATTTGTCAATGTCCTCCTTCATGCCAACCCAAAAGAACCGGCTTCGTAAAGTTGCCTCGGTTTTACAGGTTCCGAAATGCCCCGACTGGTTATGGTATGCTTGCAAGATGGACTGACTTTGATGTCGGGGTATTACAATTTGCGTGACCTTTTCATGCGTACCGGGGTCACATCGGGTTCGGACCAGTAAATCCTTGTTCAGTTGCAATCTATCTCGCTGCCGTAGGAGTTTGAGTAGTTCAGGCGGTGTGTGTGCACGTTGCTCTTTGGACAATTTTCGTCCCGCTTTAAGAATTTCAATCAGTTCTCGTATGATTGGGTCTTCCATTTGCACCCTTTTCCAATCGAAGACAGGGCCTGATTCCACCATCTCGGTGCCGGCTACTGTGACCAGACTGGAATGTCCTGCCTTCCTACGACTGCTCGCAGGCATAGGGGCGAATGTGGGTATCTCAATTCTCTCTTCCTTGTCCTCGGCTTCCGGGATTGTCGTATTAGGCAGACGGGATAATGCATCCGCATTGGTGTTCAGTTTCCCGCTGCGATAGGTGATGGTGTACCGAAAATTCGCCAGTCGAGCCATCCAACGCTGTTCCAAAGCTCCCAAGTGTGCGGTCTCTAGATGTGCTAGCAGGTTGTTATCGGTCACAATGGTAAAAGAGGCGGCCGTCAAGTAACTCCGGAATTTCTCCGTGACCGCCCAAATCAATGCCAACAGTTCGAGTTTGAACGCGCTATAGTTTTCAGGATTCCTCTCTGTTTTTTTCAGGCCCCTGCTAGCGTAAGCTATGACCTTTTCCTGTCCATTCTGCACTTGGGCGAGCACGGCACCTAACCCGGCGTTACTAGCATCTGTGTACACACGGAACGGCTGTTCATAATCGGGATACGCCAGGAGAGGGGCACTAACTAGAGCTGTTTTTAACTCTTCAAATGCCTGCTGGGGTGATTCGGACCACTCGACTGGCGCGTTTCCTCTTCTCTCTGCACCGGACCAGCCTCGGAGCAACACATGTAAAGGGGCGGCAATCTTGGCAAAGTGGCGGATGAACCTTCTGTAGTAGCCTACAAAGCCAAAAAAGCTCCTGACGTCTCTGACGGTCTTTGGCGTGGGCCATTCTGTGACTGCTCTTATCTTCTCTGGGTCGGGGTGAACCCCCTTGGCGCTGACGATATGTCCTAAGTACTGCACTTCAGGTTTCATCAAGTGGCATTTGGCGGGATTTAGTTTCAGGCCACTCTTAATCAACTGGGCAAACACTTCCCCGAGATGTTCCAAGTGCTTCTCGTAGGTGCCGGAAAAGATGATAATATCGTCTAAGTACAGAAGGATCATCTCAAAGTTTCTGTGGCCCAAGCAGTGCTCCATCAGTCTCTGAAATGACGCCGGGGCGTTACATAGTCCGAAGGGCATCCGGGTAAATTCGAACAGTCCCATGGGCGTCGAATCGGTCAGTGGCCCGTCTCCCTCTCCCGGCCGTGGTCGTCCAGGGTGCTCGGCCTCTGCCCGAAGCTCCGGCGTTGTTTCCCTTACTTTTGAGTAACAACTGTTCTTGTCGGAGGTCCTTCAATTCTCTCCCCATCTCTGCCAAACTTTTGGGAATCATTTCCAGCTTCTCTGCCAGAGGCCCGGACATCTCTTGTCCTGACTGTACTTGCTGGGTGACAGCTCTTTTCCCCCCGCGGGTGGAAATCTTAGGTGCAGGTTCTTCATTCACCTCATCCTCTTCATCTTCCGTATCTGTTGTCGCCTGGCTTTACTCATCGTCACACTGATTCAGCCCTAATATTTGGAAGATTGCCTCTTTAAATTTTGAGAAAGTGCCACCCGGATTTTGTTTCCTCCACATTCTGAGTTGTGCTCGTATTGTTTTTTCTCGAGCTCCCTCCACGAAAAGGTTAATCAGGGTTTCATTCTCCTGATCCTTGTCTCCTGGCTCAATCGCCTGAATCGCATGGGAGGCTTCCTGCAACGCCAGGGCGAAGTCCCTCAATGATTCCTGTGGTTTTTGTTTCCTCGCGTATAGATGTCCCTTTAAATCTGCAGGGGTGCGTGCATCAAATACACTGGCCAATTTTTTGAAAATGTCTTGTACCGTGACCTTCCTTTCTCCCATCCACGCCTTCACC
The DNA here is from genome assembly GCF_055691185.1 of Crinia signifera. Classification (NCBI taxonomy): domain Eukaryota; kingdom Metazoa; phylum Chordata; class Amphibia; order Anura; family Myobatrachidae; genus Crinia; species Crinia signifera. The sequence continues at coordinate 206,712,001 of NC_139217.1, read as the reverse complement.
TCTCTCCTTGCCGGTCCTTTCAACTGTCCTAGCAGCATTTGTACTTGCTGTTCATTGCTTACATGACCCAAATCAAACATGGACTTCATCCTGTCTTTGAAGTCTCGGAATGTGGTTGTCCCCGCCGTGCGTTTATTTCCCGAGTATACGGGCAACCATGGGGCCCCGAAGTAATAAGGCATGGTAATGGTCGAGTTCTCTGTCATTTCTCCTCTTCTTCTTATTCCAATGTCGCTCGGGGATGGGAGGACTCTTCTTTTCGCTGATTTGGGGGTTTGGGGTTCTGACTCCGCCATTTTTCTATCCTGTCCGTAGACGCCAAAACTGAACTTGTAATATTCTGAACTCGTTTTAACGCTTTGATACCTTTCTTTCTTCCTTGCAGGTAAGTATCCTTTTCTTTACAGGTTCGGATTGAAGAGGACACGGGAACTTCCAATCAGTTATAAGATTTAAACAATTTATTACAGAAAGAGCAAATATAGCTATTCACAAACAAATATCAAATTCATAAATCACAAGAACAACTGCAACTCAGATTTTATTGATCTGGAACAACAGCCGGTGACTCTAATTCAATTGTTTCACTCCTGCAGGGCCCTAAAACAAATCGGTACTTGTGAGTTATCCGGGCGTCCGATTTTTTGATTGTATGCCTTAAGTTAAGGCATACAATCAGATGCGATGCGATATCGCATCGCATCGCATGCGACCATCGGATGCGATGACCCGATTTTTCCATAGGAATCAATGTTAAAATGATTCCTATGGAAAAAGGGGTCCTTTTCATACCCCTACTATCCAAGTGGGCATGGAGTTGGATATAAACCTGTGGCGAGCGTAGCGAGTCACCGAGCCCGAAGCGTGGCGAGCGAAGCGAGCCCCGCGAGGGGACGGTATTCCGTGTCCCCTCGCGGGGCTCGCTACGCTCGCCACGCTTCGGGCTCGGTGGCTCGCTACGCTCGCCACAGGTTTATATCCAACTCCATGCCCACTTGGATAGTAGGGGTATGAAAAGGACCCTTTTTCACATTGAATTCCATGTTAAAATCAACTTAACATTGATTCCTATGGAAAAATCGGGTCATCGCATCGCATCGCATCCGATGGTCGCATGCGATGCGATGCGATGTCCCGATCCGACCCGATTTAAAAATCGGACGCCCGGATAACTCACAAGTACCAACAAATCATTAGGCAACCCTACCTGCTGTTTCTAAAACCAATAAAGTGGTTATTAACTTTCACAAAATAATTACATCGCAGTTTACAATGACAACTCCTGCAATACTTTCAAGTTATTATTGCGCAATAATATGAATACTATATAAGTGCACTAGTCTCTATCTATAATGCTGGAAGGATTAACGTTTTTTTTTTTTCTTTTATTTTAGAACTCCACAGTCATTCAAGTACATAGGGGCTTTAGAAGTTACAAGTCTCCACGACGTGCTTGAAGTAAGTTCTTTGAATCCTTTTAAATGCCAGGTGATAACCAAATATTTGTAATCCCACAGTGTAGTTGGTAATGACAAAGTAGCTTGGAAAGATTTAACAATTGTATCCAATGAGGTAATTCTTCTTACATAAAGTCTGCTGCTCTGCTGAATATTTAATAGCTACTATGACAGGGTTGCACGGGCATACATTCCACAACCTAATTTGCTGCACGGTGTGAAACGAATAGGCATAAAGAAGTATCCCTTTAAGATGCGCTGTGCTGCCTGAATGTGTAACAATTAGTCTCTTTTATGCAGTCGAATACTTATATGCTATAACTACTGCGTTCCTGAGGTAACCTCCACTGAAAGGTCTAATGCTGACAGTTCTTTAGCTACTGAACTGTAATGTCTGCAACACTGTACCGCATACTAAGTACTTGCTCTCAGCTGTACTGTCTTAAAATTGATATATAGAGGCAGAAAGGTAAGAAGTGTCTGAATGCAGCAATGCTTCTTCACTCTATTCCTGTCAGCTGGTTTCCTAAGGGTTAACTCTGGCTGATAAGGGATACACTGCGCTTATTTGTCTCACTCAGACTGCTGGTGTTATAGTGGATAACTCCCTCTATAGTGCTGAGCTATTACACTGCTCCTTTTCTCCTGTACTGAGCATTTTCTACATTGCCTGTCACTCAGTTCTCATAGTCCTCCCTTGACTTTATTATGGGCAGTTAGGGGCGGACCTGGCTTCAATATGGTGGGGCTGGGTAACACTCACCACACCCCATCTTCTCCTGCTGAGGCTGGTCAGCGTCTCCACAGAGTCCACCTGGTCTCCGCCTCTGTGCCGCCTTCTGGATGATGCGGCCTCCTCCGTCCTCCCCTCGGATGACGCGGCCGCCTGCAAGACGCGGCTCCCTCCTTCTGACAGGGCCGTCCTATCTCTCACCTCTCCTCCGCCTCCTCGATGACGCGCCGGACCGGATCTCGCAGCGGGGATCTCCTCAGATGCCGCCTGGCGATGACGCGGCTGACTCCGGAACTCTCTGACGGCTTCTTCAGTTCAACTCCGCCGGAGGTCTCTCCTGCTGCCGCCGATCACTCCCTGAAGGTCCCGGACACGCTGGTCAGTCTCTCAGCCGTTCCCAGTACAGCTCTCTATCGCTTATCCGGCTGCGTAGCTCTGCAGTGTTCCCTTATTCTCCTCAGGTAACTCACTCCTATTTATAGTTATCTGGCACGCGATCCTCTGCCTTCCCGCTCCCAGCGCGTGCAGGGAAACTTTATTAAGCAGGGTTATGTTCAGATCAGTCCTCGAGGCTCTCTGGAAAGGTCAATTGATTTGGCCTTATATTCTTGCACTCTCCGGGTGGCACAGTCCAATCCCTTCAGGGGGAATTGTGGTGTACAAATAACATTGCTTTTCATAAAAGTCTATCTTGCCTTCTGTGAAGGCATCTATGGATATATATATATATATACAGGTGTCCATCAAACATGCAACGTCCCCTATGGGGTTAATCTATCTATCACAGTGCAAGCAGTGGGTTCATGTTAACAACATATAATATCATAACTATAGGATATTACAGTGCCGCTGAGGTCATGGGTTCCATTTCCACCATGGCCCTAACTGTGTGGAGTTTGTATATTCTTCTCGTGCTTGGGTGGGTTTACTCACACACAATATGAAAGTGTGGCGGTGACATCTTAGAAGTTCCACTGCATTAAGTATTACTAGGGTGTTGTACTCATGGATATCCTTCATTTTGTGAATGGCACACTCTGTGACACCCTCCCCTTCACTGTGAACAAGCCCTCAAGCGAAACACGTGTCAAAGGAGACGCCCCTGACACGCGCGCCCCCCCCGCTTCTACTGACTGCAGGACGAGACAGCCAGCTAACGGGAGCAAACTTCGGTTCTTCTGTCTCCCCCACGGGAAATCAGGTATCGGCGGCACAAGCATAGGGTTGAGATTGTCTCACCCCGGTTCTCTCGCCATCCAAGTGAGAGTGTACAGCTGCCGTGACTCACGTGTCACTGTCAGCTCAGACACCTCACCGAGCGGAGACCGGCCAGAGTGACACTCTCCCCGTTGCCACCAGCTGCTGTCTGCTATTTACAGTCCTACCTGCATCTTTAACAAAATCTGACTTGACAATCAATGTGCAAACAGCCTGACCCGCATACTAAAAGACGGGTTTCTGCTGTTTTTGACTACACTGTATGATTTTTTTCTGAGACAGAGTTACTCTGCCCCTATTTTGCTTTAAGACCAGACCTACCCAGCAGATTTGACTTAAAGGGAAACAGTCTGTTCATACTCTGCTAATTACCACTGTCAAACAGCTTGACCGTTATTGGAACCACCTGACTGACTCTGCAAACATTATAATACCCCCAGTATCTGAGGATTAGCAGAGGCCAGCTAACACACCTGCATAACCAATGTTTTTTGTGTGTAGACAAACCGTGTCAACATTGATCCGGTACCAGTAAAACACCTAGGGTCTGCCATACCCCACATGTTTTTTGTCTTATTAACCGTGTGATCATACAGACACTGCAATCCAATCCATCGGACAGGTGACAACACTCATTTACATCCTGGTTGTTTAATTTGATAACGTGCATGTTCCCTGAGTGTCGACAATCGTGTCAACACTAATACATTGGCAGCTCAAAACTCAGGTCTTGTTATATCAACTGAGGTCAGCTAATATACCTGTACAATCAATGTTTCTTGGGTGTCGACAACTGTATCAACACTGATCCGGTACTATTACAGTATCCAGGGTTGCTATATCCCGCATGTATTTTGCTTCAATAACCTTGTGAACATTTGGACACTAATTTCATCATTTGTATAGGTAACTACACCCACTCATATTTTGAGTGTTGAAGTTGAGAAGTCTGAGCTAAGTGTCAACAATCGTGTCAACGCTGATAGTGTCAGTATTAACGCAGATGGTATTATACCGCACATATATTGTCTTCGGATTAATCTTGTGACTATTTATATACTGTACCAATAAATATTCTTTTTTCATATTGGTGACAGTATATCCATCTGCATGTGTATTCAAAGATTCATGCGTTGTCACCCATTGAATATCTTCCCTGGGGTGTAATTTGGTCTTTAGTGACTACAATACGAAGACCAATTTCACTACTCCTACTTGGAGACTTGGGTACATTCCTTCACCATCTTCTTTTCACTCCGCTGGGTTTCCTGTGACACCACTATCACTCTCAATCACCATTCAATGTCTAAATGATAGATGGTGAGTAGCAGAAGAGGGGTTTCACGGTACCCACACTTTACCCTATACCTTCTACGCTGCCCTCTCATTTGCTGGGGTACACCTAGTCTCTTTGCAAGGCCATCGGCAACAAAGGACATGGTGTTACTTTTCAGCAAAAAGCAGAAGCACATATAAGCCTCCTGACAACCAGGTTATACTCTCATCCTATGGTGTGGTTACGGTCATACTGTACTTCACTGGCACACCTGATTCTTATACCGAATTTAGAAGCTAAGCAGTGTTTGGCCGGGCCAGTACCCGTAGGGGTGACCGACGGGGAATACCCGGAACTGTAATACACCGGATTGCAGAAAAACACTTGGCCAAGGGAGCTATCTACCCTTTAACACTCTGTTCTCTCTCCTTCTATTAAGAACCCAGTCAAGTCATTCCGCCTTATTTATCCACATTGATCCTTCCGAAGGGGGATAGTGTTATGCGTCAAGTACACCCCAATGCAACATATTGTTTGTGAGCGGCCATTTTGCCTGGTACATAGAATCCATTACAGGATTCCCCAGTATTTTCTCACGCCAGTGTAATTAAAAAATTATTCGCCACCAAATGTTCAAATTGTGATCTTTATTCTTGTTATGCATCATGTTTAGAGTTCATATTTGAAATGTTATTTCATACGTACTGATATTTTAGTAGTAGTTTTTCATTAAAAGTTAAATTTTAAATACTTTCCATTCATTATCATTTTAAAAAGTGTGCCCCAAAAACCCTTTTTGTTCTGCCTATGTCACCCTCGTGACAAACCATATTTTTTCACCCTCTCCCCTTCCCCAGGTCTGTGCAGACTAGGCTAGAGCCGGCTCTGATTTAAAATCCACACCTCGCTTTTAAATTTTCATTAAAATGTAAGCTATGAGCGTAAATGCAGACTCTGGACCTGTAACGGTGAAACAGTCCGGTGACACAGCTCACGATGGGAGGATGTAGGAGGGTCCGCCAGGAGCCAGGCACCTATGCTTCTGATTCTTTGGGAGCAGGCTCCTCCCTACTGCATCCCATAATGCCCCAGTTAGTTTTAGGTGCCCACAGGAGTGGGTGCTATGCTTTGCAGCTGCGCTTTTTTCTTTGGATTTTTTTCAGAATAGTTAGGTTTTTTGTTATTTTATGAATGCACTAGCTAGAGCAGGTTTGCCAGTGTGTCGCTTCTCACAGAAGTGCATACACACTGAGGCGCAGCAGAGGCTGACAGAAGCGCGTCCTGTCAGCTCTCTGTGTGCAGAGGGACACCTTTTTATTCCCTCTGCACAGTGCTTAGTCTCTCTAGGATAGAGACTTTCCTGCGCCCCGGGGGTGTCCTAACCGGCTCCTTGCAGAAGGGGATCTTGGGGGACGGACCCCCCGCGATGGCGCCCACCATCTTGAAGGGTTTAGGGACAGAAATCCCGCCAGGGAAGTGAAGTCCCTTACAGGAGTCCGGCGCTGCTGGACAACTCCATTGTGGTCCCATGGAGGGAGGTACAAGGAGGTGAGAGAGACATCTGCGGGAGCGGCTGAAGGGGGAGAAAGCACCATATGGTTTGGTCTCCCCGCTGATGCAGAGACTTGGTCTCTTCCTGCCCTGTGTTTGGCGCCTTTTTCACCGTGCTACGGAGCTGACAGGGTGATTTTTACACAGTCTGCAGTCTCTTCACAGAAGCGTTGACAGGATTACAGCTCAGATAAGTACACTGATACATTGCTCTGTGCGGTGCCTGTTCATTTGCATTGTGCTGTGGAGGAGGGAGCGTTGGACATGTTTATTTACTGTAAAAAGTGTGATGCTAAATTTACATGTGAACATGAGGATCAGGGGGATTTATGCCCGTCCTGTGAGGCTGTTCCCTGTGGGTCACGCACTCCCAGAGCGGAGATAGCTGAACCTGCTTGGGCTTTGGCGCTGGGCAGGTCTATGAATGCTCTTACTGAGGCTTTGAATAGGCAGAAGGATTCCTTGATAGGGTCTCCTGGCCACTTTACTTCGTCTCAGGTGTCTGGGGCGTCACTTACCCCGGCTCAGGGAGACCCCATTTTGCTGCAGGCTATGCAGGATACTGCCCAGGGAGATCATAAGATGACTGCCCTGATGGAGCAGTTTACAAAATCCTCTGATAAGAGTGTGCTTAGGCACCCTGTGTCTACACCACCAATTATACAGGATTTGGATGATGATGATGGTGGGTGTGAGGAGAACTGGAGTTGGGACATGAGTGATGAAACTGAGGCTTTAACTTCAGGCATTGAGGATTTGATTGTGGCTGTTAAGCAGACTTTGAATCTTGCAGAGGAGGAAAAGACTCCTGTCTCTTGTGTGTTTAAAAAGAGTCGCAGGGACCCTGTGTGTTTTCCCTCTGATGAGGGAATGTCATCTCTTTTAAATGAGGCAGGAAAGACTCCTGATAAGAGATTGTTGATGGCAAAAAGGTATGCTAATATGTAACCTTTTTTTTTTAAATTGGGTATTTTTTATTAAATTTTTGAAGAGAAAAGAAAAAGACAAACATTGATATTAATATTACAGACGGCTAAGTAGGATACGGTGCGTACAGGAGATATGCAGTAATCAGGATATTATATGTACATTTGTAGAGATAAGCAAAGTATACTTTTGACATATATGTAAGTGCCAACCCTTCAGGATATAGATAAACACACTATGCATCCAGTACCCGGAGGCGCCATCCAGGTCCATGGAAACAGTGAAGTAGGAGGAGGCACATTTACATGGATATATCACATATCACAACATGAAGCACCATGTGTTATGCTTGCCGCTAGTGTGTTGGTAACCTGGAACAGGGAACGGGAGATCAGGCGTGAGCCCGCAGCCGGGACCGCCGGTTAGGACGGCCACAGCGAACCTATACTAACTCTGTTGAGTACCCCGAGCAGATGACCAATCCCTGCGGGAACTAGGCTTCAGCTGTGGCCGCCGCGTTCGAAGGAGCGAGTTAAGCCCGCTCCAACCCCGATGCAGCTAGGTCTATGAATGGACAAAGGAGAAGTGATCGTCAGGGGTAACTCAAAAGGAAATACTAACTACCGGGCCTAACTGAAAGACAACCCCTGTCTGCCGGCACCAGGCCAATAACGGGAATACGACCCAGTCGCAGACACAAGGAGAACTTGACGGGGAATCTCCAAAAGAATACAATACAATGCTAGATAGCGAATCCCCAAAACCCCAAACAGGAGTGGATAGGTAGGGAAGGCCCTGCCTAGGACAGATAGGAAAAGGAAAGCGATGGCCAGAGCAAGGGTAAAAGACAGAAAGAATAATGTTCTGAATTAGGCCCACGGCGGAGCAGGTCCAATGCCCCAGCAAGGGAGCGGAACCAATATGGGTACAGCCTGATAAGAGAAAAGGAGCTCGGCGGCTCCACAGAAATAAACCAGGCTCCAAAGGAGCACTTACTTGACCCCGGGTGACCTACAGCGGAGCTGAACAGGTCACTGGAGAAACCGCTGAGAAGCTGACATCCAGCTGAGACAGGAGATCTCTTGGAAGGGATCCAGGAAATAGGGCAGCGCTGGGATGAGCCAGGGACCGGGCAGGCGTATGGAGACGCTATAACCGGCGTCTGTGCCCAGCAGACGTCGGCTTCTTATTCAAAATTGGCGCCGCCTGCATGACGTCAGGCGCGCCGTGCGAGTGCTGCTGCTGGGCGGAAGTTCGGGGAAGTTGCCTAGCAACGCCCCGACACCCGGACTGAGAGGGAGGCTTGGAACGCTGCCGAGCAGCGTCACCAGCCTCACAGCCCCGCTCTCCATCCGCCGACCGTCCGGGTACTGGAGATACCGGACGGCGGCGTGTGACACCATGAATGTATATCATATAATAAACATCTGACAATGTAGATAAAGACCCATAATCCTAATAAAAAAAAATAAGATAACAAAAGAAAACCTCGCAAGGACCCAAAACAAACCTCCCACATAACCCCCCACCCTGTACTACCCACCCCCAACTTAGGTGTACCTGGAGCCCTATAAACGCGTAACACTATTACCTTTATACCCATTCTAATCCCCCCCCTAGCCTACTAACTATACTACTAAACCTAAGTCTAATCTATACCCACCCACATATAAACTAACACCCCCCCCCCCCCCCCCCCAGATTGTAAATTAAGAGCAGGATATATATCGAGGGCTATAAGGATATGACCCTAAGGAAGGGCAGGATATATATTTCCTTCCCCATCACAAAAATTACTAAACAGAGAATACCAAAAGAAGGATATAGTGAGGGCCATAGACGCATGGACCTAAGAACAGCTATATTGAATCCAACAATCTCCTGAAGCAAAGTAAGGTATCTCGCTCAGCAATAAAGATGCATGTAAACTCACAGAATATAACTTATACAAGCAGGGTTAAGATGACAGTTACAGGATATTTCCAAAAACATTAATCTGGCCAGCTCTTAGTGTCCTTAGAAAACATGGCGAGCCTAAGAAGTACACCAGCAGGTATATGGAAAAAATAACAGATAAACAAAGGACAGTGTACAGTTATATGTGGATACAGTCCAGGCTTTCATCACAGTCACCAGCGACAAATAAGGAGGATGTAGGGAAGTAGCAGCACAATCAGTGTGCATGAGAGTATCACAGCTATTGTCCTTGATTTCGGGCACAACGACAGGTGTAGATATAGCCAGGATAGAATCTGAAATAGGTGCAGGCAGAGCCTTCATAGCATACATCACATAAATATCTCCATTATCAATAACATCGCAGTGTCCAGGATGAATAGGAGTGGGATGAATAGGAGAGGTTAGAATATCACTCCGAATTCTGTCCAGTTGCAGGAGTCGGGCAGATGAGGCATGGAGCGCACGCAGGATAGCATTTGCAGATGGTTCCATAATCATAGACAGGAGGTACAGAAAGACCAGCTATAGGCAGTATATGTAGCAGAGAATAAATTAGGTGCGGCTAGCACGCCACTAAGGCCCTTATTCTGGTTGGTGCGGTCGAGCCGCATATGCGGCTCCGACCGCACCAGACGTATCCCCGCCCACACTACGGATCGCCACGGCCGTCCGTACACGGACGGCTGGCGATCCGCACGAAAATGGTGGAGGCGTACGCCTCCACCATGGTGGGAGCTGCCCCCTGCATTCGATGGTCGACGACCATCGAAGGCAGGGCCGCACGCCGCGGCAGCTCCCGCAAGCTGAGACCACACGGACAATCGTCCGTGTGGTAGCTTGTATGGGGGCTGAAAGCTGACATCCGCCGACGTCAGCTTTCCGCCCCCATGAGTGGCGTCATGCCCTCATTAGCATGCGTACGCCCCGCGTTTGCATGGGAACGCCCATGAAACGCGGGGCGTACACATAGGGAAATGAGGGCATGATGCCTCTCACGCCCCTATACGCCCCCTTTGCGGCGGACGAAATACGTCTGCGGCGAAGGGGGCTGCACATGCGCAGAATGACCTCTGCGCATGTGCAGAGGAAAAACATCGGCGGTACGGCCGCACGCGGGCCGTACCGCACGAATCAAAATAAGGGCCTAAGTACAAATAAAGGACTGCCAGCCGTTGAAGTAGTGGGAGAATCCAGCTAAAAGCTCCCAGCTCCAGCCACCAAAATGATGGTGAAGAGACCAGTCAGAGAAAATGGCGGATGTAGGTAATGCTCACCGCTTTAGTCACGGCTATGTTGTGGCACAGCAGGAGACCAGCAGAGGATAGAAGACCGTCACTGCAGATCTTAAACACACGATGCAGGGCAAACGTGGAGGCCTCAGCCCCAAGCACAAGATGGCGCGGACCGCGGCATTGCGCCCCAGAGGAGGCAGCTTCCCGCTTCCACCGCTCAAAGGTACGGAGAGCCACCGCCACTTCTCACCCTGCCTGACAAAGCACCCAGCGATGAGGCGGCAGGCAGAATACTGTTAGTGTAGTAGGAGACCGACGTCATCCGGATCTTAGCAGAGAAGCAGGCCGCGGCTGTATATAATCCCAAACCAGCAGCCAAATAGTCCCAAAAACAGCTCAGCAGGGTGATAGGATAATGGGAGTGATGTCTCACACCCGTTGCTGAGGCCAAGGACTTCGGTGACAGCAAAACAGGATAAATTTCAGGATGTACGGAGGAGCGAAGAGAAACTGCTGCCTACTCTGTGCTCAGCCAAACCACGCCCCCTCGCTAATATGTACCCTTTGCCAGAGGAACATACCAAATTGTGGGAGAAAGCCCCATTAGTGGATGCATCAGTTGCTAGACTGTCTAAAGCCACTGCCTTGCCGGTCCAGTGGGGCTCGGAGCTGGAAGCCATTATCAAGCAGGCTACTGGGGGCAAGAGGGGTTTGCCAGTACGAGTACAATCCGACAATGCCACTATGGTGGCATACTTAAATCACCAGGGCGGTACTCGGAGCAAGATGGCGATGGCAGAGATTGTGAGAATCTTCACCTGGGCGGAGGTTCAGTTTCCAGCACTGTCAGACGTTTTCACTCCGGGGATCCGGATTGTGGAGGCGGACTATCTCAGCAGGGCGGACCTGCTGGAGGGGGTAGACAGATGGGGACTGCCAGACATAGATCTTATGGCGTCCAGGACCAATTGTCAAGTGCCGAGATTTTGTTCCCGGTCAAGGGATCCGTTGGCTTGGGCGGTGGATGCCATGACAATTCCTTGGTCTTTCAATCTGGTCTACATCTTCCCTCTGTTCCCAGTGATCTCGAGGGTGTTGAAGAGGATAAAGAACCAGAGAGTATCGGCCATTCTGGTTGCACCAGATTGGCCCAGGAGGTCATGGTACTCAGACATACTGAGATTATCTACGGAATCGTGGTGACTTGCTAAGCCAAGGACCGTTTCTGCACCAGGACCTAGCTCGTCTAAATTTGACGGCATGGCGTATGAATCCTCCTTGTTGAGAGAAAAAAGGGGTTTTCAGAAGAGGTCATACAGACCATGCTAAGGGCCAGAAAACCGGTGTCTGCGGCCAATTACCACAGGGTGTGGAGGATCTACATCAGATGGTGTGAAAGGCAGAGAGTTCATACCTCCAGGTTTAAGGTAGCGAGGCTACTGGAGTTCCTACAGGATGGCCTGTCGTCGGGGTTAAGTTTGCAGTCTCTGAAGGTGCAAATTTCGTCACTTTCCATTTTCTTTCAAAAGAGAGTGGCTCTGCTGCCGGAGGTACAAACGTTTTTGCAGGGTGTGGCCAGGATTAAGCCTCCTTACAGGCAGCCGGTTGCACCATGGGACTTGTCTCTTGTTCTGTCCATGCTACAGAAACCTCCTTTCGAGCCACTGAGATCGGCTGATCTCAAGTACCTTACCTGGAAGCTTACTTTTTTATTGGCCATTGCTTCGGCTAGGCGTGTGTCAGAATTAGGTGCCTTGTCTTGCAAGTCACCATTTTTGATTTTTCACGATGACAGGGCGGTACTCAGGATAGTACCAAAATTTTTACCTAAAGTGGTTTCCTCTTTTCATTTGAATCAGGACATTGTGCTCCCAGTTTTTCCCCCGCCTGAGGGAAAGAGGAATAGGGACAGTTTGAAAAAGTTGGATGTGGTTCGCGCATTGCGAATCTATATCAGTAGAGTAAAGGATGTTCGCAAATCAGATTTGCTGTTGGTTTTGTACGATGTACATAAGATTGGGTGGCCTGCTTCAAATCAGACTATAGCCCGCTGGTTGAGATCAACTATTGCGTTTGCCTACTGTAAGGCAGGTAGGCCTGTGCCATCTCGCATAAACGCCCATACTACAAGGTCAGTTGCTTCTTCATGGGCGGTGAGGCATGGGGCCACAGCTGAGCTGCTGTGCAGGGCAGCCACCTGGTCCTCTGTTCACACCTTTTACAAAATTCTACAGGTTTCATGAGTTTGTTTCGGAGGACGCTTCATTTGGACGGGCAGTGATGAGAACTGGCAGTCTGAGTGTACCCTCCCAAAGGACTGCTCGTGAAAGTCCCATTGTGAGCTGTGTCACCGGACTGGACGAAAGAGAAAAGGGGATTTAAGAACTTACCGTTCAAACCCCTTTCTCTGAGTCCAGTCCGGTGACACAGCGATCCCTCCCTAACGCTCAGTAATTTGTACCGTTCATGGTTGCCATGTTATGTGTTATAAGTCGCATATATGATGTTCAGGCATTGTACTGAGTTGTGTATCCTAGTGTGCTGTTGAAGTTTAACTGAGGCATTATGGGATGCAGTAGGGAGGAGCCTGCTCCCAAAGAATTAGAAGCATAGGTGCCTGGGTCCTGGCGGACCCTTCTACATCCCATCGTGAGCTGTGTCACCGGACTGGACTCAGAGAAAGGGGTTTGAATGGTAAGTTCTTACAAAAATCCCCTTATTATAAATACTGTGCATTAACTCTTAACGAACAGTAGTGTAAGATTAAATAGAAATCTTCCTTTTCAATTTACTGGTTAAACACTATTAATGTAGTGTCGCCTCTGGCCTCCAGGTGTCACTATAACCCTGCTACTGTATATACAGCAATGGGGCGATTGTCCTACCATAACCACAAAGTGTGTGAATGCAGTAAAACCTATTCCTGCCAGTCAGTGCTGCTGATGAGTCACCTGCATTAATGTTATTTATATAAGCGCTAACATTATATGCATTGGTACTTATATGTTAGTTGGGCGCCCAATTAGCATACGTAAGGTAACTTAGGAATATCGCATTGCATGGGCCATTTTAAGGGCGATGCAATGCGATTTTCCTATGTAATTTATTCACTGCTCTCTTAGCCCCGGGGGATCGCATCGCACCTCCCGTAAAATCGCATGCGATTTTATAGGGTGTACGATGCCATTACATTAGCTATACAATAGCATTGTATGACATACAATGAGGTTTTAGGCACCCCACCCCCCCACTATCCACACCACCCCGAAGCGTGGCGAGCGCAGCGGTACGTGTCCTCCGACCTTTTCATACCACCACTAGCCACGTCGGCGTTGAGTTGATTTTATATAGTGCGTCGAGCACAGCGAGTCACCGATCCCGAAGCGCGGCGAGCACATGCGGATTACTTTACATATATTCCGCGTCCACTCGCCACGATTCGGGCTCGACGTGGATAGTGGGGGTATGAAAAGGTCGGAGGATGCGTTCCGCCGCCGCTCGCCACACTTCGGGGTGGCGTGGATAGTGGTGGGGTGCCTAAAACATCATTGTATATCATACAATGATATTATTGTGTAGCTCATTTAATGGCATTGCACACCCTATAAAATTGCATGCGATTTTGCGGTAGATGTGATCCCCCGGGGCTAAGAGAGCAGTGAATAAATTACATAGGAGCATTGCACCGCATGGCCCTTAAAATGGCCCATGCGATGCGATTTTCCAACGCAGAATAGCCCACTAAGCAAATAGCTTAGTGGGTGCCCAACTAACATATAAGTACCTATGCATTATATTACATCTGCATTAGTCCCCCCTGGAGTCACTTACAGTATAAATTAGTGTAGGATTCGCTGATTTGAATTCTCCTATCCTGGTAACTATGAAGTGAGTTACGTTTGGAATTTATGTTTTTAGTTTGAGTTAGACCCCAGGGACCCTGGTGGTTGAATAGATTTATCCAGCGTGCTGTATATTAATCCACGGGGTGATAGCGATGAGCTATCGCTATGGCGGATCAATCTGGTGAGATCGCTTAGAAAATGCCCAGGGATTGCAACGTGTGTAGGCACCATTAGGGTACATTATGCTTTCTATAGATTTTATGATCAATTGATGCTGTTTTGCGGTGTTATTTTTAAAAAATTTTAATCATTGTAACGCAGATCAGACCGTTCTTCACATTATAGCAATCCTTCCAGAAAGAAATACCAATCAGTGACGCAGAAGCATTTTACCTTGAAAACGTGTGCTTGCATTCCAATGTACGTCCGCTACTTGTGAGTTGTGTCATTGCTGGTATGTAGCAGCAGTACTGCGAGTGAGGGAGCGACGTGCTTTGGGGAAAGGTTCATACATGTGTTAGGCACACGTTCTCTTCTGGAACCAAAATATGACAAACTTATTAAACTCCTGATTGATTGCGCTCCCGTTGTTCCAAATCCATTCCAATCTGTTCTGTTACCATTGTCGGATGCTGCTAAGGGACGTCTGTTTCCCCATTGGCTGCGTTCTCGTTTTGTTTATTTAATTCGCACCCGTTGCGTTTTATTAATAGGGCATTTGCAGATTTTCTACATTTCTTTTGTGAGTTGTAATTGCACTGAATGTTTTAATTGAGCTCGCAGATCAGATTGTAGATCTTTTCCCATACACTGCAGATCATTTCTCCATCGTTATTATGATGAAAATCTGCCGCAAGCTAACTCCCTTCCGCAGTCTAAGGTTCCAGACCATCGAATTCCAGATAATCGGTGGTGTGCTACGTGAAAGTCTTCCAAAATAGAATCTGCACTTTGGGAAAAAAAAAATTTTTTTTTTTTTTTTTTTTTTTATAATTTTTATATTGACTGCATTAGATGCTGCCCCATTTCCACAGGGCATATGCAACTGCCCCCACCCCCCACCCCCACCCCAATCAGCTCTGCTTTTAGAAGATAAGCTTTAAATGTTCAATCAAGCTATCCCATAAATTGTTTGTTTCTGCAGAGTGGTGCGCTACAGTCCTAAAAATGGAAAAGAAAGTGTCTGAAGCCAGTGTTAACCGCAGGAAGTCCAACAATCCTCAGCGGGTGTCTGCAGCCTCGGCTGGTACATCTCAGAGTAAGAGGAAGCGTCTTTTTTATATTTTTTTTTTGTAAGGAATAAATAACGAAAGCTAAAGGAGATGCGTGGGACTGAGCTTGCTGTGGTGACCAGTAATGTGTCCAACGCTTGTCCACAGAATGTTCGCTGCATTTATTGTATTGGATAACGGGTTACAGAAGTCCAAAAAGGGGAGACTGTTAAACTTTGTTCTTTGTCTTCTATCTAATTTAAACCAGACACGAGCCAGAGAGTGCCATTGCCCATACGGAGGTTTTACCGCCCAGGTACTCGGGCACTGATGGAAATACGCAAGTACCAGAAATCAACGAAGCTGCTGATCAGGAAGGCCCCGTTCTACCGCCTGGTGAGATGGTGTTGCCTGTTCTGCATCTAACAGTTTCCCCTACTCTGTGCTCTGCTAGTAATGTCTGCTTTTTCTGTTTTAGGTGAGAGAGGTCTGCCTGGAGTATTCCCATGGAGTGCCGTTCAGCTGGCAAAGCCAAGCGCTGATGGCATTGCAGGAGGTAAGGCTTCTTAGCGGCGTAAACGCTCGCTGTATTCTGTTTGGGGTAATCTTAGAATTATGTATTGTACTAAGATCTGATGCGGCCATGTATACCTCACCCATATCCTGGCCGTGTTCTGCTCTGTATATCCCATCACGTGTCACTAGAATCAGCGCTAATGCTCGATCTCCATCATAGCCATCGGTTGCGATTCGGAATGGTTTAAAGCACCAGCCAACAAGCTGAAACTTAAGCAGGCTGGCCGTCTGCTTCAAACACCTGAGTACAACAGGGATCTGCAATGCCTTCAAACTTAAAGCGGCGTGCCCATGTTTTGCAGAACGGTGTCGAGTTTCACCCTCTAAACATCGCAGCATGTCGGCAATCCTGCAGCCAATGGGGGGGCTCTGAGCGACATCCCAGGATTGGGTCTGTGTGCAAATAGGCACATAGTATATCCCGTACAGGCCACTTACTGATGACTTCAGTGGGCATGATGCCTGTGTTCAGCCCCAGTGCAGTCTCACTGTACCAGACAACTCCTATTACGCAGTCGCCGCTCTCTGATCTTTATCACATCATACACCACTATAATTAGAATTCCCAGCTCAGCTCCGAGCTCATTAGACAGACACGCATTACACAGCGACCTTTCTCAAGGCATAAAGGAATGTTCAAAACCAATACTCCTGATAACACTGGAAAAAGGTTGGTTTCCTACCAGAAGGTAGGAGGTGGACGACAGAGAAGGAGTGCCTTGTGATCCAAGCAGCTCACACCAAGGAAGGTCAGTTCCTTGAAAACAAACATGAGGAAAAAGAAAAGGGTAGTGGAGCGCTAGGTTGGTATTAGAAAAAAATTCTTAGTTTGAGTATGGTCAATTGGGTATCACAATTAGTAAAATTTATTCAACACTGATAAACATAGTAAAAATGGTTGATACATTTAGACACATGAAGAGGTTATAAATGAATACATAAAATCAGCACATATAAAAAAGAATTTAAGAATAGTTGGCCTGAGCACTATACTTATGCGTTCTCCCGCTTGCCAAATGTCCTGAGCCAGTCCGTCCTGTAGTTTAACTGGAGATTGTGGAGGCTGGGTGTCCATATACCATGCTGGGAATTCGATGCCGCTGTGTAGGATGTCGCTGTCTGGATGTTGTATAGACAGATGCACAGGCTGAAGGTAGGCTTCCCAATGAGTATGCTGGTGGTGGTATCCCAAGGCTCTCTTCCAGTGGGTGAAGAACGGATGGAAAATTAATCCGAATATAAAGGCTGGGCAAGATATAATTTTGGGAGTGTCCCGCAATAGAGCTCAGAGTCCAAACTGACAGTATCCTGACGCGTTTCGTTACCTAGGCTGGTAACTTTATCAAAGGAGAGTCTCCTTTGATAAAGTTACCAGCCAAGGTAACGAAACGTCCCTCTATTGTGAGATTTCTCGCAGTTCCCTGCTGCAAACTGGAAGCGGGATAAGGGGGGCAGGATAGGCAGGTTCCGGAAACGGGGGCGTTTTCTGAGAGCTCCCAGATCTGGATCTTCCAGCACAGATTTCCTGGCCTCTGCTACAGAACAGCTTGGGCCAATATGACCAGCCTCGGGCTCCCTCAGATTGACCATGTTTTTGTGCAGTGATCCGTTGCAGCAGTGGATCACAGAAGTCGGCAGGAGGTGTTTATTGACACAAGGGGTGAGATTTAATAGGATGAGAGATTCAGAAAGTGAGAGATTTGGTAAGAAATCTCCAGCTTTTTTTAAAGCGCCAATCATTTACACTGCAGAACCAGTTTCATTTTGCCGTGTAAATGATTGCCGCTTTTAAAAAAAATGGAGATTTCTTACCAAATCTCTCACCCTTTTAAAATTCACCCAAGATACCTCCTACAGCAATACAATTAGTATTCTCTAAAATGCACAATCGAGGAAATTACACAATGAAGATAAAGGCGCAAAGCTGAGGTAAAAAAGTAGCAACACAAAGTGCAAGTACGCACCACTGGGATTGGGCTGTACGTATGAGGGCATATCTGTGTGAATGAATGATTAATAGTGGCCTACAGAATTTATGGGGAAGAAAGATCTGTTTGCTCTGTTTGACCATGTATTGCCTCTCAAATTCTCTGTCTGTAACTATTTTTTCCTATCTATGAATCGTATTACTGATAAGGGCCTAATTCATCATGAATCGCTAATCTGAGAAGTAGGTATCCGCCACCCATGAAGAGGAAACACCCGGTTACTGCTCCCCCCCCCCCCCCCAAATCTATATGCCAGGACAGGGCCAACCTGTGGCTCTCCAGATGTTGTGAAACTACAAATCCCAGCATGCCTTGCCACAGTTTTAATACTCCCTTATAGCAAAACTGTGGCAAGGCATGATGGGATTTGTAGTTTGACAACATCTGGAGAGCCACAGGTTGGCCAGGACTGTACGCAAATTCCGGAACATGGAAGAGACTAATATGTGACTGACACAGGCTGAACAAGGCCAGTGCTGTTGTCACAGACCTGCATTTTTTTTTTCGGACCCATCCAGAAATAGTCTGGTTTCCACCCCAAAACAGCAGCTTACCGACGGTCAATATCCAGCTGCATTGTGTTTACGATCTATACGTGTTTTCTGACGCTATTTTTCCTTGCGCATTGTGTGCGGTCTAAATGCGCAATCACTCTGCTTTGTGAATAAATATCGATTCATACTGACTTAAGCCCAAAGTTCCTTTTCCTGTGTAAACCTCCGGTTTCAGTGTAACATCTCTTTCTTAGGCAGCTGAGGCCTACCTGGTGTGGCTTTTCGAAGACTCTTACCTGTTCAGTGTCCATGCACACAGGGTCACGCTGCACGTGAAGGACATTAAGCTCGCACGGCGAATTAGAGGGGGCCAACTCGGACTCGGATGTTGAAGTTTTCCGTTTCACGTTTGTTTTCGTTGGTATTTTATTCCCAGTTTTTTTTTTCAAATTCTGTTTATTTCAGACATATGCCAAATGAAACAATAGTGAACATGAGTAATAAAATATTACAATGTATGATATCAATTCTAACCAAGTTGTACATATTTATACTTGAGTTTCGCAGGCATGGGGTTCGAGTAACTTGATGAAGAGGCCTGCCTCTAAATCTCGTAAGCCCGCCTTGTTAGATTAGCATTTTGTCTGACATTTTCTTTATACATAACATTAAACGAATAACTTTAACTTAATATAAGAGTTTTTTTCTATGGGGTGGGGGGGGGAGAGGGGGAGAGATAGGGATAGGGGGGGGGGGGTGTTCAGCATCACGTTTCGTACATTATATATGGGAAATATAATTATCTAGCTCCTTCTGGACGGATTTCCAGTGTTTTGTAGATAGCTTCTTTCAGTATTTGTGGGCGACTATCTATAAATGGTCTCCACACCTGGTAAAATCTTGATGAAGATACCTATGGGTGTTTTATCACATCATATTTGTCATAAAACATATACTTCAACAGCAGCGATTCCACCTCTGCTACCTTTGGAATATGTGGTGTGATCCATGAGTTTAGAATCACTTTCTTAGCCACTGTGACTATCAGGGTAATTAGGGGCAACAGATGTGAGTTCGCTGGTGTGATGTTCCAACTCTCAAAATTAGCAAACAGCATGGGGATGGGATCTAGCTGCAGTCCGATATTAAAGTTAAGTTTGATGAAATACAACAATTTATACCAGAATTTTTGTATATGTCTGCAGGACCAAAAGTTGTGAAAAAAGGAGCCCACTCCTGTTTTGCACTTCAAGGACAAAATGACTCCTCTGCTGTTGTGAGATGTAAGCCCTATGAACAAACTTCACGTGTACCTCCTGAAGGATGGAGGATCTTAATATTTTCAACGTTTTATGATAATGTTTAAATATAGTTTCACAGTTTTCCAATAAAGGGATATCTTTTAACCACTTGTTTGTGACTTCTTTCCATACTCGTTCAGCAGGTAAGGATGAGAGTTGGTCATAAATGTATTTATTCTTGAACGTCCCTGTCTGAAATTTACTAACAGAGCTATTCAGTTTCATATACCTCGTGGTTTGTATATCAGGCTTGGGTAGCGAAAGTGCATAGTGCCTTAGCTGGAGGAGTGAAAAGGAGCCGCTCAAAGGCAAACCGAACATTTTCTGCAGTTCAGATATGGAATATACCTTTCCTCCAGGGTCAAATACCTGCGTCATCTTCCTTAGTCCTTTATGTTTGAGCCTGTAAAAAATAGAACTATCCACCCCTGGGGTAAACATAGGGTTACCCCAGATGGGGATCCATGGGGACGTTTGAGGGTCCAGTCCAAGTGAGCGGGAGACAGACCACCAAGCCTTGTATGTGTCTAGAAAGAGAGGGTTGTTGAAGATGTGCGGGGGACATGTAGGAGGGCTCCAGGAGAGTATGGTGAGAACATGGCACAGTCCACTGCGGAATCCGAGAAAGTATCTATCTCTACTAGCCAACCTAGGGCAAAGCGGCAAAGCAGGGATTTGGTGTATTGATGTAGGTCTGGCACATTGAGACCGCCCAAAGCCTTGGGCAGGTGTAATTTGTGTAATGCAATTTTTGCTTTTTTCTTATTCCATAGGAACTGCGCCATGCGTGAGTTTAGTTTTTGGATGTCTTTATTTGTCAGTTTGATTGGCAGCATCTGTATAACGTACATTAATTTGGGCAGAATCATTGATTTTATGACCTCCACCCTCCCCAGCAGGGAGAGTGGGAGGTCGGTCCATGTATCCATGGATTTGGAGAGGTTGTTAATCAGTGATGTGTAGTTTAAATTATATAGATTTGAAATGTGTGCTGG
This sequence comes from Crinia signifera, assembly GCF_055691185.1. Lineage (NCBI taxonomy): Eukaryota > Metazoa > Chordata > Amphibia > Anura > Myobatrachidae > Crinia > Crinia signifera. Next base: position 206,691,238 of record NC_139217.1, on the reverse strand, counting down.
GATTTGTATGCCTAGATATTTTAGTTGTGTGGATTTACATTTAATAACCTGGAGGTCGTCTCTATCTGAGAAGAGTGGAGGGGGGCCTTTTAATATCATCAGTTCGGACTTGTGTACATTTATTTTATAGCCTGAAAAAGAGCTAAATTGCTGAATTATTGAAAAGGCTGTTGGCAGGGAATGTTCAGGGGAGGACAGGAACCACAACATGTTGTCTGCGAATAAAGAAACTCTAAGGTCTACCTGTCCAATTGGGATACCGCTGAATAAGGGAGACTGACGCAAAGCTATAGCTAGTGGTTCTAGAGCTAATGCGAAGAGTAGGGGTGAAAGCGGGCATCCTTGTCTGGTTCCTCTTAAGATGGGGAAGGGGTTTGACAATGTGCCATTGCACATGATCCTAGAGGTAGAGTTACGATATAATGTTTCTAAAAGTTCCATAAATTTAGTGGGAAAGGAAAATTTCTTTAATACTGTGTGTAGGTGGTCCCAGTGGACCATGTCGAACGCCTTTTCCGCGTCCAGCGATAATATCGCTAGGGAGGCGCCCGACACGGCCAACTGGGATTGATACAACACCGATAGCACCTTTCTAATGTTTGTGACTGGGTTTTTTCCTTTTACAAATCCTGTCTGGTCAGGGTGTATTAGGGACGGTAGGAGGTGTTTCAGCCTTTCAGCAATCATTTTTGTTAAAAGTTTATAGTCGATATCGAGAAGCGATATCGGCCTATATGACCCAGGATCTGAGAGATCTCTTCCTGGTTTTGGGAGTATTTTAATCGTGGTTGAGTTGAAGTAGGGCGGGGTGGTATTTGTAGTGAGGATGGAATTGTAAAATTTGACCAATATAGGGGCTATTTTAGGAGCAAGTGTCTTGTAATATTCGGACGTCAGGCCGTCCGGACCAGGGGCCTTTCCTGGTTTTAGGCTCGAAATGGCAGATTGAACTTCCGATAAGGAAAATTCTCGGGTAAGTGATTCTGCTGATAGTTGTGAAAGTTGGGGTGTAGGTAGGTCTCTCCAAAATTCATCAGCTTGACTTTTGTCGCTGGTAGGGGCTGAGTATACGGAGCTATAAAAGTCATTTAGTGTTTCTGCTATTTGAGCATTAGTTTTGGTAATGGTTCCATCTTTTTGTTTAAGTGGGTGTATAATTGTTGTGGAGTTGTGTCCTTTTAGGAGATTTGAGAGTAATTTGCTAGATTTAATTCCATATTTGTGGAATTTTGCATTATTGGTGAATGTATATAGGGATTTGGATTTAACAAATAATCCCTCAAAGGAATCTTTGGCTTGTTGGTAGTTTAGCTTTGTAGAGGGGGATGGAGATTGTTTAAATTCAAGAAATTTTGCGGTGAGGGTTTATTGTGCTTGGGAGAATTCTTTAGCAAGTGGTTTTTTTTTATGTGAGGTATGGGATATTATTGCTCCGCGCAGGACTGCTTTTGAGGCCTGCCAAAAGAGTGTGGGGTTTGTGTCCCCTGTGTCTTTATTGTCATCTGCATAGTTGTCCCATGCCTGTAAGATGTTCTGTTTTAGAGAGTCTGAAGCTGCTAATGAAGATGGGCAGCGCCAATTTATACATGTGCTCTTCTCTGGGGATAATTTGAGTTTTAACCATATGATCGCATGGTCTGATAACGATATTGGTTCTATCTGGGGTACCAGTATCTTGGGGGGGAGGCTAGATGAGGTCAAGATATAATCTATATCGTCCCTTTTGCAGCTGAGAGACATGTGTAATCTCGGTCAGTGGGGTGGAACAGTCTCCACATATCGAGTAGGTGTAATTTTTCTGCTAGGGTAGGTATACCTAGTCTAGGGAGCTTCCTGTTAGAGGGGGATTGTCTATCTAAGGTAGGATGTGATGTCAGGTTAAAGTCTCCGCAAAGCACAATAGAGAGGTGCATATAGGGGGTGAGGATTTTCAGAATGTTTTGGAAGAATGATTTAGAGTAGGTGTTGGGGGCGTATATGTTAAGTATAATGAATTGTGTTTGTGCCATAGTTATACGGCAGAGAGTGTACCTGCCTTCTGGGTCAGATAGAAGTGTTTCGGCTGTCATTGGGGTCTGTCTCCTACCCAGGACCACGACTCCTCTTGCTTTGGAGTTGTAAGGAGCTGATGAGAGGATTTGCCACTGGAGGATCTGAAGCTTTGCAGTTTTGGCTTGTGTCAGATGGGTCTCCTGCAGACACAACATCGAGATGTAATTTATTCAAGTACATTAAAATTTGTTTACGTTTTTGTGGGGAGTTAATCCCACCCACATTCCAACTACCAATTGAAATATCTGACATCACGGTACATAAAAGGTGGTAAACTTGATAAGAAGCATAGTTACTACACAGACATATCTTTGAAACTCGTCTGGACGGTACGGTGGTGCTGAAGGGTAAAGAAGAGGGAGGGGGGAAGGGGGTAGAAGTCTAGTTATAATGTGACTTCCAAGCAATAAGTAGAATAACCTACACATCTTTGCAGACATGTAAACATAACAGGGAGGATATGCTCCTTAACCAATAAGCCAACCGCTTATGAAGAAGAGAAAACCGAGGTTTTCTTGCGCATTGCGCCCGCCACAGGCTCTATATATATATATATATATATATATATATATATATATATATTTTTTTTTTTTTTATATTAAATGGGGGGGGGGGGGGGAGAGAGGGGTAGAGCTGGAGTGGGTACGACAATGTGCATATAACAGTGAATTATTGCTTTCCAGAACACATTTTAAAGCTAAAAATGTTATACACTAAACCATTAACTTGTGTGCCTGGGATTTTTCTGTCTAATTTGAAATCGCCAGGGTATAGACATGAATATGCCTGGCTGGTACTGAGGCACTGTGTGTCTCCAGCGTCAACTTAGGCAGGGGACAGTCCAGATCTCTGTTGCTGTCATAGGAGTAATAAAGTGTAGCTGTCCCGTAATGTCCCTTTGTAGACTGAAATGGGTATGGGGAAATCTTGGTGCTTGCGAGTGTTCCAGGTATCAGGGGTCGTCCGCCCAGCCCGAAGCATGTTGTGATGCTGCGCCAGATTCTTTAAGGTATGCCTCGGCGTCCATGTGGGAGGTAAAATCTTTATAGGTGTTTCCCTCGAATATGCGAAGTCTCGCTGGGTAAAGCATCGCGAATTTTGTGCCGTCCTGAATTAGTTTAGAACATATCGGGGCAAAGTCTCTGCGGGATTTTGAAAGTTCCGCCGAATAGTCTTGAAAAATCAAGATTTTGTTTCCTTGCCAGGTGATATCCCTCATTCTTTTTGAAGTGGACCATATTAGTTCTTTATGCAAAAAGTTCAGGGGTTTAAATATCACAGCCCTGGATCTGGCTCCCTCTTGTGGCCGCATAGATCCCAAACGGTGTGCACGTTCTATAACAAGGTCTGTGCATCTATCAGAGATTTGTAGTAATTCAGGCAGGGTTATCCGTATAAAATCAAAGAGTTCCTGTCCTTTCACTGCCTCAGGGAGTCCTATGATCCTGAGGTTACACCTCCTGGATCTATTCTCGAGATCTTGGACCTTGTTATGCAGGTAGCTTATTTCTTTTGTGGCTGTTTGCAAGGATTGTTTAAGCTCTACTATGTCGTCTGTTCGTTAGCCAGCATTCTCTGTTGGAGCTGGTCAATCTGCTTATTAATGGAGGCTGTCTGTATTTCCAGCAGGGGGCCTATTGCTGATCTTATTGCCTCGACCATGTCGATATGTGACAGGGGAGGTGGGCGCAGGGAGAGACCGGTCTTGGTCAGTGTACTCACTGCGTGGGTTTAATTCCTCCGTTGTTTGTATGGGTGCTGTGGGAGAGAGATGTCCCCTGGAGTGTGCGCCGGTATGTGCGCTGGGTGATGCTGGGGCAGCGCAACGCGTCGCGGCCTCCGCCGCCATCTTGGCTTCCTGAGCCTGGCGTTCTTTCTCCTTATTTTTCTTCGCGGCTGGAGCTGGCATAGCGCTGAGATAGCGCTTCATGCATGGGGGAAGTCAGCGGATGTTAGCGGTCGTGGCGGGCTGGTGCTGGGAGGCTGTGTGCCGGATTCGGGAGCGGTATAGCGGCTTTGGCAGCGGAGCAGTCCTTCCCTAGTACCGCTTCATAGGAGGGCGGAAGCGGAAGTCTCTTATTCCCAGTTTTATACACCGTTGGAGGAGGTAATGTCACACGTAGCCGCGACGGAGCGCGGCGGGTACAGTACTCACCCGTCCGCGCCCGCCGCCGGCTAGCGTGTGCAGGCTCCGGTCTGCGGTGTGCGGGTAGCGGCAGCTCTGGGTAGGGATGGCAGCAGGGGAGCGTCGGGTAGCGGTGTCTTTGCAGATAGTGGTGCCGGGAGGCCGGCGTCGCCATCTTGGTTGAGGGCAGGAGACAGATTGGCCCAGAGTGGAGGTTCCCTCCTCATCCTGCGCTGACAGCCAATGGCAGCCGTCCCCTGGGGATATAAGGGATCTGCCTAGGCTGTTCAGTGTCAGTGCAATGAGTCTTTGGAGTCATTCACAACTCCTAGCTGATTCCCGGATCCTGGCTCTTTCTCTCCTGACTCTGGTGCCTTGCTCCCTGCATCTTGCTACAAGGAAGTTTTCTCCTGACACCAATGCTGCAAGTCCTACCTAGTGCTTGTTCCTGCTTGTGTCCCAGAATTACCCTGCTCAGCTTTCCACTGCCCTCCTTCATACAACTCATTCATTCCATCATCTTTCAGTCATCCGGATCCATTTCTTCTGTCATCAAATCAACCTCTTTCCGGATCTTCCTCTATGTACTCTGGCTCTTCAAGTACACGTTTCCAGATTTACCTGCTCGTTATTAATATTGTGCTGGACTCTATTTAATTTATCCCAACTGTCACTTAAAGAAGTATTTGAGTGAAGGTTATCATTTATGAAATCAGTTATTAAACCTGCACGTTTCAATCCTACTCCTCCTGGTCCGTCTCCGGCTTCTGTGCACCACACGACTCCATCCAGCCCTTTAGCCGTGACAGGTAATTTATGACCTCAAATAATCCTGTTGCAGAGCACGGACATTAAAGCTCTGGGTTTTTGTCACATTGACATGGAAGTTGACTGTTATTCTGCAAATTTATATGGTTATTACTTGTTTTATTTAACCTGTCAATAAAAATGTTTTAAAAAAAATAAAAGTATATAGAAAGAAGCAATGAAGCATAATCTTATGAAGCATCTCCCTTGTGTATCAACATTTTAAATGCTTATGTCTGAACATAATCGTCCATCAGCCCCCCTACATAGAAACGATATCCGAATGATAGGTTGACATTTGAAAATGTCAAGATAAGTTTTTCACAATTTTTAAAAAAAAAATTTCCTTTTGATGGGACTTTTCCCATGCCCGAAGCACGCCCCGTGAAATGATTGGGGTCCATGTTGACAAGTGTTGACATTGACACTAATAAGTTGTGAAAAACTCACGTCGACTTTTTAATGTCAACCTTTGGTTTACATTGCCATTGCACCTGTCGATATATTGACTTTTGACCAAGACACTATAGACCCTTTGATTCACACCCCATAGAAACCTAGAATGTAATGGCAGATCAGAACCATTTGTCCCATCTAGTCTGCCCATGTATGCATTTAAGGTGGCCATCCACTTATGGGATTTGGCCCGATTTCACCCAAATGCTACTGAGCCGCCTGAGAAATTCGGTCAAGTGGCCAAGTCGCATGTGTTTGACATTGGATTCGAACCGAAGCCACGTGCACCTCGAATCTGGAGATTGAACCTTCTGCTCCCATAAGATAAATTGGAATTGCTGCCTTCAGTGCACGTCGCGGCTTCATCTGATTTATCGCATCAAATGTCCCTTGAATTCCCCCCAACAGCTCACCGCGAGTCCTTCAGTGCTATAGATTGTAAGCGTACGAGCAGGGCCCTCCTACCTTTATGTCGGTTTGTTTCTACCCAGTTTCTATAATCACTGTTGTTTCCTATTGTGAAGCGCAACGGAATCTGCTGCTCTATATAAGAAACTGTAAATAAAATATATACGTGAGATAAAACGCCAAATCGGATGAAGGGATGCTGGGGAGGTTAAGGGAAAATCAGGTCCGACTTGTGGCTCAGACAAGTCAGGCTGGTGTATGAGGGACTAATGTACTTTATTTTGGGCTTCCAAGACTAGAGTGCACATTTCCTAACATTTAAAAATGACTATACAGGTTCATCTGTCAGTAAATGTGTGCTTTTAACCCGGATGACCAACTGGATATGGTCAGTAGGTCGACACGGCTTAGGTTGACACATGAAATACTGTAGGTCAACATGGCTAAGGCCAGCAGGTCCACACAAGCATTGGGTAAGGAAGGTCAACAGTCAAAACATGAGTTTATCAAGTTTTTTTTATTTTTAACCGACATGTGCCGACAGGCTGTATATTATACCCTACCATCCACTAGGGCGGGGCGGGAGAATATAATAGTGTGCTGGGTGCAGCGGTACACTGATACCATGTCAATGTCCTCTTATGTAGAAATTCTGGTTAAAAAAAGTCTTTCTCATGCTTTAACAGTCTCTCCAGGATCCTGATGACTCACCAGCCCATCATTTCCTGACCAGCTCCAGCTCCTTTGTGTCTACCCAGCCACCTTCAGTCTCTCCAGCTGCCTGGTGATTCACCAGCTCCCTTGTGTCTCTCCAGCCCCCTTCTGTATCTTCAGCCCTCCATTGACTCACCAGCTCCAGCTACCTTGTGTCTCTCCAGTCTACTTCTGTAAATTCAGTGCCCAATAACCTGTGTAGTTCATTGGTGACCCCGTGTAATGGGGCAGTGTGGTAAGCCTAGCTAAAGATGGCATTGCCCACAATGTGCAAGTTCCATAATGTATTGCATTCAACAGATCTGTGTATAAGCAGTTTGGCCAAACCTCCATTAGCTGTGTTCTTGGAGGTTTGAATGCAAAACCGGCCTCGATGCTTCCAGCCCCCTATGCCATTATAATTACCATCCAATGCCATATCCTATGTCACATCGACCATTCCGGGAGGTTAGGCAGCCCTGCATTATGAAGCTTGATAAATCTTGCCCTAAGGGGTAAATTTACTAAAATTCGAAAAATTAAAAGAGGTGATGTTGCCAATCGTAACCCATCAGAGTATGTCTATCATTTTGTAGGATGCAATACAGAAATGATAGACAGATACAGTAGGTTGCTAGGGACAACATCACTTTTTTTAATATTTGGAAGATTTACCAAACTTACCACGCAAACTAAATGCATGCTGCAATACTACAACCATCACGTGCAGCGAGGGTGTCGTCTCTCACAACCCCCAAATTCCAACGAGGCTGAAGTTGGCTTCTTAATCACTTCTTATTGGAGCTCCAGCTTCTTATTCAGAACAATCACTTTTACAAGGGTTAATGAGTCTTGGACCACAAATTTTACACCAGAAATCCACACAGGGGGGTCACTTACAAATGACCCACTTGCAATTTATTTTGACCAACAAGGATTTGGGCAGTAATAGGGCAGTAAAGTGGGCATGGGTCCCAGATTTCATCATTTTGAATAAGTAGCTGGTGTCCTGCAAGGGTTAAACAGCGTTGGTCAACAAATATTACACTGAAAACCCACACAAGGGGGTCACTTACATATGACCCACTTGCCATTTCTTTTGACCAACAAGGATTTGGGCAGTAAAAGGGCAGTAAAGTGGGCATGGGTCCCAGATTTCATCATTTTGAATAAGTAGCTGGTGTCCTGTATGGGTTAAACAGCGTTGGTCAAACAGTATGACACTTGAAGTCCGCACAGGGGGGTCACTTACATATGACCCACTTGTCATTTATTTTGACCAACAAGGATTTGGGCAGTAATAGGGCAGTAAAGTGGGCATGGGTCCCAGATTTCATCATTTTGAATAAGTAGCTGGTGTCCTGCAAGGGTTAAACAGCGTTGGTCAAACAGTATGACACTTGAAACCTGCACAGGGGGGTCAGGTACATATGACCCACTTGCAATTTCTTTTGACCAACAAGGATTTGGGTAGAAATTGGGCACGAAACTGGGCATAGGTCCCAGATGTCATTATTTTGAATAAGTAGCTGGTGTCCTGCAAGGGTTAAACAGTGTTGGTCAAAACATATTACACTTGAAACCCACACAGGGGGTTCACCTACATATGACCCACTTGCAATTTATTTTGACCAACAAGGATTTGGGCAGAAAATGGGCCCAAAAATGGGCATGGGTACCAGATGTCATCATTTTGAATAAGTATCTGGGGTGGAATTTAATAGGATGAGAGATTCATAAAGTGAGAGATTTGGTAAGAAATCTCCAGTTTTTTTAAAGCGGCAATCATTTACACTGCAAAACCAGTTTGATTTTGAAGTGTAAATGATTGCCGCTTTAAAAAAACTGGAGATTTCTTACCAAATCTCTCACTTTCTGAAACTCTCATCCTATTAAATTTCACCCTATGTGTCCAGCAAGGTTGAAACAGCGTTGGTCAAAATTTTTTACACTTGGAATCCACATAGGGGGGGGTCACTTACATATGATCCACTTGCCATTTCTTTTGACCAACAAGGATTTGGGCAGTAATAGGGCAGTAAAGTGGGCATGGGTCCCAGATTTCATCATTTTGAATAAGTAGCTGGTGTTCTGCAAGGGTTAAACAGTGTTGGTCAAACAGTATGACACGTGAAACCTGCACAGGGGGGTCAGGTACATATGACTCACTTGCAATTTCTTTTGACCAACAAGGATTTGGGTAGAAATTGGGCACGAAACTGGGCATAGGTCCCAGATGTCATTATTAGCGGGATCTTCCTTTTTTTAATTATTGTACGTGTAGTTTATTTCTGAGGTACTAGAGATGTATCATTTCCCATTTTAGTGATCTCCTTAAATTGGAATCTTCCTTGTAATATACTCCATTAGCGGATGTATAGAAACATGAGGAGAAAAGAGACATACAGTATACAATAAGGCAATACTGTATAACACTTCAATCTTTCAAAAACGATGACACATTTTGCCCATACTGTGTTAAAAATAAAATTCAGCTTATCTGATGTGTGCTACAGGTACTTGTTTGGATCCCACCAATGCCTTATGGCAAATGGGCAAAAAGCAGCATTTGTGACTAGGAAGAGGGTTTACCCTTGATACCTTATATCCATACCTTTTCTGGGCTCTCTCATTGGAGCTTAAGTGTGTGTAGCTTTCCTGAAAGGACCTAGTGTTAATCAGGTGGTTTTGCACACTGAGCCTCAACAGCAGAAGCCCTCTGACTCCTTTAGTAGGCATAATAAAATCTGCATGCACTCGCTCACTTGCTATATTGGCACAGGTGTACCCTCCTGCAAGCAGCAGCAGTAGCAGCAGATTTAAAGGAGATTTCTTCTTCTCCCTTTCCCAAGGGCGGAACTACCATAGGTGCAAGGGGTGCAGCTGCTATGGGGCCCAGAGCTTAAGGGGGCCCATCTTTGCTGTCTGAGTATATGTTTTACATACATTTATCACCATCAGTTGCTAAATAGGGGGCCCTTACAAACTTTTGCTATGGGGCCCACGATTATCTAGGTACGCCTCTGCCCTTTCCTTTATGATTTTTCTTACACAAATGTGTTGCGCTAAACTAACCAACTAATTACACATATGTACGCTGTAGCACAACAAGGCACTTTTGATCTACCAAAGTCTTCAGGAGTTATGTTATTATATCCTTAACAAGAATAGTGGTTTAATGATTTACAGCCATTTACTGCACTGATGTTTATTATATCTCCTATATTCATTGCATAACATGTTTTTCTGAACTATACTGGTAACGGTATTGCAACATTATTTCAAATTTTTGATCTCTATGTTGCCATTTGCAGTATTTCAGTGTATTCTGATTGAAATATAACAAATGAGGTAATATCACACTACAAGCAGATTAGATATTCCCTCACAAGGTGATATTCTCGCTAGTTTGCTATCAATAGTATGTAGCTCATCTACACTAAATTATACAGTAATATAGATGCCATACTACAGATATTAACAGTAACTTTGACTGTGATATAGATTTTAAAAATTTCTTTATTGTCCTGCCTAGGAGATTTTTTTCTTGACAGGTGAGATTTGTTTTCTATGTATGTATGTAAAATGGTCTTGTCTTTATAGTTGGCTCCCAATATTTTAAATTAAAACCTAATAAAAGTTAATTTTTAAATATACAATAATACTTAACAAACTAAAGTTGTGCCCCTAAAAAAGAGAGAGTTCTTTTCTTTCCTTCCTTCGTACTTGTTTGGATTCTATATGGAGAAGAGGATAGGCCTTCGGGATCCATAGGTAATGTATGTGTGAATAAATATAGTATGTAATAAAGTTATACTGTTCGTGTGTGTGATTTATTTCACTATTGGTCATGTTGTGGAACAAGACTCAGTGGGTCCTTCAATGCCCCGTATACTAGGACTTGTGGTTCTCTAAATCCCTGTATGTGGTGCAGGCTTGCTGGGACTTGTAGTTCCACAACATTACACAATAGTTTAATCTAATATTAACCATTTATCAGCCTGATGCCCACTGCCCCAGGGGCACCGGGGACAGCCCCGGCTTCAGCGGTAACTCTGGAGGGCAGGATTCCCCTATATTGGGGGGGGGTCCCCACTCTTCCAGGATCCCAGCCCGGGCTGACCAGCTACGGGGATGAATGCTTTGGCCGGAAAACTTGCATATAAAGTTTCCCCTGGCTGTGGCTGCTTGAGCTTGTTGCTGGTTGCCAAATTATGGGGGACCCCTACTCATTTTGTCCCCCATATTTTTGGAACCAGGATTGGCCCTTGAGCCTGGTGCTGGTTTTAGAAATCCTGGGGATCCCCTATGTTTTTTGTCCCCTGGATTTCTAAAACCAGGACCGGTTCTTTGAGTCTGGGTCTGGTTGCGTTCGGGAGGGGGGCCCACGTCATTTTCTTTTAATACAAGTCACACGTGCATTATTCAGATGTTGTAAGCCATTATCATGTGGCCTTACACTGGGCTATTAGGCCCATAAATTTGTTATTGTGCATGGGATGGGTTTGGGAGTGTGATTCCCTCTTTGTTGGTATGGCTGGTCTGCTCCAGGTTGACACACCCTAACACTTTATTAACATTTATGTTTTTCCCTATCACATTGTATGTATTTTTTTAACCACACCTTCACCTCCTTACATAGCACTTATGTGCTTCTTATTTAACACCTACTAACTTTCATTTGTGTGCTGCCCTGGAGTAGTCAGCCTTTGCCGGCATATTGGGGGCCCACACCCCAGACCCATACCCAGTGTTAAGGACCCCCAGTGACAGAGATGCCTTGACGTACGGCCTGGGGGCTTAACCCTATATCTGCAGATATATGCAACCAAGATCTCTGTATTATCTGATTATTATATGTATATTTCTCATTCAGTGTGCAATAGGGATACAAACTGTTTTTTTTCCTAACCAGATTTACCCCTCCCTGTTGGCACCTGAATGACAGACCTCTGATTGAGCAGCTTGCCAATAAAAGTGTTGTGCAGTTGAGAGAGGCATAGATGGTTCAGCATTAGGAGGGATAGCTGACACCTGAGTGCCATTGGAGAAGCCAGGGGTATCTCCAGGTAAGCAAGCAGGAGGAGGAGTTTGCAGGTGCACGCTAAATATATATGCTAAACCTTTTAATATCTTGCTATATTGCATTTGAGGTTATTAGCATAGTAATGGCCATTAGTATGGGCTTGTCCACCGCATCCAGGTTACCTCAATAGGACAAGTCCCTAACACTACTCTGGGACAGGTCCAGGGCACAGGGCCCCCCAGGCCTGCCCAGCAGAACCACCCCATGGCATCACATTAGTGTGAAATTAAAGTGATAGTAAAAGGGATAGGGGAAATTATATGTGATAGGACTTACCTAGGTAAGAAGTAATAATAAATGTGAAGGGTGCTACATATATATTAAACAAACTAAAAGGGTGATTGAAAGTATACGATATGATGCCAAGGAGCAGCCCAGCAACAGCAGCCCAAAGAGCCCAGCGCCCCAAACACAGTCCCACAGACTAACACTCAGCATATATGTATAGTAGGACTTACCCTCATAGTGCCAAGCTGAGGTGTGCAGTCTTGAATGTTGGGACTTCAACCTATTTAAAATCAATCTGGGACAAGTGGGTGGGGTGCTAGTTAAGGAGGAAGGCGTCTCTAGTACCTTCCAGTGTGTATGAATACACAATATATAGTACATAGGGGGAGGGGCCCTAAACTGCACACCCTGGACATATGAGGTGCTACCTGCTGAGACTTGTAGTGCAGCAAGCAGGAGGAGGAGTTTGCAGGTGCACACTAAATATATATGCTAAACCTTTTAATATCTTGCTATATTGCATTTGAGGTTATTAGCATAGTAATGGCCATTAGTATGGGCTTGTCCACCGCATCCAGGTTACCTCAATAGGACAAGTCCCTAACACTACTCTGGGACAGGTCCAGGGCACAGGGCCCCCCAGGCCTGCCCAGCAGAACCACCCCATGGCATCACATTAGTGTGAAATTAAAGTGATAGTAAAAGGGATAGGGGAAATTATATGTGATAGGACTTACCTAGGTAAGAAGTAATAATAAATGTGAAGGGTGCTACATATATATTAAACAAACTAAAAGGGTGATTGAAAGTATACGATATGATGCCAAGGAGCAGCCCAGCAACAGCAGCCCAAAGAGCCCAGCGCCCCAAACACAGTCCCACAGACTAACACTCAGCATGTATGTATAGTAGGACTTACCCTCATAGTGCCAAGCTGAGGTGTGCAGTCTTGAATGTTGGGACTTCAACCTATTTAAAATCAATCTGGGACAAGTGGGTGGGGTGCTAGTTAAGGAGGAAGGCGTCTCTAGTACCTTCCAGTGTGTATGAATACACAATATATAGTACATAGGGGGAGGGGCCCTAAACTGCACACCCTGGACATATGAGGTGCTACCTGCTGAGACTTGTAGTGCAGCAAGCAGGAGGAGGAGTTTGCAGGTGCACACTAAATATATATGCTAAACCTTTTAATATCTTGCTATATTGCATTTGAGGTTATTAGCATAGTAATGGCCATTAGTATGGGCTTGTCCACCGCATCCAGGTTACCTCAATAGGACAAGTCCCTAACACTACTCTGGGACAGGTCCAGGGCACAGGGCCCCCCAGGCCTGCCCAGCAGAACCACCCCATGGCATCACATTAGTGTGAAATTAAAGTGATAGTAAAAGGGATAGGGGAAATTATATGTGATAGGACTTACCTAGGTAAGAAGTAATAATAAATGTGAAGGGTGCTACATATATATTAAACAAACTAAAGGGGTGATTGAAAGTATACGATATGATGCCATGGAGCAGCCCAGCAACAGCAGCCCAAAGAGCCCAGCGCCCCAAACACAGTCCCACAGACTAACACTCAGCATATATGTATAGTAGGACTTACCCTCATAGTGCCAAGCTGAGGTGTGCAGTCTTGAATGTTGGGACTTCAACCTATTTAAAATCAATCTGGGACAGGTGGGTGGGGTGCTAGTTAAGGAGGAAGGCGTCTCTAGTACCTTCCAGTGTGTATGAATACACAATATATAGTACATAGGGGGAGGGGCCCTAAACTGCACACCCTGGACATATGAGGTGCTACCTGCTGAGACTTGTAGTGCAGCAAGCAGGAGGAGGAGTTTGCAGGTGCACACTAAATATATATGCTAAACCTTTTAATTTGGCCGCAAATGGATGTTTTACATAAACAGATCCCCTTTTCACCATAGGTCACGGCCGTGACTTATGTCTCCCCCTGTGTGCAGATGGGTCAGTAGGTAAGTCCACTGATGAGGCAATGTCCCAGTAGGGTGCCACGAACACCCGAACACAGCACTCTTAGACCACACAGGGTCAGGACCCCGCTGTCACAGCCTATCCCCCCAGTGAGACGCAGAGGTATCCTGCCTGTCAATTGAACTGCATCACTCCCACCTATTCTCATTTGAGTAACCCTTGCATTCGCTATATATGCATTCCCTATATATCTTTCAATAAACATTTTAACCAACACCACAGTACTGTTTTGTTCATCCATACCTACATTAACAACTTCACCTTCTTTTTGAGTGCGCAGTCCACAACTCCCAAACAGTCAATTAAAGGGGCACCATCTTACAATTGTTTTCCATGTTTTCTCCATCCCCCAACAGGGGATCTTGAAAATAAGGCAGCCCCCCCACAGCAAATATTCATACAACTGGGAGCGCGAAACAAGGGTCTGTTCTACATACATATATATTTCATTATTTGTATATTTAGTTAGTTTATTATGCTCAGGCCCCTGTATTTGTATTTACCAGAGTGTGTGGTCACAGGCCACTGCACTCCAACCTGGGAAGTGTGGGTGCTGTTTGCACCTCATTCGTAGGAATGGCGAGTGTGTTGGTACTTCTGTATCTGGGTTAATGCATGGGTTCATTTTTAATGAACCTCTTTTACTGTGATCATAGCTTTGTCATGCACCCTAGATAAGCTCATTTATAAGAGAGCGAGCGTCGACTAGACGCGAGAGACAATAAACTACTAGGATGGGCTCCATTACCATTGTAATCCCATATGCAGTGGGAAACAGTAGGGAAAGTGGGAAGGTAACAAGGGGGGAGGGCAGGAGAAGAAATAGGTAAAGTGACCCCTCCCCAGGGCGTATCACCATACTTAAGGAAGGCCAGGTATAGGGGGAGGGTCATTAGGAGCAGAATACCTGAGAAGTGTTTGTCCCGCCCACCCCAAGAGGAAGGAAGAACGAACAACAAGCAGAATTATGATGCAATGGAACATAGATTAACAGAGGCGGAAGTACTGCGGGCCAGCCAAAATGGCGCCAGGAAGCGGAGGCACCCCCCAGCTAAGGGGGTGAAGAGCTCCAAGGCCTGGCGTCGGGGGGCAACGTGAAGGGTGACCCCGGGCGGTTACAGGTTTTAAGTTGCGAGAAGGGGTCCCTGGCCCCCCGGGCGGCTTGATTCAGTTACGATACAGGGCTGGTGGACCGCAGTGCTTAGCTTCACCACAGAAGCAAGTAACAGTATATATTTGTAAGCAAATTAATAAATGTGACCACTAATTCGCCAAAAGTACATGACTCCGTTTGTTTATTTCAGGTACCAAGGGGAGGGGGAGAAGGGGGGATTTCATTTGTTAGGGGTAAAATGGTGGGAGCATCAGACGATCAGAGGTTTACTGAAACCTGTGACAGCTGCCACTTTAATACTAATTCAGGTGTTGTGTTGGGGATTGTCTCACCTTTAAGAGCCATAAGGTAGTTGGCAGGTGAGCTCTAAACCAGAAAAAAAAAACCACATGTTCATTTTAGCTATAATGTGTAAGCAGTTGCAAGGCTCTTAAGAGACTAATTGTTAGTGTAGGACTTGTAGTGAAATGGGGTCCCTTGGCGATGGGCTGCAAGCTTAAAAATGCATTTATCAATTCATGAACTAAAACTCCATTATTTATTTGAATATTTGTATATTAAGGTGAGTGCTGAGACCCCTGTATTTGTATTTACTAGAGTGTGTGGTCACAGGTCGCTGCACCCCAACCTGGGAAGTGTGGGTGCTGTTTGCACCCCATTTGTAGGGGAAGCGGTCATCTATTAGAATGAAGTTAGGTCTACAGTCATTAGGTCTACCCCACTAGGTCGACTGGCAGGAAGGTCGACCTGACTTAAGATCGACATGGACCAAGGTCGACATGACTTAAGGTCGAATTTGCATAAAGGTCGACATGAGGAAGGTCGACTGGTCATAAGGTCGACATGGGGTTTTTCACTGTTTTTTGAGCCGACATGTGCCGACAGGCGGTATTTCATGCCCTACCATCCACTAGGGCGTGGAGGAGGTTATTAAAGCTGTGACGAGCTAAGCAAGTCACCGTGCCCGAAGCATTGCGAGGGTCCGATTCTCATTGCCAACTGTGTCCATGTCGACTGTGTTGACATTCGGATAAAAAAACAGTGAAAAACCCATGTCGACCTTATGACCAGTCGACCTTCCTCATGTCGACCTTTATGCAAATTCGACCTTAAGTCATGTCGACCTTGGCCCATGTCGACCTTCTTACCAGTCGACCTAGTGGGGTCCACCTAATGACTGTAGACCTAAGTTCATTCTGATAGATGTACCGATTCCATTTGTAGGAATGGCGAGTGTAGTGGTGCATCTGCATTCTTCAGCTTCCAGTCGGCCTGTTCCATCACCTGTGCTTATTTGTCAGAAGTAAAATAGAATTCTTCTAATGCTCTATTTTGTGATTGTTAAAGGAAATTTCCACCATACCTCAATATGATAACTTACTGTAAGTAGGCAGCACTATGGAATCCCGTATAAAGGGTAACATATGATAATATATACAGGGCCTGATTCAGCATTTATTTCATATAATAAGCTGTTCACAGAAGCTTATTATATGCGATCCATAAAAGAGCAAATGCAAAAGAAGGTGCATACCACCTCCTGCCTGCATTTGCCATCGCTTAAAACTACGATCTGCCCCCCAACCAAGAATGGAGTATATTGCTGGGCTTCTCAGCAATACTATAAAACAGGTTCCATGCAGTCTGGACCCCATGGTTTGCACATCACAGGGTACGTTTGCCTAGCATCTGCCGTTTAATGCAGTTCTTCTTTCTCACCTAGCTCTTGCTCACTCTTTCCTATTTCCTCCCATTCCATTCTTCCTACCATCCCTCCCAGGGCTATTTTTCAGCAGGCTCCAGCAGGAACTGAGGCCCTTATTCTAGTTCACTCTTTCTGACAAAATATTTCTTAGATGGACAAAACCATGTGCACTGCAGGTGAGGCAGGTGTAGAACCCCACCCAAATCTAATTCTCTCTGCACAAGTAACACCTGCCTCACCTGCAGTGCACATGGTTTTGTCCATCTAGTAAATATTTTGTCAGAAAGAGTGAACTAGAATAAGGGCCTCAGTTCCTGCTGGAGCCTGCTGATAAATAGCCCTGATCCCTCCCAACTCTTCCATTAATAACCCCCCCCCCCCCCCCTTGTTCCCCTTCTTCTCCTTTATCTTACCCATTCACTCCCTATGCCTCATTCTTTGCAGTACTAAATATTGGGCATGTCAGACCGGATTGCGTGACAAATTTGTTCTCAAAATGGATAAAACCATGCTGCACTGCAGGTGGGGCAGATGTAGCATATGCAGCGAGAGTTAGATTTGGGTGGGGTGTGTTGAACTGAAATCTAATTTGCGGTGTAAAAATAAAGCAGCCAGTATTTACTCTGCAAAATAACACCCTTAAAGCTTACTCTGCACATGTTACATTTGCCTCACCTGGAGTGCACATGGCTTTGCCCATTTTGAGAACAAACTTTCCCTGCAATCGGGTCTGAATTAGCTCTCAGCCAATCACAGAACGGCCGGTCATTTGACAGGTATTTTAAAAATCTAATAGCCGCCACTGTGCGTCCCGTCCCGCAGCGGCAGCGCTGCTATTTGTTATCACAGCATGCCGGCCAGGTCAGTGTGTCTGCCCGCCGTGCTCCCCCGCCCCCCGGTGTCTGCATGCATATGCCTGACAGGTGGGCAGGCATATGCATAGCATACAGGGAGGTCGGATGATCTTATGTGCTGACCGTCCGACCTCCCTGATCCGGTCCGATGCGCACGGGACCGCGCATCGGATCGGATCATATATCACACACCTGCGATGTTGGGGCGATTTCATCCGGTTATCGGCCCAAAGTGCCGAAATCGGATGAAATCGTCCCAAAATTGTATAGTGTATGGGGGCCTTAACCAATGCGGAGTTGCCACTGAAACTTTTTCCGCACTCCGAACATGTAAAAAATTTCTCATCTGTGTGGATTTTCTGGTGTCTCCCGAGGCTGGTTTCATCTGTGTAACATTTTCCACACTCGGGGCACACACAGGGTCTTTCTTTGACATGAGTTTTATGATGCTGTAAAAGTGCGGAGCTTTGGGTAAAGCGTTTGCCGCACTCTGTACAAACATATGACCTTTCTCCTGTATGAACCCTCTGATGAGTAACCAGGTTGGAGCTGCTGCTAAAGCTTTTTTCACACATACTGCACATATATGGCTTCTCTTTTGTATGGACTCTAAAATGCGCTCGAAGCTGTGTGCTGCAGGAAAAACTCTTCCAGCACACAGTGCAATGCCATGATTTTTCTCCTGTGTGAACTTTCCTGTGCTTTACCAGGTTTGAACTGCTGCTAAAATGTTTGCCACATTCTCTGCAGCAGTAGGGCCTTTCACTTGTGTGGATCCTCGTGTGAGTGATAAAATGTGTGTTCTGTGTAAAGGTTTTCCCACATTCTGAGCAAGCGTGAACTCTCAGGTGCCTAAAAAGACTGGAGCTTTGTGTAAAGCATTTTCCGCATTCACTACATATGTAAGGCCTTTCTCCAGTGTGAGTTCTCAGATGCACAATGTAGTTTGGCTTTCTGTTAAATTGTTTCGCACAATGCTCACAAGAAAACTTAGCCTGATCCTTAGTGCATGTATTTGTTGTATCAGAGTTTTCATTCACAGCCTTTCCTATGCGAGAGAGCTTCCTGTGCGGTAACTCCTTTGGAGAATAATTTTCTGTCTTTCTGAAGTGTCTCTTTGGCTTGGAATTTACTGTATTGCCTTCTTTGTCATTCTTAGTTTTACTACTTGAATTTTTCATGGTTAAATTGGGAAGCTGGATGTTTACGTACCGATCACTGGGTCATCTGTTTAAAAGTTAATGACACATTAGCTTAGGAGAAACTGTACACATTATTTCTATCTTGTTTGATATCCAAATTGTCTTACTAGTTTTATATTCTATGAAAGCTCACTGAAGAAAGAACACTTGCAATGCAGTAGTTGTAAACATTAAATATACCAAAAATCTGAAAAAAACAGTACAGTAACTGTGAGTAATGTGGAAGAATAACCAACACATGTGCATCAGTGCCCCTCAGTAGAAATCTACTATCTCCATAGCATACCTCCCAACACTCACGATTTCAGTGGGACAGTCCCGATTACCGGGTCCTGTCCCGCTGTCCTACCCGCGGCCGGAGGTGTCCCGCTGCGGGGGGTGCCAGTTGGGAGCCCCCCCAATTTGACAGAATTGCACAGCGTCTATTCCCGGCCGAAAATGGGGACGCGGCTCATTTGCATAAGCCGCGCCCCTCATTTACACAAGCCACACCCCTCATTTACACAAGCCACGCCCCTCATTTACACAAGCCGCGCCCCTCATTTACACAAGCCGCGCCCCCTTTTTGGACGCTCGTGCAGCCTATTTCTGCAGCTACAAAGTTGGGAGGTATGCCATAGGGGTATGGTTTGTTAGGTTGACAATCAAAAGGTCGACCACTATTAGTAGACAATCAACAGGTCGACACATCAAAAAGGTTGACACCATTAAGTTGACATGACCAAGAGGTCGACAAGCAAATTGTCAACATGAAGGTTTTTTGGTGTCTATGTCGACATGGACACTGTTGTAGTGTACCCCATCCCATCGTATGGCTCGTATTCTCCCTCCATGCCCACTGGGATGGTCAAGTATGAACAAGTCTGTTTAAAAAAAACAAAACATGATAAACTCATGAATCACACGGGACAGACTCAGGGGTAGGTGCTTTCTCCCCCCTGGGCAACCAGTTATGTAGGGTACACACCAGGACGACCCGCTCACGATGCACATCGTGAGCGGGTCGTCAGTGTCTCGTCCGACCCGCTCATGGTGACGCGGGGGGGCACGACCCGCTCACGATGTGCACCGTGAGCGGGTCCAATCCGATGGCGACCCGCACCCGGCTGTATGGTCGTCATTGAGATCCTACCTGCAGCAGGTAGGATCTCAATAACGACCGACCCGCGGGACCGCGCATCGGATCGGTATCGGTCCACACCAGGTCAGAAAAGGGCCCAATCAGCACACAATCTACATCCAATTGATCGGAATTGGATCTAGATTGTGGGGATCGGGCCCTAGTCGTCCTGGTGTGTACCCAGCATAAGAGCACTTCCAATGCCACTCTTCTGCCTTTATGCCAACCTTAATATGCTAATAGCAGTCCCCAAAACCCATGCAAGTACCAATGTTTTTTTAATTCTGCATGTCACACTCACAGTGCTACTTAGCCAGTAGGCAGACCCAGTCAAGTCCACTGCCCCATACATTCTGTGATACCCCTTTCACACCAGAAAATGCAGGGACCCACCCGAGAATATGGCCCAGGGATCATGCCTGGCCATTCCTGGGTTGGCCCCTTTCACACCAGAAAAGTCCCTGCATTTTCTGGTGTGTGAAGGGAACAGGAATGAGGCAGGGAGGAGGCGTGCTCGTGGCAGGGAGTACTCACCCCTGTCGCTGGACCTCGGTACAGGCCGGGGATCCACACAGGCGGCAGGCGCAGATGACAGGTCAGACGGTGGGTGCAGATGATGCAGCTCTCCGGGGGCAGTGAGAGCACAGGAGAGCTGCGTCATCTTCATCCACCTCCTTTCCTGTCATTTGCGCCCGCCGCCTGTGTGGATCCCCGACCTGACAGCACACCGAGGACCGGCAACTCGGGTATGTACCCCCTATCCCTTTCACACTGGCCAGGACCCCGGGTTGAACCCAGGAACAACCCTGCTCCATAGCAGGGTTGGAATCCCGGCAATTTTTGCAAGGATTTTGGCCCGGGAACCTTACACACCAGCGCTAGTTGCTGTCCCAACCCGGGAAATTAGGTTGTGTGAAAGGGGTAGGAGAGTAAAGCTGGTTACACTCCTTAAGATTGGGTGATTGTCATTTGCTCCCAAATAGTTTTTCCCACCAGATTGGGCAGATAAGGGTGGAGTGATATAAATAGCTGTGGCAGGGATTGCATTATTGGCGGGGATTGCATTAACTATCAATCGTCAAAATTGTTGGTGACATTGGTGCTTAACACTGACACGCTGGCAGCTGTTACTGACAATGAGACAGTATCAGGAGTCTAAGCTGGTCCTGTCTCCTCTCAGGCTTGGCTCACTGGTACCACTGCTGCTGACACCAGGTAGCAGTGGCTGACAAAGTGACAGACACTTTGGTCAGGTCATACTAGTTGGCATCTCAAGGCTCTCTATTAGTGAATAAGCAGTAAGTGACAGTGTCAATCACTCATTGCTTGTTTGGCACAACGGGGCAGATGTATTAAGCCTTAACAAGAGATAAATGCAAGGGTGATAAGGAGAGATAAACGTCCAGCCAATCAGCTCCTTACTGACTTTTTTCAAACACAGGCTGTAACATGGCAGTTAGCAGGTGATTGGCTGGGGGTTTATCTCTTGTTAAAGCTTAATACATCTGTCCCAATGTACCTCTGAATCTGACCCAATGTTTTGTAATGTAATACGCCAGAGGGATAAACACTAACCTGGCAAGACTGCTCTATTGCACATGTACACACAAAGAACACTGATGGTTCACAAGCTATGGTCACATACACTCAAACGTCATTGTCGATGGCAGAAACACTTCCAACTACTCACTCGCCCTATAACTGGATATCATTACTGTAGGTATTCCAAGTCGGTATATGGTCACTAGGTCGACAAGAGGAAGGTCGACATGGGGTTCATCAACAGCATCATTAGGTTGACAAACACAAGGTCGACAGTCAAAAGGTCAATATGCTGTTTTCAATTTTTTTGAGCCAACATGTGCCGACAGGCGGTATTTCATGCCCTACCATCCACTAGGGTGTGGCGGGAGAATAGAATAGTGTGCCGAGCACAGCGAGGCACCATGCCCGAATGCGATTTAGCACACCCCCACTAACCACATCACCCCAAAGCATGGCGAGCACAGCGTGCCCCACGAGGGGATGCAGAACGCCTCCTCCCGACCTTTTCATACCTCCACTATCCACGTCGGTGTGAAGTTGATCTTATAAAGTGTGGTGAGTGCACGCAGATTGCTTTACATGTATTCCGCGTGCGCTCACCACACTTTATAAAATCAACTCCGCGCTGACATGGATAGTGGGGGTATGAAAAGTCAGGAGGACACGTTCCGCGTGCGCTCGCCTCGCTTCAGGGTGACGTGCATAGTGGAGGTGTGCTAAATCGCATTGCATGTGATCACACGCGATGCGATCTCTACGCCGGCGTATGTAGGCAAATTGGGCATCCTGATAATACACAATTACCCTCCTTTCAGTAGATTGTTTCAGCAAATGCAGATTGGAGATCTACAAAAAAAGTGTGTATGCACAGACTGGATGTAGAATCAGTGACTCGTTCTCCAATAGTATTATATGGGGAAAGCAGCTCATAGGCTAGCAATAACTTTCGAATTGGAGCCACTTTGCCTGGGCTTTAGTACATTTGAAAATGCGGTAAAATCCCTGAAAGCATTTCTGGTTTAATACATCCCGCCCACAATCTGTTGCAGCAACAGCAAGCATTGTTACATTTTCTGTGGCCATGACACATGCAAAGCTGGTGTCAGCCAAATGCATTCAGACATACAGTACAGCAGAGCATTCCAAAATAACACAGCTGAGATACACGTTCTGAACCTGGGGCCCACTACTATCGGTGCCATCTCTTGGTCCTCTGCAGAATTTTAGCAATATCATGGAGACATGTTTGTGTTGCAGATGTTCTGCCCCTACCACACCATTCCCACATGCAAAAGGCAGGCAAAGAGCCCAGACCTTAGACTTGACTCCTAGTAATAATAAAAACACTATTATTTAATTTCTTATATAGCACAGCATATTATGCTGGGCTTTACAATAGGAGACAGTGATAAAACAAACTGGGTAGTAACAAACCAACATAGAGGTAGGAGGGCCCTGCTCGCAAGCTAACTATCTATAGAATGCAGATGCAATACACAATGCACTGATGGTAGTGGTCCCCACCCTTATGCTGAACCAGCATCAGCTAAACTGCTATACTGTGCCAAGAGCGATAACTTCCATAATGAAACCTATTTTTATGATATAGGCTGGGGAGATATACTTCTGATAGTTTTACATTGACCACTATTAGTTCTATATCGAGTCAAACAAGGGTTGAACAATGTGTCACATTACATTTATGGCAATGTGGTATCTATGAGTTACAGCGGAGGATAACATACCACTGCACGGTGGAGGCTGCCGACAGAGGTTTTACTACAAGTCCCAGCAATCCCTGCGACCAAAAGACGTGCAAAGGATGCTGGGACCATTTTCATGACAGCGGCTCCGCTATTTCTCCGAGCACAGCACCCGGCGGCGCACTCTAATATTAACACAGTCGCTAACCACACCTGACCGCAGCTGCGGCAGGCAGCACAGACAGTCCCCGACCCTGGTCCCTACCTGTCTGGGCGGAAATCCGTCTGGTGAGCGCCAGTGATTTGGGAATTCATCAGCCAACAGGAATTATAGGAGCACAGCATTGTGGCCTTTGTAGTGATTCTCTTTCAATGCTTACCCATTTGAGGAACAGAATGACTACAGCCCCCATAATACCGAGGGGCTAGAAAATAAAACTGATGCTGTGTACACACGGGTACAATCTCTTTACGATTCTGACTATATAGTCAGAATCTTATCTGGATCGCATGCAGATTTTAACCCTTGCGATCCAGATCCTATCCCGATGCGCGCCCCCGTGTCAGCAGAAATCGAAAATCAGATAGACAGGGCAGCCCAGTCTATATAGTGCAGATTGTTCAGATATAGTGTAGATTGGATGCCTGTATTGAGGTTTCCTATCTGTTTGCAATGTGATGCAGATGAGATCTCCCGGGCCAGCCACTCCCATCCCCGCCCTTCTTTTCTACAGCCCTGGAAAGAGAAGCAGCCTGCAAGCAGCACAGAGCCTGGGACAGCCTGCGAAGTCTTCTGAGGCTGGTAAGTATATTAAACAAATACCACTGCATCACCAATGATTTGGGAGGGTTTTCTTTATATTTCCACTGCCCCACCAATGATTTGTGTGGCGTTTTTTTAATAATACCACTGCACCACCAATGATTTAGGAGGCTTTCATTTATATAATCACTGCATCACCAATGATTTGTGGGGCGTTTTTTTTAGAATACCACTGCACTACCAATGTTTTGGGAGGTTTACATTTATATTACCACTGCACCATCAATGATTGTCGCTGGGGCCGGGCTGGCTGACAGTAGGGGGAGATACTGTAGCTGCACATGCAGCGTGTACTTCCTCGAAGGCTGAACTCCACCCACGTGACTGCTGTGTGTGGAGGAGAGCTGACGGGGGAAGAAAAACTGTGCTATGAGGACTTGAGGAGAGCTGCTGGCCGGGGGGAAGCAGAGACTGTGCTCATCAGCTGGGCAAGTACAATGTGCAGATTTTTTTTAGATCTAATAGGGGGACGGGGTGAATGCTGAGTGTTTGTTTGTTTGTACAGTATATGCTGTGTGTGTGTGTGTGTGTGTTTTTACATGCTTTGTGTCTATGTATACAGTATGATGCATGTACTGTATGTGGGTACATGGTATGTGTCTGTATGTATATGTTGCCTGTATGTGTGCAAATGCTGTGAATATCTATGCTATGTGTGTCTGTGTATCTTTGCTATCTGTGTAAAACTATGTGTACATGCATGCTGTGTGTGTGTATATCTATGCTATGTTTTTCTTTGTGTACATGCTGTATGTACTCATGCTATTTGTGTGTATCTATGCTGTTTCTGTATGTATGTTATATGTGTGCATGCAGTATGTACACATACCCTCCAACATCTGAAGGGTGGAAATCGGTACACACCCAGAAAGGAGGTGTGGCCATGAGTAAAGTGGGTGTGACCATTGGTAAAGGGGGCGTGGCCATCCCTCTGTATGTGTACTGGCTGGCCATTTAAAATAAAATATCCAGGTCCCACCTACCCACTGCCAATACTTTTCCCCAATGAACTCTCACATAGGGCAGCTCCCTACACCCCCACTACAGTGGATACTGCACCAGTGATCCCCAATATTCCCTGCTCTCGCATAGGACACCCACAGCACTGTGCCCCCGGCCTCCTGCTATCACACAGGTCACCAACAGCTCTCTGCATTGGGCAGGCATTCACACAAAGGAGCCCGAGGAGCGCCCTCACTTTCCCCATACGCAAACTGCAGGAACCCCGCACGCACTTGCGTGACATTACCGTGCCCCACATAATACTGCCCCGTTCCCTTACCGGCATGTCACGTGTCTGGTGCTCATGGCTCTGGCCGGTCCCCCACGTCACGCGTGTTATTGTTTCCGATACCCAGGGCACAGGTGGGTGTAGTAAGATGGCTGCCGGTACGACTGAACAGCGGCAGCAGCCTGGTTCATTGCTATTTTCAATTAGTCCGCGGCTGGACGGCAGTGAGCCAATAGGAGCTTGCGGTCCGTCAGCCAATCATGAGCGGCTGCCGGACCGCGAGCTCCTATTGGCTCGCGGCCGTCCAGACTAGGCCCTAGAGAATTGATAATAACAGCGTCGGACCAGGCTGCTGCCGCTTGTTTGATTATATGGCAAAAACTAGATCCAGCCGGGCAGCGCACAGACAGCCCTCTGCCCAGCTGTCAATTCAATAAAATCGGTACATTCGGTACAGGGTTAATTTGCCGGTACAGACCGTTAAAAAACGGTACTGTACCAGCAAATTCGGTACAGTTGGAGGGTATGTGTACATGTATGCATACCTCACAAAAACTTGAAAGCACAGCCGTCACCGTGATTTGCCCACTGATTCAGACTCAGTGGATCTTCTCCATGTTCCATGGATCAGCACAGCTGTGTATGTAATGATGACTGGTATTGTTGCTGCAGATATACTAACCGTGTTCACTACAGCTTCCGCTCTCAATTATAATGTTTCAGAAAATTAAGACAGTGTCTATAAATGAACTTCCAACAGTTAATGTTTTGTATGATGTATTGTACTTACCAACATTTAAACGTTATTTTCAGGGAAACTAGCTAGTGTCTGTCATATTTATTTATTTATTTATTTATTTGTATTTTAAGATAGTTCTATTTAATAAAAATATATGTAAACGCCAGAGAAGACTAGATGGCCAGGAGTTTGGGTAACAAAAGTGCTAACTAATAGGGCCGTTTTTACAGGGGGACGAGCCGTGCAACTGCCCGGGGCGCTGCACGGCTCGTCCCATTTTTTTCAATGCTGCCGCTGATGAGCCTGGCTGTCAGTGAGTCTCTATGTGCGCCGCTCGGTGCTCACAGTCACAGCCGCTTGACACTAAAGTCTATATTATTGAGTGACAGGCGACTGTGAGTGAGTGCCGATCGGCACACAGGGCGGGGATTGGCTGGCTGATGGGTGGAGGCGGAGCATAGAGGGAGCCTTGGAGACCAGGCGGTGGAGTGCAGCACTGTGTGAGTCTGTGACTGACAGGTAGTTTAGTGCCTCCCCCTCCTGCTATGAGGATTGGTCACCCATGGGACGGAGGAGGGATCCAGGCTTATGCGCAGGCTGTCACTCACTCACTGACCGACCGACCGTCACCCAGCTAGTGCGCACGCTGCGCAGCCTATCATTCATTCACTCACTGCCTCTGGAGGGACAGAGTAGGTTGGAGCAGAAGACAGAGGCTTATTTTAGTAGCCGGGAGCCCAGCCAGGACTGTAATGTGAGTGCTGTGTGTGTGTGCTTCAACCGCCTGGGGGGGTTTTGGCGGGTTTTTTCTCCGGGCTCCGGCGCCATTTTCTTGGTGCCTGGGGGACTAGTTTAAAATGGGTAATTTGTCCAATTGTCCTTGTCATATGTTTGATGCTGGTTGGGTGTGGGATTACATAGATGGGGCAGGGGGGAGCCCAAGTTGGTTACTGACTGTAGGTCGCTGAGGGGGAGTACTCACTGGGGCTGAGGAGTGGGGTGGGTCATGCTGTGTCTCACGGGGGGGGAGGAGTATATAGGATCACTGGGTAGCCCCTTCTACACCCCCCCCCCCCATGATCATATGTGCAACCCCCCCCCAGTGACACGCAGCACCCACCCAACTGCCAGCCCCAGTGACATACAGCACCCACCCGCTACCCCACCCCCACCACTGCACTAACCCCTTACCTGAGGTAGTGCAGGCATGTCCAAACTATGGCCCTCCAGCTGTTGTGAAACTACACATCCCAGCATGCCTTACAATAGTTTTAGCGTTCCCTATTGGCAAACTGTGGCATGCCATGATGGTACTTGTAGTTTCACAACAGCTGGAGGGCCATAGTTTGGACATGACTGCACTACCTCAGGTAAGGGGTTAGTGCAGTGGTTCCCAAACTGTGTGCCGCAGTACCCTGGGGTGCCTCAGAACACTTGCAGGGGTGCCCTGGGATGGTGGTCTAGGTCCAATTAATTTTATTTATGGTCAATGTAATAGGGAAAATCAGTGCTTGTGGCTTCCAATCATAAAATATTTGAACAAACCGGAGTGTATACTGTCCCTCACAACATAACTGGGCTTAAGGATCACATATAAACACAATTTATTTAATTTAATATATATTTTAAGTAATCAATAAGAAACTTTTGGCCTAGGGGTGCCACGGAAAATTTCTAATACTCCCGGGTGCTGTGATTTCAAAAAGTTTGGTAACCCCTGGGTTAGTGTATTTCGCTGCGGAGGGGTTAGGGCTGGTGCTGTATGTTACTTGGGGGAAGGAGCTATCACTGGGTGTAGAGTGGGACAACTTGTCCTTCATTGGATTGCAGTGTTGTCTGCTCCACTCACTGTTTACAATGTCATTGTCACCATTTTAATGAACATTTCCATAATTGTTCTTTTCATGTGTGAAAGTATTTATTTGGTTCTGCTTATCCCAAAAGAACAAAAAATGTGCTTAAATATACATGTGCTGCTTTATTCCCATGTATGCTGTGTTGCTTTAGCACACCAAAATTTAGCATGTGATTGCAGAAAGCAATGAGAGTAAAATATTGGTGGCAGCAGATCATGCTGTTTGGTGCGGCGCTTCGTTCGCACGGGGACCTATGTTAGAGGCTGTGACGCTGGGGTGGGGGCAGCCAGCTGACATCACTGGATGTCAGCTGCCCGCCCATTTCCTCCCCAGCATGCATGCATATGTAATCACTCTATTAGTTACCAAATTGATGGCTCTGACCAATATTATAACAGGAGGCAGCGATTTGTGAGTACCATATTCAACTTGTTTATATATAGACTTGAATTGGTGCGGGGGCCTGTGCATCTAATGCTCTCAGTCAGTTACTTTCAGTGTGCTAATTCAGTCATCTGCAATTCTTGAGTCACAGTGTGATAGAGCCACAGTGTGTGCACTATCCAAGATTGGCACTACACAAAATTGGTGCAATTTAGCAATTGAAGCAGCTGTATACACACTGGGCAGTATTCAATGAGAATTTTGACGATGTGCAGCGATTCCTGTTTAGGATTCGCTGCACATTCGCCACTGCCCGCCGCGTTCCGGAGCCTCGCCGGCTCCAGTATTCAACGAGTCAGGGGCTCACTGCCCCAGACCGGCGAATTTTAACTCCTGCGGCGATGCCGCAGGGAGCCTGAGGACGGCGGCAGGCAGGGAGATGGAAGTCTCCCTGCCTGCCCCAGAACGTTTGTGGGGGGGAGGTGGACTCCCTGGGAGCCAGGCAGCACAGGCTGTCCCCCCGGGATAGCCAGCAGGGGAGCAGGTATTCACTGCACCCGATCGTGCATATGTAATGATCGGGTGCAGTGAATATATGAATATCTAATGAGCGGCTCGGCTCCCAGCTGGCTGCTGTGTAAAAAAATATATATATATTTTTAAATTAAATATATATTCATGTGCTTACTGCACATGAATAAAAATAGCATGCCCCTCCTCAGAATAAAATTCCTGATTTTTTTACACCAAATGTAAAAAACAAAACACTTTATTTTAAAAGTTCACATTCCACTTCACCATAAAAAGATAGCGATTGCTACTCTGTGAATCATGGCGATAAAAACCTTGAAATGTATTCGCCATCTGGTCATTGAATAGGGTGATTCACCGTTTTAGTAAAAAAATCGCCGTACAGCACGAAAATAGCACAATCTCCATAAAACATGGCGAATCAGCCTCATTGAATACTGCCCACTGTCTTTGCTCCGAGTGGGGGGATCAATATCCCTTCAATATCTCTATGGGTTACCACTTCGGGCTAATGGTGCTTGCAGTGTTGTGTGTTGGTGCAGAACAGTATGGGCTATTTCACACTGTCCGGCTCCTGCCAGACGGCGAAATCCCGCACGGCCAGGAAGCCGTGCCGTGCACAGTAGTTGTGAATGGACACTATTGTGTCCATTCACAGGGGACAGCCACGACCCGGCCGTGCGGTTGCAGCTGGATCCCGCCACTGGAAGGGACGGCTGCCGGGCTGTGGCCATCCGCTCCATTCTAAACTGATGTGTGCAGCACGGCTTCCTGGCCGTGCGGGATTTTGCTGTCCGTCTGGAGCCGGAGTGTGTGAAATAGCCCTATAACATCAAATTATTGTTTAGATACGCTGTGAGTGGGTTTTACGAATAAGAAGCCAACTTCAGCCTCGTCAAATTCCAGCTCTAGTTTTCTTTTTACTTTACTCCTTGCTCGCGAATGTTTGTGCAACCCCGCCCGCTGCACTCAAGTTCATGAAGAGGAAAAAAGCAGCGCCTCTCCCATTGGTTGCCTGCGGGCCCTGCCCCGATGACGGACAGCTCGGGCAGAGCATGTTGTGGGCAGATGTTTATATACAAAGGGAGCAGCGCGGAAGTCAGCGGCGCCAGGTACGTAGTGAGCGTTGGCTGGAGGGAGGGGTCACTGCTCTGGTGGGTGAGCACAGGTAGCGGGTTCCGGCATAACGCCGCAGTTATAGGGACATTGCGTGTATGACGCTAGGCAGGGACTCCATGCTGTCTCTGGGTTTTAAAATGGTGGGGACGTTGCCTGTAGCAACCAATTAGCGTCTACCTCTCATTTTATAGAATGCAATTCGTAAATGCTAGCCAGAAGAGGATTGGTTGCTGTGGCGATTTCCTTTTTTTTATTTTTTTATTAATTTTTATTTGCATTTTTAAAAGATTATGACAAACATGTTAGGCCTTCCAATCTTGGCCTTTCAAACAAAGACATTACATAATATTCAACACTAGGACATTGACATATACAAACAGTTTTACAACACCTATACACCTAAACAAACTACACATATTATTGACAGGGTGGATCGTTTTTATATCTTATCTTCCATTTAAATCTCAGAATTTCTTTTAATATCTAGATAGATACCTAAATAGATAAATAAATGTAAGAGTATATGCAACAACAAGGGAGTTTCTATCCCCAATCCTCTTCTATATACCCTGAATTTGGAGATTCACATCTAGTGTTCTCCTCCGAGAGGCTTCCCAGTCTGACCATCATTTTATTTTTCTATCCCCATAACTTTTCCCTAAAGTTTCCATCGTATAGCTATATTCAATCTTATATATTACTTTCTGAAAGGATGGTACTTGTTCCTGTTTCCATAATTGGGCAATAGTAGCAACTATTGCGGAGATTATTTGATTCAAGAGGTATTTCCTCGAGGTGTTTAAGTTTGATGGTAAAATATGTAATAATATCAGATGTGGTGTTAATTGTACCGCAGTGCTCAAACTTTCAGAAAGCAATTTTTTAATATCTAACCAAAAACTTTCTAGTTTCACACAAGACCAGAAGATGTGTTTTATATCCGCTCTTTCCCCACACCTCCAGCACCCATCTGGCTGGTCCGGGGAGAAACTATTTATCTTGGCTGGAGTGTAATAAGTTTGATAGAAGATTTTAAAGTACCTTTCAATATGCATTTTAGAATTGGACATATGATTGACTGTATTGAATAATTGTGTCCACTGCGAATTGTCCCATTCAAAATTCAGGTCCTTTTCCCACTTCTGCTGCCATCTAGTTTTCCTATTATATTCTCTATTTTCTTGTGATAGGATTTTATACCAAAAGGTGATTCCACCCCTCTTCTTCACCCCATAAATTTGATGTATATACTCTATAGGGAGAGCTGTTAATTCCTTTGAGGTAAAAATATCGGATTGTAGGCAATGCCTGATCTGCAGATATTTATAAAAATCGGAGTTTGGGACTCCGAATTTATTCTTAATCTGGTCAAATGACATTAGCTGTCCATTATCAAACAGATCTGATAGTGTTTTTATGGACAGCTTTCCCCATAACTCCAGATTAAGATCTGCTATTAATTTTGTTAAAGCTCCCAAAGGTAGGTGACCCATCGGGGAACCCAGGGTGTCTATCGTGTCTAAAAATTTATACCAATTGTGAAGTATAGTTCTCATACCCTTCGATAGCTCCTTGCATTGATTTCCAACTGAGGGCGGGAGCCATATTAAGTAGTCAAAGAGGATTGATGGCCTATTATCTAATTCTGGGTCTGATCTTAAGTCCCTTCCCATAGGGCCACAGACTGCCTTAATTTGATCCAGTAATGTAGCCGCTTGGTACATCTCTAGGTTCGGAAGACCTAGGCCACCTCTATCCTTAGGGAGCATCAAATATTTTTTTAGCTATTTTAGCACGTTTATTCCTCCAGATGTATTTATTAAATATGCTATTAAACCTAGAAATCCAGTATTTGGGGAGAGCTTTTGGTATGGCACGGAATAGATATAATACCTTAGGGAGTAGGAACATTTTTAACATGGCAATTCTACCCAATACTGATACTTCTATGTTCATCCAGTTATTAATTTTTGTATTCAATTGATGAAGAAGGGGGGTATAGTTAAAATCTATCAGGTTCTTTTCTTTGGATACTAGATGGACACCCAAATACTGCAACGAATTCTCTTTCCATCTGAATTTATATCTTTCTTTTAGGACATCCCGGTCTTTAGGCTCAAGATTTAATGGAAGAATTTCGGATTTATTTGTATTCAGTTTATAATATGATACTCTCGAGAATTCTTTAATGATATTCATAAGTGGGATCAAAGTATGTTTAGGGTTTGTAAGGAAGAGAAGCACATCATCTGCGTATAGTAATATTTTATGTTGACTTTTATTTATTATCGGTCCCGTGAGTTCTGATGATTGCCTAATTGTTTCAGCAAGTGGTTTGATCGCCAGTACATAAATTACCGGAGAGAGCGGGCAACCTTGTCTTGTCCCGTTTGTGATCTTAAATTTCTGTGAAAGGAAGCCGTTGCAATATACTCGTGCTGATGGCGCAGAGTACAGCGAGAGTATAGCTCTCAGAAAGCTCCCTTCAAATCCAAACTTTTCCAGGGTTTTCCCCAAAAATGTCCAGTTTAAGCGATCAAAAGCTATTTCACCATCTAGTGACAGAACCACCATCTGAAACTCTTTCTTAGATGCGTATTCCATAATCTGAATTGCTCTATATATATTACGTGTGCCTTGTCTGTCCCTTACAAACCCTGCCTGTTCTATCTTTATTAAGTCTCTTAAAATTGGGGTGAGCCTATTAACAATCACCTTGGCAAGAATTTTAATATCGCTATTAAGTAATGCTATTGGTCGATAATTAGTGGGGACTGTGGGGTATTTTCCCTCTTTCGCTATCATGACTATCCTTGCTTCCAGCATATCTTCGGGGAAATTGCCCATTTTATTTGTTTCATGGAAAACTTGGAGTAGGGTGGGCGCTATTTCCTTCTGATATACTAAGAAAAAATTATTAATAAATCCGTCAGGCCCAGGTGTTTTATTTAGTTTAAGGGTTTTAATTGCCTCCATTACCTCCCCCAGATTCCAAGGGGCATCAAGTTTTTCTTTCTGTTGCAGGGATAATTTCGGTAGGTCTATTTTCTCGAGAAAGATGTCTATTTCTTGAGGGGTCGGTTGAAATGTCTCTCTATCTTCACCCAAATTATACAGCTTTCCCAGGTAATCTGCAAATATATTAGACATTTCCGCTGGGTTAGTTATTTTCTCCCCTTTCTTATTGAATAGCGCTGTTATTGAGCTTTTGAGCCTTGTCCCTTTAATTTTCCTCGCCATAAATTTATTGGCTTCATTGGCCTCTCCATAGAATTTTTGTTTAAATTTATCCATTTGCCGATTAATTTGCTTAATGTTTAGTAATTCTAGATCTTCTCTTAGTTTGAGGAGATCCTTTAGTATTTGATCATTATCTGGTTGTACTTGATGGATTCTTTCAAGTTCTTTAATTTGTTCCTCAAAATCTATCAGGGCTTGTCTTTCCTGTTTTTTTAATCTGGCAGTGATCTGGATAATTTTCCCCCTAATTACTGCTTTTAAAGCGCACCACATATTGGTCGCATTAGTTTGTTGAGGATTATTAAATAAGAAATATTCTTCCAAGGCTTCTTTTATTACATTTTTGGTATCTTGTGAGGAAAAAATATAATTTGGACATCGCCAACTTCTAGGGGTTTGTTGCTATAGGATTAGGAGGGGTGCATGGTCAGAGAGCGTTCTTGGCTGGATATCTGCTCTTTTTATGTTTTGAAGAGTGATTCTATCTGTAAAGACAAAATCTATTCTTGAATAAGATTTGTGAACACATGAAAAGAACGTATAGTCCCTGACAGTTGGGTAAAGTACCCTCCAGATGTCATACATTCCAGCTCTGTGTGTGATCTCATTAAATTTATCCACCGCTCTTTTATATTTGTCACCTGATTTTAAGTTTTTCTGCTCTGATTTATCCATTTTAAGATCTCTTACTAAGTTAAAGTCTCCTAATACAAACAAAGCTCCCTCTGCTATTGAATTAAACTTTTGCCAAAAGGTTCTCAGAAAACCAACCTGTGCAGTATTTGGTGCATACACCGACGCAATTGTGACTTTTTTTATTATTAATGCTCCCCTTTAGTATTAGATATCTTCCTTCTTTGTCAGTTACTGCTAGCTCTATTTCCATTTTAATCTCTTTTTTAATCAAGATAGCAACTCCCGCCTTTTTCCTTAGTGCACTTGAAAAATAGGCTTCAGTATATTTACCATTACACAAGTTGGGTTGCTGTGCCCTTGAAAAGTGTGTTTCTTGAAGTGCTGCGATCCCAACATCTTGATCTTTTAAGTACTTCAAGATTCTCCTTTTTTTGTGGTGAGTTTAAGCCTTTTACATTCAAGGACATCAGTTTTATCAAACTACCCATGTTGTTGCATAGTTCCTATCTCTGAAATTAGTTTCCCTCCTGTCAATACAAACATTACATAAAAAACATACATTTCCCATCACCCGACACAATAAGGTGCTATCTCTCGCACCATAGAACTCCCCTCTTAAGAAGAGTTGCATGAACATTATTAGGGGGTAGCAACCATGTTTTCCCCCTCTCCTAAGTCCAAGTCTGCTCTGGTCCTAAAAAAAACCTGCTCCTTTCTAAATTAAACCAGTCTCCTCCCAACCTTCCCCATTAGAGCGGAGAGAAGTCAGGGCGATGACGGGTGATGAAGGGGGGGGGGGGGCGGGCGAACAGGGGCGAGGGGTGTAGGGAAGGAGGAAAGAGGGAGGGAAAAGATAAAAAAAAGGGGGACGAAGCAGATATGTGCTTTTTTCTGCTGGGCTCAATATTTCTTCTACCATACTGTTTCTAATTCTTATTTTTAAGCTCGGCAATCGTGTTTATCCATATATGATCCAAATAGCTTATTTTAGAGTATCTTTTCATGATACGTAGCTTAAGTGTTTTGATCCTACCAGGATCTCTTTTTAAATGTGAGAATCTTTGTGCCTTTTAGTGAGTTTTACCTATTTTATCTAACCCAACCGATGGGTTGTACAAAGAGAAAAAAGAAGGGATATTATCCACACTCCACTACATATATGAGCGCCGTATAGATGTGAGAATCATTATGAGCCTTAAAAAAAAAAAAAGGAAGAGAACAGAGAGTCTGGCATGCTCTACTTTACACGATCCAATTCTTAGGCCCTATATGGGTCCTTACCAAGGACCAGATGCTGTCCACTTATGCCATGGTATTGAGCATAAGTTTGCAAATTTTTACCTCTACCCATCTTTGACTTATACATGTTAATCATTTCAAAAGGGAAAAAGGTCACTTCTAAAAAAAAAAACAAGATAAACTGCTTTGCCTACTATATTATGCGAGGTCTAGATCTTTAGCCCTATTTGTATCTCTCTTGAGGACCAAATATTGTCCGCTTAAATAATATTGAGCATAAGATTACGGATTTTAGATCTACTCATCACTAGGCTATATACATTAACCCTTTGCAGGTGCAGCAGTTACTTGTAGTAAAAAAAAAAACCAAGGGTGCTTCACAACCATCCCCCCCCCCCCCCCCCCAATGTCCTGAAATGAGGAACGGATAAGCAGAACTTTGTACCAAGACAGGCTGTCGTTCTCTTTCTTCTAAGTAGCAGTTACAGTAGTCCATTCTTGTTGCAGCGAGCTTAGTTTTTCTCCACCTCCGTTCGCTGCTTGCAGGTTCCATTGATTTATACCCTCTCTTGCTTCTTCCTCTGTTCTCCAGACTTTCACCGTTCCTTCGTGTGACACTATTAGCTTCACAGGGAAGCCCCATTTATTTGGAGGTCACCCAGTGCCGCTACCATTCTAGCCTCATTTCTAGATGCCAAAAGAATTTGTTCTTTTATATGGTAATAGTGCAGTCTCAGAATTACGTCCCGCGGTAGCTCAGCTTGCACTGTTTTTGGTTTATGTAACCTGCGTATCCTATCAATGATGAAAAGTTCTCTTGGAGCATCTGGGAGAATATTGTGAAAAAGATCTGAGGCGTATTTGTTTAATTGGGCATCTAGAATCTTTTCAGGGATCCCCCTGATTTTAATATTATTCCTCCTAGCACGATCTTCAGCATTAATCAGTTTCTCTCTGAGAAAAAGCACTTCTCCTTGTAGGGTTTCATGTGCTGTTTTTAACTCATTATGTGCTTCAACTGTTATATCCAATTTTCTCTCTAATTGGTCAGTCCTTTCTCCCAATGCTGCAACCTCTTTTGTTACTTCTTGGAACTGGGTTTTAAACTCCCCTGCCAGGTCAGATTTTAATTCTGACATCAATTGAAGCATCTTACGCAGAGTAATAGGATCATCTAAGCTATCTTCTTCTGTGGCCACCGACAGATTTGAGCTGTTTTGAGCAGCATTTCTCTGTATATTTGGTGAGATGGAGGTTCTATCTTTAGTTTTATTTGTCGGGGTTTGTACATTTTTAAAAATACTTGCTGGTGGATTCACCGCCATTTTTGTTTTTTTTTGTCTGCATTGGGAGAGGCGTTTCCCAGTAGGGATGTATAGGCAGGAGTTTTTAAGTATAGACAGTATTACAGTATCTCTTATCTGGATCACAGGTGATGAGTCCTACAGGGGGCAAGCAGGAGAGGGAGCTTTTAGCATTTTAAGACTTTTGGAGTGGGGTGAAACAGCACAACATTTTTATTCTAGCATTGTGTATTTATCAGAGGGTATCCAGCCATCTTTCCTCTGTAACCAGTTGAATGCATAGTTGGGGAGGGGTGACGCAGAACACTGTAGGTGCCATACATAATCATATTATGGGGCTTGATAGCATGTCCGTACATAACACCTGGTTTTAAGGTAGCAGGATATATGCAGTCTCTTATATATTCCAAAGGAGAGTCTCACCTCTTTCCTCGGATCCTCGGATCTCACTGTAGGCTCCCTCAGTACAGCCAACCTTAATCCATGCTCCCCTGTCTGGGTTCAGCTGTTCCAGCCTGTACTGCACTCACGTGCTTTGGTGTTCAGCGTCTCCTTTCTGTGCTGTGGCGGGTGGGCGTTCGTGTCCAAGCACTCTGCTGCTTCCAGGTTTGTGCTGCCAATATCTCCTCCGCGCCGCTGGGCAGCTCTGTGCCTTTCTCCGGATGCTCCTCGCTTCCCCGTCAGCACAGCAGCTCAGGGCGGCAACGGGCGGCAGCGTTAAATGGTCCGCTTCCCAGAGCTCCGCTCGCCTCCTCCCTTCCAGCACCAGGCGTCCTGCGTCCCACACCCTCTCCACGTTGTGACGTCTCAGTCACGACCTACAGTAAGTCATAATGCATTACAATGCGTGGGCTATTTCCGAAGTCTTTTGTTGAAAGGTTGTTGCATCTCTGCTCATTAAGGGGTGTGTAATGTATATGTCATCGCTGTCTCTTATTTGGACAGGGGGACAACTGGGTAAACCGATTATAACTAGGGCTGGACATCGGCACATCCCTCATAGATGGTTGCCATCATTGGCTTTTAAAGCAAGTACCATTGATGGTTATAAAATATTCTACCACCCACCATCGATGGCTCCTTCTATTGATTTGCCGCGCATGCGCAGAGCAACGGGACTGGCCAGGATGTGCGTGCAGGCACAGAAGAAATGTTTTAACTATCCATCCAGTTTAAGGTTCTAACGCGCATGTGCGCACCTCCCGGCAGGGCGGTCCGCTCGCAGCGATGCTGCTGAATGCTGTGCACCCAGTGCGCATGCACTCCCCAACCTTACCATCACAAGCCATCCATCGATGGTATAAAACTATTCAACCCTCCACTATTGATGCCCAAAACATTGAGCACTAGGTCCCAACCGTCGATGTTTTTGGAACATCGAAAGTCGATAACCATCCCTTATAATGTAGCACACACGTATACTGCAGCACAGTGTGGAGAGTGTGTCAGTCATTCACCCCAATCCCTGCGCCAGTGGCACTTATGCTCTTTGGGGGGGAAGTCAGTTGATGCAGTACTGATTTGCCCTGGCTGAACTGCAGTGGGATCTCGCCCAAGTATTTGCTACCCCATAAGGGTAGGAGGCGTTTTGGGGTAAAACGGGGAAGTATCGTCTGGGAAGAGGGGGCGAGTTGGGCTGGCATTGCTAGGGTACAAATGCCGCTTCACTAGAACTGCACTTTATCGGACGATTGAATGACCCCCTATGGGGGTCTATGTACTTTGGAGGGAGATAAAGTCCCACCCAGTCAGCTCCTGTCATGTTACAGGCTGAAAAATGAGAGTTTGGCTGGTACTTTATCTCTCACCAAGGCTCATGAAATAAACCTCATTATCTTCACTTCATCTCTCCCCAAAGCTAAGCACATGACCCCTCTTTTCCCAGTCAATATAAACACTGATACCCTATTGTTCTATTCTTTTGGTAGAAGACCTATCTCTGTTTATCTTGCTGTCCCTCTCTGTTTCCTGATGTTACCGCCCCCCCTTCCCTGATAGGCTGCTATGTGGACTGTGTGCTCTGATTCCTGATGTTACCGCCCCCCCTTCCCTGATAGGCTGCTATGTGGACTGTGTGCTCTGATTCCTGATGTTACCGCCCCCCCCCCCTTCCCTGATAGGCTGCTATGTGGACTGTGAGCTCTGATTCCTGATGTTACCGCCCCCCTTCCCTGATAGGCTGCTATGTGGACTGTGCGTTCTGATTCCTGTATATCTGCTTTCTGCGGCTGGGTGATGCCGCCTTGATATGACGTTAGCCGGTAACTGTTTCAGGTTTTTTTTATTTTATATCCTTTTTATAGTAACTTTATAATGATCTGAGAAGGTTCCACCCTGCTACCGTCACTCATTACAGCCCATCATCACTGATGGTTGGAGGATCATGGGGCGCAGTAGCCCAGTGTTCAGGTCAGATCTCACTCCAAGCCGTGGTATAGATTGCGTGGCTGCAGCACCAGTTCATCCAGACCATGATATTATAGTTAGAGGTAGGGATGGACATCTGAAGCCCCCCATCAAATGATGGCTTGTATTCTACCAGTGAAACTTTCAATGCGATGGTAACTAACCATCACATCAAAAATATTCAATGGTGAAAATAAGTTATGACTAGCGCATGCGCAAAAGTCTGAGCTGATATAAAGTTCTGTGACCTCACTGTCTCCTCTGAATCCTCCTGATGGTGTGTCTGTGGTGTGTTCTGTGTGTGAGTGACTGCTCTTGCTGTAGGGTGAAGTCTGTGCTCTGATTGGTTCTCGGAGTCAGTGTGGGCCCTGTTGCCTATCAGCAATCCTGCAGAGGTGCTGGTCACGGCTGTGGGGGGGACCCCACGCCGATTTTTATTTTTTTAATAGGTAAAAGGGTGACAGCTATAATTATGCCCTAACCCAGCCATTATGATAATTTTGGTCACATGTGACGTGTCAATAGCCCAAATCGAGACAGTGTGTACGGTGGTACAATCTTTTTCTTGTGACTGTTTGGACGGGAGTACATCAGACGTCGCAAGTAAAATTGTACAGGTGTGTACGCGCATGTTGGCTGTTGTTTGTGGACGGTCCGACGGGAGTACGGTCGGCCGAACGGTTGCCAGAAATAGGGATTGTATAGATGTGTACCCAGCTTAAGCCGGCTCCTGACTGAAGCAGAGAGTCAGCCACCAAGGAACCTAGGAAGTTTCCCTGAACAGACACCGCTATTGGGAATTAGAAAAAACAAGCCACTATTGGAACACCATCAAATGATTAGCATTCGATGGCGACAAACATTGAAAGGGCACCATTAAATGCCAAAAACACTACCATTGGAAGAAAAACATTGATGTTTCTGAAATATAGACCATCGATGTCCATCCCTAATTAGAGGTCTATCCAGGGATGACTTATTCAATCTTCCGGTCATTACAGTAGATGTATAAACTTATATATAACATTTTTTATTATCATTTAGATGGCACCACAGGATTGGCAGCGCCCAATTACAGAGTACATAACTATTCAAAGCTTCAAGACCATATATAGCTAATACAGGGTCAGGATGCCAGTGTTCAGTATACCAATGCCAGCATCCCAACTGCCCTCACAATACCATTGCCAGGACTCCAAATTCATTAAGATCCCCCTCTGTAAGAATGCGGGGCTATCTAGTGGCCAGCTGAGGAAGGGGAGTGGGTGGTTAGGTTTAGGTATTAGTGGGGGAGAAGGGGACTTAAGGTTAGGCTTACGTGGTGGGTTGCAGGGGTTAGGCACTAGAAGTTAGGGTCCGGAGGGGGAGGCACTAGCAGTGAGAGTCCAGGGGGTTAGGGTTGGATACTAGAAGGGAGGGTTTGGGGGGTAGGGGAGAAGATTAGGGTGCCTTCCGAGCCCTTGTTGGCATTTCCACTATAGCGCTGTAGGGGTTTCTATAATGACTGCCGGAATACTAAACGCCGTTCTGGTGTAGGTATCCCATGTAATGCCATTGGCGGGAGAATGGATAGAAGAGCACATGAGGAGAGAGGGCCCTGCTTGTGAGAGCGTGCGGCTCATACATACAGGGCGATATAACTCTGCAATGTGACTGGATACTTAGTGCATGCGACACCCCAGGCAGGGAGGAGGAACTGCAGTGGTTTTGAAAGACTCAAGGTGCTAAAATGAACACTAGATGACATTGAAAGTAATTTGCAATTTGGGCCCGATTCCGCCTTGTGCTGAGAAATCATACCAAATCGCATGTGTATGACCAGAGTCAGAGGTCAGACCTGCAGAACATAAGATAAAATGGAATCTGACCTGTCAGGGGCTCATGGCGGGTGCTTTCTAGCACCGGTGACGTATAGTGTCCGAGTGCCTCCATACGTATGTGCCAGCAGGTCTGACCTCCGAGCAGGAGATTTGAAAGAAGAAAAAAAAAACATTGAAAAGAATGGGGGCTGCTGATTGGCTGAGAGAGCTAATCAGTGCTCGCCCATTCTTATGAACTGTTTTCTTTCTTTTCTTTTTTTATTCTCCTGCCCCCACTGCTATACATGTGATAAATCAATGTAAAAAATGTCACATCAAGTTCCAAAATTGCATGTGAGCCTCCTGGGGAGCTGCCAGGTGGACCACGGGGGTATTGGATGCATCTTCTCCCCTCGGAGAAGTAGCACAGGAGGTTATTTTGGTTGGTTATTTTGGTTAATTCTTTCTTAGATGGACAAAACCATGTGCACTGCAGGTGGGGCAGATGTAACATGTGCAGAGAGAATTAGATTTGGGTGGGGTTTTACTTCAAAGTGAGATCTATATTGCAGTGTAAAAATAAAGCAGTCCGTATTTTCCCTGCACAGAAACAAAATAACTCACCCAAATCTAACTCTCTCTGCACATGTTGCATCTGCCCCACCTGCAGTGCACATGGTTTTGTCCATCTAAGAAGGAATTTGTCAGAAAGAATGAACGGGAATAACCCCCACAGTGTGTGGGAGCCTATCACCCTACTTAATACTTACTATAATTAACTGTAATGGGACCTCTCATCCCCAATGGCATAGCCTCCACTGTTGGTATTTGGAAGTGATAGCAATTACCCGGGTGCCTTCTGGAGGATCATGTAGTCACTGGCGCATACACAGGCAGCGGCACTACATGGGATTTTTCGAAGTGCTTTTAATATCCCGACGTTTCGGGGTGTGAAAACCCAGTTTTCAAGGTGTACATAAACCCGAAACATCGGGATATTAAAAGCACTCTAAAAAATCCTATGGAGTGCCGCTGAGGTCATGGGTTCCATTTCCACCATGGCCTTAACTCTCCTCTTCTTCTTATTCCAATGTCGCTCGGGGATGGGAGGACTCTTCTTTTCACTGATTTGGGGGCTTGGGGTTCTGACTCCGCCATTTTTCTATCCTGTCCGTAGACGCCAAAACTGAACTTGTAATATTCTGAACTCGTTTTAACGCTTTGATACCTTTCTTTCTTCCTTGCAGGTAAGTATCCTTTTCTTTACAGGTTCGGATTGAAGAGGACACGGGAACTTCCAATCAGTTATAAGATTTAAACAATTTATTACAGAAAGAGCAAATATAGCTATTCACAAACAAATATCAAATTCATAAATCACAAGAACAACTGCAACTCAGATTTTATTGATCTGGAACAACAGCCGGTGACTCTAATTCAATTGTTTCACTCCTGCAGGGCCCTAAAACAAATCATTAGGCAACCCTACCTGCTGTTTCTAAAACCAATAAAGTGGTTATTAACTTTCACAAAATAATTACATCGCAGTTTACAATGACAACTCCTGCAATACTTTCAAGTTATTATTGCGCAATAATATGAATACTATATAAGTGCACTAGTCTCTATCTATAATGCTGGAAGGATTAACGTTTTTTTTTTTATTTTATTTTAGAACTCCACAGTCATTCAAGTACATAGGGGCTTTAGAAGTTACAAGTCTCCACGACGTGCTTGAAGTAAGTTCTTTGAATCCTTTTAAATGCCAGGTGATAACCAAATATTTGTAATCTCACAGTGTAGTTGGTAATGACAAAGTAGCTTGGAAAGATTTAACAATTGTATCCAATGAGGTAATTCTTCTTACATAAAGTCTGCTGCTCTGCTGAATATTTAATAGCTACTATGACAGGGTTGCACGGGCATACATTCCACAACCTAATTTGCTGCACGGTGTGAAACGAATAGGCATAAAGAAGTATCCCTTTAAGATGCGCTGTGCTGCCTGAATGTGTAACAATTAGTCTCTTTTATGCAGTCGAATACTTATATGCTATAACTACTGCGTTCCTGAGGTAACCTCCACTGAAAGGTCTAATGCTGACAGTTCTTTAGCTACTGAACTGTAATGTCTGCAACACTGTACCGCATACTAAGTACTTGCTCTCAGCTGTACTGTCTTAAAATTGATATATAGAGGCAGAAAGGTAAGAAGTGTCTGAATGCAGCAATGCTTCTTCACTCTATTCCTGTCAGCTGGTTTCCTAAGGGTTAACTCTGGCTGATAAGGGATACACTGCGCTTATTTGTCTCATTTAGACTGCTGGTGTTATAGTGGATAACTCCCTCTATAGTGCTGAGCTATTACACTGCTCCTTTTCTCCTGTACTGAGCATTTTCTACATTGCCTGTCACTCAGTTCTCATAGTCCTCCCTTGACTTTATTATGGGCAGTTAGGGGCGGACCTGGCTTCAATATGGTGGGGCTGGGTAACACTCACCACACCCCATCTTCTCCTGCTGAGGCTGGTCAGCGTCTCCACAGAGTCCGCCTGGTCTCCGCCTCTGTGCCGCCTTCTGGATGATGCGGCCTCCTCCGTCCTCCCCTCGGATGACGCGGCCGCCTGCAAGACGCGGCTCCCTCCTTCTGACAGGGCCGTCCTATCTCTCACCTCTCCTCCGCCTCCTCGATGACGCGCCGGACCGGATCTCGCAGCGGGGATCTCCTCAGATGCCGCCCGGCGATGACGCGGCTGACTCCGGAACTCTCTGACGGCTTCTTCAGTTCAACTCCGCCGGAGGTCTCTCCTGCTGCCGCCGATCACTCCCTGAAGGTCCCGGACACGCTGGTCAGTCTCTCAGCCATTCCCAGCACAGCTCTCTATCGCTTATCCGGCTGCGTAGCTCTGCAGTGTTCCCTTATTCTCCTCAGGTAACTCACTCCTATTTATAGTTATCTGGCACGCGATCCTCTGCCTTCCCGCTCCCAGCGCGTGCAGGGAAACTTTATTAAGCAGGGTTATGTTCAGATCAGTCCTCGAGGCTCTCTGGAAAGGTCAATTGATTTGGCCTTATATTCTTGCACTCTCCGGGTGGCACAGGCCAATCCCTTCAGGGGGAATTGTGGTGTACAAATAACATTGCTTTTCATAAAAGTCTATCTTGCCTTCTGTGAAGGCATCTATGGATATATATATACAGGTGTCCATCAAACATGCAACGTCCCCTATGGGGTTAATCTATCTATCACAGTGCAAGCAGTGGGTTCATGTTAACAACATATAATATCATAACTATAGGATATTACATTTCTTCCCGGCTGGAATATTGCATGTCCCCATGCAACAAGTTATGCTGACTGATAACTCCAATGGACTTAAAATATAGTCTTCTCCACTTCCCAATAGAGTATCTGTATCCCAATAAAGTGCTTTCCGTTTGTTCTTTTCTTCAGGACCTCGACCGCTCCGGGACCACTCAGCCTCAGGGGGTCACACCTTTTGGTGGACCAGCGCAATGCCCCGCACCGGTCACCGGTTTTCCACGGGAAGTCCACTTATTTTTTTTTTCGGAAAGTACACAATTGTGTCTATCTAAACACGATAACGTAGGGGCAATACTCCTCGAGTGCTTCGTAATGGTCTTTCCATGGGACAGGTGGAAGCCTCCCTTTCGTCTCGTTCTGGCGGGGCTACTTGTTCCAGTTCTGAACTCGGGGTAAGCTCTTGTCTTGACGAAAGGCGGTTATTTTGTCTCTTTACTTTGATACTTGGACCACAGACAAGCATGAGGATCTCCATGGGGTCGGGTATAACAGCATTTGTAGGAGACTCGTCCCTTTCTGACTCGAGGACTTCTTCGGCTGACTCAGGCGTGGCTGTAGCTAAGCACGGTTTCAACTGTTCTCGGGCGACAGTGATGATGGGACCCGCTGGTCCCCTTTGAATTTGATAACTGTGAAACTCGTCCGTCGGTACGCTGACAGCCGTGTAAGGTTGAGTCTCCCATCGAAAGTCCAATTTGCTCTCCCTACGATTTTTTCTCCTCCACACTTGTTCTCCAATGTGTAGCGGGATCTCGCACCTCCCAGCGTCGTAGTTCCTTTTTTGTCGTTGCTGTGTGCTGTCTAGTCGTTTGCCCACAACTTCTCTGACGGATTCCATTCGACGTTGGTGTCGACCGACCCAGTCACTGGTGGGTCTTTCAGTCTCTGTGAACTCAGGATACAGTTCCAAATCTTTTGGTAATTGGCCATGGCGGCCAAACATAAGGAAAAAGGGAGTGTATCCGGTGGAGCAATGGCT
This sequence comes from Crinia signifera, assembly GCF_055691185.1. Lineage (NCBI taxonomy): Eukaryota > Metazoa > Chordata > Amphibia > Anura > Myobatrachidae > Crinia > Crinia signifera. The sequence continues at coordinate 206,646,529 of NC_139217.1, read as the reverse complement.
GGTGTTGTTATATATATACGCAAGGTTGGACACTAGGCTTGGCCACCGGCTCCGTTGTTCCTTGGACAGTGCCCGGAGCATTCCAATGATAGTTTGGTTGGCCCGCTCACACAGGCCGTTCGACTGTGGGTGGTACGCGGTGGTGCGTATTTTCTTACAACCGTATAAGGTACACAAGTCGTGAAATAAAGCAGCCTCAAAGGCGGGTCCACGGTCAGTAAGGATTCTATCGAGGGTCCCGTACGGCTGTAGGAAGTGTTTGAGGAATACTTGAGCTGTTGTCTTGGCAGTAGCGTCTCGAACCGGGACCACCACTAGGAATTTGGTGAAGTGGTCCGTTATGGTCAATGCGTATTCGATTCCGCTGGTGCTAGCTTCCAACTTGACATGGTCTAGGGCCACCAATTCTAGTGGTCGTTGTGTCTCGATTGGACATAGCGGATCCCTTTGTCCTGGATCCGGGCGCCTTTTCAAAGTGCAGGCTGCACAGTCTCGGCACCATTTGTCAATGTCCTCCTTCATGCCAACCCAAAAGAACCGGCTTCGTAAAGTTGCCTCGGTTTTACAGGTTCCGAAATGCCCCGACTGGTTATGGTATGCTTGCAAGATGGACTGACTTTGATGTCGGGGTATTACAATTTGCGTGACCTTTTCATGCGTACCGGGGTCACATCGGGTTCGGACCAGTAAATCCTTGTTCAGTTGCAATCTATCTCGCTGCCGTAGGAGTTTGAGTAGTTCAGGCGGTGTGTGTGCACGTTGCTCTTTGGACAATTTTCGTCCCGCTTTAAGAATTTCAATCAGTTCTCGTATGATTGGGTCTTCCATTTGCACCCTTTTCCAATCGAAGACAGGGCCTGATTCCACCATCTCGGTGCTGGCTACTGTGACCAGACTGGAATGTCCTGCCTTCCTACGACTGCTCGCAGGCATAGGGGCGAATGTGGGTATCTCAATTCTCTCTTCCTTGTCCTCGGCTTCCGGGATTGTCGTATTAGGCAGACGGGATAATGCATCCGCATTGGTGTTCAGTTTCCCGCTGCGATAGGTGATGGTGTACCGAAAATTCGCCAGTCGAGCCATCCAACGCTGTTCCAAAGCTCCCAAGTGTGCGGTCTCTAGATGTGCTAGCAGGTTGTTATCGGTCACAATGGTAAAAGAGGCGGCCGTCAAGTAACTCCGGAATTTCTCCGTGACCGCCCAAATCAATGCCAACAGTTCGAGTTTGAACGCGCTATAGTTTTCAGGATTTCTCTCGGTTTTTTTCAGGCCCCTGCTAGCGTAAGCTATGACCTTTTCCTGTCCATTCTGCACTTGGGCGAGCACGGCACCTAACCCGGCGTTACTAGCATCTGTGTACACACGGAACGGCTGTTCATAATCGGGATACGCCAGGAGAGGGGCACTAACTAGAGCTGTTTTTAACTCTTCAAATGCCTGCTGGGGTGATTCGGACCACTCGACTGGCGCGTTTCCTCTTCTCTCTGCACCGGACCAGCCTCGGAGCAACACATGTAAAGGGGCGGCAATCTTGGCAAAGTGGCGGATGAACCTTCTGTAGTAGCCTACAAAGCCAAAAAAGCTCCTGACGTCTCTGACGGTCTTTGGCGTGGGCCATTCTGTGACTGCTCTTATCTTCTCTGGGTCGGGGTGAACCCCCTTGGCGCTGACGATATGTCCTAAGTACTGCACTTCAGGTTTCATCAAGTGGCATTTGGCGGGATTTAGTTTCAGGCCACTCTTAATCAACTGGGCAAACACTTCCCCGAGATGTTCCAAGTGCTTCTCGTAGGTGCCGGAAAAGATGATAATATCGTCTAAGTACAGAAGGATCATCTCAAAGTTTCTGTGGCCCAAGCAGTGCTCCATCAGTCTCTGAAATGTCGCCGGGGCGTTACATAGTCCGAAGGGCATCCGGGTAAATTCGAACAGTCCCATGGGCGTCGAATCGGTCAGTGGCCCGTCTCCCTCTCCCGGCCGTGGTCGTCCAGGGTGCTTGGCCTCTGCCCGAAGCTCCGGCGTTGTTTCCCTTACTTTTGAGTAACAACTGTTCTTGTCGGAGGTCCTTCAATTCTCTCCCCATCTCTGCCAAACTTTTGGTAATCATTTCCAGCTTCTCTGCCAGAGGCCCGGACATCTCTTGTCCTGACTGTACTTGCTGGGTGACAGCTCTTTTCCCCCCGCGGGTGGAAATCTTAGGTGCAGGTTCTTCATTCACCTCATCCTCTTCATCTTCCGTATCTGTTGTCGCCTGGCTTTCCTCATCGTCACACTGATTCAGCCCTAATATTTGGAAGATTGCCTCTTTAAATTTTGAGAAAGTGCCACCCGGATTTTGTTTCCTCCACATTCTGAGTTGTGCTCGTATTGTTTTTTCTCGAGCTCCCTCCACGAAAAGGTTAATCAGGGTTTCATTCTCCTGATCCTTGTCTCCTGGCTCAATCGGCTGAATCGCATGGGAGGCTTCCTGCAACGCCAGGGCGAAGTCCCTCAATGATTCCTGTGGTTTTTGTTTCCTCGCGTATAGATGTCCCTTTAAATCTGCAGGGGTGCGTGCATCAAATACACTGGCCAATTTTTTGAAAATGTCTTGTACCGTGACCTTCCTTTCTCCCATCCACGCCTTCACCTCTCTCCTTGCCGGTCCTTTCAACTGTCCTAGCAGCATTTGTACTTGCTGTTCATTGCTTACATGACCCAAATCAAACATGGACTTCATCCTGTCTTTGAAGTCTCGGAATGTGGTTGTCCCCGCCGTGCGTTTATTTCCCGAGTATACGGGCAACCATGGGGCCCCGAAGTAATAAGGCATGGTAATGGTCGAGTTCTCTGTCATTTCTCCTCTTCTTCTTATTCCAATGTCGCTCGGGGATGGGAGGACTCTTCTTTTCGCTGATTTGGGGGTTTGGGGTTCTGACTCAGCCATTTTTCTATCCTGTCCGTAGACGCCAAAACTGAACTTGTAATATTCTGAACTCGTTTTAACGCTTTGATACCTTTCTTTCTTCCTTGCAGGTAAGTATCCTTTTCTTTACAGGTTCGGATTGAAGAGGACACGGGAACTTCCAATCAGTTATAAGATTTAAACAATTTATTACAGAAAGAGCAAATATAGCTATTCACAAACAAATATCAAATTCATAAATCACAAGAACAACTGCAACTCAGATTTTATTGATCTGGAACAACAGCCGGTGACTCTAATTCAATTGTTTCACTCCTGCAGGGCCCTAAAACAAATCATTAGGCAACCCTACCTGCTGTTTCTAAAACCAATAAAGTGGTTATTAACTTTCACAAAATAATTACATCGCAGTTTACAATGACAACTCCTGCAATACTTTCAAGTTATTATTGCGCAATAATATGAATACTATATAAGTGCACTAGTCTCTATCTATAATGCTGGAAGGATTAACGTTTTTTTTTTTTCTTTTATTTTAGAACTCCACAGTCATTCAAGTACATAGGGGCTTTAGAAGTTACAAGTCTCCACGACGTGCTTGAAGTAAGTTCTTTGAATCCTTTTAAATGCCAGGTGATAACCAAATATTTGTAATCCCACAGTGTAGTTGGTAATGACAAAGTAGCTTGGAAAGATTTAACAATTGTATCCAATGAGGTAATTCTTCTTACATAAAGTCTGCTGCTCTGCTGAATATTTAATAGCTACTATGACAGGGTTGCACGGCTATACATTCCACAACCTAATTTGCTGCACGGTGTGAAACGAATAGGCATAAAGAAGTATCCCTTTAAGATGCGCTGTGCTGCCTGAATGTGTAACAATTAGTCTCTTTTATGCAGTCGAATACTTATATGCTATAACTACTGCGTTCCTGAGGTAACCTCCACTGAAAGGTCTAATGCTGACAGTTCTTTAGCTACTGAACTGTAATGTCTGCAACACTGTACCGCATACTAAGTACTTGCTCTCAGCTGTACTGTCTTAAAATTGATATATAGAGGCAGAAAGGTAAGAAGTGTCTGAATGCAGCAATGCTTCTTCACTCTATTCCTGTCAGCTGGTTTCCTAAGGGTTAACTCTGGCTGATAAGGGATACACTGCGCTTATTTGTCTCACTCAGACTGCTGGTGTTATAGTGGATAACTCCCTCTATAGTGCTGAGCTATTACACTGCTCCTTTTCTCCTGTACTGAGCATTTTCTACATTGCCTGTCACTCAGTTCTCATAGTCCTCCCTTGACTTTATTATGGGCAGTTAGGGGCGGACCTGGCTTCAATATGGTGGGGCTGGGTAACACTCACCACACCCCATCTTCTCCTGCTGAGGCTGGTCAGCGTCTTCACAGAGGCCCTTATTCTGGTTGGTGCGGCCAGAGCCGCACACGGGGCTCCGGCCGCACAAACCAATCCCCGCCCACCCTACGGATCGCCACGGCCGTCCGTACACGGACGGCTGGCGATCCGCATAAAAATGGTGGAGGCTACGCCTCCACCATGGTGGGAGCTGCCCCCTGCATTCGATGGTCGTCGACCATCGAAGGCAGGTCCGCACGCCGCGGCAGCTCCCGCAAGCTGAGACCACACGGACAATCGTCCGTGTGGTAGCTTGTATGGGGGCTGAAAGCTGACATCCGGCGACGTCAGCTTTCCGCCCCCATGAGTTGCGTCATGGCCTCATTACCATGCATACGCCCCGCGTTTGCATGGGAACGCCCATGAAACGCGGGGCGTACACATAGGGAAATGAGGGCATGATGCCTCTCACGCCCCTATACGCCCCCTTTGCGGCGGACGAAATACGTCTGCGGCGAAGGGGGCTGCACATGCGCAGATTCACCTCTGCGCATGTGCAGAGTAAAAACATCGGCGGTACGGCCGCACGCGGGCCGTACCGATCCGATTAGAATAAGGGCCACTGTCCGCCTGGTCTCCGCCTCTGTGCCGCCTTCTGGATGATGCGGCCTCCTCCGTCCTCCCCTCGGATGACGCGGCTCCCTCCTTCTGACAGGGCCGTCCTATCTCTCACCTCTCCTCCGCCTCCTCGATGACGCGCCGGACCGGATCTCGCAGCGGGGATCTCCTCAGATGCCGCCCGGCGATGACGCGGCTGACTCCGGAACTCTCTGACGGCTTCTTCAGTTCAACTCCGCCGGAGGTCTCTCCTGCTGCCGCCGATCACTCCCTGAAGGTCCCGGACACGCTGGTCAGTCTCTCAGCCATTCCCAGTACAGCTCTCTATCGCTTATCCGGCTGCGTAGCTCTGCAGTGTTCCCTTATTCTCCTCAGGTAACTCACTCCTATTTATAGTTATCTGGCACGCGATCCTCTGCCTTCCCGCTCCCAGCGCGTGCAGGGAAACTTTATTAAGCAGGGTTATGTTCAGATCAGTCCTCGAGGCTCTCTGGAAAGGTCAATTGATTTGGCCTTATATTCTTGCACTCTCCGGGTGGCACAGTCCAATCCCTTCAGGGGGAATTGTGGTGTACAAATAACATTGCTTTTCATAAAAGTCTATCTTGCCTTCTGTGAAGGCATCTATGGATATATATATATATATACTGGTGTACATCAAACATGCAACGTCCCCTATGGGGTTAATCTATTGACTGCAGGACGAGACAGACAGCTAACGGGAGCAAACTTCGGTTCTTCTGTCTCCCCCACGGGAAATCAGGTATTGGCGGCACAAGCATAGGGTTGAGATTGTCTCACCCCGGTTCTCTCGCCATCCAAGTGAGAGTGTACAGCTGCCGTGACTCACGTGTCACTGTCAGCTCAGACACCTCACCGAGCGGAGACCGGCCAGAGTGACACTCTCCCCGTTGCCACCAGCTGCTGTCTGCTATTTACAGTCCTACCTGCATCTTTAACAAAATCTGACTTGACAATCAATGTGCAAACAGTCTGACCCGCATACTAAAAGACGGGTTTCTGCTGTTTTTGACTACACTGTATGATTTTTTTCTGAGACAGAGTTACTCTGCCCCTATTTTGCTTTAAGACCAGACCTACCCAGCAGATTTGACTTAAAGGGAAACAGTCTGTTCATACTCTGCTAATTACCACTGTCAAACAGCTTGACCGTTATTGGAACCACCTGACTGACTCTGCAAACATTATAATACCCCCAGTATCTGAGGATTAGCAGAGGCCAGCTAACACACCTGCATAACCAATGTTTTTTGTGTGTAGACAAACCGTGTCAACATTGATCCGGTACCAGTAAAACACCTAGGGTCTGCCATACCCCACATGTTTTTTGTCTTATTAACCGTGTGATCATACAGACACTGCAATCCAATCCATCGGACAGGTGACAACACTCATTTACATCCTGGTTGTTTAATTTGATAACGTGCATGTTCCCTGAGTGTCGACAACCGTGTCAACACTAATACATTGGCAGCTCAAAACTCAGGTCTTGTTATATCAACTGAGGTCAGCTAATATACCTGTACAATCAATGTTTCTTGGGTGTCGACAACTGTATCAACACTGATCCGGTACTATTACAGTATCCAGGGTTGCTATATCCCGCATGTATTTTGCTTCAATAACCTTGTGAACATTTAGACACTAATTTCATCATTTGTATAGGTAACTACACCCACTCATATTTTGAGTGTTGAAGTTGAGAAGTCTGAGCTAAGTGTCAACAATCGTGTCAACACTGATAGTGTCAGTATTAACTCAGATGGTATTATACCGCACATATATTGTCTTCGGATTAATCTTGTGACTATTTATATACTGTACCAATAAATATTCTTTTTTCATATTGGTGACAGTATATCCATCTGCATGTGTATTCAAAGATTCTTCCCTGGGGTGTAATTTGGTCTTTAGTGACTACAATACGAAGACCAATTTCACTACTCCTACTTGGAGACTTGGGTACATTCCTTCACCATCTTCTTTTCACTCCGCTGGGTTTCCCGTGACACCACTATCACTCTCAATCACCATTCAATGTCTAAATGATAGATGGTGAGTAGCAGAAGAGGGGTTTCACGGTACCCACACTTTACCCTATACCTTCTACGCTGCCCTCTCATTTGCTGGGGTACACCTAGTCTCTTTGCAAGGCCATCGGCAACAAAGGACATGGTGTTACTTTTCAGCAAAAAGCAGAAGCACATATAAGCCTCCTGACAACCAGGTTATACTCTCATCCTATGGTGTGGTTACGGTCATACTGTACTTCACTGGCACACCTGATTCTTATACCGAACTCAGAAGCTAAGCAGTGTTTGGACGGGCCAGTACCCGTAGGGGTGACCGACGGGGATACCCGGAACTGTAATACACCGGATTGCAGAAAAACACTTGGCCAAGGGAGCTATCTACCCTTTAACACTCTGTTCTCTCTCCTTCTATTAAGAACCCAGTCAAGTCATTCCGCCTTATTTATCCACATTGATCCTTCCGAAGGGGGATAGTGTTATGCGTCAAGTACACCCCAATGCAACATATTGTTTGTGAGCGGCCATTTTGCCTGGTACATAGAATCCATTACAGGATTCCCCAGTATTTTCTCACGCCAGTGTACTTAAACATTATTCGCCACCAAATGTTCAAATTGTGATCTTTATTCTTGTTATGCATCATGTTTAGAGTTCATATTTGAAATGTTATTTCATACGTACTGATATTTTAGTAGTAGTTTTTCATTAAAAGTTAAATTTTAAATACTTTCCATTCATTATCATTTTAAAAAGTGTGCCCCAAAAACCCTTTTTGTTCTGCCTATGTCACCCTCGTGACAAACCATATTTTTTCACCCTCTCCCCTTCCCCAGGTCTGTGCAGACTAGGCTAGAGCCGGCTCTGATTTAAAATCCACACCTCGCTTTTAAATTTTCATTAAAATGTAAGCTATGAGCGTAAATGCAGACTCTGGACCTGTAACGGTGAAACAGTCCGGTGACACAGCTCACGATGGGAGGATGTAGGAGGGTCCGCCAGGAGCCAGGCACCTATGCTTCTGATTCTTTGGGAGCAGGCTCCTCCCTACTGCATCCCATAATGCCCCAGTTAGTTTTAGGTGCCCACAGGAGTGGGTGCTATGCTTTGCAGCTGCGCTTTTTTCTTTGGATTTTTTTCAGAATAGTTAGGTTTTTTGTTATTTTATTAATGCACTAGCTAGAGCAGGTTTGCCAGTGTGTCGCTTCTCACAGAAGTGCATACACACTGAGGCGCAGCAGAGGCTGACAGAAGCGCGTCCTGTCAGCTCTCTGTGTGCAGAGGGACACCTTTTTATTCCCTCTGCACAGTGCTTAGTCTCTCTAGGATAGAGACTTTCCTGCGCCCCAGGGGTGTCCTAACCGGCTCCTTGCAGAAGGGGATCTTGGGGGACGGACCCCCCGCGATGGCGCCCACCATCTTGAAGGGTTTAGGGACAGAAATCCCGCCAGGGAAGTGAAGTCCCTTACAGGAGTCCGGCGCTGCTGGACAACTCCATTGTGGTCCCATGGAGGGAGGTACAAGGAGGTGAGAGAGACATCTGCGGGAGCGGCTGAAGGGGGAGAAAGCACCATATGGTTTGGTCTCCCCGCTGATGCAGAGACTTGGTCTCTTCCTGCCCTGTGTTTGGCGCCTTTTTCACCGTGCTACGGAGCTGACAGGGTGATTTTTACACAGTCTGCAGTCTCTTCACAGAAGCGTTGACAGGATTACAGCTCAGATAAGTACACTGATACATTGCTCTGTGCGGTGCCTGTTCATTTGCATTGTGCTGTGGAGGAGGGAGCGTTGGACATGTTTATTTACTGTAAAAAGTGTGATGCTAAATTTACATGTGAACATGAGGATCAGGGGGATTTATGCCCGTCCTGTGAGGCTGTTCCCTGTGGGTCACGCACTCCCAGAGCGGAGATAGCTGAACCTGCTTGGGCTTTGGCGCTGGGCAGGTCTATGAATGCTCTTACTGAGGCTTTGAATAGGCAGAAGGATTCCTTGATAGGGTCTCCTGGCCACTTTACTTCGTCTCAGGTGTCTGGGGCGTCACTTACCCCGGCTCAGGGGGACCCCATTTTGCTGCAGGCTATGCAGGATACTGCCCAGGGAGATCATAAGATGACTGCCCTGATGGAGCAGTTTACAAAATCCTCTGATAAGAGTGTGCTTAGGCACCCTGTGTCTACACCACCAATTATACAGGATTTGGATGATGATGATGGTGGGTGTGAGGAGAACTGGAGTTGGGACATGAGTGATGAAACTGAGGCTTTAACTTCAGGCATTGAGGATTTGATTGTGGCTGTTAAGCAGACTTTGAATCTTGCAGAGGAGGAAAAGACTCCTGTCTCTTGTGTGTTTAAAAAGAGTCGCAGGGACCCTGTGTGTTTTCCCTCTGATGAGGGAATGTCATCTCTTTTAAATGAGGCAGGAAAGACTCCTGATAAGAGATTGTTGATGGCAAAAAGGTATGCTAATATGTAACCTTTTTTTTTTTTTAAATTGGGTATTTTTTATTAAATTTTTGAAGAGAAAAGAAAAAGACAAACATTGATATTAATATTACAGACGGCTAAGTAGGATACGGTGCGTACAGGAGATATGCAGTAATCAGGATATTATATGTACATTGGTAGAGATAAGCAAAGTATACTTTTGACATATATGTAAGTGCCAACCCTTCAGGATATAGATAAACACACTATGCATCCAGTACCCGGAGGCGCCATCCAGGTCCATGGAAACAGTGAAGTAGGAGGAGGCACATTTACATGGATATATCACATATCACAACATGAAGCACCATGTGTTATGCTTGCCGCTAGGCACAGTGTGTTGGTAACCTGGAACAGGGAACGGGAGATCAGGCGTGAGCCCGCAGCCGGGACCGCCGGTTAGGACGGCCACAGCGAACCCTATACTAACTCTGTTGAGTACCCCGAGCAGATGACCAATCCCTGCGGGAACTAGGCTTCAGCTGTGGCCGCCGCGTTCGAAGGAGCGAGTTAAGCCCGCTCCAACCCCGATGCAGCTAGGTCTATGAATGGACAAAGGAGAAGTGATCGTCAGGGGTAACTCAAAAGGAAATACTAACTACCGGGCCTAACTGAAAGACAACCCCTGTCTGCCGGCACCAGGCCAATAACGGGAATACGACCCAGTCGCAGACACAAGGAGAACTTGACGGGGAATCTCCAAAAGAATACAATACAATGCTAGATAGCGAATCCCCAAAACCAAACAGGAGTGGATAGGTAGGGAAGGCCCTGCCTAGGACAGATAGGAAAAGGAAAGCGATGGCCAGAGCAAGGGTAAAAGACAGAAAGAATAATGTTCTGAATTAGGCCCACGGCGGAGCAGGTCCAATGCCCCAGCAAGGGAGCGGAACCAATATGGGTACAGCCTGATAAGAGAAAAGGAGCTCGGCGGCTCCACAGAAATAAACCAGGCTCCAAAGGAGCACTTACTTGACCCCGGGTGACCTACAGCGGAGCTGAACAGGTCACTGGAGAAACCGCTGAGAAGCTGACATCCAGCTGAGACAGGCAGGGAGACAGGAGATCTCTTGGAAGGGATCCAGGAAATAGGGCAGCGCTGGGATGAGCCAGGGACCGGGCAGGCGTATGGAGACGCTATAACCGGCGTCTGTGCCCAGCAGACGTCGGCTTCTTATTCAAAATTGGCGCCGCCTGCATGACGTCAGGCGCGCCGTGCGAGTGCTGCTGCTGGGCGGAAGTTCGGGGAAGTTGCCTAGCAACGCCCCGACACCCGGACTGAGAGGGAGGCTTGGAACGCTGCCGAGCAGCGTCACCAGCCTCACAGCCCCGCTCTCCATCCGCCGACCGTCCGGGTACTGGAGATACCGGACGGCGGCGTGTGACACCATGAATGTATATCATATAATAAACATCCGACAAACATCACCGACAATGTAGATAAAGACCCATAATCCTAATAAAAAAAGAATAAGATAACAAAAGAAAACCTCGCAAGGACCCAAAACAAACCTCCCACATAACCCCCCACCCTGTACTACCCACCCCCAACTTAGGTGTACCTGGAGCCCTATAAACGCGTAACACTATTACCTCTATACCCATTCTAATCCCCCCCCCCCTAGCCTACTAACTATACTACTAAACCTAAGTCTAATCTATACCCACCCACATATAAACTAACCCCCCCCCCCCCCCCAGATTGTAAATTAAGAGCAGGATATATATCGAGGGCTATAAGGATATGACCCTAAGGAAGGGCAGGATATATATTTCCTTCCCCATCACAAAAATTACTAAACAGAGAATACCAAAAGAAGGATATAGTGAGGGCCATAGACGCATGGACCTAAGAACAGCTATATTGAATCCAACAATCTCCTGAAGCAAAGTAAGGTATCTCGCTCAGCAGTAAAGATGCATGTAAACTCACAGAATATAACTTATACAAGCAGGGTTAAGATGACAGTTACAGGATATTTCCAAAAACATTAATCTGGCCAGCTCTTAGTGTCCTTAGAAAACATGGCGAGCCTAAGAAGTACACCAGCAGGTATATGGAAAAAATAACAGATAAACAAAGGACAGTGTACAGTTATATGTGGATACAGTCCAGGCTTTCATCACAGTCACCAGCGACAAATAAGGAGGATGTAGGGAAGTAGCAGCACAATCAGTGTGCATGAGAGTATCACAGCTAATGTCCTTGATTTCGGGCACAACGACAGGTGTAGATATAGCCAGGATAGAATCTGAAATAGGTGCAGGCAGAGCCTTCATAGCATACATCACATAAATATCTCCATTATCAATAACATCGCAGTGTCCAGGATGAATAGGAGTGGGATGAATAGGAGAGGTTAGAATATCACTCCGAATTCTGTCCAGTTGCAGGAGTCGGGCAGATGAGGCATGGAGCGCACGCAGGATAGCATTTGCAGATGGTTCCATAATCATAGACAGGAGGTACAGAAAGACCAGCTATAGGCAGTATATGTAGCAGAGAATAAATTAGGTGCAGCTAGCACGCCACTAAGTACAAATAAAGGACTGCCAGCCGTTGAAGTAGTGGGAGAATCCAGCTAAAAGCTCCCAGCTCCAGCCACCAAAATGATGGTGAAGAGACCAGTCAGAAAAAATGGCGGATGTAGGTAATGCTCACCGCTTTAGTCACGGCTATGTTGTGGCACAGCAGGAGACCAGCAGAGGATAGAAGACCGTCACTGCAGATCTTAAACACACGATGCAGGGCAAACGTGGAGGCCTCAGCCCCAAGCACAAGATGGCGCGGACCGCGGCATTGCGCCCCAGAGGAGGCAGCTTCCCGCTTCCACCGCTCAAAGGTACGGAGAGCCACCGCCACTTCTCACCCTGCCTGACAAAGCACCCAGCGATGAGGCGGCAGGCAGAATACTGTTAGTGTAGTAGGAGACTGACGTCATCCGGATCTTAGCAGAGAAGCAGGCCGCGGCTGTATATAATCCCAAACCAGCAGCCAAATAGTCCCAAAAACAGCTCAGCAGGGTGATAGGATAATGGGAGTGATGTCTCACACCCGTTGCTGAGGCCAAGGACTTCGGTGACAGCAAAACAGGATAAATTTCAGGATGTACGGAGGAGCGAAGAGAAACTGCTGCCTACTCTGTGCTCAGCCAAACCACGCCCCCTCGCTAATATGTACCCTTTGCCAGAGGAACATACCAAATTGTGGGAGAAAGCCCCATTAGTGGATGCATCAGTTGCTAGACTAGACTGTCTAAAGCCACTGCCTTGCCGGTCCAGTGGGGTGCTGCCTTTAAGGACCCTGTGGACAAAAAAGTGGAAGGCTGCTTGAAGGCTATTTTTGAAGGCGTGGGTTATACCTTGAGACCCATTATCGCGTCTGCTTGGGTCACAAAAGCCATGATTAAGTGGGCGGAGGAGCTGGCTGGGCTGCTCCACCAAAATTCAGAGGCTTTTATTCTGGCAGAGAAATTGAGATCTGCCACAGAGTATGTTTGTGAGGCTGGTGAGGAAGGAGCTAAAATGGCGTCCAGAGTGTTTGTAACCTCAGTGTCTGCTAGAAGGGCTCTTTGGCTCAAGGCTTGGGAAGCTGATAGTGAGTCTAAGAAGTCCCTTGAAAACTTGCCTTTTAAGGGGGAGTTATTGTTTGGCTCGGAGCTGGAAGCCATTATCAAGCAGGCTACTGGGGGCAAGAGGGGTTTGCCAGTACGAGTACAATCCGACAATGCCACTATGGTGGCATACTTAAATCACCAGGGCGGTACTCGGAGCAAGATGGCGATGGCAGAGATTGTGAGAATCTTCACCTGGGCGGAGGTTCAGTTTCCAGCACTGTCAGACGTTTTCACTCCGGGGATCCGGATTGTGGAGGCGGACTATCTCAGCAGGGCGGACCTGCTGGAGGGGGTAGACAGATGGGGACTGCCAGACATAGATCTTATGGCGTCCAGGACCAATTGTCAAGTGCCGAGATTTTGTTCCCGGTCAAGGGATCCGTTGGCTTGGGCGGTGGATGCCATGACAATTCCTTGGTCTTTCAATCTGGTCTACATCTTCCCTCTGTTCCCAGTGATCTCGAGGGTGTTGAAGAGGATAAAGAACCAGAGAGTATCGGCCATTCTGGTTGCACCAGATTGGCCCAGGAGGTCATGGTACTCAGACATACTGAGATTATCTACGGAATCGTGGTGACTTGCTAAGCCAAGGACCGTTTCTGCACCAGGACCTAGCTCTTCTAAATTTGACGGCGTGGCGTATGAATCCTCCTTGTTGAGAGAAAAAAGGGGTTTTCAGAAGAGGTCATACAGACCATGCTAAGGGCCAGAAAACCGGTGTCTGCGGCCAATTACCACAGGGTGTGGAGGATCTACATCAGATGGTGTGAAAGGCAGAGAGTTCATACCTCCAGGTTTAAGGTAGCGAGGCTACTGGAGTTCCTACAGGATGGCCTATCGTCGGGGTTAAGTTTGCAGTCTCTGAAGGTGCAAATTTCGGCACTTTCCATTTTCTTTCAAAAGAGAGTGGCTCTGCTGCCGGAGGTACAAACGTTTTTGCAGGGTGTGGCCAGGATTAAGCCTCCTTACAGGCAGCCGGTTGCACCATGGGACTTGTCTCTTGTTCTGTCCATGCTGCAGAAACCTCCTTTCGAGCCACTGAGATCGGCTGATCTCAAGTACCTTACCTGGAAGCTTACTTTTTTATTGGCCATTGCTTCGGCTAGGCGTGTGTCAGAATTAGGTGCCTTGTCTTGCAAGTCACCATTTTTGATTTTTCACGATGACAGGGCGGTACTCAGGATAGTACCAACATTTTTACCTAAAGTGGTTTCCTCTTTTCATTTGAATCAGGACATTGTGCTCCCAGTTTTTCCTCCGTCTGAGGGAAAGAGGAATAGGGACAGTTTGAAAAAGTTGGATGTGGTTCGCGCATTGCGAATCTATATCAGTAGAGTAAAGGATGTTCGCAAATCAGATTTGCTGTTGGTTTTGTACGATGTACATAAGATTGGGTGGCCTGCTTCAAATCAGACTATAGCCCGCTGGTTGAGATCAACTATTGCGTTTGCCTACTGTAAGGCAGGTAGGCCTGTGCCATCTCGCATAAACGCCCATACTACAAGGTCAGTTGCTTCTTCATGGGCGGTGAGGCATGGGGCCACAGCTGAGCAGCTGTGCAGGGCAGCCACCTGGTCCTCTGTTCACACCTTTTACAAAATTCTACAGGTTTCATGAGTTTGTTTCGGAGGACGCTTCATTTGGACGGGCAGTGATGAGAACTGGCAGTCTGAGTGTACCCTCCCAAAGGACTGCTCGTGAAAGTCCCATTGTGAGCTGTGTCACCGGACTGGACGAAAGGAAAAGGGGATTTAAGAACTTACCGTTCAAACCCCTTTCTCTGAGTCCAGTCCGGTGACACAGCGATCCCTCCCTAACGCTCAGTAATTTGTACCGTTCATGGTTGCCATGTTATGTGTTATAAGTCGCATATATGATGTTCAGGCATTGTACTGAGTTGTGTATCCTAGTGTGCTGTTGAAGTTTAACTGAGGCATTATGGGATGCAGTAGGGAGGAGCCTGCTCCCAAAGAATTAGAAGCATAGGTGCCTGGGTCCTGGCGGACCCTCCTACATCCCATCGTGAGCTGTGTCACCGGACTGGACTCAGAGAAAGGGGTTTGAATGGTAAGTTCTTACAAAAATCCCCTTATTATAAATACTGTGCATTAACTCTTAACGAACAGTAGTGTAAGATTAAATAGAAATCTTCCTTTTCAATTTACTGGTTAAACACTATTAATGTAGTGTCGCCTCTGGCCTCCAGGTGTCACTATAACCCTGCTACTGTATATACAGCAATGGGGCGATTGTCCTACCATAACCACAAAGTGTGTGAATGCAGTAAAACCTATTCCTGCCAGTCAGTGCTGCTGATGAGTCACCTGCATTAATGTTATTTATATAAGCGCTAACATTATATGCATTGGTACTTATATGTTAGTTGGGCGCCCAATTAGCATACGTAAGGTAACTTAGGAATATCGCATTGCATGGGCCATTTTAAGGGCGATGCAATGCGATTTTCCTATGTAATTTATTCACTGCTCTCTTAGCCCCGGGGGATCGCATCGCACCTCCCGTAAAATCGCATGCGATTTTATAGGGTGTACGATGCCATTACATTAGCTATACAATAGCATTGTATGACATACAATGAGGTTTTAGGCACCCCACCCCCCCACTATCCACACCACCCCGAAGCGTGGCGAGCGCAGCGGTACGTGTCCTCCAACCTTTTCATACCACCACTAGCCACGTCGGCGTTGAGTTGATTTTATATAGTGTGTCGAGCACAGCGAGTCACCGATCCCGAAGCGCGGCGAGCACATGCGGATTACTTTACATATATTCCGCGTCCACTCGCCACGATTCGGGCTCGACGTGGATAGTGGGGGTATGAAAAGGTCGGAGGATGCGTTCCGCCGCCGCTCGCCACGCTTCGGGGTGGCGTGGATAGTGGTGGGGTGCCTAAAACATCATTGTATATCATACAATGATATTATTGTGTAGCTCATTTAATGGCATTGCACACCCTATAAAATTGCATGCGATTTTGCGGTAGATGTGATCCCCCGGGGCTAAGAGAGCAGTGAATAAATTACATAGGAGCATTGCACCGCACGGCCCTTAAAATGGCCCATGCGATGCGATTTTCCTACGCAGAATAGCCCACTAAGCAAATAGCTTAGTGGGTGCCCAACTAACATATAAGTACCTATGCATTATATTACATTTGCATTAGTTCCCCCTGGAGTCACTTACAGTATAAATTAGTGTAGGATTTGCTGATTTGAATTCTCCTATCCTGGTAACTATGAAGTGAGTTACGTTTGGAATTTATGTTTTTAGTTTGAGTTAGACCCCAGGGACCCTGGTGGTTGAATAGATTTATCCAGCGTGCTGTATATTAATCGCCGGGGTGATAGCGATGAGCTATCGCTATGGCGGATCAATCTGGTGAGATCGCTTCGAAAATGCCCAGGGATTGCAACGTGTGTAGGCACCATTAGGGTACATTATGCTTTCTATAGATTTTATGATCAATTGATGCTGTTTTGCGGTGTTATTTTTAAAAAATTTTAATCATTGTAACGCAGATCAGACCGTTCTTCACATTATAGCAATCCTTCCAGAAAGAAATACCAATCAGTGACGCAGAAGCATTTTACCTTGAAAACGTGTGCTTGCATTCCAATGTACGTCCGCTACTTGTGAGTTGTGTCATTGCTGGTATGTAGCAGCAGTACTGCGAGTGAGGGAGCGACGTGCTTTGGGGAAAGGTTCATACATGTGTTAGGCACACGTTCTCTTCTGGAACCAAAATATGACAAACTTATTAAACTCCTGATTGATTGCGCTCCTGTTGTTCCAAATCCATTCCAATCTGTTCTGTTACCATTGTCGGATGCTGCTAAGGGACGTCTGTTTCCCTATTGGCTGCGTTCTCGTTTTGTTTATTTAATTCACACCCGTTGCGTTTTATTAATAGGGCGTTTGCATATTTTCTACATTTCTTTTGTGAGTTGTAATTGCACTGAATGTTTTAATTGAGCTCGCAGATCAGATTGTAGATCTTTTCCCATACACTGCAGATCATTTCTCCATCGTTATTATGATGAAAATCTGCCGCAAGCTAACTCCCTTCCGCAGTCTAAGGTTCCAGACCATCGAATTCCAGATAATCGGTGGTGTGCTACGTGAAAGTCTTCCAAAATAGAATCTGCACTTTGGGAAAAAAATAAAAAATTATAATTTTAAATTTTATTTATTTTTTAATAATTTTTATATTGACTGCATTAGATGCTGCCCCATTTCCACAGGGCATATGCAACTGCCCCCACCCCCCCCCCCCACCCCCCAATCAGCTCTGCTTTTAGAAGATAAGCTTTAAATGTTCTATCAAGCTATCCCATAAATTGTTTGTTTCTGCAGAGTGGTGCGCTATAGTCCTAAAAATGGAAAAGAAAGTGTCTGAAGCCAGTGTTAACCGCAGGAAGTCCAACAATCCTCAGCGGGTGTCTGCAGCCTCGGCTGGTACATCTCAGAGTAAGAGGAAGCGTCTTTTTTATATTTTTTTTTTGTAAGGAATAAATAACGAAAGCTAAAGGAGATGCGTGGGACTGAGCTTGCTGTGGTGACCAGTAATGTGTCCAACGCTTGTCCACAGAATGTTCGCTGCATTTATTGTATTGGATAACGGGTTACAGAAGTCCAAAAAGGGTAGACTGTTAAACTCTGTTCTTTGTCTTCTATCTCATTTAAACCAGACACGAGCCAGAGAGTGCCATTGCCCATACGGAGGTTTTACCGCCCAGGTACTCGGGCACTGATGGAAATACGCAAGTACCAGAAATCAACGAAGCTGCTGATCAGGAAGGCCCCGTTCTACCGCCTGGTGAGATGGTGTTGCCTGTTCTGCATCTAACAGTTTCCCCTACTCTGTGCTCTGCTAGTAATGTCTGCTTTTTCTGTTTTAGGTGAGAGAGGTCTGCCTGGAGTATTCCCACGGAGTGCCGTTCAGCTGGCAAAGCCAAGCGCTGATGGCATTGCAGGAGGTAAGGCTTCTTAGCGGCATAAACGCTCGCTGTATTCTGTTTGGGGTAATCTTAGAATTATGTATTGTACTAAGATCTGATGCGGCCATGTATACCTCACCCATATCCTGGCCGTGTTCTGCTCTGTATATCCCATCACGTGTCACTAGAATCAGCGCTAATGCTCGATCTCCATCATAGCCATCGGTTGCGATTCAGAATGGTTTAAAGCACCAGCCAACAAGCTGAAACTTAAGCAGGCTGGCCGTCTGCTTCAAACACCTGAGTACAACAGGGATCTGCAATGCCTTCAAGCGGCGTGCCCATGTTTTGCAGAACAGTGTCGAGTTTCACCCTCTAAACATTGCAGCATGTCGGCAATCCTGCAGCCAATGAGGGGGCTCTGAGCGACATCCCAGGATTGGGTCTGTGTGCAAATAGGCACATAGTATATCCCGTACAGGCCACTTACTGATGACTTCAGTGGGCATGATGCCCGTGTTCAGCCCCAGTGCAGTCTCACTGTACCAGACAACTCCTATTACGCAGTCCCCGCTCTCTGATCTTTATCACATCATACACCACTATAATTAGAATTCCCAGCTCAGCTCCGAGCTCATTAGACAGACACGCATTACACAGCGACCTTTCTCAAGGCATAAAGGAATGTTCAAAACCAATACTCCTGA
This sequence comes from Crinia signifera, assembly GCF_055691185.1. NCBI lineage: Eukaryota > Metazoa > Chordata > Amphibia > Anura > Myobatrachidae > Crinia > Crinia signifera. The sequence goes on along the minus strand of NC_139217.1, from coordinate 206,627,828 downwards.
TAACACTGGAAAAAGGTTGGTTTCCTACCAGAAGGTAGGAGGTGGACGACAGAGAAGGAGTGCCTTGTGATCCAAGCAGCTCACACCAAGGAAGGTCAGTTCCTTGAAAACAAACGTGAGGAAAAAGAAAAGGGTAGTGGAGCGCTAGGTTGGTATTAGAAAAAAATTCTTAGTTTGAGTATGGTCAATTGGGTATCACAATTAGTAAAATTTATTCAACACTGATAAACCTAGTAAAAATGGTTGATACATTTAGACACATGAAGAGGTTATAAATGAATACATTAAATCAGCACATATAAAAAAGAATTTAAGAATAGTTGGCCTGAGCACTATACTTATGCGTTCTCCCGCTTGCCAAATGTCCTGAGCCAGTCCGTCCTGTAGTTTAACTGGAGATTGTGGAGGCTGGGTGTCCATATACCATGCTGGGAATTCGATGCCGCTGTGTAGGATGTCGCTGTCTGGATGTTGTATAGACAGATGCACAGGCTGAAGGTAGGCTTCCCAATGAGTATGCTGGTGGTGGTATCCCAAGGCTCTCTTCCAGTGGGTGAAGAACGGATGGAAAATTAATCCGAATATAAAGGCTGGGCAAGATATGGTTTTGGGAGTGTCCCGCAATAGAGCTCAGAGTCCAAACTGACAGTATACTGACGCGTTTCGTTACCTAGGCTGGTAACTTTATCAAAGGAGAGTCTCCTTTGATAAAGTTACCAGCCTAGGTAACGAAACGTCCCTCTATTGTGAGATTTCTCGCAGTTCCCTGCTGCAAACTGGAAGCGGGATAAGGGGGTCAGGATAGGCAGGTTCCGGAAACGGGGGTGTTTTCTGAGAGCTCCCAGATCTGGATCTTCCAGCACAGATTTCCTGGCCTCTGCTACAGAACAGCTTGGGCCAATATGACCAGCCTCGGGCTCCCTCAGATTGACCATGTTTTTGTGCAGTGATCCGTTGCAGCAGTGGATCACAGAAGTCGGCAGGAGGTGTTTATTGACACAAGGGGTGAGATTTAATAGGATGAGAGATTCAGAAAGTGAGAGATTTGGTAAGAAATCTCCAGTTTTTCTTAAAGCGCCAATCATTTACACTGCAGAACCAGTTTCATTTTGCCGTGTAAATGATTGCCGCTTTTAAAAAAAATGGAGATTTCTTACCAAATCTCTCACCCTTTTAAATTTCACCCAAGATACCTCCTACAGCAATACAATTAGTATTCTCTAAAATGCACAATCGAGGAAATTACACAATGAAGATAAAGGCGCAAAGCTGAGGTAAAAAAGTAGCAACACAAAGTGCAAGTACGCACCACTGGGATTGGGCTGTACGTATGAGGGCATATCTGTGTGAATGAATGATTAATAGTGGCCTACAGAATTTATGGGGAAGAAAGATCTGTTTGCTCTGTTTGACCATGTATTGCCTCTCAAATTCTCTGTCTGTAACTATTTTTTCCTATCTATGAATCGTATTAGTGATAAGGGCCTAATTCATCATGAATCGCTAATCTGAGAAGTAGGTATCCGCCACCCATGAAGAGGAAACACCCGGTTACTGCTCCCCCCCCCCCCCAAATCTATATGCCAGGACAGGGCCAACCTGTGGCTCTCCAGATGTTGTGAAACTACAAATCCCAGCATGCCTTGCCACAGTTTTAATACTCCCTTATAGCAAAACTGTGGCAAGGCATGATGGGATTTGTAGTTTGACAACATCTGGAGAGCCACAGGTTGGCCAGGACTGTACGCAAATTCCGGAACATGGAAGAGACTAATATGTGACTGACACAGGCTGAACAAGGCCAGTGCTGTTGTCACAGACCTGCATTTTTTTTTTCGGACCCATCCAGAAATAGTCTGGTTTCCACCCCAAAACAGCAGCTTACCGACGGTCAATATCCAGCTGCATTGTGTTTACGATCTATACGTGTTTTCTGACGCTATTTTTCCTTGCGCATTGTGTGCGGTCTAAATGCGCAATCACTCTGCTTTGTGAATAAATATCGATTCATACTGACTTAAGCCCAAAGTTCCTTTTCCTGTGTAAACCTCCGGTTTCAGTGTAACATCTCTTTCTTAGGCAGCTGAGGCCTACCTGGTGTGGCTTTTCGAAGACGCTTACCTGTTCAGTGTCCATGCACACAGGGTCACGCTGCACGTGAAGGACATTAAGCTCGCACGGCGAATTAGAGGGGGCCAACTCGGACTCGGATGTTGAAGTTTTCCGTTTCACGTTTGTTTTCGTTGGTATTTTATTCCCAGTTTTTTTTTTCAAATTCTGTTTATTTCAGACATATGCCAAATGAAACAATAGTGAACATGATTAATAAAATATTACAATGTATGATATCAATTCTAACCAAGTTGTACATATTTATACTTGAGTTTCGCAGGCATGGGGTTCGAGTAACTTGATGAAGAGGCCTGCCTCTAAATCTCGTAAGCCCGCCTTGTTAGATTAGCATTTTGTCTGACATTTTCTTTATACATAACATTAAACGAATAACTTTAACTTAATATAAGAGTTTTTTTCTATGGGGTGGGGGGGGGGAGAGGGGGAGAGATAGGGATAGGGGGGGGGGGTGTTCAGCATCACGTTTCGTACATTATATATGGGAAATGTAATTATCTAGCTCCTTCTGGACGGATTTCCAGTGTTTTGTAGATAGCTTCTTTCAGTATTTGTGGGCGACTATCTATAAATGGTCTCCACACCTGGTAAAATCTTGATGAAGATACCTATGGGTGTTTTATCACATCATATTTGTCATAAAACATATACTTCAACAGCAGCGATTCCACCTCTGCTACCTTTGGAATATGTGGTGTGATCCATGAGTTTAGAATCACTTTCTTAGCCACTGTGACTATCAGGGTAATTAGGGGCAACAGATGTGAGTTCGCTGGTGTGATGTTCCAACTCTCAAAATTAGCAAACAGCATGGGGATGGGATCTAGCTGCAGTCCGATATTAAAGTTAAGTTTGATGAAATACAACAATTTATACCAGAATTTTTGTATATGTCTGCAGGACCAAAAGTTGTGAAAAAAGGAGCCCACTCCTGTTTTGCACTTCAAGGACAAAATGACTCCTCTGCTGCTGTGAGATGTAAGCCCTATGAACAAACTTCACGTGTACCTCCTGAAGGATGGAGGATCTTAATATTTTCAACGTTTTATGATAATGTTTAAATATAGTTTCACAGTTTTCCAATAAAGGGATATCTTTTAACCACTTGTTTGTGACTTCTTTCCATACTCGTTCAGCAGGTAAGGATGAGAGTTGGTCATAAATGTATTTATTCTTGAACATCCCTGTCTGAAATTTACTAACAGAGCTATTCAGTTTCATATACCTCGTGGTTTGTATATCAGGCTTGGGTAGCGAAAGTGCATAGTGCCTTAGCTGGAGGAGTGAAAAGGAGCCGCTCAAAGGCAAACCGAACATTTTCTGCAGTTCAGATATGGAATATACCTTTCCTCCAGGGTCAAATACCTGCGTCATCTTCCTTAGTCCTTTATGTTTGAGCCTGTAAAAAACAGAACTATCCACCCCTGGGGTAAACATAGGGTTACCCCAGATGGGGATCCATGGGGACGTTTGAGGGTCCAGTCCAAGTGAGCGGGAGACAGACCACCAAGCCTTGTATGTGTCTAGAAAGAGAGGGTTGTTGAAGATGTGCGGGGGGATTTGTGTGCGGGGGACATGTAGGAGGGCTCCAGGAGAGTATGGTGTGAACATGGCACAGTCCACTGCGGAATCCGAGAAAGTATCTATCTCTACTAGCCAACCTAGGGCAAAGCGGCAAAGCAGGGATTTGGTGTATTGATGTAGGTCTGGCACATTGAGACCGCCCAAACCTTGGGCAGGTGTAATTTGTGTAATGCAATTTTTGCTTTTTTCTTATTCCATAGGAACTGCGCCATGCGTGAGTTTAGTTTTTGGATGTCTTTATTTGTCAGTTTGATTGGCAGCATCTGTATAACGTACACAGCAGGTCCATGTATCCATGGATTTGGAGAGGTTGTTAATCAGTGATGTGTAGTTTAAATTATATAGATTTGAAATGTGTGCTGGGATTTGTATGCCTAGATATTTTAGTTGTGTGGATTTACATTTAATAACCTGGAGGTCGTCTCTATCTGAGAAGAGTGGAGGGGGGCCTTTTAATATCATCAGTTCGGACTTGTGTACATTTATTTTATAGCCTGAAAAAGAGCTAAATTGCTGAATTATTGAAAAGGCTGTTGGCAGGGAATGTTCAGGGGAGGACAGGAACCACAACATGTTGTCTGCGAATAAAGAAACTCTAAGGTCTACCTGTCCAATTGGGATACCGCTGAATAAGGGAGACTGACGCAAAGCTATAGCTAGTGGTTCTAGAGCTAATGCGAAGAGTAGGGGTGAAAGCGGGCATCCTTGTCTGGTTCCTCTTAAGATGGGGAAGGGGTTTGACAAGGTGCCGTTGCACATGATCCTAGAGGTAGAGTTACGATATAATGTTTCTAAAAGTTCCATAAATTTAGTGGGAAAGGAAAATTTCTTTAATACTGTGTGTAGGTGGTCCCAGTGGACCATGTCGAACGCCTTTTCCGCGTCCAGCGATAATATCGCTAGGGGGGCGCCCGACACGGCCAACTGGGATTGATACAACACCGATAGCACCTTTCTAATGTTTGTGACTGGGTTTTTTCCTTTTACAAATCCTGTCTGGTCAGGATGTATTAGGGACGGTAGGAGGTGTTTCAGCCTTTCAGCAATCATTTTTGTTAAAAGTTTATAGTCGATATCGAGAAGCGATATCGGCCTATATGACCCAGGATCTGAGAGATCTCTTCCTGGTTTTGGGAGTATTTTAATCGTGGTTGAGTTGAAGTAGGGCGGGGCGGTATTTGTAGTGAGGATGGAATTGTAAAATTTGACCAATATAGGGGCTATTTTAGGAGCAAGTGTCTTGTAATATTCGGACGTCAGGCCGTCCGGACCAGGGGCCTTTCCTGGTTTTAGGCTCGAAATGGCAGATTGAACTTCCGATAAGGAAAATTCTCGGGTAAGTGATTCTGCTGATAGTTGTGAAAGTTGGGGTGTAGGTAGGTCTCTCCAAAATTCATCAGCTTGACTTTTGTCGCTGGTAGGGGCTGAGTATAGGGAGCTATAAAAGTCATTTAGTGTTTCTGCTATTTGAGCATTAGTTTTGGTAATGGTTCCATCTTTTTGTTTAAGTGGGTGTATAATTGTTGTGGAGTTGTGTCCTTTTAGGAGATTTGAGAGTAATTTGCTAGATTTAATTCCATATTTGTGGAATTTTGCATTATTGGCGAATGTATATAGGGATTTGGATTTAACAAATAATCCCTCAAAGGAATCTTTGGCTTGTTGGTAGTTTAGCTTTGTAGAGGGGGATGGAGATTGTTTAAATTCAAGAAATTTTGCGGTGAGGGTTTATTGTGCTTGGGAGAATTCTTTAGCAAGTGTTTTTTTTTTATGTGAGGTATGGGATATTATTGCTCCGCGCAGGACTGCTTTTGAGGCCTGCCAAAAGAGTGTGGGGTTTGTGTCCGCTGTGTCTTTATTGTCATCTGCATAGTTGTCCCATGCCTGTAAGATGTTCTGTTTTAGAGAGTCTGAAGCTGCTAATGAAGACGGGCAGCGCCAATTTATACATGTGCTCTTCTCTGGGGATAATTTGAGTTTTAACCATATGATCGCATGGTCTGATAACGATATTGGTTCTATCTGGGGTACCAGTATCTTGGGGAGGAGGCTAGATGAGGTCAAGATATAATCTATATCGTCCCTTTTGCAGCTGAGAGACATGTGTAATCTCGGTCAGTGGGGTGGAACAGTCTCCACATATCGAGTAGGTGTAATTTTTCTGCTAGGGTAGGTATACCTAGTCTAGGGAGCTTCCTGTTAGAGGGGGATTGTCTATCTAAGGTAGGATGTGATGTCAGGTTAAAGTCTCCGCAAAGCACAATAGAGAGGTGCATATAGGGGGTAAGGATTTTCAGAATGTTTTGGAAGAATGATTTAGAGTAGGTGTTGGGGGCGTATATGTTAAGTATAATGAATTGTGTTTGTGCCATAGTTATACGGCAGAGAGTGTACCTGCCTTCTGGGTCAGATAGAAGTGTTTCGGCTGTCATTGGGGTCTGTCTCCTACCCAGGACCACGACTCCTCTTGCTTTGGAGTTGTAAGGAGCTGATGAGAGGATTTGCCACTGGAGGATCTGAAGCTTTGCAGTTTCGGCTTGTGTCAGATGGGTCTCCTGCAGACATACAACATCGAGATGTAATTTATTCAAGTACATTAAAATTTGTTTACGTTTTTGTGGGGAGTTAATCCCACCCACATTCCAACTACCAATTGAAATATCTGACATCACGGTACATAAAAGGTGGTAAACTTGATAAGAAGCATAGTTACTACACAGACATATCTTTGAAACTCGTCTAGACGGTACGGTGGTGCTGAAGGGTAAAGAAGAGGGAGGGGGGAAGGGGGTAGAAGTCTAGTTATAATGTGACTTCCAAGCAATAAGTAGAATAACCTACACATCTTTGCAGACATGTAAACATAACAGGGAGGATATGCTCCTTAACCAATAAGCCAACCGCTTATGAAGAAGAGAAAACCGAGGTTTTCTTGCGCATTGCGCCCGCCACAGGCTCTATATATATATATATATTTTTATATTAAATGGGGGGAGGGGGGGGGAGAGAGGGGTAGAGCTGGAGTGGGTACGACAATGTGCATATAACAGTGAATTATTGCGAGGGACCGGAAGAGGAAGCCGCACGGACGTACACTGGAGCGTCTCGTGCACGATCCCCACTCCGGAGACCAGAGACCAGACGCAGCTAAAAATAACCCGAGACCCGACTACTAACACCCCCGGGCAGGTCCTTACCTCGGAGCCGGGCTCAGGAACGAGCCGCAGGTTGAGGTGGAGTTGACCGGCGGGGAAGGAGCCGAACTAGCGCTCGCCCGGAGAAACAACGGAGCGTGTCGGCCACAGCTGTAGAAGACGCAAGAAGGCGGGTACACAGGCGGCCAGAAACAGGGAGCAGGAGCCCCAGGCAAAGAACGCTGACAAGCGGGAAGCGCGGGCGAGAGCTCTGGTGCAGACTGTCCTGGACTGAGGTCAGGTGTGCGAGCTGGAGATCGGGCAGGCAGGTCCTTCAACTCGGAGCCGGGTGTCTGGCTTGGTCAGGACACTGCGGGTTGAGGAGGGGACCGGGCGCAGCCACAAAACAGCAACACCGGACAGCATCACCTCAATATAAGGCCACAGATAAGCCAGCAAGGCCAGACTGTAAGACAATAAAAATCAGCCTGAATAGACATAAGGTACCCCGAAGCTTATGTGGAATCTGGCAGGAGCCTCAGGACGAGCACAAAGGGGAGACTTTCATAGAGGGACAGGCCAGCCGGAAGGGGTGAGTGCGAAGACCTCTGGCAAAATCTTTCTGTTATACGTCACCACCACACTCAACAAGCCCCTATTATCCCCTACTTATATAAAAGCAAGGTCTGGAGGGTTTAAAACGGCCACAAAGTGAGACAGGGTGGAATCATTCCATACCCCCCCCCCGCAAGCTCAAAGTGCTTATTCCAGTGCGGGAGGCATAAATGAAAATGCAGGCAACACAGCCTAATAATAGAACTGTATTAAACCAGATCTGGCAGCTATACTACTAACCCACACCCGGCTTACCAGGAAAAAAGCAGAAGAATGATGGAATAGAGTGCGAACACTGTACTACCAACTCATAGATAATATACAGGGGTTAAGGGAAGGTGGGTGAAGAGAGAGTCGGAAAGGTGACCAGAGAAGTAATGAGAGAAACTTGAAAAAGAGAGAGAATCAGGGACTAAAGGATAAACTAAAGAAAAAGGAGAAGGTGAAAGGAAAGAGGGAGGGAAAAAGTAAAGAAAAAAAAAATATATATATAAATAAATAAACCAAAAAGAAGAGAAAGGAAAAAGAAAAAGAAAAAGAAAAAAGGGGAAAATAAAGAAGGAAAAATATACGAAGGCGAGAAGATAAAATGTCGGGCAAAAATAGGAAGAACAATGCCCCGGAACCAGCTACCTTCTTTGGTTCTAAAAAGAGTAAGCAAACAACCCAACAGGTGGCTATGAGCCCCTCCAGTTCTATCTCCCGCTCAGATTCATCGCAGCTGGCAGACCCCGATCCATATGACGCTCTTATACTAAGAATTACTAACTCATTCAAGACAGAATTAAAAGCTGCAGTTACAGAACTGAAATCAGAAATAGCTTCCCTAGGGACACGGATAGATTTGCTGGAACATAAATCTGATGAAATATGCAAATTCCAGGCAGATGTTTGTCAAGATGTCACCGAGATGAAAACGGAAATCAGCTTTCTAAAAGATCAAGTTGAAGACCTGGAAAATAGGTCCAGGAGGCGGAATCTACGTATCCGTAATGTGCCCGAATCTATTGACAACCAAACCCTACCAGCTTACCTAAAAGGGTTTCTTCAGCATATATTGCCGGACATAACAGAAGATCAGCTCATTTTGGATAGAGCGCATAGAGCTTTAAGAGCTAAACCAGTTGCCGAGCAACCTCCCAGAGATATAATCATTTGAGTCCACTATGATTATATAAAAACAAAAATCTTGGACTATAGTAGATCCTCCCCAAATATTCAATATAAAAACTCAACCTTACTAATTTTCCAAGACCTTGCCCCAGCTACTTTGAGAAAAAGGAGAGAGATGGGAGCCACCACAAAAGCATTGCGAGATCAGAAGATTTTATATAGATGGGGATTCCCATTCTCATTAACTTTCTCTTATGATGGAAAGAAATATACGGTGAAAGATCCGGACTCTGGAATAACAACATTGAAGGGTCTTGGCATAGACCCCGACCCTAAGTACCCGACCCCAAAAGATACTAGAGGAATGTCAGCAATAAGGAAACCACCCACTACGGAATGGACCCAAAAATAAACTTTGCGACCTTTAGGGTGGACATTCGCCCCCCCTCCCCCACTCCAACGAAACAAGAAAGCCTATAAATTGCTCCCTCCTCCCCTCGCTGTTTTTTTTTTTTTTTCTCTTTTTTATTATTATTCTTGTGTTTGTGTTGATGTGCTTAAGGACATAATTTTTTTTTTTTTATAGATGTGTTTATAAAAAATTTTTGAGTATTAAGTCATTGCACTAGGACACGCCTCCATGAGAAGGGGCAAACTCACTTAAAATCCCCTAGCTGGGGTCTTAGTAAAGCTCACTCTGGTAAAACTAGGCACAATAAAATTAGTAAACATATAATTATTTTTGAGTTCCTGAATGACAGGGCTAGGGCTCCGCGTATGAGAATAGGCATCAGAGCTCTGGCGTGAGGAATCAGATCCGGTCTGAGAACACTATTTAAGATATAGAACAAATAGTAGGGTAAATCACTTCTAGCCTATTTAAACTTATTTATTACTTATTCATTCGTTTATTCATTCACTTTTTCTTTTTTTTTTTTTTTTTTTTTTATCTTCACTGGAGTTAGGACAGGGAAGGGTATACAAATTTCCACTAGGGTTCTAGATAATTACACTAGTATTAAATAACTGGGAAATCAGTAGGCATGTAAGCCCCCCAAGAGCCACATTGAAAATTGAAGAATCACCCATATAAGGTGACACAGAAGGAGAGGCATGGGTGTAAAATGGGGTTAGGGATTGGTAGCACTTAAGAATCATTTTTTTTCTTTATTATTATTATTTAATTATTTTATTTATTTATTTACTTTTTTTTTTTTTTTTTTCTCTACATAGAATTATTATTTTAACATCCAGATAAGTCTGGGTGGAAGCCTCCTGAGAGCTTCATGGAGAATGGTGGTTTCCCCTTATATGGGGCGACATTGATGGATCACTCTTAAGAGTGCGCTAGAATCCATATAGGAAAATAAGGTAATCTCTAAACATAAGTACGTAGAAGTACTTATATGAGTACATCACCCTTTGGGGAGAATATGTGACTCCCATATGGGGGGGTAAACACAACCACCTAAGATAATTAAAGAGGGGAGGGAGGGAAGGAGGGAGGGAGAGGGGGAAGAGAAGAGGAAGAAGGAGGGAAGGAAGAGGAGGGAAAAAGAGAAGGAGAAGGAAAGGGAAAGGAGAAAAAAAAAAAAAAAGGTAAAGAGAAGTTCCCAAAGATATGTGTAGGAGATAAAACGAAAGTCTCATACGACTGAAAGAGCAGCCGGTATAAAGGTAGAGAAGAAGGTAAAGAGACTTCTTCACGCGATACGTAATTATCCTATATATTCATCCTAATAAGAGAACCCACCTTCCACCCCCACCCCTTATAGCGATCCACCACACGGTGGTAGAAAGAAAGGTAGTACAACCTCACTCCTGTTTTCTGTCTCACTGCGTAGTGTAATTCTTCTTGTTTCCTTTTTTTTTTTTTGTGGCTCTCTGGAGCCCTCCCCCCAAGCTACCCCACCCCGGGAGGCATCCCTTTAGTAAGGGAAAAGCCTCTCAAAAGAAGGGTAGGGTTACCGTTTATTGTCATTTAACGGTCAGAATGATGTGCTGCGATGCATCAAATAGTTTATGTTATATGTGTTATATGTCGACAGATCCAGTGTTGTGTGTGTCATGTCCTCCCCTTGTTGTTCCCGGGCACCGCCAGACTGAGCATACGTACAGCGGTATGCAGATTATATCTAGAAAGCCACCCCAACAGATCCCATGTCGATAAATATTATGTCATTGAATGTCAACGGCCTGAACTCACCGCGTAAAAGGGCAATGGCGCTTCAATTTAAAAAAAAAACAAAAAATAAAAATATTATTATTGCAAGAAACCCACTTTAAAAATGAACATCCTTCTCTGTCCTCAAGATCGTTCCCAGACTTATTTTACTCTACCTCGGTTAAAAAAAAGAAAGGGACAGCAATTCTTTTACACAACTCTTTAACATACAAAATCATCCAGCAATATTCAGATCCAAATGGACGCTTCAATATTATAGTAATCTCTATCGCAAAATGCACATTAACAATAGCATCAATATATGTCCCAAATTTAGAACAGAAGAAATTTCATATAGACTTTTTAAAAAAATTAGATAAAATTTCAAAGGGTAAAATTATTATAGGAGGAGATCTTAATGCCATAGCGGATCCTAAAATGGATAGAGAAGCTAGTACACCCCCTAGTTTAAAAGTAATAAAGGAAGCAAAAAGACTCAAGGAGATTATTACAGCAAATAATCTATATGATGTGTGGAGGACTCTCTATCCAAAGGAACGTATATTTACCCATTTTTCAATTCCGCACAAAGTCCATTCTCGACTGGACTATTTCTTAGTGGATACCCACACAACTAAAAACTTAATAAAGGCATGGGCAACGCCAGTAGTCTGGTCAGATCACCTAGCTATCACAATAACGCTTCAACTTAACCATCCTGACCCAGTGATATATAGGTGGAGACTAAATTCTGCAATACTGTCCAAGCAGAAGGATAGGACAGAGATAGAAAATTCCTTAATAGAATACTTTGAATTAAACAATACGGAGGAAGTGAAGCCTGCCATAATATGGGAAGCCCACAAAGCAGTAATTAGAGGCCAGATAATAAAATTAACGAAAGCCCAAAAACTTAAAGATGAAAAATTAATAAAAGAATTAGAGCAACAAATAACCACGTTAACGTTTACTCATCAAAAAAATCCTAAACGTACCATATATAGTAAACTTCTCGCTTTAAAGAGTCAGCTTTTTCAATTACATTCAAAAAAAGTGGCAAACACGATGAAATGGTTACAATATAAATTCTACGCCAAGGGCGATAAAGCAGATGCGCTACTGGCTCATCGATTGCGGAAAAGAAGGCAGAGAGACCGAATCTATGCAATCAAGGATTCTAACAACAACTTAGTGTACGATCCAAAGGCCATGTCTCAGAGGTTTAGAGAGTTTTATGAGGCATTATATAATATTCCAAACGATATCACGGAAGAGGAGTTTAAAAACAGGTTTGAACAGTTTATTTTAGCATGTAATCTACCAAGCCTGTCAGAGGCTCAAATACTAACACTAGAAGCCCCCATCTCAGTGGAAGAGATTGAACTTACCATCAAAACTCTAAAAAACTCCTCAGCACCTGGCCCAGATGGCTTCTCAGCCATATACTACAAAAAATTTAGTAAAATCTTAACTCCCAATTTAAAAACTTTGTTTGATTCTATCCTGGAAGGACAACCTCTAGACCAGGCCACAACAACAGCCGAGATAGTAGTAATCCCAAAGCCAGATCGAGATCATACCCTCTGTAGTAACTACCGGCCAATCTCTTTATTAAACTCAGACCTCAAATTATTTGCAAAAATCTTAGCTAACCGATTATCAAAAGTGGCACCCTCCCTGGTCCACCCCGACCAGGTAGGGTTCCTACAATCAAGACAGGCCTTTGAAAATATCAGGAGAGCTATTGATACGATTCAGGCCATACACAACTCTGAGACGCCCGCTCTAGTAATGAGCCTAGACGCGGAAAAGGCTTTTGACAGAGTCTCTTGGCCTTACATGAATCATCTGCTCCCCAGATATGGAATTAGAGGAAGATTTTTGACAGGCATTCAAGCACTATACAAAACACCATCGGCGGTCATAAGCGTTAACGGGATCAAGTCATGCCCACTAAAAATTAATAACGGGACTAGACAGGGATGCCCACTCTCGCCCCTTATTTTCGCCCTCATGGTTGAACCCCTGGCGGCGAAAATAAGAAATGAGAAGGAAATAAAGGGGATAAAAATTGGAACAGAAACATATAAAATGGCTCTTTATGCCGATGATATACTCCTAACGATATCGGAACCTGAACCATCAATAAGAAAGACGTTTGAGACGATCCAGGAGTTCGGTATAATATCGAACTTTAAGATCAATACAGATAAAACCGAGGTCTTGGACTTCTATGTCTCAATAGACGAGAAAAGAAGTATATCGTCGGCATATCCAATTAACTGGAAGAACTCTCAGTTAAAATATTTAGGAATAAATATTACAAAAAATTACTATCAGTTATATAACGCAAACTTCCCGAAGATAATAAATGAGATCACAAATGATTTAAAGGGATGGACGCAACTCTTTATCTCATGGACAGGCAGAGCTAATGTTCTGAAAATGAATATTCTGCCAAGAATATTGTACTTATTTCAAGCGTTGCCCATTAGAATCCCAGCCGAGATATTTAAAAACCTACATAAGGTTTTCTCTCGCTTTTCATGGTCAGGGAAGAGAGCAAGGGTACGGCTCAAGACCCTACAATACGGAACAAAGGAGGGTGGACTGGGAGTTCCAAATTTAAAAAACTACTATTATTCAGCACAATGCGCACAACTGATTTTGTGGCACTCCGACAATACAACTCGGAGATGGGTCCAGCTGGAATCGGGAGTACTCCAGCTGCACACCGTCTCAACTTTACTCTGGCAGTCTAAAAACGAAAGGCCAGGATTGATAAAGAGTTTTCCTGTCATTTCGCTTTCTTTAGCAATATGGGACAAATTAAATAAGGAATATAACTTGAGTTCCCAACCCCCCAAGCTGATCCCAATGTGGGATAACCCGCAACTACCAGTAAGTAAAGAATTAAGCTTCAAGAAAACTTGGACAAAAACGGATATATTATTTATTAATGAGATGGAGGCCTCTGGCGGTTTTCCCTCCTTTGAGGATATCAAGGGTAAATATGACATTCCATCTAAAGCTTATTACCAATATCTTCAAATACGCAGCTACTTTATGAAAGTCAGCAAAAAACAAAAAGCCCACTCCAAGACTATAATAGAAGATCTCTGTCAGAGGAGGGCAACATCCAGAGGTCTAATATCAACTATATATGAATTACTACTGAACTATAAAAAACCGAATAGATTGCCACATGAAGCAGCCTGGGAAGGGGAGATAGGGAAACAGCTGACACCAGAGGAATGGAACAGAATCAGACAGAACCTGATTTCCTTCTCTCAATCGATCCGATATAGAGAAAATACATATAAGATTTACACGCGGTGGTATCTAACTCCAAATAGACTTAAACATATCTACCCTGATGCCACCAACCAATGTTGGCGAGAATGTGGGGAACAGGGCACATTAAATCATATTTACTGGGGCTGCCCACGAATCCAAGAGACCTGGAAGAAAGTGGTCAATTTAATTCAGAGGGTAACAGGGATAGATATCCCAATTGCCCCGGAATACTTAATCCTCCCTCAAAAAATGCCAGGGGTTAATAACGCAATACAAAAATTTATATGGTTTGCATTGGCAGCAGTAAAGATTAAAATAGCCACTAACTGGAAAACAAAGGAAACCCCCTCTATCAATAACATAAAAGAGGCCATCTGGCATATATATCAGATGGAACTCCTCTCAAGTATTGTAGATGAGAAAACAGAAATATTCAAGGAAACCTGGTCCCCGTGGTTGGAATACCATAATATCCCAAATGAGTAATGGTCCCTTGACAGGGAAGATTAGTGGAGGACAGGAGGACCTATAAAAGAATAAAAATAGAATAAGACAGGGATATCTGCATACCCATATAAAAAAAGAAAAAGAGAAGAAGAAAAAAAAAAAAAAAAATTTAGGATAAGAAGCTTAGACTATGCTGGCGGCGCTCATGTCTTATTCATGTGACATAGAATCATTGAATTAACACACTCCCACACAGTATTATAATATACATTGTAATTTGAGAGAAAAAAAAAAAAAAAGAGAATAACCAGCAATAGAGAATAAGCAACATGCTAGTTTGAGTCAACGTTATACAGTAGATGAATGTCTCAAATGTGAAAGGGAGCAATATATCCATATACAGTATAATAAAGTAAACAAGAGCTCCAAAGAATATCGAGTGATTCTGATTCCACATGGATAAAAACACCCCCACTCCCTTATTCTCCTTCCCCTCTTTTTTACCCCTTGTTATGTGTTTGTAACCCCCTTGTCTAATGTAGTATGTCTTTTTGTTTGTTCTTGGTGTCTGTATGGGCCTTAGAGATTAAAAGCAAACGGTTAGCAAAATACATCTGGCATTATACCATAGCTTTATAACAGCAGAAGATTAATCATCAGAAGAAAAGTGGCGGTTTGAGATATTGTATATGGAAATGTGTCATATGTAATGAGTCTAATGCCTGCTGTAAAATTATGAAATACCTTTCTCTCAAGGCCAAGATATGTGTCATTTTGTACTACTGTTGGAAAAATTAATAAACAGATTTGAAAAAAAAACAAAAAAAAAACAAAACAGTGAATTATTGCTTTCCAGAACACATTTTAAAGCTAAAAATGTTATACACTAAACCATTAACTTGTGTGCCTGGGATTTTTCTGTCTAATTTGAAATCGCCAGGGTATAGACATGAATATGCCTGGCTGGTACTGAGGCACTGTGTGTCTCCAGCGTCAACTTAGGCAGGGGACAGTCCAGATCTCTGTTGCTGTCATAGGAGTATTAAAGTGTAGCTGTCCCGTAATGTCCCTTTGTAGACTGAAATGGGTATGGGGAAATCTTGGTGCTTGCGAGTTTTCCAGGTATCAGGGGTCGTCCGCCCAGCCCGAAGCATGTTGTGATGCTGCGCCAGATTCTTTAAGGTATGCCTCGGCGTCCATGTGGGAGGTAAAATCTTTATAGGTGTTTCCCTCGAATATGCGAAGTCTCGCTGGGTAAAGCATCGCAAATTTTGTGCCGTCCTGAATTAGTTTAGAACATATCGGGGCAAAGTCTCTGCGGGATTTTGAAAGTTCCGCCGAATAGTCTTGAAAAATCAAGATTTTGTTTCCTTGCCAGGTGATATCCCTCATTCTCCTTGAAGTGGACCATATTAGTTCTTTATGCAAAAAGTTCAGGGGTTTAAATATCACAGCCCTGGGTCTGGCTCCCTCTTGTGGCCGCATAGATCCCAAACGGTGTGCACGTTCTATAACAAGGTCTGTGCATCTATCAGAGATTTGCAGTAATTCAGGCAGGGTTATCCGTATAAAATCAAAGAGTTCCTGTCCTTTCACTGCCTCAGGGAGTCCTATGATCCTGAGGTTACACCTCCTGGATCTATTCTCGAGATCTTGGACCTTGTTATGCAGGTAGCTTATTTCTTTTGTGGCTGTTTGCAAGGATTGTTTAAGCTCTACTATGTCGGCAAAGTTTGAACCAGCAGTCTGTTCGTTAGCCAGCATTCTCTGTTGGAGCTGGTCAATCTGCTTATTAATGGAGGCTGTCTGTATTTCCAGCAGGGGGCCTATTGCTGATCTTATTGCCTCGACCATGTCTCTATATGTGACAGGGGAGGTGGGCGCAGGGAGAGACCGGTCTTGGTCAGTGTACTCACTGCGTGGGTTTAATTCCTCCGTTGTTTGTATGGGTGCTGTGGGAGAGAGATGTCCCCTGGAGTGTGCGCCGGTATGTGCGCTGGGTGATGCTGGGGCAGCGCGACGCGTCGCGGCCTCCGCCGCCATCTTGGCTTCCTGAGCCTGGCGTTCTTTTTCCTTATTTTTCTTCGCGGCTGGAGCTGGCATAGCGCTGAGATAGCGCTTCATGCATGGGGGAAGTCAGCAGGTGTTAGCAGTCGTGGCGGGCTGGTGCTGGGAGGCTGTGTGCCGGATTCGGGAGCGGTATAGCGGCTTTGGCAGCGGAGCAGTCCTTCCCTAGTACCGCTTCATAGGAGGGCGGAAGCGGAAGTCTCTTATTCCCAGTTTTATACACCATTGGAGGAGGTAATGTCACACGTAGCCGCGGCGGGTACAGTACTCACCCGTCCGCGCCCGCCGCCGGCTAGCGTGTGCAGGCTCCGGTCTGCGGTGTGCGGGTAGCGGCAGCTCTGGGTAGGGATGGCAGCAGGGGAGCGTCGGGTAGCGGTGTCTTTGCAGATAGTGGTGCCGGGAGGCCGGCGTCGCCATCTTGGTTGAGGGCAGGAGACAGATTGGCCCAGAGTGGAGGTTCCCTCCTCATCCTGCGCTGACAGCCAATGGCAGCCGTCCCCTGGGGATATAAGGGATCTGCCTAGGCTGTTCAGTGTCAGTGCAATGAGTCTTTGGAGTCATTCACAACTCCTAGCTGATTCCCGGATCCTGGCTCTTTCTCTCCTGACTCTGGTGCCTTGCTCCCTGCATCTTGCTACAAGGAAGTTTTCTCCTGACACCAATGCTGCAAGTCCTACCTAGTGCTTGTTCCTGCTTGTGTCCCAGAATTACCCTGCACAGCATTCCGCTGCCCTCCTTCATACAACTCATTCATTCCATCATCTTTCAGTCATCCGGATCCATTTCTTCTGTCATCAAATCAACCTCTTTCCGGATCTTCCTCTATGTACTCTGGCTCTTCAAGTACACGTTTCCAGATTTACCTGCTCGTTATTAATATTGTGCTGGACTCTATTTAATTTATCCCAACTGTCACTTAAAGAAGTATTTGAGTGAAGTTTATCATTTATGAAATCAGTTATTAAACCTGCACGTTTCAATCCTACTCCTCCTGGTCCGTCTCCGGCTTCTGTGCACCACACGACTCCATCCAGCCCTTTAGCCGTGACAGGTAATTTATGACCTCAGATAATCCTGTTGCAGAGCACGGACATTAAAGCTCTGGGTTTTTGTCACATTGACATGGAAGTTGACTGTTATTCTGCAAATTTATATGGTTATTACTTGTTTTATTTAACCTGTCAATAAAAATGTTTAAAAAAAAATAAAAGTATATAGAAAGAAGCAATGAAGCATAATCTTATGAAGCATCTCCCTTGTGTATCAACATTTTAAATGCTTATGTCTGAACATAATCGTCCATCAGCCCCCCTACATAGAAACGATATCCGAATGATAGGTTGACATTTGAAAATGTCAAGATAAGTTTTTCACAATTTTTTAAATTTTTTTTTCCTTTTGATGGGACTTTTCCCATGCCCGAAGCACGCCCCGTGAAATGATTGGGGTCCATGTTGACAAGTGTTGACATTGACACTAATAAGTTGTGAAAAACTCACGTCGACTTTTTAATGTCAACCTTTGGTTTACATTGCCATTGCACCTGTCGATATATTGACTTTTGACCAAGACACTATAGACCCTTTGATTCACACCCCATAGAAACCTAGAATGTAATGGCAGATCAGAACCACTTGTCCCATCTAGTCTGCCCATGTATGCATTTAAGGTGGCCATCCACTTATGGGATTTGGCCCGATTTCACCCAAATGCTACTGAGCCGCCCGAGAAATTCGGTCAAGTGGCCAAGTCGCGTGTGTTTGACATTGGATTCGAACCGAAGCCACGTGCACCTCGAATCTGGAGATTGAACCTTCTGCTCCCATAAGATAAATTGGAATTGCTGCCTTCAGTGCACGTCGCGGCTTCATCTGATTTATCGCATCAAATGTCCCTTGAATTCCCCCCAACAGCTCACCGCGAGTCCTTCAGTGCTATAGATTGTAAGCGTACGAGCAGGGCCCTCCTACCTTTATGTCGGTTTGTTTCTACCCAGTTTCTATAATCACTGTTGTTTCCTATTGTGAAGCGCAACGGAATCTGCTGCTCTATATAATAAACTGTAAATAAAATATATACGTGAGATAAAACGCCAAATCGGATGAAGGGATGCTGGGGAGGTTAAGGGAAAATCAGGTCCGACTTGTGCCTCAGACAAGTCAGGCTGGTGTATGAGGGACTAATGTACTTTATTTTGGGCTTCCAAGACTAGAGTGCACATTTCCTAACATTTAAAAATGACTATACAGGTTCATCTGTCAGTAAATGTGTGCTTTTAACCTGGATGACCAACTGGATATGGTCAGTAGGTCGACACGGCTTAGGTTGACACATGAAATACTGTAGGTCAACATGGCTAAGGCCAGCAGGTCCACACAAGCATTGGGTAAGGAAGGTCAACAGTCAAAACATGAGTTTATCAAGTTTTTTTTATTTTTAACCGACATGTGCCGACAGGCTGTATATTATACCCTACCATCCACTAGGGCGGGGCGGGAGAATATAATAGTGTGCTGGGTGCAGCGGTACACTGATACCATGTTAATGTCCTCTTATGTAGAAATTCTGGTTAAAAAAAGTCTTTCTCATGCTTTAACAGTCTCTCCAGGATCCTGATGACTCACCAGCCCATCATTTCCTGACCAGCTCCAGCTCATTTGTGTCTACCCAGCCACCTTCAGTCTCTCCAGCTGCCTGGTGATTCACCAGCTCCCTTGTGTCTCTCCAGCCCCCTTCTGTATCTTCAGCCCTCCATTGACTCATCAGCTCCAGCTACCTTGTGTCTCTCCAGTCTACTTCTGTAAATTCAGTGCCCAATAACCTGTGTAGTTCATTGGTGACCCCGTGTAATGGGGCAGTGTGGTAAGCCTAGCTAAAGATGGCATTGCCCACAATGTGCAAGTTCCATAATGTATCGCATTCAACAGATCTGTGTATAAGCAGTTTGGCCAAACCTCCATTAGCTGTGTTCTTGGAGGTTTGAACGCAAAACCGCCCTTGATGCTTCCAGCCCCCTATGCCATTATAATTACCATCCAATGCCATATCCTATGTCACATCGGCCATTCCGGGAGGTTAGGCAGCCCTGCATTATGAAGCTTGATAAATCTTGCCCTAAGGGGTAAATTTACTAAAATTCGAAAAATTAAAAGAGGTGATGTTGCCAATCGTAACCCATCAGAGTATGTCTATCATTTTGTAGGATGCAATACAGAAATGATAGACAGATACAGTAGGTTGCTAGGGACAACATCACTTTTTTTAATATTTGGAAGATTTACTAAACTTACCACGCAAACTAAATGCATGCTGCAATACTACAACCATCACGTGCAGCGAGGGTGTCGTCTCTCACAACCCCCAAATTCCAACGAGGCTGAAGTTGGCTTCTTAATCACTTCTTATTGGAGCTCCAGCTTCTTATTCAGAACAATCACTTTTACAAGGGTTAATGAGTCTTGGACCACAAATTTTACACCAGAAATCCACACAGGGGGGTCACTTACAAATGACCCACTTGCAATTTATTTTGACCAACAAGGATTTGGGCAGTAATAGGGCACTAAATTGGGCATGGGTCCCAGATTTCATCATTTTGAATAAGTAGCTGGTGTCCTGCAAGGGTTAAACAGCGTTGGTCAACAAATATTACACTGAAAACCCACACAAGGGGGTCACTTACATATGACCCACTTGCCATTTCTTTTGACCAACAAGGATTTGGGCAGTAAAAGGGCAGTAAAGTGGGCATGGGTCCCAGATTTCATCATTTTGAATAAGTAGCTGGTGTCCTTTATGGGTTAAACAGCGTTGGTCAAACAGTATGACACTTGAAGTCCGCACAGGGGGGTCACTTACATATGACCCACTTGTCATTTATTTTGACCAACAAGGATTTGCGCAGTAATAGGGCAGTAAAGTGGGCATGGGTCCCAGATTTCATCATTTTGAAGAAGTAGCTGGTGTCCTGCAAGGGTTAAACAGCGTTGGTAAAAAAAATTTACACTTGGAATACACACAGGGGGGTCACTTACATATGACCCACTTGCAAATTCTTTTGACCAACAAGGATTTGGGCAGAAATAGGGCACTAAAATGGGCATGGGTCCCAGATGTCATCATTTTGAATAAGTAGCTGGTGTCCTGCAAGGGTTAATCAGCGTTGGTCAAAAAATATTACACTTGGAATCCACACAGGGGGGTCACTTACATATGACCCACTTGCCATTTCTTTTGACCAACAAGGATTTGGGCAGTAATAGGGCAGTAAAGTGGGCATGGGTCCCAGATTTCATCATTTTGAATAAGTAGCTGGTGTCCTGCAAGGGTTAAACAGTGTTGGTCAAACAGTATGACACTTGAAACCTGCACAGGGGGGTCAGGTACATATGACCCACTTGCAATTTATTTTGACCAACAAGGATTTGGGTAGAAATTGGGCACGAAACTGGGCATAGGTCCCAGATGTCATTATTTTGAATAAGTAGCTGGTGTCCTGCAAGGGTTAAACAGTGTTGGTCAAAACATATTACACTTGAAACCCACACAGGGGGTTCACCTACATATGACCCACTTGCAATTTATTTTGACCAACAAGGATTTGGGCAGAAAATGGGCCCAAAAATGGGCATGGGTCCCAGATATCATTTTGAATAAGTATCTGGTGTCCAGCAAGGTTGAAACAGCGTTGGTCAAATTTTTTTACACTTGGAATCCACATAGGGGGGGTCACTTACATATGATCCACTTGCCATTTCTTTTGACCAACAAGGATTTGGGCAGTAATAGGGCAGTAAAGTGGGCATGGGTCCCAGATTTCATCATTTTGAATAAGTAGCTGGTGTTCTGCAAGGGTTAAACAGCGTTGGTCAAACAGTATGACACGTGAAACCTGCACAGGGGGGTCAGGTACATATGACTCACTTGCAATTTCTTTTGACCAACAAGGATTTGGGTAGAAATTGGGCACGAAACTGGGCATAGGTCCCAGATGTCATTATTAGCGGGATCTTCCTTTTTTAATTATTGTACGTGTAGTTTATTTCTGAGGTACTAGAGATGTATCATTTCCCATTTTAGTGATCTCCTTAAATTGGAATCTTCCTTGTAATATACTCCATTAGCGGATGTATAGATACATGAGGAGAAAAGAGACATACAGTATACAATAAGGCAATACTGTATAACACTTCAATCTTTCAAAAACGATGACACATTTTGCCCATACTGTGTTGAAAATAAAATTCAGCTTATCTGATGTGTGCTACAGGTACTTGTTTGGATCCCACCAATGCCTTATGGCAAATGGGTAAAAAGCAGCATTTGTGACTAGGAAGAGGGTTTACCCTTGATACCTTATATCCATACCTTTTCTGGGCTCTCTCATTGGAGCTTAAGTGTGTGTAGCTTTCCTGAAAGGACCTAGTGTTAATCAGGTGGTTTTGCACACTGAGCCTCAACAGCAGAAGCCCTCTGACTCCTTTAGTAGGCATAATAAAATCTGCATGCACTCGCTCACTTGCTATATTGGCACAGGTGTACCCTCCTGCAAGCAGCAGCAGTAGCAGCAGATTTAAAGGAGATTTCTTCTTCTCCCTTTCCTATATGATTTTTCTTACGCAAATGTGTTGCGCTAAACTAACCAACTAATTACACATATGTACGCTGTAGCACAACAAGGCACTTTTGATCTACCAAAGTCTTCAGGAGTTATGTTATTATATCCTTAACAATAATAGTGGTTTAATGATTTACAGCCATTTACTGCACTGATGTTTATTATATCTCCTATATTCATTGCATAACATGTTTTTCTGAACTATACTGGTAACGGTATTGCAACATTATTTCAAATTTTGATCTCTATGTTGCCATTTGCAGTATTTCAGTGTATTCTGATTGAAATATAACAAGTGAGGTAATATCACACTACAAGCAGATTAGATTTTCCCTCACAAGGGCCCTTATTCTGATCGGTGCGGCCCGATCAGAATATGCGGCCGCAACCGTGCAGGCGAATCCCCGCCTTCCATACGGATCGCCACCTGCCGTCCGTACGCGGATATGTGGCGATCCGCATGAAATTGGACGGGGATACGCATCCTCCATGGTGGGAGCAGCCCCTGCATTCGATGGTCGCCGAACATCGAATGCAGGGCCGCACACTCCACCAGGTCCCGCAACACAAGACCACACGGACACTTGTCCGTGTGAAATCTTGTATGGGGGCGGGCAGCTGACATCCGGCGATGTCAGATGCCCGCCCCGTACCCACGCGTCACGGCCTCATTACCATGCATACGCCCCGCGTTTGCATGGGAACGCCCATGAAACGCGGGGCGTATGCATAGGGTAATGAGGATAAGTAGCCCCTCACGCCCCTCTCCGCCCCCTGTGCGGCGTATAGAGAATCCTTGCGGCGAATTCGCCTGCACATGCGCAGAGTGACCTCTGCACATGCGCAGTAGATAAACATCGGCGGCCCGTACGCAAGCGGGAATATCCGCATCGATCAGAATAAGGGCCCTGGTGATATTCTCGCTAGTTTGCTATCAATAGTATCTAGCTCATCTACACTAAATTATACAGTAATATAGATGCCATACTACAGATATTAACAGTAACTTTGACTGTGATATAGATTTTAAAAATTTCTTTATTGTCCTGCCTAGGAGATTTTTTTCTTGACAGGTGAGATTTGTTTTCTATGTATGTATGTAAAATGGTCTTGTCTTTATAGTTGGCTCCCAATATTTTAAATTAAAACCTAATAAAAGTTAATTTTTAAATATACAATAATACTTAACAAACTAAAGTTGTGCCCCTAAAAAAGAGAGAGTTCTTTTCTTTCCTTCCTTCGTACTTCTTTGGATTCTATATGGAGAAGAGGATAGGCCTTCGGGATCCATAGGTAATGTATGTGTGAATAAATATAGTATGTAATAAAGTTTTCTCTTTCGTCCAGTCCGGTGACACAGCTAACCTTGGGATGTAGAGGGTCCGCCAGGAGCCAGGCACCTATGCTTCAAAACTTTGGGAGCAGGCTCCTCCCTTCTGCATCCCATCATGCCTCAGTTTCGTTTAGGTGCCCACAGGAGTGGGTGCAATGCTGAGTGGCTGCGCGCAGCCACACTTTTATACTTTGGATTTTAGTTAGGTTTTTATTATTTTATTAACAATAGCTAGTGCAGGTTTTGCCAGCATTCGACTTCTGTGGAAGTCATTACATGCTGAGAGCGCAACAGGACACGGACAGAAGCGCGTCCTGTCAGTGTCCTGTGTGCAGTGACGTACATTCAGGGAGAATGTGCGCTCTGCACAGCGCTGAGCTCCGCTCGGACGGAGACTTGTCCTGGGCCACGGGGGACCCCATCCAGCGCCTTGATAGAAGGGGATCTTGGGGAAGGGTCCTCCAGCGATGGCGGACGCCATCTTTACCGGCTTGGGAGCTGAAATCCCCCAGGGGAGTTGAGGCTCCTTACAGGACGCCCAGCGTTTCTGGGCAACTCCAAGTGATCCCTAGAGATGGAGTCACTGGAGAAGAGAGAGACACGGTGGATGCGCCTGGACGGGGATTTGGCGCCAAAAGCGGCGACTTCCCTCACTGTTAGGAAGACTTGGTCTCTTCCACTCGTTCCTGGCGCCATTACTCTGTGCTTGCTGCGGAGCTGAGAAAGACAGAGCCTGCTCAGAAGTCTCTCTGGAGAACGCTTCCCCCACTGTATCGATAGCAACAGGAACACAGATAAGTACACTTGGTGCATTACTCTGTGACTTTGCCTGAACGTTGTGCAGTGTTTAATACATTATTATTAGCATGGCGGACGAGTGCAGTTCTGTTGCTGGGGAGGGAGCGCTTGAGATGTTTTATCATTGCAAAAAATGTAATGTAAATATGTCGGTTGAACAGTTGGACCAGGGGGAATTGTGCCCTTCCTGTGAAGCTGTTCCCTGTGGGACTCGCACCATAAGTCCCAGGGAGGCTGAGCCGGCCTGGGCTGTGGCTTTGGGACAGTCTGTGAAAGCTTTGGCAGAGGCTTTAAACATGCAAAGGGGATCGTTGGTGGGATCACCAGGTCCTATTCCCTCATCTCAGGGATCTCTTCCCCTCTCACAGGGAGACCCTATATTGCTGCAGACTATGCAGGATACTGCTCAGGGGGTGCATAAAATGTCTTCCCTTTTGGAGCAATTCACAAAGGTTTCTGATGAATTTATGCTACGGCAGGGGTCCCCGGTGGTTCCTCCAGCATATGACGATGATGATGTGGAGGAGGAGGATTTAGGTTGGCCACAGGGGGAGGAGGTAGATTCCTCAGCCTCTGGTATTGAGGACCTCATTTGGGCCGTCAAACAGGCATTGGATTTACCTGTAGAGGAAAAGTCCTCTACACAGTGTGTGTTTAAGCGGAGTAAAAAGGAACCAGTTTCCTTCCCATCGGATGAGGGCATGGTGGCTTTGCTGGGTGAGGCTGGCAAGGCTCCGGAGAAGAGGCTATTAATGGCAAAAAGATATGCAAACATGTATCCCATGCCGGAGAATCATGTTAAGGTGTGGGAGAAAGTTCCGTTGGTGGACTCCTCCGTGGCCAGATTGTCTAAAGCCACGGCACTACCAGTGCAGGGTGGCGCGGCCTTTAAAGATCCGGTAGACAAAAAAGTGGAAGGCTGTTTGAAGGCAGTTTTTGAGGGAGTGGGTTTCACTATGAGGCCCATCATTGCCTCGGCTTGGGTGGCTAAGGCCATGATCAAGTGGACTGAGTCATTGGGGAGTCATCTGCAGCATGATGCAGAAGCTTTGGCCATGGTTGAAAAGTTAAAGTGTGCCGCAGAGTACATTGGTGAGGCCAGCGAGGAGGGCGCCAAGATGGCGCCAAAAGTCTCGGTCACGTCTGTCACGGCCAGAAGAGCTCTCTGGTTGAAAGCTTGGGACGCAGATAGTGAGTCCAAGAAGTCTTTAGAGAGTATTCCCTTTAAAGGGGAATTGTTGTTTGGTTCAGAATTAGAAGAGATAATCAAACAAGCAACGGGAGGTAAGAGCACCTTTCTTCCTACTACCTCAAAGTCTGCTGGATCGAAGTTTGGAGTGTTCAAGCAGTCCTTTCGTCCCGCCTTTAGGGGGGGAGCATCTGGCAGAGGTCAGTCAGGCCAGGGAAGATTCCAAGCCGGCAGAGGTAGGGCTTCCAAGTCCAGGTTTGGCGCCTTTAATAAGAAGCACGTTGCCAAGGGGGAGGACAAACCCTCGGCATGACGGGGCGGAGACTCCCTGTTCTGGAATCAGGGTAGGGGGTCGACTCCTGCAGTTTCAGGACAGTTGGAAGGTAGCCACGGAGGATCCGTGGGTGCTTTCCATTGTTTCAGAAGGATATCGGATAAAACTAAGGGGACCGCCCCCTCACAGATTTCTTCCAACGCCCTTACCAAGAACAGTTTCTCTCAGAGCTTCTCTCTTGGCAGCAGCCATATCTCTCGAGGAGAAGGGGGTAGTTATTCCAGTTCCCCTAGGGGAAAGAAGAAAAGGGTTTTACTCGATACTCTTTTTGGTTCCCAAGCCAGACAGGTCTTTCAGGCCCATTCTAAATTTAAAATCTTTGAATGCTCATCTCTGGGTGGATCACTTCCGCATGGAATCTCTACGGTCAGTGCTGCTGAGTATAGAACCAGGGGAGTTCTTAGCGTCAGTAGACATTCAAGATGCCTATCTCCATGTCCCCATTCACAAGGAATTCCAGTCCTTGCTAAGGTTTGCAATAGGAGAAAAGCATTGGCAGTTCCAGGCGCTCCCTTTTGGACTAGCCACGGCTCCGAGGGTGTTCACCAAAGTGATGTCCATTATGGCGGCAGCCCTCAGGTTGGGGGGGATAACTGTTATCCCTTACCTGGACGATCTGCTTTTCAAGGCAGAATCGGCAGAGAAGTTGAAGGTCCACCTGGAGAGGGCGACACAGTTTTTGAGAGATCAGGGTTGGATTTTAAATCTACCCAAGCCCCACTTGACACCAACGCAAAATCTGAAATTTTTGGGGGTGATCATAGACACGCATCTTCACAGGGTGTTTCTCCCAGAATCCAAAGCGTTAGAGATTCGACTGATGGTGTTGGCAATTCTTCAAGACCCGGCACCATCGGTGTGGCAGGGAGTGAGACTGCTAGGGAAGATGGTGGCAACCTTCGAAACCTTGCAGTTTGCCAGGTTCCACTCCAGAATTTTTCAGTGGAACATCCTGGCTTGTTGGTCAGGAGATGCCAAGAGGATGAAAATGGAGGTTCTTTCCCTGTCCACGGAGTCCAGGAGGTCTCTTTTCTGGTGGACGGATGTGGAGAATTTACAACTGGGAAAATCTCTCAGGTCTTGGGATTGGCTGGTCATAACAACCGACGCCAGTCTGAAGGGCTGGGGGGCAGTGACCCTTCATCTAAGATTGCAGGGGCTTTGGTCGGTAGAGGAGACAAGATTGCCCATAAACATCCTAGAACTGAGGGCAGTACTGAATGCCTTACTACAGGCGGAGACTTATCTCAGAGGGTCTCCACTGAAAATTCAGTCGGACAATGCCACGACGGTGGCCTATTTGAACCATCAAGGCGGGACTCGCAGCAGGATGGCGATGGCCGAGGTCTCCAAGATTTTCAGCTGGGCGGAGATCAATGTTCCAGCGTTATCAGCCATTTTTATACCGGGAGTCAAAAATGTGGAGGCGGATTATCTCAGCAGGGAATCCCTCCAGGAGGGAGAGTGGTCTCTTCATCGGGAAGTTTTTCAGGAGATTGTCAGTCGCTGGGGTCTCCCAGACATAGACCTTATGGCAACGAGATCGAACCGTCAGGTTCAGACGTTTTGCTCCCGAGTAAGGGATCCTACTGCTTGGGCGGTGGACGCCATGACAGTTACTTGGGATTTCCAGATGGTGTACATCTTTCCACCATTTCCCATGCTGCCGAGAGTCTTGAGGAAGATAAAGGACCAACAGGTACGAGCAATTCTGATTGCTCCAGACTGGCCCAGGAGGTCTTGGTACTCCACTGTACTGAGGTTGTCAAAGGAGTCCTGGAAACTGCCTCTACGGCAGGACCTGTTGTTGCAAGGTCCGTTCCTTCACGAGGACCCAGCTCGTCTAAGTTTGACGGCGTGGCTTATGAAACCTTCTTATTGAAGAAAAAGGGGTTTTCTGATGAAGTTATACAGACCATGTTGAGGGCCCGCAAGCCAGTGTCTGCGGCTAACTACCATAGGGTCTGGAAGATTTACATTAGATGGTGTGAGAGACAGAAGCTGCACACGTCCAGATTCAAATTATCTAGACTTTTGAATTTTTTGCAGGATGGTTTTTCATCAGGCCTTAGCCTGCAATCATTAAAGGTACAGCTGTCGGCATTATCCATATTTTTTCAAAAAAGGGTAGCTTTGTTGCCGGAGGTTCAGACGTTCTTGCAAGGAGTTGCTAGACTCAAACCACCTTATAAGCAGCCGGTGGCACCTTGGGATCTGTCTTTGGTTCTATCCATGCTACAGAATCCTCCTTTTGAACCGCTTAGATCTGCGGAATTGAAGTATGTGACGTGGAAACTTACTTTTTTATTGGCTATTGCATCGGCCAGACGTGTGTCAGAGTTGGGTGCTTTGTCATGTAAGTCACCGTTTTTAATTTTTCATGATGACAGGGCTGTGTTGCGCACAGTCCTAAAATTTCTACCTAAGGTAGTGACGTCTTTTCATTTAAATCAGGATATTGTACTTCCAGTTTTTGTTCCCCCAGAAGGGGTTAAAAATAAGGACAAAATGAAGAGATTGGATGTTGTTCGCGCCTTGCGGATATACATTGAGAGGGTAAAGGACATTCGCAAATCGGATTTACTCTTGGTGCTATATGATGTGCATAAGATTGGGTGGCCTGCTTCAAAGCAGACCATCGCACGTTGGTTGAGATCTACTATTGCCTTTGCCTACTGTAAAGCGGGTAGACCTGTTCCATCTCGAATTAATGCACACACTACCAGGTCGGTTGCTTCTTGGTGCGCCATGGGGCTACGGCGGAGCAGTTGTGTAGGGCTGCCACCTGGTCCTCTGTTCATACCTTTACCAAATTTTACAGGTTCCATGAGTTTGCATCGGAGGACGCTTCATTCGGACGGGCAGTGATGAAAACTGTTGGTCTGAGCGAACCCTCACAAAGGACCGGTGAACGTCCCAAGGTTAGCTGTGTCACCGGACTGGACGAAAGAGAAAAGGGGATTTTGGTAAGAACTTACCGTTCGAACCCCTTTCTCTGAGTCCAGTCCGGTGACACAGCGATCCCTCCCTTACGCTCAGTTAAGTGTACCGTTCATGTGTTGCCATGTTATGGTTATGTTATGTTGCCTTAAAAGATATATGCATATATATATAAAAGATGTTCAGGAATTGTTCTGAGTTATGTATCCTAGTGTACTCTTGAAGTCGAACTGAGGCATGATGGGATGCAGAAGGGAGGAGCCTGCTCCCAAAGTTTTGAAGCATAGGTGCCTGGCTCCTGGCGGACCCTCTACATCCCAAGGTTAGCTGTGTCACCGGACTGGACTCAGAGAAAGGGGTTCGAACGGTAAGTTCTTACAAAAATCCCCTTATACTGTTCGTGTGTGTGATTTATTTCACTATTGGTCATGTTGTGGAACAAGACTCAGCGGGTCCTTCAATGCCCCGTATACTAGGGCTTGTGGTTCTCTAAATCCCTGTATGTGGTGCAGGCTTGCTGGGACTTGTAGTTCCACAACATTACACAATAGTTTAATCTAATATTAACCATTTATCAGCCCGATGCCCACTGCCCCAGGGGCACCGGGGACAGCCCCGGCTTCAGCGGTAACTCTGGAGGGCAGGATTCCCCTATATTGGGGGGGGGGGGGTGGGGTCCCCACTCTTCCAGGATCCCAGCCCGGGCTGACCAGCTACGGGGATGAATGCTTTGGCCGGAAAACTTGCATATAAAGTTTCCCCTGGCTGTGGCTGCTTGGGCTTGTTGCTGGTTGCCAAATTATGGGGGACCCCTACTCATTTTGTCCCCCATATTTTTGGAACCAGGATTGGCCCTTGAGCCTGGTTTTAGAAATCCTGGGGATCCCCTATGTTTTTTGTCCCCTGGATTTCTAAAACCAGGACCGGTTCTTTGAGTCTGGGTCTGGTTGCGTTCGGGAGGGGGGCCCGCGCCATTTTCTTTTAACACAAGTCACACATGTGCATTATTCGCACATTTTCATGACTAAAATTCATCACATCGCTTTTTTCGTGCCTCAATTTGCATTCCAATAAATAGCCGATTTCTTAAAAAAATTGAAAACTTGCGATAAGGTGCGATTACAGAACCTTACTAAACATAGCATCCTATTAAATGTCACCCTAGGTCGGATGCATGATGGATTCCTCCAGATCAGCGCAAAGAGCGGTTATCCAATTTCTTCGCACATAAGAGGCGAGCATGCTTCGGAAATTTAACACATGATGAAGGTGGTGTAGCGTGTAGGGAGAGCAGTGTCTCACATGGTGCACCATATACCAGTGTGTCAGCGCTATGAGGCGGGATGAGAAAACATCAGGGACTTACCATGGCCCAGGCAGGGCCACGTTCTCACCAAACCTGCCACGATTTCGTCAGTGGAGGATCTCATTCATCAGAATAGTCGAATCACCACATGTGAAATTGCTGCTGTACTGTTGATAAGCAAGGAAACTGTGCATAATGCACAACAAGCTTGTTTATGGCAAAGTTTGTGCACAGTGGCTGCCCCAGCATCTGCCAGAAAATCAGAAGTTGGTGAGAATGGGTGTTTACTTGATCCATCTGTTCCGCTATGCGTAGCAAGGAACATATTTTATTGCCATGGTTGTCGCCTGTGATGAGACTTGGAGGCGACCCTGCCTCCAAACGGATGAGCATGGAGTGGCGGTGTTCCAGCTCCTCTCGTCCAATAACAGCAAACTCTAGCTGGAAAAGTGATGCTCAGTTTTTTTTTGACGAAGAAGCACCTCTCCTCATTGGCTGGCTGGAACAGGGTGGAACAGTTAACGCTGAGTGATACTGCAAGACGTTGCTGATGCTGAAACAGGCCATCAGAAACAAGTGCAGAGGCAAGCTCTCGAAAGTGATAGTGCTGCTCCAGGACAACGCTAGGCAACATGTGACCTGCTGTCAAAATTTCGATGGAAGGTCCTGAAACATCCTTCATAAAGCCTTGATGTATCCGCATGTGACTCGCATATCTTCGGACCCTTAAATAAATCAGTGAAAGGTCAATGGTTCACCTGTGACAAGGAGTTGCAGGACACCGTGAAAAACTGGATCCATCAGCAAACCAGGAGTTTCTACACTGAAGCTATGCACCCCATTCCTAAATGCTGGGATCAGTGAATCAATGTCAATTATGTATAGTTGTAATGTTAAAAATGAATTGTAATTAAATATTCTTTAATTACAATTTTCTTTACATACAACCATATGGGCACACCTTATACATCAAATGGTCTGTGAGAGCATGGGCATGTCCATATAATTATTATTATTATTAACGGTACTCTTTACCTAGAATGGCGTCCATCGCGGGCATCGCATGTACATCGCGTGCCATTATAATGGCATGCGATGCGACCGATGCCGGCGATTTCACATAGAAATACATGTTAAAATGTAAATCGCGTCGGTCGCATCGCATGCGACCAAAAATCGCATGCGATGCGACCGACGCGATTACCGCGATTTCACATAGGGAACAATGTTAAATGGCCCAATTGACCCGATTTTACATAGGGAACAATGTTAAATGGCCCACAGAGGCCAAATAGCCACCCTCAAGTGTGAAATGGCCCCCCCAATTGTTAACTCCACCCCACGATCAACGTCAGCCTGAAGCGTGGCGAGCGCAGCGAGCCCGCGAGGGGAGGCGGTACGCGTCCTCCGACCTTTTCATACCCCCACTATCCACGTTGGCGTGGAGTTGAGAATAGAAAGTGTGGCGAGCGGACGTGGATACCTGTGGACCCCGCGAGGGGACGCGGATACCTGTGAAGGTATACGCGTCCGCTCGCCACACTTTCTATTCTCAACTCCACGCCGAAGTGGATAGTGGGGGTATGAAAAGGTCGGAGGACGCGTACCACTGCGCTCGCCACGCTTCGGGTTCACATTGATCGTGGGGTGGCTTTAACAATTGGGGGGGCCATTTCACACTTGAGGGTGCCTATTTGGGCTCTGTGGGCCATTTAACATTATTCCCTATGTAAAATTGGGTCTATTGGGCCATTTAACATTGTTCCCTATGTGAAATCGCGGTAATCGCGTCGGTCGCATCGCATGCGATTTTTCGACACGATTTTTTACCTTGTGATGCCCAAGATCAAAATCTTGGGCGCCGTTCTAGGTAAAGAGTACCTTATTAACAGTTTCTTATATAGCATACACATATTCCGCAGCGTTTTACAGAGAATATTTTGAACATTCACAATAGTCCCTGCCCCAGTGGAGCTCACTATCATGACATCACATGGAAGTCACACAGTGCTCCTCTGCAAACCTTGTGAATGGCCAGGATATCTTTATGGGGCCCCATAGGACCTGATGGGCCCTAGGCAGGTGCCTAGTTTGACTTGTGGAAAATCTGCATCTGATAAGAGTTTGGATGAGCAGTGTCTTATTAATTGGATATGCACTCATTAGGTCTACAGTCAAAAGGTCAACACATGAAAGAGGTCAGCAAGCATTTGGTCAACATGGTCAAACTACACAAGAAAAAGTTTGATATAAAAAATAGTCAACATGAGTTTTTTGGGTACCTATGTAATATGTGGGCTTCCGTTTTTCTTATGAGACCGCGTCCGCTCGCCACGCTTCGGGCACGGTGGCTCGCCACACTATATAAAATCAACTCCATGCGTAGTTGGATATTAGGGGTAAGAAAAAATGGGGTGCATTTAACATGGGAGCCCAGATAATACATAAGTACCGTTTTTTGTGATTTTTTTTTTTTAAACTAACTTGTTCTTACAGTACTTTACCATCACAGTGGGCTTAAAGGGAGAACATAATAGTGTGCTGAGCATAGCGAGGCACCACGTCTGAAGCATGGTGACCATTGCCTGCCATGCAAACGGATGCGGTACACTTATACAGTGTCCATGTTGACCTAGACATCAAAAAAAGTTGAAAAACTCATGTCTACTTTTTCACATGTTTACCTTATGCATGTAAATCTTTTGACTGTCGACTGAGACACTGTCTACCTAACTACCCATACCTGATTATATGCATGTCTTACCTGTTCTGATACTGAGATAAACTTTCCAGATGTAATTTCAGTGAACTTCATACTGAATACCTGGTAATGCAACAGCAGTCGGTTGTAAAAGTAATAGCTTTTGTGGAATTATCGCTTACATTGGGGTCTACAGCCTGCAGGGGACTGTGCATTATTGGTCACTGACCATTGAATAATTTTCTCTTAAGCAGGATGGGGGACAATGGACCATGTGATTGGTAGCTTTAAATCTGAGCTCTTCCTCCTCCTGCAACCCCACAATTCCAGAAGGTCCCACTTTCAAAATAACTGTTGCTTGGAGTGACCACTGCTGTGGGAGAAATCTGATGATGAGGAAATCTATCATATAATATTCATATGCCCAGTATATCCATTGCAGAATGTCAGAGCAAAGGTCTGTCCACAGGGGGTTGATTCAGTTATCGCACTGCATTTACTGTACATATGCCACCCCCCTGACATTGTCCAACTGAATGTGAACTGCCCGGTTAGCAAGGACGGTCTGGGCTTTAAAGAGAGCACATAAGATGGCTTGGAGCTCAAACACATTGATTAGCAGAGTTCGTCTGTGACATTGACCAAAGGCCCCAAAAATCTATTGTTAAGGTACCCCATCCTAAAAGACAGTGGACAGACAATAAAGTTAATTTTAGTGACCAAGGAGAAACACTGGAGATTATAGGAAACTGGTCACTCAATGAAGAGACTGGCAGGTGCTGTCAAAAAGAACAAGAAACAGAGACCAGAGCGTGGCTGACTATCCCATTCAATTCTGGAGAATTTCCTAATGGAATATCTACTAGCGCAATTTAAAATATCTGCAATATCTGCTAGCACAATTGTCTAAAAGGTGGAGACCATTGTGCTCCAAAGCGCATGCACAGCCAGACCAAGGGATGAGGGACTGACAAGGGGATTATTCTGGTTGAATTGCAGCGCTGAGTAATTTTTCACCCGCTCACAGATCACAAAAGTCGCCGCCCCCCCCCTTCACAGGCCAAATTTGGCCGCAAATGGATGTTTTACATAAACAGATCCCCTTTTCACCATAGGTCACGGCCGTGACTTATGTCTCCCCCTGTGTGCAGATGGGTCAGTAAGTAAGTCCACTGATGAGGCAATGTCCCAGTAGGGTGCCACGAACACCCGAACACAGCACTCTTAGACCACACAGGGTCAGGACCCCGCTGTCACAGCCCATCCCCCAGTGAGACGCAGAGGTATCCTGCCTGTCAATTGAACTGCATCACTCCCACCCATTCTCATTTGAGTAATTCTTGCATTCCCTATATATGCATTCCCTATATATCTTTCAATAAACATTTTAACCAACACCACAGTACTGTTTTGTTCATCCATACCTACATTAACAACTTCACCTTCTTTTTGAGTGCGCAGTCCACAACTCCCAAACAGTCAATTAAAGGGGCACCATCTTACAATTGTTTTCCATGTTTTCTCAATCCCCCAACAGGGGATCTTGTAAATAAGGCAGCCCCCCCACAGCAAATATTCATACAACTGGGAGCGCGAAACAAGGGTCTGTTCTACATACATATATATTTCATTATTTGTATATTAAGTTAGTTTATTATGCTGAGCCCCCTGTATTTGTATTTATTAGAGTGTGTGGTCACAGGCCACTGCACTCCAACCTGGGAAGTGTGGGTGCTGTTTGCACCTCATTCGTAGGAATGGCGAGTGTGTTGGTACTTCTGTATCTGGGTTAATACATGGGTTCATTTTTAATGAACCTCTTTTACTGTGATCATAGCTTTGTCATGCACCCTAGATAAGCTCATTTATCTGAAACCTGTGACAGCTGCCCCTTTAATACTAATTCAGGTGTTGTGTTGGGGATTGTCTCACCTTTAAAAGCCATAAGGTAGTTGGCAGGTGAGCTCTAAACCAGAAAAAAAAAACACATGTTCATTTTAGCTATAATGTGTAAGCAGTTGCCAGGCTCTTAAGAGACTAATTGTTAGTGTAG
The DNA here is from genome assembly GCF_055691185.1 of Crinia signifera. Lineage (NCBI taxonomy): Eukaryota > Metazoa > Chordata > Amphibia > Anura > Myobatrachidae > Crinia > Crinia signifera. Next base: position 206,593,006 of record NC_139217.1, on the reverse strand, counting down.
GACTTGTAGTGAAATGGGGTCCCTTGGCGATTGGCTGCAAGCTTAAAAATGCATTTATCAATTCATGAACTAAAACTCTATTATTTATTTGATTATTTGTATATTAAGGTGAGTGCTGAGACCCCTGTATTTGTATTTACTAGAGTGTGTGGTCACAGGTCGCTGCACCCCAACCTGGGAAGTGTGGGTGCTGTTTGCACCCCATTTGTAGGAATGGCGAGTGTAGTGGTGCATCTGCATTCTTCAGCTTCCAGTCGGCCTGTTCCATCACCTGTGCTTATTTGTCAGAAGTAAAATAGAATTCTTCTAATGCTCTATTTTGTGATTGTTAAAGGAAATTTCCACCATACCTCAATATGATAACTTACTGTAAGTAGGCAGCACTATGGAATCCCGTATAAAGGGTTACATATGATAATATATACAGGGCCTGATTCAGCATTTATTTCATATAATAAGCTGTTCACAGAAGCTTATTATATGCGATCCATAAAAGAGCAAATGCAAAAGAAGGTGCATACCACCTCCTGCCTGCATTTGCGATCGCTTAAAACTACGATCTGCCCCCCAACCAAGAATGGAGTATATTGCTGGGCTTCTCGGCAATACTATAAAACAGGTTCCATGCAGTGTTAGGGACACGGGAGATCTCGCCAACCCTAACTCCGTTGTCACCTATTGGAGTTGGCGGATGCGTGCTAAGCTAACCTTCACCAATAATAGCCGCGTTCGTGGGAGCCCGTTAGTCAGGCTCCCACCCCGATGCCACCTGGTCTTACTAGTGACAACGCAGCCGCCAAGGCCAGAGGTAAACAAGGGGAAAGCTAACTAACAAACAAGAGGCGAGAACTACCCTGCTGTCACGGCCGCGGTTAGGACGCGCCGCTCACCTGTTCATCTCCGGCGGCGAGGCCTGCGGGCCATCCGTCTGGGTGCAGGACGGGGAGCGCGGCGTCTAGGTCTTCCGGCCGCGACCATCTTCCTGGGGCCTGCGGCATGCGCATCCAGCATGAGAGCCAGCCAAGGTTGTTTGTCTCCAGTCCGGGCGCCGCCATGTTGTTGTAGCCAGCCAATGGTTCAGAGTTCCAGTTCAACTCCTCCAATCAAGATCTGCCCTGGGGGATAAAGCAGAGCCCTCTGGGGCATACAAGCGCCAGTGCTTTGTTGTCAATCCCTGGGGAGGAAGCTTCAGCCTGTGCTCCTGTCCTCGCCCTGTGATATCCCTGATCCCTGTCTCCGTTACCTGCAGTTCAACACCTGATACCTGGATACCTGCATTTGCATTCTGCTCCCAGCCCTTACAGCTTTACACCTGTTTCCTGGACTTTGCAAATTGCATTCCGCCTCCAGCCCTTTCAGGTTTGCTGCAGTGTCTCATATCTCTGCACCTGCTGCCAGCCCTGCGTGTCTGTTGACACATCTCCACTCCTGCTGTCGACCAGCTGCACCTGCTGCCAGCCCTGCGTGTCTGTTGACACATCTCCACTCCTGCTGTCGACCAGCTGCACCTGCTGCCAGCCCTGCGTGTCTGTCGACACATCTCCACTCCTGCTGTCGACTAGCTGCACCTGCTGCCAGCCCTGCGTGTCTGTCGACACATCTCCACTCCTGCTGTCGACCAGCTGCACCTGCTGCCAGCCCTGCGTGCCTGTTGACACATCTCCACTCCTGCTGTCGACCAGCTGCACCTGCTGCCAGCCCTGCGTGCCTGTTGACACATCTCCACTCCTGCTGTCGACCAGCTGCACCTGTTGCCAGCCCTGCGTGTCTGTTGACACACCTCCACGTCTGCTGTGGCCCAGCTGCACCTGTTGCCAACCCTCCGTGCCTGCTGATGCTCCACCATCCTGCTGTCTGCATCCGCACCTACTGCCAGTCTTCCGTGCCTGCGGACGCCTCACCATCCTGCTGTCTGCATCCGCACCTACTGCCAGTCTTCCGTGCCTGCTGACGCCTCACCATCCTGCTGTCTGCATCTGCACCTACTGCCAGCCCTCCGTGCCCGCTGACGCTTCTCCATCCCGCTGTCTGCATCTGCACCTGCTGTCAGTCCTTCAGCCCGCTGACGCTTCTCCACCCTGCTGTCGGCACCCGCATCTACTGCCAGTCATCGGAGTCGCTGACTTCCGTCTCCTGCTGCTCCCTGCTGTCTGCTCCCACAGTCAGTCATTAGTTTCCCCAGTAAGCTAACAGAGACTCTGGGAGCAATCCCATCATTCTGGACTTTCAGTTGTTACCCAGGTATTCCACTGGGTTTTCCGGCCTGCAGTTTCATTTATGGTTTTGCCTTCTCATGTTGGTGCTACAATAAAAAGTTATATCAAACCTGCTGTTCTCCAGTCTCCCTCAAGTCGCAAACACCCAACCTCCAGGCCTCAGACAGATCCACAAGGTACCCCTAGCGTGACAGTAAGCACTGGCCCAATGGATCCGTCCGCCAGCCAGGAGTTCTTTCAAAATGTGGTCGCTCGGCTGCGAGCACTGGAGGAATCCCAGCAGCAAGTTACTCAAGCACTCCAAGGCATTTCTCAAAGGCAAGCCTCAAATCCTCCTCCACAGACTGTCTCCCCGTCTCTACGATTGTCTACCCCTTCTAAATATAATGGTACCCCTCGTACCTGCCGGGGGTTTATCAATCAATGTGAAGTACATTTTTCCCTGCAACCAATGAACTTTCCTTCTGATCGTGTTAAAGTGGCTTTTATTGTCTCCTTATTATCGGATTCTGCATTGGACTGGGTCTCCCCACTCTGGGAAAGAAATGATCCTCTGCTCTCCAAGTACTCTGACTTTATTTCTCAATTCAGAAAAATTTTTGACGAACCTGGACGAGTATCCTCTGCCGCTTCAGAAATCCTGCGGATTCGTCAAGGCTCCCGCTCCGTTTCTCAATATGTTATCCACTTTCAAACCGTGGCAGCTGAACTGAAGTGGAATGAGGAAGCTCTAATTTCCACTTTCCTGGCAGGGTTATCTGAACGCATGAAGGACGAATTAGCCACCAGAGATCTTCCCACCTCACTGGGTGAGGTCATATCGCTCTGCAATAGGTTGGACCTTCGTTTTCGGGAGCGTCAGCTAGAGAGATCCCGGCAAGAGCGAGGCAAGTCTATCCCCGTTTCTCCTCGCCTAGGGCCTCCTCTTCCTCCAAATTCTTCTGATGAGCCTATGCAGATCAACCATACTCGTCTAACTCCCGAGGAGCGCCAGAGAAGACGGCGACAGAATTTATGCTTGTATTGTGGGGAATCAGGTCATCTGTTAGCCAAATGTACCCGTCGTCCGTTAAACTCCCGGTCCTAGTTGGTTGCGGAGAGGCCAATCTAGGACGAGTAGAAACTTCTCCAATCAAGTCCGACTCTTTGCTGTCCATACAGATTGTGTTACCCAACGGGTCACTCGCAGTATCTGCTTTACTGGACTCTGGAGCAGCCACCAACTTCATTTCAGCCCAGTTTGTGTCCTATCATGGCCTGGACTCTCAAGAACTTTCGCAGCCACTCCAGTTATCTGCCGTAGATGGGAGTCTTATTCCTCAAGCCTCCATTACTCATCGGACTCTGCCCATCAAGATTCAAGTTGGGGCGTTGCATCAGGAAGAATTATCTTTTTTCATTATTCCTAAAGCGAACCACCCTGTAGTGTTGGGGTTTCCTTGGCTCCAGCAACATTCTCCGAAAATTAATTGGGGTACTATGGAGGTTCTGTCCTGGGGTACGAACTGCCGTCATACCTGTCTTCCCGGATTAGTGCGCATCCAGTCCACCTCGCCTACGTCTCCTAATCCTCTTCCTCAAGCCTATCAAGCCTTCTCCGACGTCTTCTGTAAAGGTTCAGCCGACAAATTACCTCCGCATCAGCGCTGGGACTGTCCCATCGATCTTATTCCAGGTAAAATGCCTCCAAAGGGCCGAACCTATCCACTCTCTCTGCCAGAGACAGAAGCCATGTCCCAGTATATTAAAGAGAACCTATTAAAAGGCTTCATTCGGCCTTCTACGTCTCCAGCAGGAGCCGGATTCTTTTTCGTTAAAAAGAAAGATGGAGGTCTGAGGCCCTGTATTGATTATAGGGGACTGAATAACATAACAGTCAAAAACAAGTACCCGTTACCCTTGGTGACTGAGTTGTTTGACCGAATCAAAGGGGCTAAGGTCTTCACCAAATTGGATCTCAGAGGAGCTTATAACCTTATCCGTATCCGAGCAGGCGATGAGTGGAAAACAGCTTTTAATACTAGAGACGGTCACTACGAGTACCTTGTTATGCCGTTTGGTCTCAGCAATGCTCCAGCAGTATTCCAAGAATTCATGAATGAATTATTCCGTGATTTACTGTATTATTCCGTGGTTGTTTATCTCGATGACATTCTTATTTTTTCTCAGAATATTCCGGAACACCGTCAGCACGTGAAGGAAGTGTTACAGCGATTGCGATCCAACCAGCTATACTGCAAATTGGAGAAATGTGAATTTGAGAAATCTTCAGTTCCCTTCCTTGGTTACATCATTTCAGGTACCGGATTAAGCATGGATCCTTCTAAAGTGCAAGCAGTCCTTGATTGGCCACAACCTCATACCCTAAAGGCTGTTCAACGCTTCATTGGCTTTTCCAATTATTATAGGAAATTCATCAAAAACTTTTCTTCCATCATTTGTCCCATCACGGCTTTGACTCACAAAGGAGCCAATCCTGCCAAGTGGTCTCCCGAAGCGGTGGCAGCATTTCAGCAACTAAAAAGCGTATTCACTTCAGCTCCAATTCTTCTGCAGCCCGATTGTTCTCGCCCGTTTATTCTGGAGGTAGATGCCTCTTCTGTTGGGGTTGGAGCTGTACTTTCACAGAAGTCTGAGGACGGTCACCTACACCCATGTGGGTTCTTCTCCAGGAAGTTTCTGCCAGCCGAGATGAACTACCCCATTGGTGAACAAGAATTACTAGCCATTAAATTGGCCTTTGAAGAATGGCGGTACCTGTTGGAAGGGGCTAAGTTTCCTATATCCGTCATTACGGATCACAAGAACTTGTTATATTTGCAGAACGCCCAGTGTCTGAACCCCAGACTAGCCCGATGGGCCTTATTCTTTACGAGATTCGAGTTTGTTTTATCTTTCCGTCCTGGGTCTCAAAATGGCAAAGCGGACGCACTCTCCAGATCTTTCACGTCCTCTACAGAAGATTGTGCCATAAGCCCAGTTCTAAGCCCTACAGTGTTTGCTAAGACTGCTGTAGTATCCATTCCTAGAGGGAAGACTTTTGTTGATACTGGACTCAGATCATCTTTGCTACAGTGGGCACACTCCTCTCGTTTTTCTGGTCACTGTGGTATAAAGAAAACTTTAGAATTCATTAAAAGAGTGTACTGGTGGCCGTCCATGAGGAAAGATGTCACTGACTTCATAGCATCCTGTACCCAGTGTTCTCGTCACAAGTCTTCTCGTCAAGCACCAGCTGGCCTTCTCCAACCATTATCCATACCTGAGTCACCCTGGTCACACATATCGATGGACTTTGTGACCGATCTGCCTCTTTCACAAGGGTTCAACACGATCTGGGACGTCATTGACCGTTTCTCCAAGATGGCCCATTTCGTTCCACTAAAAGGCCTTCCGTCTGCTCCTAAATTGGCTCAAATATTCATAGCTGAAATATTCCGTCTACATGGTCTTCCGAGAGAAATTGTATCTGACAGAGGGGTACAATTTGTATCAAAGTTTTGGAGAGCGTTGTGTAGTGCTTTACAGGTAAAGCTGAACTTTTCCTCATCCTATCATCCGCAATCCAATGGCCAAACAGAAAGAGTAAATCAAGATTTGGAGGCCTTTTTACGCTTGTATCTGTCCTCCTCGCAAGACAATTGGAAGGAGCTTCTGCCTTGGGCCGAATTTGCACATAACAACTCTTATCATTCCTCCACCGAAAAGACTCCCTTCTTCATTGTGTATGGTCGTAACCCACGTGTTCCAGAATTCCAAAATCTTCCTGTTTTTGACATACCAGCAGTTAACTCGTCTGTCCGGTTTTTCTCAAACATCTGGAGGAATGTTCATGATTCATTAGAGAAAGCCTCCCAACGTTACAAAAAATTCTCTGATCGGCACAGACGGGCAGCTCCGAAACTCAAGGTAGGAGACAGAGTTTGGCTCTCCACCAAAAATATTAGACTCAGAGTCCCGTCTATGAAGTTTGCACCTCGATTCATTGGGCCATATACAGTAACTACGGTGATCTCTCCTTTGGCTTACAAGTTACAGTTGCCTCGTTCCTTGAAAATTTCAAATACATTCCACATCTCTTTATTAAGACCATTGATATTAAATCGATTCCAGAATAAAGTACCCAAGTCTCCTCAGCCTCAGGCTCATCATGATGTTGCTTTTGAAATTAAAAAAATTGTGGACTCAAGAGTTCGTTCAGGGCAAGTCCAATATCTGGTAGACTGGAAAGGCTTCGGTCCAGAGGAACGATCCTGGGTGGATGCTGCTTGCGTCGATGCTCCCACTTTGGTCCGTAAATTTCACCAACAATATCCAAGAAAACCATGGAAGTGTCCAGAGTCCACTTCAAAAGGGGGGGTGCTGTCACGGCCGCGGTTAGGACGCGCCGCTCACCTGTTCATCTCCGGCGGCGAGGCCTGCGGGCCATCCGTCTGGGTGCAGGACGGGAAGCGCGGCGTCTAGGTCTTCCGGCCGCGACCATCTTCCTGGGGCCTGCGGCACGCGCATCCAGCATGAGAGCCAGCCAAGGTTGTTTGTCTCCAGTCCGGGCGCCGCCATGTTGTTGTAGCCAGCCAATGGTTCAGAGTTCCAGTTCAACTCCTCCAATCAAGATCTGCCCTGGGGGATAAAGCAGAGCCCTCTGGGGCATACAAGCGCCAGTGCTTTGTTGTCAATCCCTGGGGAGGAAGCTTCAGCCTGTGCTCCTGTCCTCGCCCTGTGATATCCCTGATCCCTGTCTCCGTTACCTGCAGTTCAACACCTGATACCTGGATACCTGCATTTGCATTCTGCTCCCAGCCCTTACAGCTTTACACCTGTTTCCTGGACTTTGCAAATTGCATTCCGCCTCCAGCCCTTTCAGGTTTGCTGCAGTCTCTCATATCTCTGCACCTGCTGCCAGCCCTGCGTGTCTGTTGACACATCTCCACTCCTGCTGTCGACCAGCTGCACCTGCTGCCAGCCCTGCGTGTCTGTTGACACATCTCCACTCCTGCTGTCGACCAGCTGCACCTGCTGCCAGCCCTGCGTGTCTGTCGACACATCTCCACTCCTGCTGTCGACTAGCTGCACCTGCTGCCAGCCCTGCGTGTCTGTCGACACATCTCCACTCCTGCTGTCGACCAGCTGCACCTGCTGCCAGCCCTGCGTGCCTGTTGACACATCTCCACTCCCGCTGTCGACCAGATGCACCTGCTGCCAGCCCTGCGTGCCTGTTGACACATCTCCACTCCTGCTGTCGACCAGCTGCACCTGTTGCCAGCCCTGCGTGTCTGTTGACACACCTCCACGTCTGCTGTGGTCCAGCTGCACCTGTTGCCAGCCCTGCGTGTCTGTTGACACACCTCCACGTCTGCTGTGGCCCAGCTGCACCTGTTGCCAACCCTCCGTGCCTGCTGATGCTCCACCATCCTGCTGTCTGCATCCGCACCTACTGACAGTCTTCCGTGCCTGCGGACGCCTCACCATCCTGCTGTCTGCATCCGCACCTACTGCCAGTCTTCCGTGCCTGCTGACGCCTCACCATCCTGCTGTCTGCATCTGCACCTACTGCCAGCCCTCCGTGCCCGCTGACGCTTCTCCATCCCGCTGTCTGCATCTGCACCTGCTGTCAGTCCTTCAGCCCGCTGACGCTTCTCCACCCTGCTGTCGGCACCCGCATCTACTGCCAGTCATCGGAGTCGCTGACTTCCGTCTCCTGCTGCTCCCTGCTGTCTGCTCCCACAGTCAGTCATTAGTTTCCCCAGTAAGCTAACAGAGACTCTGGGAGCAATCCCATCATTCTGGACTTTCAGTTGTTACCCAGGTATTCCACTGGGTTTTCCGGCCTGCAGTTTCATTTATGGTTTTGCCTTCTCATGTTGGTGCTACAATAAAAAGTTATATCAAACCTGCTGTTCTCCAGTCTCCCTCAAGTCGCAAACACCCAACCTCCAGGCCTCAGACAGATCCACAAGGTACCCCTAGCGTGACACCTGCCCTACGGAGGAGGGTGCCAGTGGATAGCACTCTAAGGTGGAACCCCCTAGGCAAATGCTGTTGCCAACGGGTGTAACAATACACAATAGCTGATCCAACAACCAAAACTGACAGGTGTAACAATACACAAGATGGACTCAATAAGAAATGCTGACAGGTGTAACAATACACAGTATGCTGACACAATACTGAAAATGCTGACGGGTGTAACAATACACAAGATGGACCCAATAAGTAATGCTGACAGGTGTAACAATACACAGTATGCTGACACAATAATGAAATAATAAGTAAGGAGACAGAGAGTGGGAATCTCCCAACTTATCTGAAAACGGAGGGGTCTGCAACCAGGAGAAGACAAGGATCCTGGAGGCAGCTAGGACAAGGCCACTGGGGACAGGAACAAACGCTGTGCAGGAGCCTGGAACCGGGAACACTCGAGACACCAAATCAAGAACTATAGCCGGCGTCTGAGTGCACCGGTCATGCAGTTTAAATAGCGCGCCAGAGCGCTACCCTGATGCTGCGTGCGGCGTCATGCACACCCCATCCTCCCTGCGGCCGCCAGGCGTCCCCCGTCGCCTTGGCAACCGCTGCGGCAGGGGAGGAAGGGGTTGTCTCCAAGTTGCCGGGCGCTCGTCTCCGTCCGCCGGAAGTATCCGGCTGATGACGCGACGGCGTCCCGGTAACCTGGCAACCGCCGGGACCTCAGTGGAGACTGCCGGGCGAGCGCAGGCGCTGCCCGTGCAGCTCCTAACAGTACCCCCCCCTTGAGGAGGGGTCACCGAACCCTTAGACCCGGGTTTGAACGGGAAAGTTTTAAAAAACTCTGCTTTGAGCCTGGGTGCATGTAAAAATCGCTCAGGTACCCAAGACCTCTCCTCCTCTCCGAACCCCTTCCAATGGACCAAAAATTTTAGTTGACCCCGAACGATCTTCGAATCCAATATCTGCTCCACTATGAATTCTTTGTGCCCCCGAACGAGGACCAGTTTACGCTTCTGAGCAGGCCCTGATTGAGAATCCATCGAGACTGGTTTGAGAAGAGAACAGTGGAAGACATTATTGATTCGCAGCGCTCTGGGAAGCTGCAACCTAAATGCCACGGGGTTGATCTGAGCAGTGATCAGAAATGGACCGATGAACCTGGGTCCCAGTTTTGGGCATCTCTGGCGAAGCTTGATGTGGCAGGTTGACGACCACACCTTTTGCCCCACTCGGAATACACATGGTCTCCTATGTTTGTCAAAAAAATTTTTAGAACGTGCCGAAGATTGTCTCAGCGCTAAATGCACTTTTTGCCATGATCTCCTAAGGAGGGATACCGTGGAGAAGGGCGACCGAGAAGAATCCCTAGGAACAAGAAAGGAGTTGCACTTGGGATGGAACCCGAAATTGCACAGAAAGGGCGAACTCTTGGAAGCCACGTGGTAGGAGTTATTATAAGCAAACTCGGCCAAGGGTACCAGCTCAGCCCAATTGCTCTGACATTTGGAGACAAAACAGCGTAAATATTGTTCCAAGGCCTGATTGACCCTTTCGGTCTGTCCGTTGGACTGTGGGTGATATCCAGAAGAAAGACTGACCTGTATTCCTAACCCAGAACAAAAACTTCTCCAGAACCTAGCCACAAACTGAGACCCCCTGTCCGAAACTATATCCAAAGGAAGGCCGTGGAGTCTGAACACATGAGTGATAAAGAGCTGTGCCAATTCTTTGGCTGTGGGAAGTTTGCGCAAGGGTATAAAATGTGCCATCTTGCTAAAGCGGTCAACCGTGACCCAAATGGTGGTGAAGTGAGAAGATGGAGGAAGGTCGACAATAAAATCCATAGAAATATGGGACCACGGCCTTTCTGGAATGGACAATGGCAGGAGTGTACCCACTGGTGATAATCTGGAAGACTTATGTCGAGCACAAACAGGACAAGAAGAGACAAAAAGAGTAACATCTTGTTTAATGGTGGGCCACCAAACTGCTCTGGACAAATGCTCAAGAGTCTTAGTGACGCCAGGATGTCCCGTGACCCTACTGGAATGAAAGTCCTTGAGGACCAATTCCCTCAGATGTTTAGGGACAAACAGGCGATTATGTGGAGTCCCTTGAGGGGCTGACGGCTGAGAAGCCAGAACACGGGAGGCCAAATCCTGAGTCAGACCCGCAAAAATGACAGAAGATGGGACAATGGGTGAATCTTCCAGTTCAGCACTCTGACAAGTCTGGAAACTACGAGATAAAGCATCAGCTTTGACATTTTTGGGACCAGGTCTGAATGTAATGATAAACTGAAACCTGGTAAAGAACAATGCCCACCGAGCTTGTTGTGGGTTTAGCCGTTTGGCCGACTCAATGTAGGCTAAGTTTTTGTGGTCGGTGATCACGGTGATGACGTGTTTGGCCCCTTCAAGCCAATGACGCCACTCCTCGAAAGCCCACTTAATGGCCAACAATTCCCAATTCCCGACATCATAGTTCTTTTCGGCTGTGGAGAACTTGCGGGAGAAGAAGGCGCAAGGATGAATCTTCTGATCATGAATGTCCTTCTGGGAAAGGACAGCTCCAGCCCCTACATCCGAGGCGTCAACCTCCACAAGAAAAGGAATTCTGGGGTCCGGGTGATGTAAGACGGGAGCCGAACAAAAGGCTTTCTTTAACTTATGAAAGGATTCGATGGCCTGTGGAGACCAAACTTCCGGATCGGCTCCTTTGCGAGTCAACTCAATAATGGGGGCGACAATGTCAGAAAAAGAACGGATGATTCTCCGATAATAATTAGAGAAAGGACAGCTCCAGCCCCTACATCCGAGGCGTCAACCTCCACAAGAAAAGGAATTCTGGGGTCCGGGTGATGTAAGACGGGAGCCGAACAAAAGGCTTTCTTTAACTTATGAAAGGATTCGATGGCCTGTGGAGACCAAACTTCCGGATCGGCTCCTTTGCGAGTCAACTCAATAATGGGGGCGACAATGTCAGAAAAAGAACGGATGATTCTCCGATAATAATTAGAGAAAGGACAGCTCCAGCCCCTACATCCGAGGCGTCAACCTCCACAAGAAAAGGAATTCTGGGGTCCGGGTGATGTAAGACGGGAGCCGAACAAAAGGCTTTCTTTAACTTATGAAAGGATTCGATGGCCTGTGGAGACCAAACTTCCGGATCGGCTCCTTTGCGAGTCAACTCAATAATGGGGGCGACAATGTCAGAAAAAGAACGGATGATTCTCCGATAATAATTAGAGAATCCTAAAAATCTTTGGATCGCCTTGAGGTTGGTGGGACGAGCCCAGGACATGATGGCCTGAACCTTACAAGAAAGCAAGAAAGAAAAAGGATTGTCTTTGTTGCTGGCGCACTTAGAAAGAAGAATGTAATAAAATTTAACTTTTAATTCATATCAATAAAAGAACCGTTCAAGTGAACTGTAAGCTACATACATGACTTTACAAAAAAACATTGAACAATATAATAAAATGATGTACGCGCTGTGAGTATGTCTCTTTCTTTTGTTTGTACTGTCCAGTGTCTATTTTTCAGTGTTTGTGTACAGTCTTCCGTGCTTAATGATCTGGGTTCCCCGAGTATTGGGGTGCGCTAAACAGTGCGTTCCCTTTCTACAGCTACTTGTATATATGCACAATCGAGTTTGTGCTTATATTTGTGCATACGGTTTCAGTTAGAAGGTATTGTAAGTTCCTATTGTGATCACGTCCTCCTAGTGAGGCATATGGGCAATCTGACAGTGTGTATACGCTACCAATCAATAATGATTTTGTAAGATAGGTAGGTTTATACTTTGCACAATCAAATTTGTGCTTATATTGTGCTTATATTGGTGTACACTTGGCCCACCCGGTGGTGTTATTCCTCCTATCGTGCACTTCCTAGTGAGAAATACGTGGGCAATCTGACAGTGTGTATGCTGTCCAGAGTTCCCTCAATTTCAAAACAATTGGTCAAATATAGTTCTTAGTATTCCGTATTGTTATCGGATATACACATTACATACTTGTGTATAGTGGTTAGGTTGCCAATCAGCGATAATTTTATAAGATAGATAAATTTGTACTCTGCACAGTCGAATTTGTGCTTATATTAGTACACACTTGGCACACCCGACATAATAAGGTTTTTGTTATACACAAGCAAGTTTATTCAATTTATGATTTGTGCACAATAAAATTTGTGTCTGGTCTGGCAGTGTGTATGCTGTCAAATTGGGTCAATTTTCTCAGAGAGTGGCTTGCGGAGCCGATAGATTGGATATCTTGTACTCTGCACAATCAAATTTGTGCTTTTTTGGTGAGCACATAGAAATTGGTCTCAGTTTGTAACGTGTGTACCATAGGATTTGTATCTAATCTGCCAGTGTATTTATCATCAAAATTGGTTCAGTTTCAAAAGTGACTGTCAAAAGAAATAAGTTTGTATTCTGTACTCTACACAATCGAATTTGTGTTTGATTAGCGAGTACTGGGAAGTTCTGTTTTATTCATGCTTCTGGCAGTGATCACAGGGAGATTCGTCTCATTTTGTAACATATACGTACTGAAATTTGTACCCGAATCCGACGGTGTGTGTGCTGTCAATTTGGTCCAATTTCAAAGAGCGGCTGTCAAAGAGGGTAGCTTAATATTCTGTACTTTACACAATCGAATTTGTGTTTTAGTTAGTGAGTACAACAAGGTTTTGTTTTACTTATATCGTATGCACAATAGTTTTTGCGCTATTTGGTATATTACATTGGTAATTAATACACAAAAGTTTTGTGTATTAATTACCAATGTAATATACCAAATAGCGCAAAAACTATTGTGCATACGATATAAGTAAAACAAAACCTTGTTGTACTCACTAACTAAAACACAAATTCGATTGTGTAAAGTACAGAATATTAAGCTACCCTCTTTGACAGCCGCTCTTTGAAATTGGACCAAATTGACAGCACACACACCGTCGGATTCGGGTACAAATTTCAGTACGTATATGTTACAAAATGAGACGAATCTCCCTGTGATCACTGCCAGAAGCATGAATAAAACAGAACTTCCCAGTACTCGCTAATCAAACACAAATTCGATTGTGTAGAGTACAGAATACAAACTTATTTCTTTTGACAGTCACTTTTGAAACTGAACCAATTTTGATGATAAATACACTGGCAGATTAGATACAAATCCTATGGTACACACGTTACAAACTGAGACCAATTTCTATGTGCTCACCAAAAAAGCACAAATTTGATTGTGCAGAGTACAAGATATCCAATCTATCGGCTCCGCAAGCCACTCTCTGAGAAAATTGACCCAATTTGACAGCATACACACTGCCAGACCAGACACAAATTTTATTGTGCACAAATCATAAATTGAATAAACTTGCTTGTGTATAACAAAAACCTTATTATGTCGGGTGTGCCAAGTGTGTACTAATATAAGCACAAATTCGACTGTGCAGAGTACAAATTTATCTATCTTATAAAATTATCGCTGATTGGCAACCTAACCACTATACACAAGTATGTAATGTGTATATCCGATAACAATACGGAATACTAAGAACTATATTTGACCAATTGTTTTGAAATTGAGGGAACTCTGGACAGCATACACACTGTCAGATTGCCCACGTATTTCTCACTAGGAAGTGCACGATAGGAGGAATAACACCACCGGGTGGGCCAAGTGTACACCAATATAAGCACAATATAAGCACAAATTTGATTGTGCAAAGTATAAACCTACCTATCTTACAAAATCATTATTGATTGGTAGCGTATACACACTGTCAGATTGCCCATATGCCTCACTAGGAGGACGTGATCACAATAGGAACTTACAATACCTTCTAACTGAAACCGTATGCACAAATATAAGCACAAACTCGATTGTGCATATATACAAGTAGCTGTAGAAAGGGAACGCACTGTTTAGCGCACCCCAATACTCTGGGAACCCAGATCATTAAGCACGGAAGACTGTACACAAACACTGAAAAATAGACACTGGACAGTACAAACAAAAGAAAGAGACATACTCACAGCGCGTACATCATTTTATTATATTGTTCAATGTTTTTTTGTAAAGTCATGTATGTAGCTTACAGTTCACTTGAACGGTTCTTTTATTGATATGAATTAAAAGTTAAATTTTATTACATTCTTCTTTCTAAGTGCGCCAGCAACAAAGACAATCCTTTTTCTTTCTTGCTTTCTTGTACAATTCCCATTGTCTTTGGCAGCACCCCCATCCTTGCACAGATTGCAGTCATAGCACGGCAACCAAATATTGGGGACCATACTCTTGAAAATAGCAACCAACCTCTTGTGCAGAAGTACTTCCCATATCCCCCTTTCCCTTTTCTGAGTATTGGCCTGAACCTTACTGGGGTCCATGGAAAAGCCCTTGGGAGAGATGACATAACCCAGAAATGAGACTTGAGAAATTTCGAATTCGCACTTTTCGAGTTTGGCGTATAGTTGATTCTCACGCAACTTCTGAAGGATCAGGCGGACATGTTGCCGATGTTCAGGAAGTGACTTGGAAAAAATCAAAATGTCGTCTGGAAAAAATCAAAATGTCGTCTAGGTAAACAACAGCAAATAACCCGAGGTAAGGCCGGAGAACCTCATTGATAAAATCCTGAAAGACTGCAGGAGCGTTGGCCAAGCCAAACAAGATACTCGTAGTGGCCTGAGTGCGTATTAAAAGCAGTCTTCCACTCATCTCCTTTCCTAATCCTAATGAGGTTATATGCTCCTCTAGGTTCGATTTTGGAAAAGACTCTCGCCTCCCGGATTTGGTCGAATAAAACAGAGATGAGTGGTAACGGGTAGTAATTTTTTATGGTAATTTTGTTCAAGGCCCGATAATCTATACAGGGACGTAAAGATCCATCTTTTTTTTCTACAAAAAAAAACCCTGCGCCTACGGGAGACTGGACGAATGAATCCTTTTTCAAGACTTTCACTTATGTATGAATCCATGGCCTGGGATTCAGGTGCTGAGAGGGCATATAGGCGTCCCTTGGGCAATCTGGCATTGGGGGCTAGGTCTATGGCACAATCAAAGGGACGGTGAGGGGGCAACATATCAGCTTCCTTCTTGGAAAACACATCGGCAAAGTCTCTGTAGGGTAAAGGTAGGGAAGAAAAAACGGGAAGAACAAGACGAAGAGGAAGAGAGAGACAATGGTCAGAACAGGAGGAGCCCCAACGTGTGATTTCTCCCGTGGTCCAATCAATACTGGGATTGTGCTTCCTAAGCCATGGTAACCCCAGGATGAGTGGCGTGAGAGGACAGTGAAACAAAAAGAAGGAAATCTTTTCTGAATGGAGGGCCCCCACCGAAAGCTGAAGAGAAGGAGTGCATGCGGTAACACTGCCGTTGGAGAGTGACTGGCCATCAAGGCCACAGACCGACAAGGAATTAACCAAGGGAATGGGCTCGAGCCCCAACGAATGAACCAGACCTTCGTCAATAAAATTGCCGGCTGCGCCGCAATCAACAAAGGCAGTGGTATCGACAGTGCGGTTTTTACAAGAGACAGAAACCTGAATAATTATCGAGTCAAGGGGAGAAAAACAAGATAGGCCCAAGTGAGTTTCCCCAAAAACACTTAGGCCCTGTCTTTTCCCGCCTTCAACGGGCAGCAACCGCACGGTGACCCTGACCTCCACAATACAGACAGAGACCCTTCAGCCTCCTGCGATTTTTTTCTAAGGCTGACAAATGTGTAGCCCCAATCTGCATGGGTTCGTCACAAGCAACCTCCGAGGTTTCCCCCAGTGAAGATGAGGGAAATATCCCGGACTCCCTCTCTCTCTGGCGTTCCCGGAACATCCGATCTACCTTGATGGCTAACTCCATAATTTCATCAAGGGAGGTCGGGGTAGGGTAGTGAACCAAAGCATCTTTTAAAGTTTCAGATAGACCAATTCTAAACTGGCTGCGGAGGGCTGGGTCATTCCAACCTGAATCAATGGCCCACCTCCTAAACTGGGTACAATAAGCCTCTGCATTACCCTGACCCTGCCGTAGTGCCCTCAGGTTGGCTTCGGCTGAGGCAGCACGGTCCGGGTCATCATACAGCAACCCCATGGCAGAAAAGAAAGCATTCACAGAGGTAAGGGCCTCAGACCCTGCGGGAAGGCCAAAAGCCCAGGTCTGTGGGTCCCCCTGTAAAAGGGAGATAACCATTCCCACCCGCTGGGATTCCAAGCCGGAGGAGGCCGGGCGGAGTTTGAAGTAAAGTTTACATGACTCCCTAAAGTTAAAAAACTGGGAACGCTCCCCGGAAAACCGGTCCGGGAGACTCAACTTGGGTTCAGGGTTTCTGGATGAGGATAATACCCCTTGTACCCGTTCCTCTTGTGAGTTAACCCGGAGGGTCAATTTCTGGAGCTCTTGTGTCAGGGTATGCATCTGTCCCTCCAAAGCGTGACTAGCAGCCTGCTGGGCCGGATCCATGATAGCTGAACTAAAGCCAGGGAAGTGGTAGTGAAGTATTGGCCGGCTATAATGTTAGGGACACGGGAGATCTCGCCAACCCTAACTCCGTTGTCACCTATTGGAGTTGGCGAATGCGTGCTAAGCTAACCTTCACCAATAATAGCCGTGTTCGTGGGAGCCCGTTAGTCAGGCTCCCACCCCGATGCCACCTGGTCTTACTAGTGACAACGCAGCCGCCAAGGCCAGAGGTAAACAAGGGGAAAGCTAACTAACAAACAAGAGGCGAGAACTACCCTGCCCTACGGAGGAGGGTGCCAGTGGATAGCACTCTAAGGTGGAACCCCCTAGGCAAATGCTGTTGCCAACGGGTGTAACAATACACAATAGCTGATCCAACAACCAAAACTGACAGGTGTAACAATACACAAGATGGACCCAATAAGAAATGCTGACAGGTGTAACAATGCACAGTATGCTGACACAATACTGAAAATGCTGACGGGTGTAACAATACACAATTCATGGAGCACTGGTGTGCGGCTAAGTTTGGAATGGAGAAGTTCTCCAAATCATTCGCTATTGAGAGAGCACACAGAGTCCCTTTCAGAAGTCCCCCCCCTGGGGCACCGCCTCGTACCCTAATAATAAAACTGCTAAATTTCCAAGACCGGGATGCCATTCTTCGACTGGCAAGGAACCTAGAGTCATTAGAGCATGAAGGAGCGAGAATTTCCATCTTTCCCGACCTGGCAATAGAAGTCCAGAAAAGCAGGGCAAAGTTTCTGGACATTAAAAAACAGTTGCGAAACCGAGGAGTAAAGTACTCAATGCTCTACCCAGCAAAATTGCGGATGATCTTTGATGGTCAGACCTTCCTCTTCCAGACGCCCAATGAAGCCGCCAAATGGGTGGATAAGTGGGCATCAGGGGATACCCAGATGACAACAGAACAATAA
Organism: Crinia signifera; assembly: GCF_055691185.1. Lineage (NCBI taxonomy): Eukaryota > Metazoa > Chordata > Amphibia > Anura > Myobatrachidae > Crinia > Crinia signifera. Next base: position 206,575,409 of record NC_139217.1, on the reverse strand, counting down.
ATAATAGTGTCAACTAAAGTTCAGGGAGCAGGCCGCACGTTGGTGGCCTTAGTGTGTAAAGCTTCCAGGGGATAGTGGGTTATTGGTTATGGGGATAGGTATACCGGAGGGTGAGGGGTATACAGGGAGGGGGGAGGAGGGGGGGGATTGTTATATGTATAATTGTTTGTATTTGTGGGTCTTGAAGGTCCTAACGCAGAGGTCATGGAATTAATGGAAATATTTATATGGAGTTTGCAATGGGGCAACTCGCTTCTAATAGAATATGTGCTATTTACTGTTGCTATTTGTATTAATGGGATCCGATGATATATATCAAATGAATGGCTGGGATGGTTAGGTTACTCTTTTGGAACGTAAGAGGAATTAATGATAGGATAAAGAGAACTTTGGTGCTGAACCAAATTAAAAAGTCAAAAGCAGATATTATATGTCTTGCCGAGACCCACCTGGTGGGTAATAAGGTGAAATCATTAAACAAAATATGGGTGGGGACGAGTTACCACTCATCATTCACATCTAACTCCAGAGGAGTCTCAATTTTATTTAGGAAATCCCTGCCATTCATTTGTAAAAGGATCAAAATTGATTCAGTTGGGAGATACATCTTTATGGAATGTGTTATCGGCGTATTTCATGTTTATCTTTTGACGATCTATATCCCACCTCCTTTCTCATTCGATGTGTTGAAAGAGGCATTGGAATTTATTTCCCTTTCCCCAGACCTACCAGTGTTATGTGTGGGAGATTTTAATAATGTTTTGAATATCGATTGCGATAGATGGAGCAGCGGGAAGAAGGTGGCGAAAAGGGGCAATATGGGCTTAGGAAAATTTAGAAATGACTTGGGATGGGTGGATGCTTGGCGGGAGAGAAATCCATATGCTAAGCAGTTCTCTTGCTATACCCCTCAGTTTCAATCATTTTCTCGGATCGATATGATATGGGTAACAAGGAAATTAATGTCGAAGGTTGGGGGGGTGGAGTATAAAGCAAGAGGGGTGTCAGATCATTCCCCTCTGGTATTGGACCTCTTGGATGAGGAAGACAGAGGGAATCGATTCTGGAGGTTCGATGCCAGAAGGTTAAATGACCTGGGAAGTGAGGATACCTTTTGCAGAGGTTTGCGGGAATTTTGGGCCATAAATAAAGGAACCACTACGAACGGTTATGTCTGGGAGGCTTTAAAGGCACATATTAGGGGCACGTTAAAAAAACGGTTAACAGATCAGAAAAGAAATAGTAACAATAAATATATATAATAAATATTGGAATTAGAGAGAGAGTGTCTGGAGATGGAGGAAATATACGTGCACAATAATACAGAACAAAATAAAATAAACTGGACAGAGGCCCAAAAAAAATGGGTAGAACTATTAGAATCAGTAAATGCAAAATATCTCCAGTATAGTTCCTTGTCAAATTACGCTAGCGCAGACAAATCGGGATCCTTTTTGGCTTATTTAGCTCAAGCTGATAGCCCATCCAATGTAATTATGAGGGTGAGTAATGGGAAAGGAGAGATAGTCCACACCAACTGACAGATCGCCGAGGCTTTTACGGAATATTTTAGCTCAATTTATACTACTAAAATCCAGGGTAAAGAAGAAGAAATTAGGGCCTTCCTAGGGAAAATAGATATACCTAGCCTACCAGTAATTGGTAAAAAAGAGTTAGAAGCACCAATAACCTTGCATGAAATAAAAGAGGCCATATTGGACCTTCCTAATGGTAAATCCCCAGGCCTGGACGGCCTACCGGGGGAGATATACAAAAAATACCTAGACATTATAGCACCCATTTTTTTGGAGATCTTAAATTCGAGTTTTCTAGAGAATAGCCTTCCAAGATCGATGCTTGAAACCAAGATCGTAGTTCTTCTCAAAGCAGGGAAAAATTCAGAGGCAATGGAATCTTATAGGCCGATATCTTTGATATCAGTAGAAGCAAAAATACTGGCTAAAATCCTGGCTAAAAGATTAAATAAGTTAATAAGCTCAAATTATACATGAGGACCAATCCGGCTTCATGCCAGGGAAAGATACATCTGTGAATCTGAAAAAGGTCTTTATTCATCTACAGGCCCCACATACAGACGACCACTGCCCGGTAATTGTATCGTTAGATGCAACTAAGGCCTTCGATGTGGTGGAGTGGCCGTTTCTATGGGGGGTCTTGGAGAGAGTTGGTATAGGACCTAACTTCATCAAATGGGTGCAATTGCTATATCAGAGGCCAGAAGCCAGAATATCAATAAACAACTACATAGCCAATCCATTCACAATAAGTAGAGGCACTAGACAGGGGTGCCCCCTTTCGCCCAGTTTGTTTGCCCTGGTGATAGAGCCGCTGGCTTGTCTAATACGGAGTTATTTGGCCAATGAAGGATTTAGACGTGGGGGCGGTAGGGATGTACTGGCATTATATGCGGACGACGTGTTATTATTTTTGAAGGATGGATGTAGGGGAGTTCCAATGGCCTTAAATATAATAGAAGAATTTGGGAAATTCTCAGGTTTTCAGGTAAACTGGGGGAAGTCCAGTATTTTGCCTTTGCGCCCTGGGGACGCAGATATTAGATCACCACTCAAAGTAGTGAACTCCTTTAGGTACTTGGGAATATGGATTACACCCGATCCTAAGGACTTTGAGGAGTTAAATTTACGCCCACTGGTACAAGATTTGGGGGATAGGATAAAGCGATGGAGTAAACTCCCGTTAACAAGTATGGGTAGGGTTAACCTACTTAAAATGATTGCCCTCCCAAAATTTCTTTACGTTTTCCAGCAATCTCCCCATTATATATCTAGTGATTTTTTTAGGAAGGTCAATAGCATGATGGGATCATTTATTTGGAAAAACCAACGTCCAAAAATTAACTTTTCAAATATGACAAGGAAAAAGGGAGATGGTGGAATGGCATTGCCAGACCTCAAATTGTATTACCTTGCCTGTCAAATAAGATCATTGGCCGATTGGTTTATAGATAACACGATTGGAGAAGGGCTGAAAGATCTGGTCCGATACAGCGGCGGGGGACTATCCCCAATACAAAGATTGGTAATAGGGGGAAAGGTAGATCAGAGTTTCACGATGGTGAACCAAGCAATTAAAGTGTGGCGAGACGTGAATAAATTGTATAACTTTAGGGAAATAGATATAGACTACCCCTTAATTAAGGAGATTAATTTGGAAGGGGCGGAGACATCACAAATATTAAAGTTCTGGGATAGAGTGGGTATTAGATCCCTAAGTCAGGTATATGAGAGGAATGAAATTAAACAGTTTGAACAGCTGAAAGGGGAGTTCTCCTTATCCTCCGCACATATATTTAGATATTTACAGCTGAAAAACGTACTTCAGACCCAGAATGGGGGTAGATCTTTAGAATTTGGGGAGTCACCGGTAAAAGCAATTTTGGCAGGTGGGGATAGGTCAAGGAAAATTTCCAGGATATATAATATACTATTACAAAATAAACATGAGGATGGCTTGAGGAGCCTAAAAATTAAATGGGAAGGAGATCTGGGGGAAATAGGTCAGGAAGAATGGGATTCCACTCTAGTATCACTCTCAAAAGCAACCAACTCTATTAAAACACAGCAGATACAATTATTTATTTTGCACAGGTCATACTTCTCCACTGGGAGGCTTCTGAAATTTGGTGCCCTCAAGGAAGATGTGTGTCCTAAATGTAATATAGCACCGGGTACGTTTTTTCACTTAATTTGGAACTGTAGGGTTATACAGGAATTTTGGGTGGGAGTGATAGAGATCCTGGCGGATCTAGGAATTACAGAACAGGCTCTCACGCCTGGTGGGTGTTTATTGAATATGTTTGATGGAATAGGTATTGATAAATACACTAAATTATTTATAATTAATATGTGTTTCTTGGCTAAGGTGATTATAGCGAGGAAATGGTTGTCAAAAATAGGCCCAGGGTGCGATGAGTGGAGAGCACTAGTTAATTACACGTTCAATCATGAAAGACACGTTTACACAAGTAGGAAAAGTTTATGGAAATTTAATAAGATATGGCACAAGTGGATAATTTATACAGAAAACACAATTTAGTCACTAAAGAATAGAAAGAATTGAATTCAGAAAAAGAGTGGGGTAGGAAATGACCATTTCTCCAAGTGAATAGGGTAAAATAGGGAGTATAAACAACTAGAGAGGTTACATAGAAGAGAGATGGAGTATTTTTGGGGGCGAGATACCCATGTAGATAAGGGGGAAGAACTTTAGATATTTCCGTGATTATGTGATTGGTATTAAGAACTAGGACCTGTATTGTTGTTTGTTGAGCATATAGAAAAACAGTACCGTTTCATGGTCGAGGCACGGCCAATTCTATGCTCAGGAAGATGGGCAATACTATATGTTATGAAAGGGCTGATGCGGACCACCTGATTCTAGGCATATGCTCAATGTCTCATTTGTATTGTTTGTCTTGTATATGTTTGGTATTGTATGTGTATATGTATTTTATGTATATATTTATATGTATTTTGTATTATGTCTTTTTTATATGCAAATAAAAAAAATCAAGTTAAAAAAAAAAAAAAAAACAATACACAAGATGGACCCAATAAGTAATGCTGACAGGTGTAACAATACACAGTATGTTGACACAATAATGAAATAATAAGTAAGGAGACAGAGAGTGGGAATCTCCCAACTTATCTGAAAATGGAGGGGTCTGCAACCAGAAGAAGACAAGGATCCTGGAGGCAGCTAGGACAAGGCCACTGGGGACAGGAACAAACGCTGTGCAGGAGCCTGGAACCGGGAACACTCGAGACACCAAATCAAGAACTATAGCCGGCGTCTGAGTGCACCGGTCATGCAGTTTAAATAGCGCGCCAGAGCGCTACCCTGACGCTGCGTGCGGCGTCATGCACACCCCTTCCTCCCTGCGGCCGCCAGGCGTCCCCCGTCGCCTTGGCAACCGCTGCGGCAGGGGAGGAAGGGGTTGTCTCCAAGTTGCCGGGCGCTCGTCTCCGTCCGCCGGAAGTATCCAGCTGATGACGCGACGGCGTCCCTGTAACCTGGCAACCGCCGGGACCTCAGTGGAGACTGCCGGGCGAGCGCAGGCGCTGCCCGTGCAGCTCCTAACATGCAGTCTGGACCCCATGGTTTGCACATCACAGGGTACGTTTGCTTAGCATCTGCCGTTTAATGCAGTTCTTCTTTCTCACCTAGCTCTTGCTCACTCTTTCCTATTTCCTCCCATCCCATTCTTCCTACAATCCCTCCCAACTCTTCCATTAATAACCCCCCCCCCCCTTGTTCCCCTTCTTCTCTTTTATCTTAACCATTCACTCCCTATGCCTCATTCTTTGCAGTACTAAATATTGGGCATGTCAGACCGGATTGCGTGACAAATTTGTTCTCAAAATGGATAAAACCATGCTGCACTGCAGGTGGGGCAGAGGTAGCATATGCAGCAAGAGTTAGATTTGGGTGGGGTGTGTTGAACTGAAATCTAATTTGCGGTGTAAAAATAAAGCAGCCAGTATTTACTCTGCACAGAAACAAAATAACACCCTTAAAGCTAACTCTGCACATGTTACATTTGCCTCACCTGGAGTGCACATGGCTTTGCCCATTTTGAGAACAAACTTTCCCTGCAATCGGGTCTGAATTAGGCCCAATATTCTTTGGAAGAGTGGTTATTAGGCTTTGTTACTGCTGACTATTTTACTTTGAAATAAATTGATTTAAAATGTGTGGGAGCTGCTCTGTTAAGTTCTGACTGACAGGGTTTCAAACTTTTTGCATATTTATTATTTCATCACATTATTAAATAAGTAATTATTGTGCTTCAAAATGTGTGTGTGTGTATATATATATATATATATATATATATATAAAATCATGTTTTAGGGGGCCATTTATAAATAATTGCATTTGCAATGTGATCCATGTACGGAAATAGCGCTCAAGATCGCAGAATGTGACCATATCGGGTGATTGTCTCAACAGGTACTGTATGTGCAAGGACTCCTGAAAGATGCCCAACCATGCAATGTTATAATTGCACATCCAGGGCTTCTGCACATGCTCAGAGGTTTGACCCCAATGCTCAGGGGCCATTTCATAGGCTACAACAAGCTTCCATAATGTGCAGATTGTGGTATCTGCTGGGGGGGGGGGGGGGGGGGCAATATCGGAAATGCTTTGCAACCTACGCAGGGGATGCAGTACAGGCAGCAATGGAGAGATCGCAGCTGATATTGGAGAGATCTGTTGTGGTCCCTCTTTCCTAAATTGCAGGGTGTTATTGTTTGATGAATGAGTCCCTAAGTTCATATTCTTTGAGTTTGTCATAAGTAGTTTTCACCTAAAATTCAGCGAAACGTGATTGCACAAAGTGTGCTCACACTTTTACTTACAACTTTACAGTATGTAAAAATGGTATACGCAGCCGTACTAAGCTCTGAGTGGCAGGGAAACGTAATTGTTTTGAATTTAGTTTTGAACCTTTTTTATTTTAGCATGCATTACATAACCATTTAATTACTATTGTGGGGTGTATTCAATGCGGCCGGCGAGGGAGTTAATTGGTGGGGATCGCTGAAAACAAGCGATTCTCACCATTTAACCCCCACGCTGGCCGCTCACCCTAGTCAAAGTTTCGGGGCTGACACAGGACGTATTCCCCCAAACAGCGAGGCTCGCGGCTAATGCAGGGAGCAAGTTAATTTTTTATACAAAAAGAAATCACTAGCCAACAGTGAAAATGCTTCTGAAACAAAAATAGTAATTTCTAGTTTATTCGAGCATGGGAAAGACGAATATGGCATTTAAAATGCTGAGTTAGCTCTATGTTCTGAGATAGAACCATATTTCATTAAATGCTAGAGAATTTGAGGGATTTTCAAAAAAATACTAGGGATTGTTTTTATTTAAATAAATTGTAGGTTGCCAATGCTTAGTACAGGTATCCTGAGTTATTGTCAGCCATATTTTGTTACTCAATATATATGTTACTCAAAATTCATTTTCTCAATTCTCATCTGGACTTCTTTGCTATGAATTGTGGTGCAGTAAGTGATGAGCATGGTGAGAGATTCCACCAAGATATTTCAACCATGGAACAAAAATATCAGGGTAAATGGGACGTTTCCATGCTTGCAGACTACTGTTGGACGGTGACAAGAGATGCTCCAGGACAAACGATAAGCAAAACGAAGTCGCACTCATAAATAGGTAGTCATACGAAATAGCAAGGCATGTTATCTTATTTACTGCTAATTTACCTGTACATAGATTGAATTAAAACAATTGCTACTTCTGTTGTGTACAGATATCATATTAATATAATGTTGGTTTTTACTACAGAAGTACATGTATCGCAAGTAGTGTATCTAAAAAACTAGAGCTAATAAACAAATTCTAAGGTCATATTCGGTTTTCCTGACCCAAATTTAGTAAAAAAAAAATGACTATTTTTGTAAAAGAAGCAAATAAAAAGTTGTTTTTTGTTGTCTAGTGTAATCAGTCCCAAGCCTTAACAAAGATATGGTGTCCTATCAAAATGCCTTGGCAGAAGAGGAGAGATCTAACCTGCAGTGACCATCTAGCATTACCGGTTCTGCAGCATATGGCCACTCACCGCACCTCCAGTTACGGTGTTTTACCACTTCCATCCCAGTTGGTTTTGACTTGCTCCTATAATTTTGTGAATAAAACTGAAAGAGATTCTCTCTTCCTTTCGCATACCAGATGCCTGGAGCATCATATTATGAAGATTTTTTTATGTCAAGCAAAAGATTCCATTATGCACAGTACAGTATATTCACTAGTGAGTGTGGTATGCATTTATCTTTGAGGGATCTGTGTGGGGGATCATACCATTTTGATCAATACAAGGTGTGACCTGGATGCATGTAAAGATACCTTTACGAACCTATCTTTTCGCCTATCAGTGGGAGTTTGTCTGCTGATTCTGTTATCAGACCGTCTAGATATTGTTGCTTTTATTTATTTTATACCCCCCCCCCCCCCCCCCCCAAAAAAAAAAACACTTGTATGTGGTGGACCTTAATTGGACCAAGAAACATTGGTGTATCCAGTTCTCCATAGTCATTTGCCCATTTCACTTGGTAAGTTACTTATTTAAACTGAGGGCCAGGAGACAATACAGTACAATTCACCATTAGTTAATGTGATAAGGTAAATAATACAAACTCAGAGTTATTTGTCAGATCTTACATATAGACGCAGCAACTCTTTTCCAAACATTTACCTGCCATTTGATCAGGACACTAGGCTACTAATGTATTTTTTAGTGAAATGTGTCCTAAAGTTTTTTTAAAATAGATTGCTAATTTATTTTGATTGGGATTAAAATGTTTTTCAGCATTTTAAATGATGGATGCAGAGCATACATACTTGTAGTGCAGTCAGAGCCGGCCTTAGGCATAGGCAAACTAGGCAATTGCCTAGGGCATTTGGAATGCCTAGGGGCACCAGCAGCTTCTGCTGATTAAAATGATATGCAGCACGCCTATATTCTGTGTGTGAGTGATGCTGTATCTGCATATTAAATAGTGTAATTATGGAAATCACTGTAACATAGCATTCGTATGCAGGTACAGCCATAGTCGCAAACAGAATATAGGCATGCCACATATCATTTTAATCATCGGAAGCTCCTTGTGTGTCTTGGTCACATAACCATGAAAATAAGACAAATTTTCAGCAAAAAAGGCACCCAACGTTAGCAGAACTAGCCAGGAGCTGCATGGCATATTGAGGCAAGATGTATGAGGAAACATCTGTATCCAAGCAGAGGCAGAGGTCACAGTGTTAGCGGCTGTGCGAGTGCTGTCTGTGAGTGGGTTGGTTGTGCAATAGTGTTCGGCATATGTGTAAGGGGCATTATGTGTGTCATGTATAAATGAATTAATAATGTGCGACATATGTGTAACAGGCATTATGTGTGTCATGTGTATAAGGACATTAATAATGTGCAACATATGTGTAATGGGCATTATGTGTGTCATGTGTATAAGGGCATTAATAATGTGCAACATATGTGTAAGGGGCATTATGTGTGTCATTATGTGTATGAAGGGCATTAATAAAGGTTGGCACAATGTGTAAGGGGCATTATGGTTATAAGGACATTAATAATATGTGTCATGTGTAAGGGGCATTACTGTGTGGTATTATCAGGGGTGCCGAGAGAAAGGGGTAGGTGGTATAAATTACCCAGGCCAAAGTCTGATGGAAGGGCCCAGTGGGGGCCCCGGGCCCCCTCCCCTTACGTGACAGCAGCAGCTTCAGCTCTTTTCCTCTGCCCAGCACGCACTGATTTGTGCTGGGTTGCAGTGTGGCCATGGAGGTGCTTAAAATACAATATTTTCTCAGGATTTTTTTCTAAGGGTATAATGTGAATAATGTGAGGAGTAATGTACATAAGGTAAAGTGGTACTACTGTGTGATGTTACGTGAATAAGGGACACCATCGCATGATATAATGTGAATAAAGTTGCACTACTGTGTGGCATAATTTGAATTGCGGGTACTATTGTGTGGCCATGCCCCTTCCCAGCAAGAACACACCCCTGTTTGGGCTGTGCACCGAATGTGTGCGCTGTTTCTATTTAAAATATTGCGGGTAGGAGCACCAAAATGATGACTGCTATAATGAGGGTTGATGGTGCTGGGAAAGCGGAGCAGGGTCAGAGGTGGAACTAGTGGCGGTGCTAGGGGGCACCAGCCAAAATCTTGCCTAGGGCGTCATTTAGGCTAGGGCCGGCTCTGAGTGCAGTAGCCACGTTATAAAACACGTGGCTTTGGTAGTGAGTGTTTATGTATGGTATATCAGCATATACACTATGGAGAAGGGCCAAATTACAGCAGAAACAACTGAGGGGAACGGACAGTAAATAGTTATGGTCGATGGAGCATCATGTTTAAATGAATGTATTCATTGTTAGGGCATGGCAACATCTACAATAAAAGCATTATCACATACTTTATATGAGTGTGGCAAGTAGGAAAGCCAAACCACAGCATATATACCAATTAAACATATTATTGAACTTTTTCTTCATTATGGGGGGAATTTACTAAAGGAAATTTGTAAAAAATAAGTATAAAAATAGGTGTATTTGTATCCAGAAATACACTTATTTTTGACATTTACTATCCCGAAAATATGGCAATTCATATTCGTATCAATACGAATACGAATTGACATATTTTCGGGATAGTAAATGTCAAAAATAAGTGTATTTCTGGATAAAAATACACCTATTTTTTACAAATTTCCTTTAGTAAATTTCCCCCTATGTGTCTTCTTGTGCATTAAAAGGCTCCAGCCATCATTTAATATTTTTGGGCAGTCTGTGCAAACAATAGACATATCCTCCATGTGAACCTTACTGTGCCTTACAACAGTAGATTTGTGTTTAAATGTTTTCCCGCACTCAGCACAGGTATAAGGCCTCTCCCCCGAATGAACACGTTGATGTCTAAAGGCCCCCATACATTAGGCCGACTTGTCCTTAGGACAAGTCGGACCCACTTCTCCTGTGAGTCACCCGGCAGCTCCCCGGGAGGCTCACATACAATTTGGCACTTGATGAGCCAGTTTTTACATGTGATAAATCGCTTGCGATTTATCACATGTAAAACAAATGGGGAGCTGCAGGGCGGTGAGGAGCAGTGGGGCGGGCAGCGGCAGTAGTTGGGGCGGGCAGCGGCAGTAGTTGGGGCGGACGGCGGCAGTAGTGGGGGCGGGCAGCAGCAGTAGTGGGGGCGGGCGGCGGCAGTAGTGGGGGCGGGCGGCGGCTCACAAATGAGCTCTCAGCCAATCACAGTACGGCCGGTCATTTGACAGGTATTTTAAAAATCTAATAGCCGCCACTGTGCGTCCCGTCCCGCAGCGGCAGCGCTGCTATTTGTTATCACAGCATGCCGGCCAGGTCAGTGTGTCTGCCCGCCGTGCTCCCCCGCCCCCCGGTGTCTGCATGCATATGCCTGACAGGTGGGCAGGCATATGCATAGCATACAGGGAGGTCGGATGATCTTATGTGCTGACCGTCCGACCTCCCTGATCCGGTCCGATGCGCACGGGACCGCGCATCGGATCGGATCATATATCACACACCTGCGATTTTGGGTCGATTTCATCCGGTTATTGGCCCAAAGTGCCGAAATCGGATGAAATCGTCCCAAAATTGTATAGTGTATGGGGGCCTTAACCAATGCGGAGTTGCCACTGAAACTTTTTCCGCACTCCGAACATGTAAATAATTTCTCATCTGTGTGGATTTTCTGGTGTCTCCCGAGGCTGGTTTCATCTGTGTAACATTTTCCACACTCGGGGCACACACAGGGTCTTTCTTTGACATGAGTTTTATGATGCTGTAAAAGTGCGGAGCTTTGGGTAAAGCGTTTGCCGCACTCTGTACAAACAAATGGCCTTTCTCCTGTATGAACCCTCTGATGCGTAACCAGGTTGGAGTTGCTGCTAAAGCTTTTTCCACACATACTGCACATATATGGCTTCTCTTTTGTATGGACTCTAAAATGCGCTCGAAGCTGTGTGCTGCAGGAAAAACTCTTCCAGCACACAGTGCAATGCCACGATTTTTCTCCTGTGTGAACTTTCCTGTGCTTTACCAGGTTTGAACTGCTGCCAAAATGTTTGCCACATTCTCTGCAGCAGTAGGGCCTTTCACTTGTGTGGATCCTCGTGTGAGTGATAAGATGTGCGTTCTGTGTAAAGGTTTTCCCACATTCTGAGCAAGTGTAGGGTTTAACTTCTGCGTGAACTCTCAGGTGCCTAAAAAGACTGAAGCTTTGTGTAAAGCATTTTCCGCATTCACTCCATATGTAAGACCTTTCTCCAGTGTGAGTTCTCAGATGCACAATGTAGTTTGGCTTTCTGTTAAATTGTTTCGCACAATGCTCACAAGAAAACTTAGCCTGATCCTTAGTGCATGTATTTGTTGTACCAGAGTTTTCATTCACAGCCTTTCCTATGCGAGAGAGCTTCCTGTGCGGTAACTCCTTTGGAGAATCATTTCTGTCTTTCTGCAGTGTCTCTTTGGCTTGGAATTTACTGTATTGCCTTCTTTGTCATTCTTAGTTTTACTACTTGAATTTTTCATGGTTAAATTGGGAAGCTGGATGTTTACGTACCGATCACTGGGTCATCTGTTAAAAAGTTAATGACACATTAGCTTAGGAGAAACTGTACACATTATTTCTATCTTGTTTGATATCCAAATTGTCTTACTAGTTTTATATTCTATGAAAGCTCACTGAAGAAAGAACACTTGCAATGCAGTAGTTGTAAACATTAAATATACCAAAAATCTGAAAAACAGTACAGTAACTGTGAGTAATGTGGAAGAATAACCAACACATGTGCATCAGTGCCCCTCAGTAGAAATCTACCATCCCCATAGCATACCTCCCAACACTCACGATTTCAGCGGGACAGTCCCGATTACCGGGTCCTGTCCCGCTGTCCCACCCGCGGCCGGAGGTGTCCCGCTGCGGGGGGGGGGGGGGGGGGGGGGGGGTGGTGCCAGATGGGAGCCCCCCCAATTTGACAGAATTGCACAGTGTCTATTCCCGGCTGAAAATGGGGACACGGCTCATTTGCATAAGCCGCGCCCCTCATTTACACAAGCCGCGCCCCTCATTTACACAAGCCGCGCCCCTCATTTACACAAGCCGTGCCCCCTTTTTGGACGCTCGTGCAGCCTATTTCTGCAGCTACAAAGTTGGGAGGTATGCCATAGGGGTATGGGTTGTTAGGTTGACAATCAAAAGGTCGACCACTATTAGTAGACAATCAACAGGTCGACACATCAAAAAGGTTGACACCATTAAGTTGACATGACCAAGAGGTCGACAAGCAAATTGTCAACATGAAGGTTAACACAAGCTTTTTTGGTGTCTATGTCGACATGGACACTGTTGTAGTGTACGCCATCCCATCGTATGGCTCGTATTCTCCCTCCATGCCCACTGGGATGGTCAAGTATGAACAAGTCTGTTTAAAAAAAAAAAACATGATAAACTCATGAATCACACGGGACAGACTCAGGGGTAGGTGCTTTCTCCCCCCTGGGCAACCAGTTATGTAGGGTACACACCAGGACGACCCGCTCACGATGCACATCGTGAGCGGGTCGTCAGTGTCTCGTCCGACCCGCTCACGGTGACGCGGGGGGGTACGACCCGCTCACGATGTGCACCGTGAGCGGGTCCGATCCGATGGCGACCCGCACCCGGCTGTATGGTCGTCATTGAGATCCTACCTGCAGCAGGTAGGATCTCAATAACGACCGACCCGCGGGACCGCGCATCGGATCGGTATCGGTCAGAAAAGGGCCCAATCAGCACACAATCTACATCCAATTGATCGGAATTGGATCTAGATTGTGGGGATCGGGCCCTAGTCGTCCTGGTGTGTACCCAGCATAAGAGCACTTCCAATGCCACTCTTCTGCCTTTATGCCAGCCTTAATATGCTAATAGCAGTCCCCAAAACCCATGCAAGTACCAATGTTTTTTTAATTCTGAATGTCACACTCACAGTGCTACTTAGCCAGTAGGCAGACCCAGTCAAGTCCACTGCCCCATACATTCTGTGATACCCCTTTCACACCATAAATGCAGGGACCCACCCGAGAATATGGCCCAGGGATCATGCCTGGCCATTCCTGGGTTGGCCCCTTTCACACCAGAAAAGTCCCTGCATTTTCTGGTGTGTGAAGGGAAAAGGAATGAGGCAGGGAGGAGGCGTGCTCGTGGCAGGGAGTACTCACCCCTGTCGCTGGACCTCGGTACAGGCCGGGGATCCACACAGACGGCAGGCGCAGATGACAGGTCAGACGGTGGGTGCAGATGATGCAGCTCTCCGGGGGCAGTGAGAGCACAGGAGAGCTGCGTCATCTTCATCCACCTCCTTTCCTGTCATTTGCGCCCGCCGCCTGTGTGGATCCCCGACCTGACAGCACACCGAGGACCGGCAACTCGGGTATGTACCCCCTATCCCTTTCACACTGGCCAGGACCCCGGGTTGAACCCAGGAACAACCCTGCTCCATAGCAGGGTTGGAATCCCGGCAATTTTTGCAAGGATTTTGGCCCGGGAACCTTACACACCAGCGCTAGTTGCTGTCCCAACCCGGGAAATTAGGTTGTGTGAAAGGGGTAGGAGAGTAAAGCTGGTTACACTCCTTAAGATTGGGTGATTGTCATTTGCTCCCATACATTACCAAATAGTTTTTCCCACCAGATTGGGCAGATAAGGGTGGAGTGATATAAATAGCTGTGGCAGGGATTGCATTATTGGCGGGGATTGCATTAACTATCAATCGTCAAAATTGTTGGTGACATTGGTGCTTAACACTGACACGCTGGCAGCTGTTACTGACAATGAGACAGTATCAGGAGTCTAAGCTGGTCCTGTCTCCTCTCAGGCTTGGCTCACTGGTACCACTGCTGCTGACACCAGGTAGCAGTGGCTGACAAAGTGACAGACACTTTGGTCAGGTCATACTAGTTGGCATCTCAAGGCTCTCTATTAGTGAATAAGCAGTAAGTGACAGTGTCAATCACTCATTGCTTGTTTGGCACAACGGGGCAGATGTATTAAGCCTTAACAAGAGATAAATGCAAGGGTGATAAGGAGAGATAAACGTCCAGCCAATCAGCTCCTTACTGACTTTTTTCAAACACAGGCTGTAACATGGCAGTTAGCAGGTGATTGGCTGGGGGTTTATCTCTTGTTAAAGCTTAATACATCTGTCCCAATGTACCTCTGAATCTGACCCAATGTTTTGTAATGTAATACGCCAGAGGGATAAACACTAACCTGGCAAGACTGCTCTATTGCACATGTACACACAAAGAACACTGATGGTTCACAAGCTATGGTCACATACACTCAAACGTCATTGTCGATGGCAGAAACACTTCCAACTATTCACTCGCCCTATAACTGGATATCATTACTGTAGGTATTCCAAGTCGGTATATGGTCACTAGGTCGACAAGGGGAAGGTCGACATGGGGTTCATCAACAGCATCATTAGGTTGACAAACACAAGGTCGACAGTCAAAAGGTCAATATGCTGTTTTCAATTTTTTTGAGCCAACATGTGCCGACAGGCGGTATTTCATGCCCTACCATCCACTAGGGTGTGGCGGGAGAATAGAATAGTGTGCCGAGCACAGCGAGGCACCATGCCCGAATGCGATTTAGCACCCTCCCACTAACCACATCACCCCAAAGCATGGCGAGCGCAGCGTGCCCCACGAGGGGATGCAGAACGCCTCCTCCCGACCTTTTCATACCTCCACTATCCACGTCGGTGTGAAGTTGATCTTATAAAGTGTGGTGAGTGCACGCAGATTGCTTTACATGTATTCCGCGTGCGCTCACCACACTTTATAAAATCAACTCCGCGCTGACATGGATAGTGGGGGTATGAAAAGTCAGGAGGACACGTTCCGCGTGCGCTCGCCTCGCTTCGGGGTGACGTGCATAGTGGAGGTGTGCTAAATCGCATTGCATGTGATCACACGCGATGCGATCTCTACGCCGGCGTATGTAGGCAAATTGGGCATCCTGATAATACACAAGTACCCTCCTTTCAGTAGATTGTTTCAGCAAATGCAGATTGGAGATCTACAACAAAAGTGTGTATGCACAGACTGGATGTAGAATCAGTGACTCGTTCTCCAATAGTATTATATGGGGAAAGCAGCTCATAGGCTAGCAATAACTTTCGAATTGGAGCCACTTTGCCTGGGCTTTAGTACATTTGAAAATGCGGTAAAATCCCTGAAAGCATTTCTGGTTTAATACATCCCGCCCACAATCTGTTGCAGCAACAGCAAGCATTGTTACATTTTCTGTGGCCATGACACATGCAAAGCTGGTGTCAGCCAAATGCATTCAGACATACAGTACAGCAGAGCATTCCAAAATAACACAGCTGAGATACACGTTCTGAACCTGGGGCCCACTACCATCGGTGCCATCTCTGCAGAATTTTAGCAATATCATGGAGACATGTTTGTGTTGCAGATGTTCTGCCCCTACCACACCATTCCCACATGCAAAAGGCAGGCAAAGAGCCCAGACCTTAGACTTGACTACTAGTAATAATAAAAACACTATTATTTAATTTCTTATATAGCACAGCATATTATGCTGCACTTTACAATAGGAGACAGTGATAAAACAAACTGGGTAGTAACAAACCAACATAGAGGTAGGAGGGCCCTGCTCGCAAGCTAACTATCTATAGAATGCAGATGCAATACACAATGCACTGATGGTAGTGGTCCCCACCCTTATGCTGAACCAGCATCAGCTAAACTGCTATACTGTGCCAAGAGTGATAACTTCCATAATGAAACCTATTTTTATGATATAGGCCGGGGAGATATACTTCTGATAGTTTTACATTGACCACTATTAGTTCTATATCGAGTCAAACAAGAGTTCAACAATGTGTCACATTACATTTACGGCAATGTGGTATCTATGAGTTACAGCAGGGGATAACATACCACGGTGGAGGCTGCCGACAGAGGTTTTACTACAAGTCCCAGCAATCCCTGCGACCAAAAGACGTGCAGAGGATGCTGTGACCATTTTCATGACAGCGGCTCCGCTATTTCTCCGAGCACAGCACCCGGCGGCGCACTCTAATATTAACACAGTCGCTAACCACACCTGACCGCAGCTGCGGCAGGCAGCACAGACAGTCCCCGACTCCCCGACCCTGGTCCATACCTGTCTGGGCGGAAATCCGTCTGGTGAGCACCTGTGATTTGGGAATTCATCAGCCAACAGGAATTATAGGAGCACAGCATTGTGGCCTTTGTAGTGATTCTCTTCCAATGCTTACCCATTTGAGGAACAGAATGACTACAGCCCCCATAATACCGAGGGGCTAGAAAATAAAACTGATGCTGTGTACACACGGGTACAATCTCTTTACGATTCTGACTATATAGTCAGAATCTTATCTGGATCGCATGCAGATCGCAAGGGTTTTTAACCCTTGCGATCCAGATCCTATCCCGATGCGCGCCCCCGTGTCAGCAGAAATCGAAAATCAGCCCAGTCTATATAGTGCAGATTGTTCAGATATAGTGTAGATTGGATGCCTGTATTGAGGTTTCCTATCTGTTTGCAATGTGATGCAGATGAGATCTCCCGGGCCAGCCACTCCCATGCTAGGGATGGACATCGGAAGCCAACCATCAAATGATGGCAGTGCTTCCACCATTGAAACTTTCGATGCGATGGTAACTTACCATCGCATCAAAAGTATTCGATGGTGAAAACTAGTTATATGACTAGCGCATGCGCAAAAGCCTGTATCGCCATTTGTATGGTGGTAATTGGCTTTGGTGGCAGGGCCCAGGCTCTGAGCAACATATTACTTTATCACTGGACATTGTGTGTATAATATACATATATAATATTCACACAATGCCCAATGATGATATATATTAATTTTGTACACATTATTAACACTTTAACAGCAAGTAATCGTCACAGCAGTGTATGGGCACCTTTAGCTTGGCTCATTCCACTGGTACCCCAGGACTGTGTATATTGTTCCTCACTATTTGACAGAAACAGACAATCTCTGACCAACACTTCACTAATGATCATATAGTGGTTGCTGCCTGGTAATACTAATGCAGTTTATTAATGAGTGTTTTATGTGACTGACATTCACAAATATCTGCAGCTAGTTGTATTGTGTTCTTATTATTATTATTGTAGCTTGCCTGAGCTGGTATAACATTCAGTGACGTCACTGTCTCCTACAGAGCTCAGTGTGTCTGTGAAATTTGCTGCTGTTTGAGTGACTGGCGCTGCAGGGTGAGGTTTGTGCTCTGATCGGCTCTCTGAGTCAGTGAGAGCCAATTAGAACTAGCAGTGGGCCCTGTTGCCTAGCAGCTATAGCAACCATAGAGAGGGAGAGGGAGGGAAGCAGAGAGAAAGTCAGACAGCCTCCAACGAACCTAGGAAGTTTCCCTGACATAGACACAGCAGCCAGGGGAGGCATATCTTTTGGGAATTACAAAAAATAAGCCACCATCGGTACACCATCGAATGATTAGCATTCGATAGTGACAAACATCGGAAGGTCACCATTAAATGGCAAAAACACTAACATCGAAAGAAAAACATCGATGTTTCAGAAACATCGACCATCGATGTCCATCCCCGCCCTTCTTTTCTACAGCCCGGGAAAGAGAAGCAGCCTGCAAGCAGCACAGAGCCTGGGACAGCCTGCGAAGTCTTCTGAGGCTGGTAAGTATATTAAACAAATACCACTGCATCACCAATGATTTGGGAGGGTTTTCTTTATATTTCCACTGCCCCACCAATGATTTGTGTGGCGTTTTTTTAATAATACCACTGCACCACCAATGATTTAGGAGGCTTTCATTTATATAATCACTGCATCACCAATGATTTGTGGGGCGTTTTTTTTAGAATACCACTGCACTACCAATGTTTTGGGAGGTTTACATTTATATTACCACTGCACCATCAATGATTGTCGCTGGGGCCGGGCTGGCTGACAGTAGGGGGAGATACTGTAGCTGCACATGCAGCGTGTACTTCCTCGAAGGCTGAACTCCACCCACGTGACTGCTGTGTGTGGAGGAGAGCTGACGGGGGAAGAAAAACTGTGCTATGAGGAAAGCTGCTGGCCGGGGGGAAGCAGAGACTGTGCTCATCAGCTGGGCAAGTACAATGTGCAGATTTTTTTTAGATCTAATAGGGGGACGGGGTGAATGCTGAGTGTGTGTTTGTTTGTACAGTATATGCTGTGTGTGTGTGTTTTTACATGCTTTGTGTCTATGTATACAGTATGATGCATGTACTGTATGTGGGTACATGGTATGTGTCTGTATGTATGTATATGTTGCCTGTATGTGTGCAAATGCTGTGAATATCTATGCTATGTGTGTCTGTGTATCTTTGCTATCTGTGTAAAACTATGTGTACATGCATGCTGTGTGTGTGTATAACTATGCTATGTTTTTCTTTGTGTACATGCTGTATGTACCTATGCTATTTGTGTGTATCTATGCTGTTTCTGTATGTATGTTATATGTGTGCATGCAGTATGTACACATACCCTCCAACATCTGAAGGGTGGAAATCGGTACACACCCAGAAAGGAGGTGTGGCCATGAGTAAAGTGGGTGTGACCATTGGTAAAGGGGGCGTGGCCATCCCTCTGTATGTGTACTGGCTGGCCATTTCAAATAAAATATCCAGGTCCCACCTACCCACTGCCAATACTTTTCCCCAATGAACTCTCACATAGGGCAGCTCCCTACACCCCCACTACAGTGGATACTGCACCAGTGATCCCCAATATTCCCTGCTCTCGCATAGGACACCCACAGCACTGTGCCCCCCGGCCTCCTGCTATCACACAGGTCACCAACAGCTCTCTGCATTGGGCAGGCATTCACACAAAGGAGCCCGAGGAGCGCCCTCACCTTCCCCATACGCAACTGCAGGAACCCCGCACGCACTTGCGTGACATTACCGTGCCCCACATAATACTGCCCCGTTCCCTTACCGGCATGTCACGTGTCTGGTGCTCATGGCTCTGGCCGGTCCCCCACGTCACGCGTGTTATTGTTTCCGATACCCAGGGCACAGGTGGGTGTAGTAAGATGGCTGCCGGTACGACTGAACAGCGGCAGCAGCCTGGTTCATTGCTATTTTCAATTCTTCCGCGGCTGGACGGCAGTGAGCCAATAGGAGCTCGCGGTCCGTCAGCCAATCATGAGCGGCTGCCGGACCGCGAGCTCCTATTGGCTCGCGGCCGTCCAGACTAGGCCCTAGGGAGAATTGATAATAACAGCGTCGGACCAGGCTGCTGCCACTTGTTTGATTATATGGCAAAAACTAGATCCAGCCGGGCAGCGCACAGACAGCCCTCTGCCCAGCTGTCAATTCAATAAAATCGGTACATTCGGTACAGGGTTAATTTGCCGGTACAGACCGTTAAAAAACGGTACTGTACCAGCAAATTCGGTACAGTTGGAGGGTATGTGTACATGTATGCATACCTCAC
Organism: Crinia signifera; assembly: GCF_055691185.1. Classification (NCBI taxonomy): domain Eukaryota; kingdom Metazoa; phylum Chordata; class Amphibia; order Anura; family Myobatrachidae; genus Crinia; species Crinia signifera. The sequence continues at coordinate 206,555,287 of NC_139217.1, read as the reverse complement.
AAAACTTGAAAGCACAGCCGTCACCGTGATTTGCCCACTGATTCAGACTCAGTGGATCTTCTCCATGTTCCATGGATCAGCACAGCTGTGTATGTAATGATGACTGGTATTGTTGCTGCAGATATACTAATCGTGTTCACTACAGCTTCCGCTCCCAATTATAATGTTTCAGAAAATTAAGACAGTGTCTATAAATGAACTTCCAACAGTTAATGTTTTGTATGATGTATTGTACTTACCAACATTTAAACGTTATTTTCAGGGAAACTAGCTAGTGTCTGTCATATTTATTTATTTATTTATTTATTTGTATGTTAAGATAGTTCTATTAATAAAAATATATGTAAACGCCAGAGAAGACTAGATGGCCAGGAGTTTGGGTAACAAAAGTGCTAACTAATAGGGCCGTTTTTACAGGGGGACGAGCCGAGCAACTGCCCGGGGCGCTGCACGGCTCGTCCCATTTTTTTCAATGCTGCCGCTGATGAGCCTGGCTGTCAGTGAGTCTCTATGTGCGCCGCTCGGTGCTCACAGTCACAGCCGCTTGACACTAAAGTCTATATTATTGAGTGACAGGCGGCTGTGACTGTGAGTGAGTGCTGATCGGCACACAGGGCGGGGATTGGCTGGCTGATGGGTGGAGGCGGAGCATAGAGGGAGCCTTGGAGACCAGGCGGTGGAGTGCAGCACTGTGTGAGTCTGTGACTGACAGGTAGTTGTGCCTCCCCCTCCTGCTATGAGGATTGGTCACCCATGGGACGGAGGAGGGATCCAGGCTTATGCGCAGGCTGTCACTCACTCACTGACCAACCGACCGTCACCCAGCTAGTGCGCACGCTGCGCAGCCTATCATTCATTCACTCACTGCCTCCGGAGGGACAGAGTAGGTTGGAGCAGAAGACAGAGGCTTATTTTAGTAGCCCAGCCAGGACTGTAATGTGAGTGCTGTGTGTGTGTGCTTCAACCGCCTGGGGGGGGTTTTGGCGGGTTTTTTCTCCGGGCTCCGGCGCCATTTTCTTGGTGCCTGGGGGACTAGTTTAAAATGGGTAATTTGTCCAATTGTCCTTGTCATATGTTTGATGCTGGTTGGGTGTGGGATTACATAGATGGGGCGGGGGGGAGCCCAAGTTGGTTATTGACTGTAGGTCGCTGAGGGGGAGTACTCACTGGGGCTGAGGAGTGGGGTGGGTCATGCTGTGTCTCACGGGGGGGGGGGGGGGAGGAATATATATGATCACTGGGTAGCCCCTTCTACACCCCCCCCCATGATCATATGTGCAAACCCCCCCCCCCCCCCAGTGACACGCAGCACCCACCCAACTGCCAGCCCCAGTGACATACAGCACCCACCCGCTACCCCACCCCAGTGACATGCACCAACTCAGGCATGTCCAAACTATGGCCCTCCAGCTGTTGTGAAACTACACATCCCAGCATGCCTTACAATAGTTTTAGCATTCCCTATTGGCAAACTGTGGCATGCCATGATGGTACTTGTAGTTTCACAATAGCTGGAGGGCCATAGTTTGGACATGCCTGCACTACCTCAGGTAAGGGGTTAGTGCAGTGGTTCCCAAACTTTGTGCCGCAGTACCCTGGGGTGCCTCAGAACACTTGCAGGGGTGCCCTGGGATGGTGGTCTAGGTCCAATTCATTTTATTTATGGTCAATGTAATAGGGAAAATCAGTGCTTGTGGCTTCCAATTATAAAATATTTGAACAAACCGGAGTGTATACTGTCCCTCACAACATAACTGGGCTTAAGGATCACATATAAACACAATTTATTTAATTTAATATATATTTTAAGTCAGGGCTTGACAAATTTGTAAAAAATCTAGGAGCCAGAATGAAAATGTAGGAGCCAGAAAAAAAATAGTGACAGTGTGCGCCAAAAAGTAACACCATAATGCCTAATACATGTCACATACCCATTACATATTACACCACATGCCACAATGCCCATTATGCCACACACCATAAAACCTATTGCATACTATGCCACACACAATAATGCCCATTACATATACCACACTGTAATGCCCAGTACAGGGTAAACCAAACACAGTAATGCCCATTACAAATTATGCCACACACTGTAATGCCCATTATATATAATACCACACGCCATAATGCCCATGACATATTATGCCACATATGGGTTTCTGACATGATGCCAGGCAGATGCAGATCAAGAAAAAAATTACAGAGGGGGTGGGCACCATTGCAGGATCATGGATGAGGATCCAGGAGGTAGAGATTGGCAGGGAGAGCTGGCAGCAGCCTCTGTGTAAGCAGCGGGTTCCGTGGCTGGTTATCCTATCAGGAGCACTTACAGCAGCCTCGGGTGCCCCATTTAGCAGACACATAAGCAGATGGCCCCACGGTGGGTTATATGGTTCAATATAACAGCCAGCCCAGCGGCAGCCAGCAGACTGGTGCACAACTCTCCCGGCTGCCGCTGTATCAGAGAAGGTCCGCAGCGCGATAAGATGCCCACAGTAGTGCCCTGCACAAGATGCCCCCAGAAGTGCCCTGATGCCAGCAGTAAAACACACACAGTATAATACCCCCCAGCAGCAGTAATGCTCACCACCACTGCCTGGCCTCTTCTTTTGCTGCCTCATTACTTATTGAGGGGAGAAGTCGAGGTCGCTCTTCTCCCACCACACTGGGTGACCCCAGCAGGCATTTGAAATCTGGCGGAAGCTCGTGAGCCAGGCAGCCAATCACTGACCCCGGCTTCAGGCACTCGCGCTTCAATTGGCGCCACATTAAAATATAGAATATTCCTCCCGAGTCCCTACAGCCAGGATGTGCTGCCCTGTTTGGCCGGGTCTCTCTGCGGCCAGTAAAAGCACATGCCAGTGCGTCCCTGCTGAGCTAATCACAGCAGAAGGGATCGCACAGCGCTGACACGCCGCTGCGCTGAGTGGGAGAGGAGGCGGGGTGAGCAGGTACATGAACATAGGATAGCTGCGGCGTGTCAGCGTGGCAGGGGAAGGACTGATGCATTTTAAAGCTGACAGCTGCTCACACCAGAGAAGGTGAGTGGCCTGTCAGCATGGCGTGGGTAGCTGGAAGCGCTTACACGCTGCTCTGAGTTTAGCAGCGTGTCAGCTCTTCCAGCCACATCCCGCGCTGAGATGCGTCCTGACCTATTGATGAGCGCGGCTGTCAGCCTATCGGCAGCCGGGCACAAGGCAGAGTAAGTAGCAGGAAAAAAAAAAAAAACGGGCAGGGTACAGCGCCCCGCAAAAAGAAGCTAGCAGGAACGCCAATTATGACCCACTGCTGTCCATAATTCAAGCCACCACTCTGCCCGGGGTTCTGCTTCCTGGCAAATCTGGTCGCCAGGAAGCAGAATCTGGTCGCCATGGCGACCTGGCCCCTGGGTTTTGTCGAGCCCTGTTTCAATAAGAAACTTTTGGCCTAGGGGTGCCACGGAAAATTTCTAATACTCCCGGGTGCCGTGATTTCAAAAAGTTTGGTAACCCCTGGGTTAGTGTATTTTGCTGCGGAGGGGTTAGGGCTGGTGCTGTATGTTACTTGGGGGAAGGAGCTATCACTGGGTGTAGAGTGGGACAACTTGTCCTTCATTGGATTGCAGTGTTGTCTGCTCCACTCACTGTTTACAATGTCATTGTCACCATTTTAATGAACATTTCCATAATTGTTCTTTTCATGTGTGAAAGTATTTATTTGGTTCTGCTTATCCAAAAAGAACAAAAAATGTGCTTAAATATACATGTGCTGCTTTATTCCATGTATGCTGTGTTGCCTTAGCACACCAAAATTTAGCATGTGATTGCAGAAAGCAATGAGAGTAAAATATTGGTGGCAGCAGATCATGCTGTTTGGTGCGGCGCTTCGTTCGCACGGGGACCTATGTTAGAGGCTGTGACGCTGGGGTGGGGGCAGCCAGCTGACATCACTGGATGTCAGCTGCCCGCCCATTTCCTCCCCAGCATGCATGCATATGTAATCACTCTATTATGCCCCTTTCAGACCGCACTTTGTAAACGGTATATTGCCATTTTTTTTACAGTTTTAAAACGGTAATCTGTGCGGTCTGAAAGGTGCAGGACCACTTAACCGGTTAGAAAATACAGTTTTTTCTAACCGGTTAAAATGCAGGGTCCTACCCGTTTCAGAACCGGTATTTTAGGCTCAAAATCGGCTCTGAAACGGTATTTAGGACCCAGCCAATAAGCTGGGTCCTAAATTCAGTGCAGTGAATATTTAATGCGCTCATTAAATATTCATTGCGCAGGAGGTCTCCGCCGCCCCCCCCCCCCCCCCGCACGCGGGTTAACACATACAAACCCGTTAACCCCTCCGCACCCCCACCCCCGTTGACACCCCCCCGCATTGTGTTTAAGAACACCCCCCCCCCCCCCCCCCTGAAGCCGGTACCTCCTCACATTGCAGTTGATCGGCAGCCGCAGTACTGTACCACGGCTGGCTTCGTGTATGAAAAAAATAAGGAACTTTCTGAAAATGGCTGCCCCATAGGAAACCCCATTTAAAAAAACTGTCTTTTGTAGGGGGGCAGCCATTTTCCGAAAGTCACTTTTCTTATAAGAAAAGTGACTTTCGGAAAATGGCTGCCCCCGTACGAAAGACAGTTTTTTTTAAATGGGGTTTCCTATGGGGCAGCCATTTTCAGAAAGTTCCTTATTTTTTTCATACGCGAAGCCAGCCGTGGTACAGTACTGCGGCTGCCGATCAACTGCAATGTGAGGAGGTACCGACTTCACGTGGGGGGGGGTGGGGTGTTCTTAAACACAATGCGGGGAGGGGTTAACGGGGTTGGGGGTGCGGAGGGGTTAACGGGATTGTATGTGTTAACCCGCGCGGGGGGGTCGCTGAAGACTGGCTTTGACCCTGTATTTGGAAGGTTTCCAAAAACGGGTCTGCCAGTGCAAAAAAACCGCACTTAAACGGTAATATACCGTTTAAGAGATGCGGTGTGAAAGGGGTTTTACCTGGCAGACCCGTTTTTGGAAACTTTTCCAAATACAGGGTCAAAGCCAGTTTTGCGGTCTGAAAGCAGCATTAGTTACCAAATTGATGTCTCTGACCAATATTATAACAGGAGGCAGCGATTTGTGAGTACCATATTCAACTTGTTTATATATAGACTTGAATTGGTGCGGGGGCCTGTGCATCTAATGCTCTCAGTCAGTTACTTTCAGTGTGCTAATTCAGTCATCTGCAATTCTTGAGTCACAGTGTGATAGAGCCACAGTGTGTGCACTATCCAAGATTGGCACCACACAAAATTGGTGCAATTTAGCAATTGAAGCAGCTGTATACACACTGGGCAGTATTCAATGAGAATTTTGACGATGTGCTGCGAATCCTGTTTAGGATTCGCTGCACATTCGCCACTGCCCGCCGCGTTCCGGAGCCTCGCTGGCTCCAGTATTCAACGAGTCAGGGGCTCACTGCCCCTAACCGGCGAATTTTAACTCCTGCGGCGATGCCGCAGGGAGCCTGAGGACGGCGGCAGGCAGGGAGATGGAAGTCTCCCTGCCTGCCCCAGAACGTTTGTGGGGGGGAGGTGGGCTCCCCGGGAGCCAGGCAGCACAGGCTGCCCCCCTGGGATAGCCAGCAGGGGTGCAGGTATTCACTGCACCCGATCGTGCATATATAATGATCGGGTGCAGTGAATATATGAATATCTAATGAGCGGCTTGGCTCCCAGCTGGCTGCTGTGTAAAAAAAAATATATATTTTTTTAAATTAAATATATATTCATGTGCTTACTGCACATGAATAAAAATAGCATGCCCCTCCTCAGAATAAAATTCCTGATTTTTTGACACCAAATGTAAAAAACAAAACACTTTATTTTAAAAGTTCACATTCCACTTCACCATAAAAAGATAGCGATTGCTACTCTGTGAATCATGGCGATAAAAACCTTGAAATGTATTCGCCATCTGGTCATTGAATAGGGTGATTCACCGTTTTAGTATAAAAATCGCCGTACAGCACGAAAATAGCACAAAATCGCCATAAAACATGGCGAATCAGCCTCATTGAATACTGCCCACTGTCTTTGCTCCGAGTGGGGGGATCAATATCCCTTCAATATCTCTATGGGTTACCACTTCGGGCTAATGGTGCTTGCAGTGTTGTGTGTTGGTGCAGAACAGTATGGGCTATTTCACACTGTCCGGCTCCTGCCAGACGGCAAAATCCCGCACGGCCAGGAAGCCGTGCCGTGCACAGTAGTTGTGAATGGACACTATTGTGTCCATTCACACGGGACGGCCACGACCCAGCCGTGCGGTTGCAGCCGGATCCCGCCACTGGAAGGGACGGCTGCCGGGCTGTGGCCATCCGCTCCATTCTAAACTGATGTGTGCAGCACGGCTTCCTTGCCGTGCGGGATTTTGCTGTCCGTCAGGAGCCGGAGTGTGTGAAATAGCCCTATAACAACAAATTATTGTTTAGATACGCTGTAAGTGGGTTTTACATTTGAGTCCTAAACAGACTGATATCTCAGCAATATGCCGCAGTCTATATGCCGCTCACAGTGGGTGCTGAATTCTTAAGTAGCATTGTTGCGTGATATCTCATGTGGAAAAGTTGATATACTTTAGCAACCAGCCGTGTATCTGAACTCCGAGTGGGGGATCACTGTCCCTTCGTTGGAGTTATAGCGTGTGCACTGCCTCTAACAAAGGGCCTTATTCTAGTTCACTCTTAGAGGCAAATTCCTTCTTAGCTGGACAAAACCATGTGCACTGCAGGTGGGGCAGATGTAACATGTGCAGAGAGAATTAGATTTGGGTGGGGTTTTACTTCAAAGTGAGATCTATATTGCAGTGTAAAAATAAAGCAGTCCGTATTTTCCCTGCACAGAAACAAAATAACTCACCCAAATCTAACTCTCTCTGCACATGTTACATCTGCCCCACCTGCAGTGCACATGGTTTTGTCCATCTAAGAAGGAATTTGTCAGAAAGAATGAACGGGAATAACCCCCACAGTGTGTGGGAGCCTATCGCCCTACTTAATACTTACTATAATTAACTGTAATGGGACCTCTCATCCCCAATGGCATAGCCTCCACTGTTGGTATTTGTAACTAACTATATATATATTTTCATCCAGTCAGCCTGGCACTCATTGGAAGTGATAGCAATTACCCGGGTGCCTTCTGGAGGATCATGTAGTCACTGGCGCATACACAGGCAGCGGCACTACATGGGATTTTTCGAAGTGCTTTTAATATCCCGACGTTTCGGGGTGTGAAAACCCAGTTTTCAAGGTGTACATAAACCGTTTATGTACACCATGAAAACGGGTTTTCACACCCCGAAACATCGGGATATTAAAAGCACTCTGAAAAATCCCATGGAGTGCCGCTGAGGTCATGGGTTCCATTTCCACCATGGCCCTAACTGTGTGGAGTTTGTATATTCTTCTCGTGCTTGGGTGGGTTTACTCACACACAATATGAAAGTGTGGCGGTGACATCTTAGAAGTTCCACTGCATTAAGTATTACTAGGGTGTTGTACTCATGGATATCCTTCATTTTGTGAATGGCACACTCTGTGACACCCTCCCCTTCACTGTGAACAAGCCCTCGAGCGAAACACATGTCAAAGGAGACGCCACTGACACGCCCCCCCCCCCCCCCCCCCCCCTTCTACTGACTGCAGGACGAGACAGCCAGCTAACGGGAGCAAACTTCGGTTCTTCTGTCTCCCCCACGGGAAATCAGGTATCGGCGGCACAAGCATAGGGTTGAGATTGTCTCACCCCGGTTCTCTCGCCATCCAAGTGAGAGTGTACAGCTGCCGTGACTCACGTGTCACGGTCAGCTCAGACACCTCACCGAGCGGAGACCGGCCAGAGTGACACTCTCCCCAGTTGCCACCAGCTGCTGTCTGCTATTTACAGTCCTACCTGCATCTTTAACAAAATCTGACTTGACAATCAATGTGCAAACAGCCTGACCCGCATACTAAAAGACGGGTTTCTGCTGTTTTTGACTACACTGTATGATTTTTTTCTGAGACAGAGTTACTCTGCCCCTATTTTGCTTTAAGACCAGACCTACCCAGCAGATTTGACTTAAAGGTAAACAGTCTGTTCATACTCTGCTAATTACCACTGTCAAACAGCTTGACCGTTATTGGAACCACCTGACTGACTCTGCAAACATTATAATACCCCCAGTATCTGAGGATTAGCAGAGGCCAGCTAACACACCTGCATAACCAATGTTTTTTGTGTGTAGACAAACCGTGTCAACATTGATCCGGTACCAGTAAAACACCTAGGGTCTGCCATACCCCACATGTTTTTTGTCTTATTAACCGTGTGATCATACAGACACTGCAATCCAATCCATCGGACAGGTGACAACACTCATTTACATCCTGGTTGTTTAATTTGATAACGTGCATGTTCCCTGAGTGTCGACAACCGTGTCAACACTAATACATTGGCAGCTCAAAACTCAGGTCTTGTTATATCAACTGAGGTCAGCTAATATACCTGTACAATCAATGTTTCTTGGGTGTCGACAACTGTGTCAACACTGATCCGGTACTATTACAGTATCCAGGGTTGCTATATCCCGCATGTATTTTGCTTCAATAACCTTGTGAACATTTAGACACTAATTTCATCATTTGTATAAGTAACTACACCCACTCATATTTTGAGTGTTGAAGTTGAGAAGTCTGAGCTAAGTGTCAACAATCGTGTCAACACTGATAGTGTCAGTATTAAAGCAGATGGTATTATACCGCACATATATTGTCTTCGGATTAATCTTGTGACTATATACTGTACCAATAAATATTCTTTTTTCATATTGGTGACAGTATATCCATCTGCATGTGTATTCAAAGATTCATGCGTTGTCACCCATTGAATATCTTCCCTGGGGTGTAATTTGGTCTTTAGTGACTACAATACAAAGACCAATTTCACTACTCCTACTTGGAGACTTGGGTACATTCCTTCACCATCTTCTTTTCACTCCGCTGGGTTTCCCGTGACACCACTATCACTCTCAATCACCATTCAATGTCTAAATGATAGATGGTGAGTAGCAGAAGAGGGGTTTCACGGTACCCACACTTTACCCTATACCTTCTACGCTGCCCTCTCATTTGCTGGGGTACACCTAGTCTCTTTGCAAGGCCATCGGCAACAAAGGACATGGTGTTACTTTTCAGCAAAAAGCAGAAGCACATATAAGCCTCCTGACAACCAGGTTATACTCTCATCCTATGGTGTGGTTACGGTCATACTTCACTGGCACGCCTGATTCTTATACCGAACTCAGAAGCTAAGCAGTGTTTGGCCGGGCCAGTACCCGTAGGGGTGACCGTCGGGGAATACCCGGAACTGTAATACACCGGATTGCAGAAAAACACTTGGCCAAGGGAGCTATCTACCCTTTAACACTCTGTTCTCTCTCCTTCTATTAAGAACCCAGTCAAGTCAGTCCGCCTTATTTATCCACATTGATCCTTCCGAAGGGGGATAGTGTTATGCGTCAAGTACACCCCAATGCAACATATTGTTTGTGAGCGGCCATTTTGCCTGGTACATAGAATCCATTACAGGATTCCCCAGTATTTTCTCACGCCAGTGTACTTAAACATTATTCGCCACCAAATGTTCAAATTGTGATCTTTATTCTTGTTATTCATCATGTTTAGAGTTCATATTTGAAATGTTATTTCATACGTACTGATATTTTAGTAGTAGTTTTTCATTAAAAGTTAAATTTTAAATACTTTCCATTCATTATCATTTTAAAAAGTGTGCCCCAAAAACCCTTTTTGTTCTGCCTATGTCAATACCCTCGTGACAAACCATATTTTTCCACCCTCTCCCCTTCCCCAGGTCTGTGCAGACTAGGCTAGAGCCGGCTCTGATTTAAAATCCACACCTCGCTTTTAAATTTTCATTAAAATGTAAGCTATGAGCGTAAATGCAGACTCTGGACCTGTAACGGTGAAACAGTCCGGTGACACAGCTCACGATGGGAGGATGTAGGAGGGTCCGCCAGGAGCCAGGCACCTATGCTTCTGATTCTTTGGGAGCAGGCTCCTCCCTACTGCATCCCATAATGCCCCAGTTAGTTTTAGGTGCCCACAGGAGTGGGTGCTATGCTTTGCAGCTGCGCTTTTTTCTTTGGATTTTTTTCAGAATAGTTAGGTTTTTTGTTATTTTATTAATGCACTAGCTAGAGCAGGTTTGCCAGTGTGTCGCTTCTCACAGAAGTGCATACACACTGAGGCGCAGCAGAGGCTGACAGAAGCGCGTCCTGTCAGCTCTCTGTGTGCAGAGGGACACCTTTTTATTCCCTCTGCACAGTGCTTAGTCTCTCTAGGATAGAGACTTTCCTGCGCCCCGGGGGTGTCCTAACCGGCTCCTTGCAGAAGGGGATCTTGGGGGACGGACCCCCCGCGATGGCGCCCACCATCTTGAAGGGTTTAGGGACAGAAATCCCGCCAGGGAAGTGAAGTCCCTTACAGGAGTCCGGCGCTGCTGGACAACTCCATTGTGGTCCCATGGAGGGAGGTACAAGGAGGTGAGAGAGACATCTGCGGATGCGGCTGAAGGGGGAGAAAGCACCATATGGTTTGGTCTCCCCGCTGATGCAGAGACTTGGTCTCTTCCTGCCCTGGCGCCTTTTTCACCGTGCTACGGAGCTGACAGGGTGATTTTTACACAGTCTGCAGTCTCTTCACAGAAGCGTTTCCCTCGCTGATCGTTGACAGGATTACAGCTCAGATAAGTACACTGATACATTGCTCTGTGCGGTGCCTGTTCATTTGCATTGTGCTGTGGAGGAGGGAGCGTTGGACATGTTTATTTACTGTAAAAAGTGTGATGCTAAATTTACATGTGAACATGAGGATCAGGGGGATTTATGCCCGTCCTGTGAGGCTGTTCCCTGTGGGTCACGCACTCCCAGAGCGGAGATAGCTGAACCTGCTTGGGCTTTGGCGCTGGGCAGGTCTATGAATGCTCTTACTGAGGCTTTGAATAGGCAGAAGGATTCCTTGATAGGGTCTCCTGGCCACTTTACTTCGTCTCAGGTGTCTGGGGGGTCACTTACCCCGGCTCAGGGGGACCCCATTTTGCTGCAGGCTATGCAGGATACTGCCCAGGGAGTTCATAAGATGACTGCCCTGATGGAGCAGTTTACAAAATCCTCTGATAAGAGTGTGCTTAGGCACCCTGTGTCTACGCCACCAATTATACAGGATTTGGATGATGATGATGGTGGGTGTGAGGAGAACTGGAGTTGGGACATGAGTGATGAAACTGAGGCTTTAACTTCAGGCATTGAGGATTTGATTGTGGCTGTTAAGCAGACTTTGAATCTTGCAGAGGAGGAAAAGACTCCTGTCTCTTGTGTGTTTAAAAAGAGTCGCAGGGACCCTGTGTGTTTTCCCTCTGATGAGGGAATGTCATCTCTTTTAAATGAGGCAGGAAAGACTCCTGATAAGAAATTGTTGATGGCAAAAAGGTATGCTAATATGTACCCTTTTTTTTTTAAATTGGGTAATTTTTATAAAATTTGTGAAGAGAAAAGAAAAAGACAAACATTGATATTAATATTACAGACGGCTAAGTAGGATACGGTGCGTACAGGAGATATGCAGTAATCAGGATATTATATGTACATTGGTAGAGATAAGCAACCATATATAGTTATGCAAAGTATACTTTTGATATATATGTAAGTGCCAACCCTTCAGGATATAGATAAACACACTATGCATCCAGTACCCGGAGGCGCCATCCAGGTCCATGGAAACAGTGAAGTAGGAGGAGGCACATTTACATGGATATATCACATATCACAACATGAAGCACCATGTGTTATGCTTGCCGCTAGGCACAGTGTGTTGGTGACCTGGAACAGGGAACGGGAGATCAGGCGTGAGCCCGCAGCCGGGACCGCCGGTTAGGACGGCCACAGCGAACCCTATACTAACTCTGTTGAGTACCCCGGGCAGATGACCAATCCCTGCGGGAACTAGGCTTCACCTTCGAAGGAGCGAGTTAAGCCCGCTCCAACCCCGATGCAGCTAGGTCTATGAATGGACAAAGGAGAAGTGATCGTCAGGGGTAACTCAAAAGGAAATACTAACTACCGGGCCTAACTGAAAGACAACCCCTGTCTGCCGGCACCAGGCCAATAACGGGAATACGACCCAGTCGCAGACACAAGGAGAACTTGACGGGGAATCTCCAAAAGAATACAATACAATGCTAGATAGCGAAACCCCAAACAGGAGTGGATAGGTAGGGAAGGCCCTGCCTAGGACAGATAGGAAAAGGAAAGCGATGGCCAGAGCAAGGGTAAAAGACAGAAAGAATAATGTTCTGAATTAGGCCCACGGCGGAGCAGGTCCAATGCCCCAGCAAGGGAGCGGAACCAATATGGGCACAGCCTGATAAGAGAAAAGGAGCTCGGCGGCTCCACAGAAATAAACCAGGCTCCAAAGGAGCACTTACTTGACCCCGGGTGACCTACAGCGGAGCTGAACAGGTCACTGGAGAAAACGCTGAGAAGCTGACATCCAGCTGAGACAGGCAGGGAGACAGGAGATCTCTTGGAAGGGATCCAGGAAATAGGGCAGCGCTGGGATGAGCCAGGGACCGGGCAGGCGTATGGAGACGCTATAACCGGCGTCTGTGCCCAGCAGACGTCGGCTTCTTATTCAAAATTGGCGCCGCCTGCATGACGTCAGGCGCGCCGTGCGAGTGCTGCTGCTGGGCGGAAGTTCGGGGACGTTGCCTAGCAACGCCCCGACGCCCGGACTGAGAGGGAGGCTTGGAACGCTGCCGAGCAGCGTCACCAGCCTCACAGCCCCGCTCTCCATCCGCCGACCGTCCGGGTACTGGAGATACCGGACGGCGGCGTGTGACACCATGAATGTATATCATATAATAAACATCCGACAAAAACATCACCGACAATGTAGATAAAGACCCATAATCCTAATAAAAAAAAATAAGATAACAAAAGAAAACCTCGCAAGGACCCAAAACAAACCTCCCACATAACCCCCCACCCTGTACTACCCACCCCCAACTTAGGTGTACCTGGAGCCCTATAAACGCGTAACACTATTACCTCTATACCCATTCTAATCCCCCCCCCTAGCCTACTAACTATACTACTAAACCTAAGTCTAATCTATACCCACCCACATAACATATAAACTAACACCCCCCCCCCCCCCCCCCCCCAGATTGTAAATTAAGAGCAGGATATATATCGAGGGCTATAAGGATATGACCCTAAGGAAGGGCAGGATATATATTTCCTTCCCCATCACAAAAATGACTAAACAGAGAATACCAAAAGAAGGATATAGTGAGGGCCATAGACGCATGGACCTAAGAACAGCTGTATTGAATCCAACAATCTCCTGAAGCAAAGTAAGGTATCTCGCTCAGCAATAAGATGCATGTAAACTCACAGAATATAACTTATACAAGCAGGGTTAAGATGACAGTTACAGGATATTTCCAAAAACATTAATCTGGCCAGCTCTTAGTGTCCTTAGAAAACATGGCGAGCCTAAGAAGTACACCAGCAGGTATATGGAAAAAATAACAGATAAACAAAGGACAGTGTACAGTTATATGTGGATACAGTCCAGGCTTTCATCACAGTCACCAGCGACAAATAAGGAGGATGTAGGGAAGTAGCAGCACAATCAGTGTGCATGAGAGTATCACAGCTAATGTCCTTGATTTCGGGCACAACGACAGGTGTAGATATAGCCAGGATAGAATCTGAAATAGGTGCAGGCTGAGCCTTCATAGCATACATTACATAAATATCTCCATTATCAATAACATCGCAGTGTCCAGGATGAATAGGAGTGGGATGAATAGGAGAGGTTAGAATATCACTCCGAATCCTGTCCAGTTGCAGGAGTCGGGCAGATGAGGCATGGAGCGCACGCAGGATAGCATTTGCAGATGGTTCCATAATCATAGACAGGAGGTACAGAAAGACCAGCTATAGGCAGTATATGTAGCAGAGAATAAATTAGGTGCGGCTAACACGCCACTAAGTACAAATAAAGGACTGCCAGCCATTGAAGTAGTGGGGAGAATCCAGCTAAAAGCTCCCAGCTCCAGCCACCAAAATGATGGTGAAGAGACCAGTCAGAGAAAATGGCGGATGTAGGTAATGCTCACCGCTTTAGTCACGGCTATGTTGTGGCACAGCAGGAGACCAGCAGAGGATAGAAGACCGTCACTGCAGATCTTAAACACACGATGCAGGGCAAACGTGGAGGCCTCAGCCCCAAGCACAAGATGGCGCGGACCGCGGCATTGCGCCCCAGAGGAGGCAGCTTCCCGCTTCCACCGCTCAAAGGTACGGAGAGCCACCGCCACTTCTCACCCCGCCTGACAAAGCACCCAGCGATGAGGCGGCAGGCAGAATACTGTTAGTGTAGTAGGAGACCGACGTCATCCGGATCTTAGCAGAGAAGCAGGCCGGGGCTGTATATAATCCCAAACCAGCAGCCAAATAGTCCCAAAAACAGCTCAGCAGGGTGATAGGATAATGGGAGTGATGTCTCACACCCGTTGCTGAGGCCAAGGACTTCGGTGACAGCAAAACAGGATAAATTTCAGGATGTACGGAGGAGCGAAGAGAAACTGCTGCCTACTCTGTGCTCAGCCAAACCACGCCCCCTCGCTAATATGTACCCTTTGCCAGAGGAACATACCAAATTGTGGGAGAAAGCCCCATTAGTGGATGCATCAGTTGCTAGACTGTCTAAAGCCACTGCCTTGCCGGTCCAGGGGGGTGCTGCCTTTAAGGACCCTGTGGACAAAAAAGTGGAAGGCTGCTTGAAGGCTATTTTTGAAGGCGTGGGTTATACCTTGAGACCCATTATCGCGTCTGCTTGGGTCACATGATTAAGTGGGCGGAGGAGCTGGCTGGGCTGCTCCACCAAAATTCAGAGGCTTTTATTCTGGCAGAGAAATTGAGATCTGCCACAGAGTATGTTTGTGAGGCTGGTGAGGAAGGAGCTAAAATGGCGTCCAGAGTGTCTGTAACCTCAGTGTCTGCTAGAAGGGCTCTTTGGCTCAAGGCTTGGGAAGCTGATAGTGAGTCTAAGAAGTCCCTTGAAAACTTGCCTTTTAAGGGGGAGTTATTGTTTGGCTCGGAGCTGGAAGCCATTATCAAGCAGGCTACTGGGGGCAAGAGGGGTTTGCCAGTACGAGTACTATCCGACAATGCCACTATGGTGGCATACTTAAATCACCAGGGCGGTACTCGGAGCAAGATGGCGATGGCAGAGATAGTGAGAATCTTCACCTGGGCGGAGGTTCAGTTTCCAGCACTGTCAGACATTTTCACTCCGGGGATCCGGAATGTGGAGGCGGAGTATCTCAGCAGGGCGGACCTGCTGGAGGGGGTAGACAGATGGGGACTGCCAGACATAGATCTTATGGCGTCCAGGACCAATTGTCAAGTGCCGAGATTTTGTTCCCGGTCAAGGGATCCGTTGGCTTGGGCGGTGGATGCCATGACAATTCCTTGGTCTTTCAATCTGGTCTACATCTTCCCTCTGTTCCCAGTGATCTCGAGGGTGTTGAAGAGGATAAAGAACCAGAGAGTATCGGCCATTCTGGTTGCACCAGATTGGCCCAGGAGGTCATGGTACTCAGACATACTGAGATTATCTACGGAATCGTGGTGACTTGCTAAGCCAAGGACCGTTTCTGCACCAGGACCTAGCTCGTCTAAATTTGACGGCGTGGCGTATGAATCCTCCTTTTTGAGAGAAAAAAGGGGTTTTCAGAAGAGGTCATACAGACCATGCTAAGGGCCAGAAAACCGGTGTCTGCGGCCAATTACCACAGGGTGTGGAGGATCTACATCAGATGGTGTGAAAGGCAGAGAGTTCATACCTCCAGGTTTAAGGTAGCGAGGCTACTGGAGTTCCTACAGGATGGCCTGTCGTCGGGGTTAAGTTTGCAGTCTCTGAAGGTGCAAATTTCGGCACTTTCCATTTTCTTTCAAAAGAGAGTGGCTCTGCTGCCGGAGGTACAAACGTTTTTGCAGGGTGTGGCCAGGATTAAGCCTCCTTACAGGCAGCCGGTTGCACCATGGGACTTGTCTCTTGTTCTGTCCATGCTGCAGAAACCTCCTTTCGAGCCACTGAGATCAGCTGATCTCAAGTACCTTACCTGGAAGCTTACTTTTTTATTGGCCATTGCTTCGGCTAGGCGTGTGTCAGAATTGGGTGCCTTGTCTTGCAAGTCACCATTTTTGATTTTTCACGATGACAGGGCGGTACTCAGGACAGTACCAAAATTTTTACCTAAAGTGGTTTCCTCTTTTCATTTGAATCAGGACATTGTGCTCCCAGTTTTTCCCCCGCCTGAGGGAAAGAGGAATAGGGACAGTTTGAAAAAGTTGGATGTGGTTCGCGCATTGCGAATCTATATCAGTAGAGTAAAGGATGTTCGCAAATCAGATTTGCTGTTGGTTTTGTACGATGTACATAAGATTGGGTGGCCTGCTTCAAATCATACTATAGCCCGCTGTTTGAGATCAACTATTGCGTTTGCCTACTGTAAGGCAGGTAGGCCTGTGCCATCTCGCATAAACGCCCATACTACAAGGTCAGTTGCTTCTTCATGGGCGGTGAGGCATGGGGCCACAGCTGAGCAGCTGTGCAGGGCAGCCACCTGGTCCTCTGTTCACACCTTTTACAAAATTCTACAGGTTTCATGAGTTTGTGTCGGAGGACGCTTCATTTGGACGGGCAGTGATGAGAACTGGCAGTCTGAGTGTACCCTCCCAAAGGACTGCTCGTGAAAGTCCCATTGTGAGCTGTGTCACCGGACTGGACGAAAGAGAAAAGGGGATTTAAGAACTTACCGTTCAAACCCCTTTCTCTGAGTCCAGTCCGGTGACACAGCGATCCCTCCCTAACGCTCAGTAAGTTGTACCGTTCATGGTTGCCATGTTATGTGTTATAAGTCGCATATATGATGTTCAGGCATTGTACTGAGTTGTGTATCCTAGTGTGCTGTTGAAGTTTAACTGAGGCATTATGGGATGCAGTAGGGAGGAGCCTGCTCCCAAAGAATTAGAAGCATAGGTGCCTGGCTCCTGGCGGACCCTCCTACATCCCATCGTGAGCTGTGTCACCGGACTGGACTCAGAGAAAGGGGTTTGAATGGTAAGTTCTTACAAAAATCCCCTTATTATAAATACTGTGCATTAACTCTTAATGAATAGTAGTGTAAGATTAAATAGAACTCTTCCTTTTCAATTTACTGGTTAAACACTATTAATGTAGTGTCGCCTCTGGCCTCCAGGTGTCACTATAACCCTGCTACTGTATATACAGCAATGGGGCGATTGTCCTACCATAACCACAAAGTGTGTGAATGCAGTAAAACCTATTCCTGCCAGTCAGTGCTGCTGATGAGTCACCTGCATTAATGTTATTTATATAAGCGCTAACATTATATGCATTGGTACTTATATGTTAGTTGGGCGCCCAATTAGCATACGTAAGGTAACTTAGGAATATCGCATCGCATGGGCCATTTTAAGGGCGATGCAATGCGATTTTCCTATGTAATTTATTCACTGCTCTCTTAGCCCCGGGGGATCGCATCGCATCGCACCTCCCGTAAAATCGCATGCGATTTTATAGGGTGTACGATGCCATTACATTAGCTATACAATAGCATTGTATGACATACAATGAGGTTTTAGGCACCCCACCCCCCCACTATCCACACCACCCGAAGCGTGGCGAGCGCAGCGGTACGTGTCCTCCGACCTTTTCATACCACCACTAGCCACGTCGGCGTTGAGTTGATTTTATATAGTGTGTCGAGCACAGCGAGTCACCGATCCCGAAGCGCGGCGAGCACACGCGGATTACATTACATATATTCCGCGTCCACTCGCCACGATTCGGGCTCGACGTGGATAGTGGGGGTATGAAAAGGTCGGAGGATGCGTTCCGCCGCCGCTCGCCACGCTTCGGGGTGGCGTGGATAGTGGTGGGGTGCCTAAAACATCATTGTATATCATACAATGATATTATTGTGTAGCTCATTTAATGGCATTGCACACCCTATAAAATCGCATGCGATTTTGCGGTAGATGCGATCCCCCGGGGCTAAGAGAGCAGTGAATAAATTACATAGGAGCATTGCACCGCACGGCCCTTAAAATGGCCCATGCGATGCGATTTTCCTACGCAGAATAGCCCACTAAGCAAATAGCTTAGTGGGTGCCCAACTAACATATAAGTACCTATGCATTATATTACATTTGCATTAGTCCCCCCTGGAGTCACTTACAGTATAAATTAGTGTAGGATTCGCTGATTTGAATTCTCCTATCCTGGTAACAATGAAGTGAGTTACGTTTGGAATTTATGTTTTTAGTTTGAGTTAGACCCCAGGGACCCTGGTGGTTGAATAGATTTATCCAGCGTGCTGTATATTAATCGCCGGGGTGATAGCGATGAGCTATCGCTATGGCGGATCAATCTGGTGAGATCGCTTAGAAAATGCCCAGGGATTGCAACGTGTGTAGGCACCATTAGGGTACATTATGCTTTCTATAGATTTTATGATCAATTGATGCTGTTTTGCGGTGCTATTTTTAAATTTTTGTAATCATTGTAACGCAGATCAGACCGTTCTTCACAATATAGCAATCCTTCCAGAAAGAAATACCAATCAGTGACGCAGAAGCATTTTACCCTGAAAACGTGAGCTTGCATTCCAATGTACGTCTGCTACTTGTGAGTTGTGTCATTGCTGGTATGTAGCAGCAGTACTGCGAGTGAGGGAGCGACGTGCTTTGGGGAAAGGTTCATACATGTGTTAGGCACACGTTCTCTTCTGGAACAAAAATATGACAAACTTATTAACTCCTGATTGATTGCGCTCCTGTTGTTCCAAATCCATTCCAATCTGTTCTGTTACCATTGTCGGATGCTGCTAAGGGACGTCTGTTTCCCCATTGGCTGCGTTCTCGTTTTGTTTATTTAATTCGCACCCGTTGCGTTTTATTAATAGGGCGTTTGCAGATTTTCTACATTTCTTTTGTGAGTTGTAATTGCACTGAATGTTTTAATTGAGCTCGCAGATCAGATTGTAGATCTTTTCCCATACACTGCAGATCATTTCTCCATCGTTATTATGATGAAAATCTGCCGCAAGCTAACTCCCTTCCGCAGTCTAAGGTTCCAGACCATCGAATTCCAGATAATCGGTGGTGTGCTACGTGAAAGTCTTCCAAAATAGAATCTGCACTTTGGGAAAAAATAAAAAATTATAATTTTAAATTTTATTTATTTTTTAATAATTTTTATATTGACTGCATTAGATGCTGCCCCATTTCCACAGGGCATATGCAACTGCCCCCACCCCCCCCCCAATCAGCTCTGCTTTTAGAAGATAAGCTTTAAATGTTCAATCAAGCTATCCCATAAATTGTTTGTTTCTGCAGAGTGGTGCGCTATAGTCCTAAAAATGGAAAAGAAAGTGTCTGAAGCCAGTGTTAACCGCAGGAAGTCCAACAATCCTCAGCGGGTGTCTGCAGCCTCGGCTGGTACATCTCAGAGTAAGAGGAAGCGTCTTTTTTATATTTCTTTTTTGTAAGGAATAAATAACGAAAGCTAAAGGAGATGCGTGGGACTGAGCTTGCTGTGGTGACCAGTAATGTGTCCAACGCTTGTCCACAGAATGTTCGCTGCATTTATTGTATTGGATAACGGGTTACAGAAGTCCAAAAAGGGGAGACTGTTAAACTCTGTTCTTTGTCTTCTATCTAATTTAAACCAGACACGAGCCAGAGCGTGCCATTGCCCATACGGAGGTTTTACCGCCCAGGTACTCGGGCACTGATGGAAATACGCAAGTACCAGAAATCAACGAAGCTGCTGATCAGGAAGGCCCCGTTCTACCGCCTGGTGAGATGGTGTTGCCTGTTCTGCATCTAACAGTTTCCCCTACTCTGTGCTCTGCTAGTAATGTCTGCTTTTTCTGTTTTAGGTGAGAGAGGTCTGCCTGGAGTATTCCCACGGAGTGCCGTTCAGCTGGCAAAGCCAAGCGCTGATGGCATTGCAGGAGGTAAGGCTTCTTAGCGGCGTAAACGCTCGCTGTATTCTGTTTGGGGTAATCTTAGAATTATGTATTGTACTAAGATCTGATGCGGCCATGTATACCTCACCCATATCCTGGCCGTGTTCTGCTCTGTATATCCCATCACGTGTCACTAGAATCAGCGCTAATGCTCGATCTCCATCATAGTCATCGGTTGCGATTCGGAATGGTTTAAAGCACCAGCCAACAAGCTGAAACTTAAGCAGGCTGGCCGTCTGCTTCAAACACCTGAGTACAACAGGGATCTGCGATGCCTTCAAGTGGCGTGCCCATGTTTTGCAGAACGGTGTCGAGTTTCACCCTCTAAACATTGCAGCATGTCGGCAATCCTGCAGCCAATGGGGGGGCTCTGAGCGACATCCCAGGATTGGGTCTGTGTGCAAATAGGCACATAGTATATCCCGTACAGGCCACTTACTGATGACTTCAGTGGGCATGATGCCCGTGTTCAGCCCCAGTGCAGTCTCACTGTACCAGACAACTCCTATTACGCAGTCCCCGCTCTCTGATCTTTATCACATCATACACCACTATAATTAGAATTCCCAGCTCAGCTCCGAGCTCATTAGACAGACACGCATTACACAGCGACCTTTCTCAAGGCATAAAGGAATGTTCAAAACCAATACTCCTGATAACACTGGAAAAAGGTTGGTTTCCTACCAGAAGGTAGGAGGTGGACGACAGAGAAGGAGTGCCTTGTGATCCAAGCAGCTCACACCAAGGAAGGTCAGTTCCTTGAAAACAAACGTGAGGAAAAAGAAAAGGGTAGTGGAGCGCTAGGTTGGTATTAGAAAAAAATTCTTAGTTTGAGTATGGTCAATTGGGTATCACAATTAGTAAAATTTATTCAACACTGATAAACATAGTAAAAATGGTTGATACATTTAGACACATGAAGAGGTTATAAATGAATACATAAAATCAGCACATATAAAAAAGAATTTAAGAATAGTTGGCCTGAGCACTATACTTATGCGTTCTCCCGCTTGCCAAATGTCCTGAGCCAGTCCGTCCTGTAGTTTAACTGGAGATTGTGGAGGCTGGGTGTCCATATACCATGCTGGGAATTCGATGCCGCTGTGTAGGATGTCGCTGTCTGGATGTTGTATAGACAGATACACAGGCTGAAGGTAGGCTTCCCAATGAGTATGCTGGTGGTTGTATCCCAAGGTTCTCTTCCAGTGGGTGAAGAACGGATGGAAAATTAATCCGAATATAAAGGCTGGGCAAGATATGGTTTTGGGAGTGTCCCGCAATAGAGCTCAGAGTCCAAACTGACAGTATACTGACGCGTTTCGTTACCTAGGCTGGTAACTTTATCAAAGGAGAGTCTCCTTTGATAAAGTTACCAGCCTAGGTAACGAAACGTCCCTCTATTGTGAGATTTCTCGCAGTTCCCTGCTGCAAACTGGAAGCGGGATAAGGGGGGCAGGATAGGCAGGTTCCGGAAACGGGGGCGTTTTCTGAGAGCTCCCAGATCTGGATCTTCCAGCACAGATTTCCTGGCCTCTGCTACAGAACAGCTTGGGCCAATATGACCAGCCTCGGGCTCCCTCAGATTGACCATGTTTTTGTGCAGTGATCCGTTGCAGCAGTGGATCACAGAAGTCGATAGGAGGTGTTTATTGACACAAGGGGTGAGATTTAATAGGATGAGAGATTCAGAAAGTGATAGATTTGGTAAGAAATCTCCAGCTTTTTTTAAAGCGCCAATCATTTACACTGCAGAACCAGTTTCATTTTGCCGTGTAAATGATTGCCGCTTTTAAAAAAAGGGACGTCTGTTTCCCCATTGGCTGCGTTCTCGTTTTGTTTATTTAATTCGCACCCGTTGCGTTTTATTAATAGGGCGTTTGCAGATTTTCTACATTTCTTTTGTGAGTTGTAATTGCACTGAATGTTTTAATTGAGCTCGCAGATCAGATTGTAGATCTTTTCCCATACACTGCAGATCATTTCTCCATCGTTATTATGATGAAAATCTGCCGCAAGCTAACTCCCTTCCGCAGTCTAAGGCAGTCTAAGGTTCCAGACCATCGAATTCCAGATAATCGGTGGTGTGCTACGTGAAAGTCTTCCAAAATAGAATCTGCACTTTGGGAAAAAATAAAAAATTATAATTTTAAATTTTATTTATTTTTTAATAATTTTTATATTGACTGCATTAGATGCTGCCCCATTTCCACAGGGCATATGCAACTGCCCCCACCCCCCCCCAATCAGCTCTGCTTTTAGAAGATAAGCTTTAAATGTTCAATCAAGCTATCCCATAAATTGTTTGTTTCTGCAGAGTGGTGCGCTATAGTCCTAAAAATGGAAAAGAAAGTGTCTGAAGCCAGTGTTAACCGCAGGAAGTCCAACAATCCTCAGCGGGTGTCTGCAGCCTCGGCTGGTACATCTCAGAGTAAGAGGAAGCGTCTTTTTTATATTTTTTTTTTGTAAGGAATAAATAACGAAAGCTAAAGGAGATGCGTGGGACTGAGCTTGCTGTGGTGACCAGTAATGTGTCCAACGCTTGTCCACAGAATGTTCGCTGCATTTATTGTATTGGATAACGGGTTACAGAAGTCCAAAAAGGGGAGACTGTTAAACTCTGTTCTTTGTCTTCTATCTAATTTAAACCAGACACGAGCCAGAGAGTGCCATTGCCCATACGGAGGTTTTACCGCCCAGGTACTCGGGCACTGATGGAAATACGCAAGTACCAGAAATCAACGAAGCTGCTGATCAGGAAGGCCCCGTTCTACCGCCTGGTGAGATGGTGTTGCCTGTTCTGCATCTAACAGTTTCCCCTACTCTGTGCTCTGCTAGTAATGTCTGCTTTTTCTGTTTTAGGTGAGAGAGGTCTGCCTGGAGTATTCCCACGGAGTGCCGTTCAGCTGGCAAAGCCAAGCGCTGATGGCATTGCAGGAGGTAAGGCTTCTTAGCGGCGTAAACGCTCGCTGTATTCTGTTTGGGGTAATCTTAGAATTATGTATTGTACTAAGATCTGATGCGGCCATGTATACCTCACCCATATCCTGGCCGTGTTCTGCTCTGTATATCCCATCACGTGTCACTAGAATCAGCGCTAATGCTCGATCTCCATCATAGTCATCGGTTGCGATTCGGAATGGTTTAAAGCACCAGCCAACAAGCTGAAACTTAAGCAGGCTGGCCGTCTGCTTCAAACACCTGAGTACAACAGGGATCTGCGATGCCTTCAAGTGGCGTGCCCATGTTTTGCAGAACGGTGTCGAGTTTCACCCTCTAAACATTGCAGCATGTCGGCAATCCTGCAGCCAATGGGGGGGCTCTGAGCGACATCCCAGGATTGGGTCTGTGTGCAAATAGGCACATAGTATATCCCGTACAGGCCACTTACTGATGACTTCAGTGGGCATGATGCCCGTGTTCAGCCCCAGTGCAGTCTCACTGTACCAGACAACTCCTATTACGCAGTCCCCGCTCTCTGATCTTTATCACATCATACACCACTATAATTAGAATTCCCAGCTCAGCTCCGAGCTCATTAGACAGACACGCATTACACAGCGACCTTTCTCAAGGCATAAAGGAATGTTCAAAACCAATACTCCTGATAACACTGGAAAAAGGTTGGTTTCCTACCAGAAGGTAGGAGGTGGACGACAGAGAAGGAGTGCCTTGTGATCCAAGCAGCTCACACCAAGGAAGGTCAGTTCCTTGAAAACAAACGTGAGGAAAAAGAAAAGGGTAGTGGAGCGCTAGGTTGGTATTAGAAAAAAATTCTTAGTTTGAGTATGGTCAATTGGGTATCACAATTAGTAAAATTTATTCAACACTGATAAACATAGTAAAAATGGTTGATACATTTAGACACATGAAGAGGTTATAAATGAATACATAAAATCAGCACATATAAAAAAGAATTTAAGAATAGTTGGCCTGAGCACTATACTTATGCGTTCTCCCGCTTGCCAAATGTCCTGAGCCAGTCCGTCCTGTAGTTTAACTGGAGATTGTGGAGGCTGGGTGTCCATATACCATGCTGGGAATTCGATGCCGCTGTGTAGGATGTCGCTGTCTGGATGTTGTATAGACAGATGCACAGGCTGAAGGTAGGCTTCCCAATGAGTATGCTGGTGGTTGTATCCCAAGGTTCTCTTCCAGTGGGTGAAGAACGGATGGAAAATTAATCCGAATATAAAGGCTGGGCAAGATATGGTTTTGGGAGTGTCCCGCAATAGAGCTCAGAGTCCAAACTGACAGTATACTGACGCGTTTCGTTACCTAGGCTGGTAACTTTATCAAAGGAGAGTCTCCTTTGATAAAGTTACCAGCCTAGGTAACGAAACGTCCCTCTATTGTGAGATTTCTCGCAGTTCCCTGCTGCAAACTGGAAGCGGGATAAGGGGGGCAGGATAGGCAGGTTCCGGAAACGGGGGCGTTTTCTGAGAGCTCCCAGATCTGGATCTTCCAGCACAGATTTCCTGGCCTCTGCTACAGAACAGCTTGGGCCAATATGACCAGCCTCGGGCTCCCTCAGATTGACCATGTTTTTGTGCAGTGATCCGTTGCAGCAGTGGATCACAGAAGTCGATAGGAGGTGTTTATTGACACAAGGGGTGAGATTTAATAGGATGAGAGATTCAGAAAGTGATAGATTTGGTAAGAAATCTCCAGCTTTTTTTAAAGCGCCAATCATTTACACTGCAGAACCAGTTTCATTTTGCCGTGTAAATGATTGCCGCTTTTAAAAAAAGGGACGTCTGTTTCCCCATTGGCTGCGTTCTCGTTTTGTTTATTTAATTCGCACCCGTTGCGTTTTATTAATAGGGCGTTTGCAGATTTTCTACATTTCTTTTGTGAGTTGTAATTGCACTGAATGTTTTAATTGAGCTCGCAGATCAGATTGTAGATCTTTTCCCATACACTGCAGATCATTTCTCCATCGTTATTATGATGAAAATCTGCCGCAAGCTAACTCCCTTCCGCAGTCTAAGGCAGTCTAAGGTTCCAGACCATCGAATTCCAGATAATCGGTGGTGTGCTACGTGAAAGTCTTCCAAAATAGAATCTGCACTTTGGGAAAAAATAAAAAAATATAATTTAAAATTTTATTTATTTTTTAATAATTTTTATATTGACTGCATTAGATGCTGCCCCATTTCCACAGGGCATATGCAACTGCCCCCACCCCCCCCAATCAGCTCTGCTTTTAGAAGATAAGCTTTAAATGTTCAATCAAGCTATCCCATAAATTGTTTGTTTCTGCAGAGTGGTGCGCTATAGTCCTAAAAATGGAAAAAAAAGTGTCTGAAGCCAGTGTTAACCGCAGGAAGTCCAACAATCCTCAGCGGGTGTCTGCAGCCTCGGCTGGTACATCTCAGAGTAAGAGGAAGCGTCTTTTTTATATTTTTTTTTGTAAGGAATAAATAACGAAAGCTAAAGGAGATGCGTGGGACTGAGCTTGCTGTGGTGACCAGTAATGTGTCCAACGCTTGTCCACAGAATGTTCGCTGCATTTATTGTATTGGATAACGGGTTACAGAAGTCCAAAAAGGGGAGACTGTTAAACTCTGTTCTTTGTCTTCTATCTAATTTAAACCAGACACGAGCCAGAGAGTGCCATTGCCCATACGGAGGTTTTACCGCCCAGGTACTCGGGCACTGATGGAAATACGCAAGTACCAGAAATCAACGAAGCTGCTGATCAGGAAGGCCCCGTTCTACCGCCTGGTGAGATGGTGTTGCCTGTTCTGCATCTAACAGTTTCCCCTACTCTGTGCTCTGCTAGTAATGTCTGCTTTTTCTGTTTTAGGTGAGAGAGGTCTGCCTGGAGTATTCCCACGGAGTGCCGTTCAGCTGGCAAAGCCAAGCGCTGATGGCATTGCAGGAGGTAAGGCTTCTTAGCGGCGTAAACGCTCGCTGTATTCTGTTTGGGGTAATCTTAGAATTATGTATTGTACTAAGATCTGATGCGGCCATGTATACCTCACCCATATCCTGGCCGTGTTCTGCTCTGTATATCCCATCACGTGTCACTAGAATCAGCGCTAATGCTCGATCTCCATCATAGTCATCGGTTGCGATTCGGAATGGTTTAAAGCACCAGCCAACAAGCTGAAACTTAAGCAGGCTGGCCGTCTGCTTCAAACACCTGAGTACAACAGGGATCTGCGATGCCTTCAAGTGGCGTGCCCATGTTTTGCAGAACGGTGTCGAGTTTCACCCTCTAAACATTGCAGCATGTCGGCAATCCTGCAGCCAATGGGGGGGCTCTGAGCGACATCCCAGGATTGGGTCTGTGTGCAAATAGGCACATAGTATATCCCGTACAGGCCACTTACTGATGACTTCAGTGGGCATGATGCCCGTGTTCAGCCCCAGTGCAGTCTCACTGTACCAGACAACTCCTATTACGCAGTCCCCGCTCTCTGATCTTTATCACATCATACACCACTATAATTAGAATTCCCAGCTCAGCTCCGAGCTCATTAGACAGACACGCATTACACAGCGACCTTTCTCAAGGCATAAAGGAATGTTCAAAACCAATACTCCTGATAACACTGGAAAAAGGTTGGTTTCCTACCAGAAGGTAGGAGGTGGACGACAGAGAAGGAGTGCCTTGTGATCCAAGCAGCTCACACCAAGGAAGGTCAGTTCCTTGAAAACAAACGTGAGGAAAAAGAAAAGGGTAGTGGAGCGCTAGGTTGGTATTAGAAAAAAATTCTTAGTTTGAGTATGGTCAATTGGGTATCACAATTAGTAAAATTTATTCAACACTGATAAACATAGTAAAAATGGTTGATACATTTAGACACATGAAGAGGTTATAAATGAATACATAAAATCAGCACATATAAAAAAGAATTTAAGAATAGTTGGCCTGAGCACTATACTTATGCGTTCTCCCGCTTGCCAAATGTCCTGAGCCAGTCCGTCCTGTAGTTTAACTGGAGATTGTGGAGGCTGGGTGTCCATATACCATGCTGGGAATTCGATGCCGCTGTGTAGGATGTCGCTGTCTGGATGTTGTATAGACAGATGCACAGGCTGAAGGTAGGCTTCCCAATGAGTATGCTGGTGGTTGTATCCCAAGGTTCTCTTCCAGTGGGTGAAGAACGGATGGAAAATTAATCCGAATATAAAGGCTGGGCAAGATATGGTTTTGGGAGTGTCCCGCAATAGAGCTCAGAGTCCAAACTGACAGTATACTGACGCGTTTCGTTACCTAGGCTGGTAACTTTATCAAAGGAGAGTCTCCTTTGATAAAGTTACCAGCCTAGGTAACGAAACGTCCCTCTATTGTGAGATTTCTCGCAGTTCCCTGCTGCAAACTGGAAGCGGGATAAGGGGGGCAGGATAGGCAGGTTCCGGAAACGGGGGCGTTTTCTGAGAGCTCCCAGATCTGGATCTTCCAGCACAGATTTCCTGGCCTCTGCTACAGAACAGCTTGGGCCAATATGACCAGCCTCGGGCTCCCTCAGATTGACCATGTTTTTGTGCAGTGATCCGTTGCAGCAGTGGATCACAGAAGTCGATAGGAGGTGTTTATTGACACAAGGGGTGAGATTTAATAGGATGAGAGATTCAGAAAGTGATAGATTTGGTAAGAAATCTCCAGCTTTTTTTAAAGCGCCAATCATTTACACTGCAGAACCAGTTTCATTTTGCCGTGTAAATGATTGCCGCTTTTAAAAAAAGGGACGTCTGTTTCCCCATTGGCTGCGTTCTCGTTTTGTTTATTTAATTCGCACCCGTTGCGTTTTATTAATAGGGCGTTTGCAGATTTTCTACATTTCTTTTGTGAGTTGTAATTGCACTGAATGTTTTAATTGAGCTCGCAGATCAGATTGTAGATCTTTTCCCATACACTGCAGATCATTTCTCCATCGTTATTATGATGAAAATCTGCCGCAAGCTAACTCCCTTCCGCAGTCTAAGGCAGTCTAAGGTTCCAGACCATCGAATTCCAGATAATCGGTGGTGTGCTACGTGAAAGTCTTCCAAAATAGAATCTGCACTTTGGGAAAAAATAAAAAAATATAATTTAAAATTTTATTTATTTTTTAATAATTTTTATATTGACTGCATTAGATGCTGCCCCATTTCCACAGGGCATATGCAACTGCCCCCACCCCCCCCAATCAGCTCTGCTTTTAGAAGATAAGCTTTAAATGTTCAATCAAGCTATCCCATAAATTGTTTGTTTCTGCAGAGTGGTGCGCTATAGTCCTAAAAATGGAAAAAAAAGTGTCTGAAGCCAGTGTTAACCGCAGGAAGTCCAACAATCCTCAGCGGGTGTCTGCAGCCTCGGCTGGTACATCTCAGAGTAAGAGGAAGCGTCTTTTTTATATTTTTTTTTTGTAAGGAATAAATAACGAAAGCTAAAGGAGATGCGTGGGACTGAGCTTGCTGTGGTGACCAGTAATGTGTCCAACGCTTGTCCACAGAATGTTCGCTGCATTTATTGTATTGGATAACGGGTTACAGAAGTCCAAAAAGGGGAGACTGTTAAACTCTGTTCTTTGTCTTCTATCTAATTTAAACCAGACACGAGCCAGAGAGTGCCATTGCCCATACGGAGGTTTTACCGCCCAGGTACTCGGGCACTGATGGAAATACGCAAGTACCAGAAATCAACGAAGCTGCTGATCAGGAAGGCCCCGTTCTACCGCCTGGTGAGATGGTGTTGCCTGTTCTGCATCTAACAGTTTCCCCTACTCTGTGCTCTGCTAGTAATGTCTGCTTTTTCTGTTTTAGGTGAGAGAGGTCTGCCTGGAGTATTCCCACGGAGTGCCATTCAGCTGGCAAAGCCAAGCGCTGATGGCATTGCAGGAGGTAAGGCTTCTTAGCGGCGTAAACGCTCGCTGTATTCTGTTTGGGGTAATCTTAGAATTATGTATTGTACTAAGATCTGATGCGGCCATGTATACCTCACCCATATCCTGGCCGTGTTCTGCTCTGTATATCCCATCACGTGTCACTAGAATCAGCGCTAATGCTCGATCTCCATCATAGTCATCGGTTGCGATTCGGAATGGTTTAAAGCACCAGCCAACAAGCTGAAACTTAAGCAGGCTGGCCGTCTGCTTCAAACACCTGAGTACAACAGGGATCTGCGATGCCTTCAAGTGGCGTGCCCATGTTTTGCAGAACGGTGTCGAGTTTCACCCTCTAAACATTGCAGCATGTCGGCAATCCTGCAGCCAATGGGGGGGCTCTGAGCGACATCCCAGGATTGGGTCTGTGTGCAAATAGGCACATAGTATATCCCGTACAGGCCACTTACTGATGACTTCAGTGGGCATGATGCCCGTGTTCAGCCCCAGTGCAGTCTCACTGTACCAGACAACTCCTATTACGCAGTCCCCGCTCTCTGATCTTTATCACATCATACACCACTATAATTAGAATTCCCAGCTCAGCTCCGAGCTCATTAGACAGACACGCATTACACAGCGACCTTTCTCAAGGCATAAAGGAATGTTCAAAACCAATACTCCTGATAACACTGGAAAAAGGTTGGTTTCCTACCAGAAGGTAGGAGGTGGACGACAGAGAAGGAGTGCCTTGTGATCCAAGCAGCTCACACCAAGGAAGGTCAGTTCCTTGAAAACAAACGTGAGGAAAAAGAAAAGGGTAGTGGAGCGCTAGGTTGGTATTAGAAAAAAATTCTTAGTTTGAGTATGGTCAATTGGGTATCACAATTAGTAAAATTTATTCAACACTGATAAACATAGTAAAAATGGTTGATACATTTAGACACATGAAGAGGTTATAAATGAATACATAAAATCAGCACATATAAAAAAGAATTTAAGAAAAGTTGGCCTGAGCACTATACTTATGCGTTCTCCCGCTTGCCAAATGTCCTGAGCCAGTCCGTCCTGTAGTTTAACTGGAGATTGTGGAGGCTGGGTGTCCATATACCATGCTGGGAATTCGATGCCGCTGTGTAGGATGTCGCTGTCTGGATGTTGTATAGACAGATGCACAGGCTGAAGGTAGGCTTCCCAATGAGTATGCTGGTGGTTGTATCCCAAGGTTCTCTTCCAGTGTGTGAAGAACGGATGGAAAATTAATCCGAATATAAAGGCTGGGCAAGATATGGTTTTGGGAGTGTCCCGCAATAGAGCTCAGAGTCCAAACTGACAGTATACTGACGCGTTTCGTTACCTAGGCTGGTAACTTTATCAAAGGAGAGTCTCCTTTGATAAAGTTACCAGCCTAGGTAACGAAACGTCCCTCTATTGTGAGATTTCTCGCAGTTCCCTGCTGCAAACTGGAAGCGGGATAAGGGGGGCAGGATAGGCAGGTTCCGGAAACGGGGACGTTTTCTGAGAGCTCCCAGATCTGGATCTTCCAGCACAGATTTCCTGGCCTCTGCTACAGAACAGCTTGGGCCAATATGACCAGCCTCGGGCTCCCTCAGATTGACCATGTTTTTGTGCAGTGATCCGTTGCAGCAGTGGATCACAGAAGTCGATAGGAGGTGTTTATTGACACAAGGGGTGAGATTTAATAGGATGAGAGATTCAGAAAGTGATAGATTTGGTAAGAAATCTCCAGCTTTTTTTAAAGCGCCAATCATTTACACTGCAGAACCAGTTTCATTTTGCCGTGTAAATGATTGCCGCTTTTAAAAAAAGGGACGTCTGTTTCCCCATTGTCTGCGTTCTCGTTTTGTTTATTTAATTCACACCCGTTGCGTTTTATTAATAGGGCGTTTGCAGATTTTCTACATTTCTTTTGTGAGTTGTAATTGCACTGAATGTTTTAATTGAGCTCGCAGATCAGATTGTAGATCTTTTCCCATACACTGCAGATCATTTCTCCATCGTTATTATGATGAAAATCTGCCGCAAGCTAACTCCCTTCCGCAGTCTAAGGCAGTCTAAGGTTCCAGACCATCGAATTCCAGATAATCGGTGGTGTGCTACGTGAAAGTCTTCCAAAATAGAATCTGCACTTTGGGAAAAAATAAAAAATTATAATTTTAAATTTTATTTATTTTTTAATAATTTTTATATTGACTGCATTAGATGCTGCCCCATTTCCACAGGGCATATGCAACTGCCCCCACCCCCCCCAATCAGCTCTGCTTTTAGAAGATAAGCTTTAAATGTTCAATCAAGCTATCCCATAAATTGTTTGTTTCTGCAGAGTGGTGCGCTATAGTCCTAAAAATGGAAAAGAAAGTGTCTGAAGCCAGTGTTAACCGCAGGAAGTCCAACAATCCTCAGCGGGTGTCTGCAGCCTCGGCTGGTACATCTCAGAGTAAGAGGAAGCGTCTTTTTTTTTTAATAATATCTTTATTGAGTTTTTCAGGGCATAACAAAATGACAAAAAAAAATGCAAAACAGACGCGATAAGAGCAAATACGGGGGTACAGAAGGGAAGAAGGGGAAGGGGGGAGCGTGGCAATAAATCTTAGCATGTATCTTAACACAATGACCCAGCGCAGATAGTGCAAACAGGTCGACCTGTTGTCCAGGGATCAGATCAAGGTCCATCCGCACAGCCCAATTATATTCTATGACATAGACTAAATTCTATAGCCTCGGTGTCGGGCCCAACTTTGCCACTTAGAGCAGGTAGAACCAGGGATCGCTGTCTCGAATTCGTAGTGCCTCTGGATTTTTTCCCTAATAGTGTCTATTCCTGGGATGTTTGGTGATCTCCAGGCCTGGGCAATCGCTGCTTTGGCCGCTATCAGAATGTGCCCTAGTACATAGGACTCCTCTTTCGATAAATGGCCTCTAAATAGATGAAAAAGGGCTGTTTCAGGGTTCGCCCTGATCTGAATCCCCAGTACTGAATCAATCAGATTAAACACCGCGTCCCACATGGGACGCAATTTGCGGCAGTTCCAGAAGACATGATAGATGGTGCCTACCTCACCGCAGTCCCTCCAGCAATATTTGGATACATCATGCCAGATTTTATGCTGGCGGTCTGGTGTGAGATAGGCTCTATGTATTAGCTTTATAAACATTTCAGGATGATTAATGCACCTGGAGGTCTTAAAGCAGGATTTATATATATAGTCCCAATCATCTTCGGACAACGGACTAGGGAGATCCTTCTCCCAGAGTGCTTGGGACTTGGGCTTGGACCGGGCGATTTGGTCAATTAAGGTGTTATACCACCTTGAGATCCCTCCTTTTTGATCAGACCGATTAAAGGCTGCGTAAGTGCGCGCATCTACGCGCGGGGTAGTGTTTGGGGACCCAAGGTGTCCTGATAGCCAGTGTCTCAGCTGTAAATATTTAAAAAAATCTTCCTTAGGGATACCATATGTTTCTTGGAGGTATGAAAATGGGGCCAATTGGCCTTCACTGTAAAGGTCACCTATGTTGGTTAGGCTCTTTTCCACCCAGTTTTGTAGGTTTAGATTAGGGATTAGAGTCGCCACTGCCTTGAGCGATAGGTGGGGAGCTGGAAGGGTCACATCGCTCCTCCCAGATATGGAGTCATGCCAAACTTTAATGGTGGCCTTCACAGCTGAGTAACTGGCATTCAAGGAGCGGAGAGACTGGGGGGGCATCCATAGTAGGTCAGTAGGGCTGCAGGGATGGAGTGCGGCCGATTCCATGCGGACCCATGGCTTGGGGGAGTTAAATTTAAACCAGTCTCCTGCTTGGCTTAAGAGGCAGGCCCGGTGGTATGTCTCAATGTCAGGGAATGCTACTCCTCCCTCAGACTTAGGGCGTACAAGGATATTCTTAGCTAATTTAGGCTTATGGCCTCGCCATATAAATTTGGTGAAAATTCTGTTAATGGCGTTATACGTACGTTTTGGGAGTAATTTCGGGATAGCTCTGAAAAGATATAACAGTTTAGGGAGTAGGACCATCTTTACAGCTGCAACACGGCCGAGCCATGAGATCTCGTGTAACATCCAGTCTTTAGTCAAGTTCTCGAGTGACTTCAGGAGGGGACCATAATTACATTCCAGTACCTCTGTCTCTGAAGCCAATTGTACTCCCAGGAATTTTAGGGACCGTGTCTGCCAGGCGTATCTGTATTCGTCTTTCAGTCTGGACAATAAGTCAGGTGGTATGTGGAAGGGGAGGACCTCTGTCTTGTTAGCGTTTAACTTGTAGTAGGAAACTTCTGAGTATTGGGTCAGGATGTTGTGTAGGGCTGGTAGCGAGGTGGAAGGATTAGTGATGCATAATAGGATATCGTCCGCGAAGAGGCATATTTTGTGTGACATGTCCTTAATCATTGGGCCTGACACTAGAGGGGAGCTTCTAATCTTAGCCGCCAGTGGCTCAATTGCCAGTGCAAAAATGAGAGGCGAGAGGGGACACCCTTGTCTCGTGCCATTGCTAATAGGGAAGTTTATTGAGGTGCACCCATTGGAGAATACTCTAGCAGAGGGGAGAGTGTAAAGGGCCAAGATGGAATCCAGAAATCTGCCCTGAAGGCCAAATCGGGATAGGACTGCTTTCAGATAGCCCCAATGCAATCTATCAAAGGCCTTTTCGGCGTCTAGGGACATGAGGAGTAGCATGTCGTTTGAGCAGGAATAGTGTTCAATTATGTTAAACATTCTGCGCGTATTGTCTGGTCCCTGTCTCCCTAGTACAAATCCGACTTGGTCGGGGTCAATAAGATCTGGTAATAAGGGACCTAGTCTATT
Source organism: Crinia signifera (assembly GCF_055691185.1). NCBI lineage: Eukaryota > Metazoa > Chordata > Amphibia > Anura > Myobatrachidae > Crinia > Crinia signifera. The sequence continues at coordinate 206,521,481 of NC_139217.1, read as the reverse complement.
GGCTACCATTTTTGCGAAAATTTTGATGTCAATATTTAGCAGCGCTATAGGTCTATAGTTTTGTACGTTGGTGGTGGGTTTACCTGGTTTGGGAATAGTAATTATTTGCGCTTCCAGCATCTCCTTAGGAAAATAGCTCATGGATGATGCCTCATTAAAAACCGAAACGAGGGTTGGGGCTAATTCATTTTTGAAAGTTTTGTAAAAGTTTGCTGGGTATCCGTCTGGCCCAGGGGCTTTATCTTTAGGGAGTGAGTCTATTGTTTGGGTAACTTCATCTATTGACCATGGCCTGTTTAGGGCCAGGCAGATCTCTGGGGTTAGTTTTGGGAGGTGTAAATCGTTAAGGAATTGCTCGATATCGTCCGATGATGGTTGTATCGTGTCGGGATCTCTTTCAAGATTGTAAAGGTTGGAGTAATAAGAGGCAAACGCGTTTGCTATCTCAAAGGGGTCTGAGATTTTCTTACCTTGGGCAACTGAGATGTGATGAATTCTTTCTCTCGCTTTTTTGCCTCTTAGCTTGCGGGCCAACAAGCGGCCTGCTCTGTTGCCTAGGGTGTAGAACTTTAGGTTAAGCCTCTTTATATTCTGCTGAACCTCGGCTAAAGCAAATTGGTTCACTTTTTCGCGAGCGCGTACTAAGGACTTGTATACTTCTTTGTCAAGGGGATTAGTTTTGTGAAGGGCCTCGAGTCTTATTATCTCCGCTTCTGCTTCTTGAAACTTTGCCTTATCCTCTTTTTTTATTTTGGCTGCTAATTGGATAGCTGTTCCCCTAATTACTGATTTAAGAGCGCACCAATGATTAAGTGTGGAGGTGTCAGAGGGGTTATTCTCAGACAGATAGTTCTGGATAGCCTTTTGGAGTGTCTGAAGCGAGGGGGGGTTGTTTAGCGTTTGTCTGCCTAATTTCCATTGTCCAGGTTGAATATGCCTATTTCCTACGTCCCAAGTCAGAGATATGGGGGAGTGGTCTGACCACGTCAACGGGAGTATGTCAACATTTCTGAGAGCGGGTAGTGACCACTTGTCTGTGATGGCCAAATCTATACGGGAGTAAGTGCCATGGACATGGGAGTAGTAGGTATAGTCTCTAGAAGAGGGGTGTTTTGTCCGCCAAGCGTCGTATAAGTCATACTCTGCCAGAAGGGGTTTTAGGCCAGAGTTTGGTTTCTGTCTTTGATATCGGTTAAGTGGAGTCCCCTGTTTCATAGTTTTGTCTATTCCTGGGTCTGGAACTAGGTTAAAATCGCCCAGGAGTAACAAGGCCCCTCTAGAGTGACTCCTAATCGTCTCAAGTAACTTGCGACAAAATGCTAACTGATTGGTATTAGGCGCGTAACAAGATACCAGAGTGACCTCCACGTTCTCCAAGACACCAACCAAGATTAAATATCGCCCTTCCGGGTCCGACACTTGTTTCAACAGAGAGAAATTACAGTCATGTGAAAGAAGAATAGCTACCCCCGCCTTTTTAACCTGGCTATTCGCCATATGACAATGGGGGAATTTTCTATTGGTAAAGAGGGGGGGTGCGTCATTTTTGAAGTGTGTTTCCTGCACGGCAACTATGTGCGCCCTCAGCCTAGAGAAGTAATTTAGGGCCAATTTTCTTTTGTGAGGGGAGTTGAGGCCCTTCACATTCATACATACAATGTTAACCATATTTCAGATATGACTCTACTGCGATGGGACGTGTGAGATATACCGGACAAATGGGCCCTGAGAATGTGGCCGACCTCTGGGTGTTAAGTGATACATGGTGAGAGGGGTATGGGAAAAGGAAAGGGTAGGGAAACTTATATAAAAAAGAAAGGAGAACTGAGTTGCCCCCACTTGGGGGCACTTTGAGGTGCCACACCATGGCAACCTAATGGGAGAGTGGCCGATGGCAGTGTCAAAGGCCGCCCTCCCCCATCCATACGCTCTCGCTTACTAGAATAACGTGCCATCCTTAGGTAATACACAAATTAACTTTTCCTGGAACCTTAAAAATGTGTCAACAGGACAGCATAGTAACAAACAAGTAGATAAACAATAACATATTGCTGTGCGCATATGCTTAGCTTAGAGTGGGCTCAACTCTGCGACCCGGCAACGGTCCAGTCCCGCTGAAGACCGCTCGCCGCTTGAGTACCATCCAAAGGAGGTCCTCTGATATTCCAAGCAGAAAGAAGTTGCTGTCCCTCTTCCAAGGATGAGACACTTGAAGTTGAGCCATCGCGGAAGACCAGGAGCTTCGTAGGGAAGCCCCATCTGTATTGAATGCCTTCCCTCCGAAGGACAGTGGTGAGTGGTGAGAATGTGCGCCTCTTAGAGAGGGTAGCTTGAGACAGGTCTCCGAACACTTGAATGGACCCCAGGGCAGCCTGGTTATCCTCTGACCGTCTAGCTGCCTTCAGGATCGCCTCCTTGATGTGGTAATAGTGTAACCTTAATAGCACATCCCTAGGGGCATCTTCTGGCGCGTTTCTCGATTTAGGCAGCCTGTGGATACGGTCTATTAGCATGTCCGCAACTTTAGTAGAGGGAAGGAGTCTCTTAAATAGATCAGTTGCATAGTCATTCAGGCTAGAATTAGAGACGGTTTCAGGGACACCACGTAACTTTAAGTTTTGACGCCTTGACCTGTCCTCTAGGTCCGCGAGCTTATCGCGCATAATTTCCATCTCCGTCTTTAGTGCTTCGTGGTCTGCGATTAGAGTATTATGAGATCCAACAACCTCACCCATTTTATTCTCTAGGTGATCTGTTCTATCGCCCAGGTCGTCAACAGATTGTTGGAGAGAGTGTAAGGTAGAGCGAAACTCTGCAGCCACTTCCGACTTGAATTGTTGTAGTAAGAGCTTCATTGACCCCACTGTGAGTGCGTCAGCGTCACCCATCGGGTCTGTTGGTGGGGTTGTTTGTGAAGTGTTAGAAGCCCCTAGTGAGGGCAAGGGATTTGGGGTGGCCGGGGCCGCGACGGAGGGACCGCTTTGTTTGGGTTTAGCTGATTGAGGGGAAGGTTTGAAAAATGACAGTTGCGGTGTAGATTTAACTGTCCTGGATTTTTTGGACGGCATCTCTAATAATTAATGACTCGGAAGGCAAACACACAGTGCGTTAGGTGACTCTTGAGCTATGCACTTTGTAACATAGTCCCTTGCTGCTTCTGGGATGGGGGAGGGAGACCGGGCACAGCTTATTAAAGCTACATCACGGAGTGAACAGGGTTCGCCCTGTACCCCGCAAGGGTCTCAGGTGCTGTAATGAGGCTGACCTCCAAATCTGCGTTGGTGGCAGGTGGCTCAGAGTATTGATTGAGTGGAGTGACTGCACTAGCCTTGTGTCTCCTGTGCAGTATGGGAGATCTCACGTTAGAAGGGACACTTGTATCCAGGGGAGCAGGCTTGCACAGGGGGCACTTTTGTTACTTTTAACGCTGATATAGGGTCCACAGTATCTGCGGTAGGGGGGGTGCAAGGGGGTATCCCCAGCGTGAGGGGGGGGCGAGGAAGGGACTCCCGATCTTACAGCCCCTTTGTTTGCTAAACTGAGGTAGAACCCACTAAAGCAGGCTCACTAGCGCGACTGGGGCTTCTGTGCGTTACTGCCGGAATGCAGCAGGCCCGTCTTATGGATGCAGGCAATGGCCTCCGCGGGGGCTTCAGACCCCAGCGCGCATGATCCCCACCACCTCTTCCACCTCACCTCCCGAGCACCGTGTCCTTCTGGGGGTACAGACAATTGCCGCAGGAGTCTGTGTCTCCCTGAGTCTCACCTGTGCAGGAGCCTCTGCTCCGGCGTATTCTCCCGGCTGGGCTGTGCTGCGAGGGTCCGCTTCTCGTGGCAGAACGTCTCTTCCCTACACCGCTGGATACTGGCCTGAGGAGATGTTCTTCGAGGGGCTCCCCTGGGTGTTTCGTTGACGCCGCTGGCCGTTCCGCTCGTCACTCCGGTGACGCTGCCGAAATCTAGGCCCCGGCTTCCTCGCCCGACTAGGCCGCAACCCGCGACTGTCCTGAGAAGGACAGCCCGGCTCCGCTGCCGCGTCAGGGGCACTTAGCAGGGGTCCCTAAGGCAAAGGGGACAGTAGGGGACCCAAGAGACTGGACAGGGGCGCCCAATTTGGAGGGATTAGGTTCAGGGAAGCCGGAGCTATCGCCGAACACGTCTGCCCTGTTTGCCAGTCAGGCCACGCCCCCCGGAAGCGTCTTTTTTATATTTTTTTTTTGTAAGGAATAAATAACGAAAGCTAAAGGAGATGCGTGGGACTGAGCTTGCTGTGGTGACCAGTAATGTGTCCAACGCTTGTCCACAGAATGTTCGCTGCATTTATTGTATTGGATAACGGGTTACAGAAGTCCAAAAAGGGGAGACTGTTAAACTCTGTTCTTTGTCTTCTATCTAATTTAAACCAGACACGAGCCAGAGAGTGCCATTGCCCATACGGAGGTTTTACCGCCCAGGTACTCGGGCACTGATGGAAATACGCAAGTACCAGAAATCAACGAAGCTGCTGATCAGGAAGGCCCCGTTCTACCGCCTGGTGAGATGGTGTTGCCTGTTCTGCATCTAACAGTTTCCCCTACTCTGTGCTCTGCTAGTAATGTCTGCTTTTTCTGTTTTAGGTAAGAGAGGTCTGCCTGGAGTATTCCCACGGAGTGCCGTTCAGCTGGCAAAGCCAAGCGCTGATGGCATTGCAGGAGGTAAGGCTTCTTAGCGGCGTAAACGCTCGCTGTATTCTGTTTGGGGTAATCTTAGAATTATGTATTGTACTAAGATCTGATGCGGCCATGTATACCTCACCCATATCCTGGCCGTGTTCTGCTCTGTATATCCCATCACGTGTCACTAGAATCAGCGCTAATGCTCGATCTCCATCATAGTCATCGGTTGCGATTCGGAATGGTTTAAAGCACCAGCCAACAAGCTGAAACTTAAGCAGGCTGGCCGTCTGCTTCAAACACCTGAGTACAACAGGGATCTGCGATGCCTTCAAGTGGCGTGCCCATGTTTTGCAGAACGGTGTCGAGTTTCACCCTCTAAACATTGCAGCATGTCGGCAATCCTGCAGCCAATGGGGGGGCTCTGAGCGACATCCCAGGATTGGGTCTGTGTGCAAATAGGCACATAGTATATCCCGTACAGGCCACTTACTGATGACTTCAGTGGGCATGATGCCCGTGTTCAGCCCCAGTGCAGTCTCACTGTACCAGACAACTCCTATTACGCAGTCCCCGCTCTCTGATCTTTATCACATCATACACCACTATAATTAGAATTCCCAGCTCAGCTCCGAGCTCATTAGACAGACACGCATTACACAGCGACCTTTCTCAAGGCATAAAGGAATGTTCAAAACCAATACTCCTGATAACACTGGAAAAAGGTTGGTTTCCTACCAGAAGGTAGGAGGTGGACGACAGAGAAGGAGTGCCTTGTGATCCAAGCAGCTCACACCAAGGAAGGTCAGTTCCTTGAAAACAAACGTGAGGAAAAAGAAAAGGGTAGTGGAGCGCTAGGTTGGTATTAGAAAAAAATTCTTAGTTTGAGTATGGTCAATTGGGTATCACAATTAGTAAAATTTATTCAACACTGATAAACATAGTAAAAATGGTTGATACATTTAGACACATGAAGAGGTTATAAATGAATACATAAAATCAGCACATATAAAAAAGAATTTAAGAATAGTTGGCCTGAGCACTATACTTATGCGTTCTCCCGCTTGCCAAATGTCCTGAGCCAGTCCGTCCTGTAGTTTAACTGGAGATTGTGGAGGCTGGGTGTCCATATACCATGCTGGGAATTCGATGCCGCTGTGTAGGATGTCGCTGTCTGGATGTTGTATAGACAGATGCACAGGCTGAAGGTAGGCTTCCCAATGAGTATGCTGGTGGTTGTATCCCAAGGTTCTCTTCCAGTGGGTGAAGAACGGATGGAAAATTAATCCGAATATAAAGGCTGGGCAAGATATGGTTTTGGGAGTGTCCCGCAATAGAGCTCAGAGTCCAAACTGACAGTATACTGACGCGTTTCGTTACCTAGGCTGGTAACTTTATCAAAGGAGAGTCTCCTTTGATAAAGTTACCAGCCTAGGTAACGAAACGTCCCTCTATTGTGAGATTTCTCGCAGTTCCCTGCTGCAAACTGGAAGCGGGATAAGGGGGGCAGGATAGGCAGGTTCCGGAAACGGGGGCGTTTTCTGAGAGCTCCCAGATCTGGATCTTCCAGCACAGATTTCCTGGCCTCTGCTACAGAACAGCTTGGGCCAATATGACCAGCCTCGGGCTCCCTCAGATTGACCATGTTTTTGTGCAGTGATCCGTTGCAGCAGTGGATCACAGAAGTCGATAGGAGGTGTTTATTGACACAAGGGGTGAGATTTAATAGGATGAGAGATTCAGAAAGTGATAGATTTGGTAAGAAATCTCCAGCTTTTTTTAAAGCGCCAATCATTTACACTGCAGAACCAGTTTCATTTTGCCGTGTAAATGATTGCCGCTTTTAAAAAAAGGGACGTCTGTTTCCCCATTGGCTGCGTTCTCGTTTTGTTTATTTAATTCGCACCCGTTGCGTTTTATTAATAGGGCGTTTGCAGATTTTCTACATTTCTTTTGTGAGTTGTAATTGCACTGAATGTTTTAATTGAGCTCGCAGATCAGATTGTAGATCTTTTCCCATACACTGCAGATCATTTCTCCATCGTTATTATGATGAAAATCTGCCGCAAGCTAACTCCCTTCCGCCGTCTAAGGCAGTCTAAGGTTCCAGACCATCGAATTCCAGATAATCGGTGGTGTGCTACGTGAAAGTCTTCCAAAATAGAATCTGCACTTTGGGAAAAAATAAAAAATTATAATTTTAAATTTTATTTATTTTTTAATAATTTTTATATTGACTGCATTAGATGCTGCCCCATTTCCACAGGGCATATGCAACTGCCCCCACCCCCCCCCCCCCCCCAATCAGCTCTGCTTTTAGAAGATAAGCTTTAAATGTTCAATCAAGCTATCCCATAAATTGTTTGTTTCTGCAGAGTGGTGCGCTATAGTCCTAAAAATGGAAAAGAAAGTGTCTGAAGCCAGTGTTAACCGCAGGAAGTCCAACAATCCTCAGCGGGTGTCTGCAGCCTCGGCTGGTACATCTCAGAGTAAGAGGAAGCGTCTTTTTTATATATTTTTTTTGTAAGGAATAAATAACGAAAGCTAAAGGAGATGCGTGGGACTGAGCTTGCTGTGGTGACCAGTAATGTGTCCAACGCTTGTCCACAGAATGTTCGCTGCATTTATTGTATTGGATAACGGGTTACAGAAGTCCAAAAAGGGGAGACTGTTAAACTCTGTTCTTTGTCTTCTATCTAATTTAAACCAGACACGAGCCAGAGAGTGCCATTGCCCATACGGAGGTTTTACCGCCCAGGTACTCGGGCACTGATGGAAATACGCAAGTACCAGAAATCAACGAAGCTGCTGATCAGGAAGGCCCCGTTCTACCGCCTGGTGAGATGGTGTTGCCTGTTCTGCATCTAACAGTTTCCCCTACTCTGTGCTCTGCTAGTAATGTCTGCTTTTTCTGTTTTAGGTGAGAGAGGTCTGCCTGGAGTATTCCCACGGAGTGCCATTCAGCTGGCAAAGCCAAGCGCTGATGGCATTGCAGGAGGTAAGGCTTCTTAGCGGCGTAAACGCTCGCTGCATTCTGTTTGGGGTAATCTTAGAATTATGTATTGTACTAAGATCTGATGCGGCCATGTATACCTCACCCATATCCTGGCCGTGTTCTGCTCTGTATATCCCATCACGTGTCACTAGAATCAGCGCTAATGCTCGATCTCCATCATAGTCATCGGTTGCGATTCGGAATGGTTTAAAGCACCAGCCAACAAGCTGAAACTTAAGCAGGCTGGCCGTCTGCTTCAAACACCTGAGTACAACAGGGATCTGCGATGCCTTCAAGTGGCGTGCCCATGTTTTGCAGAACGGTGTCGAGTTTCACCCTCTAAACATTGCAGCATGTCGGCAATCCTGCAGCCAATGGGGGGGCTCTGAGCGACATCCCAGGATTGGGTCTGTGTGCAAATAGGCACATAGTATATCCCGTACAGGCCACTTACTGATGACTTCAGTGGGCATGATGCCCGTGTTCAGCCCCAGTGCAGTCTCACTGTACCAGACAACTCCTATTACGCAGTCCCCGCTCTCTGATCTTTATCACATCATACACCACTATAATTAGAATTCCCAGCTCAGCTCCGAGCTCATTAGACAGACACGCATTACACAGCGACCTTTCTCAAGGCATAAAGGAATGTTCAAAACCAATACTCCTGATAACACTGGAAAAAGGTTGGTTTCCTACCAGAAGGTAGGAGGTGGACGACAGAGAAGGAGTGCCTTGTGATCCAAGCAGCTCACACCAAGGAAGGTCAGTTCCTTGAAAACAAACGTGAGGAAAAAGAAAAGGGTAGTGGAGCGCTAGGTTGGTATTAGAAAAAAATTCTTAGTTTGAGTATGGTCAATTGGGTATCACAATTAGTAAAATTTATTCAACACTGATAAACATAGTAAAAATGGTTGATACATTTAGACACATGAAGAGGTTATAAATGAATACATAAAATCAGCACATATAAAAAAGAATTTAAGAATAGTTGGCCTGAGCACTATACTTATGCGTTCTCCCGCTTGCCAAATGTCCTGAGCCAGTCCGTCCTGTAGTTTAACTGGAGATTGTGGAGGCTGGGTGTCCATATACCATGCTGGGAATTCGATGCCGCTGTGTAGGATGTCGCTGTCTGGATGTTGTATAGACAGATGCACAGGCTGAAGGTAGGCTTCCCAATGAGTATGCTGGTGGTTGTATCCCAAGGTTCTCTTCCAGTGGGTGAAGAACGGATGGAAAATTAATCCGAATATAAAGGCTGGGCAAGATATGGTTTTGGGAGTGTCCCGCAATAGAGCTCAGAGTCCAAACTGACAGTATACTGACGCGTTTCGTTACCTAGGCTGGTAACTTTATCAAAGGAGAGTCTCCTTTGATAAAGTTACCAGCCTAGGTAACGAAACGTCCCTCTATTGTGAGATTTCTCGCAGTTCCCTGCTGCAAACTGGAAGCGGGATAAGGGGGGCAGGATAGGCAGGTTCCGGAAACGGGGGCGTTTTCTGAGAGCTCCCAGATCTGGATCTTCCAGCACAGATTTCCTGGCCTCTGCTACAGAACAGCTTGGGCCAATATGACCAGCCTCGGGCTCCCTCAGATTGACCATGTTTTTGTGCAGTGATCCGTTGCAGCAGTGGATCACAGAAGTCGATAGGAGGTGTTTATTGACACAAGGGGTGAGATTTAATAGGATGAGAGATTCAGAAAGTGATAGATTTGGTAAGAAATCTCCAGCTTTTTTTAAAGCGCCAATCATTTACACTGCAGAACCAGTTTCATTTTGCCGTGTAAATGATTGCCGCTTTTAAAAAAAGGGACGTCTGTTTCCCCATTGGCTGCGTTCTCGTTTTGTTTATTTAATTCGCACCCGTTGCGTTTTATTAATAGGGCGTTTGCAGATTTTCTACATTTCTTTTGTGAGTTGTAATTGCACTGAATGTTTTAATTGAGCTCGCAGATCAGATTGTAGATCTTTTCCCATACACTGCAGATCATTTCTCCATCGTTATTATGATGAAAATCTGCCGCAAGCTAACTCCCTTCCGCCGTCTAAGGCAGTCTAAGGTTCCAGACCATCGAATTCCAGATAATCGGTGGTGTGCTACGTGAAAGTCTTCCAAAATAGAATCTGCACTTTGGGAAAAAATAAAAAATTATAATTTTAAATTTTATTTATTTTTTAATAATTTTTATATTGACTGCATTAGATGCTGCCCCATTTCCACAGGGCATATGCAACTGCCCCCACCCCCCCCCCCCCCCCAATCAGCTCTGCTTTTAGAAGATAAGCTTTAAATGTTCAATCAAGCTATCCCATAAATTGTTTGTTTCTGCAGAGTGGTGCGCTATAGTCCTAAAAATGGAAAAGAAAGTGTCTGAAGCCAGTGTTAACCGCAGGAAGTCCAACAATCCTCAGCGGGTGTCTGCAGCCTCGGCTGGTACATCTCAGAGTAAGAGGAAGCGTCTTTTTTATATATTTTTTTTGTAAGGAATAAATAACGAAAGCTAAAGGAGATGCGTGGGACTGAGCTTGCTGTGGTGACCAGTAATGTGTCCAACGCTTGTCCACAGAATGTTCGCTGCATTTATTGTATTGGATAACGGGTTACAGAAGTCCAAAAAGGGGAGACTGTTAAACTCTGTTCTTTGTCTTCTATCTAATTTAAACCAGACACGAGCCAGAGAGTGCCATTGCCCATACGGAGGTTTTACCGCCCAGGTACTCGGGCACTGATGGAAATACGCAAGTACCAGAAATCAACGAAGCTGCTGATCAGGAAGGCCCCGTTCTACCGCCTGGTGAGATGGTGTTGCCTGTTCTGCATCTAACAGTTTCCCCTACTCTGTGCTCTGCTAGTAATGTCTGCTTTTTCTGTTTTAGGTGAGAGAGGTCTGCCTGGAGTATTCCCACGGAGTGCCATTCAGCTGGCAAAGCCAAGCGCTGATGGCATTGCAGGAGGTAAGGCTTCTTAGCGGCGTAAACGCTCGCTGCATTCTGTTTGGGGTAATCTTAGAATTATGTATTGTACTAAGATCTGATGCGGCCATGTATACCTCACCCATATCCTGGCCGTGTTCTGCTCTGTATATCCCATCACGTGTCACTAGAATCAGCGCTAATGCTCGATCTCCATCATAGTCATCGGTTGCGATTCGGAATGGTTTAAAGCACCAGCCAACAAGCTGAAACTTAAGCAGGCTGGCCGTCTGCTTCAAACACCTGAGTACAACAGGGATCTGCGATGCCTTCAAGTGGCGTGCCCATGTTTTGCAGAACGGTGTCGAGTTTCACCCTCTAAACATTGCAGCATGTCGGCAATCCTGCAGCCAATGGGGGGGCTCTGAGCGACATCCCAGGATTGGGTCTGTGTGCAAATAGGCACATAGTATATCCCGTACAGGCCACTTACTGATGACTTCAGTGGGCATGATGCCCGTGTTCAGCCCCAGTGCAGTCTCACTGTACCAGACAACTCCTATTACGCAGTCCCCGCTCTCTGATCTTTATCACATCATACACCACTATAATTAGAATTCCCAGCTCAGCTCCGAGCTCATTAGACAGACACGCATTACACAGCGACCTTTCTCAAGGCATAAAGGAATGTTCAAAACCAATACTCCTGATAACACTGGAAAAAGGTTGGTTTCCTACCAGAAGGTAGGAGGTGGACGACAGAGAAGGAGTGCCTTGTGATCCAAGCAGCTCACACCAAGGAAGGTCAGTTCCTTGAAAACAAACGTGAGGAAAAAGAAAAGGGTAGTGGAGCGCTAGGTTGGTATTAGAAAAAAATTCTTAGTTTGAGTATGGTCAATTGGGTATCACAATTAGTAAAATTTATTCAACACTGATAAACATAGTAAAAATGGTTGATACATTTAGACACATGAAGAGGTTATAAATGAATACATAAAATCAGCACATATAAAAAAGAATTTAAGAAAAGTTGGCCTGAGCACTATACTTATGCGTTCTCCCGCTTGCCAAATGTCCTGAGCCAGTCCGTCCTGTAGTTTAACTGGAGATTGTGGAGGCTGGGTGTCCATATACCATGCTGGGAATTCGATGCCGCTGTGTAGGATGTCGCTGTCTGGATGTTGTATAGACAGATGCACAGGCTGAAGGTAGGCTTCCCAATGAGTATGCTGGTGGTTGTATCCCAAGGTTCTCTTCCAGTGTGTGAAGAACGGATGGAAAATTAATCCGAATATAAAGGCTGGGCAAGATATGGTTTTGGGAGTGTCCCGCAATAGAGCTCAGAGTCCAAACTGACAGTATACTGACGCGTTTCGTTACCTAGGCTGGTAACTTTATCAAAGGAGAGTCTCCTTTGATAAAGTTACCAGCCTAGGTAACGAAACGTCCCTCTATTGTGAGATTTCTCGCAGTTCCCTGCTGCAAACTGGAAGCGGGATAAGGGGGGCAGGATAGGCAGGTTCCGGAAACGGGGGCGTTTTCTGAGAGCTCCCAGATCTGGATCTTCCAGCACAGATTTCCTGGCCTCTGCTACAGAACAGCTTGGGCCAATATGACCAGCCTCGGGCTCCCTCAGATTGACCATGTTTTTGTGCAGTGATCCGTTGCAGCAGTGGATCACAGAAGTCGATAGGAGGTGTTTATTGACACAAGGGGTGAGATTTAATAGGATGAGAGATTCAGAAAGTGATAGATTTGGTAAGAAATCTCCAGCTTTTTTTAAAGCGCCAATCATTTACACTGCAGAACCAGTTTCATTTTGCCGTGTAAATGATTGCCGCTTTTAAAAAAAGGGACGTCTGTTTCCCCATTGGCTGCGTTCTCGTTTTGTTTATTTAATTCGCACCCGTTGCGTTTTATTAATAGGGCGTTTGCAGATTTTCTACATTTCTTTTGTGAGTTGTAATTGCACTGAATGTTTTAATTGAGCTCGCAGATCAGATTGTAGATCTTTTCCCATACACTGCAGATCATTTCTCCATCGTTATTATGATGAAAATCTGCCGCAAGCTAACTCCCTTCCGCAGTCTAAGGCAGTCTAAGGTTCCAGACCATCGAATTCCAGATAATCGGTGGTGTGCTACGTGAAAGTCTTCCAAAATAGAATCTGCACTTTGGGAAAAAATAAAAAATTATAATTTTAAATTTTATTTATTTTTTAATAATTTTTATATTGACTGCATTAGATGCTGCCCCATTTCCACAGGGCATATGCAACTGCCCCCACCCCCCCCAATCAGCTCTGCTTTTAGAAGATAAGCTTTAAATGTTCAATCAAGCTATCCCATAAATTGTTTGTTTCTGCAGAGTGGTGCGCTATAGTCCTAAAAATGGAAAAGAAAGTGTCTGAAGCCAGTGTTAACCGCAGGAAGTCCAACAATCCTCAGCGGGTGTCTGCAGCCTCGGCTGGTACATCTCAGAGTAAGAGGAAGCGTCTTTTTTATATTTTTTTTTTGTAAGGAATAAATAACGAAAGCTAAAGGAGATGCGTGGGACTGAGCTTGCTGTGGTGACCAGTAATGTGTCCAACGCTTGTCCACAGAATGTTCGCTGCATTTATTGTATTGGATAACGGGTTACAGAAGTCCAAAAAGGGGAGACTGTTAAACTCTGTTCTTTGTCTTCTATCTAATTTAAACCAGACACGAGCCAGAGAGTGCCATTGCCCATACGGAGGTTTTACCGCCCAGGTACTCGGGCACTGATGGAAATACGCAAGTACCAGAAATCAACGAAGCTGCTGATCAGGAAGGCCCCGTTCTACCGCCTGGTGAGATGGTGTTGCCTGTTCTGCATCTAACAGTTTCCCCTACTCTGTGCTCTGCTAGTAATGTCTGCTTTTTCTGTTTTAGGTGAGAGAGGTCTGCCTGGAGTATTCCCACGGAGTGCCGTTCAGCTGGCAAAGCCAAGCGCTGATGGCATTGCAGGAGGTAAGGCTTCTTAGCGGCGTAAACGCTCGCTGTATTCTGTTTGGGGTAATCTTAGAATTATGTATTGTACTAAGATCTGATGCGGCCATGTATACCTCACCCATATCCTGGCCGTGTTCTGCTCTGTATATCCCATCACGTGTCACTAGAATCAGCGCTAATGCTCGATCTCCATCATAGTCATCGGTTGCGATTCGGAATGGTTTAAAGCACCAGCCAACAAGCTGAAACTTAAGCAGGCTGGCCGTCTGCTTCAAACACCTGAGTACAACAGGGATCTGCGATGCCTTCAAGTGGCGTGCCCATGTTTTGCAGAACGGTGTCGAGTTTCACCCTCTAAACATTGCAGCATGTCGGCAATCCTGCAGCCAATGGGGGGGCTCTGAGCGACATCCCAGGATTGGGTCTGTGTGCAAATAGGCACATAGTATATCCCGTACAGGCCACTTACTGATGACTTCAGTGGGCATGATGCCCGTGTTCAGCCCCAGTGCAGTCTCACTGTACCAGACAACTCCTATTACGCAGTCCCCGCTCTCTGATCTTTATCACATCATACACCACTATAATTAGAATTCCCAGCTCAGCTCTGAGCTCATTAGACAGACACGCATTACACAGCGACCTTTCTCAAGGCATAAAGGAATGTTCAAAACCAATACTCCTGATAACACTGGAAAAAGGTTGGTTTCCTACCAGAAGGTAGGAGGTGGACGACAGAGAAGGAGTGCCTTGTGATCCAAGCAGCTCACACCAAGGAAGGTCAGTTCCTTGAAAACAAACGTGAGGAAAAAGAAAAGGGTAGTGGAGCGCTAGGTTGGTATTAGAAAAAAATTCTTAGTTTGAGTATGGTCAATTGGGTATCACAATTAGTAAAATTTATTCAACACTGATAAACATAGTAAAAATGGTTGATACATTTAGACACATGAAGAGGTTATAAATGAATACATAAAATCAGCACATATAAAAAAGAATTTAAGAATAGTTGGCCTGAGCACTATACTTATGCGTTCTCCCGCTTGCCAAATGTCCTGAGCCAGTCCGTCCTGTAGTTTAACTGGAGATTGTGGAGGCTGGGTGTCCATATACCATGCTGGGAATTCGATGCCGCTGTGTAGGATGTCGCTGTCTGGATGTTGTATAGACAGATGCACAGGCTGAAGGTAGGCTTCCCAATGAGTATGCTGGTGGTTGTATCCCAAGGTTCTCTTCCAGTGGGTGAAGAACGGATGGAAAATTAATCCGAATATAAAGGCTGGGCAAGATATGGTTTTGGGAGTGTCCCGCAATAGAGCTCAGAGTCCAAACTGACAGTATACTGACGCGTTTCGTTACCTAGGCTGGTAACTTTATCAAAGGAGAGTCTCCTTTGATAAAGTTACCAGCCTAGGTAACGAAACGTCCCTCTATTGTGAGATTTCTCGCAGTTCCCTGCTGCAAACTGGAAGCGGGATAAGGGGGGCAGGATAGGCAGGTTCCGGAAACGGGGGCGTTTTCTGAGAGCTCCCAGATCTGGATCTTCCAGCACAGATTTCCTGGCCTCTGCTACAGAACAGCTTGGGCCAATATGACCAGCCTCGGGCTCCCTCAGATTGACCATGTTTTTGTGCAGTGATCCGTTGCAGCAGTGGATCACAGAAGTCGATAGGAGGTGTTTATTGACACAAGGGGTGAGATTTAATAGGATGAGAGATTCAGAAAGTGATAGATTTGGTAAGAAATCTCCAGCTTTTTTTAAAGCGCCAATCATTTACACTGCAGAACCAGTTTCATTTTGCCGTGTAAATGATTGCCGCTTTTAAAAAAAGGGACGTCTGTTTCCCCATTGGCTGCGTTCTCGTTTTGTTTATTTAATTCGCACCCGTTGCGTTTTATTAATAGGGCGTTTGCAGATTTTCTACATTTCTTTTGTGAGTTGTAATTGCACTGAATGTTTTAATTGAGCTCGCAGATCAGATTGTAGATCTTTTCCCATACACTGCAGATCATTTCTCCATCGTTATTATGATGAAAATCTGCCGCAAGCTAACTCCCTTCCGCAGTCTAAGGCAGTCTAAGGTTCCAGACCATCGAATTCCAGATAATCGGTGGTGTGCTACGTGAAAGTCTTCCAAAATAGAATCTGCACTTTGGGAAAAAATAAAAAATTATAATTTAAAATTTTATTTATTTTTTAATAATTTTTATATTGACTGCATTAGATGCTGCCCCATTTCCACAGGGCATATGCAACTGCCCCCCCCCCCCCCCCAATCAGCTCTGCTTTTAGAAGATAAGCTTTAAATGTTCAATCAAGCTATCCCATAAATTGTTTGTTTCTGCAGAGTGGTGCGCTATAGTCCTAAAAATGGAAAAGAAAGTGTCTGAAGCCAGTGTTAACCGCAGGAAGTCCAACAATCCTCAGCGGGTGTCTGCAGCCTCGGCTGGTACATCTCAGAGTAAGAGGAAGCGTCTTTTTTATATTTTTTTTTTGTAAGGAATAAATAACGAAAGCTAAAGGAGATGCGTGGGACTGAGCTTGCTGTGGTGACCAGTAATGTGTCCAACGCTTGTCCACAGAATGTTCGCTGCATTTATTGTATTGGATAACGGGTTACAGAAGTCCAAAAAGGGGAGACTGTTAAACTCTGTTCTTTGTCTTCTATCTAATTTAAACCAGACACGAGCCAGAGAGTGCCATTGCCCATACGGAGGTTTTACCGCCCAGGTACTCGGGCACTGATGGAAATACGCAAGTACCAGAAATCAACGAAGCTGCTGATCAGGAAGGCCCCGTTCTACCGCCTGGTGAGATGGTGTTGCCTGTTCTGCATCTAACAGTTTCCCCTACTCTGTGCTCTGCTAGTAATGTCTGCTTTTTCTGTTTTAGGTGAGAGAGGTCTGCCTGGAGTATTCCCACGGAGTGCCGTTCAGCTGGCAAAGCCAAGCGCTGATGGCATTGCAGGAGGTAAGGCTTCTTAGCGGCGTAAACGCTCGCTGTATTCTGTTTGGGGTAATCTTAGAATTATGTATTGTACTAAGATCTGATGCGGCCATGTATACCTCACCCATATCCTGGCCGTGTTCTGCACTGTATATCCCATCACGTGTCACTAGAATCAGCGCTAATGCTCGATCTCCATCATAGTCATCGGTTGCGATTCGGAATGGTTTAAAGCACCAGCCAACAAGCTGAAACTTAAGCAGGCTGGCCGTCTGCTTCAAACACCTGAGTACAACAGGGATCTGCGATGCCTTCAAGTGGCGTGCCCATGTTTTGCAGAACGGTGTCGAGTTTCACCCTCTAAACATTGCAGCATGTCGGCAATCCTGCAGCCAATGGGGGGGCTCTGAGCGACATCCCAGGATTGGGTCTGTGTGCAAATAGGCACATAGTATATCCCGTACAGGCCACTTACTGATGACTTCAGTGGGCATGATGCCCGTGTTCAGCCCCAGTGCAGTCTCACTGTACCAGACAACTCCTATTACGCAGTCCCCGCTCTCTGATCTTTATCACATCATACACCACTATAATTAGAATTCCCAGCTCAGCTCCGAGCTCATTAGACAGACACGCATTACACAGCGACCTTTCTCAAGGCATAAAGGAATGTTCAAAACCAATACTCCTGATAACACTGGAAAAAGGTTGGTTTCCTACCAGAAGGTAGGAGGTGGACGACAGAGAAGGAGTGCCTTGTGATCCAAGCAGCTCACACCAAGGAAGGTCAGTTCCTTGAAAACAAACGTGAGGAAAAAGAAAAGGGTAGTGGAGCGCTAGGTTGGTATTAGAAAAAAATTCTTAGTTTGAGTATGGTCAATTGGGTATCACAATTAGTAAAATTTATTCAACACTGATAAACATAGTAAAAATGGTTGATACATTTAGACACATGAAGAGGTTATAAATGAATACATAAAATCAGCACATATAAAAAAGAATTTAAGAATAGTTGGCCTGAGCACTATACTTATGCGTTCTCCCGCTTGCCAAATGTCCTGAGCCAGTCCGTCCTGTAGTTTAACTGGAGATTGTGGAGGCTGGGTGTCCATATACCATGCTGGGAATTCGATGCCGCTGTGTAGGATGTCGCTGTCTGGATGTTGTATAGACAGATGCACAGGCTGAAGGTAGGCTTCCCAATGAGTATGCTGGTGGTTGTATCCCAAGGTTCTCTTCCAGTGGGTGAAGAACGGATGGAAAATTAATCCGAATATAAAGGCTGGGCAAGATATGGTTTTGGGAGTGTCCCGCAATAGAGCTCAGAGTCCAAACTGACAGTATACTGACGCGTTTCGTTACCTAGGCTGGTAACTTTATCAAAGGAGAGTCTCCTTTGATAAAGTTACCAGCCTAGGTAACGAAACGTCCCTCTATTGTGAGATTTCTCGCAGTTCCCTGCTGCAAACTGGAAGCGGGATAAGGGGGGCAGGATAGGCAGGTTCCGGAAACGGGGGCGTTTTCTGAGAGCTCCCAGATCTGGATCTTCCAGCACAGATTTCCTGGCCTCTGCTACAGAACAGCTTGGGCCAATATGACCAGCCTCGGGCTCCCTCAGATTGACCATGTTTTTGTGCAGTGATCCGTTGCAGCAGTGGATCACAGAAGTCGATAGGAGGTGTTTATTGACACAAGGGGTGAGATTTAATAGGATGAGAGATTCAGAAAGTGATAGATTTGGTAAGAAATCTCCAGCTTTTTTTAAAGCGCCAATCATTTACACTGCAGAACCAGTTTCATTTTGCCGTGTAAAATATTGCCGCTTTTAAAAAAAGGGACGTCTGTTTCCCCATTGGCTGCGTTCTCGTTTTGTTTATTTAATTCGCACCCGTTGCGTTTTATTAATAGGGCGTTTGCAGATTTTCTACATTTCTTTTGTGAGTTGTAATTGCACTGAATGTTTTAATTGAGCTCGCAGATCAGATTGTAGATCTTTTCCCATACACTGCAGATCATTTCTCCATCGTTATTATGATGAAAATCTGCCGCAAGCTAACTCCCTTCCGCAGTCTAAGGCAGTCTAAGGTTCCAGACCATCGAATTCCAGATAATCGGTGGTGTGCTACGTGAAAGTCTTCCAAAATAGAATCTGCACTTTGGGAAAAAATAAAAAATTATAATTTTAAATTTTATTTATTTTTTAATAATTTTTATATTGACTGCATTAGATGCTGCCCCATTTCCACAGGGCATATGCAACTGCCCCCACCCCCCCCAATCAGCTCTGCTTTTAGAAGATAAGCTTTAAATGTTCAATCAAGCTATCCCATAAATTGTTTGTTTCTGCAGAGTGGTGCGCTATAGTCCTAAAAATGGAAAAGAAAGTGTCTGAAGCCAGTGTTAACCGCAGGAAGTCCAACAATCCTCAGCGGGTGTCTGCAGCCTCGGCTGGTACATCTCAGAGTAAGAGGAAGCGTCTTTTTTATATTTTTTTTTTGTAAGGAATAAATAACGAAAGCTAAAGGAGATGCGTGGGACTGAGCTTGCTGTGGTGACCAGTAATGTGTCCAACGCTTGTCCACAGAATGTTCGCTGCATTTATTGTATTGGATAACGGGTTACAGAAGTCCAAAAAGGGGAGACTGTTAAACTCTGTTCTTTGTCTTCTATCTAATTTAAACCAGACACGAGCCAGAGAGTGCCATTGCCCATACGGAGGTTTTACCGCCCAGGTACTCGGGCACTGATGGAAATACGCAAGTACCAGAAATCAACGAAGCTGCTGATCAGGAAGGCCCCGTTCTACCGCCTGGTGAGATGGTGTTGCCTGTTCTGCATCTAACAGTTTCCCCTACTCTGTGCTCTGCTAGTAATGTCTGCTTTTTCTGTTTTAGGTGAGAGAGGTCTGCCTGGAGTATTCCCACGGAGTGCCGTTCAGCTGGCAAAGCCAAGCGCTGATGGCATTGCAGGAGGTAAGGCTTCTTAGCGGCGTAAACGCTCGCTGTATTCTGTTTGGGGTAATCTTAGAATTATGTATTGTACTAAGATCTGATGCGGCCATGTATACCTCACCCATATCCTGGCCGTGTTCTGCACTGTATATCCCATCACGTGTCACTAGAATCAGCGCTAATGCTCGATCTCCATCATAGTCATCGGTTGCGATTCGGAATGGTTTAAAGCACCAGCCAACAAGCTGAAACTTAAGCAGGCTGGCCGTCTGCTTCAAACACCTGAGTACAACAGGGATCTGCGATGCCTTCAAGTGGCGTGCCCATGTTTTGCAGAACGGTGTCGAGTTTCACCCTCTAAACATTGCAGCATGTCGGCAATCCTGCAGCCAATGGGGGGGCTCTGAGCGACATCCCAGGATTGGGTCTGTGTGCAAATAGGCACATAGTATATCCCGTACAGGCCACTTACTGATGACTTCAGTGGGCATGATGCCCGTGTTCAGCCCCAGTGCAGTCTCACTGTACCAGACAACTCCTATTACGCAGTCCCCGCTCTCTGATCTTTATCACATCATACACCACTATAATTAGAATTCCCAGCTCAGCTCCGAGCTCATTAGACAGACACGCATTACACAGCGACCTTTCTCAAGGCATAAAGGAATGTTCAAAACCAATACTCCTGATAACACTGGAAAAAGGTTGGTTTCCTACCAGAAGGTAGGAGGTGGACGACAGAGAAGGAGTGCCTTGTGATCCAAGCAGCTCACACCAAGGAAGGTCAGTTCCTTGAAAACAAACGTGAGGAAAAAGAAAAGGGTAGTGGAGCGCTAGGTTGGTATTAGAAAAAAATTCTTAGTTTGAGTATGGTCAATTGGGTATCACAATTAGTAAAATTTATTCAACACTGATAAACATAGTAAAAATGGTTGATACATTTAGACACATGAAGAGGTTATAAATGAATACATAAAATCAGCACATATAAAAAAGAATTTAAGAATAGTTGGCCTGAGCACTATACTTATGCGTTCTCCCGCTTGCCAAATGTCCTGAGCCAGTCCGTCCTGTAGTTTAACTGGAGATTGTGGAGGCTGGGTGTCCATATACCATGCTGGGAATTCGATGCCGCTGTGTAGGATGTCGCTGTCTGGATGTTGTATAGACAGATGCACAGGCTGAAGGTAGGCTTCCCAATGAGTATGCTGGTGGTTGTATCCCAAGGTTCTCTTCCAGTGGGTGAAGAACGGATGGAAAATTAATCCGAATATAAAGGCTGGGCAAGATATGGTTTTGGGAGTGTCCCGCAATAGAGCTCAGAGTCCAAACTGACAGTATACTGACGCGTTTCGTTACCTAGGCTGGTAACTTTATCAAAGGAGAGTCTCCTTTGATAAAGTTACCAGCCTAGGTAACGAAACGTCCCTCTATTGTGAGATTTCTCGCAGTTCCCTGCTGCAAACTGGAAGCGGGATAAGGGGGGCAGGATAGGCAGGTTCCGGAAACGGGGGCGTTTTCTGAGAGCTCCCAGATCTGGATCTTCCAGCACAGATTTCCTGGCCTCTGCTACAGAACAGCTTGGGCCAATATGACCAGCCTCGGGCTCCCTCAGATTGACCATGTTTTTGTGCAGTGATCCGTTGCAGCAGTGGATCACAGAAGTCGATAGGAGGTGTTTATTGACACAAGGGGTGAGATTTAATAGGATGAGAGATTCAGAAAGTGATAGATTTGGTAAGAAATCTCCAGCTTTTTTTAAAGCGCCAATCATTTACACTGCAGAACCAGTTTCATTTTGCCGTGTAAATGATTGCCGCTTTTAAAAAAAGGGACGTCTGTTTCCCCATTGGCTGCGTTCTCGTTTTGTTTATTTAATTCGCACC
The DNA here is from genome assembly GCF_055691185.1 of Crinia signifera. Lineage (NCBI taxonomy): Eukaryota > Metazoa > Chordata > Amphibia > Anura > Myobatrachidae > Crinia > Crinia signifera. The sequence continues at coordinate 206,500,164 of NC_139217.1, read as the reverse complement.
CGTTGCGTTTTATTAATAGGGCGTTTGCAGATTTTCTACATTTCTTTTGTGAGTTGTAATTGCACTGAATGTTTTAATTGAGCTCGCAGATCAGATTGTAGATCTTTTCCCATACACTGCAGATCATTTCTCCATCGTTATTATGATGAAAATCTGCCGCAAGCTAACTCCCTTCCGCAGTCTAAGGCAGTCTAAGGTTCCAGACCATCGAATTCCAGATAATCGGTGGTGTGCTACGTGAAAGTCTTCCAAAATAGAATCTGCACTTTGGGAAAAAATAAAAAATTATAATTTTAAATTTTATTTATTTTTTAATAATTTTTATATTGACTGCATTAGATGCTGCCCCATTTCCACAGGGCATATGCAACTGCCCCCACCCCCCCCAATCAGCTCTGCTTTTAGAAGATAAGCTTTAAATGTTCAATCAAGCTATCCCATAAATTGTTTGTTTCTGCAGAGTGGTGCGCTATAGTCCTAAAAATGGAAAAGAAAGTGTCTGAAGCCAGTGTTAACCGCAGGAAGTCCAACAATCCTCAGCGGGTGTCTGCAGCCTCGGCTGGTACATCTCAGAGTAAGAGGAAGCGTCTTTTTTATATTTTTTTTTTGTAAGGAATAAATAACGAAAGCTAAAGGAGATGCGTGGGACTGAGCTTGCTGTGGTGACCAGTAATGTGTCCAACGCTTGTCCACAGAATGTTCGCTGCATTTATTGTATTGGATAACGGGTTACAGAAGTCCAAAAAGGGGAGACTGTTAAACTCTGTTCTTTGTCTTCTATCTAATTTAAACCAGACACGAGCCAGAGAGTGCCATTGCCCATACGGAGGTTTTACCGCCCAGGTACTCGGGCACTGATGGAAATACGCAAGTACCAGAAATCAACGAAGCTGCTGATCAGGAAGGCCCCGTTCTACCGCCTGGTGAGATGGTGTTGCCTGTTCTGCATCTAACAGTTTCCCCTACACTGTGCTCTGCTAGTAATGTCTGCTTTTTCTGTTTTAGGTGAGAGAGGTCTGCCTGGAGTATTCCCACGGAGTGCCGTTCAGCTGGCAAAGCCAAGCGCTGATGGCATTGCAGGAGGTAAGGCTTCTTAGCGGCGTAAACGCTCGCTGTATTCTGTTTGGGGTAATCTTAGAATTATGTATTGTACTAAGATCTGATGCGGCCATGTATACCTCACCCATATCCTGGCCGTGTTCTGCACTGTATATCCCATCACGTGTCACTAGAATCAGCGCTAATGCTCGATCTCCATCATAGTCATCGGTTGCGATTCGGAATGGTTTAAAGCACCAGCCAACAAGCTGAAACTTAAGCAGGCTGGCCGTCTGCTTCAAACACCTGAGTACAACAGGGATCTGCGATGCCTTCAAGTGGCGTGCCCATGTTTTGCAGAACGGTGTCGAGTTTCACCCTCTAAACATTGCAGCATGTCGGCAATCCTGCAGCCAATGGGGGGGCTCTGAGCGACATCCCAGGATTGGGTCTGTGTGCAAATAGGCACATAGTATATCCCGTACAGGCCACTTACTGATGACTTCAGTGGGCATGATGCCCGTGTTCAGCCCCAGTGCAGTCTCACTGTACCAGACAACTCCTATTACGCAGTCCCCGCTCTCTGATCTTTATCACATCATACACCACTATAATTAGAATTCCCAGCTCAGCTCCGAGCTCATTAGACAGACACGCATTACACAGCGACCTTTCTCAAGGCATAAAGGAATGTTCAAAACCAATACTCCTGATAACACTGGAAAAAGGTTGGTTTCCTACCAGAAGGTAGGAGGTGGACGACAGAGAAGGAGTGCCTTGTGATCCAAGCAGCTCACACCAAGGAAGGTCAGTTCCTTGAAAACAAACGTGAGGAAAAAGAAAAGGGTAGTGGAGCGCTAGGTTGGTATTAGAAAAAAATTCTTAGTTTGAGTATGGTCAATTGGGTATCACAATTAGTAAAATTTATTCAACACTGATAAACATAGTAAAAATGGTTGATACATTTAGACACATGAAGAGGTTATAAATGAATACATAAAATCAGCACATATAAAAAAGAATTTAAGAATAGTTGGCCTGAGCACTATACTTATGCGTTCTCCCGCTTGCCAAATGTCCTGAGCCAGTCCGTCCTGTAGTTTAACTGGAGATTGTGGAGGCTGGGTGTCCATATACCATGCTGGGAATTCGATGCCGCTGTGTAGGATGTCGCTGTCTGGATGTTGTATAGACAGATGCACAGGCTGAAGGTAGGCTTCCCAATGAGTATGCTGGTGGTTGTATCCCAAGGTTCTCTTCCAGTGGGTGAAGAACGGATGGAAAATTAATCCGAATATAAAGGCTGGGCAAGATATGGTTTTGGGAGTGTCCCGCAATAGAGCTCAGAGTCCAAACTGACAGTATACTGACGCGTTTCGTTACCTAGGCTGGTAACTTTATCAAAGGAGAGTCTCCTTTGATAAAGTTACCAGCCTAGGTAACGAAACGTCCCTCTATTGTGAGATTTCTCGCAGTTCCCTGCTGCAAACTGGAAGCGGGATAAGGGGGGCAGGATAGGCAGGTTCCGGAAACGGGGGCGTTTTCTGAGAGCTCCCAGATCTGGATCTTCCAGCACAGATTTCCTGGCCTCTGCTACAGAACAGCTTGGGCCAATATGACCAGCCTCGGGCTCCCTCAGATTGACCATGTTTTTGTGCAGTGATCCGTTGCAGCAGTGGATCACAGAAGTCGATAGGAGGTGTTTATTGACACAAGGGGTGAGATTTAATAGGATGAGAGATTCAGAAAGTGATAGATTTGGTAAGAAATCTCCAGCTTTTTTTAAAGCGCCAATCATTTACACTGCAGAACCAGTTTCATTTTGCCGTGTAAATGATTGCCGCTTTTAAAAAAAGGGACGTCTGTTTCCCCATTGGCTGCGTTCTCGTTTTGTTTATTTAATTCGCACCCGTTGCGTTTTATTAATAGGGCGTTTGCAGATTTTCTACATTTCTTTTGTGAGTTGTAATTGCACTGAATGTTTTAATTGAGCTCGCAGATCAGATTGTAGATCTTTTCCCATACACTGCAGATCATTTCTCCATCGTTATTATGATGAAAATCTGCCGCAAGCTAACTCCCTTCCGCAGTCTAAGGCAGTCTAAGGTTCCAGACCATCGAATTCCAGATAATCGGTGGTGTGCTACGTGAAAGTCTTCCAAAATAGAATCTGCACTTTGGGAAAAAATAAAAAATTATAATTTTAAATTTTATTTATTTTTTAATAATTTTTATATTGACTGCATTAGATGCTGCCCCATTTCCACAGGGCATATGCAACTGCCCCCACCCCCCCCAATCAGCTCTGCTTTTAGAAGATAAGCTTTAAATGTTCAATCAAGCTATCCCATAAATTGTTTGTTTCTGCAGAGTGGTGCGCTATAGTCCTAAAAATGGAAAAGAAAGTGTCTGAAGCCAGTGTTAACCGCAGGAAGTCCAACAATCCTCAGCGGGTGTCTGCAGCCTCGGCTGGTACATCTCAGAGTAAGAGGAAGCGTCTTTTTTATATTTTTTTTTTGTAAGGAATAAATAACGAAAGCTAAAGGAGATGCGTGGGACTGAGCTTGCTGTGGTGACCAGTAATGTGTCCAACGCTTGTCCATAGAATGTTCGCTGCATTTATTGTATTGGATAACGGGTTACAGAAGTCCAAAAAGGGGAGACTGTTAAACTCTGTTCTTTGTCTTCTATCTAATTTAAACCAGACACGAGCCAGAGAGTGCCATTGCCCATACGGAGGTTTTACCGCCCAGGTACTCGGGCACTGATGGAAATACGCAAGTACCAGAAATCAACGAAGCTGCTGATCAGGAAGGCCCCGTTCTACCGCCTGGTGAGATGGTGTTGCCTGTTCTGCATCTAACAGTTTCCCCTACTCTGTGCTCTGCTAGTAATGTCTGCTTTTTCTGTTTTAGGTGAGAGAGGTCTGCCTGGAGTATTCCCACGGAGTGCCGTTCAGCTGGCAAAGCCAAGCGCTGATGGCATTGCAGGAGGTAAGGCTTCTTAGCGGCGTAAACGCTCGCTGTATTCTGTTTGGGGTAATCTTAGAATTATGTATTGTACTAAGATCTGATGCGGCCATGTATACCTCACCCATATCCTGGCCGTGTTCTGCTCTGTATATCCCATCACGTGTCATTAGAATCAGCGCTAATGCTCGATCTCCATCATAGTCATCGGTTGCGATTCGGAATGGTTTAAAGCACCAGCCAACAAGCTGAAACTTAAGCAGGCTGGCCGTCTGCTTCAAACACCTGAGTACAACAGGGATCTGCGATGCCTTCAAGTGGCGTGCCCATGTTTTGCAGAACGGTGTCGAGTTTCACCCTCTAAACATTGCAGCATGTCGGCAATCCTGCAGCCAATGGGGGGGCTCTGAGCGACATCCCAGGATTGGGTCTGTGTGCAAATAGGCACATAGTATATCCCGTACAGGCCACTTACTGATGACTTCAGTGGGCATGATGCCCGTGTTCAGCCCCAGTGCAGTCTCACTGTACCAGACAACTCCTATTACGCAGTCCCCGCTCTCTGATCTTTATCACATCATACACCACTATAATTAGAATTCCCAGCTCAGCTCCGAGCTCATTAGACAGACACGCATTACACAGCGACCTTTCTCAAGGCATAAAGGAATGTTCAAAACCAATACTCCTGATAACACTGGAAAAAGGTTGGTTTCCTAACGGGGGTTCCGGAAACGGGGGCGTTTTCTGAGAGCTCCCAGATCTGGATCTTCCAGCACAGATTTCCTGGCCTCTGCTACAGAACAGCTTGGGCCAATATGACCAGCCTCGGGCTCCCTCAGATTGACCATGTTTTTGTGCAGTGATCCGTTGCAGCAGTGGATCACAGAAGTCGATAGGAGGTGTTTATTGACACAAGGGGTGAGATTTAATAGGATGAGAGATTCAGAAAGTGATAGATTTGGTAAGAAATCTCCAGCTTTTTTTAAAGCGCCAATCATTTACACTGCAGAACCAGTTTCATTTTGCCGTGTAAATGATTGCCGCTTTTAAAAAAAGGGACGTCTGTTTCCCCATTGGCTGCGTTCTCGTTTTGTTTATTTAATTCGCACCCGTTGCGTTTTATTAATAGGGCGTTTGCAGATTTTCTACATTTCTTTTGTGAGTTGTAATTGCACTGAATGTTTTAATTGAGCTCGCAGATCAGATTGTAGATCTTTTCCCATACACTGCAGATCATTTCTCCATCGTTATTATGATGAAAATCTGCCGCAAGCTAACTCCCTTCCGCAGTCTAAGGCAGTCTAAGGTTCCAGACCATCGAATTCCAGATAATCGGTGGTGTGCTACGTGAAAGTCTTCCAAAATAGAATCTGCACTTTGGGAAAAAATAAAAAATTATAATTTTAAATTTTATTTATTTTTTAATAATTTTTATATTGACTGCATTAGATGCTGCCCCATTTCCACAGGGCATATGCAACTGCCCCCACCCCCCCCAATCAGCTCTGCTTTTAGAAGATAAGCTTTAAATGTTCAATCAAGCTATCCCATAAATTGTTTGTTTCTGCAGAGTGGTGCGCTATAGTCCTAAAAATGGAAAAGAAAGTGTCTGAAGCCAGTGTTAACCGCAGGAAGTCCAACAATCCTCAGCGGGTGTCTGCAGCCTCGGCTGGTACATCTCAGAGTAAGAGGAAGCGTCTTTTTTATATTTTTTTTTTGTAAGGAATAAATAACGAAAGCTAAAGGAGATGCGTGGGACTGAGCTTGCTGTGGTGACCAGTAATGTGTCCAACGCTTGTCCACAGAATGTTCGCTGCATTTATTGTATTGGATAACGGGTTACAGAAGTCCAAAAAGGGGAGACTGTTAAACTCTGTTCTTTGTCTTCTATCTAATTTAAACCAGACACGAGCCAGAGAGTGCCATTGCCCATACGGAGGTTTTACCGCCCAGGTACTCGGGCACTGATGGAAATACGCAAGTACCAGAAATCAACGAAGCTGCTGATCAGGAAGGCCCCGTTCTACCGCCTGGTGAGATGGTGTTGCCTGTTCTGCATCTAACAGTTTCCCCTACTCTGTGCTCTGCTAGTAATGTCTGCTTTTTCTGTTTTAGGTGAGAGAGGTCTGCCTGGAGTATTCCCACGGAGTGCCGTTCAGCTGGCAAAGCCAAGCGCTGATGGCATTGCAGGAGGTAAGGCTTCTTAGCGGCGTAAACGCTCGCTGTATTCTGTTTGGGGTAATCTTAGAATTATGTATTGTACTAAGATCTGATGCGGCCATGTATACCTCACCCATATCCTGGCCGTGTTCTGCTCTGTATATCCCATCACGTGTCACTAGAATCAGCGCTAATGCTCGATCTCCATCATAGTCATCGGTTGCGATTCGGAATGGTTTAAAGCACCAGCCAACAAGCTGAAACTTAAGCAGGCTGGCCGTCTGCTTCAAACACCTGAGTACAACAGGGATCTGCGATGCCTTCAAGTGGCGTGCCCATGTTTTGCAGAACGGTGTCGAGTTTCACCCTCTAAACATTGCAGCATGTCGGCAATCCTGCAGCCAATGGGGGGGCTCTGAGCGACATCCCAGGATTGGGTCTGTGTGCAAATAGGCACATAGTATATCCCGTACAGGCCACTTACTGATGACTTCAGTGGGCATGATGCCCGTGTTCAGCCCCAGTGCAGTCTCACTGTACCAGACAACTCCTATTACGCAGTCCCCGCTCTCTGATCTTTATCACATCATACACCACTATAATTAGAATTCCCAGCTCAGCTCCGAGCTCATTAGACAGACACGCATTACACAGCGACCTTTCTCAAGGCATAAAGGAATGTTCAAAACCAATACTCCTGATAACACTGGAAAAAGGTTGGTTTCCTACCAGAAGGTAGGAGGTGGACGACAGAGAAGGAGTGCCTTGTGATCCAAGCAGCTCACACCAAGGAAGGTCAGTTCCTTGAAAACAAACGTGAGGAAAAAGAAAAGGGTAGTGGAGCGCTAGGTTGGTATTAGAAAAAAATTCTTAGTTTGAGTATGGTCAATTGGGTATCACAATTAGTAAAATTTATTCAACACTGATAAACATAGTAAAAATGGTTGATACATTTAGACACATGAAGAGGTTATAAATGAATACATAAAATCAGCACATATAAAAAAGAATTTAAGAATAGTTGGCCTGAGCACTATACTTATGCGTTCTCCCGCTTGCCAAATGTCCTGAGCCAGTCCGTCCTGTAGTTTAACTGGAGATTGTGGAGGCTGGGTGTCCATATACCATGCTGGGAATTCGATGCCGCTGTGTAGGATGTCGCTGTCTGGATGTTGTATAGACAGATGCACAGGCTGAAGGTAGGCTTCCCAATGAGTATGCTGGTGGTTGTATCCCAAGGTTCTCTTCCAGTGGGTGAAGAACGGATGGAAAATTAATCCGAATATAAAGGCTGGGCAAGATATGGTTTTGGGAGTGTCCCGCAATAGAGCTCAGAGTCCAAACTGACAGTATACTGACGCGTTTCGTTACCTAGGCTGGTAACTTTATCAAAGGAGAGTCTCCTTTGATAAAGTTACCAGCCTAGGTAACGAAACGTCCCTCTATTGTGAGATTTCTCGCAGTTCCCTGCTGCAAACTGGAAGCGGGATAAGGGGGGCAGGATAGGCAGGTTCCGGAAACGGGGGCGTTTTCTGAGAGCTCCCAGATCTGGATCTTCCAGCACAGATTTCCTGGCCTCTGCTACAGAACAGCTTGGGCCAATATGACCAGCCTCGGGCTCCCTCAGATTGACCATGTTTTTGTGCAGTGATCCGTTGCAGCAGTGGATCACAGAAGTCGATAGGAGGTGTTTATTGACACAAGGGGTGAGATTTAATAGGATGAGAGATTCAGAAAGTGATAGATTTGGTAAGAAATCTCCAGCTTTTTTTAAAGCGCCAATCATTTACACTGCAGAACCAGTTTCATTTTGCCGTGTAAATGATTGCCGCTTTTAAAAAAAGGGACGTCTGTTTCCCCATTGGCTGCGTTCTCGTTTTGTTTATTTAATTCGCACCCGTTGCGTTTTATTAATAGGGCGTTTGCAGATTTTCTACATTTCTTTTGTGAGTTGTAATTGCACTGAATGTTTTAATTGAGCTCGCAGATCAGATTGTAGATCTTTTCCCATACACTGCAGATCATTTCTCCATCGTTATTATGATGAAAATCTGCCGCAAGCTAACTCCCTTCCGCAGTCTAAGGCAGTCTAAGGTTCCAGACCATCGAATTCCAGATAATCGGTGGTGTGCTACGTGAAAGTCTTCCAAAATAGAATCTGCACTTTGGGAAAAAATAAAAAATTATAATTTTAAATGTTATTTATTTTTTAATAATTTTTATATTGACTGCATTAGATGCTGCCCCATTTCCACAGGGCATATGCAACTGCCCCCACCCCCCCCCCCCCCAATCAGCTCTGCTTTTAGAAGATAAGCTTTAAATGTTCAATCAAGCTATCCCATAAATTGTTTGTTTCTGCAGAGTGGTGCGCTATAGTCCTAAAAATGGAAAAGAAAGTGTCTGAAGCCAGTGTTAACCGCAGGAAGTCCAACAATCCTCAGCGGGTGTCTGCAGCCTCGGCTGGTACATCTCAGAGTAAGAGGAAGCGTCTTTTTTATATTTTTTTTTTGTAAGGAATAAATAACGAAAGCTAAAGGAGATGCGTGGGACTGAGCTTGCTGTGGTGACCAGTAATGTGTCCAACGCTTGTCCACAGAATGTTCGCTGCATTTATTGTATTGGATAACGGGTTACAGAAGTCCAAAAAGGGGAGACTGTTAAACTCTGTTCTTTGTCTTCTATCTAATTTAAACCAGACACGAGCCAGAGAGTGCCATTGCCCATACGGAGGTTTTACCGCCCAGGTACTCGGGCACTGATGGAAATACGCAAGTACCAGAAATCAACGAAGCTGCTGATCAGGAAGGCCCCGTTCTACCGCCTGGTGAGATGGTGTTGCCTGTTCTGCATCTAACAGTTTCCCCTACTCTGTGCTCTGCTAGTAATGTCTGCTTTTTCTGTTTTAGGTGAGAGAGGTCTGCCTGGAGTATTCCCACGGAGTGCCGTTCAGCTGGCAAAGCCAAGCGCTGATGGCATTGCAGGAGGTAAGGCTTCTTAGCGGCGTAAACGCTCGCTGTATTCTGTTTGGGGTAATCTTAGAATTATGTATTGTACTAAGATCTGATGCGGCCATGTATACCTCACCCATATCCTGGCCGTGTTCTGCTCTGTATATCCCATCACGTGTCACTAGAATCAGCGCTAATGCTCGATCTCCATCATAGTCATCGGTTGCGATTCGGAATGGTTTAAAGCACCAGCCAACAAGCTGAAACTTAAGCAGGCTGGCCGTCTGCTTCAAACACCTGAGTACAACAGGGATCTGCGATGCCTTCAAGTGGCGTGCCCATGTTTTGCAGAACGGTGTCGAGTTTCACCCTCTAAACATTGCAGCATGTCGGCAATCCTGCAGCCAATGGGGGGGCTCTGAGCGACATCCCAGGATTGGGTCTTTGTGCAAATAGGCACATAGTATATCCCGTACAGGCCACTTACTGATGACTTCAGTGGGCATGATGCCCGTGTTCAGCCCCAGTGCAGTCTCACTGTACCAGACAACTCCTATTACGCAGTCCCCGCTCTCTGATCTTTATCACATCATACACCACTATAATTAGAATTCCCAGCTCAGCTCCGAGCTCATTAGACAGACACGCATTACACAGCGACCTTTCTCAAGGCATAAAGGAATGTTCAAAACCAATACTCCTGATAACACTGGAAAAAGGTTGGTTTCCTACCAGAAGGTAGGAGGTGGACGACAGAGAAGGAGTGCCTTGTGATCCAAGCAGCTCACACCAAGGAAGGTCAGTTCCTTGAAAACAAACGTGAGGAAAAAGAAAAGGGTAGTGGAGCGCTAGGTTGGTATTAGAAAAAAATTCTTAGTTTGAGTATGGTCAATTGGGTATCACAATTAGTAAAATTTATTCAACACTGATAAACATAGTAAAAATGGTTGATACATTTAGACACATGAAGAGGTTATAAATGAATACATAAAATCAGCACATATAAAAAAGAATTTAAGAATAGTTGGCCTGAGCACTATACTTATGCGTTCTCCCGCTTGCCAAATGTCCTGAGCCAGTCCGTCCTGTAGTTTAACTGGAGATTGTGGAGGCTGGGTGTCCATATACCATGCTGGGAATTCGATGCCGCTGTGTAGGATGTCGCTGTCTGGATGTTGTATAGACAGATGCACAGGCTGAAGGTAGGCTTCCCAATGAGTATGCTGGTGGTTGTATCCCAAGGTTCTCTTCCAGTGGGTGAAGAACGGATGGAAAATTAATCCGAATATAAAGGCTGGGCAAGATATGGTTTTGGGAGTGTCCCGCAATAGAGCTCAGAGTCCAAACTGACAGTATACTGACGCGTTTCGTTACCTAGGCTGGTAACTTTATCAAAGGAGAGTCTCCTTTGATAAAGTTACCAGCCTAGGTAACGAAACGTCCCTCTATTGTGAGATTTCTCGCAGTTCCCTGCTGCAAACTGGAAGCGGGATAAGGGGGGCAGGATAGGCAGGTTCCGGAAACGGGGGCGTTTTCTGAGAGCTCCCAGATCTGGATCTTCCAGCACAGATTTCCTGGCCTCTGCTACAGAACAGCTTGGGCCAATATGACCAGCCTCGGGCTCCCTCAGATTGACCATGTTTTTGTGCAGTGATCCGTTGCAGCAGTGGATCACAGAAGTCGATAGGAGGTGTTTATTGACACAAGGGGTGAGATTTAATAGGATGAGAGATTCAGAAAGTGATAGATTTGGTAAGAAATCTCCAGCTTTTTTTAAAGCGCCAATCATTTACACTGCAGAACCAGTTTCATTTTGCCGTGTAAATGATTGCCGCTTTTAAAAAAAGGGACGTCTGTTTCCCCATTGGCTGCGTTCTCGTTTTGTTTATTTAATTCGCACCCGTTGCGTTTTATTAATAGGGCGTTTGCAGATTTTCTACATTTCTTTTGTGAGTTGTAATTGCACTGAATGTTTTAATTGAGCTCGCAGATCAGATTGTAGATCTTTTCCCATACACTGCAGATCATTTCTCCATCGTTATTATGATGAAAATCTGCCGCAAGCTAACTCCCTTCCGCAGTCTAAGGTTCCAGACCATCGAATTCCAGATAATCGGTGGTGTGCTACGTGAAAGTCTTCCAAAATAGAATCTGCACTTTGGGAAAAAATAAAAAATTATAATTTTATATTTTATTTATTTTTTAATAATTTTTATATTGACTGCATTAGATGCTGCCCCATTTCCACAGGGCATATGCAACTGCCCCCACCCCCCCCCCCCCAATCAGCTCTGCTTTTAGAAGATAAGCTTTAAATGTTCAATCAAGCTATCCCATAAATTGTTTGTTTCTGCAGAGTGGTGCGCTATAGTCCTAAAAATGGAAAAGAAAGTGTCTGAAGCCAGTGTTAACCGCAGGAAGTCCAACAATCCTCAGCGGGTGTCTGCAGCCTCGGCTGGTACATCTCAGAGTAAGAGGAAGCGTCTTTTTTATATTTTTTTTTTGTAAGGAATAAATAACGAAAGCTAAAGGAGATGCGTGGGACTGAGCTTGCTGTGGTGACCAGTAATGTGTCCAACGCTTGTCCACAGAATGTTCGCTGCATTTATTGTATTGGATAACGGGTTACAGAAGTCCAAAAAGGGGAGACTGTTAAACTCTGTTCTTTGTCTTCTATCTAATTTAAACCAGACACGAGCCAGAGAGTGCCATTGCCCATACGGAGGTTTTACCGCCCAGGTACTCGGGCACTGATGGAAATACGCAAGTACCAGAAATCAACGAAGCTGCTGATCAGGAAGGCCCCGTTCTACCGCCTGGTGAGATGGTGTTGCCTGTTCTGCATCTACAGTTTCCCCTACTCTGTGCTCTGCTAGTAATGTCTGCTTTTTCTGTTTTAGGTGAGAGAGGTCTGCCTGGAGTATTCCCACGGAGTGCCGTTCAGCTGGCAAAGCCAAGCGCTGATGGCATTGCAGGAGGTAAGGCTTCTTAGCGGCGTAAACGCTCGCTGTATTCTGTTTGGGGTAATCTTAGAATTATGTATTGTACTAAGATCTGATGCGGCCATGTATACCTCACCCATATCCTGGCCGTGTTCTGCTCTGTATATCCCATCACGTGTCACTAGAATCAGCGCTAATGCTCGATCTCCATCATAGTCATCGGTTGCGATTCGGAATGGTTTAAAGCACCAGCCAACAAGCTGAAACTTAAGCAGGCTGGCCGTCTGCTTCAAACACCTGAGTACAACAGGGATCTGCGATGCCTTCAAGTGGCGTGCCCATGTTTTGCAGAACGGTGTCGAGTTTCACCCTCTAAACATTGCAGCATGTTGGAAATCCTGCAGCCAATGGGGGGGCTCTGAGCGACATCCCAGGATTGGGTCTGTGTGCAAATAGGCACATAGTATGTCCCGTACAGGCCACTTACTGATGACTTCAGTGGGCATGATGCCCGTGTTCAGCCACAGTGCAGTCTCACTGTACCAGACAACTCCTATTACGCAGTCCCCGCTCTCTGATCTTTATCACATCATACACCACTATAATTAGAATTCCCAGCTCAGCTCCGAGCTCATTAGACAGACACGCATTACACAGCGACCTTTCTCAAGGCATAAAGGAATGTTCAAAACCAATACTCCTGATAACACTGGAAAAAGGTTGGTTTCCTACCAGAAGGTAGGAGGTGGACGACAGAGAAGGAGTGCCTTGTGATCCAAGCAGCTCACACCAAGGAAGGTCAGTTCCTTGAAAACAAACGTGAGGAAAAAGAAAAGGGTAGTGGAGCGCTAGGTTGGTATTAGAAAAAAATTCTTAGTTTGAGTATGGTCAATTGGGTATCACAATTAGTAAAATTTATTCAACACTGATAAACATAGTAAAAATGGTTGATACATTTAGACACATGAAGAGGTTATAAATGAATACATAAAATCAGCACATATAAAAAAGAATTTAAGAATAGTTGGCCTGAGCACTATACTTATGCGTTCTCCCGCTTGCCAAATGTCCTGAGCCAGTCCGTCCTGTAGTTTAACTGGAGATTGTGGAGGCTGGGTGTCCATATACCATGCTGGGAATTCGATGCCGCTGTGTAGGATGTCGCTGTCTGGATGTTGTATAGACAGATGCACAGGCTGAAGGTAGGCTTCCCAATGAGTATGCTGGTGGTTGTATCCCAAGGTTCTCTTCCAGTGGGTGAAGAACGGATGGAAAATTAATCCGAATATAAAGGCTGGGCAAGATATGGTTTTGGGAGTGTCCCGCAATAGAGCTCAGAGTCCAAACTGACAGTATACTGACGCGTTTCGTTACCTAGGCTGGTAACTTTATCAAAGGAGAGTCTCCTTTGATAAAGTTACCAGCCTAGGTAACGAAACGTACCTCTATTGTGAGATTTCTCGCAGTTCCCTGCTGCAAACTGGAAGCGGGATAAGGGGGGCAGGATAGGCAGGTTCCGGAAATGGGGGCGTTTTCTGAGAGCTCCCAGATCTGGATCTTCCAGCACAGATTTCCTGGCCTCTGCTACAGAACAGCTTGGGCCAATATGACCAGCCTCGGGCTCCCTCAGATTGACCATGTTTTTGTGCAGTGATCCGTTGCAGCAGTGGATCACAGAAGTCGATAGGAGGTGTTTATTGACACAAGGGGTGAGATTTAATAGGATGAGAGATTCAGAAAGTGATAGATTTGGTAAGAAATCTCCAGCTTTTTTTAAAGCGCCAATCATTTACACTGCAGAACCAGTTTCATTTTGCCGTGTAAATGATTGCCGCTTTTAAAAAAAGGGACGTCTGTTTCCCCATTGGCTGCGTTCTCGTTTTGTTTATTTAATTCGCACCCGTTGCGTTTTATTAATAGGGCGTTTGCAGATTTTCTACATTTCTTTTGTGAGTTGTAATTGCACTGAATGTTTTAATTGAGCTCGCAGATCAGATTGTAGATCTTTTCCCATACACTGCAGATCATTTCTCCATCGTTATTATGATGAAAATCTGCCGCAAGCTAACTCCCTTCCGCAGTCTAAGGCAGTCTAAGGTTCCAGACCATCGAATTCCAGATAATCGGTGGTGTGCTACGTGAAAGTCTTCCAAAATAGAATCTGCACTTTGGGAAAAAATAAAAAATTATAATTTTAAATTGTATTTATTTTTTAATAATTTTTATATTGACTGCATTAGATGCTGCCCCATTTCCACAGGGCATATGCAACTGCCCCCACCCCCCCCCCCCAATCAGCTCTGCTTTTAGAAGATAAGCTTTAAATGTTCAATCAAGCTATCCCATAAATTGTTTGTTTCTGCAGAGTGGTGCGCTATAGTCCTAAAAATGGAAAAGAAAGTGTCTGAAGCCAGTGTTAACCGCAGGAAGTCCAACAATCCTCAGCGGGTGTCTGCAGCCTCGGCTGGTACATCTCAGAGTAAGAGGAAGCGTCTTTTTTATATATTTTTTTTTGTAAGGAATAAATAACGAAAGCTAAAGGAGATGCGTGGGACTGAGCTTGCTGTGGTGACCAGTAATGTGTCCAACGCTTGTCCACAGAATGTTCGCTGCATTTATTGTATTGGATAACGGGTTACAGAAGTCCAAAAAGGGGAGACTGTTAAACTCTGTTCTTTGTCTTCTATCTAATTTAAACCAGACACGAGCCAGAGAGTGCCATTGCCCATACGGAGGTTTTACCGCCCAGGTACCTGGGCACTGATGGAAATACGCAAGTACCAGAAATCAACGAAGCTGCTGATCAGGAAGGCCCCGTTCTACCGCCTGGTGAGATGGTGTTGCCTGTTCTGCATCTAACAGTTTCCCCTACTCTGTGCTCTGCTAGTAATGTCTGCTTTTTCTGTTTTAGGTGAGAGAGGTCTGCCTGGAGTATTCCCACGGAGTGCCGTTCAGCTGGCAAAGCCAAGCGCTGATGGCATTGCAGGAGGTAAGGCTTCTTAGCGGCGTAAACGCTCGCTGTATTCTGTTTGGGGTAATCTTAGAATTATGTATTGTACTAAGATCTGATGCGGCCATGTATACCTCACCCATATCCTGGCCGTGTTCTGCTCTGTATATCCCATCACGTGTCACTAGAATCAGCGCTAATGCTCGATCTCCATCATAGTCATCGGTTGCGATTCGGAATGGTTTAAAGCACCAGCCAACAAGCTGAAACTTAAGCAGGCTGGCCGTCTGCTTCAAACACCTGAGTACAACAGGGATCTGCGATGCCTTCAAGTGGCGTGCCCATGTTTTGCAGAACGGTGTCGAGTTTCACCCTCTAAACATTGCAGCATGTCGGAAATCCTGCAGCCAATGGGGGGGCTCTGAGCGACATCCCAGGATTGGGTCTGTGTGCAAATAGGCACATAGTATATCCCGTACAGGCCACTTACTGATGACTTCAGTGGGCATGATGCCCGTGTTCAGCCCCAGTGCAGTCTCACTGTACCAGACAACTCCTATTACGCAGTCCCCGCTTTCTGATCTTTATCACATCATACACCACTATAATTAGAATTCCCAGCTCAGCTCCGAGCTCATTAGACAGACACGCATTACACAGCGACCTTTCTCAAGGCATAAAGGAATGTTCAAAACCAATACTCCTGATAACACTGGAAAAAGGTTGGTTTCCTACCAGAAGGTAGGAGGTGGACGACAGAGAAGGAGTGCCTTGTGATCCAAGCAGCTCACACCAAGGAAGGTCAGTTCCTTGAAAACAAACGTGAGGAAAAAGAAAAGGGTAGTGGAGCGCTAGGTTGGTATTAGAAAAAAATTCTTAGTTTGAGTATGGTCAATTGGGTATCACAATTAGTAAAATTTATTCAACACTGATAAACATAGTAAAAATGGTTGATACATTTAGACACATGAAGAGGTTATAAATGAATACATAAAATCAGCACATATAAAAAAGAATTTAAGAATAGTTGGCCTGAGCACTATACTTATGCGTTCTCCCGCTTGCCAAATGTCCTGAGCCAGTCCGTCCTGTAGTTTAACTGGAGATTGTGGAGGCTGGGTGTCCATATACCATGCTGGGAATTCGATGCCGCTGTGTAGGATGTCGCTGTCTGGATGTTGTATAGACAGATGCACAGGCTGAAGGTAGGCTTCCCAATGAGTATGCTGGTGGTTGTATCCCAAGGTTCTCTTCCAGTGGGTGAAGAACGGATGGAAAATTAATCCGAATATAAAGGCTGGGCAAGATATGGTTTTGGGAGTGTCCCGCAATAGAGCTCAGAGTCCAAACTGACAGTATACTGACGCGTTTCGTTACCTAGGCTGGTAACTTTATCAAAGGAGAGTCTCCTTTGATAAAGTTACCAGCCTAGGTAACGAAACGTACCTCTATTGTGAGATTTCTCGCAGTTCCCTGCTGCAAACTGGAAGCGGGATAAGGGGGGCAGGATAGGCAGGTTCCGGAAATGGGGGCGTTTTCTGAGAGCTCCCAGATCTGGATCTTCCAGCACAGATTTCCTGGCCTCTGCTACAGATCAGCTTGGGCCAATATGACCAGCCTCGGGCTCCCTCAGATTGACCATGTTTTTGTGCAGTGATCCGTTGCAGCAGTGGATCACAGAAGTCGATAGGAGGTGTTTATTGACACAAGGGGTGAGATTTAATAGGATGAGAGATTCAGAAAGTGATAGATTTGGTAAGAAATCTCCAGCTTTTTTTAAAGCGCCAATCATTTACACTGCAGAACCAGTTTCATTTTGCCGTGTAAATGATTGCCGCTTTTAAAAAAAGGGACGTCTGTTTCCCCATTGGCTGCGTTCTCGTTTTGTTTATTTAATTCGCACCCGTTGCGTTTTATTAATAGGGCGTTTGCAGATTTTCTACATTTCTTTTGTGAGTTGTAATTGCACTGAATGTTTTAATTGAGCTCGCAGATCAGATTGTAGATCTTTTCCCATACACTGCAGATCATTTCTCCATCGTTATTATGATGAAAATCTGCCGCAAGCTAACTCCCTTCCGCAGTCTAAGGCAGTCTAAGGTTCCAGACCATCGAATTCCAGATAATCGGTGGTGTGCTACGTGAAAGTCTTCCAAAATAGAATCTGCACTTTGGGAAAAAATAAAAAATTATAATTTTAAATTTTATTTATTTTTTAATAATTTTTATATTGACTGCATTAGATGCTGCCCCATTTCCACAGGGCATATGCAACTGCCCCCACCCCCCCCCAATCAGCTCTGCTTTTAGAAGATAAGCTTTAAATGTTCAATCAAGCTATCCCATAAATTGTTTGTTTCTGCAGAGTGGTGCGCTATAGTCCTAAAAATGGAAAAGAAAGTGTCTGAAGCCAGTGTTAACCGCAGGAAGTCCAACAATCCTCAGCGGGTGTCTGCAGCCTCGGCTGGTACATCTCAGAGTAAGAGGAAGCGTCTTTTTTATATATTTTTTTTGTAAGGAATAAATAACGAAAGCTAAAGGAGATGCGTGGGACTGAGCTTGCTGTGGTGACCAGTAATGTGTCCAACGCTTGTCCACAGAATGTTCGCTGCATTTATTGTATTGGATAACGGGTTACAGAAGTCCAAAAAGGGGAGACTGTTAAACTCTGTTCTTTGTCTTCTATCTAATTTAAACCAGACACGAGCCAGAGAGTGCCATTGCCCATACGGTGGTTTTACCGCCCAGTTACTCGGGCACTGATGGAAATACGCAAGTACCAGAAATCAACGAAGCTGCTGATCAGGAAGGCCCCGTTCTACCGCCTGGTGAGATGGTGTTGCCTGTTCTGCATCTAACAGTTTCCCCTACTCTGTGCTCTGCTAGTAATGTCTGCTTTTTCTGTTTTAGGTGAGAGAGGTCTGCCTGGAGTATTCCCACGGAGTGCCGTTCAGCTGGCAAAGCCAAGCGCTGATGGCATTGCAGGAGGTAAGGCTTCTTAGCGGCGTAAACGCTCGCTGTATTCTGTTTGGGGTAATCTTAGAATTATGTATTGTACTAAGATCTGATGCGGCCATGTATACCTCACCCATATCCTGGCCGTGTTCTGCTCTGTATATCCCATCACGTGTCACTAGAATCAGCGCTAATGCTCGATCTCCATCATAGTCATCGGTTGCGATTCGGAATGGTTTAAAGCACCAGCCAACAAGCTGAAACTTAAGCAGGCTGGCCGTCTGCTTCAAACACCTGAGTACAACAGGGATCTGCGATGCCTTCAAGTGGCGTGCCCATGTTTTGCAGAACGGTGTCGAGTTTCACCCTCTAAACATTGCAGCATGTCGGCAATCCTGCAGCCAATGGGGGGGCTCTGAGCGACATCCCAGGATTGGGTCTGTGTGCAAATAGGCACATAGTATATCCCGTACAGGCCACTTACTGATGACTTCAGTGGGCATGATGCCCGTGTTCAGCCCCAGTGCAGTCTCACTGTACCAGACAACTCCTATTACGCAGTCCCCGCTCTCTGATCTTTATCACATCATACACCACTATAATTAGAATTCCCAGCTCAGCTCCGAGCTCATTAGACAGACACGCATTACACAGCGACCTTTCTCAAGGCATAAAGGAATGTTCAAAACCAATACTCCTGATAACACTGGAAAAAGGTTGGTTTCCTACCAGAAGGTAGGAGGTGGACGACAGAGAAGGAGTGCCTTGTGATCCAAGCAGCTCACACCAAGGAAGGTCAGTTCCTTGAAAACAAACGTGAGGAAAAAGAAAAGGGTAGTGGAGCGCTAGGTTGGTATTAGAAAAAAATTCTTAGTTTGAGTATGGTCAATTGGGTATCACAATTAGTAAAATTTATTCAACACTGATAAACATAGTAAAAATGGTTGATACATTTAGACACATGAAGAGGTTATAAATGAATACATAAAATCAGCACATATAAAAAAGAATTTAAGAATAGTTGGCCTGAGCACTATACTTATGCGTTCTCCCGCTTGCCAAATGTCCTGAGCCAGTCCGTCCTGTAGTTTAACTGGAGATTGTGGAGGCTGGGTGTCCATATACCATGCTGGGAATTCGATGCCGCTGTGTAGGATGTCGCTGTCTGGATGTTGTATAGACAGATGCACAGGCTGAAGGTAGGCTTCCCAATGAGTATGCTGGTGGTTGTATCCCAAGGTTCTCTTCCAGTGGGTGAAGAACGGATGGAAAATTAATCCGAATATAAAGGCTGGGCAAGATATGGTTTTGGGAGTGTCCCGCAATAGAGCTCAGAGTCCAAACTGACAGTATACTGACGCGTTTCGTTACCTAGGCTGGTAACTTTATCAAAGGAGAGTCTCCTTTGATAAAGTTACCAGCCTAGGTAACGAAACGTCCCTCTATTGTGAGATTTCTCGCAGTTCCCTGCTGCAAACTGGAAGCGGGATAAGGGGGGCAGGATAGGCAGGTTCCGGAAACGGGGGCGTTTTCTGAGAGCTCCCAGATCTGGATCTTCCAGCACAGATTTCCTGGCCTCTGCTACAGAACAGCTTGGGCCAATATGACCAGCCTCGGGCTCCCTCAGATTGACCATGTTTTTGTGCAGTGATCCGTTGCAGCAGTGGATCACAGAAGTCGATAGGAGGTGTTTATTGACACAAGGGGTGAGATTTAATAGGATGAGAGATTCAGAAAGTGATAGATTTGGTAAGAAATCTCCAGCTTTTTTTAAAGCGCCAATCATTTACACTGCAGAACCAGTTACATTTTGCCGTGTAAATGATTGCCGCTTTTAAAAAAAGGGACGTCTGTTTCCCCATTGGCTGCGTTCTCGTTTTGTTTATTTAATTCGCACCCGTTGCGTTTTATTAATAGGGCGTTTGCAGATTTTCTACATTTCTTTTGTGAGTTGTAATTGCACTGAATGTTTTAATTGAGCTCGCAGATCAGATTGTAGATCTTTTCCCATACACTGCAGATCATTTCTCCATCGTTATTATGATGAAAATCTGCCGCAAGCTAACTCCCTTCCGCAGTCTAAGGCAGTCTAAGGTTCCAGACCATCGAATTCCAGATAATCGGTGGTGTGCTACGTGAAAGTCTTCCAAAATAGAATCTGCACTTTGGGAAAAAATAAAAAATTATAATTTTAAATTTTATTTATTTTTTAATAATTTTTATATTGACTGCATTAGATGCTGCCCCATTTCCACAGGGCATATGCAACTGCCCCCCCCCCCCCCCCCCCCCAATCAGCTCTGCTTTTAGAAGATAAGCTTTAAATGTTCAATCAAGCTATCCCATAAATTGTTTGTTTCTGCAGAGTGGTGCGCTATAGTCCTAAAAATGGAAAAGAAAGTGTCTGAAGCCAGTGTTAACCGCAGGAAGTCCAACAATCCTCAGCGGGTGTCTGCAGCCTCGGCTGGTACATCTCAGAGTAAGAGGAAGCGTCTTTTTTATATTTTTTTTTTTGTAAGGAATAAATAACGAAAGCTAAAGGAGATGCGTGGGACTGAGCTTGCTGTGGTGACCAGTAATGTGTCCAACGCTTGTCCACAGAATGTTCGCTGCATTTATTGTATTGGATAACGGGTTACAGAAGTCCAAAAAGGGGAGACTGTTAAACTCTGTTCTTTGTCTTCTATCTAATTTAAACCAGACACGAGCCAGAGAGTGCCATTGCCCATACGGAGGTTTTACCGCCCAGGTACCTGGGCACTGATGGAAATACGCAAGTACCAGAAATCAACGAAGCTGCTGATCAGGAAGGCCCCGTTCTACCGCCTGGTGAGATGGTGTTGCCTGTTCTGCATCTAACAGTTTCCCCTACTCTGTGCTCTGCTAGTAATGTCTGCTTTTTCTGTTTTAGGTGAGAGAGGTCTGCCTGGAGTATTCCCACGGAGTGCCGTTCAGCTGGCAAAGCCAAGCGCTGATGGCATTGCAGGAGGTAAGGCTTCTTAGCGGCGTAAACGCTCGCTGTATTCTGTTTGGGGTAATCTTAGAATTATGTATTGTACTAAGATCTGATGCGGCCATGTATACCTCACCCATATCCTGGCCGTGTTCTGCTCTGTATATCCCATCACGTGTCACTAGAATCAGCGCTAATGCTCGATCTCCATCATAGTCATCGGTTGCGATTCGGAATGGTTTAAAGCACCAGCCAACAAGCTGAAACTTAAGCAGGCTGGCCGTCTGCTTCAAACACCTGAGTACAACAGGGATCTGCGATGCCTTCAAGTGGCGTGCCCATGTTTTGCAGAACGGTGTCGAGTTTCACCCTCTAAACATTGCAGCATGTCGGAAATCCTGCAGCCAATGGGGGGGCTCTGAGCGACATCCCAGGATTGGGTCTGTGTGCAAATAGGCACATAGTATATCCCGTACAGGCCACTTACTGATGACTTCAGTGGGCATGATGCCCGTGTTCAGCCCCAGTGCAGTCTCACTGTACCAGACAACTCCTATTACGCAGTCCCCGCTTTCTGATCTTTATCACATCATACACCACTATAATTAGAATTCCCAGCTCAGCTCCGAGCTCATTAGACAGACACGCATTACACAGCGACCTTTCTCAAGGCATAAAGGAATGTTTAAAACCAATACTCCTGATAACACTGGAAAAAGGTTGGTTTCCTACCAGAAGGTAGGAGGTGGACGACAGAGAAGGAGTGCCTTGTGATCCAAGCAGCTCACACCAAGGAAGGTCAGTTCCTTGAAAACAAACGTGAGGAAAAAGAAAAGGGTAGTGGAGCGCTAGGTTGGTATTAGAAAAAAATTCTTAGTTTGAGTATGGTCAATTGGGTATCACAATTAGTAAAATTTATTCAACACTGATAAACATAGTAAAAATGGTTGATACATTTAGACACATGAAGAGGTTATAAATGAATACATAAAATCAGCACATATAAAAAAGAATTTAAGAATAGTTGGCCTGAGCACTATACTTATGCGTTCTCCCGCTTGCCAAATGTCCTGAGCCAGTCCGTCCTGTAGTTTAACTGGAGATTGTGGAGGCTGGGTGTCCATATACCATGCTGGGAATTCGATGCCGCTGTGTAGGATGTCGCTGTCTGGATGTTGTATAGACAGATGCACAGGCTGAAGGTAGGCTTCCCAATGAGTATGCTGGTGGTTGTATCCCAAGGTTCTCTTCCAGTGGGTGAAGAACGGATGGAAAATTAATCCGAATATAAAGGCTGGGCAAGATATGGTTTTGGGAGTGTCCCGCAATAGAGCTCAGAGTCCAAACTGACAGTATACTGACGCGTTTCGTTACCTAGGCTGGTAACTTTATCAAAGGAGAGTCTCCTTTGATAAAGTTACCAGCCTAGGTAACGAAACGTCCCTCTATTTGAGATTTCTCGCAGTTCCCTGCTGCAAACTGGAAGCGGGATAAGGGGGGCAGGATAGGCAGGTTCCGGAAACGGGGGCGTTTTCTGAGAGCTTCCAGATCTGGATCTTCCAGCACAGATTTCCTGGCCTCTGCTACAGAACAGCTTGGGCCAATATGACCAGCCTCGGGCTCCCTCAGATTGACCATGTTTTTGTGCAGTGATCCGTTGCAGCAGTGGATCACAGAAGTCGATAGGAGGTGTTTATTGACACAAGGGGTGAGATTTAATAGGATGAGAGATTCAGAAAGTGATAGATTTGGTAAGAAATCTCCAGCTTTTTTTAAAGCGCCAATCATTTACACTGCAGAACCAGTTTCATTTTGCCGTGTAAATGATTGCCGCTTTTAAAAAAAGGGACGTCTGTTTCCCCATTGGCTGCGTTCTCGTTTTGTTTATTTAATTCGCACCCGTTGCGTTTTATTAATAGGGCGTTTGCAGATTTTCTACATTTCTTTTGTGAGTTGTAATTGCACTGAATGTTTTAATTGAGCTCGCAGATCAGATTGTAGATCTTTTCCCATACACTGCAGATCATTTCTCCATCGTTATTATGATGAAAATCTGCCGCAAGCTAACTCCCTTCCGCAGTCTAAGGCAGTCTAAGGTTCCAGACCATCGAATTCCAGATAATCGGTGGTGTGCTACGTGAAAGTCTTCCAAAATAGAATCTGCACTTTGGGAAAAAATAAAAAATTATAATTTTAAATGTTATTTATTTTTTAATAATTTTTATATTGACTGCATTAGATGCTGCCCCATTTCCACAGGGCATATGCAACTGCCCCCACCCCCCCCCCAATCAGCTCTGCTTTTAGAAGATAAGCTTTAAATGTTCAATCAAGCTATCCCATAAATTGTTTGTTTCTGCAGAGTGGTGCGCTATAGTCCTAAAAATGGAAAAGAAAGTGTCTGAAGCCAGTGTTAACCGCAGGAAGTCCAACAATCCTCAGCGGGTGTCTGCAGCCTCGGCTGGTACATCTCAGAGTAAGAGGAAGCGTCTTTTTTATATATTTTTTTTGTAAGGAATAAATAACGAAAGCTAAAGGAGATGCGTGGGACTGAGCTTGCTGTGGTGACCAGTAATGTGTCCAACGCTTGTCCACAGAATGTTCGCTGCATTTATTGTATTGGATAACGGGTTACAGAAGTCCAAAAAGGGGAGACTGTTAAACTCTGTTCTTTGTCTTCTATCTAATTTAAACCAGACACGAGCCAGAGAGTGCCATTGCCCATACGGAGGTTTTACCGCCCAGGTACTCGGGCACTGATGGAAATACGCAAGTACCAGAAATCAACGAAGCTGCTGATCAGGAAGGCCCCGTTCTACCGCCTGGTGAGATGGTGTTGCCTGTTCTGCATCTAACAGTTTCCCCTACTCTGTGCTCTGCTAGTAATGTCTGCTTTTTCTGTTTTAGGTGAGAGAGGTCTGCCTGGAGTATTCCCACGGAGTGCCGTTCAGCTGGCAAAGCCAAGCGCTGATGGCATTGCAGGAGGTAAGGCTTCTTAGCGGCGTAAACGCTCGCTGTATTCTGTTTGGGGTAATCTTAGAATTATGTATTGTACTAAGATCTGATGCGGCCATGTATACCTCACCCATATCCTGGCCGTGTTCTGCTCTGTATATCCCATCACGTGTCACTAGAATCAGCGCTAATGCTCGATCTCCATCATAGTCATCGGTTGCGATTCGGAATGGTTTAAAGCACCAGCCAACAAGCTGAAACTTAAGCAGGCTGGCCGTCTGCTTCAAACACCTGAGTACAACAGGGATCTGCGATGCCTTCAAGTGGCGTGCCCATGTTTTGCAGAACGGTGTCGAGTTTCACCCTCTAAACATTGCAGCATGTCGGCAATCCTGCAGCCAATGGGGGGGCTCTGAGCGACATCCCAGGATTGGGTCTGTGTGCAAATAGGCACATAGTATATCCCGTACAGGCCACTTACTGATGACTTCAGTGGGCATGATGCCCGTGTTCAGCCCCAGTGCAGTCTCACTGTACCAGACAACTCCTATTACGCAGTCCCCGCTCTCTGATCTTTATCACATCATACACCACTATAATTAGAATTCCCAGCTCAGCTCCGAGCTCATTAGACAGACACGCATTACACAGCGACCTTTCTCAAGGCATAAAGGAATGTTCAAAACCAATACTCCTGATAACACTGGAAAAAGGTTGGTTTCCTACCAGAAGGTAGGAGGTGGACGACAGAGAAGGAGTGCCTTGTGATCCAAGCAGCTCACACCAAGGAAGGTCAGTTCCTTGAAAACAAACGTGAGGAAAAAGAAAAGGGTAGTGGAGCGCTAGGTTGGTATTAGAAAAAAATTCTTAGTTTGAGTATGGTCAATTGGGTATCACAATTAGTAAAATTTATTCAACACTGATAAACATAGTAAAAATGGTTGATACATTTAGACACATGAAGAGGTTATAAATGAATACATAAAATCAGCACATATAAAAAAGAATTTAAGAATAGTTGGCCTGAGCACTATACTTATGCGTTCTCCCGCTTGCCAAATGTCCTGAGCCAGTCCGTCCTGTAGTTTAACTGGAGATTGTGGAGGCTGGGTGTCCATATACCATGCTGGGAATTCGATGCCGCTGTGTAGGATGTCGCTGTCTGGATGTTGTATAGACAGATGCACAGGCTGAAGGTAGGCTTCCCAATGAGTATGCTGGTGGTTGTATCCCAAGGTTCTCTTCCAGTGGGTGAAGAACGGATGGAAAATTAATCCGAATATAAAGGCTGGGCAAGATATGGTTTTGGGAGTGTCCCGCAATAGAGCTCAGAGTCCAAACTGACAGTATACTGACGCGTTTCGTTACCTAGGCTGGTAACTTTATCAAAGGAGAGTCTCCTTTGATAAAGTTACCAGCCTAGGTAACGAAACGTCCCTCTATTGTGAGATTTCTCGCAGTTCCCTGCTGCAAACTGGAAGCGGGATAAGGGGGGCAGGATAGGCAGGTTCCGGAAACGGGGGCGTTTTCTGAGAGCTCCCAGATCTGGATCTTCCAGCACAGATTTCCTGGCCTCTGCTACAGAACAGCTTGGGCCAATATGACCAGCCTCGGGCTCCCTCAGATTGACCATGTTTTTGTGCAGTGATCCGTTGCAGCAGTGGATCACAGAAGTCGATAGGAGGTGTTTATTGACACAAGGGGTGAGATTTAATAGGATGAGAGATTCAGAAAGTGATAGATTTGGTAAGAAATCTCCAGCTTTTTTTAAAGCGCCAATCATTTACACTGCAGAACCAGTTTCATTTTGCCGTGTAAATGATTGCCGCTTTTAAAAAAAGGGACGTCTGTTTCCCCATTGGCTGCGTTCTCGTTTTGTTTATTTAATTCGCACCCGTTGCGTTTTATTAATAGGGCGTTTGCAGATTTTCTACATTTCTTTTGTGAGTTGTAATTGCACTGAATGTTTTAATTGAGCTCGCAGATCAGATTGTAGATCTTTTCCCATACACTGCAGATCATTTCTCCATCGTTATTATGATGAAAATCTGCCGCAAGCTAACTCCCTTCCGCAGTCTAAGGCAGTCTAAGGTTCCAGACCATCGAATTCCAGATAATCGGTGGTGTGCTACGTGAAAGTCTTCCAAAATAGAATCTGCACTTTGGGAAAAAATAAAAAATTATAATTTTATATTTTATTTATTTTTTAATAATTTTTATATTGACTGCATTAGATGCTGCCCCATTTCCACAGGGCATATGCAACTGCCCCCACCCCCCCCCCAATCAGCTCTGCTTTTAGAAGATAAGCTTTAAATGTTCAATCAAGCTATCCCATAAATTGTTTGTTTCTGCAGAGTGGTGCGCTATAGTCCTAAAAATGGAAAAGAAAGTGTCTGAAGCCAGTGTTAACCGCAGGAAGTCCAACAATCCTCAGCGGGTGTCTGCAGCCTCGGCTGGTACATCTCAGAGTAAGAGGAAGCGTCTTTTTTATATATTTTTTTTGTAAGGAATAAATAACGAAAGCTAAAGGAGATGCGTGGGACTGAGCTTGCTGTGGTGACCAGTAATGTGTCCAACGCTTGTCCACAGAATGTTCGCTGCATTTATTGTATTGGATAACGGGTTACAGAAGTCCAAAAAGGGGAGACTGTTAAACTCTGTTCTTTGTCTTCTATCTAATTTAAACCAGACACGAGCCAGAGAGTGCCATTGCCCATACGGAGGTTTTACCGCCCAGGTACCTGGGCACTGATGGAAATACGCAAGTACCAGAAATCAACGAAGCTGCTGATCAGGAAGGCCCCGTTCTACCGCCTGGTGAGATGGTGTTGCCTGTTCTGCATCTAACAGTTTCCCCTACTCTGTGCTCTGCTAGTAATGTCTGCTTTTTCTGTTTTAGGTGAGAGAGGTCTGCCTGGAGTATTCCCACGGAGTGCCGTTCAGCTGGCAAAGCCAAGCGCTGATGGCATTGCAGGAGGTAAGGCTTCTTAGCGGCGTAAACGCTCGCTGTATTCTGTTTGGGGTAATCTTAGAATTATGTATTGTACTAAGATCTGATGCGGCCATGTATACCTCACCCATATCCTGGCCGTGTTCTGCTCTGTATATCCCATCACGTGTCACTAGAATCAGCGCTAATGCTCGATCTCCATCATAGTCATCGGTTGCGATTCGGAATGGTTTAAAGCACCAGCCAACAAGCTGAAACTTAAGCAGGCTGGCCGTCTGCTTCAAACACCTGAGTACAACAGGGATCTGCGATGCCTTCAAGTGGCGTGCCCATGTTTTGCAGAACGGTGTCGAGTTTCACCCTCTAAACATTGCAGCATGTCGGAAATCCTGCAGCCAATGGGGGGGCTCTGAGCGACATCCCAGGATTGGGTCTGTGTGCAAATAGGCACATAGTATATCCCGTACAGGCCACTTACTGATGACTTCAGTGGGCATGATGCCCGTGTTCAGCCCCAGTGCAGTCTCACTGTACCAGACAACTCCTATTACGCAGTCCCCGCTTTCTGATCTTTATCACATCATACACCACTATAATTAGAATTCCCAGCTCAGCTCCGAGCTCATTAGACAGACACGCATTACACAGCGACCTTTCTCAAGGCATAAAGGAATGTTTAAAACCAATACTCCTGATAACACTGGAAAAAGGTTGGTTTCCTACCAGAAGGTAGGAGGTGGACGACAGAGAAGGAGTGCCTTGTGATCCAAGCAGCTCACACCAAGGAAGGTCAGTTCCTTGAAAACAAACGTGAGGAAAAAGAAAAGGGTAGTGGAGCGCTAGGTTGGTATTAGAAAAAAATTCTTAGTTTGAGTATGGTCAATTGGGTATCACAATTAGTAAAATTTATTCAACACTGATAAACATAGTAAAAATGGTTGATACATTTAGACACATGAAGAGGTTATAAATGAATACATAAAATCAGCACATATAAAAAAGAATTTAAGAATAGTTGGCCTGAGCACTATACTTATGCGTTCTCCCGCTTGCCAAATGTCCTGAGCCAGTCCGTCCTGTAGTTTAACTGGAGATTGTGGAGGCTGGGTGTCCATATACCATGCTGGGAATTCGATGCCGCTGTGTAGGATGTCGCTGTCTGGATGTTGTATAGACAGATGCACAGGCTGAAGGTAGGCTTCCCAATGAGTATGCTGGTGGTTGTATCCCAAGGTTCTCTTCCAGTGGGTGAAGAACGGATGGAAAATTAATCCGAATATAAAGGCTGGGCAAGATATGGTTTTGGGAGTGTCCCGCAATAGAGCTCAGAGTCCAAACTGACAGTATACTGACGCGTTTCGTTACCTAGGCTGGTAACTTTATCAAAGGAGAGTCTCCTTTGATAAAGTTACCAGCCTAGGTAACGAAACGTCCCTCTATTTGAGATTTCTCGCAGTTCCCTGCTGCAAACTGGAAGCGGGATAAGGGGGGCAGGATAGGCAGGTTCCGGAAACGGGGGCGTTTTCTGAGAGCTTCCAGATCTGGATCTTCCAGCACAGATTTCCTGGCCTCTGCTACAGAACAGCTTGGGCCAATATGACCAGCCTCGGGCTCCCTCAGATTGACCATGTTTTTGTGCAGTGATCCGTTGCAGCAGTGGATCACAGAAGTCGATAGGAGGTGTTTATTGACACAAGGGGTGAGATTTAATAGGATGAGAGATTCAGAAAGTGATAGATTTGGTAAGAAATCTCCAGCTTTTTTTAAAGCGCCAATCATTTACACTGCAGAACCAGTTTCATTTTGCCGTGTAAATGATTGCCGCTTTTAAAAAAAGGGACGTCTGTTTCCCCATTGGCTGCGTTCTCGTTTTGTTTATTTAATTCGCACCCGTTGCGTTTTATTAATAGGGCGTTTGCAGATTTTCTACATTTCTTTTGTGAGTTGTAATTGCACTGAATGTTTTAATTGAGCTCGCAGATCAGATTGTAGATCTTTTCCCATACACTGCAGATCATTTCTCCATCGTTATTATGATGAAAATCTGCCGCAAGCTAACTCCCTTCCGCAGTCTAAGGCAGTCTAAGGTTCCAGACCATCGAATTCCAGATAATCGGTGGTGTGCTACGTGAAAGTCTTCCAAAATAGAATCTGCACTTTGGGAAAAAATAAAAAATTATAATTTTAAATGTTATTTATTTTTTAATAATTTTTATATTGACTGCATTAGATGCTGCCCCATTTCCACAGGGCATATGCAACTGCCCCCACCCCCCCCCCAATCAGCTCTGCTTTTAGAAGATAAGCTTTAAATGTTCAATCAAGCTATCCCATAAATTGTTTGTTTCTGCAGAGTGGTGCGCTATAGTCCTAAAAATGGAAAAGAAAGTGTCTGAAGCCAGTGTTAACCGCAGGAAGTCCAACAATCCTCAGCGGGTGTCTGCAGCCTCGGCTGGTACATCTCAGAGTAAGAGGAAGCGTCTTTTTTATATTTTTTTTTTGTAAGGAATAAATAACGAAAGCTAAAGGAGATGCGTGGGACTGAGCTTGCTGTGGTGACCAGTAATGTGTCCAACGCTTGTCCACAGAATGTTCGCTGCATTTATTGTATTGGATAACGGGTTACAGAAGTCCAAAAAGGGGAGACTGTTAAACTCTGTTCTTTGTCTTCTATCTAATTTAAACCAGACACGAGCCAGAGAGTGCCATTGCCCATACGGAGGTTTTACCGCCCAGGTACTCGGGCACTGATGGAAATACGCAAGTACCAGAAATCAACGAAGCTGCTGATCAGGAAGGCCCCGTTCTACCGCCTGGTGAGATGGTGTTGCCTGTTCTGCATCTAACAGTTTCCCCTACTCTGTGCTCTGCTAGTAATGTCTGCTTTTTCTGTTTTAGGTGAGAGAGGTCTGCCTGGAGTATTCCCACGGAGTGCCGTTCAGCTGGCAAAGCCAAGCGCTGATGGCATTGCAGGAGGTAAGGCTTCTTAGCGGCGTAAACGCTCGCTGTATTCTGTTTGGGGTAATCTTAGAATTATGTATTGTACTAAGATCTGATGCGGCCATGTATACCTCACCCATATCCTGGCCGTGTTCTGCTCTGTATATCCCATCACGTGTCACTAGAATCAGCGCTAATGCTCGATCTCCATCATAGTCATCGGTTGCGATTCGGAATGGTTTAAAGCACCAGCCAACAAGCTGAAACTTAAGCAGGCTGGCCGTCTGCTTCAAACACCTGAGTACAACAGGGATCTGCGATGCCTTCAAGTGGCGTGCCCATGTTTTGCAGAACGGTGTCGAGTTTCACCCTCTAAACATTGCAGCATGTCGGCAATCCTGCAGCCAATGGGGGGGCTCTGAGCGACATCCCAGGATTGGGTCTGTGTGCAAATAGGCACATAGTATATCCCGTACAGGCCACTTACTGATGACTTCAGTGGGCATGATGCCCGTGTTCAGCCCCAGTGCAGTCTCACTGTACCAGACAACTCCTATTACGCAGTCCCCGCTCTCTGATCTTTATCACATCATACACCACTATAATTAGAATTCCCAGCTCAGCTCCGAGCTCATTAGACAGACACGCATTACACAGCGACCTTTCTCAAGGCATAAAGGAATGTTCAAAACCAATACTCCTGATAACACTGGAAAAAGGTTGGTTTCCTACCAGAAGGTAGGAGGTGGACGACAGAGAAGGAGTGCCTTGTGATCCAAGCAGCTCACACCAAGGAAGGTCAGTTCCTTGAAAACAAACGTGAGGAAAAAGAAAAGGGTAGTGGAGCGCTAGGTTGGTATTAGAAAAAAATTCTTAGTTTGAGTATGGTCAATTGGGTATCACAATTAGTAAAATTTATTCAACACTGATAAACATAGTAAAAATGGTTGATACATTTAGACACATGAAGAGGTTATAAATGAATACATAAAATCAGCACATATAAAAAAGAATTTAAGAATAGTTGGCCTGAGCACTATACTTATGCGTTCTCCCGCTTGCCAAATGTCCTGAGCCAGTCCGTCCTGTAGTTTAACTGGAGATTGTGGAGGCTGGGTGTCCATATACCATGCTGGGAATTCGATGCCGCTGTGTAGGATGTCGCTGTCTGGATGTTGTATAGACAGATGCACAGGCTGAAGGTAGGCTTCCCAATGAGTATGCTGGTGGTTGTATCCCAAGGTTCTCTTCCAGTGGGTGAAGAACGGATGGAAAATTAATCCGAATATAAAGGCTGGGCAAGATATGGTTTTGGGAGTGTCCCGCAATAGAGCTCAGAGTCCAAACTGACAGTATACTGACGCGTTTCGTTACCTAGGCTGGTAACTTTATCAAAGGAGAGTCTCCTTTGATAAAGTTACCAGCCTAGGTAACGAAACGTCCCTCTATTGTGAGATTTCTCGCAGTTCCCTGCTGCAAACTGGAAGCGGGATAAGGGGGGCAGGATAGGCAGGTTCCGGAAACGGGGGCGTTTTCTGAGAGCTCCCAGATCTGGATCTTCCAGCACAGATTTCCTGGCCTCTGCTACAGAACAGCTTGGGCCAATATGACCAGCCTCGGGCTCCCTCAGATTGACCATGTTTTTGTGCAGTGATCCGTTGCAGCAGTGGATCACAGAAGTCGATAGGAGGTGTTTATTGACACAAGGGGTGAGATTTAATAGGATGAGAGATTCAGAAAGTGATAGATTTGGTAAGAAATCTCCAGCTTTTTTTAAAGCGCCAATCATTTACACTGCAGAACCAGTTTCATTTTGCCGTGTAAATGATTGCCGCTTTTAAAAAAAGGGACGTCTGTTTCCCCATTGGCTGCGTTCTCGTTTTGTTTATTTAATTCGCACCCGTTGCGTTTTATTAATAGGGCGTTTGCAGATTTTCTACATTTCTTTTGTGAGTTGTAATTGCACTGAATGTTTTAATTGAGCTCGCAGATCAGATTGTAGATCTTTTCCCATACACTGCAGATCATTTCTCCATCGTTATTATGATGAAAATCTGCCGCAAGCTAACTCCCTTCCGCAGTCTAAGGCAGTCTAAGGTTCCAGACCATCGAATTCCAGATAATCGGTGGTGTGCTACGTGAAAGTCTTCCAAAATAGAATCTGCACTTTGGGAAAAAATAAAAAATTATAATTTTATATTTTATTTATTTTTTAATAATTTTTATATTGACTGCATTAGATGCTGCCCCATTTCCACAGGGCATATGCAACTGCCCCCACCCCCCCCCCCAATCAGCTCTGCTTTTAGAAGATAAGCTTTAAATGTTCAATCAAGCTATCCCATAAATTGTTTGTTTCTGCAGAGTGGTGCGCTATAGTCCTAAAAATGGAAAAGAAAGTGTCTGAAGCCAGTGTTAACCGCAGGAAGTCCAACAATCCTCAGCGGGTGTCTGCAGCCTCGGCTGGTACATCTCAGAGTAAGAGGAAGCGTCTTTTTTATATATTTTTTTTGTAAGGAATAAATAACGAAAGCTAAAGGAGATGCGTGGGACTGAGCTTGCTGTGGTGACCAGTAATGTGTCCAACGCTTGTCCACAGAATGTTCGCTGCATTTATTGTATTGGATAACGGGTTACAGAAGTCCAAAAAGGGGAGACTGTTAAACTCTGTTCTTTGTCTTCTATCTAATTTAAACCAGACACGAGCCAGAGAGTGCCATTGCCCATACGGAGGTTTTACCGCCCAGGTACTCGGGCACTGATGGAAATACGCAAGTACCAGAAATCAACGAAGCTGCTGATCAGGAAGGCCCCGTTCTACCGCCTGGTGAGATGGTGTTGCCTGTTCTGCATCTAACAGTTTCCCCTACTCTGTGCTCTGCTAGTAATGTCTGCTTTTTCTGTTTTAGGTGAGAGAGGTCTGCCTGGAGTATTCCCACGGAGTGCCGTTCAGCTGGCAAAGCCAAGCGCTGATGGCATTGCAGGAGGTAAGGCTTCTTAGCGGCGTAAACGCTCGCTGTATTCTGTTTGGGGTAATCTTAGAATTATGTATTGTACTAAGATCTGATGCGGCCATGTATACCTCACCCATATCCTGGCCGTGTTCTGCTCTGTATATCCCATCACGTGTCACTAGAATCAGCGCTAATGCTCGATCTCCATCATAGTCATCGGTTGCGATTCGGAATGGTTTAAAGCACCAGCCAACAAGCTGAAACTTAAGCAGGCTGGCCGTCTGCTTCAAACACCTGAGTACAACAGGGATCTGCGATGCCTTCAAGTGGCGTGCCCATGTTTTGCAGAACGGTGTCGAGTTTCACCCTCTAAACATTGCAGCATGTTGGAAATCCTGCAGCCAATGGGGGGGCTCTGAGCGACATCCCAGGATTGGGTCTGTGTGCAAATAGGCACATAGTATGTCCCGTACAGGCCACTTACTGATGACTTCAGTGGGCATGATGCCCGTGTTCAGCCCCAGTGCAGTCTCACTGTACCAGACAACTCCTATTACGCAGTCCCCGCTCTCTGATCTTTATCACATCATACACCACTATAATTAGAATTCCCAGCTCAGCTCCGAGCTCATTAGACAGACACGCATTACACAGCGACCTTTCTCAAGGCATAAAGGAATGTTCAAAACCAATACTCCTGATAACACTGGAAAAAGGTTGGTTTCCTACCAGAAGGTAGGAGGTGGACGACAGAGAAGGAGTGCCTTGTGATCCAAGCAGCTCACACCAAGGAAGGTCAGTTCCTTGAAAACAAACGTGAGGAAAAAAAAAAGGGTAGTGGAGCGCTAGGTTGGTATTAGAAAAAAATTCTTAGTTTGAGTATGGTCAATTGGGTATCACAATTAGTAAAATTTATTCAACACTGATAAACATAGTAAAAATGGTTGATACATTTAGACACATGTAGAGGTTATAAATGAATACATAAAATCAGCACATATAAAAAAGAATTTAAGAATAGTTGGCCTGAGCACTATACTTATGCGTTCTCCCGCTTGCCAAATGTCCTGAGCCAGTCCGTCCTGTAGTTTAACTGGAGATTGTGGAGGCTGGGTGTCCATATACCATGCTGGGAATTCGATGCCGCTGTGTAGGATGTCGCTGTCTGGATGTTGTATAGACAGATGCACAGGCTGAAGGTAGGCTTCCCAATGAGTATGCTGGTGGTTGTATCCCAAGGTTCTCTTCCAGTGGGTGAAGAACGGATGGAAAATTAATCCGAATATAAAGGCTGGGCAAGATATGGTTTTGGGAGTGTCCCGCAATAGAGCTCAGAGTCCAAACTGACAGTATACTGACGCGTTTCGTTACCTAGGCTGGTAACTTTATCAAAGGAGAGTCTCCTTTGATAAAGTTACCAGCCTAGGTAACGAAACGTACCTCTATTGTGAGATTTCTCGCAGTTCCCTGCTGCAAACTGGAAGCGGGATAAGGGGGGCAGGATAGGCAGGTTCCGGAAACGGGGGCGTTTTCTGAGAGCTCCCAGATCTGGATCTTCCAGCACAGATTTCCTGGCCTCTGCTACAGAACAGCTTGGGCCAATATGACCAGCCTCGGGCTCCCTCAGATTGACCATGTTTTTGTGCAGTGATCCGTTGCAGCAGTGGATCACAGAAGTCGATAGGAGGTGTTTATTGACACAAGGGGTGAGATTTAATAGGATGAGAGATTCAGAAAGTGATAGATTTGGTAAGAAATCTCCAGCTTTTTTTAAAGCGCCAATCATTTACACTGCAGAACCAGTTTCATTTTGCCGTGTAAATGATTGCCGCTTTTAAAAAAAGGGACGTCTGTTTCCCCATTGGCTGCGTTCTCGTTTTGTTTATTTAATTCGCACCCATTGCGTTTTATTAATAGGGCGTTTGCAGATTTTCTACATTTCTTTTGTGAGTTGTAATTGCACTGAATGTTTTAATTGAGCTCGCAGATCAGATTGTAGATCTTTTCCCATACACTGCAGATCATTTCTCCATCGTTATTATGATGAAAATCTGCCGCAAGCTAACTCCCTTCCGCAGTCTAAGGCAGTCTAAGGTTCCAGACCATCGAATTCCAGATAATCGGTGGTGTGCTACGTGAAAGTCTTCCAAAATAGAATCTGCACTTTGGGAAAAAATAAAAAATTATAATTTTAAATTTTATTTATTTTTTAATAATTTTTATATTGACTGCATTAGATGCTGCCCCATTTCCACAGGGCATATGCAACTGCCCCCACCCCCCCCCCCCCAATCAGCTCTGCTTTTAGAAGATAAGCTTTAAATGTTCAATCAAGCTATCCCATAAATTGTTTGTTTCTGCAGAGTGGTGCGCTATAGTCCTAAAAATGGAAAAGAAAGTGTCTGAAGCCAGTGTTAACCGCAGGAAGTCCAACAATCCTCAGCGGGTGTCTGCAGCCTCGGCTGGTACATCTCAGAGTAAGAGGAAGCGTCTTTTTTATATTTTTTTTTTGTAAGGAATAAATAACGAAAGCTAAAGGAGATGCGTGGGACTGAGCTTGCTGTGGTGACCAGTAATGTGTCCAACGCTTGTCCACAGAATGTTCGCTGCATTTATTGTATTGGATAACGGGTTACAGAAGTCCAAAAAGGGGAGACTGTTAAACTCTGTTCTTTGTCTTCTATCTAATTTAAACCAGACACGAGCCAGAGAGTGCCATTGCCCATACGGAGGTTTTACCGCCCAGGTACTCGGGCACTGATGGAAATACGCAAGTACCAGAAATCAACGAAGCTGCTGATCAGGAAGGCCCCGTTCTACCGCCTGGTGAGATGGTGTTGCCTGTTCTGCATCTAACAGTTTCCCCTACTCTGTGCTCTGCTAGTAATGTCTGCTTTTTCTGTTTTAGGTGAGAGAGGTCTGCCTGGAGTATTCCCACGGAGTGCCGTTCAGCTGGCAAAGCCAAGCGCTGATGGCATTGCAGGAGGTAAGGCTTCTTAGCGGCGTAAACGCTCGCTGTATTCTGTTTGGGGTAATCTTAGAATTATGTATTGTACTAAGATCTGATGCGGCCATGTATACCTCACCCATATCCTGGCCGTGTTCTGCTCTGTATATCCCATCACGTGTCACTAGAATCAGCGCTAATGCTCGATCTCCATCATAGTCATCGGTTGCGATTCGGAATGGTTTAAAGCACCAGCCAACAAGCTGAAACTTAAGCAGGCTGGCCGTCTGCTTCAAACACCTGAGTACAACAGGGATCTGCGATGCCTTCAAGTGGCGTGCCCATGTTTTGCAGAACGGTGTCGAGTTTCACCCTCTAAACATTGCAGCATGTCGGCAATCCTGCAGCCAATGGGGGGGCTCTGAGCGACATCCCAGGATTGGGTCTGTGTGCAAATAGGCACATAGTATATCCTGTACAGGCCACTTACTGATGACTTCAGTGGGCATGATGCCCGTGTTCAGCCCCAGTGCAGTCTCACTGTACCAGACAACTCCTATTACGCAGTCCCCGCTCTCTGATCTTTATCACATCATACACCACTATAATTAGAATTCCCAGCTCAGCTCCGAGCTCATTAGACAGACACGCATTACACAGC
Organism: Crinia signifera; assembly: GCF_055691185.1. NCBI lineage: Eukaryota > Metazoa > Chordata > Amphibia > Anura > Myobatrachidae > Crinia > Crinia signifera. The sequence goes on along the minus strand of NC_139217.1, from coordinate 206,463,833 downwards.
GACCTTTCTCAAGGCATAAAGGAATGTTCAAAACCAATACTCCTGATAACACTGGAAAAAGGTTGGTTTCCTACCAGAAGGTAGGAGGTGGACGACAGAGAAGGAGTGCCTTGTGATCCAAGCAGCTCACACCAAGGAAGGTCAGTTCCTTGAAAACAAACGTGAGGAAAAAGAAAAGGGTAGTGGAGCGCTAGGTTGGTATTAGAAAAAAATTCTTAGTTTGAGTATGGTCAATTGGGTATCACAATTAGTAAAATTTATTCAACACTGATAAACATAGTAAAAATGGTTGATACATTTGGACACATGAAGAGGTTATAAATGAATACATAAAATCCGCACATATAAAAAAGAATTTAAGAATAGTTGGCCTGAGCACTATACTTATGCGTTCTCCCGCTTGCCAAATGTCCTGAGCCAGTCCGTCCTGTAGTTTAACTGGAGATTGTGGAGGCTGGGTGTCCATATACCATGCTGGGAATTCGATGCCGCTGTGTAGGATGTCGCTGTCTGGATGTTGTATAGACAGATGCACAGGCTGAAGGTAGGCTTCCCAATGAGTATGCTGGTGGTTGTATCCCAAGGTTCTCTTCCAGTGGGTGAAGAACGGATGGAAAATTAATCCGAATATAAAGGCTGGGCAAGATATGGTTTTGGGAGTGTCCCGCAATAGAGCTCAGAGTCCAAACTGACAGTATACTGACGCGTTTCGTTACCTAGGCTGGTAACTTTATCAAAGGAGAGTCTCCTTTGATAAAGTTACCAGCCTAGGTAACGAAACGTCCCTCTATTGTGAGATTTCTCGCAGTTCCCTGCTGCAAACTGGAAGCGGGATAAGGGGGGCAGGATAGGCAGGTTCCGGAAACGGGGGCGTTTTCTGAGAGCTCCCAGATCTGGATCTTCCAGCACAGATTTCCTGGCCTCTGCTACAGAACAGCTTGGGCCAATATGACCAGCCTCGGGCTCCCTCAGATTGACCATGTTTTTGTGCAGTGATCCGTTGCAGCAGTGGATCACAGAAGTCGATAGGAGGTGTTTATTGACACAAGGGGTGAGATTTAATAGGATGAGAGATTCAGAAAGTGATAGATTTGGTAAGAAATCTCCAGCTTTTTTTAAAGCGCCAATCATTTACACTGCAGAACCAGTTTCATTTTGCCGTGTAAATGATTGCCGCTTTTAAAAAAAGGGACGTCTGTTTCCCCATTGGCTGCGTTCTCGTTTTGTTTATTTAATTCGCACCCGTTGCGTTTTATTAATAGGGCGTTTGCAGATTTTCTACATTTCTTTTGTGAGTTGTAATTGCACTGAATGTTTTAATTGAGCTCGCAGATCAGATTGTAGATCTTTTCCCATACACTGCAGATCATTTCTCCATCGTTATTATGATGAAAATCTGCCGCAAGCTAACTCCCTTCCGCAGTCTAAGGCAGTCTAAGGTTCCAGACCATCGAATTCCAGATAATCGGTGGTGTGCTACGTGAAAGTCTTCCAAAATAGAATCTGCACTTTGGGAAAAAATAAAAAATTATAATTTTAAATTTTATTTATTTTTTAATAATTTTTATATTGACTGCATTAGATGCTGCCCCATTTCCACAGGGCATATGCAACTGCCCCCACCCCCCCCCCCCCCCAATCAGCTCTGCTTTTAGAAGATAAGCTTTAAATGTTCAATCAAGCTATCCCATAAATTGTTTGTTTCTGCAGAGTGGTGCGCTATAGTCCTAAAAATGGAAAAGAAAGTGTCTGAAGCCAGTGTTAACCGCAGGAAGTCCAACAATCCTCAGCGGGTGTCTGCAGCCTCGGCTGGTACATCTCAGAGTAAGAGGAAGCGTCTTTTTTATATTTTTTTTTTGTAAGGAATAAATAACGAAAGCTAAAGGAGATGCGTGGGACTGAGCTTGCTGTGGTGACCAGTAATGTGTCCAACGCTTGTCCACAGAATGTTCGCTGCATTTATTGTATTGGATAACGGGTTACAGAAGTCCAAAAAGGGGAGACTGTTAAACTCTGTTCTTTGTCTTCTATCTAATTTAAACCAGACACGAGCCAGAGAGTGCCATTGCCCATACGGAGGTTTTACCGCCCAGGTACTCGGGCACTGATGGAAATACGCAAGTACCAGAAATCAACGAAGCTGCTGATCAGGAAGGCCCCGTTCTACCGCCTGGTGAGATGGTGTTGCCTGTTCTGCATCTAACAGTTTCCCCTACTCTGTGCTTTGCTAGTAATGTCTGCTTTTTCTGTTTTAGGTGAGAGAGGTCTGCCTGGAGTATTCCCACGGAGTGCCGTTCAGCTGGCAAAGCCAAGCGCTGATGGCATTGCAGGAGGTAAGGCTTCTTAGCGGCGTAAACGCTCGCTGTATTCTGTTTGGGGTAATCTTAGAATTATGTATTGTACTAAGATCTGATGCGGCCATGTATACCTCACCCATATCCTGGCCGTGTTCTGCTCTGTATATCCCATCACGTGTCACTAGAATCAGCGCTAATGCTCGATCTCCATCATAGTCATCGGTTGCGATTCGGAATGGTTTAAAGCACCAGCCAACAAGCTGAAACTTAAGCAGGCTGGCCGTCTGCTTCAAACACCTGAGTACAACAGGGATCTGCGATGCCTTCAAGTGGCGTGCCCATGTTTTGCAGAACGGTGTCGAGTTTCACCCTCTAAACATTGCAGCATGTCGGCAATCCTGCAGCCAATGGGGGGGCTCTGAGCGACATCCCAGGATTGGGTCTGTGTGCAAATAGGCACATAGTATATCCCGTACAGGCCACTTACTGATGACTTCAGTGGGCATGATGCCCGTGTTCAGCCCCAGTGCAGTCTCACTGTACCAGACAACTCCTATTACGCAGTCCCCGCTCTCTGATCTTTATCACATCATACACCACTATAATTAGAATTCCCAGCTCAGCTCCGAGCTCATTAGACAGACACGCATTACACAGCGACCTTTCTCAAGGCATAAAGGAATGTTCAAAACCAATACTCCTGATAACACTGGAAAAAGGTTGGTTTCCTACCAGAAGGTAGGAGGTGGACGACAGAGAAGGAGTGCCTTGTGATCCAAGCAGCTCACACCAAGGAAGGTCAGTTCCTTGAAAACAAACGTGAGGAAAAAGAAAAGGGTAGTGGAGCGCTAGGTTGGTATTAGAAAAAATTTCTTAGTTTGAGTATGGTCAATTGGGTATCACAATTAGTAAAATTTATTCAACACTGATAAACATAGTAAAAATGGTTGATACATTTAGACACATGAAGAGGTTATAAATGAATACATAAAATCAGCACATATAAAAAAGAATTTAAGAATAGTTGGCCTGAGCACTATACTTATGCGTTCTCCCGCTTGCCAAATGTCCTGAGCCAGTCCGTCCTGTAGTTTAACTGGAGATTGTGGAGGCTGGGTGTCCATATACCATGCTGGGAATTCGATGCCGCTGTGTAGGATGTCGCTGTCTGGATGTTGTATAGACAGATGCACAGGCTGAAGGTAGGCTTCCCAATGAGTATGCTGGTGGTTGTATCCCAAGGTTCTCTTCCAGTGGGTGAAGAACGGATGGAAAATTAATCCGAATATAAAGGCTGGGCAAGATATGGTTTTGGGAGTGTCCCGCAATAGAGCTCAGAGTCCAAACTGACAGTATACTGACGCGTTTCGTTACCTAGGCTGGTAACTTTATCAAAGGAGAGTCTCCTTTGATAAAGTTACCAGCCTAGGTAACGAAACGTCCCTCTATTGTGAGATTTCTCGCAGTTCCCTGCTGCAAACTGGAAGCGGGATAAGGAGGGCAGGATAGGCAGGTTCCGGAAACGGGGGCGTTTTCTGAGAGCTCCCAGATCTGGATCTTCCAGCACAGATTTCCTGGCCTCTGCTACAGAACAGCTTGGGCCAATATGACCAGCCTCGGGCTCCCTCAAATTGACCATGTTTTTGTGCAGTGATCCGTTGCAGCAGTGGATCACAGAAGTCGATAGGAGGTGTTTATTGACACAAGGGGTGAGATTTAATAGGATGAGAGATTCAGAAAGTGATAGATTTGGTAAGAAATCTCCAGCTTTTTTTAAAGCGCCAATCATTTACACTGCAGAACCAGTTTCATTTTGCCGTGTAAATGATTGCCGCTTTTAAAAAAAGGGACGTCTGTTTCCCCATTGGCTGCGTTCTCGTTTTGTTTATTTAATTCGCACCCGTTGCGTTTTATTAATAGGGCGTTTGCAGATTTTCTACATTTCTTTTGTGAGTTGTAATTGCACTGAATGTTTTAATTGAGCTCGCAGATCAGATTGTAGATCTTTTCCCATACACTGCAGATCATTTCTCCATCGTTATTATGATGAAAATCTGCCGCAAGCTAACTCCCTTCCGCAGTCTAAGGCAGTCTAAGGTTCCAGACCATCGAATTCCAGATAATCGGTGGTGTGCTACGTGAAAGTCTTCCAAAATAGAATCTGCACTTTGGGAAAAAATAAAAAATTATAATTTTAAATTTTATTTATTTTTTAATAATTTTTATATTGACTGCATTAGATGCTGCCCCATTTCCACAGGGCATATGCAACTGCCCCCACCCCCCCCCCCCCCCCCCCAATCAGCTCTGCTTTTAGAAGATAAGCTTTAAATGTTCAATCAAGCTATCCCATAAATTGTTTGTTTCTGCAGAGTGGTGCGCTATAGTCCTAAAAATGGAAAAGAAAGTGTCTGAAGCCAGTGTTAACCGCAGGAAGTCCAACAATCCTCAGCGGGTGTCTGCAGCCTCGGCTGGTACATCTCAAGGTAAGAGGAAGCGTCTTTTTTATATTTTTTTTTTGTAAGGAATAAATAACGAAAGCTAAAGGAGATGCGTGGGACTGAGCTTGCTGTGGTGACCAGTATTGTGTCCAACGCTTGTCCACAGAATGTTCGCTGCATTTATTGTATTGGATAACGGGTTACAGAAGTCCAAAAAGGGGAGACTGTTAAACTCTGTTCTTTGTCTTCTATCTAATTTAAACCAGACACGAGCCAGAGAGTGCCATTGCCCATACGGAGGTTTTACCGCCCAGGTACTCGGGCACTGATGGAAATACGCAAGTACCAGAAATCAACGAAGCTGCTGATCAGGAAGGCCCCGTTCTACCGCCTGGTGAGATGGTGTTGCCTGTTCTGCATCTAACAGTTTCCCCTACTCTGTGCTTTGCTAGTAATGTCTGCTTTTTCTGTTTTAGGTGAGAGAGGTCTGCCTGGAGTATTCCCACGGAGTGCCGTTCAGCTGGCAAAGCCAAGCGCTGATGGCATTGCAGGAGGTAAGGCTTCTTAGCGGCGTAAACGCTCGCTGTATTCTGTTTGGGGTAATCTTAGAATTATGTATTGTACTAAGATCTGATGCGGCCATGTATACCTCACCCATATCCTGGCCGTGTTCTGCTCTGTATATCCCATCACGTGTCACTAGAATCAGCGCTAATGCTCGATCTCCATCATAGTCATCGGTTGCGATTCGGAATGGTTTAAAGCACCAGCCAACAAGCTGAAACTTAAGCAGGCTGGCCGTCTGCTTCAAACACCTGAGTACAACAGGGATCTGCGATGCCTTCAAGTGGCGTGCCCATGTTTTGCAGAACGGTGTCGAGTTTCACCCTCTAAACATTGCAGCATGTCGGCAATCCTGCAGCCAATGGGGGGGCTCTGAGCGACATCCCAGGATTGGGTCTGTGTGCAAATAGGCACATAGTATATCCCGTACAGGCCACTTACTGATGACTTCAGTGGGCATGATGCCCGTGTTCAGCCCCAGTGCAGTCTCACTGTACCAGACAACTCCTATTACGCAGTCCCCGCTCTCTGATCTTTATCACATCATACACCACTATAATTAGAATTCCCAGCTCAGCTCCGAGCTCATTAGACAGACACGCATTACACAGCGACCTTTCTCAAGGCATAAAGGAATGTTCAAAACCAATACTCCTGATAACACTGGAAAAAGGTTGGTTTCCTACCAGAAGGTAGGAGGTGGACGACAGAGAAGGAGTGCCTTGTGATCCAAGCAGCTCACACCAAGGAAGGTCAGTTCCTTGAAAACAAACGTGAGGAAAAAGAAAAGGGTAGTGGAGCGCTAGGTTGGTATTAGAAAAAAATTCTTAGTTTGAGTATGGTCAATTGGGTATCACAATTAGTAAAATTTATTCAACACTGATAAACATAGTAAAAATGGTTGATACATTTAGACACATGAAGAGGTTATAAATGAATACATAAAATCAGCACATATAAAAAAGAATTTAAGAATAGTTGGCCTGAGCACTATACTTATGCGTTCTCCCGCTTGCCAAATGTCCTGAGCCAGTCCGTCCTGTAGTTTAACTGGAGATTGTGGAGGCTGGGTGTCCATATACCATGCTGGGAATTCGATGCCGCTGTGTAGGATGTCGCTGTCTGGATGTTGTATAGACAGATGCACAGGCTGAAGGTAGGCTTCCCAATGAGTATGCTGGTGGTTGTATCCCAAGGTTCTCTTCCAGTGGGTGAAGAACGGATGGAAAATTAATCCGAATATAAAGGCTGGGCAAGATATGGTTTTGGGAGTGTCCCGCAATAGAGCTCAGAGTCCAAACTGACAGTATACTGACGCGTTTCGTTACCTAGGCTGGTAACTTTATCAAAGGAGAGTCTCCTTTGATAAAGTTACCAGCCTAGGTAACGAAACGTCCCTCTATTGTGAGATTTCTCGCAGTTCCCTGCTGCAAACTGGAAGCGGGATAAGGGGGGCAGGATAGGCAGGTTCCGGAAACGGGGGCGTTTTCTGAGAGCTCCCAGATCTGGATCTTCCAGCACAGATTTCCTGGCCTCTGCTACAGAACAGCTTGGGCCAATATGACCAGCCTCGGGCTCCCTCAGATTGACCATGTTTTTGTGCAGTGATCCGTTGCAGCAGTGGATCACAGAAGTCGATAGGAGGTGTTTATTGACACAAGGGGTGAGATTTAATAGGATGAGAGATTCAGAAAGTGATAGATTTGGTAAGAAATCTCCAGCTTTTTTTAAAGCGCCAATCATTTACACTGCAGAACCAGTTTCATTTTGCCGTGTAAATGATTGCCGCTTTTAAAAAAAATGGAGATTTCTTACCAAATCTCTCACCCTTTTAAATTTCACCCAAGATACCTCCTACAGCAATACAATTAGGGGGGTATGCAATGTCATTCGAGCTCCCGCAGCCATCTCCCGACAGGAGAGATGGCAGCGGGGCCCTATTCAATGCTGTCTTCCCCGACAGCATTGAACAGGGGTTTTGCGCAGAACGAGCCCGACATCACAAGCTGTCGGGCTCGTTCTGCCGAGAAAAGCCGGAAATAGGCGAGCTCCCGGCCGGAGCTCGTCTATTTCCGTCATCAACTCGCGGCCACGCCCCCTTCTCGCCGCTCGGCGGCCGGGACATTGAATCCCGACTGCCGAGCTCCCGGCGAGCTGACCGAGAACGGGACAGGGGCATGGCTGTCGCGCTAGCTCGACAGCCGTGCCCCTGACATTGAATACCCCCCTTAGTATTCTCTAAAACGCACAATCGAGGAAATTACACAATGAAGATAAAGGCGCAAAGCTGAGGTAAAAAAGTAGCAACACAAAGTGCAAGTACGCACCACTGGGATTGGGCTGTACGTATGAGGGCATATCTGTGTGAATGAATGATTAATAGTGGCCTACAGAATTTATGGGGAAGAAAGATCTGTTTGCTCTGTTTGACCATGTATTGCCTCTCAAATTCTCTGTCTGTAACTATTTTTTCCTATCTATGAATCGTATTAGTGATAAGGGCCTAATTCATCATGAATCGCTAATCTGAGAAGTAGGTATCCGCCACCCATGAAGAGGAAACACCCGGTTACTGCTTCCCCCCCCCCCCCCCCAATCTATATGCCAGGACAGGGCCAACCTGTGGCTCTCCAGATGTTGTGAAACTACAAATCCCAGCATGCCTTGCCACAGTTTTAATACTCCCTTATAGCAAAACTGTGGCAAGGCATGATGGGATTTGTAGTTTGAAAACATCTGGAGAGCCACAGGTTGGCCAGGACTGTACGCAAATTCTGGAACATGGAAGAGACTAATCTGTGACTGACACAGGCTGAACAAGGCCAGTGCTGTTGTCACAGACCTGCATTTTTTTTCGGACCCATCCAGAAATAGTCTGGTTTCCACCCCAAAACAGCAGCTTACCGACGGTCAATATCCAGCTGCATTGTGTTTACGATCTATACGTGTTTTCTGACGCTATTTTTCCTTGCGCATTGTGTGCGGTCTAAATGCGCAGTCCGATAATCACTCTGCTTTGTGAATAAATAGCGATTCATACTGACTTAAGCCCAAAGTTCCTTTTCCTGTGTAAACCTCCGGTTTCAGTGTAACATCTCTTTCTTAGGCAGCTGAGGCCTACCTGGTGTGGCTTTTCGAAGACGCTTACCTGTTCAGTGTCCATGCACACAGGGTCACGCTGCACGTGAAGGACATTAAGCTCGCACGGCGAATTAGAGGGGGCCGGCTCGGACTCGGATGTTGAAGTTTTCCGTTTCACGTTTGTTTTCGTTGGTATTTTATTCCCCGTTTTATACACCGTTGGAGAAGGTAATTTATGACCTCAGATAATCCTGTTGCAGAGCACGGACATTAAAGCTCTGGGTTTTTGTCACATTGACATGGAAGTTGACTGTTATTCTGCAAATTTATATGGTTATTACTTGTTTTATTTAACCTGTCAATAAAAATGTTTTAAAAAAAATAAAAGTATATAGAAAGAAGCAATGAAGCATAATCTTATGAAGCATCTCCCTTGTGTATCAACATTTTAAATGCTTATGTCTGAACATAATCGTCCATCAGCCCCCCTACATAGAAACAATATCCGAATGATAGGTTGACATTTGAAAATGTCAAGATAAGTTTTTCACAATTTTTTTAATTTTTTTTTCCTTTTGATGGGACTTTTCCCATGCCCGAAGCACGCCCCGTGAAATGATTGGGGTCCATGTTGACAAGTGTTGACATTGACACTAATAAGTTGTGAAAAACTCACGTCGACTTTTTAATGTCAACCTTTGGTTTACATTGCCATTGCACCTGTCGATATATTGACTTTTGACCGAGACACTATAGACCCTTTGATTCACACCCCATAGAAACCTAGAATGTAATGGCAGATCAGAACCACTTGTCCCATCTAGTCTGCCCATGTATGCATTTAAGGTGGCCATACACTTATGGGATTTCACCCAAATCCTACTGAGCCGCCCGAGAAATTCGGTCAAGTGGCCAAGTCGCGTGTGTTTGACATTGGATTCGAACCGAAGCCACGTGCACCTCGAATCTGGAGATTGAACCTTCTGCTCCCATAAGATAAATTGGAATTGCTGCCTTCAGTGCACGTCGCGGCTTCATCTGATTTATCGCATCAAATGTCCCTTGAATTCCCCCCAACAGCTCACCGCGAGTCCTTCAGGGCTATAGATTGTAAGCGTACGAGCAGGGCCCTCCTACCTTTATGTCAGTTTGTTTCTACCCAGTTTCTATAATCACTGTTGTTTCCTATTGTGAAGCGCAACGGAATCTGCTGCTCTATATAAGAAACTGTAAATAAAATATATACGTGAGATAAATCGCCAAATCGGATGAAGGGATGCTGGGGAGGTTAAGGGAAAATCAGGTCCGACTTGTGCCTCAGACAAGTCAGGCTGGTGTATGAGGGACTAATGTACTTTATTTTGGGCTTCCAAGACTAGAGTGCACATTTCCTAACATTTAAAAATGACTATACAGGTTCATCTGTCAGTAAATGTGTGCTTTTAACCCGGATGACCAACTGGATACGGTCAGTAGGTCGACACGGCTTAGGTTGACACATGAAATACTGTAGGTCAACATGGCTAAGGCCAGCAGGTCCACACAAGCATTGGGTAAGGAAGGTCAACAGTCAAAACATGAGTTTATCAAGTTTTTTTTATTTTTAACCGACATGTGCCGACAGGCTGTATATTATACCCTACCATCCACTAGGGCGGGGCGGGAGAATATAATAGTGTGCTGGGTGCAGCGGTACACTGATACCATGTCAATGTCCTCTTATGTAGAAATTCTGGTTCAAAAAAGTCTTTCTCATGCTTTAACAGTCTCTCCAGGATCCTGATGACTCACCAGCCCATCATTTCCTGACCAGCTCCAGCTCATTTGTGTCTACCCAGCCACCTTCAGTCACTCCAGCTGCCTGGTGATTCACCAGCTCCCTTGTGTCTCTCCAGCCCCCTTCTGTATCTTCAGCCCTCCATTGACTCACCAGCTCCAGCTACCTTGTGTCTCTCCAGTCTACTTCTGTAAATTCAGTGCCCAATAACCTGTGTAGTTCATTGGTGACCCCGTGTAATGGGGCAGTGTGGTAAGCCTAGCTAAAGATGGCATTGCCCACAATGTGAGAAGAGAAGAAGTGGAGAGACCCGCACCATAAGGTGCTTTTGAAGCAATGTATGGTATCGTGGAATAATTGTGCTTATATTCGCTGGAAATTTTTATAAATATCTTTCCTGGCAATTTAGGGTGCTGATCCCCTGATTCAAAAATGAGCAATAACAATGGAAGAGAAAAAAGGTGAATCAGTTTGACTGGGATGCACTCCTGTTCCACAGTAATAAAATATTATTTTTACCTATAAAAGGTGTATACTTTATTTGTTGACGTATTTGATTATTTTTAGAAGTTTTATTAATTAAACTTTATTAAGAGCTAGTAGGTCATCATTCTGTAATGGTGATAGCCTTGAAAAAGCTACTTAGTGAAATGCGCATTGGCAGCCCTCCTCTGTGAAATTGTAGCAATTTAGCCTGTTAAATTATGTAATGTCTGTTTGTCTCATGTAAAAATACCTCTGTTTAGTTAGCTCAGCAGCTCCTGTGCGAGTAGCGCTGAGGCGCAGCAGCACACGCCGGCCAAGGGGATTACATCCCTGGCAACAGGCATTAATAGGAGAGTGAGCGTCCTTGCCCACACTGGCGTATAGCCACAATCATTACTCGTGTACAGCAGCGCATAGTGTCATGTTCTGACAGCGCTAGCAGCACGTGTACACTCAGTGATCACTGTCAACAGTGAAGGAGATCCTGGCATAGAATCTAGTGTATACGATCTGACACAAGTTCCATTCACATATATATGTTATACTAACCCTTAATAGCGCATTGGTTATTTAAAACACAGAAGCGCAACACTAGTGGGGATACAATCTTAGGATTGCACAGTGTGTAGGGCAATCAGTGTTTGCACATTTATTGCGACATCTACCAGTAACTGTGCCTGTTAGAGAACTGTTTTGCTGTGCACATATAATCCATTTAAGCCTGTCAAATACGTCACTGGTATTGGCTTTCACTCTTGTATATGTGATATCAGAACTCGTTAATAGCGCATCAGAAAGCGTATGAGTTATCAAAACATAGAAGCACAGTGCGAGTGTTGATCCAATCTTAGGATTGCACAGTGTGTATGGCAATCAGTGATTGAAGACCCATCTTGGCAGTTAACAGTGACTCACTGTGTGCAGTACACCACTGGCATTTGCTTTCATTGATGTATATGTGATATATTAACTTGTCAACAGCGCATTGCAAAATGCAGTAGCTATTTTAGCACAAAAACACAATGCTAGTGTAGATCCAACTTGAGGATTGCATAGTGTGTATGACATCCAGCGATCACACATTCGTACTGGCAGCCTACCAGTGATCTTGCCCAATAAAGTAATGCATGTATGTGAACACGTGATTCATTAAACTGTGCACAACATACCATCAATACTGTTCCTACCTATGTATACGTGCCACATGAACTGTATGTAGTGCACCATAAAGCACATCAGCCATTTAAGCTCAGAAGTACAGGATCATTACAGATCCAATCGGAAGATTGCACAGTGTGTACGACCCACGTATATGTGCCACATGAATTGTATGTAGAGCACCTTATAGGATCAGCATAGATCCAATTGGAAGATCGCACAGTGTGCACGGCACTAATTGAGTGCACACCCTTTGACAATTACCAGTGACTCTGCCTGACAGATTGTGAGCACTAGTACAAGTGTAGGACAAATCTGTCCGCACGGATTATACATCTGCACCATATGCAGTGATTCAGATAGAACTATCGTGGGCAGAATCAACCCCATTTGAGGAATATATACGCAGAGGGCAACACATTGCTTTGATTAGACAACAGACAGTGAGAATATCACCGTGTTAATCAAACACCATACACAGGCAATGGATCACTGTCAATAGTAAAGGAGATCCTGGCATAGAATCTAGTGTATACGATCTGACACAAGTTCCATTCACATATATATGTTATACTAACCCTTAATAGCGCATTGGTTATTTAAAACACAGAAGCGCAACACTAGTGGGGATACAATCTGAGGATTGCACAGTGTGTAGGGCAATCAGTGTTTGCACATTTATTGCGACAGCTACCAGTAACTGTGCCCGTTAGAGAACTGTTTTGCTGTGCACATATAATCCATTTAAGCCTGTCAAATACGTCACTGGTATTGGCTTTCACTCTTGTATATGTGATATCAGAACTCGTTAATAAGCGCATCAGAAAGCGTATGAGTTATCAAAACATAGAAGCACAGTGCGAGTGTTGATCCAATCTTAGGATTGCACAGTGTGTATGGCAATCAGTGATTGAAGATCCATCTTGGCAGTTAACAGTGACTCACTGTGTGCAGTACACCACTGGCATTTGCTTTCATTGATGTATATGTGATATATTAACTTGTTAACAGCGCACTACAAAATGCAGTAGCTATTTTAGCACAAAAACACAATGCTAGTGTAGATCCAACCTGAGGATTGCATAGTGTGTATGACATCCAGCGATCACACATTCGTACTGGCAGCCTACCAGTGATCTTGCCCAATAAAGAAATGCATGTATGTGAACACGTGATTCATTAAACTGTGCACAACATACCATCAGTACTGTTCCTACCTATGTATACGTGCCACATGAACTGTATGTAGTGCACCATAAAGCACATCAGCCATTTAAGCTCAGAAGTACAGGATCATTACAGATCCAATCGGAAGATTGCACAGTGTGTACGACCCACGTATATGTGCCACATGAATTGTATGTAGAGCACCTTATAGGATCAGCATAGATCCAATTGGAAGATCGCACAGTGTGCACGGCACTAATTGAGTGCACACCCTTTGACAATTACCAGTGACTCTGCCTGACAGATTGTGAGCACTAGTACTAGTGTAGGACAAACCTGTCCGTACGGATTATACATCTGCACCATATGCAGTGGTTCAGATAGAACTATCGTGGGCAGAATCAACCCCATTTGAGGAATATATACGCAGAGGGCAATACATTGCTTTGATTAGACAACAGACAGTGAGAATATCACCGTGTTAATCAAACACCCTACACAGGCACTGCATTAATCCACTATCACACTGTGGAATTTAAGCAGTAACTAGACAAGTATACTCAAGCTACAATATTCACAGAGTGATTTTTAATCTTTAAAATTTCTTTTTCTCTTTAAATCTATATCTTGTTTTAATATTTTCACTACTTACCTTAAGGTCTCATATCATTGACAAACTGTATTATCCAGCACCATTACAGAATGATGACCTACTAGCTCTTAATAAAGTTTAATTAATAAAACTTCTAAAAATAATCAAATACGTCAACAAATAAAGTATACACCTTTTATAGGTAAAAATAATATTTTATTACTGTGGAACAGGAGTGCATCCCAGTCAAACTGATTCACCTTTTTTCTCTTCCAATGTTATTGCCCACAATGTGCAAGTTCCATAATGTATCGCATTCAACAGATCTGTGTATAAGCAGTTTGGCCAAACCTCCATTAGCTGTGTTCTTGGAGGTTTGAACGCAAAACCGGCCTCGATGCTTCCAGCCCCCTATGCCATTATAATTACCATCCAATGCCATATCCTATGTCACATCGACCATTCCGGGAGGTTAGGCAGCCCTGCATTATGAAGCTTGATAAATCTTGCCCTAAGGGGTAAATTTACTAAAATTCGAAGAATTAAAAGAGGTGATGTTGCCAATCGTAACCCATCAGAGTATGTCTATCATTTTGTAGGATGCAATACAGAAATGATAGACAGATACAGTAGGTTGCTAGGGACAACATCACTTTTTTTTAATATTTGGAAGATTTTTTTTTTTTAAATTCAGTAATTTTTATTAAAGTTTTGGTGTACATAGAGTAAACAAACTAGACCCTTCTTATAAGTAAACAGTGTAGCAGACACGGACAACATATCTTCCACATACGTTAAAACATCAATCGTGGAGTGCATAACGAAACAGGTTATAATGAATAGCAATAAATTAGGTGGAGACAGTGGTCTATCACAGATATCTAGTGTGTACATTACTAGCATAAGGCATTGCATCGCAGGATTTATAGACTATAGTCACCCAAAGGCGCCATTTGGGTTTTTTAGAAAAAAAAAGAAAATCAGATACATAACCAACACACTTCAAGATAGTACATCACAGTAGGATATTTCCAAATGACAACTATTGCAGAAATATAATCTATCGGTATAATACCACTGAAAATGTAATAGACAAAAGGATTCTAAACGTCCGGTCTATAGGAGAAAATGTGATTGAGAAATTAAATTAAAGCCCGCCCAAAAATACCCAAAACAAACCTCCCCTATAACCCCCCACCCTGTACAACCCACCCCCAACTTAGGCGTACCTGGATCCCCTAACCATGGCCCCTCTATTCTAAATTCTACTAACCTATACTAACTCCCCCCCCCCAAGATTACAGGATATAATATCAAGGATCTATCGGGGTTAGTGGTCTCAGACCCTATGTATAGAGAGATCAAAATGTGACTCCCCCTCTTCTCATTCAATGATAATGCACACATCATGTAGAATGTGCAGTATAGGTTGCACAACACACACCAGAAGTGCCCACGGTAAATGTATAAACAGGGTATATATATTCACAAAAAAAAGCATTGATGAAAAGAAATATTAGTATTGCTAAAGGAGAATGAATATGAGCGTCGAAAGAAATATCTCCCAAAGCAACTCAGTAATATTATCAATCTGGCCAGTCCTCGAGTCCATATAGTATAGAAACAGTAGCAGTACAGTGTTCGATCCAAGCCTCACTTGGGTAGTCATGTTCGATCCAAGCCTCACTTGGGTAGTCATGGCAGTATTCAGGATACGCACACGTAGCTGCAGAGGCATACAGAGCGTCCATGGCAAGTTTTACTACTGCCAAAGCCACATAGATGTGTACATCCGGGACTGGTATAGGAGCAATTAGGTGTTTGTCTCCAGCATCTCGAGGATAAGCCGGATAGTATTCAAAACATGTGAACTTAGTTTCCCAGAGACTTAAAGCGGCCCATGTAGGTTTTACAGCAGACAAGTCCATAGCGGTATATGCATCTGGGGCTGGCACAGGAGCGGTAGAATTCACGTATGTAGTGTACGTAGGTGGGCCATCCTCCACATCCTCTGCAGCCTGCATCGCACCATCAGGAGGACAGGCAGGTGTCGGACCCCCATAGGTAATCGCATCAAGCTTGCTTAGGAGCCTGGTAGTTGAGGCTTGAATCGCCAAGAGAATTGCTTGAGTGGAGATTTCCATACTTCAGTATAACGCTCAGCAGATAAAAATATTATCGTTACGGATTCAATAGGACTTTAGGTGTATAGCAGCCACACACACTGGAAAGGGTGACGGCTAGCACGTCACCAGGTAAGTATAGAACTTCAGCGGCTGAGAGAGGATTCAATATGATAATGTTCAGAGGTCTCAGGAGAACCAGATATCCGTGCAGTGGTGACAATATTCCCCTCCCAAACACAGCACAGGACAAGTATAGCACAGGACTGGACCAGCATGTAGTGAATGGCACACCTTTTTCACACACACCTTTCGGGTTTCAGTAGGTGTATGGCAGAGATGCCCGCTGAGCCCAGCGCAGGATCAGATCTGTGTGCAGCCCTGGGGATGAACAAGCAAGATGGCGCCCGCCCCTCCGTGCGGCCTGAGCGGCGCGCCTCAAGTGAGGCAACTCCCACTCTCTCCCGCTAATCTCCGGAGAGTCACCGGGCGCCCCCACTCGCCACCCGGCCAGCGGCAGCAGCACAGTCGGGCACGGGACCTCACACGCGAGGACCCCCGCATTCAGTCAGGGCTGCCGGAGGATACAAGATGGCGCCCGTGCCCAGAGCAGAGGTACAGGCCACAGCAATCCCCGCCAGTCCAGGACTTCACAGGCCACTCAATACAGCCGCAGGCAGCGCAGAAGACAGAGGAGTGCTTCAGGAGACAGCACGGGTAAGTATATGCAGTCTGCGGGACCCGGGGTAGGATATATCTTCAGGATTTTCACGGAGCTCACACTCCCCGCGCCCGCTTTCAATGCCGGTCAAGCCACGCCCCCAATATTTGGAAGATTTACTAAACTTACCACGCAAACTAAATGCATGCTGCAATACTACAACCATCACGTGCAGCGTCTCTCACAACCCCCAAATTCCAACGAGGCTGAAGTTGGCTTCTTAATCACTTCTTATTGGAGCTCCAGCTTCTTATTCAGAACAATCACTTTTACAAGGGTTAATGAGTCTTGGACCACAAATTTTACACCAGAAATCCACACAGGGGGGTCACTTACAAATGACCCACTTGCAATTTATTTTGACCAACAAGGATTTGGGCAGTAATAGGGCACTAAATTGGGCATGGGTCCCAGATTTCATCATTTTGAATAAGTAGCTGGTGTCCTGCAAGGGTTAAACAGCGTTGGTCAACAAATATTACACTGAAAACCCACACAAGGGGGTCACTTACATATGACCCACTTGCCATTTCTTTTGACCAACAAGGATTTGGGCAGTAATAGGGCAGTAAAGTGGGCATGGGTCCCAGATTTCATCATTTTGAATAAGTAGCTGGTGTCCTGCAAGGGTTAAACAGCGTTGGTCAAAAATTTTTACACTTGGAATACACACAGGGGGGTCACTTACATATGACCCACTTGCCATTTCTTTTGACCAACAAGGATTTGGGCAGTAATAGGGCAGTAAAGTGGGCATGGGTCCCAGATTTCATCATTTTGAATAAGTAGCTGGTGTCCTGCAAGGGTTAAACAGCGTTGGTCAACAAATATTACACTGAAAACCCACACAAGGGGGTCACTTACATATGACCCACTTGCCATTTCTTTTGACCAACAAGGATTTGGGCAGTAATAGGGCAGTAAAGTGGGCATGGGTCCCAGATTTCATCATTTTGAATAAGTAGCTGGTGTCCTGCAAGGGTTAAACAGCGTTGGTCAAAAAATTTTACACTTGGAATACACACAGGGGGGTCACTTACATATGACCCACTTGCCATTTCTTTTGACCAACAAGGATTTGGGCAGTAATAGGGCAGTAAAGTGGGCATGGGTCCCAGATTTCATCATTTTGAATAAGTTGCTGGTGTCCTGCAAGGGTTAAACAGTGTTGGTCAAACAGTATGACACTTGAAACCTGCACAGGGGGGTCAGGTACATATGACCCACTTGCAATTTCTTTTGACCAACAAGGATTTGGGTAGAAATTGGGCACGAAACTGGGCATAGGTCCCAGATGTCATTATTTTGAATAAGTAGCTGGTGTCCTGCAAGGGTTAAACAGTGTTGGTCAAAACATATTACACTTGAAACCCACACAGGGGGTTCACCTACATATGACCCACTTGGAATTTAATTTGACCAACAAGGATTTGGGCAGAAAATGGGCCCAAAAATGGGCATGGGTCCCAGATATCATTTTGAATAAGTATCTGGTGTCCAGCAAGGTTGAAACAGCGTTGGTCAAAAAATGTTACACTTGGAATCCACATAGGGGGGGGGTCACTTACATATGATCCACTTGCCATTTCTTTTGACCAACAAGGATTTGGGCAGTAAAGTGGGCATGGGTCCCAGATTTCATCATTTTGAATAAGTAGCTGGTGTCCTGCAAGGGTTAAACAGTGTTGGTCAAACAGTATGACACGTGAAACCTGCACAGGGGGGTCAGGTACATATGACTCACTTGCAATTTCTTTTGACCAACAAGGATTTGGGTAGAAATTGGGAACGAAACTGGGCATAGGTCCCAGATGTCATTATTAGCGGGATCTTCCTTTTTTTTAATTATTGTACGTGTAGTTTATTTCTGAGGTACTAGAGATGTATCATTTCCCATTTTAGTGATCTCCTTAAATTGGAATCTTCCTTGTAATATACTCCATTAGCGGATGTATAGATACATGAGGAGAAAAGAGACATACAGTATACAATAAGGCAATACTGTATAACACTTTAATCTTTCAAAAACGATGACACATTTTGCCCATACTGTGTTAAAAATAAAATTCAGCTTATCTGATGTGTGCTACAGGTACTTGTTTGGATCCCACCAATGCCTTATGGCAAATGGGTAAAAAGCAGCATTTGTGACTAGGAAGAGGGTTTACCTTTGATACCTTATATCCATACCTTTTCTGGGCTCTCTCATTGGAGCTTAAGTGTGTGTAGCTTTCCTGAAAGGACCGAGTGTTAATCAGGTGGTTTTGCACACTGATCCTCAACAGCAGAAGCCCTCTGACTCCTTTATTAGGCATAATAAAATCTGCATGCACTCGCTCACTTGCTATATTGGCACAGGTGTACCCTCCTGTAAGCAGTAGCAGCAGATTTAAAGGAGATTTCTTCTTCTCCCTTTCCTATATGATTTTTCTTACGCAAATGTGTTGCGCTAAACTAACCAACTAATTACACATATGTACGCTGTAGCACAACAAGGCACTTTTGATCTACCAAAGTCTTCAGGAGTTATGTTATTATATCCTTAACAAGAATAGTGGTTGATACTTGTGTATTTTGGCGGCGCCCCCGATGTCCGTCGTACGACGAACAGATCGCATCGCATGCCATGCACCCGATGGCATGCGATGCGACGCGATTTTGACCCCCTATACGACCAAAAATCGTATAAGCACCCTAAAGGGTGCTTTTGAGCACCCAAATGGGTGCTTACAATGTTAAATGCACCCCCACGCCACCCCCCACTATAAACGTGAACCCGAAGCGTGGCGAGCGCAGCGAGCCCGCGAGGGGCGGCGGTACGCGTCCTACGACCTTTTCATACCCCCACTATCCACGTCGGCGTGGAGTTGAGAATAGAATAGTGTGGCGAGCGCAGCGAGCCACCGAGCCCGAAGCGTGGCGAGCGGACGCGGATACCTTCACAGTTATACGCGTCCCCTCGCGGGCTTCACAGGTGTCCGTGGTGACGCGGACACCTGTGAAGCCCGTGAGGGGACGCGTTTACCTGTGAAGGTATCCGCGTCCCCTCGCGGGGCTCGCTGCGCTTGCCACGCTTCGGGTTCACGTTTATAGTGGGGGGTGGCGTGGGGGTGCATTTAACATTGTAAGCACCAATTTGGGTGCTTAACATTGTATAAGCACCCATTAGGGTGCTTATACAATGTTTAATCGCATCGCATCGTATGGCATCGTATGCCATGTACAATGGCATACAATTTCAAAATTGTATGCCATCGTGCACTATCGTACGATATCGCGTCGCATCGCATACCATCGTATGTGTTATGGTATGCGATGCGATGGGCGCCGCCAAAATACACAAGTACCTAGTGGTTTAATGATTTACAGCCATTTACTGCACTGATGTTTATTATATCTCCTATATTCATTGCATAACATGTTTTTCTGAACTATACTGGTAACGGTATTGCAACATTATTTCAAATTTTTGATCTCTATGTTGCCATTTGCAGTATTTCAGTGTATTCTGATTGAAATATAACAAGTGAGGTAATATCACACTACAAGCAGATTAGATATTCCCTCACAAGGTGATATTCTCGCTAGTTTGCTATCAATAGTATGTAGCTCATCTACACTAAATTATACAGTAATATAGATGCCATACTACAGATATTAACAGTAACTTTGACTGTGATATAGATTTTAAAAATTTCTTTATTGTCCTGCCTAGGAGATTTTTTTCTTGACAGGTGAGATTTGTTTTCTATGTATGTATGTAAAATGGTCTTGTCTTTATAGTTGGCTCCCAATATTTTAAATTAAAACCTAATAAAAGTTAATTTTTCAATATACAATAATACTTAAACTAAAGTTGTGCCCCTAAAAGAGAGAGAGTTCTTTTCTTTCCTTCCTTCGTACTTGTTTGGATTCTATATGGAGAAGAGGATAGGCCTTCGGGATCCATAGGTAATGTATGTGTGAATAAATATAGTATGTGTATGGGAAAGAAGACCGTCGTTTTGCGCTACTTGTAGCAGCTACTCTATAAGACCTCCCTGTTAGTGAAGGTCCAAAAATGGAAATGTGTACATGTGTTGGATATAGAGAGCGCTAGATAGAGACCTCCACCTTACTGTGACATTCAATAGTGGATACCGAATTTGCGATTTGCAAACAAATTTTATTTAAAATGAATAATGTAGTCAATGTCAGACAATATTCACATAAAAAAATAGTAAGATTATAATTCAAGCATTTGCAGTGAGTGGAGACCCAACGCATTTCGCCGATGAACGGCTTCCTCAGGGGTAGTAGACTCGGGATTCTGAGCTTATGGAAGATCTCAGGATGAATTATTTTAAAAACTTCTTATGACGCTTGGATGACGTCCTGTGGTGTTGAAAGATCTGTCATACAGATATCTGTCCAGTGTTTATACGAGTAGCACTGTTCAAAGGTTTGGAAAAACACCCTTTGATGTTGATAGATCTGTCAAACAGTTTTCTGTCGGATGCTTATACGGGTCGCGCTGTCCAAATAATTGGCGGACACCAGAGGTGTGTGAATCGCTCTTTCACAGTGTCTGCTTTCAGCAAATATAGTATGTAATAAAGTTATACTGTTCGTGTGTGTGATTTATTTCACTATTGGTCATGTTGTGGAACAAGACTCAGCGGGTCCTTCAATGCCCCGTATACTAGGACTTGTGGTTCTCTAAATCCCTGTATGTGGTGCAGGCTTGCTGGGACTTGTAATTCCACAACATTACACAATAGTTTAATCTAATATTAACCATTTATCAGCCCGATGCCCACTGCCCCATGGGCACCGGGGACAGCCCCGGCTTCAGCGGTATCTCTGGAGGGCAGGATTCCCCTATATTGGGGGGGGTTTCGCCACTCTTCCAGGATCCCAGCCCGGGCTGACCAGCTACGGGGATCAATGCTTTGGCCGGAAAACTTGCATATAAAGTTTCCCCTGGCTGTGGCTGCTTGGGCTTGTTGCTGGTTGCCAAATTATGGGGGACCCCTACTCATTTTGTCCCCCATATTTTTGGAACCAGGATTGGCCCTTGAGCCTGGTTTTAGAAATCCTGGGGATCCCCTATGTTTTTTGTCCCCTGGATTTCTAAAACCAGGACCGGTTCTTTGAGTCTGGGTCTGGTTGCGTTCGGGAGGGGGGCCCACGCCATTTTCTTTTAACACAAGTCACACATGTGCATTATTCGCACATTTTCATGACTAAAATTCATCACATCGCTTTTTTCTTGCCTCAATTTGCATTCCAATAAATAGCCGATTTCTTAAAAAAATTGAAAACTTGCGATAAGGTGCGATTACAGAACCTTACTAAACATAGCATCCTATTAAATGTCACCCTAGGTCGGATGCATGATGGATTCCTCCAGATCAGCGCAAAGAGCGGTTATCCAATTTCTTCGCACACAAGAGGCGAGCATGCTTCGGAAATTTAACACATGATGAAGGTGGTGTAGCGTGTAGGGAGAGCAGTGTCTCACATGGTGCACCATATACCAGTGTGTCAGCGCTATGAGGCGGGATGAGTGTGTCAGCGCTATGAGGCGGGATGAGAAAACATCAGGGACTTACCATGGCCCAGGCAGGGCCACGTTCTCACCAAACCTGCCATGATTTCGTCAGTGGAGGATCTCATTCATCAGAATAGTCGAATCACCACATGTGAAATTGCTGCTGTACTGTTGATAAGCAAGGAAACTGTGCATAATGCACAACAAGCTTGTTTATGGCAAAGTTTGTGCACAGTGGCTGCCCCAGCATCTGCCAGAAAATCAGAAGTTGGTGAGAATGGGTGTTTACTTGATCCATCTGTTCCGCTATGCGTAGCAAGGAACATATTTTATTGCCATGGTTGTCGCCTGTGATGAGACTTGGAGGCGACCCTGCCTCCAAACGGATGAGCATGGAGTGGCGGCATTCCAGCTCCTCTCGTCCAATAACAGCAAACTCTAGCTGGAAAAGTGATGCTCAGTTTTTTTTTGACGAAGAAGCACCTCTCCTCATTGGCTGGCTGGAACAGGGTGGAACAGTTAACGCTGAGTGATACTGCAAGACGTTGCTGATGCTGAAACAGGCCATCAGAAACAAGTGCAGAGGCAAGCTCTCGAAAGTGATAGTGCTGCTCCAGGACAACGCTAGGCAACATGTGACCTGCTGTCAAAATTTCGATGGAAGGTCCTGAAACATCCTTCATAAAGCCTTGATGTATCCGCATGTGACTCGCATATCTTCGGACCCTTAAATAAATCAGTGAAAGGTCAATGGTTCACCTGTGACAAGGAGTTGCAGGACACCGTGAAAAACTGGATTCATCAGCAAACCAGGAGTTTCTACACTGAAGCTATGCACCCCATTCCTAAATGCTGGGATCAGTAAATCAATGTCAATTATGTATAGTTGTAATGTTAAAAATGAATTGTAATTAAATATTCTTTAATTAAAATTTTCTTTACATACAACCATATGGGCACACCTTATACATCAAATGGTCTGTGAGAGCATGGGCATGTCCATATAATTATTATTATTATTATTAACGGTACTCTTTACCTAGAATGGCGTCCATCGCGGGCATCGCATGTACATCGCATGCCATTATAATGGCATGCGATGCGACCGATGCCGGCGATTTCACATAGAAATACATGTTAAAATGTAAATCGCGTCGGTCGCATCGCATGCGACCAAAAATCGCATGCGATGCGACCGACGCGATTACCGCGATTTCACATAGGGAACAATGTTAAATGGCCCAATTGACCCGATTTTACATAGGGAACAATGTTAAATGGCCCACAGAGGCCAAATAGCCACCCTCAAGTGTGAAATGGCCCCCCCAATTGTTAACGCCACCCCACGATCAACGTCAACCTGAAGCGTGGCGAGCGCAGCGAGCCCGCGAGGGGAGGCGGTACGCGTCCTCCGACCTTTTCATACCCCCACTATCCACGTTGGCGTGGAGTTGAGAATAGAAAGTGTGGCGAGCGGACGTGGATACCTGTGGAGCCCGCGAGGGGACGCGGATACCTGTGAAGGTATCCGCGTCCGCTCGCCACACTTTCTATTCTCAACTCCACGCCGAAGTGGATAGTGGGGGTATGAAAAGGTCGGAGGACGCGTACCACTGCGCTCGCCACGCTTCGGGTTCACGTTGATTGTGGGGTGGCTTTAACAATTGGGGGGGCCATTTCACACTTGAGGGTGCCTATTTGGGCTCTGTGGACCATTAACATTGTTCCCTATGTAAAATTGGGTCTATTGGGCCATTTAATATTGTTCCCTATGTGAAATCGCGGTAATCGCGTCGGTCGCATCGCATGCGATTTTTCGACACGATTTTTTATCTTGCGATGCCCAAGATCAAAATCTTAGGCGCCGTTCTAGGTAAAGAGTACCTTATTAACAGTTTCTTATATAGCATACACATATTCCGCAGCGTTTTACAGAGAATATTTTGAACATTCACAATAGTCCCTGCCCCAGTGGAGCTCACTATCATGACATCACATGGAAGTCACACAGTGCTCCTCTGCAAACCTTGTGAATGGCCAGGATATCTTTATGGGGCCCCATAGGACCTGATGGGCCCTAGGCAGGTGCCTAGTTTGACTTGTGGAAAATCTGCATCTGATAAGAGTTTGGATGAGCAGTGTCTTATTAATTGGATATGCACTCATTAGGTCTACAGTCAAAAGGTCAACACATGAAAGAGGTCAGCAAGCATTTGGTCAACATGGTCAAACTACACAAGAAAAAGTTTGATATAAAAAATAGTCAACATGAGTTTTTTGGGTACCTATGTAATATGTGGGCTTCCGTTTTTCTTATGAGACCGCGTCCGCTCGCCACGCTTCGGGCACGGTGGCTCGCCACACTATATAAAATCAACTCCATGCGTAGTTGGATATTAGGGGTAAGAAAAAATGGGGTGCATTTAACATGGGAGCCCAGATAATACATAAGTACCGTTTTTTGTGATTTTTTTTTTTTAAACTAACTTGTTCTTACAGTACTTTACCATCACAGTGGGCTTAAAGGGAGAACATAATAGTGTGCTGAGCATAGCGAGGCACCACGTCTGAAGCATGGTGACCATTGCCTGCCATGCAAACGGATGCGGTACACTTATACAGTGTCCATGTTGACCTAGACATCAAAAAAAGTTGAAAAACTCATGTCTACTTTTTCACATGTTTACCTTATGCATCTAAATCTTTTGACTGTCGACTGAGACACTGTCTACCTAACTACCCATACCTGATTATATGCATGTCTTACCTGTTCTGATACTGAGATAAACTTTCCAGATGTAATTTCAGTGAACTTCATACTGAATACCTGGTAATGCAACAGCAGTCGGTTGTAAAAGTAATAGCTTTTGTGGAATTATCGCTTACATTGGGGTCTACAGCCTGCAGGGGACTGTGCATTATTGGTCACTGACCATTGAATAATTTTCTCTTAAGCAGGATGGGGGACAATGGACCATGTGATTGGTAGCTTTAAATCTGAGCTCTTCCTCCTCCTGCAACCCCACAATTCCAGAAGGTCCCACTTTCAAAATAACTGTTGCTTGGAGTGACCACTGCTGTGGGAGAAATCTGATGATGAGGAAATCTATCATATAATATTCATATGCCCAGTATATCCATTGCAGAATGTCAGAGCAAAGGTCTGTCCACAGGGGGTTGATTCAGTTATCGCACTGCATTTACTGTACATATGCCACCCCCCTGACATTGTCCAACTGAATGTGAACTGCCCGGTTAGCAAGGACGGTCTGGGCTTTAAAGAGAGCACATAAGATGGCTTGGAGCTCAAACACATTGATTAGCAGAGTTCGTCTGTGACATTGACCAAAGGCCCCAAAAATCTATTGTTAAGGTACCCCATCCTAAAAGACAGTGGACAGACAATAAAGTTAATTTTAGTGACCAAGGAGAAACACTGGAGATTATAGGAAACTGGTCACTCAATGAAGAGACTGGCAGGTGCTGTCAAAAAGAACAAGAAACAGAGACCAGAGCGTGGCTGACTATCCCATTCAATTCTGGAGAATTTCCTAATGGAATATCTACTAGCGCAATTTAAAATATCTGCAATATTTGCTAGCACAATTGTCTAAAAGGTGGAGACCATTGTGCTCCAAAGCGCATGCACAGCCAGACCAAGGGATGAGGGACTGACAAGGGGATTATTCTGGTTGAATTGCAGCGCTGAGTAATTTTTCACCCGCTCACAGATCACAAAAGTCGCCGCCCCCCCCCCCTTCACAGGCCAAATTTGGCCGCAAATGGATGTTTTACATAAACAGATCCCCTTTTCACCATAGGTCACGGCCGTGACTTATGTCTCCCCCTGTGTGCAGATGGGTCAGTAAGTAAGTCCACTGATGAGGCAATGTCCCAGTAGGGTGCCACGAACACCCGAACACAGCACTCTTAGACCACACAGGGTCAGGACCCCGCTGTCACAGCCCATCCCCCAGTGAGACGCAGATGTATCCTGCCTGTCAATTGAACTGCATCACTCCCACCCATTCTCATTTGAGTAATTCTTGCATTCCCTATATATGCATTCCCTATATATCTTTCAATAAACATTTTAACCAACACCACAGTACTGTTTTGTTCATCCATACCTACATTAACAACTTCACCTTCTTTTTGAGTGCGCAGTCCACAACTCCCAAACAGTCAATTAAAGGGGCACCATCTTACAATTGTTTTCCATGTTTTCTCAATCCCCCAACAGGGGATCTTGTAAATAAGGCAGCCCCCCCACAGCAAATATTCATACAACTGGGAGCGCGAAACAAGGGTCTGTTCTACATACATATATATTTCATTATTTGTATATTAAGTTAGTTTATTATGCTGAGCCCCCTGTATTTGTATTTACTAGAGTGTGTGGTCACAGGCCACTGCACTCCAACCTGGGAAGTGTGGGTGCTGTTTGCACCTCATTCGTAGGAATGGCGAGTGTGTTGGTACTTCTGTATCTGGGTTAATGCATGGGTTCATTTTTAATGAACCTCTTTTACTGTGATCATAGCTTTGGGCCTTATTCTAGTTCACTCTTTCTGACAAAATCCTTCTTAGATGGACAAAACCATGTGCACTGCAGGGGGGGCAGATGTAAAATGTGCAGAGAGAATTAGATTTGGGTGAGTTATTTTGTTTCTGTGCAGGGTAAATACTGGCTGCTTTATTTTTACACTGCAATATAGATCTCACTTTGAAGTAAAACCCCACCCAAATCTAACTCTCTATGCACATATTACATCTGCCCACCTGCAGTGCACATGGTTTTGTCCATCTAAGAAAGATTTTGTCAGAAAGAGTGAACTAGAATAACCCCCATAGTCATGCACCCTAGATAAGCTCATTTATCTGAAACCTGTGACAGCTGCCCCTTTAATACTAATTCAGGTGTTGTGTTGGGGATTGTCTCACCTTTAAAAGCCATAAGGTAGTTGGCAGGTGAGCTCTAAACCAGAAAAAAAAACACATGTTCATTTTAGCTATAATGTGTAAGCAGTTGCCAGGCTCTTAAGAGACTAATTGTTAGTGTAGGACTTGTAGTGAAATGGGGTCCCTTGGCGATTGGCTGCAAGCTTAAAAATGCATTTATCAATTCATGAACTAAAACTCTATTATTTATTTGATTATTTGTATATTAAGGTGAGTGCTGAGACCCCTGTATTTGTATTTACTAGAGTGTGTGGTCACAGGTCGCTGCACCCCAACCTGGGAAGTGTGGGTGCTGTTTGCACCCCATTTGTAGGAATGGCGAGTGTAGTGGTGCATCTGCATTCTTCAGCTTCCAGTCGGCCTGTTCCATCACCTGTGCTTATTTGTCAGAAGTAAAATAGAATTCTTCTAATGCTCTATTTTGTGATTGTTAAAGGAAATTTCCACCATACCTCAATATGATAATTTACTGTAAGTAGGCAGCACTATGGAATCCCGTATAAAGGGTTACATATGATAATATATACAGGGCCTGATTCAGCATTTATTTCATATAATAAGCTGTTCACAGAAGCTTATTATATGCGATCCATAAAAGAGCAAATGCAAAAGAAGGTGCATACCACCTCCTGCCTGCATTTGCGATCGCTTAAAACTACGATCTGCCCCCCAACCAAGAATGGAGTATATTGCTGGGCTTCTCAGCAATACTATAAAACAGGTTCCATGCAGTGTTAGGGACACGGGAGATCTCGCCAACCCTAACTCCGTTGTCACCTATTGGAGTTGGCGGATGCGTGCTAAGCTAACCTTCACCAATAATAGCCGCGTTCGTGGGAGCCCGTTAGTCAGGCTCCCACCCCGATGCCACCTGGTCTTACTAGTGACAACGCAGCCGCCAAGGCCAGAGGTAAACAAGGGGAAAGCTAACTAACAAACAAGAGGCGAGAACTACCCTGCTGTCACGGCCGCGGTTAGGACGCGCCGCTCACCTGTTCATCTCCGGCGGCGAGGCCTGCGGGCCATCCGTCTGGGTGCAGGACGGGGAGCGCGGCGTCTAGGTCTTCCGGCCGCGACCATCTTCCTGGGGCCTGCGGCATGCGCATCCAGCATGAGAGCCAGCCAAGGTTGTTTGTCTCCAGTCCGGGCGCCGCCATGTTGTTGTAGCCAGCCAATGGTTCAGAGTTCCAGTTCAACTCCTCCAATCAAGATCTGCCCTGGGGGATAAAGCAGAGCCCTCTGGGGCATACAAGCGCCAGTGCTTTGTTGTCAATCCCTGGGGAGGAAGCTTCAGCCTGTGCTCCTGTCCTCGCCCTGTGATATCCCTGATCCCTGTCTCCGCTACCTGCAGTTCAACACCTGATACCTGGATACCTGCATTTGCATTCTGCTCCCAGCCCTTACAGCTTTACACCTGTTTCCTGGACTTTGCAAATTGCATTCCGCCTCCAGCCCTTTCAGGTTTGCTGCAGTGTCTCATATCTCTGCACCTGCTGCCAGCCCTGCGTGTCTGTTGACACATCTCCACTCCTGCTGTCGACCAGCTGCACCTGCTGCCAGCCCTGCGTGTCTGTTGACACATCTCCACTCCTGCTGTCGACCAGCTGCACCTGCTGCCAGCCCTGCGTGTCTGTTGACACATCTCCACTCCTGCTGTCGACCAGCTGCACCTGCTGCCAGCCCTGCGTGTCTGTCGACACATCTCCACTCCTGCTGTCGACTAGCTGCACCTGCTGCCAGCCCTGCGTGTCTGTCGACACATCTCCACTCCTGCTGTCGACCAGCTGCACCTGCTGCCAGCCCTGCGTGCCTGTTGACACATCTCCACTCCTGCTGTCAACCAGCTGCACCTGCTGCCAGCCCTGCGTGCCTGTTGACACATCTCCACTCCTGCTGTCGACCAGCTGCACCTGTTGCCAGCCCTGCGTGTCTGTTGACACACCTCCACGTCTGCTGTGGCCCAGCTGCACCTGTTGCCAACCCTCCGTGCCTGCTGATGCTCCACCATCCTGCTGTCTGCATCCGCACCTACTGCCAGTCTTCCGTGCCTGCGGACGCCTCACCATCCTGCTGTCTGCATCCGCACCTACTGCCAGTCTTCCGTGCCTGCTGACGCCTCACCATCCTGCTGTCTGCATCTGCACCTACTGCCAGCCCTCCGTGCCCGCTGACGCTTCTCCATCCCGCTGTCTGCATCTGCACCTGCTGTCAGTCCTTCAGCCCGCTGACGCTTCTCCACCCTGCTGTCGGCACCCGCATCTACTGCCAGTCATCGGAGTCGCTGACTTCCGTCTCCTGCTGCTCCCTGCTGTCTGCTCCCACAGTCAGTCATTAGTTTCCCCAGTAAGCTAACAGAGACTCTGGGAGCAATCCCATCATTCTGGACTTTCAGTTGTTACCCAGGTATTCCACTGGGTTTTCCGGCCTGCAGTTTCATTTATGGTTTTGCCTTCTCATGTTGGTGCTACAATAAAAAGTTATATCAAACCTGCTGTTCTCCAGTCTCCCTCAAGTCGCAAACACCCAACCTCCAGGCCTCAGACAGATCCACAAGGTACCCCTAGCGTGACAGTAAGCACTGGCCCAATGGATCCGTCCGCCAGCCAGGAGTTCTTTCAAAATGTGGTCGCTCGGCTCCGAGCACTGGAGGAATCCCAGCAGCAAGTTACTCAAGCACTCCAAGGCATTTCTCAAAGGCAAGCCTCAAATCCTCCTCCACAGACTGTCTCCCCGTCTCTACGATTGTCTACCCCTTCTAAATATAATGGTACCCCTCGTACCTGCCGGGGGTTTATCAATCAATGTGAAGTACATTTTTCCCTGCAACCAATGAACTTTCCTTCTGATCGTGTTAAAGTGGCTTTTATTGTCTCCTTATTATCGGATTCTGCATTGGACTGGGTCTCCCCACTCTGGGAAAGAAATGATCCTCTGCTCTCCAAGTACTCTGACTTTATTTCTCAATTCAGAAAAATTTTTGACGAACCTGGACGAGTATCCTCTGCCGCTTCAGAAATCCTGCGGATTCGTCAAGGCTCCCGCTCCGTTTCTCAATATGTTATCCACTTTCAAACCGTGGCATCTGAACTGAAGTGGAATGAGGAAGCTCTAATTTCCACTTTCCTGGCAGGGTTATCTGAACGCATGAAGGACGAATTAGCCACCCGAGATCTTCCCACCTCACTGGGTGAGGTCATATCGCTCTGCAATAGGTTGGACCTTCGTTTTCGGGAGCGTCAGCTAGAGAGATCCCGGCAAGAGCGAGGCAAGTCTATCCCCGTTTCTCCTCGCCTAGGGCCTCCTCTTCCTCCAAATTCTTCTGATGAGCCTATGCAGATCAACCATACTCGTCTAACTCCCGAGGAGCGCCAGAGAAGACGGCGACAGAATTTATGCTTGTATTGTGGGGAATCAGGTCATCTGTTAGCCAAATGTACCCGTCGTCCGTTAAACTCCCGGTCCTAGTTGGTTGCGGAGAGGCCAATCTAGGACGAGTAGAAACTTCTCCAATCAAGTCCGACTCTTTGCTGTCCATACAGATTGTGTTACCCAACGGGTCACTCACAGTATCTGCTTTACTGGACTCTGGAGCAGCCGCCAACTTCATTTCAGCCCAGTTTGTGTCCTATCATGGCCTGGACTCTCAAGAACTTTCGCAGCCACTCCAGTTATCTGCCGTAGATGGGAGTCTTATTCCTCAAGCCTCCATTACTCATCGGACTCTGCCCATCAAGATTCAAGTTGGGGCGTTGCATCAGGAAGAATTATCTTTTTTCATTATTCCTAAAGCGAACCACCCTGTAGTGTTGGGGTTTCCTTGGCTCCAGCAACATTCTCCGAAAATTAATTGGGGTACTATGGAGGTTCTGTCCTGGGGTACGAACTGCCGTCATACCTGTCTTCCCGGATTAGTGCGCATCCAGTCCACCTCGCCTACGTCTCCTAATCCTCTTCCTCAAGCCTATCAAGCCTTCTCCGACGTCTTCTGTAAAGGTTCAGCCGACAAATTACCTCCGCATCGGCGCTGGGACTGTCCCATCGATCTTATTCCAGGTAAAATGCCTCCAAAGGGCCGAACCTATCCACTCTCTCTGCCAGAGACAGAAGCCATGTCCCAGTATATTAAAGAGAACCTATTAAAAGGCTTCATTCGGCCTTCTACGTCTCCAGCAGGAGCCGGATTCTTTTTCGTTAAAAAGAAAGATGGAGGTCTGAGGCCCTGTATTGATTATAGGGGACTGAATAACATAACAGTCAAAAACAAGTACCCGTTACCCTTGGTGACTGAGTTGTTTGACCGAATCAAAGGGGCTAAGGTCTTCACCAAATTGGATCTCAGAGGAGCTTATAACCTTATCCGTATCCGAGCAGGCGATGAGTGGAAAACAGCTTTTAATACTAGAGACGGTCACTACGAGTACCTTGTTATGCCGTTTGGTCTCAGCAATGCTCCAGCAGTATTCCAAGAATTCATGAATGAATTATTCCGTGATTTACTGTATTATTCCGTGGTTGTTTATCTCGATGACATTCTTATTTTTTCTCAGAATATTCCGGAACACCGTCAGCACGTGAAGGAAGTGTTACAGCGATTGCGATCCAACCAGCTATACTGCAAATTGGAGAAATGTGAATTTGAGAAATCTTCAGTTCCCTTCCTTGGTTACATCATTTCAGGTACCGGATTAAGCATGGATCCTTCTAAAGTGCAAGCAGTCCTTGATTGGCCACAACCTCATACCCTAAAGGCTGTTCAACGCTTCATTGGCTTTTCCAATTATTATAGGAAATTCATCAAAAACTTTTCTTCCATCATTTGTCCCATCACGGCTTTGACTCACAAAGGAGCCAATCCTGCCAAGTGGTCTCCCGAAGCGGTGGCAGCATTTCAGCAACTAAAAAGCGTATTCACTTCAGCTCCAATTCTTCTGCAGCCCGATTGTTCTCGCCCGTTTATTCTGGAGGTAGATGCCTCTTCTGTTGGGGTTGGAGCTGTACTTTCACAGAAGTCTGAGGACGGTCACCTACACCCATGTGGGTTCTTCTCCAGGAAGTTTCTGCCAGCCGAGATGAACTACCCCATTGGTGAACAAGAATTACTAGCCATTAAATTGGCCTTTGAAGAATGGCGGTACCTGTTGGAAGGGGCTAAGTTTCCTATATCCGTCATTACGGATCACAAGAACTTGTTATATTTGCAGAACGCCCAGTGTCTGAACCCCAGACTAGCCCGATGGGCCTTATTCTTTACGAGATTCGAGTTTGTTTTATCTTTCCGTCCTGGGTCTCAAAATGGCAAAGCGGACGCACTCTCCAGATCTTTCACGTCCTCTACAGAAGATCGTACCATAAGCCCAGTTCTAAGCCCTACAGTGTTTGCTAAGACTGCTGTAGTATCCATTCCTAGAGGGAAGACTTTTGTTGATACTGGACTCAGATCATCTTTGCTACAGTGGGCACACTCCTCTCGTTTTTCTGGTCACTGTGGTATAAAGAAAACTTTAGAATTCATTAAAAGAGTGTACTGGTGGCCGTCCATGAGGAAAGATGTCACTGACTTCATAGCATCCTGTACCCAGTGTTCTCGTCACAAGTCTTCTCGTCAAGCACCAGCTGGCCTTCTCCAACCATTATCCATACCTGAGTCACCCTGGTCACACATATCGATGGACTTTGTCACCGATCTGCCTCTTTCACAAGGGTTCAACACGATCTGGGACGTCATTGACCGTTTCTCCAAGATGGCCCATTTCGTTCCACTAAAAGGCCTTCCGTCTGCTCCTAAATTGGCTCAAATATTCATAGCTGAAATATTCCGTCTACATGGTCTTCCGAGAGAAATTGTATCTGACAGAGGGGTACAATTTGTATCAAAGTTTTGGAGAGCGTTGTGTAGTGCTTTACAGGTAAAGCTGAACTTTTCCTCATCCTATCATCCGCAATCCAATGGCCAAACAGAAAGAGTAAATCAAGATTTGGTGGCCTTTTTACGCTTGTATCTGTCCTCCTCGCAAGACAGTTGGAAGGAGCTTCTGCCTTGGGCCGAATTTGCACATAACAACTCTTATCATTCCTCCACCGAAAAGACTCCCTTCTTCATTGTGTATGGTCGTAACCCACGTGTTCCAGAATTCCAAAATCTTCCTGTTTTTGACATACCAGCAGTTAACTCGTCTGTCCGGTTTTTCTCAAACATCTGGAGGAATGTTCATGCTTCATTAGAGAAAGCCTCCCAACATTACAAAAAATTCTCTGATCGGCACAGACGGGCAGCTCCGAAACTCAAGGTAGGAGACAGAGTTTGGCTCTCCACCAAAAAAATTAGACTCAGAGTCCCGTCTATGAAGTTTGCACCTCGATTCATTGGGCCATATACAGTAACTACGGTGATCTCTCCTTTGGCTTACAAGTTACAGTTGCCTCGTTCCTTGAAAATTTCAAATACATTCCACATCTCTTTATTAAGACCATTGATATTAAATCGATTCCAGAATAAAGTACCCAAGTCTCCTCAGCCTCAGGCTCATCATGATGTTGCTTTTGAAATTAAAAAATTGTGGACTCAAGAGTTCGTTCAGGGCAAGTCCAATATCTGGTAGACTGGAAAGGCTTCGGTCCAGAGGAACGATCCTGGGTGGATGCTGCTTGCGTCGATGCTCCCACTTTGGTCCGTAAGTTTCACCAACAATATCCAAGAAAACCATGGAAGTGTCCAGAGTCCACTTCAAAAGGGGGGGGTGCTGTCACGGCCGCGGTTAGGACGCGCCGCTCACCTGTTCATCTCCGGCGGCGAGGCCTGCGGGCCATCCGTCTGGGTGCAGGACGGGGAGCGCGGCGTCTAGGTCTTCCGGCCGCGACCATCTTCCTGGGGCCTGCGGCACGCGCATCCAGCATGAGAGCCAGCCAAGGTTGTTTGTCTCCAGTCCGGGCGCCGCCATGTTGTTGTAGCCAGCCAATGGTTCAGAGTTCCAGTTCAACTCCTCCAATCAAGATCTGCCCTGGGGGATAAAGCAGAGCCCTCTGGGGCATACAAGCGCCAGTGCTTTGTTGTCAATCCCTGGGGAGGAAGCTTCAGCCTGTGCTCCTGTCCTCGCCCTGTGATATCCCTGATCCCTGTCTCCGTTACCTGCAGTTCAACACCTGATACCTGGATACCTGCATTTGCATTCTGCTCCCAGCCCTTACAGCTTTACACCTGTTTCCTGGACTTTGCAAATTGCATTCCGCCTCCAGCCCTTTCAGGTTTGCTGCAGTCTCTCATATCTCTGCACCTGCTGCCAGCCCTGCGTGTCTGTTGACACATCTCCACTCCTGCTGTCGACCAGCTGCACCTGCTGCCAGCCCTGCGTGTCTGTTGACACATCTCCACTCCTGCTGTCGACCAGCTGCACCTGCTGCCAGCCCTGCGTGTCTGTCGACACATCTCCACTCCTGCTGTCGACTAGCTGCACCTGCTGCCAGCCCTGCGTGTCTGTCGACACATCTCCACTCCTGCTGTCGACCAGCTGCACCTGCTGCCAGCCCTGCGTGCCTGTTGACACATCTCCACTCCCGCTGTCGACCAGATGCACCTGCTGCCAGCCCTGCGTGCCTGTTGACACATCTCCACTCCTGCTGTCGACCAGCTGCACCTGTTGCCAGCCCTGCGTGTCTGTTGACACACCTCCACGTCTGCTGTGGTCCAGCTGCACCTGTTGCCAGCCCTGCGTGTCTGTTGACACACCTCCACGTCTGCTGTGGCCCAGCTGCACCTGTTGCCAACCCTCCGTGCCTGCTGATGCTCCACCATCCTGCTGTCTGCATCCGCACCTACTGACAGTCTTCCGTGCCTGCGGACGCCTCACCATCCTGCTGTCTGCATCCGCACCTACTGCCAGTCTTCCGTGCCTGCTGACGCCTCACCATCCTGCTGTCTGCATCTGCACCTACTGCCAGCCCTCCGTGCCCGCTGACGCTTCTCCATCCCGCTGTCTGCATCTGCACCTGCTGTCAGTCCTTCAGCCCGCTGACGCTTCTCCACCCTGCTGTCGGCACCCGCATCTACTGCCAGTCATCGGAGTCGCTGACTTCCATCTCCTGCTGCTCCCTGCTGTCTGCTCCCACAGTCAGTCATTAGTTTCCCCAGTAAGCTAACAGAGACTCTGGGAGCAATCCCATCATTCTGGACTTTCAGTTGTTACCCAGGTATTCCACTGGGTTTTCCGGCCTGCAGTTTCATTTATGGTTTTGCCTTCTCATGTTGGTGCTACAATAAAAAGTTATATCAAACCTGCTGTTCTCCAGTCTCCCTCAAGTCGCAAACACCCAACCTCCAGGCCTCAGACAGATCCACAAGGTACCCCTAGCGTGACACCTGCCCTACGGAGGAGGGTGCCAGTGGATAGCACTCTAAGGTTGAACCCCCTAGGCAAATGCTGTTGCCAACGGGTGTAACAATACACAATAGCTGATCCAACAACCAAAACTGACAGGTGTAACAATACACAAGATGGACTCAATAAGAAATGCTGACAGGTGTAACAATACACAGTATGCTGACACAATACTGAAAATGCTGACGGGTGTAACAATACACAAGATGGACCCAATAAGTAATGCTGACAGGTGTAACAATACACAGTATGCTGACACAATAATGAAATAATAAGTAAGGAGACAGAGAGTGGGAATCTCCCAACTTATCTGAAAACGGAGGGGTCTGCAACCAGGAGAAGACAAGGATCCTGGAGGCAGCTAGGACAAGGCCACTGGGGACAGGAACAAACGCTGTGCAGGAGCCTGGAACCGGGAACACTCGAGACACCAAATCAAGAACTATAGCCGGCGTCTGAGTGCACCGGTCATGCAGTTTAAATAGCGCGCCAGAGCGCTACCCTGATGCTGCGTGCGGCGTCATGCACACCCCATCCTCCCTGCGGCCGCCAGGCGTCCCCCGTCGCCTTGGCAACCGCTGCGGCAGGGGAGGAAGGGGTTGTCTCCAAGTTGCCGGGCGCTCGTCTCCGTCCGCCGGAAGTATCCGGCTGATGACGCGACGGCGTCCCGGTAACCTGGCAACCGCCGGGACCTCAGTGGAGACTGCCGGGCGAGCGCAGGCGCTGCCCGTGCAGCTCCTAACAGTACCCCCCCCCTTGAGGAGGGGTCACCGAACCCTTAGACCCGGGTTTGAACGGGAAAGTTTTAAAAAACTCTGCTTTGAGTCTGGGTGCATGTAAAAATCGCTCAGGTACCCAAGACCTCTCCTCCTCTCCGAACCCCTTCCAATGGACCAAAAATTTGAGTTGACCCCGAACGATCTTCGAATCCAATATCTGCTCCACTATGAATTCTTTGTGCCCCCGAACGAGGACCAGTTTACGCTTCTGAGCAGGCCCTGATTGAGAAGCCATCGAGACTGGTTTGAGAAGAGAACAGTGGAAGACATTATTGATTCGCAGCGCTCTGGGAAGCTGCAACCTAAATGCCACGGGGTTGATCTGAGCAGTGATCAGAAATGGACCGATGAACCTGGGTCCCAGTTTTGGGCATCTCTGGCGAAGCTTGATGTGGCAGGTTGACAACCACACCTTTTGCCCCACTCGGAATACACATGGTCTCCTATGTTTGTCAAAAAATTTTTTAGAACGTGCCGAAGATTGTCTCAGCGCTAAATGCACTTTTTGCCATGATCTCCTAAGGAGGGATACCGTGGAGAAGGGCGACCGAGAAGAATCCCTAGGAACAAGAAAGGAGTTGCACTTGGGATGGAACCCGAAATTGCACAGAAAGGGCGAACTCTTGGAAGCCACGTGGTAGGAGTTATTATAAGCAAACTCGGCCAAGGGTACCAGCTCAGCCCAATTGCTCTGACATTTGGAGACAAAACAGCGTAAATATTGTTCCAAGGCCTGATTGACCCTTTCGGTCTGTCCGTTGGACTGTGGGTGATATCCAGAAGAAAGACTGACCTGTATTCCTAACCCAGAACAAAAACTTCTCCAGAACCTAGCCACAAACTGAGACCCCCTGTCCGAAACTATATCCAAAGGAAGGCCGTGGAGTCTGAACACATGAGTGATAAAGAGCTGTGCCAATTCTTTGGCTGTGGGAAGTTTGCGCAAGGGTATAAAATGTGCCATCTTGCTAAAGCGGTCAACCGTGACCCAAATGGTGGTGAAGTGAGAAGATGGAGGAAGGTCGACAATAAAATCCATAGAAATATGGGACCACGGCCTTTCTGGAATGGACAATGGCAGGAGTGTACCCAATGGTGATAATCTGGAAGACTTATGTCGAGCACAAACAGGACAAGAAGAGACAAAAAGAGTAACATCTTGTTTAATGGTGGGCCACCAAACTGCTCTGGACAAATGCTCAAGAGTCTTAGTGACGCCAGGATGTCCCGTGACCCTACTGGAATGAAAGTCCTTGAGGACCAATTCCCTCAGATGTTTAGGGACAAACAGGCGATTATGTGGAGTCCCTTGAGGGGCTGACGGCTGAGAAGCCAGAACACGGGAGGCCAAATCCTGAGTCAGACCCGCAAAAATGACAGAAGATGGGACAATGGGTGAATCTTCCAGTTCAGCACTCTGACAAGTCTGGAAACTACGAGATAAAGCATCAGCTTTGACATTTTTGGGACCAGGTCTGAATGTAATGATAAACTGAAACCTGGTAAAGAACAATGCCCACCGAGCTTGTTGTGGGTTTAGCCGTTTGGCCGACTCAATGTAGGCTAAGTTTTTGTGGTCGGTGATCACGGTGATGACGTGTTTGGCCCCTTCAAGCCAATGACGCCACTCCTCGAAAGCCCACTTAATGGCCAACAATTCCCAATTCCCGACATCATAGTTCTTTTCGGCTGTGGAGAACTTGCGGGAGAAGAAGGCGCAAGGATGAATCTTCTGATCATGAATGTCCTTCTGGGAAAGGACAGCTCCAGCCCCTACATCCGAGGCGTCAACCTCCACAAGAAAAGGAATTCTGGGGTCCGGGTGATGTAAGACGGGAGCCGAACAAAAGGCTTTCTTTAACTTATGAAAGGATTCGATGGCCTGTGGAGACCAAACTTCCGGATCGGCTCCTTTGCGAGTCAACTCAATAATGGGGGCGACAATGTCAGAAAAAGAACGGATGATTCTCCGATAATAATTAGAGAATCCTAAAAATCTTTGGATCGCCTTGAGGTTGGTGGGACGAGCCCAGGACATGATGGCCTGAACCTTACTGGGGTCCATGGAAAAGCCCTTGGGAGAGATGACATAACCCAGAAATGAGACTTGAGAAATTTCGAATTCGCACTTTTCGAGTTTGGCGTATAGTTGATTCTCACGCAACTTCTGAAGGATCAGGCGGACATGTTGCCGATGTTCAGGAAGTGACTTGGAAAAAATCAAAATGTCGTCTAGGTAAACAACAGCAAATAACCCGAGGTAAGGCCGGAGAACCTCATTGATAAAATCCTGAAAGACTGCAGGAGCGTTGGCCAAGCCAAACAAGATACTCGTAGTGGCCTGAGTGCGTATTAAAAGCAGTCTTCCACTCATCTCCTTTCCTAATCCTAATGAGGTTATATGCTCCTCTAAGTTCGATTTTGGAAAAGACTCTCGCCTCCCGGATTTGGTCGAATAAAACAGAGATGAGTGGTAACGGGTAGTATTTTTTTATGGTAATTTTGTTCAAGGCCCGATAATCTATACAGGGACGTAAAGATCCATCTTTTTTTTCTACAAAAAAAAAACCCTGCGCCCACGGGAGACTGGACGAATGAATCCTTTTTCAAGACTTTCACTTATGTATGAATCCATGGCCTGGGATTCAGGTGCTGAGAGGGCATATAGGTGTCCCTTGGGCAATCTGGCATTGGGGGCTAGGTCTATGGCACAATCAAAGGGACGGTGAGGGGGCAACATATCAGCTTCCTTCTTGGAAAACACATCGGCAAAGTCTCTGTAGGGTAAAGGTAGGGAAGAAAAAACGGGAAGAACAAGATGAAGAGGAAGAGAGAGACAATGGTCAGAACAGGAGGAGCCCCAACGTGTGATTTCTCCCGTGGTCCAATCAATACTGGGATTGTGCTTCCTAAGCCATGGTAACCCCAGGATGAGTGGCGTGAGAGGACAGTGAAACAAAAAGAAGGAAATCTTTTCTGAATGGAGGGCCCCCACCGAAAGCTGAAGAGAAGGAGTGCATGCGGTAACACTGCCGTTGGAGAGTGACTGGCCATCAAGGCCACAGACCGACAAGGAATTAACCAAGGGAATGGGCTTGAGCCCCAACGAATGAACCAGACCTTCGTCAATAAAATTGCCGGCTGCGCCGCAATCAACAAAGGCAGTGGTATCGACAGTGCGGTTTTTACAAGAGACAGAAACCTGAATAATTATCGAGTCAAGGGGAGAAAAACAAGATAGGCCCAAGTGAGTTTCCCCAAAAACACTTAGGCCCTGTCTTTTCCCGCCTTTAACGGGCAGCAACCGCACGGTGACCCTGACCTCCACAATACAGACAGAGACCCTTCAGCCTCCTGCGATTTTTTTCTAAGGCTGACAAACGTGTAGCCCCAATCTGCATGGGTTCGTCACAAGCAACCTCCGAGGTTTCCCCCAGTGAAGATGAGGGAAATATCCCGGACTCCCTCTCTCTCTGGCGTTCCCGGAACCTCCGATCTACCTTGATGGCTAACTCCATAATTTCATCAAGGGAGGTCGGGGTAGGGTAGTGAACCAAAGCATCTTTTAAAGTTTCAGATAGACCAATTCTAAACTGGCTGCGGAGGGCTGGGTCATTCCAACCTGAATCAATGGCCCACCTCCTAAACTGGGTACAATAAGCCTCTGCATTACCCTGACCCTGCCGTAGTGCCCTCAGGTTGGCTTCGGCTGAGGCAGCACGGTCCGGGTCATCATACAGCAACCCCATGGCAGAAAAGAAAGCATTCACAGAGGTAAGGGCCTCAGACCCTGCGGGAAGGCCAAAAGCCCAGGTCTGTGGGTCCCCCTGTAAAAGGGAGATAACCATTCCCACCCGCTGGGATTCCAAGCCGGAGGAGGCCGGGCGGAGTTTGAAGTAAAGTTTACATGACTCCCTAAAGTTAAAAAACTGGGAACGCTCCCCGGAAAACCGGTCCGGGAGACTCAACTTGGGTTCAGGGTTTCTGGATGAGGATAATACCCCTTGTACCCGTTCCTCTTGTGAGTTAACCCGGAGGGTCAATTTCTGGAGCTCTTGTGTCAGGGTATGCATCTGTCCCTCCAAAGCGTGACTAGCAGCCTGCTGGGCCGGATCCATGATAGCTGAACTAAAGCCAGGGAAGTGGTAGTGAAGTATTGGCCGGCTATAATGTTAGGGACACGGGAGATCTCGCCAACCCTAACTCCGTTGTCACCTATTGGAGTTGGCGAATGCGTGCTAAGCTAACCTTCACCAATAATAGCCGTGTTCGTGGGAGCCCGTTAGTCAGG
This sequence comes from Crinia signifera, assembly GCF_055691185.1. Classification (NCBI taxonomy): domain Eukaryota; kingdom Metazoa; phylum Chordata; class Amphibia; order Anura; family Myobatrachidae; genus Crinia; species Crinia signifera. The sequence goes on along the minus strand of NC_139217.1, from coordinate 206,423,489 downwards.
CTCCCACCCCGATGCCACCTGGTCTTACTAGTGACAACGCAGCCGCCAAGGCCAGAGGTAAACAAGGGGAAAGCTAACTAACAAACAAGAGGCGAGAACTACCCTGCCCTACGGAGGAGGGTGCCAGTGGATAGCACTCTAAGGTGGAACCCCCTAGGCAAATGCTGTTGCCAACGGGTGTAACAATACACAATAGCTGATCCAACAACCAAAACTGACAGGTGTAACAATACACAAGATGGACCCAATAAGAAATGCTGACAGGTGTAACAATGCACAGTATGCTGACACAATACTGAAAATGCTGACGGGTGTAACAATACACAATTCATGGAGCACTGGTGTGCGGCTAAGTTTGGAATGGAGAAGTTCTCCAAATCATTCGCTATTGAGAGAGCACACAGAGTCCCTTTCAGAAGTCCCCCCCCTGGGGCACCGCCTCGTACCCTAATAATAAAACTGCTAAATTTCCAAGACCGGGATGCCATTCTTCGACTGGCAAGGAACCTAGAGTCATTAGAGCATGAAGGGGCGAGAATTTCCATCTTTCCCGACCTGGCAATAGAAGTCCAGAAAAGCAGGGCAAAGTTTTTGGACATTAAAAAACAGTTGCGAAACCGAGGAGTAAAGTACTCAATGCTCTACCCAGCAAAATTGCGGATGATCTTTGATGGTCAGACCTTCCTCTTCCAGACGCCCAATGAAGCCGCCAAATGGGTGGATAAGTGGGCATCAGGGGATACCCAGATGACAACAGAACAATAAATAATAGTGTCAACTAAAGTTCAGGGAGCAGGCCGCACGTTGGTGGCCTTAGTGTGTAAAGCTTCCAGGGGATAGTGGGTTATTGGTTATGGGGATAGGTATACCGGAGGGTGAGGGGTATACAGGGAGGGGGGAGGAGGGGGGGGGATTGTTATATGTATAATTGTTTGTATTTGTGGGTCTTGAAGGTCCTAACGCAGAGGTCATGGAATTAATGGAAATATTTATATGGAGTTTGCAATGGGGCAACTCGCTTCTAATAGAATATGTGCTATTTACTGTTGCTATTTGTATTAATGGGATCCGATGATATATATCAAATGAATGGCTGGGATGGTTAGGTTACTCTTTTGGAACGTAAGAGGAATTAATGATAGGATAAAGAGAACTTTGGTGCTGAACCAAATTAAAAAGTCAAAAGCAGATATTATATGTCTTGCAGAGACCCACCTGGTGGGTAATAAGGTGAAATCATTAAACAAAATATGGGTGGGGACGAGTTACCACTCATCATTCACATCTAACTCCAGAGGAGTCTCAATTTTATTTAGGAAATCCCTGCCATTCATTTGTAAAAGGATCAAAATTGATTCAGTTGGGAGATACATCTTTATGGAATGTGTTATCGGCGTATTTCATGTTTATCTTTTGACGATCTATATCCCACCTCCTTTCTCATTCGATGTGTTGAAAGAGGCATTGGAATTTATTTCCCTTTCCCCAGACCTACCAGTGTTATGTGTGGGAGATTTTAATAATGTTTTGAATATCGATTGCGATAGATGGAGCAGCGGGAAGAAGGTGGCGAAAAGGGGCAATATGGGCTTAGGAAAATTTATAAATGACTTGGGATGGGTGGATGCTTGGCGGGAGAGAAATCCATATGCTAAGCAGTTCTCTGCTATACCCCTCAGTTTCAATCATTTTCTCGGATCGATATGATATGGGTAACAAGGAAATTAATGTCGAAGGTTGGGGGGGTGGAGTATAAAGCAAGAGGGGTGTCAGATCATTCCCCTCTGGTATTGGACCTCTTGGATGAGGAAGACAGAGGGAATCGATTCTGGAGGTTCGATGCCAGAAGGTTAAATGACCTGGGAAGTGAGGATACCTTTTGCAGAGGTTTGCGGGAATTTTGGGCCATAAATAAAGGAACCACTACGAACGGTTATGTCTGGGAGGCTTTAAAGGCACATATTAGGGGCACGTTAAAAAAACGGTTAACAGATCAGAAAAGAAATAGTAACAATAAAATATTGGAATTAGAGAGAGAGTGTCTGGAGATGGAGGAAATATACGTGCACAATAATACAGAACAAAATAAAATAAACTGGACAGAGGCCAAAAAAAAATGGGTAGAACTATTAGAATCAGTAAATGCAAAATATCTCCAGTATAGTTCCTTGTCAAATTACGCTAGCGCAGACAAATCGGGATCCTTTTTGGCTTATTTAGCTCAAGCTGATAGCCCATCCAATGTAATTAAGAAGAAGAAATTAGGGCCTTCCTAGGGAAAATAGATATACCTAGCCTACCAGTAATTGGTAAAAAAGAGTTAGAAGCACCAATAACCTTGCATGAAATAAAAGAGGCCATATTGGACCTTCCTAATGGTAAATCCCCAGGCCTGGACGGCCTACCGGGGGAGATATACAAAAAATACCTAGACATTATAGCACCCATTTTTTTGGAGATCTTAAATTCGAGTTTTCTAGAGAATAGCCTTCCAAGATCGATGCTTGAAACCAAGATCGTAGTTCTTCTCAAAGCAGGGAAAAATTCAGAGGCAATGGAATCTTATAGGCCGATATCTTTGATATCAGTAGAAGCAAAAATACTGGCTAAAATCCTGGCTAAAAGATTAAATAAGTTAATAAGCTCAAATTATACATGAGGACCAATCCAGCTTCATGCCAGGGAAAGATACATCTGTGAATCTGAAAAAGGTCTTTATTCATCTACAGGCCCCACATACAGACGACCACTGCCCGGTAATTGTATCGTTAGATGCAACTAAGGCCTTCGATGTGGTGGAGTGGCCGTTTCTATGGGGGGTCTTGGAGAGAGTTGGTATAGGACCTAACTTCATCAAATGGGTGCAATTGCTATATCAGAGGCCAGAAGCCAGAATATCAATAAACAACTACATAGCCAATCCATTCACAATAAGTAGAGGCACTAGACAGGGGTGCCCCCTTTCGCCCAGTTTGTTTGCCCTGGTGATAGAGCCGCTGGCTTGTCTAATACGGAGTTATTTGGCCAATGAAGGATTTAGACGTGGGGGCGGTAGGGATGTACTGGCATTATATGCGGACGACGTGTTATTATTTTTGAAGGATGGATGTAGGGGAGTTCCAATGGCCTTAAATATAATAGAAGAATTTGGGAAATTCTCAGGTTTTCAGGTAAACTGGGGGAAGTCCAGTATTTTGCCTTTGCGCCCTGGGGACGCAGATATTAGATCACCACTCAAAGTAGTGAACTCCTTTAGGTACTTGGGAATATGGATTACACCCGATCCTAAGGACTTTGAGGAGTTAAATTTACGCCCACTGGTACAAGATTTGGGGGATAGGATAAAGCGATGGAGTAAACTCCCGTTAACAAGTATGGGTAGGGTTAACCTACTTAAAATGATTGCCCTCCCAAAATTTCTTTACGTTTTCCAGCAATCTCCCCATTATATATCTAGTGATTTTTTTAGGAAGGTCAATAGCATGATGGGATCATTTATTTGGAAAAACCAACGTCCAAAAATTAACTTTTCAAATATGACAAGGAAAAAGGGAGATGGTGGAATGGCATTGCCAGACCTCAAATTGTATTACCTTGCCTGTCAAATAAGATCATTGGCCGATTGGTTTATAGATAACACGATTGGAGAAGGGCTGAAAGATCTGGTCCGATACAGCGGCGGGGGACTATCCCCAATACAAAGATTGGTAATAGGGGGAAAGGTAGATCAGAGTTTCACGATGGTGAACCAAGCAATTAAAGTGTGGCGAGACGTGAATAAATTGTATAACTTTAGGGAAATAGATATAGACTACCCCTTAATTAAGGAGATTAATTTGGAAGGGGCGGAGACATCACAAATATTAAAGTTCTGGGATAGAGTGGGTATTAGATCCCTAAGTCAGGTATATGAGAGGAATGAAATTAAACAGTTTGAACAGCTGAAAGGGGAGTTCTCCTTATCCTCCGCACATATATTTAGATATTTACAGCTGAAAAACGTACTTCAGACCCAGAATGGGGGTAGATCTTTAGAATTTGGGGAGTCACCGGTAAAAGCAATTTTGGCAGGTGGGGATAGGTCAAGGAAAATTTCCAGGATATATAATATACTATTACAAAATAAACATGAGGATGGCTTGAGGAGCCTAAAAATTAAATGGGAAGGAGATCTGGGGGAAATAGGTCAGGAAGAATGGGATTCCACTCTAGTATCACTCTCAAAAGCAACCAACTCTATTAAAACACAGCAGATACAATTATTTATTTTGCACAGGTCATACTTCTCCACTGGGAGGCTTCTGAAATTTGGTGCCCTCAAGGAAGATGTGTGTCCTAAATGTAATATAGCACCGGGTACGTTTTTTTCACTTAATTTGGAACTGTAGGGTTATACAGGAATTTTGGGTGGGAGTGATAGAGATCCTGGTGGATCTAGGAATTACAGAACAGGCTCTCACGCCTGGTGGGTGTTTATTGAATATGTTTGATGGAATAGGTATTGATAAATACACTAAATTATTTATAATTAATATGTGTTCCTTGGCTAAGGTGATTATAGCGAGGAAATGGTTGTCAAAAATAGGCCCAGGGTGCGATGAGTGGAGAGCACTAGTTAATTACACGTTCAATCATGAAAGACACGTTTACACAAGTAGGAAAAGTTTATGGAAATTTAATAAGATATGGCACAAGTGGATAATTTATACAGAAAACACAATTTAGTCACTAAAGAATAGAAAGAATTGAATTCAGAAAAAGAGTGGGGTAGGAAATGACCATTTCTCCAAGTGAATAGGGTAAAATAGGGAGTATAAACAACTAGAGAGGTTACATAGAAGAGAGATGGAGTATTTTTGGGGGCGAGATACCCATGTAGATAAGGGGGAAGAACTTTAGATATTTCCGTGATTATGTGATTGGTATTAAGAACTAGGACCTGTATTGTTGTTTGTTGAGCATATAGAAAAACAGTACCGTTTCATGGTCGAGGCACGGCCAATTCTATGCTCAGGAAGATGGGCAATACTATATGTTATGAAAGGGCTGATGCGGACCACCTGATTCTAGGCATATGCTCAATGTCTCATTTGTATTGTTTGTCTTGTATATGTTTGGTATTGTATGTGTATATGTATTTTATGTATATATTTATATGTATTTTGTATTATGTCTTTTTTATATGCAAATAAAAAAAATCAAGTTAAAAAAAAAAAAAAAAAAAATACACAAGATGGACCCAATAAGTAATGCTGACAGGTGTAACAATACACAGTATGTTGACACAATAATGAAATAATAAGTAAGGAGACAGAGAGTGGGAATCTCCCAACTTATCTGAAAACGGAGGGGTCTGCAACCAGAAGAAGACAAGGATCCTGGAGGCAGCTAGGACTAGGCCACTGGGGACAGGAACAAACGCTGTGCAGGAGCCTGGAACCGGGAACACTCGAGACACCAAATCAAGAACTATAGCCGGCGTCTGAGTGCACCGGTCATGCAGTTTAAATAGCGCGCCAGAGCGCTACCCTGACACTGCGTGCGGCGTCATGCACACCCCTTCCTTCCTGCGGCCGCCAGGCGTCCCCCGTCGCCTTGGCAACCGCTGCGGCAGGGGAGGAAGGGGTTGTCTCCAAGTTGCCAGGCGCTCGTCTCCGTCCGCCGGAAGTATCCGGCTGATGACGCGACGGCGTCCCTGTAACCTGGCAACCGCCGGGACCTCAGTGGAGACTGCCGGGCGAGCGCAGGCGCTGCCCGTGCAGCTCCTAACATGCAGTCTGGACCCCATAGTTTGCACATCACAGGGTACGTTTGCCTAGCATCTGCCGTTTAATGCAGTTCTTCTTTCTCACCTAGCTCTTGCTCACTCTTTCCTATTTCCTCCCATTCCATTCTTCCTACCATCCCTCCCAACTCTTCCATTAATAACCCCCCCCCCCCCCCCCTTGTTCCCCTTCTTCTCCTTTATCTTAACCATTCACTCCCTATGCCTCATTCTTTGCAGTACTAAATATTGGGCATGTCAGACCGGATTGCGTGACAAATTTGTTCTCAAAATGGATAAAACCATGCTGCACTGCAGGTGGGGCAGAGGTAGCATATGCAGCGAGAGTTAGATTTGGGTGGGGTGTGTTGAACTGAAATCTAATTTGCGGTGTAAAAATAAAGCAGCCAGTATTTACTCTGCACAGAAACAAAATAACACCCTTAAAGCTAACTCTGCACATGTTACATTTGCCTCACCTGGAGTGCACATGGCTTTGCCCATTTTGAGAACAAACTTTCCCTGCAATCGGGTCTGAATTAGGCCCAATATTCTTTGGAAGAGTGGTTATTAGGCTTTGTTACTGCTGACTATTTTACTTTGAAATAAATTGATTTAAAATGTGTGGGAGCTGCTCTGTTAAGTTCTGACTGACAGGGTTTCAAACTTTTTGCATATTTATTATTTCATCACATTATTAAATAAGTAATTATTGTGCTTCAAAATGTGTGTGTGTGTATATATATATATATATATATATATATATATATATATATATATATATATATATATATATATATAAAATCATGTTTTAGGGGGCCATTTATAAATAATTGCATTTGCAATGTGATCCATGTACGGAAATAGCGCTCAAGATCGCAGAATGTGACCATATCGGGTGATTGTCTCAACAGGTACTGTATGTGCAAGGACTCCTGAAAGATGCCCAACCATGCAATGTTATAATTGCACATCCAGGGCTTCTGCACATGCTCAGAGGTTTGACCCCAATGCTCAGGGGCCATTTCTAGGGAAGTGTTCCTAGGGAACTACTTCATGTGAAGTATAACCCATAGGCTACAACAAGCTTCCATAATGTGCAGATTGTGGTATCTGCTGGGGGGGGGGCAATATCGGAAATGCTTTGCAACCTATGCAGGGGATGCAGTACAGGAAGCAATGGAGAGATCGCAGCTGATATTGGAGAGATCTGTTGTGGTCCCTCTTTCCTAAATTGCAGGGTGTTATTGTTTGATGAATGAGTCCCTAAGTTCATATTCTTTGAGTTTGTAATAAGTAGTTTTCACCTAAAATTCAGCGAAACGTGATTGCACAAAGTGTGCTCACACTTTTACTTACAACTTTACAGTATGTAAAAATGGTATACGCAGCCATACTCAGCTCTGAGTGGCAGGGAAACGTAATTGTTTTGAATTTAGTTTTGAACCTTTTTTATTTTAGCATGCATTACATAACCATTTAATTACTATTGTGGGGTGTATTCAATGCGGCCGGCGAGGGAGTTAATTGGTGGGGATCGCTGAAAACAAGCGATTCTCACCATTTAACCCCCACGCTGGCCGCTCACCCTAGTCAAAGTTTCGGGGCTGACACAGGACGTATTCCCCCAAACAGCGAGGCTCGCGGCTAATGCAGGGAGCAAGTTAATTTTTTATACAAAAAGAAATCACTAGCCAACAGTGAAAATGCTTCTGAAACAAAAATAGTAATTTCTAGTTTATTCGAGCATGGGAAAGACGAATATGGCATTTAAAATGCTGAGTTAGCTCTATGTTCTGAGATAGAACCATATTTCATTAAATGCTAGAGAATTTGAGGGATTTTCAAAAAAATACTAGGGATTGTTTTTATTTAAATAAATTGTAGGTTGCCAATGCTTAGTACAGGTATCCTGAGTTATTGTCAGCCATATTTTGTTACTCAATATATATGTTACTCAAAATTCATTTTCTCAATTCTCATCTGGACTTCTTTGCTATGAATTGTGGTGCAGTAAGTGATGAGCATGGTGAGAGATTCCACCAAGATATTTCAACTATGGAACAAAAATATCAGGGTAAATGGGACGTTTCCATGCTTGCAGACTACTGTTGGACGGTGACAAGTGATGCTCCAGGACAAACGATAAGCAAAACGAAGTCGCACTCATAAATAGGTAGTCATACGAAATAGCAAGGCATGTTATCTTATTTACTGCTAATTTACCTGTACATAGATTGAATTAAAACAATTGCTACTTCTGTTGTGTACAGATATCATATTAATATAATGTTGGTTTTTACTACAGAAGTACATGTATCGCAAGTAGTGTATCTAAAAAACTAGAGCTAATAAACAAATTCTAAGGTCATATTCGGTTTTCCTGACCCAAATTTAGTAAAAAAAAATGACTATTTTTGTAAAAGAAGCAAATAAAAAGTTGTTTTTTGTTGTCTAGTGTAATCAGTCCCAAGCCTTAACAAAGATATGGTGTCATATCAAAATGCCTTGGCAGAAGAGGAGAGATCTAACCTGCAGTGACCATCTAGCATTACCGGTTCTGCAGCATATGGCCACTCACCGCACCTCCAGTTACGGTGTTTTACCACTTCCATCCCAGTTGGTTTTGACTTGCTCCTATAATTTTGTGAATAAAACTGAAAGAGATTCTCTCTTCCTTTCGCATACCAGATGCCTGGAACATCATATTATGAAGATTTTTTTATGTCAAGCAAAAGATTCCATTATGCACAGTACAGTATATTCACTAGTGAGTGTGGTATGCATTTATCTTTGAGGGATCTGTGTGGGGGATCATACCATTTTGATCAATACAAGGTGTGACCTGGATGCATGTAAAGATACCTTTACGCACCTATCTTTTCGCCTATCAGTGGGAGTTTGTCTGCTGATTCTGTTATCAGACCATCTAGATATTGTTGCTTTTATTTCTTTTATATCCCCCCCCCCCCCCCCCCCCAAAAAAAAACCCCACTTGTATGTGGTGGACCTTAATTGGACCAAGAAACATTGGTGTATCCAGTTCTCCATAGTCATTTGCCCATTTCACTTGGTAAGTTACTTATTTAAACTGAGGGCCAGGAGACAATACAGTACAATTCACCATTAGTTAATGTGATAAGGTAAATAATACAAACTCAGAGTTATTTGTCAGATCTTACATATAGACGCAGCAACTCTTTTCCAAACATTTACCTGCCATTTGATCAGGACACTAGGCTACTAATGTATTTTTTAGTGAAATGTGTCCTAAAGTTTTTTTACAATAGATTGCTAATTTATTTTTATTGGGATTAAAATGTTTTTCAGCATTTTAAATGATGGATGCAGAGCATACATACTTGTAGTGCAGTCAGAGCCGGCCTTAGGCATAGGCAAACTAGGCAATTGCCTAGGGCATTTGGAATGCCTAGGGGCACCAGCAGCTTCTGCTGATTAAAATGATATGCAGCACGCCTATATTCTGTGTGTGAGTGATGCTGTATCTGCATATTAAATAGTGTAATTATGGAAATCACTGTAACATAGCATTCGTATGCAGGTACAGCCATAGTCGCACACAGAATATAGGCATGCCACATATCATTTTAATCATCGGAAGCTCCTTGTGTGTCTTGGTCACATAACCATGAAAATAAGACAAATTTTCAGCAAAAAAGGCACCCAACGTTAGCAGAACTAGCCAGGAGCTGCATGGCATATTGAGGCAAGATGTATGAGGAAACATCTGTATCCAAGCAGAGGCAGAGGTCACAGTGTTAGCGGCTGTGCGAGTGCTGTCTGTGAGTGGGTTGGTTGTGCAATAGTGTTCGGCATATGTGTAAGGGGCATTATGTGTGTCATGTATAAATGAATTAATAATGTGCGACATATGTGTAACAGGCATTATGTGTGTCATGTGTATAAGGACATTAATAATGTGCAACATATGTGTAATGGGCATTATGTGTGTCATGTGTATAAGGGCATTAATAATGTGCAACATATGTGTAAGGGGCATTATGTGTGTCATTATGTGTATGAAGGGCATTAATAAAGGTTGGCACAATGTGTAAGGGGCATTATGGTTATAAGGACATTAATAATATGTGTCATGTGTAAGGGGCATTACTGTGTGGTAATATCAGGGGTGCCGAGAGAAAGGGGTAGGTGGTATAAATTACCCAGGCCAAAGTCTGATGGAAGGGCCCAGTAGGGGCCCCGGGCCCCCTCCCCTTATGTGACAGCAGCAGCTGCAGCTCTTTTCCTCTGCCCAGCACGCACTGCTTTGTGCTGGGTTGCAGTGTGGCCATGGAGGTGCTTAAAATACAATATTTTCTCAGGATTTTTTTCTAAGGGTATAATGTGAATAATGTGAGGAGTAATGTACATAAGGTAAAGTGGTACTACTGTGTGATGTTACGTGAATAAGGGACACCATCGCATGATATAATGTGAATAAAGTTGCACTACTGTGTGGCATAATTTGAATTGCGGGTACTATTGTGTGGCCATGCCCCTTCCCAGCAAGAACACACCCCTGTTTGGGCTGTGCACCGAATGTGTGCGCTGTTTCTATTTAAAATATTGCGGGTAGGAGCACCAAAATGATGACTGCTATAATGAGGGTTGATGGTGCTGGGAAAGCGGAGCAGGGTCAGAGGTGGAACTAGTGGCGGTGCTAGGGGGCACCAGCCAAAATCTTGCCTAGGGCGTCATTTAGGCTAGGGCCGGCTCTGAGTGCAGTAGCCACGTTATAAAACACGTGGCTTTGGTAGTGAGTGTTTATGTATGGTATATCAGCATATACACTATGGAGAAGGGCCAAATTACAGCAGAAACAACTGAGGGGAACGGACAGTAAATAGTTATGGTCGATGGAGCATCATGTTTAAATGAATGTATTCATTGTTAGGGCATGGCAACATCTACAATAAAAGCATTATCACATACTTTATATGAGTGTGGCAAGTAGGAAAGCCAAACCACAGCATATATACCAATTAAACATATTATTGAACTTTTTCTTCATTATGGGGGGAATTTACTAAAGGAAATTTGTAAAAAAAAAGTATAAAAATAGGTGTATTTGTATCCAGAAATACACTTATTTTTGACATTTACTATCCCGAAAATATGGCAATTCATATTCGTATCAATACGAATACGAATTGACATATTTTCGGGATAGTAAATGTCAAAAATAAGTGTATTTCTGGATAAAAATACACCTATTTTTTACAAATTTCCTTTAGTAAATTTCCCCCTATGTGTCTTCTTGTGCATTAAAAGGCTCCAGCCATCATTTAATATTTTTGGGCAGTCTGTGCAAACAATAGACATATCCACCTTACTGTGCCTTACAACAGTAGATTTGTGTTTAAATGTTTTCCCGCACTCAGCACAGGTATAAGGCCTCTCCCCCGAATGAACACGTTGATGTCTAAAGGCCCCCATACATTAGGCCGACTTGTCCTTAGGACAAGTCGGACCCACTTCTCCTGTGAGTCACCCGGCAGCTCCCCGGGAGGCTCACATACAATTTGGCACTTGATGAGCCAGTTTTTACATGTGATAAATCGCTTGCGATTTATCACATGTAAAACAAATGGGGAGCTGCAGGGCGGTGAGGAGCAGTGGGGCGGGCAGCGGCAGTAGTTGGGGCGGGCAGCGGCAGTAGTTGGGGCGGACGGCGGCAGTAGTGGGGGCGGGCAGCAGCAGTAGTGGGGGCGGGCGGCGGCAGTAGTGGGGGCGGGCGGCGGCTCACAAATGAGCTCTCAGCCAATCACAGTACGGCCGGTCATTTGACAGGTATTTTAAAAATCTAATAGCCGCCACTGTGCGTCCCGTCCCGCAGCGGCAGCGCTGCTATTTGTTATCACAGCATGCCGGCCAGGTCAGTGTGTCTGCCCGCCGTGCTCCCCCGCCCCCCGGTGTCTGCATGCATATGCCTGACAGGTGGGCAGGCATATGCATAGCATACAGGGAGGTCGGATGATCTTATGTGCTGACCGTCCGACCTCCCTGATCCGGTCCGATGCGCACGGGACCGCGCATCGGATCGGATCATATATCACACACCTGCGATTTTGGGGCGATTTCATCCGGTTATTGGCCCAAAGTGCCGAAATCGGATGAAATCGTCCCAAAATTGTATAGTGTATGGGGGCCTTAACCAATGCGGAGTTGCCACTGAAACTTTTTCCGCACTCCGAACATGTAAATAATTTCTCATCTGTGTGGATTTTCTGGTGTCTCCCGAGGCTGGTTTCATCTGTGTAACATTTTCCACACTCGGGGCACACACAGGGTCTTTCTTTGACATGAGTTTTATGATGCTGTAAAAGTGCGGAGCTTTGGGTAAAGCGTTTGCCGCACTCTGTACAAACAAATGGCCTTTCTCCTGTATGAACCCTTTGATGAGTAACCAGGTTGGAGTTGCTGCTAAAGCTTTTTCCACACATACTGCACATATATGGCTTCTCTTTTGTATGGACTCTAAAATGCGCTCGAAGCTGTGTGCTGCAGGAAAAACTCTTCCAGCACACAGTGCAATGCCACGATTTTTCTCCTGTGTGAACTTTCCTGTGCTTTACCAGGTTTGAACTGCTGCCAAAATGTTTGCCACATTCTCTGCAGCAGTAGGGCCTTTCACTTGTGTGGATCCTCGTGTGAGTGATAAGATGTGCGTTCTGTGTAAAGGTTTTCCCACATTCTGAGCAAGTGTAGGGTTTAACTTCTGCGTGAACTCTCAGGTGCCTAAAAAGACTGAAGCTTTGTGTAAAGCATTTTCCGCATTCACTACATATGTAAGACCTTTCTCCAGTGTGAGTTCTCAGATGCACAATGTAGTTTGGCTTTCTGTTAAATTGTTTCGCACAATGCTCACAAGAAAACTTAGCCTGATCCTTAGTGCATGTATTTGTTGTATCAGAGTTTTCATTCACAGCCTTTCCTATGCGAGAGAGCTTCCTGTGCGGTAACTCCTTTGGAGAATCATTTTCTGTCTTTCTGCAGTGTCTCTTTGGCTTGGAATTTACTGTATTGCCTTCTTTGTCATTCTTAGTTTTACTACTTGAATTTTTCATGGTTAAATTGGGAAGCTGGATGTTTACGTACCGATCACTGGGTCATCTGTTAAAAAGTTAATGACACATTAGCTTAGGAGAAACTGTACACATTATTTCTATCTTGTTTGATATCCAAATTGTCTTACTAGTTTTATATTCTATGAAAGCTCACTGAAGAAAGAACACTTGCAATGCAGTAGTTGTAAACATTAAATATACCAAAAATCTGAAAAACAGTACAGTAACTGTGAGTAATGTGGAAGAATAACCAACACATGTGCATCAGTGCCCCTCAGTAGAAATCTACCATCCCCATAGCATACCTCCCAACACTCACGATTTCAGCGGGACAGTCCCGATTACCGGGTCCTGTCCCGCTGTCCCACCCGCGGCCGGAGGTGTCCCGCTGCGGGGGGGGATGCCAGTTGGGAGCCCCCCAATTTGACAGAATTGCACAGTGTCTATTCCCGGCTGAAAATGGGGACACGGCTCATTTGCATAAGCCGCGCCCCTCATTTACACAAGCCGCGCCCCTCATTTACACAAGCCGCGCCCCTCATTTACACAAGCCGTGCCCCCTTTTTGGACGCTCGTGCAGCCTATTTCTGCAGCTACAAAGTTGGGAGGTATGCCATAGGGGTATGGGTTGTTAGGTTGACAATCAAAAGGTCGACCACTATTAGTAGACAATCAACAGGTCGACACATCAAAAAGGTTGACACCATTAAGTTGACATGACCAAGAGGTCGACAAGCAAATTGTCAACATGAAGGTTAACACAAGCTTTTTTGGTGTCTATGTCGACATGGACACTGTTGTAGTGTACGCCATCCCATCGTATGGCTCGTATTCTCCCTCCATGCCCACTGGGATGGTCAAGTATGAACAAGTCTGTTTAAAAAAAAAAAAAAATGATAAACTCATGAATCACACGGGACAGACTCAGGGGTAGGTGCTTTCTCCCCCCTGGGCAACCAGTTATGTAGGGTACACACCAGGACGACCCGCTCACGATGCACATCGTGAGCGGGTCGTCAGTGTCTCGTCCGACCCGCTAACGGTGACGCGGGGGGGCACGACCCGCTCACGATGTGCACCGTGAGCGGGTCCGATCCGATGGCGACCCGCACCCGGCTGTATGGTCGTCATTGAGATCCTACCTGCAGCAGGTAGGATCTCAGTAACGACCGACCGACCCGCGGGACCGCACATCGGATCGGTATCGGTCCACACCAGGTCAGAAAAGGGCCCAATCAGCACACAATCTACATCCAATTGATCGGAATTGGATCTAGATTGTGGGGATCGGGCCCTAGTCGTCCTGGTGTGTACCCAGCATAAGAGCACTTCCAATGCCACTCTTCTGCCTTTATGCCAGCCTTAATATGCTAATAGCAGTCCCCAAAACCCATGCAAGTACCAATGTTTTTTTAATTCTGCATGTCACACTCACAGTGCTACTTAGCCAGTAGGCAGACCCAGTCAAGTCCACTGCCCCATACATTCTGTGATACCCCTTTCACACCAGAAAATGCAGGGACCCACCCGAGAATATGGCCCAGGGATCATGCCTGGCCATTCCTGGGTTGGCCCCTTTCACACCAGAAAAGTCCCTGCATTTTCTGGTGTGTGAAGGGAAAAGGAATGAGGCAGGGAGGAAGCGTGCTCGTGGCAGGGAGTACTCACCCCTGTCGCTGGACCTCGGTACAGGCCGGGGATCCACACAGACGGCAGGCGCAGATGACAGGTCAGACGGTGGGTGCAGATGATGCAGCTCTCCGGGGGCAGTGAGAGCACAGGAGAGCTGCGTCATCTTCATCCACCTCCTTTCCTGTCATTTGCGCCCGCCGCCTGTGTGGATCCCCGACCTGACAGCACACCGAGGACCGGCAACTCGGGTAAGTACCCCCTATCCCTTTCACACTGGCCAGGACCCCGGGTTGAACCCAGGAACAACCCTGCTCCATAGCAGGGTTGGAATCCCGGCAATTTTTGCAAGGATTTTGGCCCGGGAACCTTACACACCAGCGCTAGTTGCTGTCCCAACCCGGGAAATTAGGTTGTGTGAAAGGGGTAGGAGAGTAAAGCTGGTTACACTCCTTAAGATTGGGTGATTGTCATTTGCTCCCATACATTACCAAATAGTTTTTCCCACCAGATTGGGCAGATAAGGGTGGAGTGATATAAATAGCTGTGGCAGGGATTGCATTATTGGCGGGGATTGCATTAACTATCAATCGTCAAAATTGTTGGTGACATTGGTGCTTAACACTGACACGCTGGCAGCTGTTACTGACAATGAGACAGTATCAGGAGTCTAAGCTGGTCCTGTCTCCTCTCAGGCTTGGCTCACTGGTACCACTGCTGCTGACACCAGGTAGCAGTGGCTGACAAAGTGACAGACACTTTGGTCAGGTCATACTAGTTGGCATCTCAAGGCTCTCTATTAGTGAATAAGCAGTAAGTGACAGTGTCAATCACTCATTGCTTGTTTGGCACAACGGGGCAGATGTATTAAGCCTTAACAAGAGATAAATGCAAGGGTGATAAGGAGAGATAAACGTCCAGCCAATCAGCTCCTTACTGACTTTTTTCAAACACAGGCTGTAACATGGCAGTTAGCAGGTGATTGGCTGGGGGTTTATCTCTTGTTAAAGCTTAATACATCTGTCCCAATGTACCTCTGAATCTGACCCAATGTTTTGTAATGTAATACGCCAGAGGGATAAACACTAACCTGGCAAGACTGCTCTATTGCACATGTACACACAAAGAACACTGATGGTTCACAAGCTATGGTCACATACACTCAAACGTCATTGTCGATGGCAGAAACACTTCCAACTATTCACTCGCCCTATAACTGGATATCATTACTGTAGGTATTCCAAGTCGGTATATGGTCACTAGGTCGACAAGGGGAAGGTCGACATGGGGTTCATCAACAGCATCATTAGGTTGACAAACACAAGGTCGACAGTCAAAAGGTCAATATGCTGTTTTCAATTTTTTTGAGCCAACATGTGCCGACAGGCGGTATTTCATGCCCTACCATCCACTAGGGTGTGGCGGGAGAATAGAATAGTGTGCCGAGCACAGCGAGGCACCATGCCCGAATGCGATTTAGCACCCTCCCACTAACCACATCACCCCAAAGCATGGCGAGCGCAGCGTGCCCCACGAGGGGATGCAGAACGCCTCCTCCCGACCTTTTCATACCTCCACTATCCACGTCGGTGTGAAGTTGATCTTATAAAGTGTGGTGAGTGCACGCAGATTGCTTTACATGTATTCCGCGTGCGCTCACCACACTTTATAAAATCAACTCTGCGCTGACATGGATAGTGGGGGTATGAAAAGTCAGGAGGACACGTTCCGCGTGCGCTCGCCTCGCTTCGGGGTGACGTGCATAGTGGAGGTGTGCTAAATCGCATTGCATGTGATCACACGCGATGCGATCTCTACGCCGGCGTATGTAGGCAAATTGGGCATCCTGATAATACACAAGTACCCTCCTTTCAGTAGATTGTTTCAGCAAATGCAGATTGGAGATCTACAAAAAAAGTGTGTATGCACAGACTGGATGTAGAATCAGTGACTCGTTCTCCAATAGTATTATATGGGGAAAGCAGCTCATAGGCTAGCAATAACTTTCGAATTGGAGCCACTTTGCCTGGGCTTTAGTACATTTGAAAATGCGGTAAAATCCCTGAAAGCATTTCTGGTTTAATACATCCCGCCCACAATCTGTTGCAGCAACAGCAAGCATTGTTACATTTTCTGTGGCCATGACACATGCAAAGCTGGTGTCAGCCAAATGCATTCAGACATACAGTACAGCAGAGCATTTCAAAATAACACAGCTGAGATACACGTTCTGAACCTGGGGCCCACTACCATCGGTGCCATCTCTTGGTCCTCTGCAGAATTTTAGCAATATCATGAAGACATGTTTGTGTTGCAGATGTTCTGCCCCTACCACACCATTCCCACATGCAAAAGGCAGGCAAAGAGCCCAGACCTTAGACTTGACTCCTAGTAATAATAAAAACACTATTATTTAATTTCTTATATAGCACAGCATATTATGCTGGGCTTTACAATAGGAGACAGTGATAAAACAAACTGGGTAGTAACAAACCAACATAGAGGTAGGAGGGCCCTGCTCGCAAGCTAACTATCTATAGAATGCAGATGCAATACACAATGCACTGATGGTAGTGGTCCCCACCCTTATGCTGAACCAGCATCAGCTAAACTGCTATACTGTGCCAAGAGCGATAACTTCCATAATGAAACCTATTTTTATGATATAGGCCAGGGGAGATATACTTCTGATAGTTTTACATTGACCACTATTAGTTCTATATCGAGTCAAACAAGGGTTCAACAATGTGTCACATTACATTTACGGCAATGTGGTATCTATGAGTTACAGCAGGGGATAACATACCACGGTGGAGGCTGCCGACAGAGGTTTTACTACAAGTCCCAGCAATCCCTGCGACCAAAAGACGTGCAGAGGATGCTGTGACCATTTTCATGACAGCGGCTCCGCTATTTCTCCGAGCACAGCACCCGGCGGCGCACTCTAATATTAACACAGTCGCTAACCACACCTGACCGCAGCTGCGGCAGGCAGCACAGACAGTCCCCGACTCCCCGACCCTGGTCCCTACCTGTCTGGGCGGAAATCCGTCTGGTGAGCACCTGTGATTTGGGAATTCATCAGCCAACAGGAATTATAGGAGCACAGCATTGTGGCCTTTGTAGTGATTCTCTTCCAATGCTTACCCATTTGAGGAACAGAATGACTACAGCCCCCATAATACCGAGGGGCTAGAAAATAAAACTGATGCTGTGTACACACGGGTACAATCTCTTTACGATTCTGACTATATAGTCAGAATCTTATCTGGATCGCATGCAGATCGCAAGGGTTTTTAACCCTTGCGATCCAGATCCTATCCCGATGCGCGCCCCCGTGTCAGCAGAAATCGAAAATCAGATAGACAGGGCAGCCCAGTCTATATAGTGCAGATTGTTCAGATATAGTGTAGATTGGATGCCTGTATTGAGGTTTCCTATCTGTTTGCAATGTGATGCAGATGAGATCTCCCGGGCCAGCCACTCCCATCTAGGGATGGACATCGGAAGCCAACCATCAAATGATGGCAGTGCTTCCACCATTGAAACTTTCGATGCGATGGTAACTAACCATCGCATCAAAAGTATTCGATGGTGAAAACTAGTTATATGACTAGCGCATGCGCAAAAGAATGTATCGCCATTTGTATGGTGGTAATTGGCTTTGGTGGCAGGGCCCAGGCTCTGAGCAACATATTACTTTATCACTGGACATTGTGTGTATAATATACATATATAATATTCACACAATGCCCAATGATGATATATATTAATTTTGTACACATTATTAACACTTTAACAGCAAGTAATCGTCACAGCAGTGTATGGGCACCTTTAGCTTGGCTCATTCCACTGGTACCCCAGGACTGTGTATATTGTTCCTCACTATTTGACAGAAACAGACAATCTCTGACCAACACTTCACTAATGATCATATAGTGGTTGCTGCCTGGTAATACTAATGCAGTTTATTAATGAGTGTTTTATGTGACTGACATTCACAAATATCTGCAGCTAGTTGTATTGTGTTCTTATTATTATTATTGTAGCTTGCCTGAGCTGGTATAACATTCAGTGACGTCTCTGTCTCCTACAGAGCTCAGTGTGTCTGTGAAATTTGCTGCTGTTTGAGTGACTGGCGCTGCAGGGTGAGGTTTGTGCTCTGATTGGCTCTCTGAGTCAGTGAGAGCCAATTAGAACTAGCAGTGGGCCCTGTTACCTAGCAGCTATAGCAACCATAGAGAGGGAGAGGGAGGGAAGCAGAGAGAAAGTCAGACAGCCTCCAACGAACCTAGGAAGTTTCCCTGACATAGACACAGCAGCCAGGGGAGGCATATCTTTTGGGAATTACAAAAAATAAGCCACCATCGGTACACCATCGAATGATTAGCATTCGATAGTGACAAACATCGGAAGGTCACCATTAAATGGCAAAAACACTAACATCGAAAGAAAAACATCGATGTTTCAGAAACATCGACCATCGCTGTCCATCCCCGCCCTTCTTTTCTACAGCCCGGGAAAGAGAAGCAGCCTGCAAGCAGCACAGAGCCTGGGACAGCCTGCGAAGTCTTCTGAGGCTGGTAAGTATATTAAACAAATACCACTGCATCACCAATGATTTGGGAGGGTTTTCTTTATATTTCCACTGCCCCACCAATGATTTGTGTGGCGTTTTTTTTAATAATACCACTGCACCACCAATGATTTAGGAGGCTTTCATTTATATAATCACTGCATCACCAATGATTTGTGGGGCGTTTTTTTTAGAATACCACTGCACTACCAATGTTTTGGGAGGTTTACATTTATATTACCACTGCACCATCAATGATTGTCGCTGGGGCCGGGCTGGCTGACAGTAGGGGGAGATACTGTAGCTGCACATGCAGCGTGTACTTCCTCGAAGGCTGAACTCCACCCACGTGACTGCTGTGTGTGGAGGAGAGCTGACGGGGGAAGAAAAACTGTGCTATGAGGAGAGCTGCTGGCCGGGGGGAAGCAGAGACTGTGCTCATCAGCTGGGCAAGTACAATGTGCAGATTTTTTTTAGATCTAATAGGGGGACGGGTGAATGCTGAGTGTGTGTTTGTTTGTACAGTATATGCTGTGTGTGTGTGTTTTTACATGCTTTGTGTCTATGTATACAGTATGATGCATGTACTGTATGTGGGTACATGGTATGTGTCTGTATGTATGTATATGTTGCCTGTATGTGTGCAAATGCTGTGAATATCTATGCTATGTGTGTCTGTGTATCTTTGCTATCTGTGTAAAACTATGTGTACATGCATGCTGTGTGTGTGTGTATAACTATGCTATGTTTTTCTTTGTGTACATGCTGTATGTACCTATGCTATTTGTGTGTATGTATGCTGTTTCTGTATGTATGTTATATGTGTGCATGCAGTATGTACACATACCCTCCAACATCTGAAGGGTGGAAATCGGTACACACCCAGAAAGGAGGTGTGGCCATGAGTAAAGTGGGTGTGACCATTGGTAAAGGGGGCGTGGCCATCCCTCTGTATGTGTACTGGCTGGCCATTTAAAATAAAATATCCAGGTCCCACCTACCCACTGCCAATACTTTTCCCCAATGAACTCTCACATAGGGCAGCTCCCTACACCCCCACTACAGTGGATACTGCACCAGTGATCCCCAATATTCCCTGCTCTCGCATAGGACACCCACAGCACTGTGCCCCCCGGCCTCCTGCTTTCACACAGGTCACCAACAGCTCTCTGCATTGGGCAGGCATTCACACAAAGGAGCCCGAGGAGCGCCCTCACCTTCCCCATACGCAAACTGCAGGAACCCCGCACACACTTGCGTGACATTACCGTGCCCCACATAATACTGCCCCGTTCCCTTACCGGCATGTCACGTGTCTGGTGCTCATGGCTCTGGCCGGTCCCCCACGTCACGCGTGTTATTGTTTCCGATACCCAGGGCACAGGTGGGTGTAGTTAGATGGCTGCCGGTACGACTGAACAGCGGCAGCAGCCTGGTTCATTGCTATTTTCAATTCTTCCGCGGCTGGACGGCAGTGAGCCAATAGGAGCTCGCGGTCCGTCAGCCAATCATGAGCGGCTGCCGGACCGCGAGCTCCTATTGGCTCACGGCCGTCCAGACTAGGCCCTAGGGAGAATTGATAATAACAGCGTCGGACCAGGCTGCTGCCACTTGTTTGATTATATGGCAAAAACTAGATCCAGCCGGGCAGCGCACAGACAGCCCTCTGCCCAGCTGTCAATTCAATAAAATCGGTACATTCGGTACAGGGTTAATTTGCCGGTACAGACCGTTAAAAAACGGTACTGTACCGGCAAATTCGGTACAGTTGGAGGGTATGTGTACATGTATGCATACCTCACAAAAACTTGAAAGCACAGCCGTCACCGTGATTTGCCCACTGATTCAGACTCAGTGGATCTTCTCCATGTTCCATGGATCAGCACAGCTGTGTATGTAATGATGACTGGTATTGTTGCTGCAGATATACTAATCGTGTTCACTACAGCTTCCGCTCTCAATTATAATGTTTCAGAAAATTAAGACAGTGTCTATAAATGAACTTCCAACAGTTAATGTTTTGTATGATGTATTGTACTTACCAACATTTAAACGTTATTTTCAGGGAAACTAGCTAGTGTCTGTCATATTTATTTATTTATTTGTATGTTAAGATAGTTCTATTTAATAAAAATATATGTAAACGCCAGAGAAGACTAGATGGTCAGGAGTTTGGGTAACAAAAGTGCTAACTAATAGGGCCGTTTTTACAGGGGGACGAGCCGTGCAACTGCCCGGGGCGCTGCACGGCTCGTCCCATTTTTTTCAATGCTGCCGCTGATGAGCCTGGCTGTCAGTGAGTCTCTATGTGCGCCGCTCGGTGCTCACAGTCACAGCCGCTTGACACTAAAGTCTATATTATTGAGTGACAGGCGGCTGTGACTGTGAGTGAGTGCTGATCGGCACACAGGGCGGGGATTGGCTGGCTGATGGGTGGAGGCGGAGCATAGAGGGAGCCTTGGAGACCAGGCGGTGGAGTGCAGCACTGTGTGAGTCTGTGACTGACAGGTAGTTTAGTGCCTCCCCCTCCTGCTATGAGGATTGGTCACCCATGGGACGGAGGAGGGATCCAGGCTTATGCGCAGGCTGTCACTCACTCACTGACCAACCGACCGTCACCCAGCTAGTGCGCACGCTGCGCAGCCTATCATTCATTCACTCACTGCCTCCGGAGGGACAGAGTAGGTTGGAGCAGAAGACAGAGGCTTATTTTAGTAGCCCAGCCAGGACTGTAATGTGAGTGCTGTGTGTGTGTGCTTCAACCGCCTGGGGGGGGGTTTTGGCGGTTTTTTTCTCCGGGCTCCGGCGCCATTTTCTTGGTGCCTGGGGGACTAGTTTAAAATGGGTAATTTGTCCAATTGTCCTTGTCATATGTTTGATGCTGGTTGGGTGTGGGATTACATAGATGGGGCGGGGGGGAGCCCAAGTCGGTTATTGACTGTAGGTCGCTGAGGGGGAGTACTCACTGGGGCTGAGGAGTGGGGTGGGTCATGCTGTGTCTCACGGGGGGGGGGGAGGAATATATATGATCACTGGGTAGCCCCTTCTACACCCCCCCCCCCCCATGATCATATGTGCAACCCCCCCCCCCCCCAGTGACACGCAGCACCCACCCAACTGCCAGCCCCAGTGACATACAGCACCCACCCGCTACCCCACCCCAGTGACATGCACCAACTCAGGCATGTCCAAACTATGGCCCTCCAGCTGTTGTGAAACTACACATCCCAGCATGCCTTACAATAGTTTTAGCATTCCCTATTGGCAAACTGTGGCATGCCATGATGGTACTTGTAGTTTCACAACAGCTGGAGGGCCATAGTTTGGACATGCCTGCACTACCTCAGGTAAGGGGTTAGTGCAGTGGTTCCCAAACTGTGTGCCGCAGTACCCTGGGGTGCCTCAGAACACTTGCAGGGGTGCCCTGGGATGGTGGTCTAGGTCCAATTCATTTTATTTATGGTCAATGTAATAGGGAAAATCAGTGCTTGTGGCTTCCAATTATAAAATATTTGAACAAACCGGAGTGTATACTGTCCCTCACAACATAACTGGGCTTAAGGATCACATATAAACACAATTTATTTAATTTAATATATATTTTAAGTAATCAATAAGAAACTTTTGGCCTAGGGGTGCCACGGAAAATTTCTAATACTCCCGGGTGCCGTGATTTCAAAAAGTTTGGTAACCCCTGGGTTAGTGTATTTCGCTGCGGAGGGGTTAGGGCTGGTGCTGTATGTTACATGGGGGAAGGAGCTATCACTGGGTGTAGAGTGGGACAACTTGTCCTTCATTGGATTGCAGTGTTGTCTGCTCCACTCACTGTTTACAATGTCATTGTCACCATTTTAATGAACATTTCCATAATTGTTCTTTTCATGTGTGAAAGTATTTATTTGGTTCTGCTTATCCAAAAAGAACAAAAAATGTGCTTAAATATACATGTGTTGCTTTATTCCCATGTATGCTGTGTTGCCTTAGCACACCAAAATTTAGCATGTGATTGCAGAAAGCAATGAGAGTAAAATATTGGTGGCAGCAGATCATGCTGTTTGGTGCGGCGCTTCGTTCGCACGGGGACCTATGTTAGAGGCTGTGACGCTGGGGTGGGGGCAGCCAGCTGACATCACTGGATGTCAGCTGCCCGCCCATTTCCTCCCCAGCATGCATGCATATGTAATCACTCTATTATGCCCCTTTTTTGATCGGCAGCCGCAGTACTCTAGCACGGCTGGCTTCTGCGGCTGCCGATCAACTGCAAAGTGAGGAGGTACCGACTTCACGTGGGGGGGGGGGGGTGTTCTTAAACACAATGCGGGGAGGGGTTAACGGGGTTGGGGGTGCGGAGGGGTTAACGGGATTGTATGTGTTAACCCGCGCGGGGGGGGTCGCTGAAGACTGGCTTTGACCCTGTATTTGGAAGGTTTCCAAAAACGGGTCTGCCAGTGCAAAAAAACCGCACTTAAACGGTAATATACCGTTTAAGAGATGCGGTGTGAAAGGGGTTTTACCTGGCAGACCCGTTTTTGGAAACGTTTCCAAATACAGGGTCAATGCCAGTTTTGCGGTCTGAAAGCAGCATTAGTTACCAAATTGATGTCTCTGACCAATATTATAACAGGAGGCAGCGATTTGTGAGTACCATATTCAACTTGTTTATATATAGACTTGAATTGGTGCGGGGGCCTGTGCATCTAATGCTCTCAGTCAGTTACTTTCAGTGTGCTAATTCAGTCATCTGCAATTCTTGAGTCACAGTGTGATAGAGCCACAGTGTGTGCACTATCCAAGATTGGCACCACACAAAATTGGTGCAATTTAGCAATTGAAGCAGCTGTATACACACTGGGCAGTATTCAATGAGAATTTTGACGATGTGCAGCGAATCCTGTTTAGGATTCGCTGCACATTCGCCACTGCCCGCCGCGTTCCGGAGCCTCGCCGGCTCCAGTATTCAACGAGTCAGGGGCTCACTGCCCCATACCGGCGAATTTTAACTCCTGCGGCGATGCCGCAGGGAGCCTGAGGACGGCGGCAGGCAGGGAGATGGAAGTCTCCCTGCCTGCCCCAGAACGTTTGTGGGGGGGAGGTGGGCTCCCCGGGAGCCAGGCAGCACACGCTGCCCCCCTGGGATAGCCAGCAGGGGAGCAGGTATTCACTGCACCCGATCGTGCATATGTAATGATCGGGTGCAGTGAATATATGAATATCTAATGAGCGGCTTGGCTCCCAGCTGGCTGCTGTGTAAAAAAATATATATATTTAATTTAAAAAAATACTGCACATGAATAAAAATAGCATGCCCCTCCTCAGAATAAAATTCCTGATTTTTTGACACCAAATGTAAAAAACAAAACACTTTATTTTAAAAGTTCACATTCCACTTCACCATAAAAAGATAGCGATTGCTACTCTGTGAATCATGGCGATAAAAACCTTGAAATGTATTCGCCATCTGGTCATTGAATAGGGTGATTCACCGTTTTAGTATAAAAATCGCCGTACAGCACGAAAATAGCACAAAATCGCCATAAAACATGGCGAATCAGCCTCATTGAATACTGCCCACTGTCTTTGCTCCGAGTGGGGGGATCAATATCCCTTCAATATCTCTATGGGTTACCACTTCGGGCTAATGGTGCTTGCAGTGTTGTGTGTTGGTGCAGAACAGTATGGGCTATTTCACACTGTCCGGCTCCTGCCAGACGGCGAAATCCCGCACGGCCAGGAAGCCGTGCCGTGCACAGTAGTTGTGAATGGACACTATTGTGTCCATTCACACGGGACGGCCACGACCCAGCCGTGCGGTTGCAGCCGGATCCTGCCACTGGAAGGGACGGCTGCCGGGCTGTGGCCATCCGCTCCATTCTAAACTGATGTGTGCAGCACGGCTTCCTGGCCGTGCGGGATTTTGCTGTCCGTCAGGAGCCGGGGTGTGTGAAATAGCCCTATAACAACAAATTATTGTTTAGATACGCTGTGAGTGGGTTTTACATTTGAGTCCTAAACGGACTGATATCTCAGCAATATGCCGCAGTCTATATGCCGCTCACAGTGGGTGCTGAATTCTTAAGTAGCATTGTTGCGTGATATCTCATGTGGAAAAGTTGATATACTTTAGCAACCAGCCGTGTAAATAGTATCTGAACTCCGAGTGGGGGATCACTGTCCCTTCGTTGTTACTGGAGTTATAGCGTGTGCACTGCCTCTAACAAAGGGCCTTATTCTAGTTCACTCTTAGAGGCAAATTCCTTCTTAGCTGGACAAAACCATGTGCACTGCAGGTGGGGCAGATGTAACATGTGCAGAGAGAATTAGATTTGGGTGGGGTTTTACTTCAAAGTGAGATCTATATTGCAGTGTAAAAATAAAGCAGTCCGTATTTTCCCTGCACAGAAACAAAATAACTCACCCAAATCTAACTCTCTCTGCACATGTTACATCTGCCCCACCTGCAGTGCACATGGTTTTGTCCATCTAAGAAGGAATATGTCAGAAAGAATGAACGGGAATAACCCCCACAATGTGTGGGAGCCTATCACCCTACTTAATACTTACTATAATTAACTGTAATGGGACCTCTCATCCCCAATGGCATAGCCTCCACTGTTGGTATTTGTAACTAACTATATATATATTTTCATCCAGTCAGCCTGGCACTCATTGGAAGTGATAGCAATTACCCGGGTGCCTTCTGGAGGATCATGTAGTCACTGGTGCATACACAGGCAGCGGCACTACATGGGATTTTTCGAAATGCTTTTAATATCCCGACGTTTCGGGGTGTGAAAACCCAGTTTTCAAGGTGTACATAAGCCGTTTATGTACACCATGAAAACGGGTTTTCACACCCCGAAACATCGGGATATTAAAAGCACTCTGAAAAATCCCATGGAGTGCCGCTGAGGTCATGGGTTCCATTTCCACCATGGTCCTAACTGTGTGGAGTTTGTATATTCTTCTCGTGCTTGGGTGGGTTTACTCACACACAATATGAAAGTGTGGCGGTGACATCTTAGAAGTTCCACTGCATCAAGTATTACTAGGGTGTTGTACTCATGGATATCCTTCATTTTGTGAATGGCACACTCTGTGACACCCTCCCCTTCACTGTGAACAAGCCCTCGAGCGAAACACATGTCAAAGGAGACGCCCCTGACACGCGCCCCCCCCCCCCCCCCCCCCCCCTTCTACTGACTGCAGGACGAGACAGCCAGCTAACGGGAGCAAACTTCGGTTCTTCTGTCTCCCCCACGGGAAATCAGGTATCGGCGGCACAAGCATAGGGTTGAGATTGTCTCACCCCGGTTCTCTCGCCATCCAAGTGAGAGTGTACAGCTGCCGTGACTCACGTGTCACGGTCAGCTCAGACACCTCACCGAGCGGAGACCGGCCAGTGACACTCTCCCCAGTTGCCACCAGCTGCTGTCTGCTATTTACAGTCCTACCTGCATCTTTAACAAAATCTGACTTGACAATCAATGTGCAAACAGCCTGACCCGCATACTAAAAGACGGGTTTCTGCTGTTTTTGACTACACTGTATGATTTTTTTCTGAGACAGAGTTACTCTGCCCCTATTTTGCTTTAAGACCAGACCTACCCAGCAGATTTGACTTAAAGGGAAACAGTCTGTTCATACTCTGCTAATTACCACTGTCAAACAGCTTGACCGTTATTGGAACCACCTGACTGACTCTGCAAACATTATAATACCCCCAGTATCTGAGGATTAGCAGAGGCCAGCTAACACACCTGCATAACCAATGTTTTTTGTGTGTAGACAAACCGTGTCAACATTGATCCGGTACCAGTAAAACACCTAGGGTCTGCCATACCCCACATGTTTTTTGTCTTATTAACCGTGTGATCATACATACACTGCAATCCAATCCATCGGACAGGTGACAACACTCATTTACATCCTGGTTGTTTAATTTGATAACGTGCATGTTCCCTGAGTGTCGACAACCGTGTCAACACTAATACATTGGCAGCTCAAAACTCAGGTCTTGTTATATCAACTGAGGTCAGCTAATATACCTGTACAATCAATGTTTCTTGGGTGTCGACAACTGTGTCAACACTGATCCGGTACTATTACAGTATCCAGGGTTGCTATATCCCGCATGTATTTTGCTTCAATAACCTTGTGAACATTTAGACACTAATTTCATCATTTGTATAGGTAACTACACCCACTCATATTTTGAGTGTTGAAGTTGAGAAGTCTGAGCTAAGTGTCAACAATCGTGTCAACACTGATAGTGTCAGTATTAACGCAGATGGTATTATACCGCACATATATTGTCTTCGGATTAATCTTGTGACTATTTATATACTGTACCAATAAATATTCTTTTTTCATATTGGTGACAGTATATCCATCTGCATGTGTATTCAAAGATTCATGCGTTGTCACCCATTGAATATCTTCCCTGGGGTGTAATTTGGTCTTTAGTGACTACAATACGAAGACCAATTTCACTACTCCTACTTGGAGACTTGGGTACATTCCTTCACCATCTTCTTTTCACTCCGCTGGGTTTCCCGTGACACCAGTATCACTCTCAATCACCATTCAATGTCTAAATGATAGATGGTGAGTAGCAGAAGAGGGGTTTCACGGTACACACACTTTACCCTATACCTTCTACGCTGCCCTCTCATTTGCTGGGGTACACCTAGTCTCTTTGCAAGGCCATCGGCAACAAAGGACATGGTGTTACTTTTCAGCAAAAAGCAGAAGCACATATAAGCCTCCTGACAACCAGGTTATACTCTCATCCTATGGTGTGGTTACGGTCATACTTCACTGGCACACCGGATTCTCATACCGAACTCAGAAGCTAAGCAGTGTTTGGCCGGGCCAGTACCCGTAGGGGTGACCGACGGGGAATACCCGGCACTGTAATACACCGGATTGCAGAAAAACACTTGGCCAAGGGAGCTATCTACCCTTTAACACTCTGTTCTCTCTCCTTCTATTAAGAACCCAGTCAAGTTAGTCCGCCTTATTTATCCACATTGATCCTTCTGAAGAGGGATAGTGTTATGCGTCAAGTACACCCCAATGCAACATATTGTTTGTGAGCGGCCATTTTGCCTGGTACATTGAATCCATTACAGGATTCCCCAGTATTTTCTCACGCCAGTGTACTTAAACATTATTCGCCACCAAATGTTCAAATTGTGATCTTTATTCATGTTATGCATCATGTTTAGAGTTCATATTTGAAATGTTATTTCGTACGTACTGATATTTTAGTAGTAGTTTTTCATTAAAAGTTAAATTTTAAATACTTTCCATTCATTATCATTTTAAAAAGTGTGCCCCAAAAACCCTTTTTGTTCTGCCTATGTCACCCTCGTGACAAACCATATTTTTTCACCCTCTCCCCTACCCCAGGTCTGTGCAGACTAGGCTAGAGCCGGCTCTGCTTTAAAATCCACACCTCGCTTTTAAATTTTCATTAACCCCTTCCTGACAGAGCCAGTTTTTGCGTTCCTGACAGAGCCCTTTTTTTCAAATCTGACATGTCTCACTTAAGTGGGTATAACTTTTTTTTGCTTTTACTTATCCCAGTGATTTTGAGATTGTTTTCTCGTGACACATTGTACTTCAAATTAGTGGTAAATTTGGGTCGATACAGTCTGTGTTTTTTTGTGAAAAATACCAAAATATCGTGAAAAAATGGAAAATTTAGCGATTTGCAAAATGTTAAATTTTCTGCTTGTGAGACAAATAATCTTACCACTCAAAATAGTGAATAACTAACATAGGCCATATGTCTACTTTATGTTGACATCATTATTTCAACTTCCTTTTAATTTTTTGGGACACTAGGAGGCTTACAATATGAATAGCAAATTCTCAAATTTTCAAGAAAATTTCAAACACTGATTTTTTTAGGGACCAGTTCAGTTCTGATGTAACTTTGAGGGACTTGTATGTGAGACACCCCCATAAATGATGCCATTTCAAAAACTGCACCCCTCACAGTATTCAAAACAGCATTTTGGAAGTTTGTTAACCCTTTAGGTGTTTCACAGGAATTAAAACAAAGTGTAGGTGAAATTTCAAAATTTCTTTTTTTTTGCAGATTTGCAATTTTAATACATTTTTCTAAGGAACACAGTACATTTTACTAGAGAAATGTGACTGAAAATTGATTCCCCCAATTCTTTTGTTTTCATAAATATCCTATATGTGGCCCTAGTGTGCACGGTGACCAAACCACAGGCTTCATAATAGAAGGAGCACCTACTTGATTTTGGAGCCTCCTTTTTATGAGATTATTTTTTAGGCACCATGTAGGTTTCAAGGCACCATAAGATGCTAAAAGTTAGGAACCCCCCCACAAGTGACCCCATTTTGCAAACTACACCCCTCAGGGAATTCATCTAGGGGTATAGTGTACATTTCAAACCCCCAGGGGTTTCACCAATTGTGGTACAACTGGGCAGTGAAAATGAAAAATTATTTTTTTTACACAAAAATGCAGTTCTGGCTCCAAATTTGTCATTTTCAGAAGGTATGAAGGAGACAAAGCACCCCAAAATCTGTGCCCCAATTTCTCCCGAGTACGGCAATGCCTCACATGTGACCAAAAAATACCAGTTGGGTGCATGGCAGGACTCAGAAGGGAAGGAGTGATTTTTGGATTTTGCAGCTCAGATTCTGGTGGAATTTTGGTGGGTGCTATGTCGCATTAGCAAGACCCCCCAAGCACCAATACAGTGGAACCCCCCCACAAGTCACCCCATTTTGAAAACTACACCCCTCAGGGAATTCATCTAGGGGTATAGTGTACATTTCAAACCCCCAGGGGTTTCACCAATTTTGATACAAGTGGGCAGTGAAAATGAAAAATTACATTTTTTTACACAAAAATGCAGTTCTGGCTCAAAATTTTTCATTTTCAGAAGGTATGAAGGAGAAAAAGCACCCCAAAATCTGTGCCCCAATTTCTCCCGAGTACGGCAATGCCTCACATGTGACCAAAAAATACCAGTTGGGTGCATGGCAGGACTCAGAAGGGAAGGAGTGATTTTTGGATTTTGCAGCACAGATTCTGGTGGAATGAATGGTGGGTGCTATGTTGCACCAATACAGTGGAACCCCCCCACAAGTCACCCCATTTTGCAAAGTACACCCCTCAGGGAATTCATCTAGGGGTATAGTGTACATTTCAAACCCCCAGGGGTTTCACCAATTTTGATACAAGTGGGCAGTGAAAAAGAAAAATTACATTTTTTTACACAAAAATGCAGTTCTGGCTCAAAATTTTTCATTTTCAGAAGGTATGAAGGAGAAAAAGCACCCCAAAATATGTGCCCCAATTTCTCCCGAGTACGGCAATGCCTCACATGTGACCAAAAAATACCAGTTGGGTGCATGGCAGGACTCAGAACGGAAGGAGTGATTTTTGGATTTTGCGGCTCAGATTCTGGTGGAATTTTGGTGGGTGCTATGTCGCATTAGCAAGACCCCCCAAGCACCAATACAGTGGAACCCCCCCACAAGTCACCCCATTTTGAAAACTACACCCCTCAGGGAATTCATCTAGGGGTATAGTGTACATTTCAAACCCCCAGGGGTTTCACCAATTTTGATACAAGTGGGCAGTGAAAATGAAAAATTACATTTTTTTACACAAAAATGCAGTTCTGGCTCAAAATTTTTCATTTTCAGAAGGTATGAAGGAGAAAAAGCACCCCAAAATATGTGCCCCAATTTCTCCCGAGTACGGCAATGCCTCACATGTGACCAAAAAATACCAGTTGGGTGCATGGCAGGACTCAGAACGGAAGGAGTGATTTTTGGATTTTGCGGCTCAGATTCTGGTGGAATTTTGGTGGGTGCTATGTCGCATTAGCAAGACCCCCCAAGCACCAATACAGTGGAACCCCCCCACAAGTCACCCCATTTTGAAAACTACACCCCTCAGGGAATTCATCTAGGGGTATAGTGTACATTTCAAACCCCCAGGGGTTTCACCAATTTTGATACAAGTGGGCAGTGAAAATGAAAAATTACATTTTTTTACACAAAAATGCAGTTCTGGCTCAAAATTTTTCATTTTCAGAAGGTATGAAGGAGAAAAAGCACCCCAAAATATGTGCCCCAATTTCTCCCGAGTACGGCAATGCCTCACATGTGACCAAAAAATACCAGTTGGGTGCATGGCAGGACTCAGAACGGAAGGAGTGATTTTTGGATTTTGCGGCTCAGATTCTGGTGGAATTTTGGTGGGTGCTATGTCGCATTAGCAAGACCCCCCAAGCACCAATACAGTGGAACCCCCCCACAAGTCACCCCATTTTGAAAACTACACCCCTCAGGGAATTCATCTAGGGGTATAGTGTACATTTCAAACCCCCAGGGGTTTCACCAATTTTGATACAAGTGGGCAGTGAACATGAAAAATTACATTTTTTACACAAAAATGCAGTTCTGGCTCAAAATTTTTCATTTTCAGAAGGTATGAAGGAGAAAAAGCACCCCAAAATCTGTGCCCCAATTTCTCCCGAGTACGGCAATGCCTCACATGTGACCAAAAAATACCAGTTGGGTGCATGGCAGGACTCAAAAGGGAAGGAGTGATTTTTGGATTTTGCAGCTCAGATTCTGGTGGAATTTTGGTGGGTGCTATGTCGCATTAGCAAGACCCCCCAAGCACCAATACAGTGGAACCCCCCCACAAGTCACCCCATTTTGCAAACTACACCCCTCAGGGAATTCATCTAGGGGTATAGTGTACATTTAAAACCCCCAGGGGTTTCACCAATTTTGATACAAGTGGGCAGTGAAAATGAAAAATTACATTTTTTTACACAAAAATGCAGTTCTGGCTCAAAATTTTTCATTTTCAGAAGGAATGAAGGAGACAAAGCACCCCAAAATCTGTGCCCCAATTTCTCCCGAGTACGGCAATGCCTCATGTGTGACCAAAAAGTGGCAGGACTCAGAAGGGAAGGAGTGATATTTGGATTTTGCAGCACAAATTCTGGTGGAATAATGGTGGGTGCTATGTCGCATTAGCAAGACCCCCAAAGCACCAATACAGTGGAACCCCCCCACAAGTGACCCCATTTTGCAAACTACACCCCTCAGGGAATTCATCTAGGGGTATAGTGTACATTTCAAACCCCCAGGGGTTTCACCAATTTTGATACAAGTGGGCAGTGAACATGAAAAATTACATTTTTTTACACAAAAATGCAGTTCTGGCTCAAAATTTTTCAATTTCACAAGGAATGAAGGAGAAAAAGCACCCCAAAATCTGTGCCCCAATTTCTCCCGAGTACGGCAATGCCTCACATGTGACCAAAAAATACCAGTTGGGTGCATGGCAGGACTCAGAAGGGAAGGAGTGATTTTTGGATTTTGCGGCTCAGATTCTGGTGGAATGAATGGTGGGTGCTATGTGGCATTAGCAAGACCCCCGAAGCACGGTGAAATTATGAACCTAATATTCCATAGATGTGTGGTATAATTTAAAACACTCCTTTATACATAGGCCGGGTTTGTCGGGGCAAGTGTCACACTGGAAAATAGTTTGCTTTCTTATTCCCTTTTTATAGCAAACTTTGCACCTTTTTTGTGTCCTGCCCTTTTTTCCAGTGGAGGGGATTTCATCAGGAAAATGCTGCCCTGGTACAATACGGGGGCCAGTACTAGAAGTACTGGGGCCCTCTGCCTGCTGGTTCCCAAATATTAGGCCCTTTATGACTTCCTCTTGAAAGTGCATAAATGTCCCCCTCTGGCCGGTAGAACGGAATAGCACGTAAGCGTTATACAGTGCCATCTGGATGATATACACGGCCACCTTCTTGTACCAGATTTTTGTTTTCCGCAGGGCACTGTACGGCTTCAGTACCTGATCTGAAAGATCCACTCCGCCCATGTACCTATTGTAATCCAGGATACAATTAGGTTTGGAGGTGTGGGTACTGGTACCTCGTACAGGGACGGAGGTGGTACTGTCTCCGTGAATTGTTGTCAGTATAAGGACATCCCTCTTGTCCTTATATTTGACCAACAACATATTTTCGTTGCATATTCCCCTGCTTTCACCCCTTCTCATTACTTGGGCAATGTGCGTTTTTGGGAGGCCTCTTTGGTTCTTGCGCACAGTACCGCAAGCTGCTGTACCTCTTGAACCAAGGGCCTTAAACAGGGGGATGCTAGTGTAAAAGTTATCCACATAGAGGTGATAACCTTTATCCAGGAAGGGGTGCACTAAATCCCAGACAATTTTCCCACTAACACCTACGAGGGAGGGGGGGCATTCTGGCGGTTCAATTCTTGAATCCTTCCCTTCATATACCCTAAACCTGTGAGTGTACCCTGAGGTGCTTTCACACAGCTTATACATTTTTATGCCATACCTTGCCCTCTTACTGGGAAGGTACTGGCGGAATTTAACCCTTCCTTTAAAATGTATAAGGGACTCGTCGATACAAATAAATTTTTCAGGGATGTACACCTCTTCAAATTTGGCACTGAAATGATCAATGACCGGCCTGACTTTGAATAGCCGGTCAAAGGTGGGATCATCTCTGGGTGGGCACTGTGCATTATCGGTGTAATGTATGAATTTAAGAATTGTCTCAAATCGAGTCCGGGGCATGGCCATACGGTAAAATGGAGTACTGTACAGAACATCTGTACTCCAATATTGCCTAATTTCTGGCTTTTTTACTATGCCCATATGAAACACCAGACCCCAAAACGTCATCATCTCTACTGCATCTACAGGGGTCCACCTAGCAAATGATGACGTGGGGTTTTGAGCAATAAACTGCTGGGCATATAAATTAGTTTGGTCCACCATTAAATTTATAAAATCATCAGAGAAAAATAATTTGAAAAAGTCAATTTCTCTGAGACCTGTGGAATCAAATTGGATTCCTGGCATGCCCAAAAACTCAGGAACCTGGGGCTCAAAATTGTCTGGTGGTGGGGTCCATACTAGATCAATTATTGGGGGGGGAATCTCAGCTGATCTACGGGGGCGTCTTTGAGGGGGTCCCTCATCAGCAGAGGAGGAAGAGGAGCTTAAGGCAAATCCTTCAAATTCCCCGCTTGCATCACTGCCTGTGTCAGAGTCAGAAGCAAGCATGGCATATGCCTCCTCCACTGAATACATTCTCCTGGATGATTGGGAGGACATTTGGGAGGACATTTGGGAGGACATTTGGGATGCCATTTTTATTTTTGTGTTACCGGTAGTGAAATGTTTCAACACGTGTATAGTGTAGGGGGGGGCACAAACTTTATTTCAATCCGGGGGGTATGTAGTGTGTAGTGTGTATGTGGTGCAGAAAAAAAAAAAAATGCTTTATACCAATAAAAAAAAAAAAAATGAAGGGGTTCAAAAAAAAAAAAATGAAGGGGTTAAAAAAAAAAAAAAGGAAGGGGTTAAAAAAAAAAAAGGTCCTGCGCCAAAAATTGAGCACAGATGTTGGTCAGTAACGTCTGTCACTGAACAGCGCTCAAAGGCAACAGGAATTTGATCAAAAAAAAAAAAAAAATAGATCAACCCTGTGCCGAAAAAGATGATCAGTGATGTACGTCACTGATCAGCGCACAGCGGCCACAGGACACCCACAAAATCACAGTGTGTGTAAAAAAAAAAATTAAAAAAATACCCCACAGCACACACACAAAAAAAAAAGGTGATCAGTGATGCGACACTGATTACCAGTGAGGTGCAGCAGGTGCACAACCTTTGGTGCAACTGACAGGTATATATAAAAAAAAAAAAACCTCTGTACCCCCAAAAAAGTTGCTGATCACCTCAGATATAGTGATCAGCACAAAAGGCGGGGACAGCAGACACAAAATTTAGCACTCTCTATCACTATCTCTCTCTATCTCTCTATCTCTCACTATCTAACACTATCTAACACTCTATGACACTGCAGCAGCAGCACTCACAGGTATATCTATATATAAAAAAAAACCTGCGCCCCCAAAAAGTTACTGATCAGTTAATTTATACTGATCAGCACAAAAGGAGGGGGCAGCAGTCAGTTATATAAAAAATATATAGCACAATCTGTCACTATCTCTCTCTATCTCTCTCTATCTCTCTCTCTCTATCTCTCTCTATCTCTCTATAACTATCACACTGCAGCAGCACAAAATATAGCACTCTGTCAGTAGGCCTCTCTCTCTATCTCTCTCTCTCTATCTCTCTCTCTCTATCTATAACTATATCACACTGCAGCAGCACAAAATATAGCACTCTCTGACACTATCTCTCTCTCTATCTCTCTCTATCTCTCTCTATCTCTCTCTATCTCTCTCTATCTCTCTCTCTCTATCTCTCTCTATCTCTCTCTATCTATCTCTATCTATCTCTCTATCTATCTAGCTAATACTAATACAGTGCAGCAGCACAATATCACAGTATGGCACAATTATTGCACAGGATCCAGGAAGCAATCAGCAGCGATCAGGTAAGTATTGCAGCAAGTATTTCTGGTCAGTATGGCGGCAGGGGGGTACGGTGACCGCACTGCACGCTTTCCAGACCGGAATGGCGTCTGCAGTGCAGTCACCGTTAGTTTAAATCTCCCTCCTTGGCTGTGATTGGTCCGTCGGTCCGACGGACCAATCACGGCCTTTGGGGGCGGGCGGGGTGAGGTGGGGTGACACCAGTGTCACCCTTACACCCCGCGGTGATTGGTGCTGTACTTTACAGCACCAATCACCTCTGATCCCGTGTCACCGGCGAACGTTATTCGCCGGTGACACAGGAAAACGCTGTGAATGGCTGTTCACACTGAACAGCCAATCACAGCGATCGCCGACGGGGGGGCGGCATCGCAGCCCCCCCGGGGCATGCACGGACATGTCTGCTGTCAGGGACAGCAGACATGTTGAAACTGTCACCGCGTCTATAGACGCGGTGACAGTTTAAATCCATGACGTACATTTACGCCATGTGTCGGGAAGTGCTTCCCGACCATGACGTAAATGTACGTCAAATGTCGGGAAGGGGTTAAAATGTAAGCTATGAGCGTAAATGCAGACTCTGGACCTGTAACGGTGAAACAGTCCGCTGACACAGCTCACGATGGGAGGATGTAGGAGGGTCCGCCAGGAGCCAGGCACCTATGCTTCTAATTCTTTGGGAGCAGGCTCCTCCCTACTGCATCCCATAATGCCCCAGTTAGATTTAGGTGCCCACAGGAGTGGGTGCTATGCTTTGCAGCTGCGCTTTTTTCTTTGGATTTTTTTCCGAATAGTTAGGTTTTTTGTTATTTTATTAATGCACTAGCTAGAGCAGGTTTGCCAGTGTGTCGCTTCTCACAGAAGTGCATACACACTGAGGCGCAGCAGAGGCTGACAGAAGCGCGCCCTGTCAGCTCTCTGTGTGCAGAGGGACACCTTTTTATTCCCTCTGCACAGCGCTTAGTCTCTCTAGGATAGAGACTTTCCTGCACTCCGGGGGTGTCCTAACCGGCTCCTTGCAGAGGGGGATCTTGGGGGACGGACCCCCCGCGATGGCGCCCACCATCTTGAAGGGTTTAGGGACAGAAATCCCGCCAGGCAAGTGAAGTCCCTTACAGGAGTCCGGCGCTGCTGGACAACTCCATTGTGGTCCCATGGAGGGAGGTACAAGGAGGTGAGAGAGACATCTGCGGGAGCGGCTGAAGGGGGAGAAAGCACCATATGGTTTGGTCTCCCCGCTGATGCAGAGACTTGGTCTCTTCCTGCCCTGTGTTTGGCGCCTTTTTCACCGTGCTACGGAGCTGACAGGGTGATTTTTACACAGTCTGCAGTCTCTTCACAGAAGCGTTTCCCTCGCTGATCGTTGACAGGATTACAGCTCAGATAAGTACACTGATACATTGCTCTGTGCGGTGCCTGTTCATTTGCATTGTGCTGTGGAGGAGGGAGCGCTGGACATGTTTATTTACTGTAAAAAGTGTGATGCTAAATTTACATGTGAACATGAGGATCAGGGGGATTTATGCCCGTCCTGTGAGGCTGTTCCCTGTGGGTCACGCACTCCCAGAGCGGAGATAGCTGAACCTGCTTGGGCTTTGGCGCTGAGCAGGTCTATGAATGCTCTTACTGAGGCTTTGAATAGGCAGAAGAATTCCTTGATAGGGTCTCCTGGCCACTTTACTTCGTCTCAGGTGTCTGGGGGGTCACTTACCCCGGCTCAGGGGGACCCCATTTTGCTGCAGGCTATGCAGGATACTGCCCAGGGAGTTCATAAGATGACTGCCCTGATGGAGCAGTTTACAAAATCCTCTGATAAGAGTGTGCTTAGGCACCCTGTGTCTACGCCACCAATTATACAGGATTTGGATGATGATGATGGTGGGTGTGAGGAGAACTGGAGTTGGGACATGAGTGATGAAACTGAGGCTTTAACTTCAGGCATTGAGGATTTGATTGTGGCTGGTAAGCAGACTTTGAATCTTGCAGAGGAGGAAAAGACTCCTGTCTCTTGTGTGTTTAAAAAGAGTCGCAGGGACCCTGTGTGTTTTCCCTCTGATGAGGGAATGTCATCTCTTTTAAATGAGGCAGGAAAGACTCCTGATAAAAGATTGTTGATGGCAAAAAGGTATGCTAATATGTACCCTTTTTTTTAAATTGGGTAATTTTTATTAAATTTTTGAAGAGAAAAGAAAAAGACAAACATTGATATTAATATTACAGACGGCTATGTAGGATACGGTGCGTACAGGAGATATGCAGTAATCAGGATATTATAAGCAACCATATATAGTTATGCAAAGTATACTTTTGACATATATGTAAGTGCCAACCCTTCAGGATATAGATAAACACACTATGCATCCAGTACCCGGAGGCGCCATCCAGGTCCATGGAAACAGTGAAGTAGGAGGAGGCACATTTACATGGATATATCACATATCACAACATGAAGCACCATGTGTTATGCTTGCCGCTAGGCACAGTGTGTTGGTAACCTGGAACAGGGAACGGGAGATCAGGCGTGAGCCCGCAGCCGGGACCGCCGGTTAGGACGGCCACAGCGAACCCTATACTAACTCTGTTGAGTACCCCGGGCAGATGACCAATCCCTGCGGGAACTAGGCTTCACCTGTGGCCGCCGCGTTCGAAGGAGCGAGTTAAGCCCGCTCCAACCCCGATGCAGCTAGGTCTATGAATGGACAAAGGAGAAGTGATCGTCAGGGGTAACTCAAAAGGAAATACTAACTACCGGGCCTAACTGAAAGACAACCCCTGTCTGCCGGCACCAGGCCAATAACGGGAATACGACCCAGTCGCAGACACAAGGAGAACTTGACGGGGAATCTCCAAAAGAATACAATACAATGCTAGATAGCGAATCCCCAAAACCCCAAACAGGAGTGGATAGGTAGGGAAGGCCTTGCCTAGGACAGATAGGAAAAGGAAAGCGATGGCCAGAGCAAGGGTAAAAGACAGAAAGAATAATGTTCTGAATTAGGCCCACGGCGGAGCAGGTCCAATGCCCCAGCAAGGGAGCGGAACCAATATGGGCACAGCCTGATAAGAGAAAAGGAGCTCGGCGGCTCCACAGAAATAAACCAGGCTCCAAAGGAGCACTTACTTGACCCCGGGTGACCTACAGCGGAGCTGAACAGGTCACTGGAGAAAACGCTGAGAAGCTGACATCCAGCTGAGACAAGCAGGGAGACAGGAGATCTCTTGGAAGGGATCCAGGAAATAGGGCAGCGCTGGGATGAGCCAGGGACCGGGCAGGCGTATGGAGACGCTATAACCGGCGTCTGTGCCCAGCAGACGTCGGCTTCTTATTCAAAATTGGTGCCGCCTGCATGACGTCAGGCGCGCCGTGCGAGTGCTGCTGCTGGGCGGAAGTTCGGGGACGTTGCCTAGCAACGCCCCGACGCCCGGACTGAGAGGGAGGCTTGGAACGCTGCCGAGCAGCGTCACCA
Source organism: Crinia signifera (assembly GCF_055691185.1). Lineage (NCBI taxonomy): Eukaryota > Metazoa > Chordata > Amphibia > Anura > Myobatrachidae > Crinia > Crinia signifera. The sequence goes on along the minus strand of NC_139217.1, from coordinate 206,384,495 downwards.
GCCTCACAGCCCCGCTCTCCATCCGCCGACCGTCCGGGTACTGGAGATACCGGACGGCGGCGTGTGACACCATGAATGTATATCATATAATAAACATCCGACAAAAACATCACCGACAATGTAGATAAAGACCCATAATCCTAATAAAAAAAAAAAAATAACAAAAGAAAACCTCGCAAGGACCCAAAACAAACCTCCCACATAACCCCCCACCCTGTACTACCCACCCCCAACTTAGGTGTACCTGGAGCCCTATAAACGCGTAACACTATTACCTCTATACCCATTCTAATCCCCCCCCCCCCTAGCCTACTAACTATACTACTAAACCTAAGTCTAATCTATACCCACCCACATATAAACTAACACCCCCCCCCCCCAGATTGTAATTTAAGAGCAGGATATATATCGAGGGCTATAAGGATATGACCCTAAGGAAGGGCAGGATATATATTTCCTTCCCCATCACAAAAATTACTAAACAGAGAATACCAAAAGAAGGATATAGTGAGGGCCATAGACGCATGGACCTAAGAACAGCTATATTGAATCCAACAATCTCCTGAAGCAAAGTAAGGTATCTCGCTCAGCAATAAAGATGCATGTAAACTCACAGAATATAACTTATACAAGCAGGGTTAAGATGACAGTTACAGGATATTTCCCAAAACATTAATCTGGCCAGCTCTTAGTGTCCTTAGAAAACATGGCGAGCCTAAGAAGTACACCAGCAGGTATATGGAAAAAATAACAGATAAACAAAGGACAGTGTACAGATATGTGGATACAGTCCAGGCTTTCATCACAGTCACCAGCGACAAATAAGGAGGATGTAGGGAAGTAGCAGCACAATCAGTGTGCATGAGAGTATCACAGCTAATGTCCTTGATTTCGGGCACAACGACAGGTGTAGATATAGCCAGGATAGAATCTGAAATAGGTGCAGGCAGAGCCTTCATAGCATACATCACATAAATATCTCCATTATCAATAACATCGCAGTGTCCAGGATGAATAGGAGTGGGATGAATAGGAGAGGTTAGAATATCACTCCGAATCCTGTCCAGTTGCAGGAGTCGGGCAGATGAGGCATGGAGCGCACGCAGGATAGCATTTGCAGATGGTTCCATAATCATAGACAGGAGGTACAGAAAGACCAGCTATAGGCAGTATATGTAGCAGAGAATAAATTAGGTGCGGCTAGCACGCCACTAAGTACAAATAAAGGACTGCCAGCCGTTGAAGTAGTGGGGAGAATCCAGCTAAAAGCTCCCAGCTCCAGCCACCAAAATGATGGTGAAGAGACCAGTCAGAGAAAATGGCGGATGTAGGTAATGCTCACCGCTTTAGTCACGGCTATGTTGTGGCACAGCAGGAGACCAGCAGAGGATAGAAGACCGTCACTGCAGATCTTAAACACACGATGCAGGGCAAACGTGGAGGCCTCAGCCCCAAGCACAAGATGGCGCGGACCGCGGCATTGCGCCCCAGAGGAGGCAGCTTCCCGCTTCCACCGCTCAAAGGTACGGAGAGCCACCGCCACTTCTCACCCCGCCTGACAAAGCACCCAGCGATGAGGCGGCAGGCAGAATACTGTTAGTGTAGTAGGAGACCGACGTCATCCGGATCTTAGCAGAGAAGCAGGCCGCGGCTGTATATAGTCCCAAAAACAGCTCAGCGGGGTGATAGGATAATGGGAGTGATGTCTCACACCCGTTGCTGAGGCCAAGGACTTCGGTGACAGCAAAACAGGATAAATTTCAGGATGTACGGAGGAGCGAAGAGAAACTGCTGCCTACTCTGTGCTCAGCCAAACCACGCCCCCTCGCTAATATGTACCCTTTGCCAGAGGAACATACCAAATTGTGGGAGAAAGCCCCATTAGTGGATGCATCAGTTGCTAGACTGTCTAAAGCCACTGCCTTGCCGGTCCAAGGGGGTGCTGCCTTTAAGGACCCTGTGGACAAAAAAGTGGAAGGCTGCTTGAAGGCTATTTTTGAAGGCGTGGGTTATACCTTGAGACCCATTATCGCATCTGCTTGGGTCACAAAAGCCATGATTAAGTGGGCGGAGGAGCTGGCTGGGCTGCTCCACCAAAATTCAGAGGCTTTTATTCTGGCAGAGAAATTGAGATCTGCCACAGAGTATGTTTGTGAGGCTGGTGAGGAAGGAGCTAAAATGGCGTCCAGAGTGTCTGTAACCTCAGTGTCTGCTAGAAGGGCTCTTTGGCTCAAGGCTTGGGAAGCTGATAGTGAGTCTATGAAGTCCCTTGAAAACTTGCCTTTTAATCCCTTCCCGACATTGCCTTTTATGGTAATTTTTTTTTTTTCCTCCTTGCGTTCAAATAAGCGTAACTTTTTTAATTTTCCGGCTATATAGACACATGAGGGCTTTTTTTTGCGGGACAAGTTGTACTTTTTAATGGTACCATTTACTATACCGTATAATATTCTGGGGAATCAGGAAATAATTCAATGTGGGGTAAAAAGAAAAAAAAACGCAATTCCACAATTTTGCGCTGGTTACGTTTTTTTGGGAGTTCATAGTTCGTTTAAAATGATGGGTTATCTTTATTCTATGGGTCGTTACGATTCCGGTGATACCAAACTTATATAGTTTTCGTTACATTTTACCACTAAAAAAGAATTTGCGTCGCGTCGCCATGTTCTGCGGCTTATAACTTTTTTATTTTTCCACCTACGGACCTGGGTGAGGGCTCATTTTTTGCGGGCTGAAGTGTACTTTTTCATTAATACCATTATGGGATATGGGCGACTTTCTGATCTCTTTTAGCTATTTTTTTTTGGGTAGGCGATGCGACCAAAAAACGTAGTTTTGGCGTTGGGGATTATTTTCCGTTTACGCCTTTAACCGTGCGGGATAACTAATGTTATATTTTAATAGATCGGACTTTTAGGAACGCGGCGATACCAAATATGTTTATTTTTTTATTTATTTTTATTTGGAAAATGGGGAAAGGGGGGTGATTTGAACTTTTAATATTTTTTTTTTTTTTTTTAAACTTTATTTATTTTATTTTTTTTACTTTTACTACAAGGCCCCCTAGTGTACTTGACCACTAGGGGGCGCGATCGCCTGTACTAGGTTCAGCCATAGAGCTCTATGGCTGAACGTAGTGATTTTATGCACTTCCTATTACATCCTGCCTCAGGCAGGATATGATAGGTATGCATACACGGCCAGCACAGGGGTCTACGCCCCCCCTCCGATCAGCTATTTAAGCACTGCGGTCGCTTTGCCCGCGGTGCTTAAAGGGTTAAATGGCCACGATCGGCGAACTCGCCGCTCGTGGCCGTGAGAGCAGGGACCTGGCTGTAATATACAGCCATTACCTGCTCTCTTTCAAGCCAGCTCACTCCGTGAGCTGGCTTGATTCCCCCGCAACCGACATATGACGTAAATGTACGTCATATGTCGGGAAGGGGTTAAGGGGGAGTTATTGTTTGGCTCGGAGCTGGAAGCCATTATCAAGCAGGCTACTGGGGGCAAGAGTGGTTTGCCAGTACGAGTACAATCCGACAATGCCACTATGGTGGCATACTTAAATCACCAGGGCGGTACTCGGAGCAAGATGGCGATGGCAGAGATTGTGAGAATCTTCACCTGGGCGGAGGTTCAGTTTCCAGCACTGTCAGACGTTTTCACTCCGGGGATCCGGATTGTGGAGGCGGACTATCTCAGCAGGGCGGACCTGCTGGAGGGGGTAGACAGATGGGGACTGCCAGACATAGATCTTATGGCGTCCAGGACCAATTGTCAAGTGCCGAGATTTTGTTCCCGGTCAAGGGATCCGTTGGCTTGGGCGGTGGATGCCATGACAATTCCTTGGTCTTTCAATCTGGTCTACATCTTCCCTCTGTTCCCAGTGATCTCGAGGGTGTTGAAGAGGATAAAGAACCAGAGAGTATCGGCCATTCTGGTTGCACCAGATTGGCCCAGGAGGTCATGGTACTCAGACATACTGAGATTATCTACGGAATCGTGGTGACTTGCTAAGCCAAGGACCGTTTCTGCACCAGGACCCAGCTCGTCTAAATTTGACGGCGTGGCGTATGAATCCTCCTTGTTGAGAGAAAAAAGGGGTTTTCAGAAGAGGTCATACAGACCATGCTAAGGGCCAGAAAACCGGTGTCTGCGGCCAATTACCACAGGGTGTGGAGGATCTACATCAGATGGTGTGAAAGGCAGAGAGTTCATACCTCCAGGTTTTAAGGTAGCGAGGCTACTGGAGTTCCTACAGGATGGCCTGTCGTCGGGGTTAAGTTTGCAGTCTCTGAAGGTGCAAATTTCGTCACTTTCCATTTTCTTTCAAAAGAGAGTGGCTCTGCTGCCGGAGGTACAAACGTTTTTGCAGGGTGTGGCCAGGATTAAGCCTCCTTACAGGCAGCCGGTTGCACCATGGGACTTGTCTCTTGTTCTGTCCATGCTGCAGAAACCTCCTTTCGAGCCACTGAGATCGGCTGATCTCAAGTACCTTACCTGGAAGCTTACTTTTTTATTGGCCATTGCTTCGGCTAGGCGTGTGTCAGAATTGGGTGCCTTGTCTTGCAAGTCACCATTTTTGATTTTTCACGATGACAGGGCGGTACTCAGGACAGTACCAAAATTTTTACCTAAAGTGGTTTCCTCTTTTCATTTGAATCAGGACATTGTGCTCCCAGTTTTTCCCCCGCCTGAGGGAAAGAGGAATAGGGACAGTTTGAAAAAGTTGGATGTGGTTCGCGCATTGCGAATCTATATCAGTAGAGTAAAGGATGTTCGCAAATCAGATTTGCTGTTGGTTTTGTACGATGTACATAAGATTGGGTGGCCTGCTTCAAATCAGACTATAGCCCGCTGGTTGAGATCAACTATTGCGTTTGCCTACTGTAAGGCAGGTAGGCCTGTGCCATCTCGCATAAACGCCCATACTACAAGGTCAGTTGCTTCTTCATGGGCGGTGAGGCATGGGGCCACAGCTGAGCAGCTGTGCAGGGCAGCCACCTGGTCCTCTGTTCACACCTTTTACAAAATTCTACAGGTTTCATGAGTTTGTGTCGGAGGACACTTCATTTGGACGGGCAGTGATGAGAACTGGCAGTCTGAGTGTACCCTCCCAAAGGACTGCTCGTGAAAGTCCCATTGTGAGCTGTGTCACCGGACTGGACGAAAGAGAAAAGGGGATTTAAGAACTTACCGTTCAAACCCCTTTCTCTGAGTCCAGTCCGGTGACACAGCGATCCCTCCCTAACGCTCAGTAAGTTGTACCGTTCATGGTTGCCATGTTATGTGTTATAAGTTGCATATATGATGTTCAGGCATTGTACTGAGTTGTGTATCCTAGTGTGCTGTTGAAGTTTAACTGAGGCATTATGGGATGCAGTAGGGAGGAGCCTGCTCCCAAAGAATTAGAAGCATAGGTGCCTGGCTCCTGGCGGACCCTCCTACATCCCATCGTGAGCTGTGTCACCGGACTGGACTCTGAGAAAGGGGTTCGAATGGTAAGTTCTTACAAAAATTCCCTTATTATAAATATTGTGCATTAACTCTTAACGAATAGTAGTGTAAGATTAAATAGAACTCTTCCTTTTCAATTTACTGGTTAAACACTATTAATGTAGTGTCGCCTCTGGTCTCCAGGTGTCACTATAACCCTGCTACTGTATATACAGCAATGGGGCGATTGTCCTACCATAACCACAAAGTGTGTGAATGCAGTAAAACCTATTCCTGCCAGTCAGTGCTGCTGATGAGTCACCTGCATTAATGTTATTTATATAAGCGCTAACCACACCACCCCGAAGCGTGGCGAGCGCAGCGGTACGTGTCCTCTGACCTTTTCATACCACCACTAGCCACGTCGGCGTTGAGTTGATTTTATATAGTGTGTCGAGCACAGCGAGTCACCGATCCCGAAGCGCGGCGAGCACATGCGGATTACTTTACATATATTCCGCGTCCACTCGCCACGATTCGGGCTCGACGTGGATAGTGGGGGTATGAAAAGGTCGGAGGATGCGTTCCGCCGCCGCTCGCCACGCTTCGGGGTGGCGTGGATAGTGGTGGGGTGCCTAAAACATCATTGTATATCATACAATGATATTATTGTGTAGCTCATTTAATGGCATTGCACACCCTATAAAATCGCATGCGATTTTGCGGTAGATGCGATCCCCCGGGGCTAAGAGAGCAGTGAATAAATTACATAGGAGCATTGCACCGCACGGCCCTTAAAATGGCCCATGCGATGCGATTTTCCTACGCAGAATAGCCCACTAAGCAAATAGCTTAGTGGGTGCCCAACTAACATATAAGTACCTATGCATTATATTACATTTGCATTAGTCCCCCCTGGAGTCACTTACAGTATAAATTAGTGTAGGATTCGCTGATTTGAATTCTCCTATCCTGGTAACAATGAAGTGAGTTACGTTTGGAATTTATGTTTTTAGTTTGAGTTAGACCCCAGGGACCCTGGTGGTTGAATAGATTTATCCAGCGTGCTGTATATTAATCGCCGGGGTGATAGCGATGAGCTATCGCTATGGCGAATCAATCTGGTGAGATCGCTTAGAAAATGCCCAGGGATTGCAACGTGTGTAGGCACCATTAGGGTACATTATGCTTTCTATAGATTTTATGATCAATTGATGCTGTTTTGCGGTGTTATTTTTAATTTTTTTTAATCATTGTAACGCAGATCAGACCGTGCTTCACATTATAGCAATCAGTGACGCAGAAGCATTTTACCCTGAAAACGTGAGCTTGCATTCCAATGTACGTCCGCTACTTGTGAGTTGTGTCATTGCTGGTATGTAGCAGCAGTACTGCGAGTGAGGGAGCGACGTGCTTTGGGGAAAGGTTCATACATGTGTTAGGCACACGTTCTCTTCTGGAACCAAAATATGACAAACTTATTAAACTCCTGATTGATTGCGCTCCTGTTGTTCCAAATCCATTCCAATCTGTTCTGTTACCATTGTCGGATGCTGCTAAGGGACGTCTGTTTCCCCATTGGCTGCGTTCTCGTTTTGTTTATTTAATTCGCAACCGTTGCGTTTTATTAATAGGGCGTTTGCAGATTTTCTACATTTCTTTTGTGAGTTGTAATTGCACTGAATGTTTTAATTGAGCTCGCAGATCAGATTGTAGATCTTTTCCCATACACTGCAGATCATTTCTCCATCGTTATTATTATGAAAATCTGCCGCAAGCTAACTCCCTTCCGCAGTCTAAGGTTCCAGACCATCGAATTCCAGATAATCGGTGGTGTGCTACGTGAAAGTCTTCCAAAATAGAATCTGCACTTTGGGGAAAAAATAAAAAATTATAATTTTAAATTTTATTTATTTTTTAATAATTTTTATATTGACTACATTAGATGCTGCCCCATTTCCACAGGGCATATGCAACTGCCCCCACCCCCCCCAATCAGCTCTGCTTTTAGAAGATAAGCTTTAAATGTTCAATCAAGCTATCCCATAAATTGTTTGTTTCTGCAGAGTGGTGCGCTATAGTCCTAAAAATGGAAAAGAAAGTGTCTGAAGCCAGTGTTAACCGCAGGAAGTCCAACAATCCTCAGCGGGTGTCTGCAGCCTCGGCTGGTACATCTCAGAGTAAGAGGAAGCGTCTTTTTTATATTTTTTTTTTGTAAGGAATAAATAACGAAAGCTAAAGGAGATGCGTGGGACTGAGCTTGCTGTGGTGACCAGTAATGTGTCCAACGCTTGTCCACAGAATGTTCGCTGCATTTATTGTATTGGATAACGGGTTACAGAAGTCCAAAAAGGGGAGACTGTTAAACTCTGTTCTTTGTCTTCTATCTAATTTAAACCAGACACGAGCCAGAGAGTGCCATTGCCCATACGGAGGTTTTACCGCCCAGGTACTCGGGCACTGATGGAAATACGCAAGTACCAGAAATCAACGAAGCTGCTGATCAGGAAGGCCCCGTTCTACCGCCTGGTGAGATGGTGTTGCCTGTTCTGCATCTAACAGTTTCCCCTACTCTGTGCTCTGCTAGTAATGTCTGCTTTTTCTGTTTTAGGTGAGAGAGGTCTGCCTGGAGTATTCCCACGGAGTGCCGTTCAGCTGGCAAAGCCAAGCGCTGATGGCATTGCAGGAGGTAAGGCTTCTTAGCGGCGTAAACGCTCGCTGTATTCTGTTTGGGGTAATCTTAGAATTATGTATTGTTCTAAGATCTGATGCGGCCATGTATACCTCACCCATATCCTGGCCGTGTTCTGCTCTGTATATCCCATCACGTGTCACTAGAATCAGCGCTAATGCTCGATCTCCATCATAGCCATCGGTTGCGATTCGGAATGGTTTAAAGCACCAGCCAACAAGCTGAAACATAAGCAGGCTGGCCGTCTGCTTCAAACACCTGAGTACAACAGGGATCTGCAATGCCTTCAAGCGGCGTGCCCATGTTTTGCAGAACGGTGTCGAGTTTCACCCTCTAAACATTGCAGCATGTCGGCAATCCTGCAGCCAATGGGGGGGCTCTGAGCGACATCCCAGGATTGGGTCTGTGTGCAAATAGGCACATAGTATATCCCGTACAGGCCACTTACTGATGACTTCAGTGGGCATGATGCCCGTGTTCAGCCCCAGTGCAGTCTCACTGTACCAGACAACTCCTATTACGCAGTCCCCGCTCTCTGATCTTTATCACATCATACACCACTATAATTAGAATTCCCAGCTCAGCTCCGAGCTCATTAGACAGACACGCATTACACAGCGACCTTTCTCAAGGCATAAAGGAATGTTCAAAACCAATACTCCTGATAACACTGGAAAAAGGTTGGTTTCCTACCAGAAGGTAGGAGGTGGACGACAGAGAAGGAGTGCCTTGTGATCCAAGCAGCTCACACCAAGGAAGGTCAGTTCCTTGAAAACAAACGTGAGGAAAAAGAAAAGGGTAGTGGAGCGCTAGGTTGGTATTAGAAAAAAATTCTTAGTTTGAGTATGGTCAATTGGGTATCACAATTAGTAAAATTTATTCAACACTGATAAACATAGTAAAAATGGTTGATACATTTAGACACATGAAGAGGTTATAAATGAATACATAAAATCAGCACATATAAAAAAGAATTTAAGAATAGTTGGCCTGAGCACTATACTTATGCGTTCTCCCGCTTGCCAAATGTCCTGAGCCAGTCCGTCCTGTAGTTTAACTGGAGATTGTGGAGGCTGGGTGTCCATATACCATGCTGGGAATTCGATGCCGCTGTGTAGGATGTCGCTGTCTGGATGTTGTATAGACAGATGCACAGGCTGAAGGTAGGCTTCCCAATGAGTATGCTGGTGGTGGTATCCCAAGGCTCTCTTCCAGTGGGTGAAGAACGGATGGAAAATGAATCCGAATATAAAGGTTGGGCAAGATATGGTTTTGGGAGTGTCCCGCAATAGAGCTCAGAGTCCAAACTGACAGTATTCTGACGCGTTTCGTTACCTAGGCTGGTAACTTTATCAAAGGAGAGTCTCCTTTGATAAAGTTACCAGCCTAGGTAACGAAACGTCCCTCTATTGTGAGATTTCTCGCAGTTCCCTGCTGCAAACTGGAAGCGGGATAAGGGGGGCAGGATAGGCAGGTTCTGGAAACGGGGGCGTTTTCTGAGAGCTCCCAGATCTGGATCTTCCAGCACAGATTTCCTGGCCTCTGCTACAGAACAGCTTGGGCCAATATGACCAGCCTCGGGCTCCCTCAGATTGACCATGTTTTTGTGCAGTGATCCGTTGCAGCAGTGGATCACAGAAGTCGGCAGGAGGTGTTTATTGACACAAGGGGTGAGATTTAATAGGATGAGAGATTCAGAAAGTGATAGATTTGGTAAGAAATCTCCAGCTTTTTTTAAAGCGCCAATCATTTACACTGCAGAACCAGTTTCATTTTGCCGTGTAAATGATTGCCGCTTTTAAAAAAAATAGAGATTTCTTACCAAATCTCTCACCCTTTTAAATTTCACCCAAGATACCTCCTACAGCAATACAATTAGGGGGGTATGCAATGTCATTCGAGCTCCCGCAGCCATCTCCCGACAGGAGAGATGGCTGCGGGGCCCTATTCAATGCTGTCTTCCCCGACAGCATTGAACAGGGGTTTTGCACAGAACGAGCCCGACATCACAAGCTGTCGGGCTCGTTCTGCCGAGAAAAGCCGGAAATAGGCGAGCTCCCGGCCGGAGCTCGTCTATTTCCGTCATCAACTCGCGGCCACGCCCCCTTCTCGCCGCTCGGCGGCCGGGACATTGAATCCCGACTGCCGAGCTCCAGGCGAGCTGACCGAGAACGGGACAGGGGCACGGCTGTCGCGCTAGCTCGACAGCCGTGCCCCTGACATTGAATACCCCCCTTAGTATTCTCTAAAACGCACAATCGAGGAAATTACACAATGAAGATAAAGGCGCAAAGCTGAGGTAAAAAAGTAGCAACACAAAGTGCAAGTACGCACCACTGGGATTGGGCTGTACGTATGAGGGCATATCTGTGTGTGTGAATGAATGATTAATAGTGGCCTACAGAATTTATGGGGAAGAAAGATCTGTTTGCTCTGTTTGACCATGTATTGCCTCTCAAATTCTCTGTCTGTAACAATTTTTTCCTATCTATGAATCGTATTAGTGATAAGGGCCTACTAATCTGAGAAGTAGGTATCCGCCACCCATGAAGAGGAAACACCCGGTTACTGCTTCCCCCCCCCCCAAATCTATATGCCAGGACAGGGCCAACCTGTGGCTCTCCAGATGTTGTGAAACTACAAATCCCAGCATGCCTTGCCACAGTTTTAATACTCCCTTATAGCAAAACTGTGGCAAGGCATGATGGGATTTGTAGTTTGACAACATCTGGAGAGCCACAGGTTGGCCCTGTCCTGGCATATAGATTTGGGGGGGTGGGGGGGGGTGGGGGGGAGAACATGGAAGAGACTAACCTGTGACTGACACAGGCTGAACAAGGCCAGTGCTGTTGTCACAGACCTGCATTTTTTTTCGGACCCATCCAGAAATAGTCTGGTTTCCACCCCAAAACAGCAGCTTACGACGGTCAATATCCAGCTGCATTGTGTTTACGATCTATACGTGTTTTCTGATGCTATTTTTCCTTGCGCATTGTGTGCGGTCTAAATGCGCAGTCCGATAATCACTCTGCTTTGTGAATAAATAGCGATTCATACTGACTTAAGCCCAAAGTTCCTTTTCCTGTGTAAACCTCCGGTTTCAGTGTAAGATCTCTTTCTTAGGCAGCTGAGGCCTACCTGGTGTGGCTTTTCGAAGACGCTTACCTGTTCAGTGTCCATGCACACAGGGTCACGCTGCACGTGAAGGACATTAAGCTCGCACGGCGAATTAGAGGGGGCCAGCTCGGACTCGGATGTTGAAGTTTTCCGTTTCACGTTTGTTTTCGTTGGTATTTTATTCCCCGTTTTATACACCGTTGGAGGAGGTAATTTATGACCTCAGATAATCCTGTTGCAGAGCACGGACATTAAAGCTCTGGGTTTTTGTCACATTGACATGGACGTTGACTGTTATTCTGCAAATTTATATGGTTATTACTTGTTTTATTTAACCTGTCAATAAAAATGTTTTAAAAAAATTAAAAGTATATAGAAAGAAGCAATGAAGCATAATCTTATGAAGCATCTCCCTTGTGTATCAACATTTTAAATGCTTATGTCTGAACATAATCGTCCATCAGCCCCCCTACATAGAAACGATATCCGAATGATAGGTTGACATTTGAAAATGTCAAGATAAGTTTTTCACAATTTTTTAAATTTTTTTTATCCTTTTGATGGGACTTTTCCCATGCCCGAAGCACGCCCCGTGAAATGATTGGGATCCATGTTGACATTGACACTAATAAGTTGTGAAAAACTCACGTCGACTTTTTAATGTCAACCTTTGGTTTACATTGCCATTGCACCTGTCGATATATTGACTTTTGACCGAGACACTATAGACCCTTTGATTCACACCCCATAGAAACCTAGAATGTAATGGCAGATCAGAACCACTTGTCCCATCTAGTCTGCCCATGTATGCATTTTTTTTTTTTTTTTTGATAAACAATTTTTTATTATTTTTGATTTGTCAATATTCAATAATAATACAAAAAAATACACATATTTAACTCGAGCTATCAAACAGTTCTGAGTGACCAGTTTCTGTCCATGAGCATTGTACAAATAACTGTTCTTTGTTTTTGAATTGTATTTCTATTTTAACTCAGAGTAACGGGGAAAAAGAGGGGGGAGGGGGGGGGGGATGGTGCTTTCTAATACACTTTATGCAGTTATACGATCAATCCAGTTATACAGTCAAATCATAAGTGCTACATTTAAGTCTAAACCATTCTGATTGATATACATCTCTTCCTTTTAGGTGGTTTCTGTTTGCCATCAACATTCACAGAAAAGAAACAGAGACAGAAATATCTTATCATCCTATGACACCCAATTACATCTTTCCTCCAATAGATACCAGTCTTTGCTGGATAATTTATGTTACTGATCTCCAGTTAATCAAGTTGTAGTAGTACATATGTCTTCTGTGTACTGAGTGGGACAGGTGCGATATTTGAATAAATATTTATTTAAATTAAACCGGAGTACGTGTTTTAGAATTATTCATTTAACCTTTGTAACTAATATATGTTGAACACAATTATACTGTGGCTATTGTTGACCAGTTGGTTATATCAAAGGATTTTAGAATTTTTTCCTTAAGATCTGGGTCTAAGGTTTGAATGTAAGCGGACCATTTGCGTTCAAATGAAAACAATGAGAAAGTTGAACCTGTCAACCAGGATTTCCTGTCAAAATAAAGTTGTTGAATCATAATTTTTTGCACCTGGAGCATGTTCGGGGCAGTTTTAACTGTCCAATGCTTTAATATAAGCTTTTTGGCTATGGTGAATAGCATGATGAACATATTCAACAATGGTTTTACTGCTGGAATGTGACTCCACTCCTCAAAATTTAAACACAGGCTTGCCAAGGGGGAGGGGTCAGGGATATGGCAAAATTCTTATTTATAAATTGATATACCTTGTTCCAAAAACGTCTGATCTTGGGACATTCCCAGAAGGAGTGGAAGTAATCAGCTCTCGATCTCCCACACCGGAGGCACGATCCATCGACCAGCGGGTCAAAGTGGGACCTCGTGAACGGAGGCATGTATGCTCTATGTAGCGTTCTTAAGTGAACTTCTTGTAGGTATGCTGACCCCAGTATTTTATTTATGTGTGGAAAGTTGTGTATTAATGTGTCAGTTGAGCCAATTGAGGGGATATCTTTTTGCCATGAGATTAAGAGGGAGTTAAGGTGTTTCGTGTTTGATGTGTTTAGAAGTATGTCGTATATATGTTTCAGTTTACATGGTTTCCCCTCCCATCTCCCGAGGAGACCCATCAAAGGATTTTGGGGAGCTGAGTCTCCCCATTTTATTGGTAATGAGGTTACGTAATGACGGGTTTGGAGATACATGAAAAAGTGTGTATTAGGTAGTGTGAATTTGTCTTTCAGTAGGGCAAACGTAATAATATTTCCTCCTGGGTCAAAAATTTGTGATGCCGCGCATAGTCCCTTAGCTTTCCACTGAAGGAAGAGAGAGTTTGAAAGAGAAGGTTGGAAGGAGGGATTTCCCCACAATGAGACCCTGGATGTGGCTGTATGGTTTATTCCCAATTTCTTGTGTATTTTCACCCAGTTAAGGTAAGTATCTCGAAACAGGGGATGGTTTTGTATGTGTGTCGGGATGAGAGATTTTTTGGAATGGAGAAGAGCGTTGAGAGAGTAGGGTAGGAAGATCTCAGAATCTAGTTCATAATCTGTGTATATGTTTTTCTCCAGAATCCAGTCCGCTGCGTATCTGGCCAAAACCGACATGGAATAAAGGGAAAAATCTGGTGTGTGAGTTCCCCCTCTAGATTTATCCATAATCAATTTGGCCAGGGCTATTTTTGTTTTTTTACCCTGCCAAATGAATCTTGTGATGACTTTTCTTAGCCGTTTGTCATCTGCAGCAGAGAGGCAATAAGGGAGGAGTTGCATAATGTATAACAGTTTCGGGAATATAATGGATTGAACTATGGAGAGTCTGCCCAGCAATGATATCGGTAGTTTCTGCCAACCCTCTAGTTGGTTTGTTATTTTTGTGACCGCAGCCCCGAAATTTAAGTCATATATTTTTGTGATATTATTTGGGATTTGTAGGCCTAGGTATTTAAAGTGGGTGGTGTTAATTGAGAAAGGGAGTGAGTGTAGGTATGGAGGAATAGTTGAATTTGGGGGGAGGAGAGGGAGAAGTTCAGATTTTGAGGGATTAATTTTGTAGCCCGCTTTTGAGCCGAATTCCTTAATTAGGCTGATTATTTCTGGGATTGAGTCTTGTGGTTTGGAGATAAATAGTAACATGTCATCGGCGAATAGGGATATCTTGAGTTCTTTTCTTCCAATAGAGATTCCTCTATATACTGGTGATAGTCTGCGAGCCATTGCCAGGGGTTCCAGTGCAATAGCGAAGAGTAAGGGGGATAATGGGCAGCCCTGTCTTGTTCCTCTCTCTAGTGTACTAGTGTAAAGGAATTTGAAAGAAGGCCGTTGCATGATACTTGGGATAGAGGGTTGTGGTATAGCGTCTCTATTATGCGAATGAAGTCCGGTGGGAATTGAAATTGTTTGAGTGTGTGTATCAGATGGGGCCATTCAACCAGATCAAACGCTTTTTCTGCGTCCAGAGAAAGAATTGCATGATCCTTTGGTGGGGAGGGCAATTGAAGTTGTGCTAGGGCAGCTATTACCTTGCGTACATTTGTTGAGGAGTGTCGTCCTGATATGAACCCTGTCTGGTCTGTGTGGATGATAGAGGGAAGGATACGTTTTAGTCTGTCTGCAATAATTTTAGTTAGTAATTTGTAGTCAAGGTTGAGGAGGGAAATTGGTCGGTATGATCCAGGAAGTGAAAGGTCCCTTCCTGGTTTTGGGAGGATTTTGATTATGGCCGAATTAAAATGAAGTGGTGGTTGGTTACTTGTAATAATTGAATTAAAAAGGTCCGCTAGTAGGGGGGTAAGGTCCATTCTCATAAGTTTGTAAAATTCGCCACAGAATCCGTCAGTCCCTGGGGCTTTATTAGATTTGAGTTGTTTAATAGCTGAATCAATTTCTGTCATAGTTATAGTGCCCAGAAGGGAGGTGGATTGCTCTTGTGTGATCGAAGGGAAGTTCAATTTTTCCCAGAGTGGGGAGGGATGCGTGTCAGGGTCTTCACTGTCATCAGGAGGGGGGAGGGAGGAGGTATATAAGTCTTTGTAGAAATTTTGCATAACATGGGCTATTTCTTCATTTGAGGTTGTATGAGAGGCCTGGGCTGTGCGTAGCGGGTGTACTATTGCAGGCTTACGGGCTCCACTTAGTAGATTCGATAAAAGTTTACCTGTTTTATTCCCAAATTTATGGAATTTGTAATTAATTGAAAATAATTGCCTCTCTCCTACTTCCGACACATAGCTTTCCAGATGTGTTTTCGCTAAGATATATATGTGTTCTTTGTGTAAAGGTGTGGGGTCTGTCTGGAATATGGTGTAGGCGGATGTTAGTGCTGATTGAAGTGTTGTATATTGTTTTGTGTAGTCTCTATTTGAAGCTGCTGTGAAAGAGAGGATGGCTCCTCTCAGAACAGCCTTCATAGCCATCCAATATAGTTGCGGATTCGAGGAGCGACAATCTTCGTTGTTCATTTTGAATTCTGTTATGGTTTCTTTCAAGAGTATTTTAAACTTTTGGGATTTTAGGAATCTCGATGGGAAACGCCAGGTACGTGATGTGTTCTGTTCTGGTGCTAGATTAATGTCCAGGGATACTAAAGCATGATCTGAGATCACTATAGGGGCAATGGTGGAGGCTGTAATATGTGGAAATAGTGGGGGGGATATTAATAGAAAATCAATGCGGGAGAAGGAACCATGCGCGGCTGACAAGCAGGTGTATTCCCTGTCTGTGGGGTGTAAAGATCTCCATACGTCTATTAAATTCAGGGATTTTATTAGTAAGTTCAGGCCGATTTTTGGGAGTTGGTTTGTCTGCACCTTTGAGCTAGATCTGTCTAGAGCCTGAGAGGAAACCATGTTGAAATCACCTCCAACTATAAGGTTGGAGTCCATGTATAGAGTGAGCAGTGCTATGATGTGTTTGTAATTGTTTTTTGAGTATGGGGGTGGCATGTATATGTTGGCAAGAGTGTATTGTTTACCTAGATAAGTGACTGTTGCAATCGCATACCGTCCGTCTGCATCCGAGTTTTCATTGACCACCTCCAGTGCGAGAGATCTTCGAGCAAGGGTGACCACCCCCCTGGCCCTAGATGAAAAAGAAGAGTAAGTAATCACAGACCAGCCCATTGTTTGCAATTTCACCACCTCTGTCGGCATGAGATGGGTTTCTTGTAAAAAAAACTATATCACAATGACATTTATTTAGATAAACCAGCAGTTTTCTTCGCGTGATTGGCGAGTTTATGCCCCCAACATTCCAGGTGCTTATTTTGACTTTAGGATTCATGGGGGGTACCAGTAAGGGGGATAGAAGAAGTTGTAGAAGAGATGTTTCTCAAGTAGTTGATACTGGCGATTAGCGGGGGCTGTTGTATGGGATGATTTGCTTAAACTTGGTACTGTTATATGACAGTTCTGTTGTGGTGTTATGCACCTTTGGCAGGATGGGGTAGGGGGGGAAGAAGGGGGTAGGGAAGACAAGAGGGTAGGGAAGATAGGGAAGAAGAACAAAATATACATTCCCCCAGTATAGTAACTGAGGGGCAGACTTCCTATACAAGTAATATTCCTGTAATCTAAACCCAAAATTACGTTATCCAGGAATAAGATGAACTTTCCCTTTGTCCCTAAACCGCTTAAACTAGGATGGGTAGTTGGCAGCATAAACTTGTAATAGTTATCTGTATCAATTACATATCCGCTAAAGAGAGGGGGGAGGGGGGGGGGGTATGTTAGTATACATAAGGGGTAAACATTCCTCATTTAAATTCTATTAACATTAGCCTTAGCTAAACTTCTGTAACAATATATAATATATGAAGAAGAATATAACATGTATAAACCTAATCGCAGATAATGTTTAGTACAGTTCTGTGAGAAAGGCGCTGTTGGTTCTGTGATGCACAAATGCATCTTAGCTGTGAAGCAGAGATCTCTAAAGTAGCTGTCCATGTTAGACATTTTTCTTTTGCTGCTTTATGAAGAAAGAAACCACTGTTCCAATCTCTGTGTGTTCAAGGCGGGGTGTCTGTAATGTCCTCCGCTGCTGCTCTGGTGAGTTCTTTCAAATATTCCGTTGCTTCAGAGGGATCAGAAAAGTCTTTAAAGTGGGATCCATCATATATCCTCAGCTTTGCTGGGTATAAGAGGCCAAATTTTCTGCCTGCAGAGGCCAAGGTAGAACATATGGGGGAGAAAGTCTTTCTTATTTTAGAAAGTTCGGCAGAGAAATCCTGAAAAATAAATAATTTGTTGCCTTCCCAGGTGAGATTTTTTATTTTTCTTGATGCCGACCAGATTTCCATCTTGTGTAGATAATTCAAGCACTTGAAAAGGGTTACACGTGGTCGCGGTCTGTTTGGAGTCGGTGGTGGGCCCACCCTATGGACCCTCTCTATCACCATGTCCTTGCAGGCTTCTGATATGCCTAGGAGCGAGGGGAGAGTGATGCGGACAAAGTGGACCAAAGCTGGTCCCTTAACAGCTTCGGGCAGTCCCACTAGTCTTATGTTTGATCTGCGTGACCTGTTCTCAAGTTCATCTATTTTGTCCCAGAGTTGGTGATTTTCTCTGGTGAGTTTAATGATGTCTACCTGGGATTTAGCAACATCATGTCCCCATATGCTTTTCTACTGTGGTGACTCTCTGGGATAATTTTTGTATCTGGGCTGTAATGTCCTCCACTGCTTTAGATAGGAGCGGGGACATTGCTGCATTAATAGCCTCCACAACTTCAGTGTATGTGACAGGCGTCTCCAGTCCCCTTTGGGGGTAGCCCCCCTGTGTGGTACCTTCTGTCGCTGATTTTTTGTGAGCTGGCAGGGAAGAGGGATCAGCGTCTCCGGGCGCCATGTTTTCAGCCCCACGCCTTCTGTCCGGCCTTTTGGTGCTACGGCTGTGTCTGCTGCGCGCCGGGCGATCGCTCCATATCCGTTAGGGACTGTGGTGCCCAGGGAGGGTAAGCGGTGCTTTTTGTGCCAATTGGAGGCTCCAGGAGCCGTGTAACTGTGGTGGTTTAGGTTATGGGAAGCGGAGCTCAGAGCGGGAGCTCCGTCGCCATGCAACCCGGAAGCGGAAGTCCCTCCCATGTATGCATTTAAGGTGGCCATACACTTATGGGATTTGGCCCGATTTCACCCAAATCCTACTGAGCCGCCCGAGAAATTCGGTCAAGTGGCCAAGTCGCGTGTGTTTGACATTGGATTCGAACCGAAGCCACGTGCACCTCGAATCTGGAGATTGAACCTTCTGCTCCCATAAGATAAATTGGAATTGCTGCCTTCAGTGCACGTCGCGGCTTCATCTGATTTATCGCATCAAATGTCCCTTGAATTCCCCCCAACAGCTCACCGCGAGTCCTTCAGTGCTATAGATTGTAAGCGTACGAGCAGGGCCCTCCTACCTTTATGTCAGTTTGTTTCTACCCAGTTTCTATAATCACTGTTGTTTCCTATTGTGAAGCGCAACGGAATCTGCTGCTCTATATAAGAAACTGTAAATAAAATATATACGTGAGATAAATCGCCAAATCGGATGAAGGGATGCTGGGGAGGTTAAGGGAAAATCAGGTCCGACTTGTGCCTCAGACAAGTCAGGCTGGTGTATGAGGGACTAATGTACTTTATTTTGGGCTTCCAAGACTAGAGTGCACATTTCCTAACATTTAAAAATGACTATACAGGTTCATCTGTCAGTAAATGTGTGCTTTTAACCCGGATGACCAACTGGATACGGTCAGTAGGTCGACACGGCTTAGGTTGACACATGAAATACTGTAGGTCAACATGGCTAAGTCCAGCAGGTCCACACAAGCATTGGGTAAGGAAGGTCAACAGTCAAAACATGAGTTTATCAAGTTTTTTTTATTTTTAACCGACATGTGCCGACAGGCTGTATATTATACCCTACCATCCACTAGGGCGGGGCAGGAGAATATAATAGTGTGCTGGGTGCAGCGGTACACTGATACCATGTCAATGTCCTCTTATGTAGAAATTCTGGTTAAAAAAAGTCTTTCTCATGCTTAAACAGTCTCTCCAGGATCCTGATGACTCACCAGCCCATCATTTCCTGACCAGCTCCAGCTCATTTGTGTCTACCCAGCCACCTTCAGTCTCTCCAGCTGCCTGGTGATTCACCAGCTCCCTTGTGTCTCTCCAGCCCCCTTCTGTATCTTCAGCCCTCCATTGACTCACCAGCTCCAGCTACCTTGTGTCTCTCCAGTCTACTTCTGTAAATTCAGTGCCCAATAACCTGTGTAGTTCATTGGTGACCCCGTGTAATGGGGCAGTGTGGTAAGCCTAGCTAAAGATGGCATTGCCCACAATGTGCAAGTTCCATAATGTATTGCATTCAACAGATCTGTGTATAAGCAGTTTGGCCAAACCTCCATTAGCTGTGTTCTTGGAGGTTTGAACGCAAAACCGGCCTCGATGCTTCCAGCCCCCTATGCCATTATAATTACCATCCAATGCCATATCCTATGTCACATCGGCCATTCCGGGAGGTTAGGCAGCCCTGCATTATGAAGCTTGATAAATCTTGCCCTAAGGGGTAAATTTACTAAAATTCGAAGAATTAAAAGAGGTGATGTTGCCAATCGTAACCCATCAGAGTATGTCTATCATTTTGTAGGATGCAATACAGAAATGATAGACAGATACAGTAGGTTGCTAGGGACAACATCACTTTTTTTTAATATTTGGAAGATTTACTAAACTTACCACGCAAACTAAATGCATGCTGCAATACTACAACCATCACGTGCAGCGAGGGTGTCGTCTCTCACAACCCCCAAATTCCAACGAGGCTGAAGTTGGCTTCTTAATCACTTCTTATTGGAGCTCCAGCTTCTTATTCAGAACAATCACGTTTACAAGGGTTAATGAGTCTTGGACCACAAATTTTACACCAGAAATCCACACAGGGGGGTCACTTACAAATGACCCACTTGCAATTTATTTTGACCAACAAGGATTTGGGCAGTAATAGGGCACTAAATTGGGCATGGGTCCCAGATTTCATCATTTTGAATAAGTAGCTGGTGTCCTGCAAGGGTTAAACAGCGTTGGTCAACAAATATTACACTGAAAACCCACACAAGGGGGTCACTTACATATGACCCACTTGCCATTTCTTTTGACCAACAAGGATTTGGGCAGTAATAGGGCAGTAAAGTGGGCATGGGTCCCAGATTTCATCATTTTTAATAAGTAGCTGGTGTCCTGCAAGGGTTAAAAAGCGTTGGTCAAAAAATTTTACACTTGGAATACACACAGGGGGGTCACTTACATATGACCCACTTGCCATTTCTTTTGACCAACAAGGATTTGGGCAGTAATAGGGCAGTAAAGTGGGCATGGGTCCCAGATTTCATCATTTTGAATAAGTAGCTGGTGTCCTGCAAGGGTTAAACAGTGTTGGTCAAACAGTATGACACTTGAAACCTGCACAGGGGGGTCAGGTACATATGACCCACTTGCAATTTCTTTTGACCAACAAGGATTTGGGTAGAAATTGGGCACGAAACTAGGCATAGGTCCCAGATGTCATTATTTTGAATAAGTAGCTGGTGTCCTGCAAGGGTTAAACAGTGTTGGTCAAAACATATTACACTTGAAACCCACACAGGGGGTTCACCTACATATGACCCACTTGCAATTTATTTTGACCAACAAGGATTTGGGCAGAAAATGGGCCCAAAAATGGGCATGGGTCCCAGATATCATTTTGAATAAGTATCTGGTGTCCAGCAAGGTTGAAACAGCGTTGGTCAAAAATGTTTACACTTGGAATCCACATAGGGGGGGTCACTTACATATGATCCACTTGCCATTTCTTTTGACCAACAAGGATTTGGGCAGTAAAGTGGGCATGGGTCCCAGATTTCATCATTTTGAATAAGTAGCTGGTGTTCTGCAAGGGTTAAACAGCGTTGGTCAAACAGTATGACACGTGAAACCTGCACAGGGGGGTCAGGTACATATGACTCACTTGCAATTTCTTTTGACCAACAAGGATTTGGGTAGAAATTGGGCACGAAACTGGGCATAGGACCCAGATGTCATTATTAGCGGGATCTTCCTTTTTTTAATTATTGTACGTGTAGTTTATTTCTGAGGTACTAGAGATGTATCATTTCCCATTTTAGTGATCTCCATAAATTGGAATCTTCCTTGTAATATACTCCATTAGCGGATGTATAGATACATGAGGAGAAAAGAGACGGTACTTGTTTCCTAGAACGGCCACAATCTTATGGATCGTGTACCTTTAAGTTAAGGTACACGATCCATAAGATGGACCCGATTTCCTTTGAAATCAGGTCCATTTTGCCGGCTAGGACACAATATCGGGGGCATCGCGTCGGTCGGGACCATTAACATTGGTCCCGACGCGACCGACGCGATGCCCCCGATATTTCCATAGACTTCAATGTTAAAAAATATTTTAACATTGAAATCGTGTCGGGAAAGGTAAAATATCGGGGGCATCGCGTCGGTCGGGACCATTAACATTGGTCCCGACGCGATGCGACGCGATGCCCCCGATTTTTCCATAGGCTTCAATGTTAAAATATTTTTTAACATTGAAATCGTGAAAAAATGTGAAATGGGCCAATATGACCCATTTCACATTATAGATGACCCCGTCGTCACCCCACGATAGACGCCAACCCGAAGCGTGGCGAGCGCAGCGAGCCTGCGAGGGGCGGCGGTGCGCGTCCTCCGACCTTTTCATTCCCCTACTATCCACGTCGGCGTGGAGTTGAGAATAGAATAGTGTGGCGAGCGCAGCGAGCCACCGTGCCCGAAGCGTGGCGAGCGCAGCGAGCCCCGCGAGGGGACGCGTATAACTTCACAGGTATACGCGGCCCCTCGCGGGGCTCGCCACGCTTCGGGCTCGGTGGCTCGCTGCGCTCGCCACACTATTCTATTCTAAACTCCACGCCAACGTGGATAGTAGGGGAATGAAAAGGTCGGAGGACGCGCACCGCCGCCCCTCGCGGGCTCGCTGCGCTCGCCACGCATCGGGTTGGCGTCTATCGTGGGGTGGGGTGTACGCCGTTAAATTTGGGGGGGTTGGGAATATTTTACATTGAATCCAATGTAAAATAGGGTCCCAGGGACCCGATTTACATTTCATTCAATGAAAAAATCGGGTCCAAAATCGGTCGGTCGTGTCGATCGCATCGCATGCGACCAAATCGCATGCGATGCGATCGACCCGATTTTTCCGACACGACCACCCCGATGTAAATCGGTGTGGCCGTGCTAGGAAACAAGTACCAAAGAGACATACAGTATACAATAAGGCAATACTGTATAACACTTCAATCTTTCAAAAACGATGACACATTTTGCCCATACTGTGTTAAAAATAAAATTCAGCTTATCTGATGTGTGCTACAGGTACTTGTTTGGATCCCACCAATGCCTTATGGCAAATGGGTAAAAAGCAGCATTTGTGACTAGGAAGAGGGTTTACCCTTGATACCTTATATCCATACCTTTTCTGGGCTCTCTCATTGGAGCTTAAGTGTGTGTAGCTTTCCTGAAAGGACCTAGTGTTAATCAGGTGGTTTTGCACACTGAGCCTCAACAGCAGAAGCCCTCTGACTCCTTTAGTAGGCATAATAAAATCTGCATGCACTCGCTCACTTGCTATATTGGCACAGGTGTACCCTCCTGCAAGCAGCAGCAGTAGCAGCAGATTTAAAGGAGATTTCTTCTTCTCCCTTTCCTATATGATTTTTCTTACGCAAATGTGTTGCGCTAAACTAACCAACTAATTACACATATGTACGCTGTAGCACAACAAGGCACTTTTGATCTACCAAAGTCTTCAGGAGTTATGTTATTATATCCTTAACAAGAATAGTGGTTTAATGATTTACAGCCATTTACTGCACTGATGTTTATTATATCTCCTATATTCATTGCATAACATGTTTTTCTGAACTATACTGGTAACGGTATTGCAACATTATTTCAAATTTTTGATCTCTATGTTGCCATTTGCAGTATTTCAGTGTATTCTGATTGAAATATAACAAGTGAGGTAATATCACACTACAAGCAGATTAGATATTCCCTCACAAGGTGATATTCTCGCTAGTTTGCTATCAATAGTATGTAGCTCATCTACACCAAATTATACAGTAATATAAATGCCATACTACAGATATTAACAGTAACTTTGACTGTGATATAGATTTTAAAAATTTCTTTATTGTCCTGCCTAGGAGATTTTTTTCTTGACAGGTGAGATTTGTTTTCTATGTATGTATGTAAAATGGTCTTGTCTTTATAGTTGGCTCCCAATATTTTAAATTAAAACCTAATAAAAGTTAATTTTTAAATATACAATAATACTTAACAAACTAAAGTTGTGCCCCTAAAAAAGAGAGAGTTCTTTCCTTCCTTCGTACTTGATTGGATTCTATATGTAGAAGAGGATAGGCCTTCGGGATCCATAGGTAATGTATGTGTGAATAAATATAGTATGTAATAAAGTTATACTGTTCGTGTGTGTGATTTATTTCACTATTGGTCATGTTGTGGAACAAGACACAGCGGGTCCTTCAATGCCCCGTATACTAGGACTTGTGGTTCTCTAAATCCCTGTATGTGGTGCAGGCTTGCTGGGACTTGTAGTTCCACAACATTACACAATCGTTTAATCTAATATTAACCATTTATCAGCCCGATGCCCACTGCCCCAGGGGCACCGGGGACAGCCCCGGCTTCAGCGGTAACTCTGGAGGGCAGGATTCCCCTATATTGGGGGGGGGGGGTCCCCACTCTTCCAGGATCCCAGCCCGGGCTGACCAGCTACGGGGATGAATGCTTTGGCCGGAAAACTTGCATATAAAGTGTCCCGTGGCTGCTTGGGCTTGTTGCTGGTTGCCAAAATATGGGGGACCCCTACTCATTTTGTCCCCCATATTTTTGGAACCAGGATTGGCCCTTGAGCCTGGTGCTGGTTTTAGAAATCCTGGGGATCCCCTATGTTTTTTGTCCCCTGGATTTCTAAAACCAGGACCGGTTCTTTGAGTCTGGGTCTGGTTGCATTCGGGAGGGGGGCCCACGCCATTTTCTTTTAACACAAGTCACACATGTGCATTATTCGCACATTTTCATGACTAAAATTCATCACATCGCTTTTTTCTTGCCTCAATTTGCATTCCAATAAATAGCCGATTTCTTAAAAAAATTGAAAACTTGCGATAAGGTGCGATTACAGAACCTTACTAAACATAGCATCCTATTAAATGTCACCCTAGGTCGGATGCATGATGGATTCCTCCAGATCAGCGCAAAGAGCGGTTATCCAATTTCTTCGCACACAAGAGGCGAGCATGCTTCGGAAATTTAACACATGATGAAGGTGGTGTAGCGTGTAGGGAGAGCAGTGTCTCACATGGTGCACCATATACCAGTGTGTCAGCGCTATGAGGCGGGATGAGTGTGTCAGCGCTATGAGGCGGGATGAGAAAACATCAGGGACTTACCATGGCCCAGGCAGGGCCACGTTCTCACCAAACCTGCCATGATTTCGTCAGTGGAGGATCTCATTCATCAGAATAGTCGAATCACCACATGTGAAATTGCTGCTGTACTGTTGATAAGCAAGGAAACTGTGCATAATGCACAACAAGCTTGTTTATGGCAAAGTTTGTGCACAGTGGCTGCCCCAGCATCTGCCAGAAAATCAGAAGTTGGTGAGAATGGGTGTTTACTTGATCCATCTGTTCCGCTATGCGTAGCAAGGAACATATTTTATTGCCATGGTTGTCGCCTGTGATGAGACTTGGAGGCGACCCTGCCTCCAAACGGATGAGCATGGAGTGGCGGCATTCCAGCTCCTCTCGTCCAATAACAGCAAACTCTAGCTGGAAAAGTGATGCTCAGTTTTTATTTGACGAAGAAGCACCTCTCCTCATTGGCTGGCTGGAACAGGGTGGAACAGTTAACGCTGAGTGATACTGCAAGACGTTGCTGATGCTGAAACAGGCCATCAGAAACAAGTGCAGAGACAAGCTCTCGAAAGTGATTGTGCTGCTCCAGGACAACGCTAGGCAACATGTGACCTGCTGTCAAAATTTCGATGGAAGGTCCTGAAACATCCTTCATAAAGCCTTGATGTATCCGCATGTGACTCGCATATCTTCGGACCCTTAAATAAATCAGTGAAAGGTCAATGGTTCACCTGTGACAAGGAGTTGCAGGACACCGTGAAAAACTGGATTCATCAGCAAACCAGGAGTTTCTACACTGAAGCTATGCACCCCATTCCTAAATGCTGGGATCAGTGAATCAATGTCAATTATGTATAGTTGTAATGTTAAAAATGAATTGTAATTAAATATTCTTTAATTGAAATTTTCTTTACATACAACCATATGGGCACACCTTATACATCAAATGGTCTGTGAGAGCATGGGCATGTCCATATAATTATTATTAACGGTACTCTTTACCTAGAATGGCGTCCATCGCGGGCATCGCATGTACATCGCATGCCATTATAATGGCATGCGATGTGACCGATGCCCGCGATTTCACATAGAAATACATGTTCAAATGTAAATCGCGTCGGTCGCATCGCATGCGACCAAAAATCGCATGCGATGCGACCGACGCGATTACCGCGATTTCACATAGGGAACAATGTTAATTGGCCCAATTGACCCAATTTTACATAGGGAACAATGTTAAATGGCCCACAGAGGCCAAATAACCACCCTCAAGTGTGAAATGGCCCCCCCAATTGTTAACGCCACCCCACAATTAACGTCAACCTGAAGTGTGGCGAGCGCAGCGAGCCCGCAAGGGGAGGCGGTACGCGTCCTCTGACCTTTTCATACCCCCACTATCCACGTTGGCGTGGAGTTGAGAATAGAAAGTGTGGCGAGCGGACGTGGATACCTGTGGAGCCCGCGAGGGGACGCGTATACCTGTGAAGGTATACGCGTCCGCTCGCCACACTTTCTATTCTCAACTCCACGCCGAAGTGGATAGTGGGGGTATGAAAAGGTCGGAGGACGCGTACCACTGCGCTCGCCACGCTTCGGGTTCACGTTGATTGTGGGGTGGCTTTAACAATTGGGGGGGCCATTTCACACTTGAGGGTGCCTATTTGGGCTCTGTGGACCATTAACATTGTTCCCTATGTAAAATTGGGTCTATTGGGCCATTTAATATTGTTCCCTATGTGAAATCGCGGTAATCGCGTCGGTCGCATCGCATGCGATTTTTCGACACGATTTTTTATCTTGCGATGCCCAAGATCAAAATCTTAGGCGCCGTTCTAGGTAAAGAGTACCTTATTAACAGTTTCTTATATAGCATACACATATTCCGCAGCGTTTTACAGAGAATATTTTGAACATTCACAATAGTCCCTGCCCCAGTGGAGCTCACTATCATGACATCACATGGAAGTCACACAGTGCTCCTCTGCAAACCTTGTGAATGGCCAGGATATCTTTATGGGGCCCCATAGGACCTGATGGGCCCTAGGCAGGTGCCTAGTTTGACTTGTGGAAAATCTGCATCTGATAAGAGTTTGGATGAGCAGTGTCTTATTAATTGGATATGCACTCATTAGGTCTACAGTCAAAAGGTCAACACATGAAAGAGGTCAGCAAGCATTTGGTCAACATGGTCAAACTACACAAGAAAAAGTTTGATATAAAAAATAGTCAACATGAGTTTTTTGGGTACCTATGTAATATGTGGGCT
The DNA here is from genome assembly GCF_055691185.1 of Crinia signifera. NCBI lineage: Eukaryota > Metazoa > Chordata > Amphibia > Anura > Myobatrachidae > Crinia > Crinia signifera. The sequence continues at coordinate 206,357,463 of NC_139217.1, read as the reverse complement.
TCCGTTTTTCTTATGAGACCGCGTCCGCTCGCCACGCTTCGGGCACGGTGGCTCGCCACACTATATAAAATCAACTCCATGCGTAGTTGGATATTAGGGGTAAGAAAAAATGGGGTGCATTTAACATGGGAGCCCAGATAATACATAAGTACCGTTTTTTGTGATTTTTTTTTTTAAACTAACTTGTTCTTACAGTACTTTACCATCACAGTGGGCTTAAAGGGAGAACATAATAGTGTGCTGAGCATAGCGAGGCACCACGTCTGAAGCATGGTGACCATTGCCTGCCATGCAAACGGATGCGGTACACTTATACAGTGTCCATGTTGACCTAGACATCAAAAAAAGTTGAAAAACTCATGTCTACTTTTTCACATGTTTACCTTATGCATCTAAATCTTTTGACTGTCGACTGAGACACTGTCTACCTAACTACCCATACCTGATTATATGCATGTCTTACCTGTTCTGATACTGAGATAAACTTTCCAGATGTCATTTCAGTGAACTTCATACTGAATACCTGGTAATGCAACAGCAGTCGGTTGTAAAAGTAATAGCTTTTGTGGAATTATCGCTTACATCCTGCAGGGGACTGTGCATTATTGGTCACTGACCATTGAATAATTTTCTCTTAAGCAGGATGGGGGACAATGGACCATGTGATTGGTAGCTTTAAATCTGAGCTCTTCCTCCTCCTGCAACCCCACAATTCCAGAAGGTCCCACTTTCAAAATAACTGTTGCTTGGAGTGACCACTGCTGTGGGAGAAATCTGATGATGAGGAAATCTATCATATAATATTCATATGCCCAGTATATCCATCGCAGAATGTCAGAGCAAAGGTCTGTCCACAGGGGGTTGATTCAGTTATCGCACTGCATTTACTGTACATATGCCACCCCCCTGGCATTGTCCAACTGAATGTGAACTGCCCTGTTAGCAAGGACGGTCTGAGCTTTAAAGAGAGCACATAAGATGGCTTGGAGCTCAAACACATTGATTAGCAGAGTTCGTCTGTGACATTGACCAAAGGCCCCAAAAATCAATTGTTAAGGTACCCCATCCTAAAAGACAGTGGACAGACAACAAAGTTAATTTTAGTGACCAAGGAGAAACACTGGAGATTATAGGAAACTGGTCACTCAATGAAGAGACTGGCAGGTGCTGTCAAAAAGAACAAGAAACAGAGACCAGAGCGTGGCTGACTATCCCATTCAATTCTGGAGAATTTCCTAATGGAATATCTAGTAGCGCAATTTAAAATATCTGTAATATCTGCTAGCACAATTGTCTAAAAGGTGGAGACCATTGTGCTCCAAAGCGCATGCACGGCCAGACCAAGGGATGAGGGACTGACAAGGGGATTATTCTGGTTGAATTGCAGCGCTGAGTAATTTTTCACCCGCTCACAGATCACAAAAGTCGCCGCCCCCCCCCCCCCCTTCACAGGCCAAATTTGGCCGCAAATGGATGTTTTACATAAACAGATCCCCTTTTCACCATAGGTCACGGCCGTGACTTATGTCTCCCCCTGTGTGCAGATGGGTCAGTAGGTAAGTCGAAAGAAATGGGGGGTCAATTACCAAGGTAACTGTAGGGGCGCCTGTATGAGTGGCCTCCGCTAGCGGCTGTCAAAAAAAGGGGGTGTCAATCCCTATAGAAAATATACAAGAAAGGAGTTGGCCCAGGCTCCTAACTGCCCACCACAAAACGCTGCCTTCCACCATCACCTTCTCCACTGAAAATTGTTTGGAGATCCACATTTGCCTAATATCATCGGCCCCATTGACCTGGAGTGAGGCACTCACCTCTTGAAGGCAAGCCGCCTATCTAATACCCACCCAGAGTCTCACAGCGGACATTCATACCAATACTTCTCATTCCAAGTTGGGAGGGTCGCTACCCCCTACTACAATAGGGAGAAAGCTACATTTGAGTACCGCTGTGGCCAGGCTCCGATATATTCATCTGTTTCTCATTTCATCGGTTATCCATTGGACTGTGGACTCTAAATAAGGTGATATCACATTTACAGTGGATGCAGCAATTTTCAATTCCCCAGCCCTTCCCCCTCCCCTTTCTTTTTTACATTGTGTACATTGTATTTATGTGTTTATTATAGCATGCTAATTGTATAATTAAAATACTATTTTAATTCCTCACTCTGTCATCAATGAGCGCAGTCTACCATCCTTTCTTGTATATTCAGTAGGTAAGTCCACTGATGAGGCAATGTCCCAGTAGGGTGCCACGAACACCCGAACACAGCACTCTTAGACCACACAGGGTCAGGACCCCGCTGTCACAGCCCATCCCCCCAGTGAGACGCAGAGGTATCCTGCCTGTCAATTGAACTGCATCACTCCCACCCATTCTCATTTGAGTAACCCTTGCATTCCCTATATATGCATTCCCTATATATCTTTCAATAAACATTTTAACCAACACCACAGTACTGTTTTGTTCATCCTGTCAACGCAGGGATATTTTGTGTTCCCGGCTGTGACCGTGGTGGACCAGTGGAGGGCGCTGGATAGTTGAACGCAGGAGGTTTGATATGAGAAATACACAGGAGGATCAGGGCACTGTGAACCAGAGTGTTGGCGGAGACCAGGAACAGGGGCGCGGAGTCTAACCTGCCAGCGGTATTCACCAGGGAGCCCCGCAAGGAGCTTTGGACTTGGCTGCGTCTGACAGGCAGGTCGCGGCCCCCTGCCCTGGCCCTCTGGATGCAGGCTGGGGTGATGACACTTGAACTTGGAGAGCTCAATGAGGGAAGTGCAATCTGGGAATTGCTGGGGATGTCGACGTGAGATGTCGACCGTGGTGTCGACAGATGAGGGAAGGCCCCGGGGTACTTGCTGGAAGTATAGGACAGATGATGTAGTCACTATGAGAGCAGCAGGGAGTAGTCAACCCCGGAGTCGACAGAGTCTGTCGGCAGTTTTCAGGACCAGGTGGGAAAGTCACTGATGGGCTGAAAAGCCAAATGATGTTTGTAGCGGAACACCGGCTACTCAACTGCAGGGATGGAATCGCAGGAGTCTTCTGGAGATGGAGAGAACCAGGTAGTATCGCAGGGGTACGCTGGAGATCTCGGAGCCTTGGAAACTTCTCTGACACAGGAGATTCTGGGAACAGGTAAGCAATTGTTCAAGGCAAGGAATGAAGGCCCAGGGCCTGAGTTATATCCCCCTTGCCTTTCTGTGATTGGCTGCCAGCCGCAGCACTAACCAACACTGGGGAAAGACAGGCACACCTGATTACTGCACAGGTGTGTGTGGGTCAGGGATCAGGCTGCAGAACTCAGGGAAGTTCACTGGAGACTTAATCACTGGGAATGCAGGGCAGCTGCAACAGCAGCAGCTAGGAGCAAACAGGCATAGAAACCTCAGAAACTGACTGAACCAAGTCAGGTTCATGACAGTACCCCCTCCTTTAGGGGTGGACTCCGAACACCCCAACGAACTTGGTAGGGACGGGAGGATCGGGCCCTTGAGGCTAGGACTCCACTATCGCTTAAGTTGCATCTAGTAAGATAGCCAGGGGCTTTTGGATAGCAACTTGTAGAATTCAATTTAATTTTTTCCTGAGGCAAAACATAGTTTTCATCTTCGGAACAGGTGGACCATCCATCATCGATGGAAACTGAATTTATCGGAGTATCATCCTGGAGAAAAACATGGTCGTGGAGGATAGGACCTCCTTGGAAAGGAATTTTATGCTGTGTACCCTCTGGACAGGATGTCACACATTCTTTGATATCTTCTCTGATCTGTGGCCATCCATCGGAGCGTTGCAGAGTCTCGAGGGTGTTTTGGGCACCAGGACGCCCGGGGAACAAAGATTTATGAACCCCTGACAACTGTCTTGGGCGGAGCTCAGGGGGCACAAATGTCTTACCAGAAGGAGGTGTAGGAGATACTTGCGTAGGAGCAAATGCGATGGAATCAGGAATGGGGTAGTCTTCCTTCATGGAGCAAGATAGGACATCAGTTTTTACACTCAGAGTACCAGAACGGCACATAATCCTATCATAGGGCTTGTTTTGTCTGAGCTGACGTGGAACCTCTTTTACTGGAGAGCGATGGGATTCTACGTCTCTGGAATCAATACAAGATCGGAGACCACCTTTTTTCTTTGCAGGGCAAACACCTATACCAGCAGGAGGATTAGAAGGTCGGACGAATCTCTTTTGAAGATTCTTTCTATTACCAGATTGCATGGCCTGATTCTTAGGGACTGATACCGGGTAGGTACGGCCTTTAGGAGGAATTTTCCCTGGGCGCAAATTGATGGAGCAATCCCACTCCTGAGGTGGTGGCAGGGTATCGGCAGCATGCTTATCCATAAGGTCTCTGTAGGTGTCAGGCCAACCAGGAAATGGTGCGACATTCGTGGAACCGGTTGGCAGCGCCGGAACAGTACAATGCTGACGACAATATGGACTCCAATGTTCCAACTGTAAAGTGGACCAGTTGATACTGGGGTTATGGAGTCGGAGCCATGGAAGCCCCAGCACAATGTCATAGGATGCTTTGGGAATCACAAAGAATTTTATTAACTCTTGATGCAAAGTACCAACTTTTAAAAGGACAGGTTCAGTACGGAAATGAACCTCACTGCCAGGAATCTTGCTGCCATCCATCACGGTAACAGAGATAGGCGGAGATATGGGTACCAGAGGAATTTTCAACTTGGAGACAAGGTCATAAGAGATGAAGTTTCCACCTGACCCGGAATCTGCTAGAGCAGAACTGGGTATGGGTCCGGCTGGAGTCTCGAGGGACACTGAAAGGACAAAGTCATTATCGTGAGGAGATTTCACAAGTTGACCCAACCTGACTTTTCCATTGCAGGTCAGGCCTTGGCGTTCTCCTGAACGCTCAGGACAGGCATCAATGAAATGATTGGAAGCAGCACAATATATACACAATCTATTGCGCTGCCTGCGGGCACGTTCGACAGGAGTCAGGCGTGATCTACCAATTTGCATGGGTTCTTCACGGTCAGGAGACACAGAACGTGATTCAGGAATCTCTCTAGGAATTAACTTCTTTTGTTTTTCAAGACCTCTCTCACGGAGGCGTAAATCAATCTTGACACATTGGGAGATAAGGTCTTCCAACCGATCTGGAAGATCCCGGGTTGCCAGCTCATCCTTGATGCGATCTGATACTCCTAACCAGAACGCAGCTGTCAAGGCTTCATTGTTCCACAGTAACTCGGATGCCAAAGTCTGAAAGTGGACCACATATTGCCCCATGGGCCGAGATCCTTGTTTGACCTGAAGGATATCTGTGGAAGCAGAGGCTGAGCGACCTGGTCTATCAAAAATACGGCGAAAAGTCTGGATAAACATGTCATAGTCTGCAAGGAGAGGATCAGACTTCTCCCACAGCGGTGATACCCATTCGAGGGCAGTTCCGGAAAGCAATGAGACGATATATGCAATCTTTATTCTAGCTGTGGGGAAGTTGTGAGGTAACAGTTCAAATTGAATTTGACACTGATTAATGAATCCCCTGCAGGTTTTGGAATCACCGTCGTATTTGCTTGGTACCGGCAATTGGAGACTGGAATGGGAAGTGGGTGGTAAAAAATTTTGGACAGTCGACACATGAGTTGACAATGACTGCTGCATTGTATCCAATCGACTGGATACCTCTTGAAGATATTTTATCACTCGCTGCTGAGTGGCTTCTTGAGTCTCTATCCGAGCGGTAACATTTTGGATGACCGCTGGTCCCACACTGGGGTCTTGAACCGAGTCCATCGGCCTTGAACAAACTGTCAACGCAGGGATATTTTGTGTTCCCGGCTGTGACCGTGGTGGACCAGTGGAGGGCGCTGGATAGTTGAACGCAGGAGGTTTGATATGAGAAATACACAGGAGGATCAGGGCACTGTGAACCAGAGTGTTGGCGGAGACCAGGAACAGGGGCGCGGAGTCTAACCTGCCAGCGGTATTCACCAGGGAGCCCCGCAAGGAGCTTTGGACTTGGCTGCGTCTGACAGGCAGGTCGCGGCCCCCTGCCCTGGCCCTCTGGATGCAGGCTGGGGTGATGACACTTGAACTTGGAGAGCTCAATGAGGGAAGTGCAATCTGGGAATTGCTGGGGATGTCGACGTGAGATGTCGACCGTGGTGTCGACAGATGAGGGAAGGCCCCGGGGTACTTGCTGGAAGTATAGGACAGATGATGTAGTCACTATGAGAGCAGCAGGGAGTAGTCAACCCCGGAGTCGACAGAGTCTGTCGGCAGTTTTCAGGACCAGGTGGGAAAGTCACTGATGGGCTGAAAAGCCAAATGATGTTTGTAGCGGAACACCGGCTACTCAACTGCAGGGATGGAATCGCAGGAGTCTTCTGGAGATGGAGAGAACCAGGTAGTATCGCAGGGGTACGCTGGAGATCTCGGAGCCTTGGAAACTTCTCTGACACAGGAGATTCTGGGAACAGGTAAGCAATTGTTCAAGGCAAGGAATGAAGGCCCAGGGCCTGAGTTATATCCCCCTTGCCTTTCTGTGATTGGCTGCCAGCCGCAGCACTAACCAACACTGGGGAAAGACAGGCACACCTGATTACTGCACAGGTGTGTGTGGGTCAGGGATCAGGCTGCAGAACTCAGGGAAGTTCACTGGAGACTTAATCACTGGGAATGCAGGGCAGCTGCAACAGCAGCAGCTAGGAGCAAACAGGCATAGAAACCTCAGAAACTGACTGAACCAAGTCAGGTTCATGACACATCCATACCTACATTAACAACTTCACCTTCTTTTTGAGTGCGCAGTCCACAACTCCCAAACAGTCAATTAAAGGGGCACCATCTTACAATTGTTTTCCATGTTTTCTCCATCCCCCAACAGGGGATCTTGTAAATAAGGCAGCCCCCCCACAGCAAATATTCATACAACTGGGAGCGCGAAACAGGGGTCTGTTCTACATACATATATATTTCATTATTTGTATATTAAGTTAGTTTATTATGCTGAGCCCCCTGTATTTGTATTTACTAGAGTGTGTGGTCACAGGCCACTGCACTCCAACCTGGGAAGTGTGGGTGCTGTTTGCACCTCATTCGTAGGAATGGCGAGTGTGTTGGTACTTCTGTATCTGGGTTAATGCATGGGTTCATTTTTAATGAACCTCTTTTACTGTGATCATAGCTTTGTCATGCACCCTAGATAAGCTCATTTATCTGAAACCTGTGACAGCTGCCCCTTTAATACTAATTCAGGTGTTGTGTTGGGGATTGTCTCACCTTTAAAAGCCATATGCTAGTTGGCAGGTGAGCTCTAAACCAGAAAAAAAAACACATGTTCATTTTAGCTATAATGTGTAAGCAGTTGCCAGGCTCTTAAGAGACTAATTGTTAGTGTAGGACTTGTAGTGAAATGGGGTCCCTTGGCGATGGGCTGCAAGCTTAAAAATGCATTTATCAATTCATGAACTAAAACTCTATTATTTATTTGATTATTTGTATATTAAGGTGAGTGCTGAGACCCCTGTATTTGTATTTACTAGAGTATGTGGTCACAGGTCGCTGCACCCCAACCTGGGAAGTGTGGGTGCTGTTTGCACCCCATTTGTAGGAATGGCGAGTGTTGTGGTGCATCTGCATTCTTCAGCTTCCAGTCGGCCTGTTCCATCACCTGTGCTTATTTGTCAGAAGTAAAATAGAATTCTTCTAATGCTCTATTTTGTGATTGTTAAAGGAAATTTCCACCATACCTCAATATGATAACTTAGTGTAAGTAGGCAGCACTATGGAATCCCATATAAAGGGTTACATATGATAATATATACAGGGCCTGATTCAGCATTTATTTCATATAATAAGCTGTTCACAGAAGCTTATTATATGCGATCCATAAAAGAGCAAACGCAAAAGAAGGTGCATACCACCTCCTGCCTGCATTTGCGATCGCTTAAAACTAAGATCTGCCCCCCAACCAAGAATGGAGTATATTGCTGGGCTTCTCAGCAATACTATAAAACAGGTTCCATGCAGTCTGGACCCCATGGTTTGCACATCACAGGGTACGTTTGCCTAGCATCTGCCGTTTAATGCAGTTCTTCTTTCTCACCTAGCTCTTGCTCACTCTTTCCTATTTCCTCCCATCCCATTCTTCCTACCATCCCTCCCAACTCTTCCATTAATAACCCCCCCCCCCCCCTGTTCCCCTTCTTCTCCTTTATCTTAACCATTCACTCCCTATGCCTCATTCTTTGCAGTACTAAATATTGGGCATGTCAGACCGGATTGCGTGACAAATTTGTTCTCAAAATGGATAAAACCATGCTGCACTGCAGGTGGGGCAGATGTAGCATATGCAGCGAGAGTTAGATTTGGGTGGGGTGTGTTGAACTGAAATCTAATTTGCGGTGTAAAAATAAAGCAGCCAGTATTTACTCTGCACAGTAACAAAATAACACCCTTAAAGCTAACTCTGCACATGTTACATTTGCCTCACCTGGAGTGCACATGGCTTTGCCCATTTTGAGAACAAACTTTCCCTGCAATCGGGTCTGAATTAGGCCCAATATTCTTTGGAAGAGTGGTTATTAGGCTTTGTTACTGCTGACTATTTTACTTTGAAATAAATTGATTTAAAATGTGTGGGAGCTGCTCTGTTAAGTTCTGACTGACAGGGTTTCAAACTTTTTGCATATTTATTATTTCATCACATTATTAAATAAGTAATTATTGTGCTTCAAAATGTGTGTGTGTGTGTGTGTGTGTATATATATATATATATATATATATATATATATATATATATATATATATACTGGCTCCTAGAGATCATGTGATTCTTGGCTTTGTCAACATTCAGAGGCTGTTGAAACTGCAAAACAGTCTTTTGCATTTGGATTTATTTTGGTCTGCTGAAGACTATCTTTCTCCCTAATTGGAGAGATCCTTCTCTTAAATCTGAAGCTGCATACCTCCTACTGTGATAGGAGAGACTGCGTGTAGAACACCTATTCTTCTGTGTGAACTCACATTAACCGAGCCCGAGAGACTAAGATCACCTAAACGTGGCGGGATATAACAGAACTTCTGTATAAAATAATCGTAACCTGAGAAAGTCCTTCTCTGCAAAATTGGTAATCCTAATAAACTTTCTAGGAGAGCTTCGACCACATTATACAAAGGAGATATCTCCACATTTTGGCTTCGATTGGTTCATCGCCCCTGATGAAGTCCCAAGGGACGAAACGCGTTGGGCAGCGGATCTGAACTATATGTGGCACATAAAAAAAAAAATCTGTGAAATTAAAACTGAATGCTGGACTTAACCTTTCAATAAATGTTACTTGCTTTTATTTATTTTATCTGATTCATTGTATGTAAAGCCACAGAGTGGTACATTTAGCGCACCCCTATCTTTTCTTCCTTTATATATATATATATATATATATATATATATATATATATATATATATATGGATAGAAAGAGAGGGGATTCAGCGCCAAGATATGCAAGAACAGTGCGCAAAAGTGACTAATGGGTTGTCCCAAATAACAAAAACCCCTAAATAAACGGGGTGTCAGCTCAGTTACTGAGAGGATAACGGTGGTGGGCCGTATAAGAACAATAGAATATGGAAAAGGTATTCTCAGAGATCGGCGACTATTGTTATAAAATAGGACTAATGATAAAATTATATTAAATATAAGAATTTATTCAATGAGGGGGTTATGACATAAAAAATGGATAACACGTATACAAAAGCATGTATCAAGACTGGGGGTATATAAAAAGGTTAAAAAAGTGGAAATGAGAAAGATAGGCAAAAAATACCTAAGGTGGATCTTATGTTTTAAAAACAAAGCATATATTGAATAAAAAACGTCATTTGATGAAACACAAAGTATAAGGATAAAGTGCTTAGCTCATGTGCAGAAGGTGAGGTAGGTTAGAAGCTTCCCAACATGTTTCGTCTGTATGACTTCCTCAGGGGGTAGGGACAAACTGGCAAAGGATCCTATTTATCAGGAAGGCAGGCATACCTCACTTCCTGCTAGCTCATTAATTAATTATTAAATTGCGTATTTTATTCTACTGTGTTAATATGATCTGCGGTGTTTTAGACTATATAGTGTGATACTAGGGACCATATAATAAACTTAAGGTAGTTGTTGCATTGTTCATCAGCATAGAATATGTCCAAGTAGCAAAAATAAAATATTCTGTATAGCGATGTGGGGCGCGACGTCACTTCCGCCCCACATCCGGCGTCCTCAGAGCGTTCATGCGCACGCGTGTGCGGCGTCCCAGTCTGGGAATGTTTCTTATAGAAGCGGTGACTTCATTCACGCTGAGGGCGGGACTTGGCTGCGGACATCCTCTTGCATTCTTATGGTACGCAGTGGAACGCAGGAAGAGCAGCGAAATGTCAGTTACTGAATCCTGCGTTTGGAACGCATATGACACGCAGAGAAATCTCTCGTGGATCAATTGATGGATGGATGTTTGGATTTTTTAGACGCAATCCCGGACGTTTGAAATGTAATAGAGAAAAGAGACAGTTAGTTTCACATTCTGGGATGTTTGACACAGAACGTAGGATAGTTAATCCACGATAAAGTGATCCCCATATGTTATGTGCTGGGATACTATAGTGCCGTGGGAACTGCCGGTAATAAGTGATGTTAATACACTAGAACATCCAACGTACTGGTTACTGCAGATATATATACAGAATGTTTCTTTAGCACATAAATCTGAATATATGGTATAAGTATATAATATTTAAGGTATTATGGGAAGATGGGTTGAATCTGCTGCAAAATGTGTGGAAGATTTTGGAGAGATGATATCTTAAAGAGAAAGGTGACATAATCAACAGGATAGACCAATTTGGATGTAATTCATCCACAAAAATTTAAAAACGATGCCAATGGGTGCACAAATGTATCTCAATACATTGATAAGAGAAGGGTGGTATTGATTTTCGGAGAGGTACAATGCCAGGAACTCTCGACCTAGTGATTATATCTGTCTTATTACCATACAGCACCTGGTTTTCCTTAGAGGTCTCCCATCCTTGTACTAACCAGGCCCAACACTGCTTAGCTTCCAAGATCGGACGTGTTTGGGCGTACCAGTGTGGAATGGCTGTACTTTTTGACAGAATTAGTAGTAGCGCCCAGAGAGACCTGTTAGTACTATCCGATAGAAACATCTTATGAGGTGAGACAGTGTATAGGGGATGGAGAATTAACTGTACATACCCTATTAGCAGAACTGGGTCATATAATGATTTATGTTCAAAGGAAGGGGGCTATTTCATAGCTATCGTTGAATCCTTCGGGATGTAGAGTGTTCAGTTCAAATATCCAATACATCTCTCTTCTGGATAGTAAGTTGGAAAGGTCGCCGCCTCGTTCTCCTAGGTTAACTTGTTCAATGCCTTTGAAGGTAAGTAATTCCGGGTCTGAGTTATGATGGGTGAGAAAGTGATGTGAAACTGTATGGGTCTGGACCTTGTTCTTGATATTTCTGACGTGTTCTTGGATTGCTACCATCCTTTCTGAAGGACACCACTTCAGTTTTGAACATCATGGAAGATTTCACCTGGAAAGAGAACTACCTATGGGCGACCATAGATGTACAATCATTATATACCTGCATCCGACATGAAGATGGAATCGCAGCCTGTCACGAGTTCCTCAGTGAAGATATGACACTGTCAGATGAAAATAGGCTCTTCATATGTGAAGTGATGCGTTTTATCTTGAAGCATAACTATTTTAAATTTTTAGACCAGTTTTACTTACAAATCTGCGGCACAGCTATGGGGACCATTTTTGCCCCTAGCTTTGCGAATTTACTGATGGGCCATTGGGAACGCAATTTTATCTACAATAACCATTATTTTAAAGAAAATATTATCCTTTTTAAGAGATACATTGATGACATTTTAATAGTCTGGAATGGTTCTTCATCTGATTTTAACAAGTTTTTAACATACATAGGAGACAACAACCTGAACCTGAAGTTCACTTCAAACATAAACACAGAGCAAGTGGAATTTCTTGACCTAATACTCAGTGACCACTAAAAATTACATAAAAAAGGTTGACACAAATAGTTATGTACACTACGAAAGTAGTCATCTCAGAAACTGGAAGGACAACATACCGTTCTCTCAATACCACAGGTTGACACGCAACTGCAAAATGACATCAGAAAGGGATACCCAAATCAAGATCTACGCAGAGAGATTCAGAGAGAAGGGATACCCAGAACATCTACTCCACAGTGCAGAACAAAGAGCCCAAGACCTGGAGAGGACATCCACTCTCAAATATAAGAATAAAGATCAACTAATACCCGGTGTCAAATTTATTACCACTTACAACAGCCATGAGAAAAGTATAAAAGCAGCTCTAAACAAACATTGGGGAATTCTCACGATGGACCCAGTCCTGAAAGAACACTTACCTTCACACCCACAAGTAGTATTTAGGAAATCAAGAAACCTCAAAGACATGGTAGCACCTAGTATGCTGAGAAGCATAACTAACAGCACCAATGGAATGCCTAAATGCATAGGCAGTTTCAAATGTGGACACTGCAACATCTGTCGACTCCTCCATCCTAACAGAAAGACTTTTCACAGCAAAGAACAAACCAAAGAATTCAAAATTCAACAGTTTATCAACTGCAACACAGTCTCCGTCATTTACATGTTAGAGTGTCCATGTGGCCTAGGCTACATTGGGAAGACAAAAAGACCCTTGAAGATTCGGATCCAAGAACACGTCAGAAATATCAAGAACAAGGTCCAGACCCATACAGTTTCACATCACTTTCTCACCCATCATAACTCAGACCCGGAATTACTTACCTTCAAAGGCATTGAACAAGTTAACCTAGGAGAACGAGGCGGCGACCTTTCCAACTTACTATCCAGAAGAGAGATGTATTGGATATTTGAACTGAACACTCTACAACCCGAAGGATTCAACGATAGCTATGAAATAGCCCCCTTCCTTTGAACATAAATCATTATATGACCCAGTTCTGCTAATAGGGTATGTACAGTTAATTCTCCATCCCCTATACACTGTCTCACCTCATAAGATGTTTCTATCGGATAGTACTAACAGGTCTCTCTGGGCGCTACTACTAATTCTGTCAAAAAGTACAGCCATTCCACACTGGTACGCCCAAACACGTCCGATCTTGGAAGCTAAGCAGTGTTGGGCCTGGTTAGTACAAGGATGGGAGACCTCTAAGGAAAACCAGGTGCTGTATGGTAATAAGACAGATATAATCACTAGGTCGAGAGTTCCTGGCATTGTACCTCTCCGAAAATCAATACCACCCTTCTCTTATCAATGTATTGAGATACATTTGTGCACCCATTGGCATCGTTTTTAAATTTTTGTGGATGAATTACATCCAAATTGGTCTATCCTGCTGATTATGTCACCTTTCTCTTTAAGATATCATCTCTCCAAAATCTTCCACACATTTTGCAGCAGATTCAACCCATCTTCCCATAATACCTTAAATATTATATACTTATACCATATATTCAGATTTATGTGCTAAAGAAACATTCTGTATATATATCTGCAGTAACCAGTACGTTGGATGTTCTAGTGTATTAACACGGCACTATAGTATCCCAGCACATAACATATGGGGATCACTTTATCGTGGATTAACTATCCTACTGCAGTAACCAGTACGTTGGATGTTCTAGTGTATTAACACGGCACTATAGTATCCCAGCACATAACATATGGGGATCACTTTATCGTGGATTAACTATCCTACGTTCTGTGTCAAACATCCCAGAATGTGAAACTAACTGTCTCTTTTCTCTATTACATTTCAAACGTCCGGGATTGCGTCTAAAAAATCCAAACATCCATCCATCAATTGATCCACGAGAGATTTCTCTGCGTGTCATATGCGTTCCAAACGCAGGATTCAGTAACTGACATTTCGCTGCTCTTCCTGCGTTCCACTGCGTACCATAAGAATGCAAGAGGATGTCCGCAGCCAAGTCCCGCCCTCAGCGTGAATGAAGTCACCGCTTCTATAAGAAACATTCCCAGACTGGGACGCCGCACACGCGTGCGCATGAACGCTCTGAGGACGCCGGATGTGGGGCGGAAGTGACGTCGCGCCCCACATCGCTATACAGAATATTTTATTTTTGCTACTTGGACATATTCTATGCTGATGAACAATGCAACAACTACCTTAAGTTTATTATATGGTCCCTAGTATCACACTATATAGTCTAAAACACCGCAGATCATATTAACACAGTAGAATAAAATACGCAATTTAATAATTAATTAATGAGCTAGCAGGAAGTGAGGTATGCCTGCCTTCCTGATAAATAGGATCCTTTGCCAGTTTGTCCCTACCCCCTGAGGAAGTCATACAGACGAAACATGTTGGGAAGCTTCTAACCTACCTCACCTTCTGCACATGAGCTAAGCACTTTATCCTTATACTTTGTGTTTCATCAAATGACGTTTTTTATTCAATATATGCTTTGTTTTTAAAACATAAGATCCACCTTAGGTATTTTTTGCCTATCTTTCTCATTTCCACTTTTTTAACCTTTTTATATACCCCCAGTCTTGATACATGCTTTTGTATACGTGTTATCCATTTTTTATGTCATAACCCCCTCATTGAATAAATTCTTATATTTAATATAATTTTATCATTAGTCCTATTTTATAACAATAGTCGCCGATCTCTGAGAATACCTTTTCCATATATATATATATATATATATATATATATATATATATATATATATATATATATACTTACAAACTGATAGCCAGCAACATCAGATAAATGCAAAAAGATTTTATGGCATATTTTTAAAGTGCAAGAGTGACAATGTACAAAAAGAGATCCGGTACATGCAAGTAAAGTGCAATCAAAAAATACTTAGCAGCATAGTGAAAGACCGGTACATCTCCAATGAGGTCATGGCACGACAGCCGTTTCGGTGCAACCAAGCACCTTAATCATGTGCTACTGACCTAAAGACAAACCACAGGTATATATACCATAAAGGCAACGGCGTGATTGGCTAGGCGGACACACACCCACGTGCGCCGCGCGTCACTAACAATAGGACGGATCCCAGCTGTATCAAAAAACCGGAAGTGTCACAGACGTACTTCCGGTATAGCGTCATGACAACATCCCGTCAGAGGGCACGATCTGCGTCAGCCGACGCTAGATCACATGTGTCCCATCAACACGGAAGGTTGGCATGGCAACAATTTAAAGGGGTAATGGCCGGACTTATATATTATCAAAGTTTAACAGAGCCACATACGGCGCCGGACCAATACACATATTAAAGAAATTATAGGGATCGCCAAGCGGATGATATTGCCATTCATGGTATATACATATGATGTGTAAAAACACATAAACAAGACAAAGACAGACATAGAGACAAGGCAAAAAGAAAAAAAGAAAAAAAGAAAGCATGAAGAATAAACAGTAATACAGCTACGCAAATACACTGCATACAATAAATTCAAAAAATCATGATACATAATATAGTTTAAATATAATTTAAATATACTTTAAACACAGCCAACCACCATTACTCATAAAAAGCAATTAAGAGATAGTTCCTCATTTAAACCATGAGGTGCCATCGAACGTAATCTGTGAATCCACATGCATTCCCTCTGCAAGAGGAGTTTATCACGATCACCCCCTCGTCTGAGGGGAGGGATATGATCTATGGGCATGAAAGAGAAATCCCTTACAGTGTGTTTTTTAGCAAAGAAATGTCTCGCTACAGGTGGAGTGTTGGCATCGACACCTTTGAGCGTTTTTTTGAGAGAGGAACGATGTTGGTTTATACGTTCCTTGAGAAGGCGTATAGTCTTGCCTACGTAAACCATCCGGCACGGGCACATGATAACGTAAACTACGTAACGGGTCTCACAAGTCAGGTGAAAGCGAATTTTGTAATCCTTACCACTGGTCGGGTCTGTAAAAGTGTCCCCCGAGTGAATAAACGAACAGTTCACACAACCATGGCACTTGGTTACTCCTGGTCTAGTAGTAAGCCAGGTTTGACTTTTGGTGGTCCCAATATCACTTTTGGCCAGTATATCTCTTGTGTTATTGCTCCTCTTGTAACAGAACAAGGGTGTCTGAGAGCAGGCTGGACCAATGTTAGTATCACTCTGCACAATATGCCAGTGCTTCAAAATAGTGTTGCGTATATGTTTGGACGCAATTGAAAAAGTAGTAGAAAAAATAAGCCGTTCACCTTCTGTGACTTTGGTCTTTTTGGATAGGGATTGTTCCCTAGGTAAAGTGCTGCAGTGCATAATGGCTTCGTCAATTTCTTTAGGGTCGTATCCTCTCTCCATAAAACGCGAGCCCATCTCTTGTAATGCAGGTAGCAATTCTTCCACCTCTGACGTAACCCGAACCACTCTAAGTAGCTGAGAGAGCGGTAGGCCGTGTTTGAGTGGGAGGGGATGAAAACTGTCCGCCATAAGAAGGGTATTTTTGTCGGTTTCCTTCCTATAAATCCTGGTGGACAGTTTATTCGCTAGTATAAACACAGACATGTCCAGATAATTGATCGTGGATTCACTAAAAGATAAAGTGAATCTAATGGTGGTTGGCAGTGCATTTAGTGTATCAATAAACTCAGTGAGCAAGTCCACACCTCCAGTCCACACCAAAAATAAATCATCAATATAACGAACATAAAAATGAATATATTGAGAAAAAATAGGATGTGACATAATGTGTTCGGTCTCGTAGGTATACATAAAGAGATTGGCATACGATGGGGCCATGTTTGACCCCATCGCAGTGCCTCTTAACTGCAAATAAAAAGAATTCTGAAAAAGAAAATAATTCTTCCTCAAAATAAAATCTAAAAGCAGTAACAAAAATTCAATAACCGGACCATGATAATGTGGACTGAAGGTGATGGAAGAGCGCACCGAGTCAATGCCCTCTTCATGCATGATGTTAGTGTATAACGACGTTATATCGAGCGTGACCAACAAGCTGTCAGCGGGTAAAGTGCCAAGTGCATTGATTTTAGAGATAAAATCAGTAGTATCTTTAATAAAATATTGCATATTCTGTACCATATATATATAAAATCATGTTTTAGGGGGCCATTTATAAATAATTGCATTTGCAATGTGATCCATGTACGGAAATAGCGCTCAAGATCGCATTGCAGAATGTGACCATATCGGGTGATTGTCTCAACAGGTACTGTATGTGCAAGGACTCCTGAAAGATGTCTAACCATGCAATGTTATAATTGCACATCCAGGGCTTCTGCACATGCTCAGAGGTTTGACCCCAATGCTCAGGGGCCATTTCTAGGGAAGTGTTCCTAGGGAACTACTTCATGTGAAGTATAACCCATAGGCTACAACAAGCTTCCATAATGTGCAGATTGTGGTATCTGCTGGGGGGGGCAATATCGGAAATGCTTTGCAACCTATGCAGGGGATGCAGTACAGGCAGCAATGGAGAGATCGCAGCTGATATTGGAGAGATCTGTTGTGGTCCCTCTTTCCTAAATTGCAGGGTGTTATTGTTTGATGAATGAGTCCCTAAGTTCATATTCTTTGAGTTTGTAATAAGTAGTTTTCACCTAAAATTCAGCGAAACGTGATTGCACAAAGTGTGCTCACACTTTTACTTACAACTTTACAGTATGTAAAAATGGTATACGCAGCCATACTAAGCTCTGAGTGGCAGGGAAACGTAATTGTTTTGAATTTAGTTTTTGAACCTTTTTTATTTTAGCACAGGGTTGCCGACTTTAAGATTCTCCTCTCCGGGAGAAGCCCGGAGAGGAGAGTTTCACCAGCCGCTCAGGGGGCGGGGCTTACGAGTGACATCACTAAGCCCCACCCCCATGCTGGTAAAACAAGGAATTAACAGATTTCCGTGGAGGGGGCGGGGCTAAAATGACGCGATTGTGTCGTTTTAGCTCCGCCCCCTCCTCTGAGCCCAGAGGATTGCAGCATTTTAATGCCGCGATCCGGGGGACAGCGGGGGTCCCCCCTGAATCCGGGAGGGTTGTCCACCCTTCCGGGGGGCCGGGAGGGGGTCCCGATTTTCGGGAGACTCCCGGAAATTCCGGGAGGGTCGGCAACCCTGTTTTAGCATGCATTACATAACCATTTAATTACTATTGTGGGGTGTATTCAATGCGGCTGGCGAGGGAGTTAATTGGTGGGGATCGCTGAAAACAAGCGATTCTCACCATTTAACCCCCACGCTGGCCGCTCACCCTAGTCAAAGTTTCGGGGCTGTCACAGGACGTATTCCCCCATACAGCGAGGCTTGCGGCTAATGCAGGGAGCAAGTTAATTTTTTATACAAAAAGAAATCAATAGCCAACAGTGAAAATGCTTCTGAAACAAAAATAGTAATTTCTAGTTTATTCGAGCATGGGAAAGACGAATATGGCATTTAAAATGCTGAGTTAGCTCTATGTTCTGAGATATAACCATATTTCATTAAATGCTAGAGAATTTGAGGGATTTTCAAAAAAATACTAGGGATTGTTTTTATTTAAATAAATTGTAGGTTGCCAATCCTTCGTACAGGTATCCTGAGTTATTGTCAGCCATATTTTGTTACTCAATATACTGTATATGTTACTCAAAATTCATTTTCTCAATTCTCATCTGGACTTCTTTGCTATGAATTGTGGTGCAGTAAGTGATGAGCATGGTGAGAGATTCCACCAAGATATTTCAACTATGGAACAAAAATATCAGGGTAAATGGGACGTTTCCATGCTTGCAGACTACTGTTAGACGGTGACAAGAGATGCTCCAGGACAAACGATAAGCAAAACGAAGTCGCACTCATAAATAGGTAGTCATACGAAATAGCAAGGCATGTTATCTTATTTACTGCTAATTTACCTGTACATAGATTGAATTAAAACAATTGCTACTTCTGTTGTGTACAGATATCATATTAATATAATGTTGGTTTTTACTACAGAAGTACATGTATCGCAAGTAGTGTATCTAAAAAACTAGAGCTATAAACAAATTCTAAGGTCATATTCGGTTTTCCTGACCCAAATTTAGTAAAAAAAAAATGACTATTTTTGTAAAAGAAGCAAATAAAAAGTTGTTTTTTGTTGTCTAGTGTAATCAGTCCCAAGCCTTAACAAAGATATGGTGTCCTATCAAAATGCCTTGGCAGAAGAGGAGAGATCTAACCTGCAGTGACCATCTAGCATTACCGGTTCTGCAGCATATGGCCACTCACCGCACCTCCAGTTACGGTGTTTTACCACTTCCATCCCAGTTGGTTTTGACTTGCTCCTATAATTTTGTGAATAAAACTGAAAGAGATTCTCTCTTCCTTTCGCATACCAGATGCCTGGAGCATCATATTATGAAGATTTTTTTATGTCAAGCAAAAGATTCCATTATGCACAGTACAGTATATTCACTAGTGAGTGTGGTATGCATTTATCTTTGAGGGATCTGTGTGGGGGATCATACCATTTTGATCAATACAAGGTGTGACCTGGATGCATGTAAAGATACCTTTACGCACCTATCTTTTCGCCTATCAGTGGGAGTTTGTCTGCTGATTCTGTTATCAGACCGTCTAGATATTGTTGCTTTTATTTATTTTATACCCCCCCCCCCCCCCAAAAAAAAAAACACTTGTATGTGGTGGACCTTAATTGGACCAAGAAACATTGGTGTATCCAGTTCTCCATAGTCATTTGCCCATTTCACTTGGTAAGTTACTTATTTAAACTGAGGGCCAGGAGACAATACAGTACAATTCACCATTAGTTAATGTGATAAGGTAAATAATACAAACTCAGAGTTATTTGTCAGATCTTACATATAGACGCAGCAACTCTTTTCCAAACATTTACCTGCCATTTGATCAGGACACTAGGCTACTAATGTATTTTTTAGTGAAATGTGTCCTAAAGTTTTTTACAATAGATTGCTAATTTATTTTGATTGGGATTAAAATGTTTTTCAGCATTTTAAATGATGGATGCAGAGCATACATACTTGTAGTGCAGTAGCCACGTTATAAAACACGTGGCTTTGGTAGTGAGTGTTTATGTATGGTATATCAGCATATACACTATGGAGAAGGGCTAAATTACAGCAGAAACAACTGAGGGGAACGGACAGTAAATAGTTATGGTCGATGGAGCATCATGTTTAAATTAATGTATTCATTGTTAGGGCATGGCAACATCTACAATAAAAGCATTATCACATACTTTATATGAGTGTGGCAAGTAGGAAAGCCAAACCACAGCATATATACCAATTAAACATATTATTGAACTTTTTCTTCATTATGTGTCTTCTTGTGCATTAAAAGGCTCCAGCCATCATTTAATATTTTTGGGCAGTCTGTGCAAACAATAGACATATCCTCCATGTGAACCTTACTGTGCCTTACAACAGTAGATTTGTGTTTAAATGTTTTCCCGCACTCAGCACAGGTATAAGGCCTCTCCCCCGAATGAACACGTTGATGTCTAAAGGCCCCCATACATTAGGCCGACTTGTCCTTAGGACAGGTCGGACCCACTTCTCCTGTGAGTCACCCGGCAGCTCCCCGGGAGGCTCACATACAATTTGGCACTTGATGAGCCAGTTTTTACATGTGATAAATCGCTTGCGATTTATCACATGTAAAACAAATGGGGAGCTGCAGGGCGGTGAGGAGCAGTGGGGCGGGCAGCGGCAGTAGTTGGGGCGGGCAGTGGCAGTAGTTGGGGCGGGCGGCGGCAGTAGTGGGGGCGGGCAGCGGCAGTAGTGGGGGCGGGCGGCGGCAGTAGTGGGGGCGGGCGGCGGCTCACAAATGAGTTCCCGGCGGGTGCCGGGTGCGGCGAGTGATGCTGACCCGGCCGGCATGCTGTGATCACAAATAGCAGCGCTGCCGCTGCGGGACGCACAGTGGCGGCTATTAGATTTTCAAAATACCTGTCAAATGACCGGCCGTTCTGTGATTGGCTGAGAGAGCTCTCAGCCAATCACAGAACGGCCGGTCATTTGACAGGTATTTTAAAAATCTAATAGCCGCCACTGTGCGTCCCGTCCCGCAGCGGCAGCGCTGCTATTTGTTATCACAGCATGCCGGCCAGGTCAGTGTGTCTGCCCGCCGTGCTCCCCCGCCCCCCGGTGTCTGCATGCATATGCCTGTCAGGTGGGCAGGCATATGCATAGCATACAGGGAGGTCGGATGATCTTATGTGCTGACCGTCCGACCTCCCTGATCCGGTCCGATGCGCACGGGACCGCGCATCGGATCGGATCATATATCACACACCTGCGATTTTGGGGCGATTTCATCCGGTTATTGGCCCAAAGTGCCGAAATCGGATGAAATCGTCCCAAAATTGTATAGTGTATGGGGGCCTTAACCAATGCGGAGTTGCCACTGAAACTTTTTCCGCACTCCGAACATGTAAATAATTTCTCATCTGCAGAGCCGGCCTTAGGCATAGGCAAACTAGGCAATTGCCTAGGGCATTTGGAATGCCTAGGGGCACCAGCAGCTTCTGCTGATTAAAATGATATGCAGCACGCCTATATTCTGTGTGTGAGTGATGCTGTATCTGCATATTAAATAGTGTAATTATGGAAATCACTGTAACATAGCATTCGTATGCAGGTACAGCCATAGTCGCACACAGAATATAGGCATGCCACATATCATTTTAATCATCGGAAGCTCCTTGTGTGTCTTGGTCACATAACCATGAAAATAAGACAAATTTTCAGCAAAAAAGGCACCCAACGTTAGCAGAACTAGCCAGGAGCTGCATGGCATATTGAGGCAAGATGTATGAGGAAACATCTGTATCCAAGCAGAGGCAGAGGTCACAGTGTTAGCGGCTGTGCGAGTGCTGTCTGTGAGTGGGTTGGTTGTGCAATAGTGTTCGGCATATGTGTAAGGGGCATTATGTGTGTCATGTATAAATGAATTAATAATGTGCGACATATGTGTAACAGGCATTATGTGTGTCATGTGTATAAGGACATTAATAATGTGCAACATATGTGTAATGGGCATTATGTGTGTCATGTGTATAAGGGCATTAATAATGTGCAACATATGTGTAAGGGGCATTATGTGTGTCATTATGTGTATGAAGGGCATTAATAAAGGTTGGCACAATGTGTAAGGGGCATTATGGTTATAAGGACATTAATAATATGTGTCATGTGTAAGGGGCATTACTGTGTGGTAATATCAGGGGTGCCGAGAGAAAGGGGTAGGTGGTATAAATTACCCAGGCCAAAGTCTGATGGAAGGGCCCAGTAGGGGCCCCGGGCCCCCTCCCCTTATGTGACAGCAGCAGCTGCAGCTCTTTTCCTCTGCCCAGCACGCACTGCTTTGTGCTGGGTTGCAGTGTGGCCATGGAGGTGCTTAAAATACAATATTTTCTCAGGATTTTTTTCTAAGGGTATAATGTGAATAATGTGAGGAGTAATGTACATAAGGTAAAGTGGTACTACTGTGTGATGTTACGTGAATAAGGGACACCATCGCATGATATAATGTGAATAAAGTTGCACTACTGTGTGGCATAATTTGAATTGCGGGTACTATTGTGTGGCCATGCCCCTTCCCAGCAAGAACACACCCCTGTTTGGGCTGTGCACCGAATGTGTGCGCTGTTTCTATTTAAAATATTGCGGGTAGGAGCACCAAAATGATGACTGCTATAATGAGGGTTGATGGTGCTGGGAAAGCGGAGCAGGGTCAGAGGTGGAACTAGTGGCGGTGCTAGGGGGCACCAGCCAAAATCTTGCCTAGGGCGTCATTTAGGCTAGGGCCGGCTCTGCTCATCTGTGTGGATTTTCTGGTGTCTCCCGAGGCTGGTTTCATCTGTGTAACATTTTCCACACTCGGGGCACACACAGGGTCTTTCTTTGACATGAGTTTTATGATGCTGTAAAAGTGCGGAGCTTTGGGTAAAGCGTTTGCCGCACTCTGTACAAACATATGGCCTTTCTCCTGTATGAACCCTCTGATGAGTAACCAGGTTGGAGCTGCTGCTAAAGCTTTTTCCACACATACTGCACATATATGGCTTCTCTTTTGTATGGACTCTAAAATGCGCTCGAAGCTGTGTGCTGCAGGAAAAACTCTTCCAGCACACAGTGCAATGCCACGATTTTTCTCCTGTGTGAACTTTCCTGTGCTTTACCAGGTTTGAACTGCTGCCAAAATGTTTGCCACATTCTCTGCAGCAGTAGGGCCTTTCACTTGTGTGGATCCTCGTGTGAGTGATAAGATGTGCGTTCTGTGTAAAGGTTTTCCCACATTCTGAGCAAGTGTAGGGTTTAACTTCTGCGTGAACTCTCAGGTGCCTAAAAAGACTGAAGCTTTGTGTAAAGCATTTTCCGCATTCACTACATATGTAAGACCTTTCTCCAGTGTGAGTTCTCAGATGCACAATGTAGTTTGGCTTTCTGTTAAATTGTTTCGCACAATGCTCACAAGAAAACTTAGCCTGATCCTTAGTGCATGTATTTGTTGTATCAGAGTTTTCATTCACAGCCTTTCCTATGCGAGAGAGCTTCCTGTGCGGTAACTCCTTTGGAGAATCATTTTCTGTCTTTCTGCAGTGTCTCTTTGGCTTGGAATTTACTGTATTGCCTTCTTTGTCATTCTTAGTTTTACTACTTGAATTTTTCATGGATAAATTGGGAAGCTGGATGTTTACGTACCGATCACTGGGTCATCTGTTAAAAAGTTAATGACACATTAGCTTAGGAGAAACTGTACACATTATTTCTATCTTGTTTGATATCCAAATTGTCTTACTAGTTTTATATTCTATGAAAGCTCACTGAAGAAAGAACACTTGCAATGCAGTAGTTGTAAACATTAAATATACCAAAAATCGGAAAAACAGTACAGTAACTGTGAGTAATGTGGAAGAATAACCAACACATGTGCATCAGTGCCCCTCAGTAGAAATCTACCATCCCCATAGCATACCTCCCAACACTCACGATTTCAGCGGGACAGTCCCGATTACCGGGTCCTGTCCCGCTGTCCCACCCGCGGCCGGAGGTGTCCCGCTGCGGGGGGGGGGGGGGGTGCCAGTTGGGAGCCCCCCCAATTTGACAGAATTGCACAGTGTCTATTCCCGGCCGAAAATGGGGACACGGCTCATTTGCATAAGCCGCGCCCCTCATTTACACAAGCCGCGCCCCTCATTTACACAAGCCGCGCCCCTCATTTACACAAGCCGCGCCCCTCATTTACACAAGCCGCGCCCCCTTTTTGGACGCTCGTGCAGCCTATTTCTGCAGCTACAAAGTTGGGAGGTATGCCATAGGGGTATGGGTTGTTAGGTTGACAATCAAAAGGTCGACCACTATTAGTAGACAATCAACAGGTCGACACATCAAAAAGGTTGACACCATTAAGTTGACATGACCAAGAGGTCGACAAGCAAATTGTCAACATGAAGGTTAACACAAGCTTTTTTGGTGTCTATGTCGACATGGACACTGTTGTAGTGTACGCCATCCCATCGTATGGCTCATATTCTCCCTCCATGCCCACTGGGATGGTCAAGTATGAACAAGTCTGTTTAAAAAAAACAAATAAATGATAAACTCATGAATCACACGGGACAGACTCAGGGGTAGGTGCTTTCTCCCCCCTGGGCAACCAGTTATGTACACACCAGGACGACCCGCTCACGATGCACATCGTGAGCGGGTCGTCAGTGTCTCGTCCGACCCGCTCACGGTGACGCGGGGGGGGCACGACCCGCTCACGATGTGCACCGTGAGCGGGTCCGATCCGATGGCGACCCGCACCCGGCTGTATGGTCGTCATTGAGATCCTACCTGCAGCAGGGACCCACGGGACCGCACATCGGATCGGTATCGGTCCACACCAGGTCAGAAAAGGGCCCAATCAGCACACAATCTACATCCAATTGATCGGAATTGGATCTAGATTGTGGGGATCGGGCCCTAGTCGTCCTGGTGTGTACCCAGCATAAGAGCACTTCCAATGCCACTCTTCTGCCTTTATGCCAGCCTTAATATGCTAATAGCAGTCCCCAAAACCCATGCAAGTACCAATGTTTTTTTAATTCTGCATGTCACACTCACAGTGCTACTTAGCCAGTAGGCAGACCCAGTCAAGTCCACTGCCCCATACATTCTGTGATACCCCTTTCACACCAGAAAATGCAGGGACCCACCCGAGAATATGGCCCAGGGATCATGCCTGGCCATTCCTGGGTTGGCCCCTTTCACACCAGAAAAGTCCCTGCATTTTCTGGTGTGTGAAGGGAAAAGGAATGAGGCAGGGAGGAGGCGTGCTCGTAGCAGGGAGTACTCACCCCTGTCGCTGGACCTCGGTACAGGCCGGGGATCCACACAGACGGCAGGCGCAGATGACAGGTCAGACGGTGGGTGCAGATGATGCAGCTCTCCGGGGGCAGTGAGAGCACAGGAGAGCTGCGTCATCTTCATCCACCTCCTTTCCTGTCATTTGCGCCCGCCGCCTGTGTGGATCCCCGACCTGACAGCACACCGAGGACCGGCAACTCGGGTAAGTACCCCCTATCCCTTTCACACTGGCCAGGACCCCGGGTTGAACCCAGGAACAACCCTGCTCCATAGCAGGGTTGGAATCCCGGCAATTTTTGCAAGGATTTTGGCCCGGGAACCTTACACACCAGCGCTAGTTGCTGTCCCAACCCGGGAAATTAGGTTGTGTGAAAGGGGTAGGAGAGTAAAGCTGGTTACACTCCTTAAGATTGGGTGATTGTCATTTGCTCCCATACATTACCAAATAGTTTTTCCCACCAGATTGGGCAGATAAGGGTGGAGTGATATAAATAGCTGTGGCAGGGATTGCATTATTGGCGGGGATTGCATTAACTATCAATCGTCAAAATTGGTGGTGACATTGGTGCTTAACACTGACACGCTGGCAGCTGTTACTGACAATGAGACAGTATCAGGAGTCTAAGCTGGTCCTGTCTCCTCTCAGGCTTGGCTCACTGGTACCACTGCTGCTGACACCAGGTAGCAGTGGCTGACAAAGTGACAGACACTTTGGTCAGGTCATACTAGTTGGCATCTCAAGGCTCTCTATTAGTGAATAAGCAGTAAGTGACAGTGTCAATCACTCATTGCTTGTATGGCACAACGGGGCAGATGTATTAAGCCTTAACAAGAGATAAATGCAAGGGTGATAAGGAGAGATAAACGTCCAGCCAATCAGCTCCTTACTGACTTTTTTCAAACACAGGCTGTAACATGGCAGTTAGCAGGTGATTGGCTGGGGGTTTATCTCTTGTTAAAGCTTAATACATCTGTCCCAATGTACCTCTGAATCTGACCCAATGTTTTGTAATGTAATACGCCAGAGGGATAAACACTAACCTGGCAAGACTGCTCTATTGCACATGTACACACAAAGAACACTGATGGTTCACAAGCTATGGTCACATACAATCAAACGTCATTGTCGATGGCAGAAACACTTCCAACTATTCACTCGCCCTATAACTGGATATCATTACTGTAGGTATTCCAAGTCGGTATATGGTCACTAGGTCGACAAGGGGAAGGTCGACATGGGGTTCATCAACAGCATCATTAGGTTGACAAACACAAGGTCGACAGTCAAAAGGTCAATATGCTGTTTTCAATTTTTTTGAGCCAACATGTGCCGACAGGCGGTATTTCATGCCCTACCATCCACTAGGGTGTGGCGGGAGAATAGAATAGTGTGCCGAGCACAGCGAGGCACCATGCCCGAATGCGATTTAGCACCCTCCCACTAACCACATCACCCCAAAGCATGGCGAGCGCAGCGTGCCCCACGAGGGGATGCAGAACGCCTCCTCCCGACCTTTTCATACCTCCACTATCCACGTCGGTGTGAAGTTGATCTTATAAAGTGTGGTGAGTGCACGCAGATTGCTTTACATGTATTCCGCGTGCGCTCACCACACTTTATAAAATCAACTCCGCGCTGACATGGATAGTGGGGGTATGAAAAGTCAGGAGGACACGTTCCGCGTGCGCTCGCCTCGCTTCGGGGTGACGTGCATAGTGGAGGTGTGCTAAATCGCATTGCATGTGATCACACGCGATGCGATCTCTACGCCGGCGTATGTAGGCAAATTGGGCATCCTGATAATACACAAGTACCCTCCTTTCAGTAGATTGTTTCAGCAAATGCAGATTGGAGATCTACAACAAAAGTGTGTATGCACAGACTGGATGTAGAATCAGTGACTCGTTCTCCAATAGTATTATATGGGGAAAGCAGCTCATAGGCTAGCAATAACTTTCGAATTGGAGCCACTTTGCCTGGGCTTTAGTACATTTGAAAATGCGGTAAAATCCCTGAAAGCATTTCTGGTTTAATACATCCCGCCCACAATCTGTTGCAGCAACAGCAAGCATTGTTACATTTTCTGTGGCCATGACACATGCAAAGCTGGTGTCAGCCAAATGCATTCAGACATACAGTACAGCAGAGCATTCCAAAATAACACAGCTGAGATACACGTTCTGAACCTGGGGCCCACTACCATCGGTGCCATCTCTGCAGAATTTTAGCAATATCATGGAGACATGTTTGTGTTGCAGATGTTCTGCCCCTACCACACCATTCCCACATGCAAAAGGCAGGCAAAGAGCCCAGACCTTAGACTTGACTCCTAGTAATAATAAAAACACTATTATTTAATTTCTTATATAGCACAGCACAGAGGCGGATCCAGGATAAAATGACAGGGGGGGCACCATGATAAAAGAAGGTTTAGGTGGGGGAGGGGCGGTGTTAGTAATGCCAGTGTACATGCTAAGAGAGCTGCAGAGAGAGGGTGGGAATTGGATTAAAAATAGGCCCTGGCATTTAAAGTACGCAACAAAATTGAAGGATGCGCGCTCCGGAAAAGGGGTGTGGCCACTCAACAAGGGGCATATCCTTGAGTGTAGTGTACAACACCATATACAACTTCTACACATTATGCAACAAAATACTAGACCCCACTATACTTGCCCATTACACATGATGCCAAATGGAATGAGCAAAAATTCACATAATGCCACATGGATTGAGCCAAAATTCACATAATGCCACACAGAATGAGACAAAATTCACATAATAACACATGGATTGAGCCAAAATTCACATAATGCCAAATGGATTGTGTCAAAATTCACATAATGCCACACAGATTGAGCCAAATTCAAAAAATGCCCCACGGATTGCGCCAAAATTCACATAATGCCACTAGGATTGAGCCAAAATTCACATAATGCCACATGGATTGAGCCAGAATTCTCATAATGCCACACAGATTAAGCCAAAATTCCCAATACGCTTCATAAACAGGGACATTGTCCATCAAAGGCGCGCATTAAACATTTACACCATAATGTCCATTACACGTTATGTTACATGCCATTATGTCCATTATGTATTATGCCAAACACCATAATGCCTATTAAAAATTATGCTACATAAGTGCTGCTTATCTACATGCTCATTGCCAAGGGTTCTAAGCTCATTGCCAGAGGTTCCATGCACGTTGCCATGTGGGATTACATTCTCATTGCCAAGGGAGAATACATGCTCGTGGTAAATGGGGGACAGCCGCCGCCAGGCAGAAGTGATAGCCACTGATAGTGGCAGAGCCTGGCTGTATTCAGAGCACTGCAGGTCCCGGCTATTTGAAATAATACCCCTTTCACACCAGAAAAGGCATTCCCAGGTTGCCCCCCTTTACACCAGCCTAGTCCCTGCATTTTCTGGTGTGAGGGGGAGAGAAAACAACCCCTCCCCCTCTTTAACCAGTTATCTAATTTAACTGGCTATATCTTCGGAACCAACTGACCCATTTACATGAGACAAGTATCATATTGATTTGAGTGGGCTTTGAATGATTTGGTCCAGTGAAACTGAAACGTTTGGTTCCAGAGTAATCTGCCATCAAAGAACATGAACAGCCATGAAATTAAATAAAAAAATCGGTTTACATGCAATATCTCTGGAACCGATTGACTGATATGGACCAGCCTGGTATCATATTGAAGCGATTTGAAATTGAATGAGATAAAACACAAGCTTCTGTGATGCCAGAGTGGGAACTGGCAGCCGTCGGAACTAGGCAGGGGTCGGAATTGCCGGGTCCCATATTATCCTATGGGGAAAAAACGTTACAGCTTTGCCAGGTGATATCTTTGATTCCCGAGGGGCTAGAGACACGGGGCTGGGCTCGTTGGAAAGCCCTGGTCCTCAGCTACAAAATGCAGGGGGGGCACGTGCCCAGGTGCCCCCCCCTGAATCCGCCACTGGCACAGCATATTATGCTGGGCTTTACAATAGGAGACAGTGATAAAACAAACTAGGTAGTAACAAACCAACATAGAGGTAGGAGGGCCCTGCTCGCAAGCTAACTATCTATAGAATGCAGATGCAATACACAATGCACTGATGGTAGTGGTCCCCACCCTTATGCTGAACCAGCATCAGCTAAACTGCTATACTGTGCCAAGAGCGATAACTTCCATAATGAAACCTATTTTTATGATATAGGCCAGGGGAGATATACTTCTGATAGTTTTACATTGACCACTATTAGTTCTATATCGAGTCAAACAAGGGTTCAACAATGTGTCACATTACATTTACGGCAATGTGGTATCTATGAGTTACAGCAGGGGATAACATACCACGGTGGAGGCTGCCGACAGAGGTTTTACTACAAGTCCCAGCAATCCCTGCGACCAAAAGACGTGCAGAGGATGCTGTGACCATTTTCATGACAGCTGCTCCACTATTTCACCGAGCACAGCACCCGGCGGCGCACTCTAATATTAACACAGTCGCTAACCACACCTGACCGCAGCTGCGGCAGGCAGCACAGACAGTCCCCGACTCCCCGACCCTGGTCCCTACCTGTCTGGGCGGAAATCCGTCTGGTGAGCACCTGTGATTTGGGAATTCATCAGCCAACAGGAATTATAGGAGCACAGCATTGTGGCCTTTGTAGTGATTCTCTTCCAATGCTTACCCATTTGAGGAACAGAATGACTACAGCCCCCATAATACCGAGGGGCTAGAAAATAAAACTGATGCTGTGTACTCACGGGTACAATCTCTTTACGATTCTGACTATATAGTCAGAATCTTATCTGGATCGCATGCAGATCGCAAGGGTTTTTAACCCTTGCGATCCAGATCCTATCCCGATGTGCGCCCCCGTGTCAGCAGAAATCGAAAATCAGATAGTCAGGGCAGCCCAGTCTATATAGTGCAGATTGTTCAGATATAGTGTAGATTGGATGCCTGTATTGAGGTTTCCTATCTGTTTGCAATGTGATGCAGATGAGATCTCCCGGGCCAGCCACTCCCATGATCTAGGGATGGACATCGGAAGCCAACCATCAAATGATGGCAGTGCTTCCACCATTGAAACTTTCGATGCGATGGTAACTAACCATCGCATCAAAAGTATTCGATGGTGAAAACTAGTTATATGACTAGCGCATGCGCAAAAGAATGTATCGCCATTTGTATGGTGGTAATTGGCTTTGGTGGCAGGGCCCAGGCTCTGAGCAACATATTACTTTATCACTGGACATTGTGTGTATAATATACATATATAATATTCACACAATGCCCAATGATGATATATATTAATTTTGTACACATTATTAACACTTTAACAGCAAGTAATCGTCACAGCAGTGTATGGGCACCTTTAGCTTGGCTCATTCCACTGGTACCCCAGGACTGTGTATATTGTTCCTCACTATTTGACAGAAACAGACAATCTCTGACCAACACTTCACTAATGATCATATAGTGGTTGCTGCCTGGTAATACTAATGCAGTTTATTAATGAGTGTTTTATGTGACTGACATTCACAAATATCTGCAGCTAGTTGTATTGTGTTCTTATTATTATTATTGTAGCTTGCCTGAGCTGGTATAACATTCAGTGACGTCTCTGTCTCCTACAGAGCTCAGTGTGTCTGTGAAATTTGCTGCTGTTTGAGTGACTGGCGCTGCAGGGTGAGGTTTGTGCTCTGATTGGCTCTCTGAGTCAGTGAGAGCCAATTAGAACTAGCAGTGGGCCCTGTTACCTAGCAGCTATAGCAACCATAGAGAGGGAGAGGGAGGGAAGCAGAGAGAAAGTCAGACAGCCTCCAACGAACCTAGGAAGTTTCCCTGACACAGACACAGCAGCCAGGGGAGGCATATCTTTTGGGAATTACAAAAAATAAGCCACCATCGGTACACCATCGAATGATTAGCATTCGATAGTGACAAACATCGGAAGGTCACCATTAAATGGCAAAAACACTAGGGGGCGCATTTATCATAATACTGCGATGCCGGCGTTTTGGTATCGCCGGACATCGCATTGCGGTATTTTATAATACCGCCTGGATGTATTATGATAAGGGCGCAGGAACAGGGCTCCGAAAGGAGCCTGTCCCTGCGAAGCCCTAACCCGGAAGCCGGGGGGTCTGCGCATGCGCGGTTATGCGCTGACCCCCGCCGACCTCTGTGACCGCACTGCCCTGTTCGGCAGTGCGATCCGTAGCCATAGGCTACAATGGGCTATCGCCATCCCAGAATGGCGATAGCCCAGGGGTGCGAAGCCAGGCTGCCCGATGTTGATACATCGGGCAGCTTCGCATCCCCCATAGAAAACTATGGGGGATGCGGCCGGCGGCGGTTCCGGGGGGGATCGCAGCAGGGATGGAGATTCCTGCTGCGATCCCTCTTTACTACATCTGGGTGATACTTAATATTTGCGGCTAAACACCGAAAACGGGTGTTTTCGGGGATTTAGCCGCAAATATGGTTTGATAAATGGGCCCCTAACATCGAAAGAAAAACATCGATGTTTCAGAAACATCGACCATCGCTGTCCATCCCCGCCCTTCTTTTCTACAGCCCGGGAAAGAGAAGCAGCCTGCAAGCAGCACAGAGCCTGGGACAGCCTGCGAAGTCTTCTGAGGCTGGTAAGTATATTAAACAAATACCACTGCATCACCAATGATTTGGGAGGGTTTTCTTTATATTTCCACTGCCCCACCAATGATTTGTGTGGCGTTTTTTTTAATAATACCACTGCACCACCAATGATTTAGGAGGCTTTCATTTATATAATCACTGCATCACCAATGATTTGTGGGGCGTTTTTTTTAGAATACCACTGCACTACCAATGTTTTGGGAGGTTTACATTTATATTACCACTGCACCATCAATGATTGTCGCTGGGGCCGGGCTGGCTGACAGTAGGGGGAGATACTGTAGCTGCACATGCAGCGTGTACTTCCTCGAAGGCTGAACTCCACCCACGTGACTGCTGTGTGTGGAGGAGAGCTGACGGGGGAAGAAAAACTGTGCTATGAGGAGAGCTGCTGGCCGGGGGGAAGCAGAGACTGTGCTCATCAGCTGGGCAAGTACAATGTGCAGAATTTTTTTAGATCTAATAGGGGGACGGGGTGAATGCTGAGTGTGTGTTTGTTTGTACAGTATATGCTGTGTGTGTGTTTTTTACATGCTTTGTGTCTATGTATACAGTATGATGCATGTACTGTATGTGGGTACATGGTATGTGTCTGTATGTATGTATATGTTGCCTGTATGTGTGCAAATGCTGTGAATATCTATGCTATGTGTGTCTGTGTATCTTTGCTATCTGTGTAAAACTATGTGTACATGCATGCTGTGTGTGTGTATAACTATGCTATGTTTTTCTTTGTGTACATGCTGTATGTACCTATGCTATTTGTGTGTATCTATGCTGTTTCTGTATGTATGTTATATGTGTGCATGCAGTATGTACACATACCCTCCAACATCTGAAGGGTGGAAATCGGTACACACCCAGAAAGGAGGTGTGGCCATGAGTAAAGTGGGTGTGGCCATTGGTAAAGGGGGCGTGGCCATCCCTCTGTATGTGTACTGGCTGGCCATTTAAAATAAAATATCCAGGTCCCACCTACCCACTGCCAATACTTTTCCCCAATGAACTCTCACATAGGGCAGCTCCCTACACCCCCACTACAGTGGATACTGCACCAGTGATCCCCAATATTTCCTGCTCTCGCATAGGACACCCACAGCACTGTGCCCCCCGGCCTCCTGCTTTCACACAGGTCACCAACAGCTCTGCATTGGGCAGGCATTCACACAAAGGAGCCCGAGGAGCGCCCTCACCTTCCCCATACGCAAACTGCAGGAACCTCGCACACACTTGCGTGACATTACCGTGCCCCACATAATACTGCCCCGTTCCCTTACCGGCATGTCACGTGTCTGGTGCTCATGGCTCTGGCCGGTCCCCCACGTCACGCGTGTTATTGTTTCCGATACCCAGGGCACAGGTGGGTGTAGTAAGATGGCTGCCGGTACGACTGAACAGCGGCAGCAGCCTGGTTCATTGCTATTTTCAATTCTTCCGCGGCTGGACGGCAGTGAGCCAATAGGAGCTCGCGGTCCGTCAGCCAATCATGAGCGGCTGCCGGACCGCGAGCTCCTATTGGCTCGCGGCCGTCCAGACTAGGCCCTAGGGAGAATTGATAATAACAGCGTCGGACCAGGCTGCTGCCACTTGTTTGATTATATGGCAAAAACTAGATCCAGCCGGGCAGCGCACAGACAGCCCTCTGCCCAGCTGTCAATTCAATAAAATCGGTACATTCGGTACAGGGTTAATTTGCCGGTACAGACCGTTAAAAAACGGTACTGTACCGGCAAATTCGGTACAGTTGGAGGGTATGTGTACATGTATGCATACCTCACAAAAACTTGAAAGCACAGCCGTCACCTTGATTTGCCCACTGATTCAGACTCAGTGGATCTTCTCCATGTTCCATGGATCAGCACAGCTGTGTATGTAATGATGACTGGTATTGTTGCTGCAGATATACTAATCGTGTTCACTACAGCTTCCGCTCTCAATTATAATGTTTCAGAAAATTAAGACAGTGTCTATAAATGAACTTCCAACAGTTAATGTTTTGTATGATGTATTGTACTTACCAACATTTAAACGTTATTTTCAGGGAAACTAGCTAGTGTCTGTCATATTTATTTATTTATTTGTATGTTAAGATAGTTCTATTTAATAAAAATATATGTAAACGCCAGAGAAGACTAGATGGCCAGGAGTTTGGGTAACAAAAGTGCTAACTAATAGGGCCGTTTTTACAGGGGGACGAGCCGTGCAACTGCCCGGGGCGCTGCACGGCTCGTCCCATTTTTTTCAATGCTGCCGCTGATGAGCCTGGCTGTCAGTGAGTCTCTATGTGCGCCGCTCGGTGCTCACAGTCACAGCCGCTTGACACTAAAGTCTATATTATTGAGTGACAGGCGGCTGTGACTGTGAGTGAGTGCTGATCGGCACACAGGGCGGGGATTGGCTGGCTGATGGGTGGAGGCGGAGCATAGAGGGAGCCTTGGAGACCAGGCGGTGGAGTGCAGCACTGTGTGAGTCTGTGACTGACAGGTAGTTTAGTGCCTCCCCCTCCTGCTATGAGGATTGGTCACCCATGGGACGGAGGAGGGATCCAGGCTTATGCGCAGGCTGTCACTCACTCACTGACCAACCGACCGTCACCCAGCTAGTGCGCACGCTGCGCAGCCTATCATTCATTCACTCACTGCCTCCGGAGGGACAGAGTAGGTTGGAGCAGAAGACAGAGGCTTATTTTAGTAGCCCAGCCAGGACTGTAATGTGAGTGCTGTGTGTGTGTGCTTCAACCGCCTGGGGGGGGTTTTGGCGTTTTTTTTCTCCGGGCTCCGGCGCCATTTTCTTGGTGCCTGGGGGACTAGTTTAAAATGGGTAATTTGTCCAATTGTCCTTGTCATATGTTTGATGCTGGTTGGGTGTGGGATTACATAGATGGGGCGGGGGGGGAGCCCAAGTCGGTTATTGACTGTAGGTCGCTGAGGGGGAGTACTCACTGGGGCTGAGGAGTGGGGTGGGTCATGCTGTGTCTCACGGGGGGGGGGAGGAATATATATGATCACTGGGTAGCCCCTTCTACACACCCCCCCCCCCATGATCATATGTGCAACCCCCCCCCCCCCAGTGACACGCAGCACCCACCCAACTGCCAGCCCCAGTAACATACAGCACCCACCCGCTACCCCACCCCAGTGACATGCACCAACTCAGGCATGTCCAAACTATGGCCCTCCAGCTGTTGTGAAACTACACATCCCAGCATGCCTTACAATAGTTTTAGCATTCCCTATTGGCAAACTGTGGCATGCCATGATGGTACTTGTAGTTTCACAACAGCTGGAGGGCCATAGTTTGGACATGCCTGCACTACCTCAGGTAAGGGGTTAGTGCAGTGGTTCCCAAACTGTGTGCCGCAGTACCCTGGGGTGCCTCAGAACACTTGCAGGGGTGCCCTGGGATGGTGGTCTAGGTCCAATTCATTTTATTTATGGTCAATGTAATAGGGAAAATCAGTGCTTGTGGCTTCCAATTATAAAATATTTGAACAAACCGGAGTGTATACTGTCCCTCACAACATAACTGGGCTTAAGGATCACATATAAACACAATTTATTTAATTTAATATATATTTTAAGTAATCAATAAGAAACTTTTGGCCTAGGGGTGCCACGGAAAATTTCTAATACTCCCGGGTGCCGTGATTTCAAAAAGTTTGGTAACCCCTGGGTTAGTGTATTTCGCTGCGGAGGGGTTAGGGCTGGTGCTGTATGTTACTTGGGGGAAGGAGCTATCACTGGGTGTAGAGTGGGACAACTTGTCCTTCATTGGATTGCAGTGTTGTCTGCTCCACTCACTGTTTACAATGTCATTGTCACCATTTTAATGAACATTTCCATAATTGTTCTTTTCATGTGTGAAAGTATTTATTTGGTTCTGCTTATCCAAAAAGAACAAAAAATGTGCTTAAATATACATGTGCTGCTTTATTCCCATGTATGCTGTGTTGCCTTAGCACACCAAAATTTAGCATGTGATTGCAGAAAGCAATGAGAGTAAAATATTGGTGGCAGCAGATCATGCTGTTTGGTGCGGCGCTTCGTTCGCACGGGGACCTATGTTAGAGGCTGTGACGCTGGGGTGGGGGCAGCCAGCTGACATCACTGGATGTCAGCTGCCCGCCCATTTCCTCCCCAGCATGCATGCATATGTAATCACTCTATTATGCCCCTTTCAGACCGCACTTTGTAAACTGTATATTGCCGTTTTTTTTACCGTTTTAAAACGGTAATCTGTGCGGTCTGAAAGGTGCAGGACCACTTAACCGGTTAGAAAATACAGTTTTTTCTAACCGGTTAAAATGCAGGGTCCTACCCGTTTCAGAACCGGTATTTTAGGCTCAAAACCGGCTCTGAAACGGTATTTAGGACCCAGCCAATAAGCTGGGTCCTAAATTCAGTGCAGTGAATATTTAATGTGCTCATTAAATATTCATTGCGCAGGAGGTCTCCGCCGCCCCCCCCCCCCCCCCCCCGCACGCGGGTTAACACATACAAACCAGTTAACCCCTCCGCACCCCCACCCCCGTTGACACCCCCCCGCATTGTGTTTAAGAACACACCCCCCCCCCCCCTGAAGCCGGTACCTCCTCACGTTGCAGTTGATCGGCAGCCGCAGTACTGTAGCACGGCTGGCTTCTGCGGCTGCCGATCAACTGCAATGTGAGGGGGTACCGACTTCACGTGGGGGGGGGGGGGTGTTCTTAAACACAATGCGGGGAGGGGTTAACGGGGTTGGGGGTGCGGAGGGGTTAACGGGATTGTATGTGTTAACCCGCGCGGGGGGGGGGGGGTCGCTGAAGACTGGCTTTGACCCTGTATTTGGAAGGTTTCCAAAAACGGGTCTGCCAGTGCAAAAAAACCGCACTTAAACGGTAATATACCGTTTAAGAGATGCGGTGTGAAAGGGGTTTTACCTGGCAGACCCGTTTTTGGAAACGTTTCCAAATACAGGGTCAATGCCAGTTTTGCGGTCTGAAAGCAGCATTAGTTACCAAATTGATGTCTCTGACCAATATTATAACAGGAGGCAGCGATTTGTGAGTACCATATTAAACTTGTTTATATATAGACTTGAATTGGTGCGGGGGCCTGTGCATCTAATGCTCTCAGTCAGTTACTTTCAGTGTGCTAATTCAGTTATCTGCAATTCTTGAGTCACAGTGTGATAGAGCCACAGTGTGTGCACTATCCAAGATTGGCACCACACAAAATTGGTGCAATTTAGCAATAGAAGCAGCTGTATACACACTGGGCAGTATTCAATGAGAATTTTGACGATGTGCAGCGAATCCTGTTTAGGATTCGCTGCACATTCGCCACTGCCCGCCGCGTTCTGGAGCCTCGCCGGCTCCAGTATTCAACGAGTCAGGGGCTCACTGCCCCTAACCGGCGAATTTTAACTCCTGCGGCGATGCCGCAGGGAGCCTGAGGACGGCGGCAGGCAGGGAGATGGAAGTCTCCCTGCCTGCCCCAGAACGTTTGTGGGGGGGAGGTGGGCTCCCCGGGAGCCAGGCAGCACACGCTGCCCCCCTGGGATAGCCAGCAGGGGAGCAGGTATTCACTGCACCCGATCGTGCATATGTAATGATCGGGTGCAGTGAATATATGAATATCTAATGAGCGGCTTGGCTCCCAGCTGGCTGCTGTGTAAAAAAATATATATATTTAATTAAAAAAAATACTGCACATGAATAAAAATAGCATGCCCCTCCTCAGAATAAAATTCCTGATTTTTTGACACCAAATGTAAAAAACAAAACACTTTATTTTAAAAGTTCACATTCCACTTCACCATAAAAAGATAGCGATTGCTACTCTGTGAATCATGGCGATAAAAACCTTGAAATGTATTCGCCATCTGGTCATTGAATAGGGTGATTCACCGTTTTAGTATAAAAATCGCCGTACAGCACGAAAATAGCACAAAATCGCCATAAAACATGGCGAATCAGCCTCATTGAATACTGCCCACTGTCTTTGCTCCGAGTGGGGGGATCAATATCCCTTCAATATCTCTATGGGTTACCACTTCGGGCTAATGGTGCTTGCAGTGTTGTGTGTTGGTGCAGAACAGTATGGGCTATTTCACACTGTCCGGCTCCTGCCAGACGGCGAAATCCCGCACGGCCAGGAAGCCGTGCCGTGCACAGTAGTTGTGAATGGACACTATTGTGTCCATTCACACGGGACGGCCACGACCCAGCCGTGCGGTTGCAGCCGGATCCCGCCACTGGAAGGGACGGCTGCCGGGCTGTGGCCATCCGCTCCATTCTAAACTGATGTGTGCAGCACGGCTTCCTGGCCGTGCGGGATTTTGCTGTCCGTCAGGAGCCGGAGTGTGTGAAATAGCCCTATAACAACAAATTATTGTTTAGATACGCTGTGAGTGGGTTTTACATTTGAGTCCTAAACGGACTGATATCTCAGCAATATGCCGCAGTCTATATGCCGCTCACAGTGGGTGCTGAATTCTTAAGTAGCATTGTTGCGTGATATCTCATGTGGAAAAGTTGATATACTTTAGCAACCAGCCGTGTAAATAGTATCTGAACTCCGAGTGGGGGATCACTGTCCCTTCGTTGTTGCTGGAGTTATAGCGTGTGCACTGCCTCTAACAAAGGGCCTTATTCTAGTTCACTCTTAGAGGCAAATTCCTTCTTAGCTGGACAAAACCATGTGCACTGCAGGTGGGGCAGATGTAACATGTGCAGAGAGAATTAGATTTGGGTGGGGTTTTACTTCAAAGTGAGATCTATATTGCAGTGTAAAAATAAAGCAGTCCGTATTTTCCCTGCACAGAAACAAAATAACTCACCCAAATCTAACTCTCTCTGCACATGTTACATCTGCCCCACCTGCAGTGCACATGGTTTTGTCCATCTAAGAAGGAATTTGTCAGAAAGAATGAACGGGAATAACCCCCACAGTGTGTGGGAGCCTATCACCCTACTTAATACTTACTATAATTAACTGTAATGGGACCTCTCATCCCCAATGGCATAGCCTCCACTGTTGGTATTTGTAACTAACTATATATATATTTTCATCCAGTCAGCCTGGCACTCATTGGAAGTGATAGCAATTACCCGGGTGCCTTCTGGAGGATCATGTAGTCACTGGTGCATACACAGGCAGCGGCACTACATGGGATTTTTCGAAATGCTTTTAATATCCTGACGTTTCGGGGTGTGAAAACCCAGTTTTCAAGGTGTACATAAGCCGTTTATGTACACCATGAAAACGGGTTTTCACACCCCGAAACATCAGGATATTAAAAGCACTCTGAAAAATCCCATGGAGTGCCGCTGAGGTCATGGGTTCCATTTCCACCATGGCCCTAACTGTGTGGAGTTTGTATATTCTTCTCGTGCTTGGGTGGGTTTACTCACACACAATATGAAAGTGTGGCGGTGACATCTTAGAAGTTCCACTGCATTAAGTATTACTAGGGTGTTGTACTCATGGATATCCTTCATTTTGTGAATGGCACACTCTGTGACACCCTCCCCTTCACTGTGAACAAGCCCTCGAGCGAAACACATGTCAAAGGAGACGCCCCTGACACGCGCCCCCCCCCCCCTTCTACTGACTGCAGGACGAGACAGCCAGCTAACGGAAGCAAACTTCGGTTCTTCTGTCTCCCCCACGGGAAATCAGGTATCGGCGGCACAAGCATAGGGTTGAGATTGTCTCACCCCGGTTCTCTCGCCATCCAAGTGAGAGTGTACAGCTGCCGTGACTCACGTGTCACGGTCAGCTCAGACACCTCACCGAGCGGAGACCGGCCAGAGTGACACTCTCCCCAGTTGCCACCAGCTGCTGTCTGCTATTTACAGTCCTACCTGCATCTTTAACAAAATCTGACTTGACAATCAATGTGCAAACAGCCTGACCCGCATACTAAAAGACGGGTTTCTGCTGTTTTTGACTACACTGTATGATTTTTTTCTGAGACAGAGTTACTCTGCCCCTATTTTGCTTTAAGTCCAGACCTACCCAGCAGATTTGACTTAAAGGGAAACAGTCTGTTCATACTCTGCTAATTACCACTGTCAAACAGCTTGACCGTTATTGGAACCACCTGACTGACTCTGCAAACATTATAATACCCCCAGTATCTGAGGATTAGCAGAGGCCAGCTAACACACCTGCATAACCAATGTTTTTTGTGTGTAGACAAACCGTGTCAACATTGATCCGGTACCAGTAAAACACCTAGGGTCTGCCATACCCCACATGTTTTTTGTCTTATTAACCGTGTGATCATACAGACACTGCAATCCAATCCATCGGACAGGTGACAACACTCATTAACATCCTGGTTGTTTAATTTGATAACGTGCATGTTCCCTGAGTGTCGACAACCGTGTCAACACTAATACATTGGCAGCTCAAAACTCAGGTCTTGTTATATCAACTGAGGTCAGCTAATATACCTGTACAATCAATGTTTCTTGGGTGTCGACAACTGTGTCAATACTGATCCGGTACTATTACAGTATCCAGGGTTGCTATATCCCGCATGTATTTTGCTTCAATAACCTTGTGAACATTTAGACACTAATTTCATCATTTGTATAGGTAACTACACCCACTCATATTTTGAGTGTTGAAGTTGAGAAGTCTGAGCTAAGTGTCAACAATCGTGTCAACACTGATAGTGTCAGTATTAACGCAGATGGTATTATACCGCACATATATTGTCTTCGGATTAATCTTGTGACTATTTATATACTGTACCAATAAATATTCTTTTTTCATATTGGTGACAGTATATCCATCTGCATGTGTATTCAAAGATTCATGCGTTGTCACCCATTGAATATCTTCCCTGGGGTGTAATTTGGTCTTTAGTGACTACAATACGAAGACCAATTTCACTACTCCTACTTGGAGACTTGGGTACATTCCTTCACCATCTTCTTTTCACTCCGCTGGGTTTCCCGTGACACCAGTATCACTCTCAATCACCATTCAATGTCTAAATGATAGATGGTGAGTAGCAGAAGAGGGGTTTCACGGTACACACACTTTACCCTATACCTTCTACGCTGCCCTCTCATTTGCTGGGGTACACCTAGTCTCTTTGCAAGGCCATCGGCAACAAAGGACATGGTGTTACTTTTCAGCAAAAAGCAGAAGCACATATAAGCCTCCTGACAACCAGGTTATACTCTCATCCTATTGTGTGGTTACGGTCATACTTCACTGGCACACCGGATTCTCATACCGAACTCAGAAGCTAAGCAGTGTTTGGCCGGGCCAGAACCCGTAGGGGTGACCGACGGGGAATACCCGGCACTGTAATACACCGGATTGCAGAAAAACACTTGGCCAAGGAAGCTATCTACCCTTTAACACTCTGTTCTCTCTCCTTCTATTAAGAACCCAGTCAAGTTAGTCCGCCTTATTTATCCACATTGATCCTTCCGAAGAGGGATAGTGTTATGCGTCAAGTACACCCCAATGCAACATATTGTTTGTGAGCGGCCATTTTGCCTGGTACATTGAATCCATTACAGGATTCCCCAGTATTTTCTCACGCCAGTGTACTTAAACATTATTCGCCACCAAATGTTCAAATTGTGATCTTTATTCATGTTATGCATCATGTTTAGAGTTCATATTTGAAATGTTATTTCATACGTACTGATATTTTAGTAGTAGTTTTTCATTAAAAGTTAAATTTTAAATACTTTCCATTCATTATCATTTTAAAAAGTGTGCCCCAAAAACCCTTTTTGTTCTGCCTATGTCACCCTCGTGACAAACCATATTTTTTCACCCTCTCCCCTTCCCCAGGTCTGTGCAGACTAGGCTAGAGCCGGCTCTGATTTAAAATCCACACCTCGCTTTTAAATTTTCATTAAAATGTAAGCTATGAGCGTAAATGCAGACTCTGGACCTGTAACGGTGAAACAGTCCGCTGACACAGCTCACGATGGGAGGATGTAGGAGGGTCCGCCAGGAGCCAGGCACCTATGCTTCTAATTCTTTGGGAGCAGGCTCCTCCCTACTGCATCCCATAATGCCCCAGTTAGATTTAGGTGCCCACAGGAGTGGGTGCTATGCTTTGCAGCTGCGCTTTTTTCTTTGGATTTTTTTCCGAATAGTTAGGTTTTTTGTTATTTTATTAATGCACTAGCTAGAGCAGGTTTGCCAGTGTGTCGCTTCTCACAGAAGTGCATACACACTGAGGCGCAGCAGAGGCTGACAGAAGCGCGCCCTGTCAGCTCTCTGTGTGCAGAGGGACACCTTTTTATTCCCTCTGCACAGCGCATAGTCTCTCTAGGATAGAGACTTTCCTGCACTCCGGGGGTGTCCTAACCGGCTCCTTGCAGAGGGGGATCTTGGGGGACGGACCCCCCGCGATGGCGCCCACCATCTTGAAGGGTTTAGGGACAGAAATCCCGCCAGGCAAGTGAAGTCCCTTACAGGAGTCCGGCGCTGCTGGACAACTCCATTGTGGTCCCATGGAGGGAGGTACAAGGAGGTGAGAGAGACATCTGCGGGAGCGGCTGAAGGGGGAGAAAGCACCATATGGTTTGGTCTCCCCGCTGATGCAGAGACTTGGTCTCTTCCTGCCCTGTGTTTGGCGCCTTTTTCACCGTGCTACGGAGCTGACAGGGTGATTTTTACACAGTCTGCAGTCTCTTCACAGAAGCGTTTCCCTCGCTGATCGTTGACAGGATTACAGCTCAGATAAGTACACTGATACATTGCTCTGTGCGGTGCCTGTTCATTTGCATTGTGCTGTGGAGGAAGGAGCGCTGGACATGTTTATTTACTGTAAAAAGTGTGATGCTAAATTTACATGTGAACATGAGGATCAGGGGGATTTATGCCCGTCCTGTGAGGCTGTTCCCTGTGGGTCACGCACTCCCAGAGCGGAGATAGCTGAACCTGCTTGGGCTTTGGCGCTGAGCAGGTCTATGAATGCTCTTACTGAGGCTTTGAATAGGCAGAAGAATTCCTTGATAGGGTCTCCTGGCCACTTTACTTCGTCTCAGGTGTCTGGGGGGTCACTTACCCCGGCTCAGGGGGACCCCATTTTGCTGCAGGCTATGCAGGATACTGCCCAGGGAGTTCATAAGATGACTGCCCTGATGGAGCAGTTTACAAAATCCTCTGATAAGAGTGTGCTTAGGCACCCTGTGTCTACGCCACCAATTATACAGGATTTGGATGATGATGATGGTGGGTGTGAGGAGAACTGGAGTTGGGACATGAGTGATGAAACTGAGGCTTTAACTTCAGGCATTGAGGATTTGATTGTGGCTGGTAAGCAGACTTTGAATCTTGCAGAGGAGGAAAAGACTCCTGTCTCTTGTGTGTTTAAAAAGAGTCGCAGGGACCCTGTGTGTTTTCCCTCTGATGAGGGAATGTCATCTCTTTTAAATGAGGCAGGAAAGACTCCTGATAAGAGATTGTTGATGGCAAAAAGGTATGCTAATATGTACCCTTTTTTTAAAATTGGGTAATTTTTATTAAATTTTTGAAGAGAAAAGAAAAAGACAAACATTGATATTAATATTACAGACGGCTAAGTAGGATACGGTGCGTACAGGAGATATGCAGTAATCAGGATATTATATGTACATTGGTAGAGATAAGCAACCATATATAGTTATGCAAAGTATACTTTTGACATATA
The DNA here is from genome assembly GCF_055691185.1 of Crinia signifera. Taxonomy (NCBI): domain Eukaryota; kingdom Metazoa; phylum Chordata; class Amphibia; order Anura; family Myobatrachidae; genus Crinia; species Crinia signifera. Next base: position 206,313,721 of record NC_139217.1, on the reverse strand, counting down.
TGTAAGTGCCAACCCTTCAGGATATAGATAAACACACTATGCATCCAGTACCCGGAGGCGCCATCCAGGTCCATGGAAACAGTGAAGTAGGAGGAGGCACATTTACATGGATATATCACATATCACAACATGAAGCACCATGTGTTATGCTTGCCGCTAGGCACAGTGTGTTGGTAACCTGGAACAGGGAACGGGAGATCAGGCGTGAGCCCGCAGCCGGGACCGCCGGTTAGGACGGCCACAGCGAACCCTATACTAACTCTGTTGAGTACCCCGGGCAGATGACCAATCCCTGCGGGAACTAGGCTTCACCTGTGGCCGCCGCGTTCGAAGGAGCGAGTTAAGCCCGCTCCAACCCCGATGCAGCTAGGTCTATGAATGGACAAAGGAGAAGTGATCGTCAGGGGTAACTCAAAAGGAAATACTAACTACCGGGCCTAACTGAAAGACAACCCCTGTCTGCCGGCACCAGGCCAATAACGGGAATACGACCCAGTCGCAGACACAAGGAGAACTTGACGGGGAATCTCCAAAAGAATACAATACAATGCTAGATAGCGAATCCCCAAAACCCCAAACAGGAGTGGATAGGTAGGGAAGGCCTTGCCTAGGACAGATAGGAAAAGGAAAGCGATGGCCAGAGCAAGGGTAAAAGACAGAAAGAATAATGTTCTGAATTAGGCCCACGGCGGAGCAGGTCCAATGCCCCAGCAAGGGAGCGGAACCAATATGGGCACAGCCTGATAAGAGAAAAGGAGCTCGGCGGCTCCACAGAAATAAACCAGGCTCCAAAGGAGCACTTACTTGACCCCGGGTGACCTACAGCGGAGCTGAACAGGTCACTGGAGAAAACGCTGAGAAGCTGACATCCAGCTGAGACAAGCAGGGAGACAGGAGATCTCTTGGAAGGGATCCAGGAAATAGGGCAGCGCTGGGATGAGCCAGGGACCGGGCAGGCGTATGGAGACGCTATAACCGGCGTCTGTGCCCAGCAGACGTCGGCTTCTTATTCAAAATTGGCGCCGCCTGCATGACGTCAGGCGCGCCGTGCGAGTGCTGCTGCTGGGCGGAAGTTCGGGGACGTTGCCTAGCAACGCCCCGACGCCCGGACTGAGAGGGAGGCTTGGAACGCTGCCGAGCAGCGTCACCAGCCTCACAGCCCCGCTCTCCATCCGCCGACCGTCCGGGTACTGGAGATACCGGACGGCGGCGTGTGACACCATGAATGTATATCATATAATAAACATCCGACAAAAACATCACCGACAATGTAGATAAAGACCCATAATCCTAATAAAAAAAAAATAAGATAACAAAAGAAAACCTCGCAAGGACCCAAAACAAACCTCCCACATAACCCCCCACCCTGTACTACCCACCCCCAACTTAGGTGTACCTGGAGCCCTATAAACGCGTAACACTATTACCTCTATACCCATTCTAATCCCCCCCCCCTAGCCTACTAACTATACTACTAAACCTAAGTCGAATCTATACCCACCCACATATAAACTAACACCCCCCCCCCCCCAGATTGTAATTTAAGAGCAGGATATATATCGAGGGCTATAAGGATATGACCCTAAGGAAGGGCAGGATATATATTTCCTTCCCCATCACAAAAATTACTAAACAGAGAATACCAAAAGAAGGATATAGTGAGGGCCATAGACGCATGGACCTAAGAACAGCTATATTGAATCCAACAATCTCCTGAAGCAAAGTAAGGTATCTCGCTCAGCAATAAAGATGCATATAAACTCACAGAATATAACTTATACAAGCAGGGTTAAGATGACAGTTACAGGATATTTCCCAAAACATTAATCTGGCCAGCTCTTAGTGTCCTTAGAAAACATGGCGAGCCTAAGAAGTACACCAGCAGGTATATGGAAAAAATAACAGATAAACAAAGGACAGTGTACAGATATGTGGATACAGTCCAGGCTTTCATCACAGTCACCAGCGACAAATAAGGAGGATGTAGGGAAGTAGCAGCACAATCAGTGTGCATGAGAGTATCACAGCTAATGTCCTTGATTTCGGGCACAACGACAGGTGTAGATATAGCCAGGATAGAATCTGAAATAGGTGCAGGCAGAGCCTTCATAGCATACATCACATAAATATCTCCATTATCAATAACATCGCAGTGTCCAGGATGAATAGGAGTGGGATGAATAGGAGAGGTTAGAATATCACTCCGAATCCTGTCCAGTTGCAGGAGTCGGGCAGATGAGGCATGGAGCGCACGCAGGATAGCATTTGCAGATGGTTCCATAATCATAGACAGGAGGTACAGAAAGACCAGCTATAGGCAGTATATGTAGCAGAGAATAAATTAGGTGCGGCTAGCACGCCACTAAGTACAAATAAAGGACTGCCAGCCGTTGAAGTAGTGGGGAGAATCCAGCTAAAAGCTCCCAGCTCCAGCCACCAAAATGATGGTGAAGAGACCAGTCAGAGAAAATGGCGGATGTAGGTAATGCTCACCGCTTTAGTCACGGCTATGTTGTGGCACAGCAGGAGACCAGCAGAGGATAGAAGACCGTCACTGCAGATCTTAAACACACGATGCAGGGCAAACGTGGAGGCCTCAGCCCCAAGCACAAGATGGCGCGGACCGCGGCATTGCGCCCCAGAGGAGGCAGCTTCCCGCTTCCACCGCTCAAAGGTACGGAGAGCCACCGCCACTTCTCACCCCGCCTGACAAAGCACCCAGCGATGAGGCGGCAGGCAGAATACTGTTAGTGTAGTAGGAGACCGACGTCATCCGGATCTTAGCAGAGAAGCAGGCCGCGGCTGTATATAATCCCAAACCAGCAGCCAAATAGTCCCAAAAACAGCTCAGCGGGGTGATAGGATAATGGGAGTGATGTCTCACACCCGTTGCTGAGGCCAAGGACTTCGGTGACAGCAAAACAGGATAAATTTCAGGATGTACGGAGGAGCGAAGAGAAACTGCTGCCTACTCTGTGCTCAGCCAAACCACGCCCCCTCGCTAATATGTACCCTTTGCCAGAGGAACATACCAAATTGTGGGAGAAAGCCCCATTAGTGGATGCATCAGTTGCTAGACTGTCTAAAGCCACTGCCTTGCCGGTCCAAGGGGGTGCTGCCTTTAAGGACCCTGTGGACAAAAAAGTGGAAGGCTGCTTGAAGGCTATTTTTGAAGGCGTGGGTTATACCTTGAGACCCATTATCGCATCTGCTTGGGTCACAAAAGCCATGATTAAGTGGGCGGAGGAGCTGGCTGGGCTGCTCCACCAAAATTCAGAGGCTTTTATTCTGGCAGAGAAATTGAGATCTGCCACAGAGTATGTTTGTGAGGCTGGTGAGGAAGGAGCTAAAATGGCGTCCAGAGTGTCTGTAACCTCAGTGTCTGCTAGAAGGGCTCTTTGGCTCAAGGCTTGGGAAGCTGATAGTGAGTCTATGAAGTCCCTTGAAAACTTGCCTTTTAATCCCTTCCCGACATTGCCTTTTATGGTAATTTTTTTTTTTTTCCTCCTTGCGTTCAAATAAGCGTAACTTTTTTAATTTTCCGGCTATATAGACACATGAGGGCTTTTTTTTTGCGGGACAAGTTGTACTTTTTAATGGTACCATTTACTATACCGTATAATATTCTGGGGAATCAGGAAATAATTCAATGTGGGGTAAAAAGAAAAAAAAACGCAATTCCACAATTTTGCGCTGGTTACGTTTTTTTTGGAGTTCATAGTTCGTTTAAAATGATGGGTTATCTTTATTCTATGGGTCGTTACGATTCCGGTGATACCAAACTTATATAGTTTTCGTTACATTTTACCACTAAAAAAAAAAATAGAAAATGTTACGGTTTTTCGAATTTGCGTCTCGTCGCCATGTTCTGCGGCTTATAACTTTTTTATTTTTCCACCTACGGACCTGGGTGAGGGCTCATTTTTTGCGGGCTGAAGTGTACTTTTTCATTAATACCATTATGGGATATGGGCGACTTTCTGATCTCTTTTATCTATTTTTTTTTGGGTAGGCGATGCGACCAAAAAACGTAGTTTTGGCGTTGGGGATTATTTTCCGTTTACGCCTTTAACCGTGCGGGATAACTAATGTTATATTTTAATAGATCGGACTTTTAGGAACGCGGCGATACCAAATATGTTTATTTTTTTTATTTTTTATTTATTTTTATTTAGGAAATGGGGAAAGGGGGGTGATTTGAACTTAATATTTTTTTTTTTTTTTTTTTTTAAACTTTATTTATTTTATTTTTTTTACTTTTACTACAAGGCCCCCTAGTGTACTTGACCACTAGGGGGCGCGATCGCCTGTACTAGGTTCAGCCATAGAGCTCTATGGCTGAACGTAGTGATTTTATGCACTTCCTATTACATCCTGCCTCAGGCAGGATATGATAGGTATGCATACACGGCCAGCACAGGGGTCTACATTAGACCCCTGGCTACCATGGCAACCGATCGGCACCCTCCGATCTCGCTGCGGGGGGCCCCGATCGGCGCCGGAGGGGGGCGCCCCCCCTCCGATCAGCTATTTAAGCACTGCGGTCGCTTTGCCCGCGGTGCTTAAAGGGTTAAATGGCCACGATCGGCGAACTCGTCGCTCGTGGCCGTGAGAGCAGGGACCTGGCTGTAATATCTTCTGAGGAAACCGTCTGATCCCACGACGGAGAAACGCGTTAAGACCGGGAGGACCACCTGGCACTCACCTTTACCCACCACTTTGCTTCAAATCACCAGATTTATTTCCTATCCTCGGGGCCGATACCTGTGAGCAGAAGGGTGACCTGCGGCGATCCCGGACTTTACCATCCACAGGCTCCCCCGAGAGGTGTGACTCGCTCCAGACCCCGAGACCAAGTGCGGCAGGTACCCCGTCACTCCCACCGTTGGCTCTCTTCCCCAGAACGTCACGGTGGTAGATGAGACAGACTTCTCCAACATACACCTAGCCGCGCCGCTGGTTCACTATGGAGTGCTCCCGGCTCATTACCATCATCTGCCGGTTGTAGCACAGATACATCTATTTCCAACAGCGAGGCTGCTCTGCGAGTCACCTTTTCATCTCTACAAATCCCCCTCCGTTTTTTTTCCCCCCATTCAAACATCACATATTTCCATAAACTTACTGGATGGACTTTGTCTTCTCATATCTCATCAAACTCAATTACAAGTTCCCCGCTATTGGACATAACATCATCCTTAGTGGGTAAGAGCAACTGGACATTATTCATATAGCATTGTGTGGGGCATCAGTGATTGCCCAGTGGTCTATAACTATTTTATATCATTGATTTTATTGTTATATTTTATTAAATAATTGTGATCGTTTATATGAGCTTTTCATCTATTATTATTGTTTTTTAATAAATATTTGTGCTTAATTCAGTGCGCTCTCTATAATTATTTGATTAGAATAATTATATCCCCTAGATTCTGTAATATACAGCCATTACCTGCTCTCTTTCAAGCCAGCTCACTCCGTGAGCTGGCTTGATTCCCCCGCAACCGACATATGACGTAAATGTACGTCATATGTCGGGAAGGGGTTAAGGGGGAGTTATTGTTTGGCTCGGAGCTGGAAGCCATTATCAAGCAGGCTACTGGGGGCAAGAGGGGTTTGCCAGTACGAGTACAATCCGACAATGCCACTATGGTGGCATACTTAAATCACCAGGGCGGTACTCGGAGCAAGATGGCGATGGCAGAGATTGTGAGAATCTTCACCTGGGCGGAGGTTCAGTTTCCAGCACTGTCAGACGTTTTCACTCCGGGGATCCGGATTGTGGAGGCGGACTATCTCAGCAGGGCGGACCTGCTGGAGGGGGTAGACAGATGGGGACTGCCAGACATAGATCTTATGGCGTCCAGGACCAATTGTCAAGTGCCGAGATTTTGTTCCCGGTCAAGGGATCCGTTGGCTTGGGCGGTGGATGCCATGACAATTCCTTGGTCTTTCAATCTGGTCTACATCTTCCCTCTGTTCCCAGTGATCTCAAGGGTGTTGAAGAGGATAAGAACCAGAGAGTATCGGCCATTCTGGTTGCACCAGATTGGCCCAGGAGGTCATGGTACTCAGACATACTGAGATTATCTACGGAATCGTGGTGACTTGCTAAGCCAAGGACCGTTTCTGCACCAGGACCCAGCTCGTCTAAATTTGACGGCGTGGCGTATGAATCCTCCTTGTTGAGAGAAAAAAGGGGTTTTCAGAAGAGGTCATACAGACCATGCTAAGGGCCAGAAAACCGGTGTCTGCGGCCAATTACCACAGGGTGTGGAGGATCTACATCAGATGGTGTGAAAGGCAGAGAGTTCATACCTCCAGGTTTAAGGTAGCGAGGCTACTGGAGTTCCTACAGGATGGCTTGTCGTCGGGGTTAAGTTTGCAGTCTCTGAAGGTGCAAATTTCGTCACTTTCCATTTTCTTTCAAAAGAGAGTGGCTCTGCTGCCGGAGGTACAAACGTTTTTGCAGGGTGTGGCCAGGATTAAGCCTCCTTACAGGCAGCCGGTTGCACCATGGGACTTGTCTCTTGTTCTGTCCATGCTGCAGAAACCTCCTTTCGAGCCACTGAGATCGGCTGATCTCAAGTACCTTACCTGGAAGCTTACTTTTTTATTGGCCATTGCTTCGGCTAGGCGTGTGTCAGAATTGGGTGCCTTGTCTTGCAAGTCACCATTTTTGATTTTTCACGATGACAGGGCGGTACTCAGGACAGTACCAAAATTTTTACCTAAAGTGGTTTCCTCTTTTCATTTGAATCAGGACATTGTGCTCCCAGTTTTTCCCCCGCCTGAGGGAAAGAGGAATAGGGACAGTTTGAAAAAGTTGGATGTGGTTCGCGCATTGCGAATCTATATCAGTAGAGTAAAGGATGTTCGCAAATCAGATTTGCTGTTGGTTTTGTACGATGTACATAAGATTGGGTGGCCTGCTTCAAATCAGACTATAGCCCGCTGGTTGAGATCAACTATTGCGTTTGCCTACTGTAAGGCAGGTAGGCCTGTGCCATCTCGCATAAACGCCCATACTACAAGGTCAGTTGCTTCTTCATGGGCGGTGAGGCATGGGGCCACAGCTGAGCAGCTGTGCAGGGCAGCCACCTGGTCCTCTGTTCACACCTTTTACAAAATTCTACAGGTTTCATGAGTTTGTGTCGGAGGACACTTCATTTGGACGGGCAGTGATGAGAACTGGCAGTCTGAGTGTACCCTCCCAAAGGACTGCTCGTGAAAGTCCCATTGTGAGCTGTGTCACCGGACTGGACGAAAGAGAAAAGGGGATTTAAGAACTTACCGTTCAAACCCCTTTCTCTGAGTCCAGTCCGGTGACACAGCGATCCCTCCCTAACGCTCAGTAAGTTGTACCGTTCATGGTTGCCATGTTATGTGTTATAAGTTGCATATATGATGTTCAGGCATTGTACTGAGTTGTGTATCCTAGTGTGCTGTTGAAGTTTAACTGAGGCATTATGGGATGCAGTAGGGAGGAGCCTGCTCCCAAAGAATTAGAAGCATAGGTGCCTGGCTCCTGGCGGACCCTCCTACATCCCATCGTGAGCTGTGTCACCAGACTGGACTCAGAGAAAGGGGTTCGAATGGTAAGTTCTTACAAAAATTCCCTTATTATAAATATTGTGCATTAACTCTTAACGAATAGTAGTGTAAGATTAAATAGAACTCTTCCTTTTCAATTTACTGGTTAAACACTATTAATGTAGTGTCGCCTCTGGCCTCCAGGTGTCACTATAACCCTGCTACTGTATATACAGCAATGGGGCGATTGTACTACCATAACCACAAAGTGTGTGAATGCAGTAAAACCTATTCCTGCCAGTCAGTGCTGCTGATGAGTCACCTGCATTAATGTTATTTATATAAGCGCTATATGCATTGGTACTTATATGTTAGTTGGGTGCCCAATTAGCATACGTAAGGTAACTTAGGAATATCGCATCGCATGGGCCATTTTAAGGGCGATGCAATGCGATTTTCCTATGTAATTTATTCACTGCTCTCTTAGCCCTGGGGATCGCATCGCACCTCCCGTAAAATTGCATGCGATTTTATAGGGTGTACGATGCCATTACATTAGCTATACAATAGCATTGTATGACATACAATGAGGTTTTAGGCACCCCACTATCCACACCACCCCGAAGCGTGGCGAGCGCAGCGGTACGTGTCCTCCGACCTTTTCATACCACCACTAGCCACGTCGGCGTTGAGTTGATTTTATATAGTGTGTCGAGCACAGCGAGTCACCGATCCCGAAGCGCGGCGAGCACATGCGGATTACTTTACATATATTCCGCGTCCACTCGCCACGATTCGGGCTCGACGTGGATAGTGGGGGTATGAAAAGGTCGGAGGATGCGTTCCGCCGCCGCTCGCCACGCTTCGGGGTGGCGTGGATAGTGGTGGGGTGCCTAAAACATCATTGTATATCATACAATGATATTATTGTGTAGCTCATTTAATGGCATTGCACACCCTATAAAATCGCATGCGATTTTGCGGTAGATGCGATCCCCCGGGGCTAAGAGAGCAGTGAATAAATTACATAGGAGCATTGCACCGCACGGCCCTTAAAATGGCCCATGCGATGCGATTTTCCTACGCAGAATAGCCCACTAAGCAAATAGCTTAGTGGGTGCCCAACTAACATATAAGTACCTATGCATTATATTACATTTGCATTAGTCCCCCCTGGAGTCACTTACAGTATAAATTAGTGTAGGATTCGCTGATTTGAATTCTCCTATCCTGGTAACAATGAAGTGAGTTACGTTTGGAATTTATGTTTTTAGTTTGAGTTAGACCCCAGGGACCCTGGTGGTTGAATAGATTTATCCAGCGTGCTGTATATTAATCGCCGGGGTGATAGCGATGAGCTATCGCTATGGCGAATCAATCTGGTGAGATCGCTTAGAAAATGCCCAGGGATTGCAACGTGTGTAGGCACCATTAGGGTACATTATGCTTTCTATAGATTTTATGATCAATTGATGCTGTTTTGCGGTGTTATTTTTTAATTTTTTTAATCATTGTAACGCAGATCAGACCGTGCTTCACATTATAGCAATCCTTCCAGAAAGAAATACCAATCAGTGACGCAGAAGCATTTTACCCTGAAAACGTGAGCTTGCATTCCAATGTACGTCCGCTACTTGTGAGTTGTGTCATTGCTGGTATGTAGCAGCAGTACTGCGAGTGAGGGAGCGACGTGCTTTGGGGAAAGGTTCATACATGTGTTAGGCACACGTTCTCTTCTGGAACCAAAATATGACAAACTTATTAAACTCCTGATTGATTGCGCTCCTGTTGTTCCAAATCCATTCCAATCTGTTCTGTTACCATTGTCGGATGCTGCTAAGGGACGTCTGTTTCCCCATTGGCTGCGTTCTCGTTTTGTTTATTTAATTCGCAACCGTTGCGTTTTATTAATAGGGCGTTTGCAGATTTTCTACATTTCTTTTGTGAGTTGTAATTGCACTGAATGTTTTAATTGAGCTCGCAGATCAGATTGTAGATCTTTTCCCATACACTGCAGATCATTTCTCCATCGTTATTATTATGAAAATCTGCCGCAAGCTAACTCCCTTCCGCAGTCTAAGGTTCCAGACCATCGAATTCCAGATAATCGGTGGTGTGCTACGTGAAAGTCTTCCAAAATAGAATCTGCACTTTGGGAAAAAATAAAAAATTATAATTTTAAATTTTATTTATTTTTTAATAATTTTTATATTGACTGCATTAGATGCTGCCCCATTTCCACAGGGCATATGCAACTGCCCCCCCCCCCCCCCCCAATCAGCTCTGCTTTTAGAAGATAAGCTTTAAATGTTCAATCAAGCTATCCCATAAATTGTTTGTTTCTGCAGAGTGGTGTGCTATAGTCCTAAAAATGGAAAAGAAAGTGTCTGAAGCCAGTGTTAACCGCAGGAAGTCCAACAATCCTCAGCGGGTGTCTGCAGCCTCGGCTGGTACATCTCAGAGTAAGAGGAAGCGTCTTTTTTATATATTTTTTTTGTAAGGAATAAATAACGAAAGCTAAAGGAGATGCGTGGGACTGAGCTTGCTGTGGTGACCAGTAATGTGTCCAACGCTTGTCCACAGAATGTTCGCTGCATTTATTGTATTGGATAACGGGTTACAGAAGTCCAAAAAGGGGAGACTGTTAAACTCTGTTCTTTGTCTTCTATCTAATTTAAACCAGACACGAGCCAGAGAGTGCCATTGCCCATACGGAGGTTTTACCGCCCAGGTACTCGGGCACTGATGGAAATACGCAAGTACCAGAAATCAACGAAGCTGCTGATCAGGAAGGCCCCGTTCTACCGCCTGGTGAGATGGTGTTGCCTGTTCTGCATCTAACAGTTTCCCCTACTCTGTGCTCTGCTAGTAATGTCTGCTTTTTCTGTTTTAGGTGAGAGAGGTCTGCCTGGAGTATTCCCACGGAGTGCCGTTCAGCTGGCAAAGCCAAGCGCTGATGGCATTGCAGGAGGTAAGGCTTCTTAGCGGCGTAAACGCTCGCTGTATTCTGTTTGGGGTAATCTTAGAATTATGTATTGTTCTAAGATCTGATGCGGCCATGTATACCTCACCCATATCCTGGCCGTGTTCTGCTCTGTATATCCCATCACGTGTCACTAGAATCAGCGCTAATGCTCGATCTCCATCATAGCCATCGGTTGCGATTCGGAATGGTTTAAAGCACCAGCCAACAAGCTGAAACATAAGCAGGCTGGCCGTCTGCTTCAAACACCTGAGTACAACAGGGATCTGCAATGCCTTCAAGCGGCGTGCCCATGTTTTGCAGAACGGTGTCGAGTTTCACCCTCTAAACATTGCAGCATGTCGGCAATCCTGCAGCCAATGGGGGGGCTCTGAGCGACATCCCAGGATTGGGTCTGTGTGCAAATAGGCACATAGTATATCCCGTACAGGCCACTTACTGATTACTTCAGTGGGCATGATGCCCGTGTTCAGCCCCAGTGCAGTCTCACTGTACCAGACAACTCCTATTACGCAGTCCCCGCTCTCTGATCTTTATCACATCATACACCACTATAATTAGAATTCCAAGCTCAGCTCCGAGCTCATTAGACAGACACGCATTACACAGCGACCTTTCTCAAGGCATAAAGGAATGTTCAAAACCAATACTCCTGATAACACTGGAAAAAGGTTGGTTTCCTACCAGAAGGTAGGAGGTGGACGACAGAGAAGGAGTGCCTTGTGATCCAAGCAGCTCACACCAAGGAAGGTCAGTTCCTTGAAAACAAACGTGAGGAAAAAGAAAAGGGTAGTGGAGCGCTAGGTTGGTATTAGAAAAAAATTCTTAGTTTGAGTATGGTCAATTGGGTATCACAATTAGTAAAATTTATTCAACACTGATAAACATAGTAAAAATGGTTGATACATTTAGACACATGAAGAGGTTATAAATGAATACATAAAATCAGCACATATAAAAAAGAATTTAAGAATAGTTGGCCTGAGCACTATACTTATGCGTTCTCCCGCTTGCCAAATGTCCTGAGCCAGTCCGTCCTGTAGTTTAACTGGAGATTGTGGAGGCTGGGTGTCCATATACCATGCTGGGAATTCGATGCCGCTGTGTAGGATGTCGCTGTCTGGATGTTGTATAGACAGATGCACAGGCTGAAGGTAGGCTTCCCAATGAGTATGCTGGTGGTGGTATCCCAAGGCTCTCTTCCAGTGGGTGAAGAACGGATGGAAAATGAATCCGAATATAAAGGTTGGGCAAGATATGGTTTTGGGAGTGTCCCGCAATAGAGCTCAGAGTCCAAACTGACAGTATACTGACGCGTTTCGTTACCTAGGCTGGTAACTTTATCAAAGGAGAGTCTCCTTTGATAAAGTTACCAGCCTAGGTAACGAAACGTCCCTCTATTGTGAGATTTCTCGCAGTTCCCTGCTGCAAACTGGAAGCGGGATAAGGGGGGCAGGATAGGCAGGTTCCGGAAACGGGGGCGTTTTCTGAGAGCTCCCAGATCTGGATCTTCCAGCACAGATTTCCTGGCCTCTGCTACAGAACAGCTTGGGCCAATATGACCAGCCTCGGGCTCCCTCAGATTGACCATGTTTTTGTGCAGTGATCCGTTGCAGCAGTGGATCACAGAAGTCGGCAGGAGGTGTTTATTGACACAAGGGGTGAGATTTAATAGGATGAGAGATTCAGAAAGTGATAGATTTGGTAAGAAATCTCCAGCTTTTTTTAAAGCGCCAATCATTTACACTGCAGAACCAGTTTCATTTTGCTGTGTAAATGATTGCCGCTTTTAAAAAAAATGAAGATTTCTTACCAAATCTCTCACCCTTTTAAATTTCACCCAAGATACCTCCTACAGCAATACAATTAGGGGGGTATGCAATGTCATTCGAGCTCCCGCAGCCATCTCCCGACAGGAGAGATGGCTGCGGGGCCCTATTCAATGCTGTCTTCCCCGACAGCATTGAACAGGGGTTTTGCGCAGAACGAGCCCGACATCACAAGCTGTCGGGCTCGTTCTGCCGAGAAAAGCCGGAAATAGGCGAGCTCCCGCCCGGAGCTCGTCTATTTCCGTCATCAACTCGCGGCCACGCCCCCTTCTCGCCGCTCGGCGGCCGGGACATTGAATCCCGACTGCCGAGCTCCAGGCGAGCTGACCGAGAACGGGACAGGGGCACGGCTGTCGCGCTAGCTCGACAGCCGTGCCCCTGACATTGAATACCCCCCTTAGTATTCTCTAAAACGCACAATCGAGGAAATTACACAATGAAGATAAAGGCGCAAAGCTGAGGTAAAAAAGTAGCAACACAAAGTGCAAGTACGCACCACTGGGATTGGGCTGTACGTATGAGGGCATATCTGTGTGAATGAATGATTAATAGTGGCCTACAGAATTTATGGGGAAGAAAGATCTGTTTGCTCTGTTTGACCATGTATTGCCTCTCAAATTCTCTGTCTGTAACAATTTTTTCCTATCTATGAATCGTATTAGTGATAAGGGCCTAATTCATCATGAATCGCTAATCTGAGAAGTAGGTATCCGCCACCCATGAAGAGGAAACACCCGGTTACTGCTTCCCCCCCCCAAATCTATATGCCAGGACAGGGCCAACCTGTGGCTCTCCAGATGTTGTGAAACTACAAATCCCAGCATGCCTTGCCACAGTTTTAATACTCCCTTATAGCAAAACTGTGGCAAGGCATGATGGGATTTGTAGTTTGACAACATCTGGAGAGCCACAGGTTGGCCCTGTCCTGGCATATAGATTTGGGGGGGGGGGTAGGGGGGAGAACATGGAAGAGACTAATCTGTGACTGACACAGGCTGAACAAGGCCACTGCTGTTGTCACAGACCTGCATTTTTTTTCGGACCCATCCAGAAATAGTCTGGTTTCCACCCCAAAACAGCAGCTTACGACGGTCAATATCCAGCTGCATTGTGTTTACGATCTATACGTGTTTTCTGACGCTATTTTTCCTTGCGCATTGTGTGCGGTCTAAATGCGCAGTCCGATAATCACTCTGCTTTGTGAATAAATAGCGATTCATACTGACTTAAGCCCAAAGTTCCTTTTCCTGTGTAAACCTCCGGTTTCAGTGTAACATCTCTTTCTTAGGCAGCTGAGGCCTACCTGGTGTGGCTTTTCGAAGACGCTTACCTGTTCAGTGTCCATGCACACAGGGTCACGCTGCACGTGAAGGACATTAAGCTCGCACGGCGAATTAGAGGGGGCCAGCTCGGACTCGGATGTTGAAGTTTTCCGTTTCACGTTTGTTTTCGTTGGTATTTTATTCCCCGTTTTATACACCGTTGGAGGAGGTAATTTATGACCTCAGATAATCCTGTTGCAGAGCACGGACATTAAAGCTCTGGGTTTTTGTCACATTGACATGGACGTTGACTGTTATTCTGCAAATTTATATGGTTATTACTTGTTTTATTTAACCTGTCAATAAAAATGTTTTAAAAAAATTAAAAGTATATAGAAAGAAGCAATGAAGCATAATCTTATGAAGCATCTCCCTTGTGTATCAACATTTTAAATGCTTATGTCTGAACATAATCGTCCATCAGCCCCCCTACATAGAAACGATATCCGAATGATAGGTTGACATTTGAAAATGTCAAGATAAGTTTTTCACAATTTTTTTTATTTTTTTATCCTTTTGATGGGACTTTTCCCATGCCCGAAGCACGCCCCGTGAAATGATTGGGGTCCATGTTGACATTGACACTAATAAGTTGTGAAAAACTCACGTCGACTTTTTAATGTCAACCTTTGGTTTACATTGCCATTGCACCTGTCGATATATTGACTTTTGACCGAGACACTATAGACCCTTTGATTCACACCCCATAGAAACCTAGAATGTAATGGCAGATCAGAACCACTTGTCCCATCTGGGCCCTTATTCTGGTTGGTGCGGTCGAGCCGCATATGCGGCTCCGACCGCACCAGACGAATCCCCGCCCACCCTACGGATCGCCACGGCCGTCCGTACACGGACGGCTGGCGATCCGCATAAAAATGGTGGAGGCTACGCCTCCACCATGGTGGGAGCTGCCCCCTGCATTCGATGGTCGTCGACCATCGAAGGCAGGTCCGCACGCCGCGGCAGCTCCCGCAAGCTGAGACCACACGGACAATCGTCCGTGTGGTAGCTTGTATGGGGGCTGAAAGCTGACATCCGGCGACGTCAGCTTTCCGCCCCCATGAGTTTCGTCATGCCCTCATTAGCATGCGTACGCCCCGCGTTTGCATGGGAACGCCCATGAAACGCGGGGCGTATACATAGGGAAATGAGGGCATGAAGCCCCTCACTCCCCTATACGCCCCCTTTGCGGCGTAGTAAATTTCTGTGCGGCGAATTCGCCTGCACATGCGCACATTGACCTCTGCGCATGTGCAGACGGAAAACATCGGCGGTACGGCCGCACGCGGGCCGTACCGCGCGAATCTGAATAAGGGCCCTAGTCTGCCCATGTATGCATTTTTTTTTTTTTTTATAAACAATTTTTTATTATTTTTGATTTGTCAATATTCAATAATAATACAAAAAAAATACACATATTTAACTCGAGCTATCAAACAGTTCTGAGTGACCAGTTTCTGTCCATGAGCATTGTACAAATAACTGTTCTTTGTTTTTGAATTGTATTTCTATTTTAACTCAGAGTAACGGGGAAAAAGAGGGGGGAGGGGGGGGGGATGGTGCTTTCTAATACACTTTATGCAGTTATACGATCAATCCAGTTATACAGTCAAATCATAAGTGCTACATTTAAGTCTAAACCATTCTGATTGATATACATCTCTTCCTTTTAGGTGGTTTCTGTTTGCCATCAACATTCACAGAAAAGAAACAGAGACAGAAATATCTTATCATCCTATGACACCCAATTACATCTTTCCTCCAATAGATACCAGTCTTTGCTGGATAATTTATGTTACTGATCTCCAGTTAATCAAGTTGTAGTAGTACATATGTCTTCTGTGTACTGAGTGGGACAGGTGCGATATTTGAATAAATATTTATTTAAATTAAACCGGAGTACGTGTTTTAGAATTATTCATTTAACCTTTGTAACTAATATATGTTGAACACAATTATACTGTGGCTATTGTTGACCAGTTGGTTATATCAAAGGATTTTAGAATTTTTTCCTTAAGATCTGGGTCTAAGGTTTGAATGTAAGCGGACCATTTGCGTTCAAATGAAAACAATGAGAAAGTTGAACCTGTCAACCAGGATTTCCTGTCAAAATAAAGTTGTTGAATCATCATTTTTTGCACCTGGAGCATGTTCGGGGCAGTTTTAACTGTCCAATGCTTTAATATAAGCTTTTTGGCTATGGTGAATAGCATGATGAACATATTCAACAATGGTTTTACTGCTGGAATGTGACTCCACTCCTCAAAATTTAAACACAGGCTTGCCAAGGGGGAGGGGTCAGGGATATGGCAAAATTCTTATTTATAAATTGATATACCTTGTTCCAAAAACGTCTGATCTTGGGACATTCCCAGAAGGAGTGGAAGTAATCAGCTCTCGATCTCCCACACCGGAGGCACGATCCATCGACCAGCGGGTCAAAGTGGGACCTCGTGAACGGAGGCATGTATGCTCTATGTAGCGTTCTTAAGTGAACTTCTTGTAGGTATGCTGACCCCAGTATTTTATTTATGTGTGGAAAGTTGTGTATTAATGTGTCAGTTGAGCCAATTGAGGGGATATCTTTTTGCCATGAGATTAAGAGGGAGTTAAGGTGTTTCGTGTTTGATGTGTTTAGAAGTATGTCGTATATATGCTTCAGTTTACATGGTTTCCCCTCCCATCTCCCGAGGAGACCCATCAAAGGATTTTGGGGAGCTGAGTCTCCCCATTTTATTGGTAATGAGGTTACGTAATGACGGGTTTGGAGATACATGAAAAAGTGTGTATTAGGTAGTGTGAATTTGTCTTTCAGTAGGGCAAACGTAATAATATTTCCTCCTGGGTCAAAAATTTGTGATGCCGCGCATAGTCCCTTAGCTTTCCACTGAAGGAAGAGAGAGTTTGAAAGAGAAGGTTGGAAGGAGGGATTTCCCCACAATGAGACCCTGGATGTGGCTGTATGGTTTATTCCCAATTTCTTGTGTATTTTCACCCAGTTAAGGTAAGTATCTCGAAACAGGGGATGGTTTTGTATGTGTGTCGGGATGAGAGATTTTTTGGAATGGAGAAGAGCGTTGAGAGAGTAGGGTAGGAAGATCTCAGAATCTAGTTCATAATCTGTGTATATGTTTTTCTCCAGAATCCAGTCCGCTGCGTATCTGGCCAAAACCGACATGGAATAAAGGGAAAAATCTGGTGTGTGAGTTCCCCCTCTAGATTTATCCATAATCAATTTGGCCAGGGCTATTTTTGTTTTTTTACCCTGCCAAATGAATCTTGTGATGACTTTTCTTAGCCGTTTGTCATCTGCAGCAGAGAGGCAATAAGGGAGGAGTTGCATAATGTATAACAGTTTCGGGAATATAATGGATTGAACTATGGAGAGTCTGCCCAGCAATGATATCGGTAGTTTCTGCCAACCCTCTAGTTGGTTTGTTATTTTTGTGACCGCAGCCCCGAAATTTAAGTCATATATTTTTGTGATATTATTTGGGATTTGTAGGCCTAGGTATTTAAAGTGGGTGGTGTTAATTGAGAAAGGGAGTGAGTGTAGGTATGGAGGAATAGTTGAATTTGGGGGGAGGAGAGGGAGAAGTTCAGATTTTGAGGGATTAATTTTGTAGCCCGCTTTTGAGCCGAATTCCTTAATTAGGCTGATTATTTCTGGGATTGAGTCTTGTGGTTTGGAGATAAATAGTAACATGTCATCGGCGAATAGGGATATCTTGAGTTCTTTTCTTCCAATAGAGATTCCTCTATATACTGGTGATAGTCTGAGAGCCATTGCCAGGGGTTCCAGTGCAATAGCGAAGAGTAAGGGGGATAATGGGCAGCCCTGTCTTGTTCCTCTCTCTAGTGTACTAGTGTAAAGGAATTTGAAAGAAGGCCGTTGCATGATACTTGGGATAGAGGGTTGTGGTATAGCGTCTCTATTATGCGAATGAAATCCGGTGGGAATTGAAATTGTTTGAGTGTGTGTATCAGATGGGGCCATTCAACCAGATCAAACGCTTTTTCTGCGTCCAGAGAAAGAATTGCATGATCCTTTGGTGGGGAGGGCAATTGAAGTTGTGCTAGGGCAGCTATTACCTTGCGTACATTTGTTGAGGAGTGTCGTCCTGATATGAACCCTGTCTGGTCTGTGTGGATGATAGAGGGAAGGATACGTTTTAGTCTGTCTGCAATAATTTTAGTTAGTAATTTGTAGTCAAGGTTGAGGAGGGAAATTGGTCGGTATGATCCAGGAAGTGAAAGGTCCCTTCCTGGTTTTGGGAGGATTTTGATTATGTCCGAATTAAAATGAAGTGGTGGTTGGTTACTTGTAATAATTGAATTAAAAAGGTCCGCTAGTAGGGGGGTAAGGTCCATTCTCATAAGTTTGTAAAATTCGCCACAGAA
Organism: Crinia signifera; assembly: GCF_055691185.1. NCBI lineage: Eukaryota > Metazoa > Chordata > Amphibia > Anura > Myobatrachidae > Crinia > Crinia signifera. Next base: position 206,295,650 of record NC_139217.1, on the reverse strand, counting down.
TCCGTCAGTCCCTGGGGCTTTATTAGATTTGAGTTGTTTAATAGCTGAATCAATTTCTGTCATAGTTATAGTGCCCAGAAGGGAGGTGGATTGCTCTTGTGTGATCGAAGGGAAGTTCAATTTTTCCCAGAGTGGGGAGGGATGCGTGTCAGGGTCTTCACTGTCATCAGGAGGGGGGAGGGAGGAGGTATATAAGTCTTTGTAGAAATTTTGCATAACATGGGCTATTTCTTCATTTGAGGTTGTATGAGAGGCCTGGGCTGTGCGTAGCGGGTGTACTATTGCAGGCTTACGGGCTCCACTTAGTAGATTCGATAAAAGTTTACCTGTTTTATTCCCAAATTTATGGAATTTGTAATTAATTGAAAATAATTGCCTCTCTCCTACTTCCGACACATAGCTTTCCAGATGTGTTTTCGCTAAGATATATATGTGTTCTTTGTGTAAAGGTGTGGGGTCTGTCTGGAATATGGTGTAGGCGGATGTTAGTGCTGATTGAAGTGTTGTATATTGTTTTGTGTAGTCTCTATTTGAAGCTGCTGTGAAAGAGAGGATGGCTCCTCTCAGAACAGCCTTCATAGCCATCCAATATAGTTGCGGATTCGAGGAGCGACAATCTTCGTTGTTCATTTTGAATTCTGTTATGGTTTCTTTCAAGAGTATTTTAAACTTTTGGGATTTTAGGAATCTCGATGGGAAACGCCAGGTACGTGATGTGTTCTGTTCTGGTGCTAGATTAATGTCCAGGGATACTAAAGCATGATCTGAGATCACTATAGGGGCAATGGTGGAGGCTGTAATATGTGGAAATAGTGGGGGGGATATTAATAGAAAATCAATGCGGGAGAAGGAACCATGCGCGGCTGACAAGCAGGTGTATTCCCTGTCTGTGGGGTGTAAAGATCTCCATACGTCTATTAAATTCAGGGATTTTATTAGTAAGTTCAGGCCGATTTTTGGGAGTTGGTTTGTCTGCACCTTTGAGCTAGATCTGTCTAGAGCCTGAGAGGAAACCATGTTGAAATCACCTCCAACTATAAGGTTGGAGTCCATGTATGGAGTGAGTAGTGCTTTGATATGTTTGTAGTTGTTTTTTGAGTATGGGGGTGGCATGTATATGTTGGCAAGAGTGTATTGTTTACCTAGATAAGTGACTGTTGCAATCGCATACCGTCCGTCTGCATCCGAGTTTTCATTGACCACCTCCAGTGCGAGAGATCTTCGAGCAAGGGTGACCACCCCCCTGGCCCTAGATGAAAAAGAAGAGTAAGTAATCACAGACCAGCCCATTGTTTGCAATTTCACCACCTCTGTCGGCATGAGATGGGTTTCTTGTAAAAAAACTATATCACAATGACATTTATTTAGATAAACCAGCAGTTTTCTTCGCGTGATTGGCGAGTTTATGCCCCCAACATTCCAGGTGCTTATTTTGACTTTAGGATTCATGGGGGGTACCAGTAAGGGGGATAGAATAAGTTGTAGAAGAGATGTTTCTCAAGTAGTTGATACTGGCGATTAGCGGGGGCTGTTGTATGGGATGATTTGCTTAAACTTGGTACTGTTATATGACAGTTCTGTTGTGGTGTTATGCACCTTTGGCAGGATGGGGTAGGGGGGGAAGAAGGGGGTAGGGAAGACAAGAGGGTAGGGAAGATAGGGAAGAAGAACAAAATATACATTCCCCCAGTATAGTAACTGAGGGGCAGACTTCCTATACAAGTAATATTCCTGTAATCTAAACCCAAAATTACGTTATCCAGGAATAAGATGAACTTTCCCTTTGTCGCTAAACCGCTTAAACTAGGATGGGTAGTTGGCAGCATAAACTTGTAATAGTTATCTGTATCAATTACATATCCGCTAAAGAGAGGGGGGAGGGGGGGGGGGTATGTTAGTATACATAAGGGGTAAACATTCCTCATTTAAATTCTATTAACATTAGCCTTAGCTAAACTTCTGTAACAATATATAATATATGAAGAAGAATATAACATGTATAAACCTAATCGCAGATAATGTTTAGTACAGTTCTGTGAGAAAGGCGCAGTTGATTCTGTGATGCACAAATGCATCTTAGCTGTGAAGCAGAGATGTCTCAAGTAGCTGTCCATGTTAGACATTTTTCTTTTGCTGCTTTATGAAGAAAGAAACCACTGTTCCAATCTCTGTGTGTTCAAGGCGGGGTGTCTGTAATGTCCTCCGCTGCTGCTCTGGTGAGTTCTTTCAAATATTCCGTTGCTTCAGAGGGATCAGAAAAGTCTTTAAAGTGGGATCCATCATATATCCTCAGCTTTGCTGGGTATAAGAGGCCAAATTTTCTGCCTGCAGAGGCCAAGGTAGAACATATGGGGGAGAAAGTCTTTCTTATTTTAGAAAGTTCGGCAGAGAAATCCTGAAAAATAAATAATTTGTTGCCTTCCCAGGTGAGATTTTTTATTTTTCTTGATGCCGACCAGATTTCCATCTTGTGTAAATAATTCAAGCACTTGAAAAGGGTTACACGTGGTCGCGGTCTGTTTGGAGTCGGTGGTGGGCCCACCCTATGGACCCTCTCTATCACCATGTCCTTGCAGGCTTCTGATATGCCTAGGAGCGAGGGGAGAGTGATGCGGACAAAGTGGACCAAAGCTGGTCCCTTAACCGCTTCGGGCAGTCCCACTAGTCTTATGTTTGATCTGCGTGACCTGTTCTCAAGTTCATCTATTTTGTCCCAGAGTTGGTGATTTTCTCTGGTGAGTTTAATGATGTCTACCTGGGATTTAGCAACATCATGTCCCCATATGCTTTTCTACTGTGGTGACTCTCTGGGATAATTTTTGTATCTGGGCTGTAATGTCCTCCACTGCTTTAGATAGGAGCGGGGACATTGCTGCATTAATAGCCTCCACAACTTCAGTGTATGTGACAGGCGTCTCCAGTCCCCTTTGGGGGTAGCCCCCCTGTGTGGTACCTTCTGTCGCTGATTTTTTGTGAGCTGGCAGGGAAGAGGGATCAGCGTCTCCGGGCGCCATGTTTTCAGCCCCACGCCTTCTGTCCGGCCTTTTGGAGCTGCGGCTGTGTCTGCTGCGCCCAGGGAGGGTAAGCGGTGCTTTTTGTGCCAATTGGAGGCTCCAGGAGCCGTGTAACTGTGGTGTTTTAGGTTATGGGAAGCGGAGCTCAGAGCGGGAGCTCCGTCGCCATGCAACCCGGAAGCGGAAGTCCCTCCCATGTATGCATTTAAGGTGGCCATACACTTATGGGATTTGGCCCGATTTCACCCAAATCCTACTGAGCCGCCCGAGAAATTCGGTCAAGTGGCCAAGTCGCGTGTGTTTGACATTGGATTCGAACCGAAGCCACGTGCACCTCGAATCTGGAGATTGAACCTTCTGCTCCCATAAGATAAATTGGAATTGCTGCCTTCAGTGCACGTCGCGGCTTCATCTGATTTATCGCATCAAATGTCCCTTGAATTCCCCCCAACAGCTCACCGCGAGTCCTTCAGTGCTATAGATTGTAAGCGTACGAGCAGGGCCCTCCTACCTTTATGTCAGTTTGTTTCTACCCAGTTTCTATAATCACTGTTGTTTCCTATTGTGAAGCGCAACGGAATCTGCTGCTCTATATAAGAAACTGTAAATAAAATATATACGTGAGATAAATCGCCAAATCGGATGAAGGGATGCTGGGGAGGTTAAGGGAAAATCAGGTCCGACTTGTGCCTCAGACAAGTCAGGCTGGTGTATGAGGGACTAATGTACTTTATTTTGGGCTTCCAAGACTAGAGTGCACATTTCCTAACATTTAAAAATGACTATACAGGTTCATCTGTCAGTAAATGTGTGCTTTTAACCCAGATGACCAACTGGATATGGTCAGTAGGTCGACACGGCTTAGGTTGACACATGAAATACTGTAGGTCAACATGGCTAAGGCCAGCAGGTCCACACAAGCATTGGGTAAGGAAGGTCAACAGTCAAAACATGAGTTTATCAAGTTTTTTTTATTTTTAACCGACATGTGCCGACAGGCTGTATATTATACCCTACCATCCACTAGGGCGGGCGGGAGAATATAATAGTGTGCTGGGTGCAGCGGTACACTGATACCATGTCAATGTCCTCTTATGTAGAAATTCTGGTTAAAAAAAGTCTTTCTCATGCTTTAACAGTCTCTCCAGGATCCTGATGACTCACCAGCCCATCATTTCCTGACCAGCTCCAGCTCATTTGTGTCTACCCAGCCACCTTCAGTCTCTCCAGCTGCCTGGTGATTCACCAGCTCCCTTGTGTCTCTCCAGCCCCCTTCTGTATCTTCAGCCCTCCATTGACTCACCAGCTACCTTGTGTCTCTCCAGTCTACTTCTGTAAATTCAGTGCCCAATAACCTGTGTAGTTCATTGGTGACCCCGTGTAATGGGGCAGTGTGGTAAGCCTAGCTAAAGATGGCATTGCCCACAATGTGCAAGTTCCATAATGTATTGCATTCAACAGATCTGTGTATAAGCAGTTTGGCCAAACCTCCATTAGCTGTGTTCTTGGAGGTTTGAACGCAAAACCGGCCTCGATGCTTCCAGCCCCCTATGCCATTATAATTACCATCCAATGCCATATCCTATGTCACATCGGCCATTCCGGGAGGTTAGGCAGCCCTGCATTATGAAGCTTGATAAATCTTGCCCTAAGGGGTAAATTTACTAAAATTCGAAGAATTAAAAGAGGTGATGTTGCCAATCGTAACCCATCAGAGTATGTCTATCATTTTGTAGGATGCAATACAGAAATGATAGACAGATACAGTAGGTTGCTAGGGACAACATCACTTTTTTTTAATATTTGGAAGATTTACTAAACTTACCACGCAAACTAAATGCATGCTGCAATACTACAACCATCACGTGCAGCGAGGGTGTCGTCTCTCACAACCCCCAAATTCCAACGAGGCTGAAGTTGGCTTCTTAATCACTTCTTATTGGAGCTCCAGCTTCTTATTCAGAACAATCACTTTTACAAGGGTTAATGAGTCTTGGACCACAAATTTTACACCAGAAATCCACACAGGGGGGTCACTTACAAATGACCCACTTGCAATTTATTTTGACCAACAAGGATTTGGGCAGTAATAGGGCACTAAATTGGGCATGGGTCCCAGATTTCATCATTTTGAATAAGTAGCTGGTGTCCTGCAAGGGTTAAACAGCGTTGGTCAACAAATATTACACTGAAAACCCACACAAGGGGGTCACTTACATATGACCCACTTGCCATTTCTTTTGACCAACAAGGATTTGGGCAGTAATAGGGCAGTAAAGTGGGCATGGGTCCCAGATTTCATCATTTTGAATAAGTAGCTGGTGTCCTGCAAGGGTTAAAAAGCGTTGGTCAAAAAATTTTACACTTGGAATACACACAGGGGGGTCACTTACATATGACCCACTTGCCATTTCTTTTGACCAACAAGGATTTGGGCAGTAATAGGGCAGTAAAGTGGGCATGGGTCCCAGATTTCATCATTTTGAATAAGTAGCTGGTGTCCTGCAAGGGTTAAACAGTGTTGGTCAAACAGTATGACACTTGAAACCTGCACAGGGGGGTCAGGTACATATGACCCACTTGCAATTTCTTTTGACCAACAAGGATTTGGGTAGAAATTGGGCACGAAACTAGGCATAGGTCCCAGATGTCATTATTTTGAATAAGTAGCTGGTGTCCTGCAAGGGTTAAACAGTGTTGGTCAAAACATATTACACTTGAAACCCACACAGGGGGTTCACCTACATATGACCCACTTGCAATTTATTTTGACCAACAAGGATTTGGGCAGAAAATGGGCATGGGTCCCAGATATCATTTTGAATAAGTATCTGGTGTCCAGCAAGGTTGAAACAGCGTTGGTCAAAAATGTTTACACTTGGAATCCACATAGGGGGGGGTCACTTACATATGATCCACTTGCCATTTCTTTTGACCAACAAGGATTTGGGCAGTAAAGTGGACATGGGTCCCAGATTTCATCATTTTGAATAAGTAGCTGGTGTTCTGCAAGGGTTAAACAGCGTTGGTCAAACAGTATGACACGTGAAACCTGCACAGGGGGGTCAGGTACATATGACTCACTTGCAATTTCTTTTGACCAACAAGGATTTGGGTAGAAATTGGGCACGAAACTGGGCATAGGACCCAGATGTCATTATTAGCGGGATCTTCCTTTTTTTAATTATTGTACGTGTAGTTTATTTCTGAGGTACTAGAGATGTATCATTTCCCATTTTAGTGATCTCCTTAAATTGGAATCTTCCTTGTAATATACTCCATTAGCGGATGTATAGATACATGAGGAGAAAAGAGACGGTACTTGTTTCCTAGAACGGCCACAATCTTATGGATCGTGTACCTTTAAGTTAAGGTACACGATCCATAAGATGGACCCGATTTCCTTTGAAATCAGGTCCATTTTGCCGGCTAGGACACAATATCGGGGGCATCGCGTCGGTCGGGACCATTAACATTGGTCCCGACGCGACCGACGCGATGCCCCCGATATTTCCATAGACTTCAATGTTAAAAAATATTTTAACATTGAAATCGTGTCGGGAAAGGTAAAATATCGGGGGCATCGCGTCGGTCGGGACCATTAACATTGGTCCCGACGCGATGCGACGCGATGCCCCCGATTTTTCCATAGGCTTCAATGTTAAAATATTTTTTAACATTGAAATCGTGAAAAAATGTGAAAAATGTGAAATGGGCCAATATGACCCATTTCACATTATAGATGACCCCGTCGTCACCCCACGATAGACGCCAACCCGAAGCGTGGCGAGCGCAGCGAGCCTGCGAGGGGCGGCGGTGCGCGTCCTCCGACCTTTTCATTCCCCTACTATCCACGTCGGCGTGGAGTTGAGAATAGAATAGTGTGGCGAGCGCAGCGAGCCACCGTGCCCGAAGCGTGGCGAGGGGACGCGTATAACTTCACAGGTATACGCGGGGCTCGCCACGCTTCGGGCTCGGTGGCTCGCTGCGCTCGCCACACTATTCTATTCTCAACTCCACGCCGACGTGGATAGTAGGGGAATGAAAAGGTCGGAGGACGCGCACCGCCGCCCCTCGCGGGCTCGCTGCGCTCGCCACGCTTCGGGTTGGCGTCTATCGTGGGGTGGGGTGTACGCCGTTAAATTTGGGGGGGGGGTGGGAATATTTTACATTGAATCCAATGTAAAATAGGGTCCCAGGGACCCGATTTACATTTCATTCAATGAAAAAATCGGGTCCAAAATCGGTCGGTCGTGTCGATCGCATCGCATGCGACCAAATCGCATGCGATGCGATCGACCCGATTTTTCCGACACGACCACCCCGATGTAAATCGGTGTGGCCGTGCTAGGAAACAAGTACCAAAGAGACATACAGTATACAATAAGGCAATACTGTATAACACTTCAATCTTTCAAAAACGATGACACATTTTGCCCATACTGTGTTAAAAATAAAATTCAGCTTATCTGATGGTACTTGTTTGGATCCCACCAATGCCTTATGGCAAATGGGTAAAAAGCAGCATTTGTGACTAGGAAGAGGGTTTACCCTTGATACCTTATATCCATACCTTTTCTGGGCTCTCTCATTGGAGCTTAAGTGTGTGTAGCTTTCCTGAAAGGACCTAGTGTTAATCAGGTGGTTTTGCACACTGAGCCTCAACAGCAGAAGCCCTCTGACTCCTTTAGTAGGCATAATAAAATCTGCATGCACTCGCTCACTTGCTATATTGGCACAGGTGTACCCTCCTGCAAGCAGCAGCAGTAGCCGCAGATTTAAAGGAGATTTCTTCTTCTCCCTTTCCTATATGATTTTTCTTACGCAAATGTGTTGCGCTAAACTAACCAACTAATTACACATATGTACGCTGTAGCACAACAAGGCACTTTTGATCTACCAAAGTCTTCAGGAGTTATGTTATTATATCCTTAACAAGAATAGTGGTTTAATGATTTACAGCCATTTACTGCACTGATGTTTATTATATCTCCTATATTCATTGCATAACATGTTTTTCTGAACTATACTGGTAACGGTATTGCAACATTATTTCAAATTTTTGATCTCTATGTTGCCATTTGCAGTATTTCAGTGTATTCTGATTGAAATATAACAAGTGAGGTAATATCACACTACAAGCAGATTAGATATTCCCTCACAAGGTGATATTCTCGCTAGTTTGCTATCAATAGTATGTAGCTCATCTACACCAAATTATACAGTAATATAGATGCCATACTACAGATATTAACAGTAACTTTGACTGTGATATAGATTTTAAAAATTTCTTTATTGTCCTGCCTAGGAGATTTTTTTCTTGACAGGTGAGATTTGTTTTCTATGTATGTATGCAAAATGGTCTTGTCTTTATAGTTGGCTCCCAATATTTTAAATTAAAACCTAATAAAAGTTAATTTTTAAATATACAATAATACTTAACAAACTAAAGTTGTGCCCCTAAAAAAGAGAGAGTTCTTTCCTTCCTTCGTACTTGATTGGATTCTATATGGAGAAGAGGATAGGCCTTCGGGATCCATAGGTAATGTATGTGTGAATAAATATAGTATGTAATAAAGTTATACTGTTCGTGTGTGTGATTTATTTCACTATTGGTCATGTTGTGGAACAAGACACAGCGGGTCCTTCAATGCCCCGTATACTAGGACTTGTGGTTCTCTAAATCCCTGTATGTGGTGCAGGCTTGCTGGGACTTGTAGTTCCACAACATTACACAATCGTTTAATCTAATATTAACCATTTATCAGCCCGATGCCCACTGCCCCAGGGGCACCGGGGACAGCCCCGGCTTCAGCGGTAACTCTGGAGGGCAGGATTCCCCTATATTGGGGGGGGGTCCCCCCACTCTTCCAGGATCCCAGCCCGGGCTGACCAGCTACGGGGATGAATGCTTTGGCCGGAAAACTTGCATATAAAGTGTCCCGTGGCTGCTTGGGCTTGTTGCTGGTTGCCAAAATATGGGGGACCCCTACTCATTTTGTCCCCCATATTTTTGGAACCAGGATTGGCCCTTGAGCCTGGTGCTGGTTTTAGAAATCCTGGGGATCCCCTATGTTTTTTGTCCCCTGGATTTCTAAAACCAGGACCGGTTCTTTGAGTCTGGGTCTGGTTGCATTCGGGAGGGGGGCCCACGCCATTTTCTTTTAACACAAGTCACACATGTGCATTATTCGCACATTTTCATGACTAAAATTCATCACATCGCTTTTTTCTTGCCTCAATTTGCATTCCAATAAATAGCCGATTTCTTAAAAAAATTGAAAACTTGCGATAAGGTGCGATTACAGAACCTTACTAAACATAGCATCCTATTAAATGTCACCCTAGGTCGGATGCATGATGGATTCCTCCAGATCAGCGCAAAGAGCGGTTATCCAATTTCTTCGCACACAAGAGGCGAGCATGCTTCGGAAATTTAACACATGATGAAGGTGGTGTAGCGTGTAGGGAGAGCAGTGTCTCACATGGTGCACCATATACCAGTGTGTCAGCGCTATGAGGCGGGATGAGAAAACATCAGGGACTTACCATGGCCCAGGCAGGGCCACGTTCTCACCAAACCTGCCACGATTTCGTCAGTGGAGGATCTCATTCATCAGAATAGTCGAATCACCACATGTGAAATTGCTGCTGTACTGTTGATAAGCAAGGAAACTGTGCATAATGCTCAACAAGCTTGTTTATGGCAAAGTTTGTGCACAGTGGCTGCCCCAGCATCTGCCAGAAAATCAGAAGTTGGTGAGAATGGGTGTTTACTTGATCCATCTGTTCCGCTATGCGTAGCAAGGAACATATTTTATTGCCATGGTTGTCGCCTGTGATGAGACTTGGAGGCGACCCTGCCTCCAAACGGATGAGCATGGAGTGGCGGCATTCCAGCTCCTCTCGTCCAATAACAGCAAACTCTAGCTGGAAAAGTGATGCTCAGTTTTTTTTTGACGAAGAAGCACCTCTCCTCATTGGCTGGCTGGAACAGGGTGGAACAGTTAACGCTGAGTGATACTGCAAGACGTTGCTGATGCTGAAACAGGCCATCAGAAACAAGTACAGAGGCAAGCTCTCGAAAGTGATTGTGCTGCTCCAGGACAACGCTAGGCAACATGTGACCTGCTGTCAAAATTTCGATGGAAGGTCCTGAAACATCCTTCATAAAGCCTTGATGTATCCGCATGTGACTCGCATATCTTCGGACCCTTAAATAAATCAGTGAAAGGTCAATGGTTCACCTGTGACAAGGAGTTGCAGGACACCGTGAAAAACTGGATCCATCAGCAAACCAGGAGTTTCTACACTGAAGCTATGCACCCCATTCCTAAATGCTGGGATCAGTGAATCAATGTCAATTATGTATAGTTGTAATGTTAAAAATGAATTGTAATTAAATATTCTTTAATTGAAATTTTCTTTACATACAACCATATGGGCACACCTTATACATCAAATGGTCTGTGAGAGCATGGGCATGTCCATATAATTATTATTAACGGTACTCTTTACCTAGAATGGCGTCCATCGCGGGCATCGCATGTACATCGCATGCCATTATAATGGCATGCGATGTGACCGATGCCCGCGATTTCACATAGAAATACATGTTAAAATGTAAATCGCGTCGGTCGCATCGCATGCGACCAAAAATCGCATGCGATGCGACCGACGCGATTACCGCGATTTCACATAGGGAACAATGTTAATTGGCCCAATTGACCCAATTTTACATAGGGAACAATGTTAAATGGCCCACAGAGGCCAAATAGCCACCCTCAAGTGTGAAATGGCCCCCCCAATTGTTAACGCCACCCCACAATCAACGTCAACCTGAAGTGTGGCGAGCGCAGCGAGCCCGCAAGGGGAGGCGGTACGCGTCCTCTGACCTTTTCATACCCCCACTATCCACGTTGGCGTGGAGTTGAGAATAGAAAGTGTGGCGAGCGGACGTGGATACCTGTGGAGCCCGCGAGGGGACGCGTATACCTGTGAAGGTATACGCGTCCGCTCGCCACACTTTCTATTCTCAACTCCACGCCGAAGTGGATAGTGGGGGTATGAAAAGGTCGGAGGACGCGTACCACTGCACTCGCCACGCTTCAGGTTCACGTTGATCGTGGGGTGGCTTTAACAATTGGGGGGGGGGCATTTCACACTTGAGGGTGCCTATTTGGGCTCTGTGGGCCATTTAACATTGTTCCCTATGTAAAATTGTGAAAAATATGTGAAATCGCGGTAATCGCGTCGGTCGCATCGCATGCGATTTTTCGACACGATTTTTTACCTTGTGATGCCCAAGATCAAAATCTTGGGCGCCGTTCTAGGTAAAGAGTACCTTATTAACAGTTTCTTATATAGCATACACATATTCCGCAGCGTTTTACAGAGAATATTTTGAACATTCACAATAGTCCCTGCCCCAGTGGAGCTCACTATCATGACATCACATGGAAGTCACACAGTGCTCCTCTGCAAACCTTGTGAATGGCCAGGATATCTTTATGGGGCCCCATAGGACCTGATGGGCCCTAGGCAGGTGCCTAGTTTGACTTGTGGAAAATCTGCATCTGATAAGAGTTTGGATGAGCAGTGTCTTATTAATTGGATATGCACTCATTAGGTCTACAGTCAAAAGGTCAACACATGAAAGAGGTCAGCAAGCATTTGGTCAACATGGTCAAACTACACAAGAAAAAGTTTGATATAAAAAATAGTCAACATGAGTTTTTTGGGTACCTATGTAATATGTGGGCTTCCGTTTTTCTTATGAGACCGCGTCCGCTCGCCACGCTTCGGGCACGGTGGCTCGCCACACTATATAAAATCAACTCCATGCGTAGTTGGATATTAGGGGTAAGAAAAAATGGGGTGCATTTAACATGGGAGCCCAGATAATACATAAGTACCGTTTTTTGTGATTTTTTTTTTTTAAACTAACTTGTTCTTACAGTACTTTACCATCACAGTGGGCTTAAAGGGAGAACATAATAGTGTGCTGAGCATAGCGAGGCACCACGTCTGAAGCATGGTGACCATTGCCTGCCATGCAAACGGATGCGGTACACTTATACAGTGTCCATGTTGACCTAGACATCAAAAAAAGTTGAAAAACTCATGTCTACTTTTTCACATGTTTACCTTATGCATGTAAATCTTTTGACTGTCGACTGAGACACTGTCTACCTAACTACCCATACCTGATTATATGCATGTCTTACCTGTTCTGATACTGAGATAAACTTTCCAGATGTCATTTCAGTGAACTTCATACTGAATACCTGGTAATGCAACAGCAGTCGGTTGTAAAAGTAATAGCTTTTGTGGAATTATCGCTTACATTGGGGTCTACAGCCTGCAGGGGACTGTGCATTATTGGTCACTGACCATTGAATAATTTTCTCTTAAGCAGGATGGGGGACAATGGACCATGTGATTGGTAGCTTTAAATCTGAGCTCTTCCTCCTCCTGCAACCCCACAATTCCAGAAGGTCCCACTTTCAAAATAACTGTTGCTTGGAGTGACCACTGCTGTGGGAGAAATCTGATGATGAGGAAATCTATCATATAATATTCATATGCCCAGTATATCCATCGCAGAATGTCAGAGCAAAGGTCTGTCCACAGGGGGTTGATTCAGTTATCGCACTGCATTTACTGTACATATGCCACCCCCCTGGCATTGTCCAACTGAATGTGAACTGCCCGGTTAGCAAGGACGGTCTGAGCTTTAAAGAGAGCACATAAGATGGCTTGGAGCTCAAACACATTGATTAGCAGAGTTCGTCTGTGACATTGACCAAAGGCCCCAAAAATCTATTGTTAAGGTACCCCATCCTAAAAGACAGTGGACAGACAACAAAGTTAATTTTAGTGACCAAGGAGAAACACTGGAGATTATAGGAAACTGGTCACTCAATGAAGAGACTGGCAGGTGCTGTCAAAAAGAACAAGAAACAGAGACCAGAGCGTGGCTGACTATCCCATTCAATTCTGGAGAATTTCCTAATGGAATATCTACTAGCACAATTTAAAATATCTGTAATATCTGCTAGCACAATTGTCTAAAAGGTGGAGACCATTGTGCTCCAAAGCGCATGCACGGCCAGACCAAGGGATGAGGGACTGACAAGGGGATTATTCTGGTTGAATTGCAGCGCTGAGTAATTTTTCACCCGCTCACAGATCACAAAAGTCGCCGCCCCCCCCCCCCCCCTTCACAGGCCAAATTTGGCCGCAAATGGATGTTTTACATAAACAGATCCCCTTTTCACCATAGGTCACGGCCGTGACTTATGTCTCCCCCTGTGTGCAGATGGGTCAGTAGGTAAGTCGAAAGAAATGGGGGGTCAATTACCAAGGTAACTGTAGGGGCGCCTGTATGAGTGGCCTCCGCTAGCGGCTGTCAAAAAAAGGGGGTGTCAATCCCTATAGAAAATATACAAGAAAGGAGTTGGCCCAGGCTCCTAACTGCCCACCACAAAACGCTGCCTTCCACCATCACCTTCTCCACTGAAAATCGTTTGGAGATCCACATTTGCCTAATATCATCGGCCCCATTGACCTGGAGTGAGGCACTCACCTCTTGAAGGCAAGCCGCCTATCTAATACCTACCCAGAGTCTCACAGCGGACATTCATACCAATACTTCTCATTCCAAGTTGGGAGGGTCGCTACCCCCTACTACAATCGGGAGAAAGCTACATTTGAGTACCGCTGCGGCCAGGCTCCGATATATTCATCTGTTTCTCATTTCATCGGTTATCCATTGGACTGTGGACTCTAAATAAGGTGATATCACATTTACAGTGGATGCAGCAATTTTCAATTCCCCAGCCCTTCCCCCTCCCCTTTCTTTTTTACATTGTGTACATTGTATTTATGTGTTTATTATAGCATGCTAATTGTATAATTAAAATACTATTTTAATTCCTCACTCTGTCATCAATGAGCGCAGTCTACCATCCTTTCTTGTATATTCAGTAGGTAAGTCCACTGATGAGGCAATGTCCCAGTAGGGTGCCACGAACACCCGAACACAGCACTCTTAGACCACACAGGGTCAGGACCCCGCTGTCACAGCCCATCCCCCCAGTGAGACGCAGAGGTATCCTGCCTGTCAATTGAACTGCATCACTCCCACCCATTCTCATTTGAGTAACCCTTGCATTCCCTATATATGCATTCCCTATATATCTTTCAATAAACATTTTAACCAACACCACAGTACTGTTTTGTTCATCCATGCCTACATTAACAACTTCACCTTCTTTTTGAGTGCGCAGTCCACAACTCCCAAACAGTCAATTAAAGGGGCACCATCTTACAATTGTTTTCCATGTTTTCTCCATCCCCCAACAGGGGATCTTGTAAATAAGGCAGCCCCCCCACAGCAAATATTCATACAACTGGGAGCGCGAAACAAGGGTCTGTTCTACATACATATATATTTCATTATTTGTATATTAAGTTAGTTTATTATGCTGAGCCCCCTGTATTTGTATTTACTAGAGTGTGTGGTCACAGGCCACTGCACTCCAACCTGGGAAGTGTGGGTGCTGTTTGCACCTCATTCGTAGGAATGGCGAGTGTGTTGGTACTTCTGTATCTGGGTTAATGCATGGGTTCATTTTTAATGAACCTCTTTTACTGTGATCATAGCTTTGTCATGCACCCTAGATAAGCTCATTTATCTGAAACCTGTGACAGCTGCCCCTTTAATACTAATTCAGGTGTTGTGTTGGGGATTGTCTCACCTTTAAAAGCCATAAGGTAGTTGGCAGGTGAGCTCTAAACCAGAAAAAAAAACCACATGTTCATTTTAGCTATAATGTGTAAGCAGTTGCCAGGCTCTTAAGAGACTAATTGTTAGTGTAGGACTTGTAGTGAAATGGGGTCCCTTGGCGATGGGCTGCAAGCTTAAAAATGCATTTATCAATTCATGAACTAAAACTCTATTATTTATTTGATTATTTGTATATTAAGGTGAGTGCTGAGACCCCTGTATTTGTATTTACTAGAGTATGTGGTCACA
This sequence comes from Crinia signifera, assembly GCF_055691185.1. Taxonomy (NCBI): domain Eukaryota; kingdom Metazoa; phylum Chordata; class Amphibia; order Anura; family Myobatrachidae; genus Crinia; species Crinia signifera. Next base: position 206,280,596 of record NC_139217.1, on the reverse strand, counting down.
GGTCGCTGCACCCCAACCTGGGAAGTGTGGGTGCTGTTTGCACCCCATTTGTAGGAATGGCGAGTGTTGTGGTGCATCTGCATTCTTCAGCTTCCAGTCGGCCTGTTCCATCACCTGTGCTTATTTGTCAGAAGTAAAATAGAATTCTTCTAATGCTCTATTTTGTGATTGTTAAAGGAAATTTCCACCATACCTCAATATGATAACTTAGTGTAAGTAGGCAGCACTATGGAATCCCATATAAAGGGTTACATATGATAATATATACAGGGCCTGATTCAGCATTTATTTCATATAATAAGCTGTTCACAGAAGCTTATTATATGCGATCCATAAAAGAGCAAATGCAAAAGAAGGTGCATACCACCTCCTGCCTGCATTTGCGATCGCTTAAAACTACGATCTGCCCCCCAACCAAGAATGGAGTATATTGCTGGGCTTCTCAGCAATACTATAAAACAGGTTCCATGCAGTCTGGACCCCATGGTTTGCACATCACAGGGTACGTTTGCCTAGCATCTGCCGTTTAATGCAGTTCTTCTTTCTCACCTAGCTCTTGCTCACTCTTTCCTATTTCCTCCCATCCCATTCTTCCTACCATCCCTCCCAACTCTTCCATTAATAACCCCCCCCCCCCCCCCTTGTTCCCCTTCTTCTCCTTTATCTTAACCATTCACTCCCTATGCCTCATTCTTTGCAGTACTAAATATTGGGCATGTCAGACCGGATTGCGTGACAAATTTGTTCTCAAAATGGATAAAACCATGCTGCACTGCAGGTGGGGCAGATGTAGCATATGCAGCGAGAGTTAGATTTGGGTGGGGTGTGTTGAACTGAAATCTAATTTGCGGTGTAAAAATAAAGCAGCCAGTATTTACTCTGCACAGTAACAAAATAACACCCTTAAAGCTAACTCTGCACATGTTACATTTGCCTCACCTGGAGTGCACATGGCTTTGCCCATTTTGAGAACAAACTTTCCCTGCAATCGGGTCTGAATTAGGCCCAATATTCTTTGGAAGAGTGGTTATTAGGCTTTGTTACTGCTGACTATTTTACTTTGAAATAAATTGATTTAAAATGTGTGGGAGCTGCTCTGTTAAGTTCTGACTGACAGGGTTTCAAACTTTTGCATATTTATTATTTCATCACATTAAATAAGTAATTATTGTGCTTCAAAATGTGTGTGTGTGTGTGTATATATATATATATATATATATATATATATATATATACTGGCTCCTAGAGATCATGTGATTCTTGGCTTTGTCAACATTCAGAGGCTGTTGAAACTGCAAAACAGTCTTTTGCATTTGGATTTATTTTGGTCTGCTGAAGACTATCTTTCTCCCTAATTGGAGAGATCCTTCTCTTAAATCTGAAGCTGCATACCTCCTACTGTGATAGGAGAGACTGCGTGTAGAACACCTATTCTTCTGTGTGAACTCACATTAACCGAGCCCGAGAGACTAAGATCACCTAAACGTGGCGGGATATAACAGAACTTCTGTATAAAATAATCGTAACCTGAGAAAGTCCTTCTCTGCAAAATTGGTAATCCTAATAAACTTTCTAGGAGAGCTTCGACCACATTATACAAAGGAGATATCTCCACATTTTGGCTTCGATTGGTTCATCGCCCCTGATGAAGTCCCAAGGGACGAAACGTGTTGGGCAGCGGATCTGAACTATGGCCCTTATTCTGGTTGGTGCGGTCAGAGCCGCACACGGGGCTCCGGCCGCACAAACCATTCCCCGCCCACCCTACGGATCGCCACGGCCGTCCGTACACAGACGGCTGGCGATCCGCATAAAAATGGTGGAGGCTACGCCTCCACCATGGTGGGAGCTGCCCCCTGCATTCGATGGTCGTCGACCATCGAAGGCAGGTCCGCACGCCGCGGCAGCTCCCGCAAGCTAAGACCACACGGACAATCGTCCGTGTGGTAGCTTGTATGGGGGCTGAAAGCTGACATCCGGCGACGTCAGCTTTCCGCCCCCATGAGTGGCGTCATGCCCTCATTACCATGCATACGCCCCGCGTTTGCATGGGAACGCCCATGAAACGCGGGGCGTACACATAGGGAAATGAGGGCATGATGCCTCTCACGCCCCTATCCGCCCCCTTTGCGGCGGACGAAATCCGTCTGCGGCGAAGGGGGCTGCACATGCGCAGATTCACCTCTGCGCATGTGCAGTGTTAAAACATCGGCGGTACGGCCGCACGCGGGCCGTACCGCACCAACTTGAATAAGGGCCTATATGTGGCACATAAAAAAAAAAATCTGTGAAATTAAAACTGAATGCTGGACTTAACCTTTCAATAAGTGTTACTTGCTTTTATTTATTTTATCTGATTCATTGTATGTAAAGCCACAGAGTGGTACATTTAGCGCACCCCTATCTTTTCTTCCTTTATATATATATATATATATATATATATATATATATATATATATATATATATATATATATATATATAAATCATGTTTTAGGGGGCCATTTATAAATAATTGCATTTGCAATGTGATCCATGTACGGAAATAGCGCTCAAGATCGCATTGCAGAATGTGACCATATCGGGTGATTGTCTCAACAGGTACTGTATGTGCAAGGACTCCTGAAAGATGTCTAACCATGCAATGTTATAATTGCACATCCAGGGCTTCTGCACATGCTCAGAGGTTTGACCCCAATGCTCAGGGGCCATTTCTAGGGAAGTGTTCCTAGGAAACTACTTCATGTGAAGTATAACCCATAGGCTACAACAAGCTTCCATAATGTGCAGATTGTGGTATCTGCTGGGGGGGGCAATATCGGAAATGCTTTGCAACCTATGCAGGGGATGCAGTACAGGCAGCAATGGAGAGATCGCAGCTGATATTGGAGAGATCTGTTGTGGTCCCTCTTTCCTAAATTGCAGGGTGTTATTGTTTGATGAATGAGTCCCTAAGTTCATATTCTTTGAGTTTGTAATAAGTAGTTTTCACCTAAAATTCAGCGAAACGTGATTGCACAAAGTGTGCTCACACTTTTACTTACAACTTTACAGTATGTAAAAATGGTATACGCAGCCATACTAAGCTCTGAGTGGCAGGGAAACGTAATTGTTTTGAATTTAGTTTTTGAACCTTTTTTATTTTAGCATGCATTACATAACCATTTAATTACTATTGTGGGGTGTATTCAATGCGGCTGGCGAGGGAGTTAATTGGTGGGGATCGCTGAAAACAAGCAATTCTCACCATTTAACCCCCACGGTGGCCGCTCACCCTAGTCAAAGTTTCGGGGCTGTCACAGGACGTATTCCCCCATACAGCGAGGCTTGCGGCTAATGCAGGGAGCAAGTTAATTTTTTATACAAAAAGAAATCAATAGCCAACAGTGAAAATGCTTCTGAAACAAAAATAGTAATTTCTAGTTTATTCGAGCATGGGAAAGACGAATATGGCATTTAAAATGCTGAGTTAGCTCTATGTTCTGAGATATAACCATATTTCATTAAATGCTAGAGAATTTGAGGGATTTTCAAAAAAATACTAGGGATTGTTTTTATTTAAATAAATTGTAGGTTGCCAATCCTTAGTACAGGTATCCTGAGTTATTGTCAGCCATATTTTGTTACTCAATATATATGTTACTCAAAATTCATTTTCTCAATTCTCATCTGGACTTCTTTGCTATGAATTGTGGTGCAGTAAGTGATGAGCATGGTGAGAGATTCCACCAAGATATTTCAACTATGGAACAAAAATATCAGGGTAAATGGGACGTTTCCATGCTTGCAGACTACTGTTGGACGGTGACAAGAGATGCTCCAGGACAAACGATAAGCAAAACGAAGTCGCACTCATAAATAGGTAGTCATACGAAATAGCAAGGCATGTTATCTTATTTACTGCTAATTTACCTGTACATAGATTGAATTAAAACAATTGTTACTTCTGTTGTGTACAGATATCATATTAATATAATGTTGGTTTTTACTACAGAAGTACATGTATCGTAAGTAGTGTATCTAAAAAACTAGAGCTATAAACAAATTCTAAGGTCATATTCGGTTTTCCTGACCCAAATTTAGTAAAAAAAAAATGACTATTTTTGTAAAAGAAGCAAATAAAAAGTTGTTTTTTGTTGTCTAGTGTAATCAGTCCCAAGCCTTAACAAAGATATGGTGTCCTATCAAAATGCCTTGGCAGAAGAGGAGAGATCTAACCTGCAGTGACCATCTAGCATTACCGGTTCTGCAGCATATGGCCACTCACCGCACCTCCAGTTACGGTGTTTTACCACTTCCATCCCAGTTGGTTTTGACTTGCTCCTATAATTTTGTGAATAAAACTGAAAGAGATTCTCTCTTCCTTTCGCATACCAGATGCCTGGAGCATCATATTATGAAGATTTTTTTATGTCAAGCAAAAGATTCCATTATGCACAGTACAGTATATTCACTAGTGAGTGTGGTATGCATTTATCTTTGAGGGATCTGTGTGGGGGATCATACCATTTTGATCAATACAAGGTGTGACCTGGATGCATGTAAAGATACCTTTACGCACCTATCTTTTCGCCTATCAGTGGGAGTTTGTCTGCTGATTCTGTTATCAGACCGTCTAGATATTGTTGCTTTTATTTATTTTATATCCCCCCCCCCCAAAAAAAAAACACTTGTATGTGGTGGACCTTAATTGGACCAAGAAACATTGGTGTATCCAGTTCTCCATAGTCATTTGCCCATTTCACTTGGTAAGTTACTTATTTAAACTGAGGGCCAGGAGACAATACAGTACAATTCACCATTAGTTAATGTGATAAGGTAAATAATACAAACTCAGAGTTATTTGTCAGATCTTACATATAGACGCAGCAACTCTTTTCCAAACATTTACCTGCCATTTGATCAGGACACTAGGCTACTAATGTATTTTTTAGTGAAATGTGTCCTAAAGTTTTTTTACAATAGATTGCTAATTTATTTTTATTGGGATTAAAATGTTTTTCAGCATTTTAAATGATGGATGCAGAGCATACATACTTGTAGTGCAGTAGCCACGTTATAAAACACGTGGCTTTGGTAGTGAGTGTTTATGTATGGTATATCAGCATATACACTATGGAGAAGGGCCAAATTACAGCAGAAACAACTGAGGGGAACGGACAGTAAATAGTTATGGTCGATGGAGCATCATGTTTAAATGAATGTATTCATTGTTAGGGCATGGCAACATCTACAATAAAAGCATTATCACATACTTTATATGAGTGTGGCAAGTAGGAAAGCCAAACCACAGCATATATACCAATTAAACATATTATTGAACTTTTTCTTCATAATGGAGGTTATTCTGATTGAAGCGGTAACGGCCGCTTGCGGCCGTTCCGCCGATGTTTTCGGTCTGCGCATGTGCAGAGGGCACTCTGCGCATGTGCAGGCGAAATCGCCGCACAAGTTTTTTGACCGCCGCAAAGGGGATGGATAGGGGCGTGAGGGGCTACTAAGCCTCATTTACATATGCATACGCCCCGCGTTTCATGGGCGTTCCCATGCAAACGCGGGGCGTATGCATGGTAATGAGGCTGTGACGCGTGGGTACAGGGCGGGCATCTGACATCGCCGGATGTCAGCTGCCCGCCCCCATACAAGATTTCACACGGAGAAGTGTCCGTGTGGTCTTGTGTTGCGGGACCTGGTGGAGCGTGCGGCCCTGCATTCGATGTTCGGCGACCATCGAATGCAGGGGCTGCTCCCACCATGGAGGAGGCGTATCCCCGTACACATTCATGCGGATCGCCACATGTCCGCGTACGGACGGCCGTGGCGATCCGTATGGAAGGCGGGGATTCGCCTGGTGCGGTCAGAGCCGCATATGCGGCTCCGGCCGCACCGATCAGAATAAAGGCCTATGTGTCTTCTTGTGCATTAAAAGGCTCCAGCCATCATTTAATATTTTTGGGCAGTCTGTGCAAACAATAGACATATCCTCCATGTGAACCTTACTGTGCCTTACAACAGTAGATTTGTGTTTAAATGTTTTCCCGCACTCAGCACAGGTATAAGGCCTCTCCCCCGAATGAACACGTTGATGTCTAAAGGCCCCCATACATTAGGCCGACTTGTCCTTAGGACAAGTCGGACCCACTTCTCCTGTGAGTCACCCGGCAGCTCCCCGGGAGGCTCACATACAATTTGGCACTTGATGAGCCAGTTTTTACATGTGATAAATCGCTTGCGATTTATCACATGTAAAACAAATGGGGAGCTGCAGGGCAGTGAGGAGCAGTGGGGCGGGCAGTGGCAGTAGTTGGGGCGGGCAGTGGCAGTAGTTGGGGCGGGCGGCGGCAGTAGTGGGGGCGGGCAGCGGCAGTAGTGGGGGCGGGCGGCGGCAGTAGTGGGGGCGGGCGGCGGCTCACAAATGAGTTCCCGGCGGGTGCCGGGTGCGGCGAGTGATGCTGACCCGGCCGGCATGCTGTGATCACAAATAGCAGCGCTGCCGCTGCGGGACGCACAGTGGCGGCTATTAGATTTTCAAAATACCTGTCAAATGACCGGCCGTTCTGTGATTGGCTGAGAGAGCTCTCAGCCAATCACAGAACGGCCGGTCATTTGACAGGTATTTTAAAAATCTAATAGCCGCCACTGTGCGTCCCGTCCCGCAGCGGCAGCGCTGCTATTTGTTATCACAGCATGCCGGCCAGGTCAGTGTGTCTGCCCGCCGTGCTCCCCCGCCCCCCGGTGTCTGCATGCATATGCCTGTCAGGTGGGCAGGCATATGCATAGCATACAGGGAGGTCGGATGATCTTATGTGCTGACCGTCCGACCTCCCTGATCCGGTCCGATGCGCACGGGACCGCGCATCGGATCGGATCATATATCACACACCTGCGATTTTGGGGCGATTTCATCCGGTTATTGGCCCAAAGTGCCGAAATCGGATGAAATCGTCCCAAAATTGTATAGTGTATGGGGGCCTTAACCAATGCGGAGTTGCCACTGAAACTTTTTCCGCACTCCGAACATGTAAATAATTTCTCATCTGTGTGGATTTTCTGGTGTCTCCCGAGGCTGGTTTCATCTGTGTAACATTTTCCACACTTGGGGCACACACAGGGTCTTTCTTTGACATGAGTTTTATGATGCTGTAAAAGTGCGGAGCTTTGGGTAAAGCGTTTGCCGCACTCTGTACAAACATATGGCCTTTCTCCTGTATGAACCCTCTGATGAGTAACCAGGTTGGAGCTGCTGCTAAAGCTTTTTCCACACATACTGCACATATATGGCTTCTCTTTTGTATGGACTCTAACATGCGCTCGAAGCTGTGTGCTGCAGGAAAAACTCTTCCAGCACACAGTGCAATGCCACGATTTTTCTCCTGTGTGAACTTTCCTGTGCTTTACCAGGTTTGAACTGCTGCCAAAATGTTTGCCACATTCTCTGCAGCAGTAGGGCCTTTCACTTGTGTGGATCCTCGTGTGAGTGATAAGATGTGCGTTCTGTGTAAAGGTTTTCCCACATTCTGAGCAAGTGTAGGGTTTAACTTCTGCGTGAACTCTCAGGTGCCTAAAAAGACTGAAGCTTTGTGTAAAGCATTTTCCGCATTCACTACATATGTAAGACCTTTCTCCAGTGTGAGTTCTCAGATGCACAATGTAGTTTGGCTTTCTGTTAAATTGTTTCGCACAATGCTCACAAGAAAACTTAGCCTGATCCTTAGTGCATGTATTTGTTGTATCAGAGTTTTCATTCACAGCCTTTCCTATGCGAGAGAGCTTCCTGTGCGGTAACTCCTTTGGAGAATCATTTTCTGTCTTTCTGCAGTGTCTCTTTGGCTTGGAATTTACTGTATTGCCTTCTTTGTCATTCTTAGTTTTACTACTTGAATTTTTCATGGTTAAATTGGGAAGCTGGATGTTTACGTACCGATCACTGGGTCATCTGTTAAAAAGTTAATGACACATTAGCTTAGGAGAAACTGTACACATTATTTCTATCTTGTTTGATATCCAAATTGTCTTACTAGTTTTATATTCTATGAAAGCTCACTGAAGAAAGAACACTTGCAATGCAGTAGTTGTAAACATTAAATATACCAAAAATCTGAAAAACAGTACAGTAAGGGCTGTTTCACACAGTACGGTTCCTGCCGCACGGTGAAATCCCGTACGGTCAGGGAGCCGCGCCGCACAAATTTTATAATGGCAGGGATGGCCACAGCCCGGCAGCCGTCCCTTCCAGTGGGGGGATCCGGCTGCAGCCGTGCGGCCGGGCCGTGGCCGTCCCGTGTGAATGGACACAATAGTGTCCATTCACAACTGCTGAGTGCGGCACGGCTCCCTGGCCGTACGGGATTTCACCGTGCGGCAGGAACCGTACTGTGTGAAACAGCCCTTACTGTGAGTAATGTGGAAGAATAACCAACACATGTGCATCAGTGCCCCTCAGTAGAAATCTACCATCCCCATAGCATACCTCCCAACACTCACGATTTCAGCGGGACAGTCCCGATTACCGGGTCCTGTCCCGCTGTCCCACCCGCGGCCGGAGGTGTCCCGCTGCGGGGGGGGGGGTGCCAGTTGGGAGCCCCCCCAATTTGACAGAATTGCACAGTGTCTATTCCCGGCTGAAAATGGGGACACGGCTCATTTGCATAAGCCGCGCCCCTCATTTACACAAGCCGCGCCCCTCATTTACACAAGCCGCGCCCCTCATTTACACAAGCCGTGCCCCCTTTTTGGACGCTCGTGCAGCCTATTTCTGCAGCTACAAAGTTGGGAGGTATGCCATAGGGGTATGGGTTGTTAGGTTGACAATCAAAAGGTCGACCACTATTAGTAGACAATCAACAGGTCGACACATCAAAAAGGTTGACACCATTAAGTTGACATGACCAAGAGGTCGACAAGCAAATTGTCAACATGAAGGTTAACACAAGCTTTTTTGGTGTCTATGTCGACATGGACACTGTTGTAGTGTACGCCATCCCATCGTATGGCTCGTATTCTCCCTCCATGCCCACTGGGATGGTCAAGTATGAACAAGTCTGTTTAAAAAAAAAAAAACATGATAAACTCATGAATCACACGGGACAGACTCAGGGGTAGGTGCTTTCTCCCCCCTGGGCAACCAGTTATGTACACACCAGGACGACCCGCTCACGATGCACATCGTGAGCGGGTCGTCAGTGTCTCGTCCGACCCGCTCACGGTGACGCGGGGGGGCACGACCCGCTCACGATGTGCACCGTGAGCGGGTCCGATCCGATGGCGACCCGCACCCGGCTGTATGGTCGTCATTGAGATCCTACCTGCAGCAGGTAGGATCTCAATAACGACCGACCCGCGGGACCGCGCATCGGATCGGTATCGGTCAGAAAAGGGCCCAATCAGCACACAATCTACATCCAATTGATCGGAATTGGATCTAGATTGTGGGGATCGGGCCCTAGTCGTCCTGGTGTGTACCCAGCATAAGAGCACTTCCAATGCCACTCTTCTGCCTTTATGCCAGCCTTAATATGCTAATAGCAGTCCCCAAAACCCATGCAAGTACCAATGTTTTTTTAATTCTGAATGTCACACTCACAGTGCTACTTAGCCAGTAGGCAGACCCAGTCAAGTCCACTGCCCCATACATTCTGTGATACCCCTTTCACACCATAAAATGCAGGGACCCACCCGAGAATATGGCCCAGGGATCATGCCTGGCCATTCCTGGGTTGGCCCCTTTCACACCAGAAAAGTCCCTGCATTTTCTGGTGTGTGAAGGGAAAAGGAATGAGGCAGGGAGGAGGCGTGCTCGTGGCAGGGAGTACTCACCCCTGTCGCTGGACCTCGGTACAGGCCGGGGATCCACACAGACGGCAGGCGCAGATGACAGGTCAGACGGTGGGTGCAGATGATGCAGCTCTCCGGGGGCAGTGAGAGCACAGGAGAGCTGCGTCATCTTCATCCACCTCCTTTCCTGTCATTTGCGCCCGCCGCCTGTGTGGATCCCCGACCTGACAGCACACCGAGGACCGGCAACTCGGGTATGTACCCCCTATCCCTTTCACACTGGCCAGGACCCCGGGTTGAACCCAGGAACAACCCTGCTCCATAGCAGGGTTGGAATCCCGGCAATTTTTGCAAGGATTTTGGCCCGGGAACCTTACACACCAGCGCTAGTTGCTGTCCCAACCCGGGAAATTAGGTTGTGTGAAAGGGGTAGGAGAGTAAAGCTGGTTACACTCCTTAAGATTGGGTGATTGTCATTTGCTCCCATACATTACCAAATAGTTTTTCCCACCAGATTGGGCAGATAAGGGTGGAGTGATATAAATAGCTGTGGCAGGGATTGCATTATTGGCGGGGATTGCATTAACTATCAATCGTCAAAATTGTTGGTGACATTGGTGCTTAACACTGACACGCTGGCAGCTGTTACTGACAATGAGACAGTATCAGGAGTCTAAGCTGGTCCTGTCTCCTCTCAGGCTTGGCTCACTGGTACCACTGCTGCTGACACCAGGTAGCAGTGGCTGACAAAGTGACAGACACTTTGGTCAGGTCATACTAGTTGGCATCTCAAGGCTCTCTATTAGTGAATAAGCAGTAAGTGACAGTGTCAATCACTCATTGCTTGTATGGCACAACGGGGCAGATGTATTAAGCCTTAACAAGAGATAAATGCAAGGGTGATAAGGAGAGATAAACGTCCAGCCAATCAGCTCCTTACTGACTTTTTTCAAACACAGGCTGTAACATGGCAGTTAGCAGGTGATTGGCTGGGGGTTTATCTCTTGTTAAATCTTAATACATCTGTCCCAATGTACCTCTGAATCTGACCCAATGTTTTGTAATGTAATACGCCAGAGGGATAAACACTAACCTGGCAAGACTGCTCTATTGCACATGTACACACAAAGAACACTGATGGTTCACAAGCTATGGTCACATACAATCAAACGTCATTGTCGATGGCAGAAACACTTCCAACTATTCACTCGCCCTATAACTGGATATCATTACTGTAGGTATTCCAAGTCGGTATATGGTCACTAGGTCGACAAGGGGAAGGTCGACATGGGGTTCATCAACAGCATCATTAGGTTGACAAACACAAGGTCGACAGTCAAAAGGTCAATATGCTGTTTTCAATTTTTTTGAGCCAACATGTGCCGACAGGCGGTATTTCATGCCCTACCATCCACTAGGGTGTGGCGGGAGAATAGAATAGTGTGCCGAGCACAGCGAGGCACCATGCCCGAATGCGATTTAGCACCCTCCCACTAACCACATCACCCCAAAGCATGGCGAGCGCAGCGTGCCCCACGAGGGGATGCAGAACGCCTCCTCCCGACCTTTTCATACCTCCACTATCCACGTCGGTGTGAAGTTGATCTTATAAAGTGTGGTGAGTGCACGCAGATTGCTTTACATGTATTCCGCGTGCGCTCACCACACTTTATAAAATCAACTCCGCGCTGACATGGATAGTGGGGGTATGAAAAGTCAGGAGGACACGTTCCGCGTGCGCTCGCCTCGCTTCGGGGTGACGTGCATAGTGGAGGTGTGCTAAATCGCATTGCATGTGATCACACGCGATGCGATCTCTACGCCGGCGTATGTAGGCAAATTGGGCATCCTGATAATACACAAGTACCCTCCTTTCAGTAGATTGTTTCAGCAAATGCAGATTGGAGATCTACAACAAAAGTGTGTATGCACAGACTGGATGTAGAATCAGTGACTCGTTCTCCAATAGTATTATATGGGGAAAGCAGCTCATAGGCTAGCAATAACTTTCGAATTGGAGCCACTTTGCCTGGGCTTTAGTACATTTGAAAATGCGGTAAAATCCCTGAAAGCATTTCTGGTTTAATACATCCCGCCCACAATCTGTTGCAGCAACAGCAAGCATTGTTACATTTTCTGTGGCCATGACACATGCAAAGCTGGTGTCAGCCAAATGCATTCAGACATACAGTACAGCAGAGCATTCCAAAATAACACAGCTGAGATACACGTTCTGAACCTGGGGCCCACTACCATCGGTGCCATCTCTGCAGAATTTTAGCAATATCATGGAGACATGTTTGTGTTGCAGATGTTCTGCCCCTACCACACCATTCCCACATGCAAAAGGCAGGCAAAGAGCCCAGACCTTAGACTTGACTACTAGTAATAATAAAAACACTATTATTTAATTTCTTATATAGCACAGCATATTATGCTGCACTTTACAATAGGAGACAGTGATAAAACAAACTGGGTAGTAACAAACCAACATAGAGGTAGGAGGGCCCTGCTCGCAAGCTAACTATCTATAGAATGCAGATGCAATACACAATGCACTGATGGTAGTGGTCCCCACCCTTATGCTGAACCAGCATCAGCTAAACTGCTATACTGTGCCAAGAGTGATAACTTCCATAATGAAACCTATTTTTATGATATAGGCCGGGGAGATATACTTCTGATAGTTTTACATTGACCACTATTAGTTCTATATCGAGTCAAACAAGAGTTCAACAATGTGTCACATTACATTTACGGCAATGTGGTATCTATGAGTTACAGCAGGGGATAACATACCACGGTGGAGGCTGCCGACAGAGGTTTTACTACAAGTCCCAGCAATCCCTGCGACCAAAAGACGTGCAGAGGATGCTGTGACCATTTTCATGACAGCGGCTCCGCTATTTCTCCGAGCACAGCACCCGGCGGCGCACTCTAATATTAACACAGTCGCTAACCACACCTGACCGCAGCTGCGGCAGGCAGCACAGACAGTCCCCGACTCCCCGACCCTGGTCCATACCTGTCTGGGCGGAAATCCGTCTGGTGAGCACCTGTGATTTGGGAATTCATCAGCCAACAGGAATTATAGGAGCACAGCATTGTGGCCTTTGTAGTGATTCTCTTCCAATGCTTACCCATTTGAGGAACAGAATGACTACAGCCCCCATAATACCGAGGGGCTAGAAAATAAAACTGATGCTGTGTACACACGGTTACAATCTCTTTACGATTCTGACTATATAGTCAGAATCTTATCTGGATCGCATGCAGATCGCAAGGGTTTTTAACCCTTGCGATCCAGATCCTATCCCGATGCGCGCCCCCGTGTCAGCAGAAATCGAAAATCAGCCCAGTCTATATAGTGCAGATTGTTCAGATATAGTGTAGATTGGATGCCTGTATTGAGGTTTCCTATCTGTTTGCAATGTGATGCAGATGAGATCTCCCGGGCCAGCCACTCCCATGCTAGGGATGGACATCGGAAGCCAACCATCAAATGATGGCAGTGCTTCCACCATTGAAACTTTCGATGCGATGGTAACTAACCATCGCATCAAAAGTATTCGATGGTGAAAACTAGTTATATGACTAGCGCATGCGCAAAAGCCTGTATCGCCATTTGTATGGTGGTAATTGGCTTTGGTGGCAGGGCCCAGGCTCTGAGCAACATATTACTTTATCACTGGACATTGTGTGTATAATATACATATATAATATTCACACAATGCCCAATGATGATATATATTAATTTTGTACACATTATTAACACTTTAACAGCAAGTAATCGTCACAGCAGTGTATGGGCACCTTTAGCTTGGCTCATTCCACTGGTACCCCAGGACTGTGTATATTGTTCCTCACTATTTGACAGAAACAGACAATCTCTGACCAACACTTCCATACCCTCCAACATTTCAATGGCTGAAATCGGTACAACTTCAGAAAAGAGGCGTGGTCACGGGTGAAGGGGCGTGGCCACATCCCCTTTCTTATCTTTTTAATGGACAGTTTTGCTTATTTTGAATTATAATCTCTGATCACCCTCTGATCAGGGTGCAGTCCCTGCTGCTCCCCTCTCCCACTTCTCCATGCTGCAGACAGTACAGGAAGTGCCTGTTTCAAGGGTAACTCTCCGGCTACTGGTGCTCTCGACTTAAGGTGCATACACACTACAATTTTTTTGACCAATTTTGTTGAAAGACATTTCCATTGAACCCAAGAAAGATGTTTACGAAAGATACTGACAAGAGACAAGCAAAGAATGATGATGCGCATACCCGCCAGTTGTTCATCAAGGTTGTTCATCAACTGTGCATGCAGCTCAATTTGGATATCTTTCAAAAATAGCCTATAAACTGTGACTAGATCTTTCGTCTTTCGTCTGTCGTCCACATCTTTTGTCAACATCTTTCATCCAGGACACTGGGTTCAAAGGAAATGTCTTTCAGCGAAATTGGTCAAAAAAATTGTACAGTGTGTATGCACCTTTACACACGCAGCCGCCTGCATGGAGGGACTGCAAGCGCTGCTTGATCCAAGCACCCAGCGCGGCCAATTAATGACCTTGAAGTGATTGAGGGCAGCCTAGCCAGTCAGGGCTCGCAAACAGGTATATGGGAGCTGCGTGTGGCTGCTAAATTACACTGTATTACACTGGCGGCTATTCTGTTGTAGTGTGTGAATGGGAGAGAGAGAAAAACCGGTACATTCGGTACAGGGAGATTTAGCCGGTACAGACTGCTAAAAAACGGTACTGTACCGGCTAAATCGGTACAGTTGGAGGGTATGAACTTCACTAATGATCATATAGTGGTTGCTGCCTGGTAATACTAATGCAGTTTATTAATGAGTGTTTTATGTGACTGACATTCACAAATATCTGCAGCTAGTTGTATTGTGTTCTTATTATTATTATTGTAGCTTGCCTGAGCTGGTATAACATTCAGTGACGTCACTGTCTCCTACAGAGCTCAGTGTGTCTGTGAAATTTGCTGCTGTTTGAGTGACTGGCGCTGCAGGGTGAGGTTTGTGCTCTGATTGGCTCTCTGAGTCAGTGAGAGCCAATTAGAACTAGCAGTGGGCCCTGTTACCTAGCAGCTATAGCAACCATAGAGAGGGAGAGGGAGGGAAGCAGAGAGAAAGTCAGACAGCCTCCAACGAACCTAGGAAGTTTCCCTGACACAGACACAGCAGCCAGGGGAGGCATATCTTTTGGGAATTACAAAAAATAAGCCACCATCGGTACACCATCGAATGATTAGCATTCGATAGTGACAAACATCGGAAGGTCACCATTAAATGGCAAAAACACTAACATCGAAAGAAAAACATCGATGTTTCAGAAACATCGACCATCGATGTCCATCCCCGCCCTTCTTTTCTACAGCCCGGGAAAGAGAAGCAGCCTGCAAGCAGCACAGAGCCTGGGACAGCCTGCGAAGTCTTCTGAGGCTGGTAAGTATATTAAACAAATACCACTGCATCACCAATGATTTGGGAGGGTTTTCTTTATATTTCCACTGCCCCACCAATGATTTGTGTGGCGTTTTTTTTTAATAATACCACTGCACCACCAATGATTTAGGAGGCTTTCATTTATATAATCACTGCATCACCAATGATTTGTGGGGCGTTTTTTTTAGAATACCACTGCACTACCAATGTTTTAGGAGGTTTACATTTATATTACCACTGCACCATCAATGATTGTCGCTGGGGCCGGGCTGGCTGACAGTAGGGGGAGATACTGTAGCTGCACATGCAGCGTGTACTTCCTCGAAGGCTGAACTCCACCCACGTGACTGCTGTGTGTGGAGGAGAGCTGACGGGGGAAGAAAAACTGTGCTATGAGGACTTGAGGAGAGCTGCTGGCCGGGGGGAAGCAGAGACTGTGCTCATCAGCTGGGCAAGTACAATGTGCAGATTTTTTTTAGATCTAATAGGGGGACGGGGTGAATGCTGAGTGTGTGTTTGTTTGTACAGTATATGCTGTGTGTGTGTGTGTGTTTTTACATGCTTTGTGTCTATGTATACAGTATGATGCATGTACTGTATGTGGGTACATGGTATGTGTCTGTATGTATGTATGTATATGTTGCCTGTATGTGTGCAAATGCTGTGAATATCTATGCTATGTGTGTCTGTGTATCTTTGCTATCTGTGTAAAACTATGTGTACATGCATGCTGTGTGTGTGTGTATAACTATGCTATGTTTTTCTTTGTGTACATGCTGTATGTACCTATGCTATTTGTGTGTATCTATGCTGTTTCTGTATGTATGTTATATGTGTGCATGCAGTATGTACACATACCCTCCAACATCTGAAGGGTGGAAATCGGTACACACCCAGAAAGGAGGTGTGGCCATGAGTAAAGTGGGTGTGACCATTGGTAAAGGGGGCGTGGCCATCCCTCTGTATGTGTACTGGCTGGCCATTTCAAATAAAATATCCAGGTCCCACCTACCCACTGCCAATACTTTTCCCCAATGAACTCTCACATAGGGCAGCTCCCTACACCCCCACTACAGTGGATACTGCACCAGTGATCCCCAATATTCCCTGCTCTCGCATAGGACACCCACAGCACTGTGCCCCCCGGCCTCCTGCTATCACACAGGTCACCAACAGCTCTCTGCATTGGGCAGGCATTCACACAAAGGAGCCCGAGGAGCGCCCTCACCTTCCCCATACGCAAACTGCAGGAACCCCGCACGCACTTGCGTGACATTACCGTGCCCCACATAATACTGCCCCGTTCCCTTACCGGCATGTCACGTGTCTGGTGCTCATGGCTCTGGCCGGTCCCCCACGTCACGCGTGTTATTGTTTCCGATACCCAGGGCACAGGTGGGTGTAGTAAGATGGCTGCCGGTATGACTGAACAGCGGCAGCAGCCTGGTTCATTGCTATTTTCAATTCTTCCGCGGCTGGACGGCAGTGAGCCAATAGGAGCTCGCGGTCCGTCAGCCAATCATGAGCGGCTGCCGGACCGCGAGCTCCTATTGGCTCGCGGCCGTCCAGACTAGGCCCTAGGGAGAATTGATAATAACAGCGTCGGACCAGGCTGCTGCCACTTGTTTGATTATATGGCAAAAACTAGATCCAGCCGGGCAGCGCACAGACAGCCCTCTGCCCAGCTGTCAATTCAATAAATTCGGTACAGGGTTAATTTGCCGGTACAGACCGTTAAAAAACGGTACTGTACCAGCAAATTCGGTACAGTTGGAGGGTATGTGTACATGTATGCATACCTCACAAAAACTTGAAAGCACAGCCGTCACCGTGATTTGCCCACTGATTCAGACTCAGTGGATCTTCTCCATGTTCCATGGATCAGCACAGCTGTGTATGTAATGATGACTGGTATTGTTGCTGCAGATATACTAATCGTGTTCACTACAGCTTCCGCTCCCAATTATAATGTTTCAGAAAATTAAGACAGTGTCTATAAATGAACTTCCAACAGTTAATGTTTTGTATGATGTATTGTACTTACCAACATTTAAACGTTATTTTCAGGGAAACTAGCTAGTGTCTGTCATATTTATTTATTTATTTGTATGTTAAGATAGTTCTATTTAATAAAAATATATGTAAACGCCAGAGAAGACTAGATGGCCAGGAGTTTGGGTAACAAAAGTGCTAACTAATAGGGCCGTTTTTACAGGGGGACGAGCCGTGCAACTGCCCGGGGCGCTGCACGGCTCGTCCCATTTTTTTCAATGCTGCCGCTGATGAGCCTGGCTGTCAGTGAGTCTCTATGTGCGCCGCTCGGTGCTCACAGTCACAGCCGCTTGACACTAAAGTCTATATTATTGAGTGACAGGCGGCTGTGACTGTGAGTGAGTGCTGATCGGCACACAGGGCGAGGATTGGCTGGCTGATGGGTGGAGGCGGAGCATAGAGGGAGCCTTGGAGACCAGGCGGTGGAGTGCAGCACTGTGTGAGTCTGTGACTGACAGGTAGTTTAGTGCCTCCCCCTCCTGCTATGAGGATTGGTCACCCATGGGACGGAGGAGGGATCCAGGCTTATGCGCAGGCTGTCACTCACTCACTGACCAACCGACCGTCACCCAGCTAGTGCGCACGCTGCGCAGCCTATCATTCATTCACTCACTGCCTCCGGAGGGACAGAGTAGGTTGGAGCAGAAGACAGAGGCTTATTTTAGTAGCCCAGCCAGGACTGTAATGTGAGTGCTGTGTGTGTGTGCTTCAACCGCCTGGGGGGGGTTTTGGCGGGTTTTTTCTCCGGGCTCCGGCGCCATTTTCTTGGTGCCTGGGGGACTAGTTTAAAATGGGTAATTTGTCCAATTGTCCTTGTCATATGTTTGATGCTGGTTGGGTGTGGGATTACATAGATGGGGCGGGGGGGAGCCCAAGTTGGTTATTGACTGTAGGTCGCTGAGGGGGAGTACTCACTGGGGCTGAGGAGTGGGGTGGGTCATGCTGTGTCTCACGGGGGGGGGGGGGGAGGAATATATATGATCACTGGGTAGCCCCTTCTACACCCCCCCCCCATGATCATATGTGCAACCCCCCCCCCCCCCCCAGTGACACGCAGCACCCACCCAACTGCCAGCCCCAGTGACATACAGCACCCACCCGCTACCCCACCCCAGTGACATGCACCAACTCAGGCATGTCCAAACTATGGCCCTCCAGCTGTTGTGAAACTACACATCCCAGCATGCCTTACAATAGTTTTAGCATTCCCTATTGGCAAACTGTGGCATGCCATGATGGTACTTGTAGTTTCACAATAGCTGGAGGGCCATAGTTTGGACATGCCTGCACTACCTCAGGTAAGGGGTTAGTGCAGTGGTTCCCAAACTTTGTGCCGCAGTACCCTGGGGTGCCTCAGAACACTTGCAGGGGTGCCCTGGGATGGTGGTCTAGGTCCAATTCATTTTATTTATGGTCAATGTAATAGGGAAAATCAGTGCTTGTGGCTTCCAATTATAAAATATTTGAACAAACCGGAGTGTATACTGTCCCTCACAACATAACTGGGCTTAAGGATCACATATAAACACAATTTATTTAATTTAATATATATTTTAAGTCAGGGCTTGACAAATTTGTAAAAAATCTAGGAGCCAGAATGAAAATGTAGGAGCCAGAAAAAAAATAGTGACAGTGTGCGCCAAAAAGTAACACCATAATGCCTAATACATGTCACATACCCATTACATATTACACCACATGCCACAATGCCCATTATGCCACACACCATAAAACCTATTGCATACTATGCCACACACAATAATGCCCATTACATATACCACACTGTAATGCCCAGTACAGGGTAAACCAAACACAGTAATGCCCATTACAAATTATGCCACACACTGTAATGCCCATTATATATAATACCACACGCCATAATGCCCATGACATATTATGCCACATATGGGTTTCTGACATGATGCCAGGCAGATGCAGATCAAGAAAAAAATTACAGAGGGGATGGGCACCATTGCAGGATCATGGATGAGGATCCAGGAGGTAGAGATTGGCAGGGAGAGCTGGCAGCAGCCTCTGCGTAAGCAGCGGGTTCCGTGGCTGGTTATCCTATCAGGAGCACTTACAGCAGCCTCGGGTGCCCCATTTAGCAGACACATAAGCAGATGGCCCCACGGTGGGTTATATGGTTCAATATAACAGCCAGCCCAGCGGCAGCCAGCAGACTGGTGCACAACTCTCCCGGCTGCCGCTGTATCAGAGAAGGTCCGCAGCGCGATAAGATGCCCACAGTAGTGCCCTGCACAAGATGCCCCCAGAAGTGCCCTGATGCCAGCAGTAAAACACACACAGTATAATACCCCCCAGCAGCAGTAATGCTCACCACCACTGCCTGGCCTCTTCTTTTGCTGCCTCATTACTTATTGAGGGGAGAAGTCGAGGTCGCTCTTCTCCCACCACACTGGGTGACCCCAGCAGGCATTTGAAATCTGGCGGAAGCTCGTGAGCCAGGCAGCCAATCACTGACCCCGGCTTCAGGCACTCGCGCTTCAATTGGCGCCACATTAAAATATAGAATATTCCTCCCGAGTCCCTACAGCCAGGATGTGCTGCCCTGTTTGGCCGGGTCTCTCTGCGGCCAGTAAAAGCACATGCCAGTGCGTCCCTGCTGAGCTAATCACAGCAGAAGGGATCGCACAGCGCTGACACGCCGCTGCGCTGAGTGGGAGAGGAGGCGGGGTGAGCAGGTACATGAACATAGGATAGCTGCGGCGTGTCAGCGTGGCAGGGGAAGGACTGATGCATTTTAAAGCTGACAGCTGCTCACACCAGAGAAGGTGAGTGGCCTGTCAGCATGGCGTGGGTAGCTGGAAGCGCTTACACGCTGCTCTTGAGTTTAGCAGCGTGTCAGCTCTTCCAGCCACATCCCGCGCTGAGATGCGTCCTGACCTATTGATGAGCGCGGCTGTCAGCCTATCGGCAGCCGGGCACAAGGCAGAGTAAGTAGCAGGAAAAAAAAAAAAAAACGGGCAGGGTACAGCGCCCCGCAAAAAGAAGCTAGCAGGAACGCCAATTATGACCCACTGCTGTCCATAATTCAAGCCACCACTCTGCCCGGGGTTCTGCTTCCTGGCAAATCTGGTCGCCAGGAAGCAGAATCTGGTCGCCATGGCGACCTGGCCCCTGGGTTTTGTCGAGCCCTGTTTTAAGTAATCAATAAGAAACTTTTGGCCTAGGGGTGCCACGGAAAATTTCTAATACTCCCGGGTGCCGTGATTTCAAAAAGTTTGGTAACCCCTGGGTTAGTGTATTTTGCTGCGGAGGGGTTAGGGCTGGTGCTGTATGTTACTTGGGGGAAGGAGCTATCACTGGGTGTAGAGTGGGACAACTTGTCCTTCATTGGATTGCAGTGTTGTCTGCTCCACTCACTGTTTACAATGTCATTGTCACCATTTTAATGAACATTTCCATAATTGTTCTTTTCATGTGTGAAAGTATTTATTTGGTTCTGCTTATCCAAAAAGAACAAAAAATGTGCTTAAATATACATGTGCTGCTTTATTCCATGTATGCTGTGTTGCCTTAGCACACCAAAATTTAGCATGTGATTGCAGAAAGCAATGAGAGTAAAATATTGGTGGCAGCAGATCATGCTGTTTGGTGCGGCGCTTCGTTCGCACGGGGACCTATGTTAGAGGCTGTGACGCTGGGGTGGGGGCAGCCAGCTGACATCACTGGATGTCAGCTGCCCGCCCATTTCCTCCCCAGCATGCATGCATATGTAATCACTCTATTATGCCCCTTTCAGACCGCACTTTGTAAACGGTATATTGCCATTTTTTTTACAGTTTTAAAACGGTAATCTGTGCGGTCTGAAAGGTGCAGGACCACTTAACCGGTTAGAAAATACATTTTTTTCTAACCGGTTAAAATGCAGGGTCCTACCCGTTTCAGAACCGGTATTTTAGGCTCAAAATCGGCTCTGAAACGGTATTTAGGACCCAGCCAATAAGCTGGGTCCTAAATTCAGTGCAGTGAATATTTAATGCGCTCATTAAATATTCATTGCGCAGGAGGTCTCCGCCGCCCCCCCCCCCCCCGCACGCGGGTTAACACATACAAACCCGTTAACCCCTCCGCACCCCCACCCCCGTTGACACCCCCCCGCATTGTGTTTAAGAACACCCCCCCCCCCCTGAAGCCGGTACCTCCTCACATTGCAGTTGATCGGCAGCCGCAGTACTGTACCACGGCTGGCTTCGTGTATGAAAAAAATAAGGAACTTTCTGAAAATGGCTGCCCCATAGGAAACCCCATTTAAAAAAACTGTCTTTTGTAGGGGGGCAGCCATTTTCCGAAAGTCACTTTTCTTATAAGAAAAGTGACTTTCGGAAAATGGCTGCCCCCGTACGAAAGACAGTTTTTTTAAATGGGGTTTCCTATGGGGCAGCCATTTTCAGAAAGTTCCTTATTTTTTTCATACGCGAAGCCAGCCGTGGTACAGTACTGCGGCTGCCGATCAACTGCAATGTGAGGAGGTACCGACTTCACGTGGGGGGGGGGGGGGGGGTGGGGTGTTCTTAAACACAATGCGGGGAGGGGTTAACGGGGTTGGGGGTGCGGAGGGGTTAACGGGATTGTATGTGTTAACCCGCGCGGGGGGGTCGCTGAAGACTGGCTTTGACCCTGTATTTGGAAGGTTTCCAAAAACGGGTCTGCCAGTGCAAAAAAAACGCACTTAAACGGTAATATACCGTTTAAGAGATGCGGTGTGAAAGGGGTTTTACCTGGCAGACCCGTTTTTTGGAAACTTTTCCAAATACAGGGTCAAAGCCAGTTTTGCGGTCTGAAAGCAGCATTAGTTACCAAATTGATGTCTCTGACCAATATTATAACAGGAGGCAGCGATTTGTGAGTACCATATTCAACTTGTTTATATATAGACTTGAATTGGTGCGGGGGCCTGTGCATCTAATGCTCTCAGTCAGTTACTTTCAGTGTGCTAATTCAGTCATCTGCAATTCTTGAGTCACAGTGTGATAGAGCCACAGTGTGTGCACTATCCAAGATTGGCACCACACAAAATTGGTGCAATTTAGCAATTGAAGCAGCTGTATACACACTGGGCAGTATTCAATGAGAATTTTGACGATGTGCTGCGAATCCTGTTTAGGATTCGCTGCACATTCGCCACTGCCCGCCGCGTTCCGGAGCCTCGCTGGCTCCAGTATTCAACGAGTCAGGGGCTCACTGCCCCTAACCGGCGAATTTTAACTCCTGCGGCGATGCCGCAGGGAGCCTGAGGACGGCGGCAGGCAGGGAGATGGAAGTCTCCCTGCCTGCCCCAGAACGTTTGTGGGGGGGAGGTGGGCTCCCCGGGAGCCAGGCAGCACAGGCTGCCCCCCTGGGATAGCCAGCAGGGGTGCAGGTATTCACTGCACCCGATCGTGCATATATAATGATCGGGTGCAGTGAATATATGAATATCTAATGAGCGGCTTGGCTCCCAGCTGGCTGCTGTGTAAAAAAATATATATATTTTTTTAAATTAAATATATATTCATGTGCTTACTGCACATGAATAAAAATAGCATGCCCCTCCTCAGAATAAAATTCCTGATTTTTTGACACCAAATGTAAAAAACAAAACACTTTATTTTAAAAGTTCACATTCCACTTCACCATAAAAAGATAGCGATTGCTACTCTGTGAATCATGGCGATAAAAACCTTGAAATGTATTCGCCATCTGGTCATTGAATAGGGTGATTCACCGTTTTAGTATAAAAATCGCCGTACAGCACGAAAATAGCACAAAATCGCCATAAAACATGGCGAATCAGCCTCATTGAATACTGCCCACTGTCTTTGCTCCGAGTGGGGGGATCAATATCCCTTCAATATCTCTATGGGTTACCACTTCGGGCTAATGGTGCTTGCAGTGTTGTGTGTTGGTGCAGAACAGTATGGGCTATTTCACACTGTCCGGCTCCTGCCAGACGGCAAAATCCCGCACGGCCAGGAAGCCGTGCCGTGCACAGTAGTTGTGAATGGACACTATTGTGTCCATTCACACGGGACGGCCACGACCCAGCCGTGCGGTTGCAGCCGGATCCCGCCACTGGAAGGGACGGCTGCCGGGCTGTGGCCATCCGCTCCATTCTAAACTGATGTGTGCAGCACGGCTTCCTTGCCGTGCGGGATTTTGCTGTCCGTCAGGAGCCGGAGTGTGTGAAATAGCCCTATAACAACAAATTATTGTTTAGATACGCTGTGAGTGGGTTTTACATTTGAGTCCTAAACAGACTGATATCTCAGCAATATGCCGCAGTCTATATGCCGCTCACAGTGGGTGCTGAATTCTTAAGTAGCATTGTTGCGTGATATCTCATGTGGAAAAGTTGATATACTTTAGCAACCAGCCGTGTATCTGAACTCCGAGTGGGGGATCACTGTCCCTTCGTTGGAGTTATAGCGTGTGCACTGCCTCTAACAAAGGGCCTTATTCTAGTTCACTCTTAGAGGCAAATTCCTTCTTAGCTGGACAAAACCATGTGCACTGCAGGTGGGGCAGATGTAACATGTGCAGAGAGAATTAGATTTGGGTGGGGTTTTACTTCAAAGTGAGATCTATATTGCAGTGTAAAAATAAAGCAGTCCGTATTTTCCCTGCACAGAAACAAAATAACTCACCCAAATCTAACTCTCTCTGCACATGTTACATCTGCCCCACCTGCAGTGCACATGGTTTTGTCCATCTAAGAAGGAATTTGTCAGAAAGAATGAACGGGAATAACCCCCACAGTGTGTGGGAGCCTATCGCCCTACTTAATACTTACTATAATTAACTGTAATGGGACCTCTCATCCCCAATGGCATAGCCTCCACTGTTGGTATTTGTAACTAACTATATATATATTTTCATCCAGTCAGCCTGGCACTCATTGGAAGTGATAGCAATTACCCGGGTGCCTTCTGGAGGATCATGTAGTCACTGGCGCATACACAGGCAGCGGCACTACATGGGATTTTTCGAAGTGCTTTTAATATCCCGACGTTTCGGGGTGTGAAAACCCAGTTTTCAAGGTGTACATAAACCGTTTATGTACACCATGAAAACGGGTTTTCACACCCCGAAACATCGGGATATTAAAAGCACTCTGAAAAATCCCATGGAGTGCCGCTGAGGTCATGGGTTCCATTTCCACCATGGCCCTAACTGTGTGGAGTTTGTATATTCTTCTCGTGCTTGGGTGGGTTTACTCACACACAATATGAAAGTGTGGCGGTGACATCTTAGAAGTTCCACTGCATTAAGTATTACTAGGGTGTTGTACTCATGGATATCCTTCATTTTGTGAATGGCACACTCTGTGACACCCTCCCCTTCACTGTGAACAAGCCCTCGAGCGAAACACATGTCAAAGGAGACGCCACTGACACGCCCCCCCCCCCCCCCCTTCTACTGACTGCAGGACGAGACAGCCAGCTAACGGGAGCAAACTTCGGTTCTTCTGTCTCCCCCACGGGAAATCAGGTATCGGCGGCACAAGCATAGGGTTGAGATTGTCTCACCCCGGTTCTCTCGCCATCCAAGTGAGAGTGTACAGCTGCCGTGACTCACGTGTCACGGTCAGCTCAGACACCTCACCGAGCGGAGACCGGCCAGAGTGACACTCTCCCCAGTTGCCACCAGCTGCTGTCTGCTATTTACAGTCCTACCTGCATCTTTAACAAAATCTGACTTGACAATCAATGTGCAAACAGCCTGACCCGCATACTAAAAGACGGGTTTCTGCTGTTTTTGACTACACTGTATGATTTTTTTCTGAGACAGAGTTACTCTGCCCCTATTTTGCTTTAAGACCAGACCTACCCAGCAGATTTGACTTAAAGGGAAACAGTCTGTTCATACTCTGCTAATTACCACTGTCAAACAGCTTGACCGTTATTGGAACCACCTGACTGACTCTGCAAACATTATAATACCCCCAGTATCTGAGGATTAGCAGAGGCCAGCTAACACACCTGCATAACCAATGTTTTTTGTGTGTAGACAAACCGTGTCAACATTGATCCGGTACCAGTAAAACACCTAGGGTCTGCCATACCCCACATGTTTTTTGTCTTATTAACCGTGTGATCATACAGACACTGCAATCCAATCCATCGGACAGGTGACAACACTCATTTACATCCTGGTTGTTTAATTTGATAACGTGCATGTTCCCTGAGTGTCGACAACCGTGTCAACACTAATACATTGGCAGCTCAAAACTCAGGTCTTGTTATATCAACTGAGGTCAGCTAATATACCTGTACAATCAATGTTTCTTGGGTGTCGACAACTGTGTCAACACTGATCCGGTACTATTACAGTATCCAGGGTTGCTATATCCCGCATGTATTTTGCTTCAATAACCTTGTGAACATTTAGACACTAATTTCATCATTTGTATAGGTAACTACACCCACTCATATTTTGAGTGTTGAAGTTGAGAAGTCTGAGCTAAGTGTCAACAATCGTGTCAACACTGATAGTGTCAGTATTAACGCAGATGGTATTATACCGCACATATATTGTCTTCGGATTAATCTTGTGACTATATACTGTACCAATAAATATTCTTTTTTCATATTGGTGACAGTATATCCATCTGCATGTGTATTCAAAGATTCATGCGTTGTCACCCATTGAATATCTTCCCTGGGGTGTAATTTGGTCTTTAGTGACTACAATACAAAGACCAATTTCACTACTCCTACTTGGAGACTTGGGTACATTCCTTCACCATCTTCTTTTCACTCCGCTGGGTTTCCCGTGACACCACTATCACTCTCAATCACCATTCAATGTCTAAATGATAGATGGTGAGTAGCAGAAGAGGGGTTTCACGGTACCCACACTTTACCCTATACCTTCTACGCTGCCCTCTCATTTGCTGGGGTACACCTAGTCTCTTTGCAAGGCCATCGGCAACAAAGGACATGGTGTTACTTTTCAGCAAAAAGCAGAAGCACATATAAGCCTCCTGACAACCAGGTTATACTCTCATCCTATGGTGTGGTTACGGTCATACTTCACTGGCACGCCTGATTCTTATACCGAACTCAGAAGCTAAGCAGTGTTTGGCCGGGCCAGTACCCGTAGGGGTGACCGACGGGGAATACCCGGAACTGTAATACACCGGATTGCAGAAAAACACTTGGCCAAGGGAGCTATCTACCCTTTAACACTCTGTTCTCTCTCCTTCTATTAAGAACCCAGTCAAGTCAGTCCGCCTTATTTATCCACATTGATCCTTCCGAAGGGGGATAGTGTTATGCGTCAAGTACACCCCAATGCAACATATTGTTTGTGAGCGGCCATTTTGCCTGGTACATAGAATCCATTACAGGATTCCCCAGTATTTTCTCACGCCAGTGTACTTAAACATTATTCGCCACCAAATGTTCAAATTGTGATCTTTATTCTTGTTATGCATCATGTTTAGAGTTCATATTTGAAATGTTATTTCATACGTACTGATATTTTAGTAGTAGTTTTTCATTAAAAGTTAAATTTTAAATACTTTCCATTCATTATCATTTTAAAAAGTGTGCCCCAAAAACCCTTTTTGTTCTGCCTATGTCAATACCCTCGTGACAAACCATATTTTTCCACCCTCTCCCCTTCCCCAGGTCTGTGCAGACTAGGCTAGAGCCGGCTCTGATTTAAAATCCACACCTCGCTTTTAAATTTTCATTAAAATGTAAGCTATGAGCGTAAATGCAGACTCTGGACCTGTAACGGTGAAACAGTCCGGTGACACAGCTCACGATGGGAGGATGTAGGAGGGTCCGCCAGGAGCCAGGCACCTATGCTTCTGATTCTTTGGGAGCAGGCTCCTCCCTACTGCATCCCATAATGCCCCAGTTAGTTTTAGGTGCCCACAGGAGTGGGTGCTATGCTTTGCAGCTGCGCTTTTTTCTTTGGATTTTTTTCAGAATAGTTAGGTTTTTTGTTATTTTATTAATGCACTAGCTAGAGCAGGTTTGCCAGTGTGTCGCTTCTCACAGAAGTGCATACACACTGAGGCGCAGCAGAGGCTGACAGAAGCGCGTCCTGTCAGCTCTCTGTGTGCAGAGGGACACCTTTTAATTCCCTCTGCACAGTGCTTAGTCTCTCTAGGATAGAGACTTTCCTGCGCCCCGGGGGTGTCCTAACCGGCTCCTTGCAGAAGGGGATCTTGGGGGACGGACCCCCCGCGATGGCGCCCACCATCTTGAAGGGTTTAGGGACAGAAATCCCGCCAGGGAAGTGAAGTCCCTTACAGGAGTCCGGCGCTGCTGGACAACTCCATTGTGGTCCCATGGAGGGAGGTACAAGGAGGTGAGAGAGACATCTGCGGATGCGGCTGAAGGGGGAGAAAGCACCATATGGTTTGGTCTCCCCGCTGATGCAGAGACTTGGTCTCTTCCTGCCCTGGCGCCTTTTTCACCGTGCTACGGAGCTGACAGGGTGATTTTTACACAGTCTGCAGTCTCTTCACAGAAGCGTTTCCCTCGCTGATCGTTGACAGGATTACAGCTCAGATAAGTACACTGATACATTGCTCTGTGCGGTGCCTGTTCATTTGCATTGTGCTGTGGAGGAGGGAGCGTTGGACATGTTTATTTACTGTAAAAAGTGTGATGCTAAATTTACATGTGAACATGAGGATCAGGGGGATTTATGCCCGTCCTGTGAGGCTGTTCCCTGTGGGTCACGCACTCCCAGAGCGGAGATAGCTGAACCTGCTTGGGCTTTGGCGCTGGGCAGGTCTATGAATGCTCTTACTGAGGCTTTGAATAGGCAGAAGGATTCCTTGATAGGGTCTCCTGGCCACTTTACTTCGTCTCAGGTGTCTGGGGGGTCACTTACCCCGGCTCAGGGGGACCCCATTTTGCTGCAGGCTATGCAGGATACTGCCCAGGGAGTTCATAAGATGACTGCCCTGATGGAGCAGTTTACAAAATCCTCTGATAAGAGTGTGCTTAGGCACCCTGTGTCTACACCACCAATTATACAGGATTTGGATGATGATGATGGTGGGTGTGAGGAGAACTGGAGTTGGGACATGAGTGATGAAACTGAGGCTTTAACTTCAGGCATTGAGGATTTGATTGTGGCTGTTAAGCAGACTTTGAATCTTGCAGAGGAGGAAAAGACTCCTGTCTCTTGTGTGTTTAAAAAGAGTCGCAGGGACCCTGTGTGTTTTCCCTCTGATGAGGGAATGTCATCTCTTTTAAATGAGGCAGGAAAGACTCCTGATAAGAAATTGTTGATGGCAAAAAGGTATGCTAATATGTACCCTTTTTTTTAAATTGGGTAATTTTTATAAAATTTTTGAAGATAAAAGAAAAAGACAAACATTGATATTAATATTACAGACGGCTAAGTAGGATACGGTGCGTACAGGAGATATGCAGTAATCAGGATATTATATGTACATTGGTAGAGATAAGCAACCATATATAGTTATGCAAAGTATACTTTTGATATATATGTAAGTGCCAACCCTTCAGGATATAGATAAACACACTATGCATCCAGTACCCGGAGGCGCCATCCAGGTCCATGGAAACAGTGAAGTAGGAGGAGGCACATTTACATGGATATATCACATATCACAACATGAAGCACCATGTGTTATGCTTGCCGCTAGGCACAGTGTGTTGGTGACCTGGAACAGGGAACAGGAGATCAGGCGTGAGCCCGCAGCCGGGACCGCCGGTTAGGACGGCCACAGCGAACCCTATACTAACTCTGTTGAGTACCCCGGGCAGATGACCAATCCCTGCGGGAACTAGGCTTCACCTTCGAAGGAGCGAGTTAAGCCCGCTCCAACCCCGATACAGCTAGGTCTATGAATGGACAAAGGAGAAGTGATCGTCAGGGGTAACTCAAAAGGAAATACTAACTACCGGGCCTAACTGAAAGACAACCCCTGTCTGCCGGCACCAGGCCAATAACGTGAATACGACCCAGTCGCAGACACAAGGAGAACTTGACGGGGAATCTCCAAAAGAATACAATACAATGCTAGATGGCGAAACCCCAAACAGGAGTGGATAGGTAGGGAAGGCCCTGCCTAGGACAGATAGGAAAAGGAAAGCGATGGCCAGAGCAAGGGTAAAAGACAGAAAGAATAATGTTCTGAATTAGGCCCACGGCGGAGCAGGTCCAATGCCCCAGCAAGGGAGCGGAACCAATATGGGCACAGCCTGATAAGAGAAAAGGAGCTCGGCGGCTCCACAGAAATAAACCAGGCTCCAAAGGAGCACTTACTTGACCCCGGGTGACCTACAGCGGAGCTGAACAGGTCACTGGAGAAAACGCTGAGAAGCTGACATCCAGCTGAGACAGGCAGGGAGACAGGAGATCTCTTGGAAGGGATCCAGGAAATAGGGCAGCGCTGGGATGAGCCAGGGACCGGGCAGGCGTATGGAGACGCTATAACCGGCGTCTGTGCCCAGCAGACGTCGGCTTCTTATTCAAAATTGGCGCCGCCTGCATGACGTCAGGCGCGCCGTGCGAGTGCTGCTGCTGCTGGGCGGAAGTTCGGGGACGTTGCCTAGCAACGCCCCGACGCCCGGACTGAGAGGGAGGCTTGGAACGCTGCCGAGCAGCGTCACCAGCCTCACAGCCCCGCTCTCCATCCGCCGTCCGGGTACTGGAGATACCGGACGGCGGCGTGTGACACCATGAATGTATATCATATAATAAACATCCGACAAAAACATCACCGACAATGTAGATAAAGACCCATAATCCTAATAAAAAAAATAAGATAACAAAAGAAAACCTCGCAAGGACCCAAAACAAACCTCCCACATAACCCCCCACCCTGTACTACCCACCCCCAACTTAGGTGTACCTGGAGCCCTATAAACGCGTAACACTATTACCTCTATACCCATTCTAATCCCCCCCCCCAGCCTACTAACTATACTACTAAACCTAAGTCTAATCTATACCCACCCACATAACATATAAACTAACACCCCCCCCCCCAGATTGTAAATTAAGAGCAGGATATATATCGAGGGCTATAAGGATATGACCCTAAGGAAGGGCAGGATATATATTTCCTTCCCCATCACAAAAATTACTAAACAGAGAATACCAAAAGAAGGATATAGTGAGGGCCATAGACGCATGGACCTAAGAACAGCTGTATTGAATCCAACAATCTCCTGAAGCAAAGTAAGGTATCTCGCTCAGCAATAAGATGCATGTAAACTCACAGAATATAACTTATACAAGCAGGGTTAAGATGACAGTTACAGGATATTTCCAAAAACATTAATCTGGCCAGCTCTTAGTGTCCTTAGAAAACATGGCGAGCCTAAGAAGTACACCAGCAGGTATATGGAAAAAATAACAGATAAACAAAGGACAGTGTACAGTTATATGTGGATACAGTCCAGGCTTTCATCACAGTCACCAGCGACAAATAAGGAGGATGTAGGGAAGTAGCAGCACAATCAGTGTGCATGAGAGTATCACAGCTAATGTCCTTGATTTCGGGCACAACGACAGGTGTAGATATAGCCAGGATAGAATCTGAAATAGGAGTAGGCTGAGCCTTCATAGCATACATTACATAAATATCTCCATTATCAATAACATCGCAGTGTCCAGGATGAATAGGAGTGGGATGAATAGGAGAGGTTAGAATATCACTCCGAATCCTGTCCAGTTGCAGGAGTCGGGCAGATGAGGCATGGAGCGCACGCAGGATAGCATTTGCAGATGGTTCCATAATCATAGACAGGAGGTACAGAAAGACCAGCTATAGGCAGTATATGTAGCAGATAATAAATTAGGTGCGGCTAGCACGCCACTAAGTACAAATAAAGGACTGCCAGCCGTTGAAGTAGTGGGGAGAATCCAGCTAAAAGCTCCCAGCTCCAGCCACCAAAATGATGGTGAAGAGACCAGTCAGAGAAAATGGCGGATGTAGGTAATGCTCACCGCTTTAGTCACGGCTATGTTGTGGCACAGCAGGAGACCAGCAGAGGATAGAAGACCGTCACTGCAGATCTTAAACACACGATGCAGGGCAAACGTGGAGGCCTCAGCCCCAAGCACAAGATGGCGCGGACCGCGGCATTGCGCCCCAGAGGAGGCAGCTTCCCGCTTCCACCGCTCAAAGGTACGGAGAGCCACCGCCACTTCTCACCCCGCCTGACAAAGCACCCAGCGATGAGGCGGCAGGCAGAATACTGTTAGTGTAGTAGGAGACCGACGTCATCCGGATCTTAGCAGAGAAGCAGGCCGGGGCTGTATATAATCCCAAACCAGCAGCCAAATAGTCCCAAAAACAGCTCAGCAGGGTGATAGGATAATGGGAGTGATGTCTCACACCCGTTGCTGAGGCCAAGGACTTCGGTGACAGCAAAACAGGATAAATTTCAGGATGTACGGAGGAGCGAAGAGAAACTGCTGCCTACTCTGTGCTCAGCCAAACCACGCCCCCTCGCTAATATGTACCCTTTGCCAGAGGAACATACCAAATTGTGGGAGAAAGCCCCATTAGTGGATGCAGTTGCTAGACTGTCTAAAGCCACTGCCTTGCCGGTCCAGGGGGGTGCTGCCTTTAAGGACCCTGTGGACAAAAAAGTGGAAGGCTGCTTGAAGGCTATTTTTGAAGGCGTGGGTTATACCTTGAGACCCTTTATCGCGTCTGCTTGGGTCACATGATTAAGTGGGCGGAGGAGCTGGCTGGGCTGCTCCACCAAAATTCAGAGGCTTTTATTCTGGCAGAGAAATTGAGATCTGCCACAGAGTATGTTTGTGAGGCTGGTGAGGAAGGAGCTAAAATGGCGTCCAGAGTGTCTGTAACCTCAGTGTCTGCTAGAAGGGCTCTTTGGCTCAAGGCTTGGGAAGCTGATAGTGAGTCTAAGAAGTCCCTTGAAAACTTGCCTTTTAAGGGGGAGTTATTGTTTGGCTCGGAGCTGGAAGCCATTATCAAGCAGGCTACTGGGGGCAAGAGGGGTTTGCCAGTACGAGTACTATCCGACAATGCCACTATGGTGGCATACTTAAATCACCAGGGCGGTACTCGGAGCAAGATGGCGATGGCAGAGATAGTGAGAATCTTCACCTGGGCGGAGGTTCAGTTTCCAGCACTGTCAGACATTTTCACTCCGGGGATCCGGAATGTGGAGGCGGAGTATCTCAGCAGGGCGGACCTGCTGGAGGGGGTAGACAGATGGGGACTGCCAGACATAGATCTTATGGCGTCCAGGACCAATTGTCAAGTGCCGAGATTTTGTTCCCGGTTAAGGGATCCGTTGGCTTGGGCGGTGGATGCCATGACAATTCCTTGGTCTTTCAATCTGGTCTACATCTTCCCTCTGTTCCCAGTGATCTCGAGGGTGTTGAAGAGGATAAAGAACCAGAGAGTATCGGCCATTCTGGTTGCACCAGATTGGCCCAGGAGGTCATGGTACTCAGACATACTGAGATTATCTACGGAATCGTGGTGACTTGCTAAGCCAAGGACCGTTTCTGCACCAGGACCTAGCTCGTCTAAATTTGACGGCGTGGCGTATGAATCCTCCTTTTTGAGAGAAAAAAGGGGTTTTCAGAAGAGGTCATACAGACCATGCTAAGGGCCAGAAAACCGGTGTCTGCGGCCAATTACCAAAGGGTGTGGAGGATCTACATCAGATGGTGTGAAAGGCAGAGAGTTCATACCTCCAGGTTTAAGGTAGCGAGGCTACTGGAGTTCCTACAGGATGGCCTGTCGTCGGGGTTAAGTTTGCAGTCTCTGAAGGTGCAAATTTCGGCACTTTCCATTTTCTTTCAAAAGAGAGTGGCTCTGCTGCCGGAGGTACAAACGTTTTTGCAGGGTGTGGCCAGGATTAAGCCTCCTTACAGGCAGCCGGTTGCACCATGGGACTTGTCTCTTGTTCTGTCCATGCTGCAGAAACCTCCTTTCGAGCCACTGAGATCGGCTGATCTCAAGTATCTTACCTGGAAGCTTACTTTTTTATTGGCCATTGCTTCGGCTAGGCGTGTGTCAGAATTGGGTGCCTTGTCTTGCAAGTCACCATTTTTGATTTTTCACGATGACAGGGCGGTACTCAGGACAGTACCAAAATTTTTACCTAAAGTGGTTTCCTCTTTTCATTTGAATCAGGACATTGTGCTCCCAGTTTTTCCCCCGCCTGAGGGAAAGAGGAATAGGGACAGTTTGAAAAAGTTGGATGTGGTTCGCGCATTGCGAATCTATATCAGTAGAGTAAAGGATGTTCGCAAATCAGATTTGCTGTTGGTTTTGTACGATGTACATAAGATTGGGTGGCCTGCTTCAAATCAGACTATAGCCCGCTGTTTGAGATCAACTATTGCGTTTGCCTACTGTAAGGCAGGTAGGCCTGTGCCATCTCGCATAAACGCCCATACTACAAGGTCAGTTGCTTCTTCATGGGCGGTGAGGCATGGGGCCACAGCTGAGCAGCTGTGCAGGGCAGCCACCTGGTCCTCTGTTCACACCTTTTACAAAATTCTACAGGTTTCATGAGTTTGTGTCGGAGGACGCTTCATTTGGACGGGCAGTGATGAGAACTGGCAGTCTGAGTGTACCCTCCCAAAGGACTGCTCGTGAAAGTCCCATTGTGAGCTGTGTCACCGGACTGGACGAAAGAGAAAAGGGGATTTAAGAACTTACCGTTCAAACCCCTTTCTCTGAGTCCAGTCCGGTGACACAGCGATCCCTCCCTAATGCTCAGTAAGTTGTACCGTTCATGGTTGCCATGTTATGTGTTATAAGTCGCATATATGATGTTCAGGCATTGTACTGAGTTGTGTATCCTAGTGTGCTGTTGAAGTTTAACTGAGGCATTATGGGATGCAGTAGGGAGGAGCCTGCTCCCAAAGAATTAGAAGCATAGGTGCCTGGCTCCTGGCGGACCCTCCTACATCCCATCGTGAGCTGTGTCACCGGACTGGACTCAGAGAAAGGGGTTCGAATGGTAAGTTCTTACAAAAATCCCCTTATTATAAATACTGTGCATTAACTCTTAATGAATAGTAGTGTAAGATTAAATAGAACTCTTCCTTTTCAATTTACTGGTTAAACACTATTAATGTAGTGTCGCCTCTGGCCTCCAGGTGTCACTATAACCCTGCTACTGTATATACAGCAATGGGGCGATTGTCCTACCATAACCACAAAGTGTGTGAATGCAGTAAAACCTATTCCTGCCAGTCAGTGCTGCTGATGAGTCACCTGCATTAATGTTATTTATATAAGCGCTAACATTATATGCATTGGTACTTATATGTTAGTTGGGCGCCCAATTAGCATACGTAAGGTAACTTAGGAATATCGCATCGCATGGGCCATTTTAAGGGCGATGCAATGCGATTTTCCTATGTAATTTATTCACTGCTCTCTTAGCCCCGGGGGATCGCATCGCATCGCACCTCCCGTAAAATCGCATGCGATTTTATAGGGTGTACGATGCCATTACATTAGCTATACAATAGCATTGTATGACATACAATGAGGTTTTAGGCACCCCACCCCCCCACTATCCACACCACCCCGAAGCGTGGCGAGCGCAGCGGTACGTGTCCTCCGACCTTTTCATACCACCACTAGCCACGTCGGCGTTGAGTTGATTTTATATAGTGTGTCGAGCACAGCGAGTCACCGATCCCGAAGCGCGGCGAGCACACGCGGATTACATTACATATATTCCGCGTCCACTCGCCACGATTCGGGCTCGACGTGGATAGTGGGGGTATGAAAAGGTCGGAGGATGCGTTCCGCCGCCGCTCGCCACGCTTCGGGGTGGCGTGGATAGTGGTGGGGTGCCTAAAACATCATTGTATATCATACAATGATATTATTGTGTAGCTCATTTAATGGCATTGCACACCCTATAAAATCGCATGCGATTTTGCGGTAGATGCGATCCCCCGGGGCTAAGAGCAGTGAATAAATTACATAGGAGCATTGCACCGCACGGCCCTTAAAATGGCCCATGCGATGCGATTTTCCTACGCAGAATAGCCCACTAAGCAAATAGCTTAGTGGGTGCCCAACTAACATATAAGTACCTATGCATTATATTACATTTGCATTAGTCCCCCCTGGAGTCACTTACAGTATAAATTAGTGTAGGATTCGCTGATTTGAATTCTCCTATCCTGGTAACAATGAAGTGAGTTACGTTTGGAATTTATGTTTTTAGTTTGAGTTAGACCCCAGGGACCCTGGTGGTTGAATAGATTTATCCAGCGTGCTGTATATTAATCGCCGGGGTGATAGCGATGAGCTATCGCTATGGCGGATCAATCTGGTGAGATCGCTTAGAAAATGCCCAGGGATTGCAACGTGTGTAGGCACCATTAGGGTACATTATGCTTTCTATAGATTTTATGATCAATTGATGCTGTTTTGCGGTGCTATTTTTAAATTTTTGTAATCATTGTAACGCAGATCAGACCGTTCTTCACATTATAGCAATCCTTCCAGAAAGAAATACCAATCAGTGACGCAGAAGCATTTTACCCTGAAAACGTGAGCTTGCATTCCAATGTACGTCTGCTACTTGTGAGTTGTGTCATTGCTGGTATGTAGCAGCAGTACTGCGAGTGAGGGAGCGACGTGCTTTGGGGAAAGGTTCATACATGTGTTAGGCACACGTTCTCTTCTGGAACAAAAATATGACAAACTTATTAAACTCCTGATTGATTGCGCTCCTGTTGTTCCAAATCCATTCCAATCTGTTCTGTTACCATTGTCGGATGCTGCTAAGGGACGTCTGTTTCCCCATTGGCTGCGTTCTCGTTTTGTTTATTTAATTCGCACCCGTTGCGTTTTATTAATAGGGCGTTTGCAGATTTTCTACATTTCTTTTGTGAGTTGTAATTGCACTGAATGTTTTAATTGAGCTCGCAGATCAGATTGTAGATCTTTTCCCATACACTGCAGATCATTTCTCCATCGTTATTATGATGAAAATCTGCCGCAAGCTAACTCCCTTCCGCAGTCTAAGGTTCCAGACCATCGAATTCCAGATAATCGGTGGTGTGCTACGTGAAAGTCTTCCAAAATAGAATCTGCACTTTGGGAAAAAATAAAAAATTATAATTTTAAATTTTATTTATTTTTTTAATAATTTTTATATTGACTGCATTAGATGCTGCCCCATTTCCACAGGGCATATGCAACTGCCCCCACCCCCCCCAATCAGCTCTGCTTTTAGAAGATAAGCTTTAAATGTTCAATCAAGCTATCCCATAAATTGTTTGTTTCTGCAGAGTGGTGCGCTATAGTCCTAAAAATGGAAAAGAAAGTGTCTGAAGCCAGTGTTAACCGCAGGAAGTCCAACAATCCTCAGCGGGTGTCTGCAGCCTCGGCTGGTACATCTCAGAGTAAGAGGAAGCGTCTTTTTTATATATTTTTTTTGTAAGGAATAAATAACGAAAGCTAAAGGAGATGCGTGGGACTGAGCTTGCTGTGGTGACCAGTAATGTGTCCAACGCTTGTCCACAGAATGTTCGCTGCATTTATTGTATTGGATAACGGGTTACAGAAGTCCAAAAAGGGGAGACTGTTAAACTCTGTTCTTTGTCTTCTATCTAATTTAAACCAGACACGAGCCAGAGAGTGCCATTGCCCATACGGAGGTTTTACCGCCCAGGTACTCGGGCACTGATGGAAATACGCAAGTACCAGAAATCAACGAAGCTGCTGATCAGGAAGGCCCCGTTCTACCGCCTGGTGAGATGGTGTTGCCTGTTCTGCATCTAACAGTTTCCCCTACTCTGTGCTCTGCTAGTAATGTCTGCTTTTTCTGTTTTAGGTAAGAGAGGTCTGCCTGGAGTATTCCCACGGAGTGCCGTTCAGCTGGCAAAGCCAAGCGCTGATGGCATTGCAGGAGGTAAGGCTTCTTAGCGGCGTAAACGCTCGCTGTATTCTGTTTGGGGTAATCTTAGAATTATGTATTGTACTAAGATCTGATGCGGCCATGTATACCTCACCCATATCCTGGCCGTGTTCTGCTCTGTATATCCCATCACGTGTCACTAGAATCAGCGCTAATGCTCGATCTCCATCATAGTCATCGGTTGCGATTCGGAATGGTTTAAAGCACCAGCCAACAAGCTGAAACTTAAGCAGGCTGGCCGTCTGCTTCAAACACCTGAGTACAACAGGGATCTGCGATGCCTTCAAGTGGCGTGCCCATGTTTTGCAGAACGGTGTCGAGTTTCACCCTCTAAACATTGCAGCATGTCGGCAATCCTGCAGCCAATGGGGGGGCTCTGAGCGACATCCCAGGATTGGGTCTGTGTGCAAATAGGCACATAGTATATCCCGTACAGGCCACTTACTGATGACTTCAGTGGGCATGATGCCCGTGTTCAGCCCCAGTGCAGTCTCACTGTACCAGACAACTCCTATTACGCAGTCCCCGCTCTCTGATCTTTATCACATCATACACCACTATAATTAGAATTCCCAGCTCAGCTCCGAGCTCATTAGACAGACACGCATTACACAGCGACCTTTCTCAAGGCATAAAGGAATGTTCAAAACCAATACTCCTGATAACACTGGAAAAAGGTTGGTTTCCTACCAGAAGGTAGGAGGTGGACGACAGAGAAGGAGTGCCTTGTGATCCAAGCAGCTCACACCAAGGAAGGTCAGTTCCTTGAAAACAAACGTGAGGAAAAAGAAAAGGGTAGTGGAGCGCTAGGTTGGTATTAGAAAAAAATTCTTAGTTTGAGTATGGTCAATTGGGTATCACAATTAGTAAAATTTATTCAACACTGATAAACATAGTAAAAATGGTTGATACATTTAGACACATGAAGAGGTTATAAATGAATACATAAAATCAGCACATATAAAAAAGAATTTAAGAATAGTTGGCCTGAGCACTATACTTATGCGTTCTCCCGCTTGCCAAATGTCCTGAGCCAGTCCGTCCTGTAGTTTAACTGGAGATTGTGGAGGCTGGGTGTCCATATACCAAGCTGGGAATTCGATGCCGCTGTGTAGGATGTCGCTGTCTGGATGTTGTATAGACAGATGCACAGGCTGAAGGTAGGCTTCCCAATGAGTATGCTGGTGGTTGTATCCCAAGGTTCTCTTCCAGTGGGTGAAGAACGGATGGAAAATTAATCCGAATATAAAGGCTGGGCAAGATATGGTTTTGGGAGTGTCCCGCAATAGAGCTCAGAGTCCAAACTGACAGTATACTGACGCGTTTCGTTACCTAGGCTGGTAACTTTATCAAAGGAGAGTCTCCTTTGATAAAGTTACCAGCCTAGGTAACGAAACGTCCCTCTATTGTGAGATTTCTCGCAGTTCCCTGCTGCAAACTGGAAGCGGGATAAGGGGGGCAGGATAGGCAGGTTCCGGAAACGGGGGCGTTTTCTGAGAGCTCCCAGATCTGGATCTTCCAGCACAGATTTCCTGGCCTCTGCTACAGAACAGCTTGGGCCAATATGACCAGCCTCGGGCTCCCTCAGATTGACCATGTTTTTGTGCAGTGATCCGTTGCAGCAGTGGATCACAGAAGTCGATAGGAGGTGTTTATTGACACAAGGGGTGAGATTTAATAGGATGAGAGATTCAGAAAGTGATAGATTTGGTAAGAAATCTCCAGCTTTTTTTAAAGCGCCAATCATTTACACTGCAGAACCAGTTTCATTTTGCCGTGTAAATGATTGCCGCTTTTAAAAAAAGGGACGTCTGTTTCCCCATTGGCTGCGTTCTCGTTTTGTTTATTTAATTCGCACCCGTTGCGTTTTATTAATAGGGCGTTTGCAGGTTTTCTACATTTCTTTTGTGAGTTGTAATTGCACTGAATGTTTTAATTGAGCTCGCAGATCAGATTGTAGATCTTTTCCCATACACTGCAGATCATTTCTCCATCGTTATTATGATGAAAATCTGCCGCAAGCTAACTCCCTTCCGCAGTCTAAGGCAGTCTAAGGTTCCAGACCATCGAATTCCAGATAATCGGTGGTGTGCTACGTGAAAGTCTTCCAAAATAGAATCTGCACTTTGGGAAAAAATAAAAAATTATAATTTTAAATTTTATTTATTTTTTTATAATTTTTATATTGACTGCATTAGATGCTGCCCCATTTCCACAGGGCATATGCAACTGCCCCCACCCCCCCCCCAATCAGCTCTGCTTTTAGAAGATAAGCTTTAAATGTTCAATCAAGCTATCCCATAAATTGTTTGTTTCTGCAGAGTGGTGCGCTATAGTCCTAAAAATGGAAAAGAAAGTGTCTGAAGCCAGTGTTAACCGCAGGAAGTCCAACAATCCTCAGCGGGTGTCTGCAGCCTCGGCTGGTACATCTCAGAGTAAGAGGAAGCGTCTTTTTTATATATTTTTTTTGTAAGTAATAAATAACGAAAGCTAAAGGAGATGCGTGGGACTGAGCTTGCTGTGGTGACCAGTAATGTGTCCAACGCTTGTCCACAGAATGTTCGCTGCATTTATTGTATTGGATAACGGGTTACAGAAGTCCAAAAAGGGGAGACTGTTAAACTCTGTTCTTTGTCTTCTATCTAATTTAAACCAGACACGAGCCAGAGAGTGCCATTGCCCATACGGAGGTTTTACCGCCCAGGTACTCGGGCACTGATGGAAATACGCAAGTACCAGAAATCAACGAAGCTGCTGATCAGGAAGGCCCCGTTCTACCGCCTGGTGAGATGGTGTTGCCTGTTCTGCATCTAACAGTTTCCCCTACTCTGTGCTCTGCTAGTAATGTCTGCTTTTTCTGTTTTAGGTGAGAGAGGTCTGTCTGGAGTATTCCCACGGAGTGCCGTTCAGCTGGCAAAGCCAAGTGCTGATGGCATTGCAGGAGGTAAGGCTTCTTAGCGGCGTAAACGCTCGCTGTATTCTGTTTGGGGTAGTTTTAGAATTATGTATTGTTCTAAGATCTGATGCGGCCATGTATACCTCACCCATATCCTGGCCGTGTTCTGCTCTGTATATCCCATCACGTGTCACTAGAATCAGCGCTAATGCTCGATCTCCATCATAGTCATCGGTTGCGATTCGGAATGGTTTAAAGCACCAGCCAACAAGCTGAAACTTAAGCAGGCTGGCCGTCTGCTTCAAACACCTGAGTAAAACAGGGATCTGCGATGCCTTCAAGTGGCGTGCCCATGTTTTGCAGAACGGTGTCGAGTTTCACCCTCTAAACATTGCAGCATGTCGGCAATCCTGCAGCCAATGGGGGGGCTCTGAGCGACATCCCAGGATTGGGTCTGTGTGCAAATAGGCACATAGTATATCCCGTACAGGCCACTTACTGATGACTTCAGTGGGCATGATGCCCGTGTTCAGCCCCAGTGCAGTCTCACTGTACCAGACAACTCCTATTACGCAGTCCCCGCTCTCTGATCTTTATCACATCATACACCACTATAATTAGAATTCCCAGCTCAGCTCCGAGCTCATTAGACAGACACGCATTACACAGCGACCTTTCTCAAGGCATAAAGGAATGTTCAAAACCAATACTCCTGATAACACTGGAAAAAGGTTGGTTTCCTACCAGAAGGTAGGAGGTGGACGACAGAGAAGGAGTGCCTTGTGATCCAAGCAGCTCACACCAAGGAAGGTCAGTTCCTTGAAAACAAACGTGAGGAAAAAGAAAAGGGTAGTGGAGCGCTAGGTTGGTATTAGAAAAAAATTCTTAGTTTGAGTATGGTCAATTGGGTATCACAATTAGTAAAATTTATTCAACACTGATAAACATAGTAAAAATGGTTGATACATTTAGACACATGAAGAGGTTATAAATGAATACATAAAATCAGCACATATAAAAAAGAATTTAAGAATAGTTGGCCTGAGCACTATACTTATGCGTTCTCCCGCTTGCCAAATGTCCTGAGCCAGTCAGTCCTGTAGTTTAACTGGAGATTGTGGAGGCTGGGTGTCCATATACCATGCTGGGAATTCGATGCCGCTGTGTAGGATGTCGCTGTCTGGATGTTGTATAGACAGATGCACAGGCTGAAGGTAGGCTTCCCAATGAGTATGCTGGTGGTTGTATCCCAAGGTTCTCTTCCAGTGGGTGAAGAACGGATGGAAAATTAATCCGAATATAAAGGCTGGGCAAGATATGGTTTTGGGAGTGTCCCGCAATAGAGCTCAGAGTCCAAACTGACAGTATACTGACGCGTTTCGTTACCTAGGCTGGTAACTTTATCAAAGGAGAGTCTCCTTTGATAAAGTTACCAGCCTAGGTAACGAAACGTCCCTCTATTGTGAGATTTCTCGCAGTTCCCTGCTGCAAACTGGAAGCGGGATAAGGGGGGCAGGATAGGCAGGTTCCGGAAACGGGGGCGTTTTCTGAGAGCTCCCAGATCTGGATCTTCCAGCACAGATTTCCTGGCCTCTGCTACAGAACAGCTTGGGCCAATATGACCAGCCTCGGGCTCCCTCAGATTGACCATGTTTTTGTGCAGTGATCCGTTGCAGCAGTGGATCACAGAAGTCGATAGGAGGTGTTTATTGACACAAGGGGTGAGATTTAATAGGATGAGAGATTCAGAAAGTGATAGATTTGGTAAGAAATCTCCAGCTTTTTTTAAAGCGCCAATCATTTACACTGCAGAACCAGTTTCATTTTGCCGTGTAAATGATTGCCGCTTTTAAAAAAAGGGACGTCTGTTTCCCCATTGGCTGCGTTCTCGTTTTGTTTATTTAATTCGCACCCGTTGCGTTTTATTAATAGGGCGTTTGCAGATTTTCTACATTTCTTTTGTGAGTTGTAATTGCACTGAATGTTTTAATTGAGCTCGCAGATCAGATTGTAGATCTTTTCCCATACACTGCAGATCATTTCTCCATCGTTATTATGATGAAAATCTGCCGCAAGCTAACTCCCTTCTGCAGTCTAAGGCAGTCTAAGGTTCCAGACCATCGAATTCCAGATAATCGGTGGTGTGCTACGTGAAAGTCTTCCAAAATAGAATCTGCACTTTGGGAAAAAATAAAAAATTATAATTTTAAATTTTATTTATTTTTTAATAATTTTTATATTGACTGCATTAGATGCTGCCCCATTTCCACAGGGCATATGCAACTGCCCCCCCCCCCCCCCCCCCCAATCAGCTCTGCTTTTAGAAGATAAGCTTTAAATGTTCAATCAAGCTATCCCATAAATTGTTTGTTTCTGCAGAGTGGTGCGCTATAGTCCTAAAAATGGAAAAGAAAGTGTCTGAAGCCAGTGTTAACCGCAGGAAGTCCAACAATCCTCAGCGGGTGTCTGCAGCCTCGGCTGGTACATCTCAGAGTAAGAGGAAGCGTCTTTTTTATATATTTTTTTTGTAAGGAATAAATAACGAAAGCTAAAGGAGATGCGTGGGACTGAGCTTGCTGTGGTGACCAGTAATGTGTCCAACGCTTGTCCACAGAATGTTCGCTGCATTTATTGTATTGGATAACGGGTTACAGAAGTCCAAAAAGGGGAGACTGTTAAACTCTGTTCTTTGTCTTCTATCTAATTTAAACCAGACACGAGCCAGAGAGTGCCATTGCCCATACGGAGGTTTTACCGCCCAGGTACTCGGGCACTGATGGAAATACGCAAGTACCAGAAATCAACGAAGCTGCTGATCAGGAAGGCCCCGTTCTACCGCCTGGTGAGATGGTGTTGCCTGTTCTGCATCTAACAGTTTCCCCTACTCTGTGCTCTGCTAGTAATGTCTGCTTTTTCTGTTTTAGGTGAGAGAGGTCTGTCTGGAGTATTCCCACGGAGTGCCATTCAGCTGGCAAAGCCAAGCGCTGATGGCATTGCAGGAGGTAAGGCTTCTTAGCGGCGTAAACGCTCGCTGTATTCTGTTTGGGGTAGTTTTAGAATTATGTATTGTTCTAAGATCTGATGCGGCCATGTATACCTCACCCATATCCTGGCCGTGTTCTGCTCTGTATATCCCATCACGTGTCACTAGAATCAGCGCTAATGCTCGATCTCCATCATAGTCATCGGTTGCGATTCGGAATGGTTTAAAGCACCAGCCAACAAGCTGAAACTTAAGCAGGCTGGCCGTCTGCTTCAAACACCTGAGTAAAACAGGGATCTGCGATGCCTTCAAGTGGCGTGCCCATGTTTTGCAGAACGGTGTCGAGTTTCACCCTCTAAACATTGCAGCATGTCGGCAATCCTGCAGCCAATGGGGGGGCTCTGAGCGACATCCCAGGATTGGGTCTGTGTGCAAATAGGCACATAGTATATCCCGTACAGGCCACTTACTGATGACTTCAGTGGGCATGATGCCCGTGTTCAGCCCCAGTGCAGTCTCACTGTACCAGACAACTCCTATTACGCAGTCCCCGCTCTCTGATCTTTATCACATCATACACCACTATAATTAGAATTCCCAGCTCCGAGCTCATTAGACAGACACGCATTACACAGCGACCTTTCTCAAGGCATA
Source organism: Crinia signifera (assembly GCF_055691185.1). NCBI lineage: Eukaryota > Metazoa > Chordata > Amphibia > Anura > Myobatrachidae > Crinia > Crinia signifera. The sequence continues at coordinate 206,236,887 of NC_139217.1, read as the reverse complement.
AAGGAATGTTCAAAACCAATACTCCTGATAACACTGGAAAAAGGTTGGTTTCCTACCAGAAGGTAGGAGGTGGACGACAGAGAAGGAGTGCCTTGTGATCCAAGCAGCTCACACCAAGGAAGGTCAGTTCCTTGAAAACAAACGTGAGGAAAAAGAAAAGGGTAGTGGAGCGCTAGGTTGGTATTAGAAAAAAATTCTTAGTTTGAGTATGGTCAATTGGGTATCACAATTAGTAAAATTTATTCAACACTGATAAACATAGTAAAAATGGTTGATACATTTAGACACATGAAGAGGTTATAAATGAATACATAAAATCAGCACATATAAAAAAGAATTTAAGAATAGTTGGCCTGAGCACTATACTTATGCGTTCTCCCGCTTGCCAAATGTCCTGAGCCAGTCCGTCCTGTAGTTTAACTGGAGATTGTGGAGGCTGGGTGTCCATATACCATGCTGGGAATTCGATGCCGCTGTGTAGGATGTCGCTGTCTGGATGTTGTATAGACAGATGCACAGGCTGAAGGTAGGCTTCCCAATGAGTATGCTGGTGGTTGTATCCCAAGGTTCTCTTCCAGTGGGTGAAGAACGGATGGAAAATTAATCCGAATATAAAGGCTGGGCAAGATATGGTTTTGGGAGTGTCCCGCAATAGAGCTCAGAGTCCAAACTGACAGTATACTGACGCGTTTCGTTACCTAGGCTGGTAACTTTATCAAAGGAGAGTCTCCTTTGATAAAGTTACCAGCCTAGGTAACGAAACGTCCCTCTATTGTGAGATTTCTCGCAGTTCCCTGCTGCAAACTGGAAGCGGGATAAGGGGGGCAGGATAGGCAGGTTCCGGAAACGGGGGCGTTTTCTGAGAGCTCCCAGATCTGGATCTTCCAGCACAGATTTCCTGGCCTCTGCTACAGAACAGCTTGGGCCAATATGACCAGCCTCGGGCTCCCTCAGATTGACCATGTTTTTGTGCAGTGATCCGTTGCAGCAGTGGATCACAGAAGTCGATAGGAGGTGTTTATTGACACAAGGGGTGAGATTTAATAGGATGAGAGATTCAGAAAGTGATAGATTTGGTAAGAAATCTCCAGCTTTTTTTAAAGCGCCAATCATTTACACTGCAGAACCAGTTTCATTTTGCCGTGTAAATGATTGCCGCTTTTAAAAAAAGGGACGTCTGTTTCCCCATTGGCTGCGTTCTCGTTTTGTTTATTTAATTCGCACCCGTTGCGTTTTATTAATAGGGCGTTTGCAGATTTTCTACATTTCTTTTGTGAGTTGTAATTGCACTGAATGTTTTAATTGAGCTCGCAGATCAGATTGTAGATCTTTTCCCATACACTGCAGATCATTTCTCCATCGTTATTATGATGAAAATCTGCCGCAAGCTAACTCCCTTCTGCAGTCTAAGGCAGTCTAAGGTTCCAGACCATCGAATTCCAGATAATCGGTGGTGTGCTACGTGAAAGTCTTCCAAAATAGAATCTGCACTTTGGGAAAAAATAAAAAATTATAATTTTAAATTTTATTTATTTTTTAATAATTTTTATATTGACTGCATTAGATGCTGCCCCATTTCCACAGGGCATATGCAACTGCCCCCCCCCCCCAATCAGCTCTGCTTTTAGAAGATAAGCTTTAAATGTTCAATCAAGCTATCCCATAAATTGTTTGTTTCTGCAGAGTGGTGCGCTATAGTCCTAAAAATGGAAAAGAAAGTGTCTGAAGCCAGTGTTAACCGCAGGAAGTCCAACAATCCTCAGCGGGTGTCTGCAGCCTCGGCTGGTACATCTCAGAGTAAGAGGAAGCGTCTTTTTTATATATTTTTTTTGTAAGGAATAAATAACGAAAGCTAAAGGAGATGCGTGGGACTGAGCTTGCTGTGGTGACCAGTAATGTGTCCAACGCTTGTCCACAGAATGTTCGCTGCATTTATTGTATTGGATAACGGGTTACAGAAGTCCAAAAAGGGGAGACTGTTAAACTCTGTTCTTTGTCTTCTATCTAATTTAAACCAGACACGAGCCAGAGAGTGCCATTGCCCATACGGAGGTTTTACCGCCCAGGTACTCGGGCACTGATGGAAATACGCAAGTACCAGAAATCAACGAAGCTGCTGATCAGGAAGGCCCCGTTCTACCGCCTGGTGAGATGGTGTTGCCTGTTCTGCATCTAACAGTTTCCCCTACTCTGTGCTCTGCTAGTAATGTCTGCTTTTTCTGTTTTAGGTGAGAGAGGTCTGCCTGGAGTATTCCCACGGAGTGCCGTTCAGCTGGCAAAGCCAAGCGCTGATGGCATTGCAGGAGGTAAGGCTTCTTAGCGGCGTAAACGCTCGCTGTATTCTGTTTGGGGTAATCTTAGAATTATGTATTGTACTAAGATCTGATGCGGCCATGTATACCTCACCCATATCCTGGCCGTGTTCTGCTCTGTATATCCCATCACGTGTCACTAGAATCAGCGCTAATGCTCGATCTCCATCATAGTCATCGGTTGCGATTCGGAATGGTTTAAAGCACCAGCCAACAAGCTGAAACTTAAGCAGGCTGGTCGTCTGCTTCAAACACCTGAGTACAACAGGGATCTGCGATGCCTTCAAGTGGCGTGCACATGTTTTGCAGAACGGTGTCGTGTTTCACCCTCTAAACATTGCAGCATGTCGGCAATCCTGCAGCCAATGGGGGGGCTCTGAGCGACATCCCAGGATTGGGTCTGTGTGCAAATAGGCACATAGTATATCCCGTACAGGCCACTTACTGATGACTTCAGTGGGCATGATGCCCGTGTTCAGCCCCAGTGCAGTCTCACTGTACCAGACAACTCCTATTACGCAGTCCCCGCTCTCTGATCTTTATCACATCATACACCACTATAATTAGAATTCCCAGCTCAGCTCCGAGCTCATTAGACAGACACGCATTACACAGCGACCTTTCTCAAGGCATAAAGGAATGTTCAAAACCAATACTCCTGATAACACTGGAAAAAGGTTGGTTTCCTACCAGAAGGTAGGAGGTGGACGACAGAGAAGGAGTGCCTTGTGATCCAAGCAGCTCACACCAAGGAAGGTCAGTTCCTTGAAAACAAACGTGAGGAAAAAGAAAAGGGTAGTGGAGCGCTAGGTTGGTATTAGAAAAAAATTCTTAGTTTGAGTATGGTCAATTGGGTATCACAATTAGTAAAATTTATTCAACACTGATAAACATAGTAAAAATGGTTGATACATTTAGACACATGAAGAGGTTATAAATGAATACATAAAATCAGCACATATAAAAAAGAATTTAAGAATAGTTGGCCTGAGCACTATACTTATGCGTTCTCCCGCTTGCCAAATGTCCTGAGCCAGTCCGTCCTGTAGTTTAACTGGAGATTGTGGAGGCTGGGTGTCCATATACCATGCTGGGAATTCGATGCCGCTGTGTAGGATGTCGCTGTCTGGATGTTGTATAGACAGATGCACAGGCTGAAGGTAGGCTTCCCAATGAGTATGCTGGTGGTTGTATCCCAAGGTTCTCTTCCAGTGGGTGAAGAACGGATGGAAAATTAATCCGAATATAAAGGCTGGGCAAGATATGGTTTTGGGAGTGTCCCGCAATAGAGCTCAGAGTCCAAACTGACAGTATACTGACGCGTTTCGTTACCTAGGCTGGTAACTTTATCAAAGGAGAGTCTCCTTTGATAAAGTTACCAGCCTAGGTAACGAAACGTCCCTCTATTGTGAGATTTCTCGCAGTTCCCTGCTGCAAACTGGAAGCGGGATAAGGGGGGCAGGATAGGCAGGTTCCGGAAACGGGGGCGTTTTCTGAGAGCTCCCAGATCTGGATCTTCCAGCACAGATTTCCTGGCCTCTGCTACAGAACAGCTTGGGCCAATATGACCAGCCTCGGGCTCCCTCAGATTGACCATGTTTTTGTGCAGTGATCCGTTGCAGCAGTGGATCACAGAAGTCGATAGGAGGTGTTTATTGACACAAGGGGTGAGATTTAATAGGATGAGAGATTCAGAAAGTGATAGATTTGGTAAGAAATCTCCAGCTTTTTTTAAAGCGCCAATCATTTACACTGCAGAACCAGTTTCATTTTGCCGTGTAAATGATTGCCGCTTTTAAAAAAAGGGACGTCTGTTTCCCCATTGGCTGCGTTCTCGTTTTGTTTATTTAATTCGCACCCGTTGCGTTTTATTAATAGGGCGTTTGCAGATTTTCTACATTTCTTTTGTGAGTTGTAATTGCACTGAATGTTTTAATTGAGCTCGCAGATCAGATTGTAGATCTTTTCCCATACACTGCAGATCATTTCTCCATCGTTATTATGATGAAAATCTGCCGCAAGCTAACTCCCTTCCGCAGTCTAAGGCAGTCTAAGGTTCCAGACCATCGAATTCCAGATAATCGGTGGTGTGCTACGTGAAAGTCTTCCAAAATAGAATCTGCACTTTGGGAAAAAATAAAAAAATTATAATTTTAAATTTTATTTATTTTTTAATAATTTTTATATTGACTGCATTAGATGCTGCCCCATTTCCACAGGGCATATGCAACTGCCCCCCCCCCCCCCAATCAGCTCTGCTTTTAGAAGATAAGCTTTAAATGTTCAATCAAGCTATCCCATAAATTGTTTGTTTCTGCAGAGTGGTGCGCTATAGTCCTAAAAATGGAAAAGAAAGTGTCTGAAGCCAGTGTTAACCGCAGGAAGTCCAACAATCCTCAGCGGGTGTCTGCAGCCTCGGCTGGTACATCTCAGAGTAAGAGGAAGCGTCTTTTTTATATTTTTTTTTTGTAAGGAATAAATAACGAAAGCTAAAGGAGATGCGTGGGACTGAGCTTGCTGTGGTGACCAGTAATGTGTCCAACGCTTGTCCACAGAATGTTCGCTGCATTTATTGTATTGGATAACGGGTTACAGAAGTCCAAAAAGGGGAGACTGTTAAACTCTGTTCTTTGTCTTCTATCTAATTTAAACCAGACACGAGCCAGAGAGTGCCATTGCCCATACGGAGGTTTTACCGCCCAGGTACTCGGGCACTGATGGAAATACGCAAGTACCAGAAATCAACGAAGCTGCTGATCAGGAAGGCCCCGTTCTACCGCCTGGTGAGATGGTGTTGCCTGTTCTGCATCTAACAGTTTCCCCTACTCTGTGCTCTGCTAGTAATGTCTGCTTTTTCTGTTTTAGGTGAGAGAGGTCTGCCTGGAGTATTCCCACGGAGTGCCGTTCAGCTGGCAAAGCCAAGCGCTGATGGCATTGCAGGAGGTAAGGCTTCTTAGCGGCGTAAACGCTCGCTGTATTCTGTTTGGGGTAATCTTAGAATTATGTATTGTACTAAGATCTGATGCGGCCATGTATACCTCACCCATATCCTGGCCGTGTTCTGCTCTGTATATCCCATCACGTGTCACTAGAATCAGCGCTAATGCTCGATCTCCATCATAGTCATCGGTTGCGATTCGGAATGGTTTAAAGCACCAGCCAACAAGCTGAAACTTAAGCAGGCTGGCCGTCTGCTTCAAACACCTGAGTACAACAGGGATCTGCGATGCCTTCAAGTGGCGTGCCCATGTTTTGCAGAACGGTGTCGAGTTTCACCCTCTAAACATTGCAGCATGTCGGCAATCCTGCAGCCAATGGGGGGGCTCTGAGCGACATCCCAGGATTGGGTCTGTGTGCAAATAGGCACATAGTATATCCCTTACAGGCCACTTACTGATGACTTCAGTGGGCATGATGCCCGTGTTCAGCCCCAGTGCAGTCTCACTGTACCAGACAACTCCTATTACGCAGTCCCCGCTCTCTGATCTTTATCACATCATACACCACTATAATTAGAATTCCCAGCTCAGCTCCGAGCTCATTAGACAGACACGCATTACACAGCGACCTTTCTCAAGGCATAAAGGAATGTTCAAAACCAATACTCCTGATAACACTGGAAAAAGGTTGGTTTCCTACCAGAAGGTAGGAGGTGGACGACAGAGAAGGAGTGCCTTGTGATCCAAGCAGCTCACACCAAGGAAGGTCAGTTCCTTGAAAACAAACGTGAGGAAAAAGAAAAGGGTAGTGGAGCGCTAGGTTGGTATTAGAAAAAAATTCTTAGTTTGAGTATGGTCAATTGGGTATCACAATTAGTAAAATTTATTCAACACTGATAAACATAGTAAAAATGGTTGATACATTTAGACACATGAAGAGGTTATAAATGAATACATAAAATCAGCACATATAAAAAAGAATTTAAGAATAGTTGGCCTGAGCACTATACTTATGCGTTCTCCCTCTTGCCAAATGTCCTGAGCCAGTCCGTCCTGTAGTTTAACTGGAGATTGTGGAGGCTGGGTGTCCATATACCATGCTGGGAATTCGATGCCGCTGTGTAGGATGTCGCTGTCTGGATGTTGTATAGACAGATGCACAGGCTGAAGGTAGGCTTCCCAATGAGTATGCTGGTGGTTGTATCCCAAGGTTCTCTTCCAGTGGGTGAAGAACGGATGGAAAATTAATCCGAATATAAAGGCTGGGCAAGATATGGTTTTGGGAGTGTCCCGCAATAGAGCTCAGAGTCCAAACTGACAGTATACTGACGCGTTTCGTTACCTAGGCTGGTAACTTTATCAAAGGAGAGTCTCCTTTGATAAAGTTACCAGCCTAGGTAACGAAACGTCCCTCTATTGTGAGATTTCTCGCAGTTCCCTGCTGCAAACTGGAAGCGGGATAAGGGGGGCAGGATAGGCAGGTTCCGGAAACGGGGGCGTTTTCTGAGAGCTCCCAGATCTGGATCTTCCAGCACAGATTTCCTGGCCTCTGCTACAGAACAGCTTGGGCCAATATGACCAGCCTCGGGCTCCCTCAGATTGACCATGTTTTTGTGCAGTGATCCGTTGCAGCAGTGGATCACAGAAGTCGATAGGAGGTGTTTATTGACACAAGGGGTGAGATTTAATAGGATGAGAGATTCAGAAAGTGATAGATTTGGTAAGAAATCTCCAGCTTTTTTTAAAGCGCCAATCATTTACACTGCAGAACCAGTTTCATTTTGCCGTGTAAATGATTGCCGCTTTTAAAAAAAGGGACGTCTGTTTCCCCATTGGCTGCGTTCTCGTTTTGTTTATTTAATTCGCACCCGTTGCGTTTTATTAATAGGGCGTTTGCAGATTTTCTACATTTCTTTTGTGAGTTGTAATTGCACTGAATGTTTTAATTGAGCTCGCAGATCAGATTGTAGATCTTTTCCCATACACTGCAGATCATTTCTCCATCGTTATTATGATGAAAATCTGCCGCAAGCTAACTCCCTTCCGCAGTCTAAGGCAGTCTAAGGTTCCAGACCATCGAATTCCAGATAATCGGTGGTGTGCTACGTGAAAGTCTTCCAAAATAGAATCTGCACTTTGGGAAAAAATAAAAAATTATAATTTTAAATTGTATTTATTTTTTAATAATTTTTATATTGACTGCATTAGATGCTGCCCCATTTCCACAGGGCATATGCAACTGCCCCCCCCCCCCCCCCCCCAATCAGCTCTGCTTTTAGAAGATAAGCTTTAAATGTTCAATCAAGCTATCCCATAAATTGTTTGTTTCTGCAGAGTGGTGCGCTATAGTCCTAAAAATGGAAAAGAAAGTGTCTGAAGCCAGTGTTAACCGCAGGAAGTCCAACAATCCTCAGCGGGTGTCTGCAGCCTCGGCTGGTACATCTCAGAGTAAGAGGAAGCGTCTTTTTTATATATTTTTTTTGTAAGGAATAAATAACGAAAGCTAAAGGAGATGCGTGGGACTGAGCTTGCTGTGGTGACCAGTAATGTGTCCAACGCTTGTCCACAGAATGTTCGCTGCATTTATTGTATTGGATAACGGGTTACAGAAGTCCAAAAAGGGGAGACTGTTAAACTCTGTTCTTTGTCTTCTATCTAATTTAAACCAGACACGAGCCAGAGAGTGCCATTGCCCATACGGAGGTTTTACCGCCCAGGTACTCGGGCACTGATGGAAATACGCAAGTACCAGAAATCAACGAAGCTGCTGATCAGGAAGGCCCCGTTCTACCGCCTGGTGAGATGGTGTTGCCTGTTCTGCATCTAACAGTTTCCCCTACTCTGTGCTCTGCTAGTAATGTCTGCTTTTTCTGTTTTAGGTGAGAGAGGTCTGCCTGGAGTATTCCCACGGAGTGCCGTTCAGCTGGCAAAGCCAAGCGCTGATGGCATTGCAGGAGGTAAGGCTTCTTAGCGGCGTAAACGCTCGCTGTATTCTGTTTGGGGTAATCTTAGAATTATGTATTGTACTAAGATCTGATGCGGCCATGTATACCTCACCCATATCCTGGCCGTGTTCTGCTCTGTATATCCCATCACGTGTCACTAGAATCAGCGCTAATGCTCGATCTCCATCATAGTCATCGGTTGCGATTCGGAATGGTTTAAAGCACCAGCCAACAAGCTGAAACTTAAGCAGGCTGGCCGTCTGCTTCAAACACCTGAGTACAACAGGGATCTGCGATGCCTTCAAGTGGCGTGCCCATGTTTTGCAGAACGGTGTCGAGTTTCACCCTCTAAACATTGCAGCATGTCGGCAATCCTGCAGCCAATGGGGGGGCTCTGAGCGACATCCCAGGATTGGGTCTGTGTGCAAATAGGCACATAGTATATCCCGTACAGGCCACTTACTGATGACTTCAGTGGGCATGATGCCCGTGTTCAGCCCCAGTGCAGTCTCACTGTACCAGACAACTCCTATTACGCAGTCCCCGCTCTCTGATCTTTATCACATCATACACCACTATAATTAGAATTCCCAGCTCAGCTCCGAGCTCATTAGACAGACACGCATTACACAGCGACCTTTCTCAAGGCATAAAGGAATGTTCAAAACCAATACTCCTGATAACACTGGAAAAAGGTTGGTTTCCTACCAGAAGGTAGGAGGTGGACGACAGAGAAGGAGTGCCTTGTGATCCAAGCAGCTCACACCAAGGAAGGTCAGTTCCTTGAAAACAAACGTGAGGAAAAAGAAAAGGGTAGTGGAGCGCTAGGTTGGTATTAGAAAAAAATTCTTAGTTTGAGTATGGTCAATTGGGTATCACAATTAGTAAAATTTATTCAACACTGATAAACATAGTAAAAATGGTTGATACATTTAGACACATGAAGAGGTTATAAATGAATACATAAAATCAGCACATATAAAAAAGAATTTAAGAATAGTTGGCCTGAGCACTATACTTATGCGTTCTCCCGCTTGCCAAATGTCCTGAGCCAGTCCGTCCTGTAGTTTAACTGGAGATTGTGGAGGCTGGGTGTCCATATACCATGCTGGGAATTCGATGCCGCTGTGTAGGATGTCGCTGTCTGGATGTTGTATAGACAGATGCACAGGCTGAAGGTAGGCTTCCCAATGAGTATGCTGGTGGTTGTATCCCAAGGTTCTCTTCCAGTGGGTGAAGAACGGATGGAAAATTAATCCGAATATAAAGGCTGGGCAAGATATGGTTTTGGGAGTGTCCCGCAATAGAGCTCAGAGTCCAAACTGACAGTATACTGACGCGTTTCGTTACCTAGGCTGGTAACTTTATCAAAGGAGAGTCTCCTTTGATAAAGTTACCAGCCTAGGTAACGAAACGTCCCTCTATTGTGAGATTTCTCGCAGTTCCCTGCTGCAAACTGGAAGCGGGATAAGGGGGGCAGGATAGGCAGGTTCCGGAAACGGGGGCGTTTTCTGAGAGCTCCCAGATCTGGATCTTCCAGCACAGATTTCCTGGCCTCTGCTACAGAACAGCTTGGGCCAATATGACCAGCCTCGGGCTCCCTCAGATTGACCATGTTTTTGTGCAGTGATCCGTTGCAGCAGTGGATCACAGAAGTCGATAGGAGGTGTTTATTGACACAAGGGGTGAGATTTAATAGGATGAGAGATTCAGAAAGTGATAGATTTGGTAAGAAATCTCCAGCTTTTTTTAAAGCGCCAATCATTTACACTGCAGAACCAGTTTCATTTTGCCGTGTAAATGATTGCCGCTTTTAAAAAAAGGGACGTCTGTTTCCCCATTGGCTGCGTTCTCGTTTTGTTTATTTAATTCGCACCCGTTGCGTTTTATTAATAGGGCGTTTGCAGATTTTCTACATTTCTTTTGTGAGTTGTAATTGCACTGAATGTTTTAATTGAGCTCGCAGATCAGATTGTAGATCTTTTCCCATACACTGCAGATCATTTCTCCATCGTTATTATGATGAAAATCTGCCGCAAGCTAACTCCCTTCCGCAGTCTAAGGCAGTCTAAGGTTCCAGACCATCGAATTCCAGATAATCGGTGGTGTGCTACGTGAAAGTCTTCCAAAATAGAATCTGCACTTTGGGAAAAAATAAAAAATTATAATTTTAAATTTTATTTATTTTTTAATAATTTTTATATTGACTGCATTAGATGCTGCCCCATTTCCACAGGGCATATGCAACTGCCCCCACCCCCCCCCCCCCCCCCCCAATCAGCTCTGCTTTTAGAAGATAAGCTTTAAATGTTCAATCAAGCTATCCCATAAATTGTTTGTTTCTGCAGAGTGGTGCGCTATAGTCCTAAAAATGGAAAAGAAAGTGTCTGAAGCCAGTGTTAACCGCAGGAAGTCCAACAATCCTCAGCGGGTGTCTGCAGCCTCGGCTGGTACATCTCAGAGTAAGAGGAAGCGTCTTTTTTATATTTTTTTTTTGTAAGGAATAAATAACGAAAGCTAAAGGAGATGCGTGGGACTGAGCTTGCTGTGGTGACCAGTAATGTGTCCAACGCTTGTCCACAGAATGTTCGCTGCATTTATTGTATTGGATAACGGGTTACAGAAGTCCAAAAAGGGGAGACTGTTAAACTCTGTTCTTTGTCTTCTATCTAATTTAAACCAGACACGAGCCAGAGAGTGCCATTGCCCATACGGAGGTTTTACCGCCCAGGTACTCGGGCACTGATGGAAATACGCAAGTACCAGAAATCAACGAAGCTGCTGATCAGGAAGGCCCCGTTCTACCGCCTGGTGAGATGGTGTTGCCTGTTCTGCATCTAACAGTTTCCCCTACTCTGTGCTCTGCTAGTAATGTCTGCTTTTTCTGTTTTAGGTGAGAGAGGTCTGCCTGGAGTATTCCCACGGAGTGCCGTTCAGCTGGCAAAGCCAAGCGCTGATGGCATTGCAGGAGGTAAGGCTTCTTAGCGGCGTAAACGCTCGCTGTATTCTGTTTGGGGTAATCTTAGAATTATGTATTGTACTAAGATCTGATGCGGCCATGTATACCTCACCCATATCCTGGCCGTGTTCTGCTCTGTATATCCCATCAGGTGTCACTAGAATCAGCGCTAATGCTCGATCTCCATCATAGTCATCGGTTGCGATTCGGAATGGTTTAAAGCACCAGCCAACAAGCTGAAACTTAAGCAGGCTGGCCGTCTGCTTCAAACACCTGAGTACAACAGGGATCTGCGATGCCTTCAAGTGGCGTGCCCATGTTTTGCAGAACGGTGTCGAGTTTCACCCTCTAAACATTGCAGCATGTCGGCAATCCTGCAGCCAATGGGGGGGCTCTGAGCGACATCCCAGGATTGGGTCTGTGTGCAAATAGGCACATAGTATATCCCGTACAGGCCACTTACTGATGACTTCAGTGGGCATGATGCCCGTGTTCAGCCCCAGTGCAGTCTCACTGTACCAGACAACTCCTATTACGCAGTCCCCGCTCTCTGATCTTTATCACATCATACACCACTATAATTAGAATTCCCAGCTCAGCTCCGAGCTCATTTGACAGACACGCATTACACAGCGACCTTTCTCAAGGCATAAAGGAATGTTCAAAACCAATACTCCTGATAACACTGGAAAAAGGTTGGTTTCCTACCAGAAGGTAGGAGGTGGACGACAGAGAAGGAGTGCCTTGTGATCCAAGCAGCTCACACCAAGGAAGGTCAGTTCCTTGAAAACAAACGTGAGGAAAAAGAAAAGGGTAGTGGAGCGCTAGGTTGGTATTAGAAAAAAATTCTTAGTTTGAGTATGGTCAATTGGGTATCACAATTAGTAAAATTTATTCAACACTGATAAACATAGTAAAAATGGTTGATACATTTAGACACATGAAGAGGTTATAAATGAATACATAAAATCAGCACATATAAAAAAGAATTTAAGAATAGTTGGCCTGAGCACTATACTTATGCGTTCTCCCGCTTGCCAAATGTCCTGAGCCAGTCCGTCCTGTAGTTTAACTGGAGATTGTGGAGGCTGGGTGTCCATATACCATGCTGGGAATTCGATGCCGCTGTGTAGGATGTCGCTGTCTGGATGTTGTATAGACAGATGCACAGGCTGAAGGTAGGCTTCCCAATGAGTATGCTGGTGGTTGTATCCCAAGGTTCTCTTCCAGTGGGTGAAGAACGGATGGAAAATTAATCCGAATATAAAGGCTAGGCAAGATATGGTTTTGGGAGTGTCCCGCAATAGAGCTCAGAGTCCAAACTGACAGTATACTGACGCGTTTCGTTACCTAGGCTGGTAACTTTATCAAAGGAGAGTCTCCTTTGATAAAGTTACCAGCCTAGGTAACGAAACGTCCCTCTATTGTGAGATTTCTCGCAGTTCCCTGCTGCAAACTGGAAGCGGGATAAGGGGGGCAGGATAGGCAGGTTCCGGAAACGGGGGCGTTTTCTGAGAGCTCCCAGATCTGGATCTTCCAGCACAGATTTCCTGGCCTCTGCTACAGAACAGCTTGGGCCAATATGACCAGCCTCGGGCTCCCTCAGATTGACCATGTTTTTGTGCAGTGATCCGTTGCAGCAGTGGATCACAGAAGTCGATAGGAGGTGTTTATTGACACAAGGGGTGAGATTTAATAGGATGAGAGATTCAGAAAGTGATAGATTTGGTAAGAAATCTCCAGCTTTTTTTAAAGCGCCAATCATTTACACTGCAGAACCAGTTTCATTTTGCCGTGTAAATGATTGCCGCTTTTAAAAAAAGGGACGTCTGTTTCCCCATTGGCTGCGTTCTCGTTTTGTTTATTTAATTCGCACCCGTTGCGTTTTATTAATAGGGCGTTTGCAGATTTTCTACATTTCTTTTGTGAGTTGTAATTGCACTGAATGTTTTAATTGAGCTCGCAGATCAGATTGTAGATCTTTTCCCATACACTGCAGATCATTTCTCCATCGTTATTATGATGAAAATCTGCCGCAAGCTAACTCCCTTCCGCAGTCTAAGGCAGTCTAAGGTTCCAGACCATCGAATTCCAGATAATCGGTGGTGTGCTACGTGAAAGTCTTCCAAAATAGAATCTGCACTTTGGGAAAAAATAAAAAATTATAATTTTAAATTTTATTTATTTTTTAATAATTTTTATATTGACTGCATTAGATGCTGCCCCATTTCCACAGGGCATATGCAACTGCCCCCACCCCCCCCAATCAGCTCTGCTTTTAGAAGATAAGCTTTAAATGTTCAATCAAGCTATCCCATAAATTGTTTGTTTCTGCAGAGTGGTGCGCTATAGTCCTAAAAATGGAAAAGAAAGTGTCTGAAGCCAGTGTTAACCGCAGGAAGTCCAACAATCCTCAGCGGGTGTCTGCAGCCTCGGCTGGTACATCTCAGAGTAAGAGGAAGCGTCTTTTTTATATATTTTTTTTGTAAGGAATAAATAACGAAAGCTAAAGGAGATGCGTGGGACTGAGCTTGCTGTGGTGACCAGTAATGTGTCCAACGCTTGTCCACAGAATGTTCGCTGCATTTATTGTATTGGATAACGGGTTACAGAAGTCCAAAAAGGGGAGACTGTTAAACTCTGTTCTTTGTCTTCTATCTAATTTAAACCAGACACGAGCCAGAGAGTGCCATTGCCCATACGGAGGTTTTACCGCCCAGGTACTCGGGCACTGATGGAAATACGCAAGTACCAGAAATCAATGAAGCTGCTGATCAGGAAGGCCCCGTTCTACCGCCTGGTGAGATGGTGTTGCCTGTTCTGCATCTAACAGTTTCCCCTACTCTGTGCTCTGCTAGTAATGTCTGCTTTTTCTGTTTTAGGTGAGAGAGGTCTGCCTGGAGTATTCCCACGGAGTGCCGTTCAGCTGGCAAAGCCAAGCGCTGATGGCATTGCAGGAGGTAAGGCTTCTTAGCGGCGTAAACGCTCGCTGTATTCTGTTTGGGGTAATCTTAGAATTATGTATTGTACTAAGATCTGATGCGGCCATGTATACCTCACCCATATCCTGGCCGTGTTCTGCTCTGTATATCCCATCACGTGTCACTAGAATCAGCGCTAATGCTCGATCTCCATCATAGTCATCGGTTGCGATTCGGAATGGTTTAAAGCACCAGCCAACAAGCTGAAACTTAAGCAGGCTGGCCGTCTGCTTCAAACACCTGAGTACAACAGGGATCTGCGATGCCTTCAAGTGGCGTGCCCATGTTTTGCAGAACGGTGTCGAGTTTCACCCTCTAAACATTGCAGCATGTCGGCAATCCTGCAGCCAATGGGGGGGCTCTGAGCGACATCCCAGGATTGGGTCTGTGTGCAAATAGGCACATAGTATATCCCGTACAGGCCACTTACTGATGACTTCAGTGGGCATGATGCCCGTGTTCAGCCCCAGTGCAGTCTCACTGTACCAGACAACTCCTATTATGCAGTCCCCGCTCTCTGATCTTTATCACATCATACACCACTATAATTAGAATTCCCAGCTCAGCTCCGAGCTCATTAGACAGACACGCATTACACAGCGACCTTTCTCAAGGCATAAAGGAATGTTCAAAACCAATACTCCTGATAACACTGGAAAAAGGTTGGTTTCCTACCAGAAGGTAGGAGGTGGACGACAGAGAAGGAGTGCCTTGTGATCCAAGCAGCTCACACCAAGGAAGGTCAGTTCCTTGAAAACAAACGTGAGGAAAAAGAAAAGGGTAGTGGAGCGCTAGGTTGGTATTAGAAAAAAATTCTTAGTTTGAGTATGGTCAATTGGGTATCACAATTAGTAAAATTTATTCAACACTGATAAACATAGTAAAAATGGTTGATACATTTAGACACATGAAGAGGTTATAAATGAATACATAAAATCAGCACATATAAAAAAGAATTTAAGAATAGTTGGCCTGAGCACTATACTTATGCGTTCTCCCGCTTGCCAAATGTCCTGAGCCAGTCCGTCCTGTAGTTTAACTGGAGATTGTGGAGGCTGGGTGTCCATATACCATGCTGGGAATTCGATGCCGCTGTGTAGGATGTCGCTGTCTGGATGTTGTATAGACAGATGCACAGGCTGAAGGTAGGCTTCCCAATGAGTATGCTGGTGGTTGTATCCCAAGGTTCTCTTCCAGTGGGTGAAGAACGGATGGAAAATTAATCCGAATATAAAGGCTGGGCAAGATATGGTTTTGGGAGTGTCCCGCAATAGAGCTCAGAGTCCAAACTGACAGTATACTGACGCGTTTCGTTACCTAGGCTGGTAACTTTATCAAAGGAGAGTCTCCTTTGATAAAGTTACCAGCCTAGGTAACGAAACGTCCCTCTATTGTGAGATTTCTCGCAGTTCCCTGCTGCAAACTGGAAGCGGGATAAGGGGGGCAGGATAGGCAGGTTCCGGAAACGGGGGCGTTTTCTGAGAGCTCCCAGATCTGGATCTTCCAGCACAGATTTCCTGGCCTCTGCTACAGAACAGCTTGGGCCAATATGACCAGCCTCGGGCTCCCTCAGATTGACCATGTTTTTGTGCAGTGATCCGTTGCAGCAGTGGATCACAGAAGTCGATAGGAGGTGTTTATTGACACAAGGGGTGAGATTTAATAGGATGAGAGATTCAGAAAGTGATAGATTTGGTAAGAAATCTCCAGCTTTTTTTAAAGCGCCAATCATTTACACTGCAGAACCAGTTTCATTTTGCCGTGTAAATGATTGCCGCTTTTAAAAAAAGGGACGTCTGTTTCCCCATTGGCTGCGTTCTCGTTTTGTTTATTTAATTCGCACCCGTTGCGTTTTATTAATAGGGCGTTTGCAGATTTTCTACATTTCTTTTGTGAGTTGTAATTGCACTGAATGTTTTAATTGAGCTCGCAGATCAGATTGTAGATCTTTTCCCATACACTGCAGATCATTTCTCCATCGTTATTATGATGAAAATCTGCCGCAAGCTAACTCCCTTCCGCAGTCTAAGGCAGTCTAAGGTTCCAGACCATCGAATTCCAGATAATCGGTGGTGTGCTACGTGAAAGTCTTCCAAAATAGAATCTGCACTTTGGGAAAAAATAAAAAATTATAATTTTAAATTTTATTTATTTTTTAATAATTTTTATATTGACTGCATTAGATGCTGCCCCATTTCCACAGGGCATATGCAACTGCCCCCACCCCCCCCCCCCCAATCAGCTCTGCTTTTAGAAGATAAGCTTTAAATGTTCAATCAAGCTATCCCATAAATTGTTTGTTTCTGCAGAGTGGTGCGCTATAGTCCTAAAAATGGAAAAGAAAGTGTCTGAAGCCAGTGTTAACCGCAGGAAGTCCAACAATCCTCAGCGGGTGTCTGCAGCCTCGGCTGGTACATCTCAGAGTAAGAGGAAGCGTCTTTTTTATATTTTTTTTTTTTGTAAGGAATAAATAACGAAAGCTAAAGGAGATGCGTGGGACTGAGCTTGCTGTGGTGACCAGTAATGTGTCCAACGCTTGTCCACAGAATGTTCGCTGCATTTATTGTATTGGATAACGGGTTACAGAAGTCCAAAAAGGGGAGACTGTTAAACTCTGTTCTTTGTCTTCTATCTAATTTAAACCAGACACGAGCCAGAGAGTGCCATTGCCCATACGGAGGTTTTACCGCCCAGGTACTCGGGCACTGATGGAAATACGCAAGTACCAGAAATCAACGAAGCTGCTGATCAGGAAGGCCCCGTTCTACCGCCTGGTGAGATGGTGTTGCCTGTTCTGCATCTAACAGTTTCCCCTACTCTGTGCTCTGCTAGTAATGTCTGCTTTTTCTGTTTTAGGTGAGAGAGGTCTGCCTGGAGTATTCCCACGGAGTGCCGTTCAGCTGGCAAAGCCAAGCGCTGATGGCATTGCAGGAGGTAAGGCTTCTTAGCGGCGTAAACGCTCGCTGTATTCTGTTTGGGGTAATCTTAGAATTATGTATTGTACTAAGATCTGATGCGGCCATGTATACCTCACCCATATCCTGGCCGTGTTCTGCTCTGTATATCCCATCACGTGTCACTAGAATCAGCGCTAATGCTCGATCTCCATCATAGTCATCGGTTGCGATTCGGAATGGTTTAAAGCACCAGCCAACAAGCTGAAACTTAAGCAGGCTGGACGTCTGCTTCAAACACCTGAGTACAACAGGGATCTGCGATGCCTTCAAGTGGCGTGCCCATGTTTTGCAGAACGGTGTCGAGTTTCACCCTCTAAACATTGCAGCATGTCGGCAATCCTGCAGCCAATGGGGGGGCTCTGAGCGACATCCCAGGATTGGGTCTGTGTGCAAATAGGCACATAGTATATCCCGTACAGGCCACTTACTGATGACTTCAGTGGGCATGATGCCCGTGTTCAGCCCCAGTGCAGTCTCACTGTACCAGACAACTCCTATTACGCAGTCCCCGCTCTCTGATCTTTATCACATCATACACCACTATAATTAGAATTCCCAGCTCAGCTCCGAGCTCATTTGACAGACACGCATTACACAGCGACCTTTCTCAAGGCATAAAGGAATGTTCAAAACCAATACTCCTGATAACACTGGAAAAAGGTTGGTTTCCTACCAGAAGGTAGGAGGTGGACGACAGAGAAGGAGTGCCTTGTGATCCAAGCAGCTCACACCAAGGAAGGTCAGTTCCTTGAAAACAAACGTGAGGAAAAAGAAAAGGGTAGTGGAGCGCTAGGTTGGTATTAGAAAAAAATTCTTAGTTTGAGTATGGTCAATTGGGTATCACAATTAGTAAAATTTATTCAACACTGATAAACATAGTAAAAATGGTTGATACATTTAGACACATGAAGAGGTTATAAATGAATACATAAAATCAGCACATATAAAAAAGAATTTAAGAATAGTTGGCCTGAGCACTATACTTATGCGTTCTCCCGCTTGCCAAATGTCCTGAGCCAGTCCGTCCTGTAGTTTAACTGGAGATTGTGGAGGCTGGGTGTCCATATACCATGCTGGGAATTCGATGCCGCTGTGTAGGATGTCGCTGTCTGGATGTTGTATAGACAGATGCACAGGCTGAAGGTAGGCTTCCCAATGAGTATGCTGGTGGTTGTATCCCAAGGTTCTCTTCCAGTGGGTGAAGAACGGATGGAAAATTAATCCGAATATAAAGGCTGGGCAAGATATGGTTTTGGGAGTGTCCCGCAATAGAGCTCAGAGTCCAAACTGACAGTATACTGACGCGTTTCGTTACCTAGGCTGGTAACTTTATCAAAGGAGAGTCTCCTTTGATAAAGTTACCAGCCTAGGTAACGAAACGTCCCTCTATTGTGAGATTTCTCGCAGTTCCCTGCTGCAAACTGGAAGCGGGATAAGGGGGGCAGGATAGGCAGGTTCCGGAAACGGGGGCGTTTTCTGAGAGCTCCCAGATCTGGATCTTCCAGCACAGATTTCCTGGCCTCTGCTACAGAACAGCTTGGGCCAATATGACCAGCCTCGGGCTCCCTCAGATTGACCATGTTTTTGTGCAGTGATCCGTTGCAGCAGTGGATCACAGAAGTCGATAGGAGGTGTTTATTGACACAAGGGGTGAGATTTAATAGGATGAGAGATTCAGAAAGTGATAGATTTGGTAAGAAATCTCCAGCTTTTTTTAAAGCGCCAATCATTTACACTGCAGAACCAGTTTCATTTTGCCGTGTAAATGATTGCCGCTTTTAAAAAAAGGGACGTCTGTTTCCCCATTGGCTGCGTTCTCGTTTTGTTTATTTAATTCGCACCCGTTGCGTTTTATTAATAGGGCGTTTGCAGATTTTCTACATTTCTTTTGTGAGTTGTAATTGCACTGAATGTTTTAATTGAGCTCGCAGATCAGATTGTAGATCTTTTCCCATACACTGCAGATCATTTCTCCATCGTTATTATGATGAAAATCTGCCGCAAGCTAACTCCCTTCCGCAGTCTAAGGCAGTCTAAGGTTCCAGACCATCGAATTCCAGATAATCGGTGGTGTGCTACGTGAAAGTCTTCCAAAATAGAATCTGCACTTTGGGAAAAAATAAAAAATTATAATTTTAAATTTTATTTATTTTTTAATAATTTTTATATTGACTGCATTAGATGCTGCCCCATTTCCACAGGGCATATGCAACTGCCCCCACCCCCCCCCAATCAGCTCTGCTTTTAGAAGATAAGCTTTAAATGTTCAATCAAGCTATCCCATAAATTGTTTGTTTCTGCAGAGTGGTGCGCTATAGTCCTAAAAATGGAAAAGAAAGTGTCTGAAGCCAATGTTAACCGCAGGAAGTCCAACAATCCTCAGCGGGTGTCTGCAGCCTCGGCTGGTACATCTCAGAGTAAGAGGAAGCGTCTTTTTTATATTTTTTTTTTGTAAGGAATAAATAACAAAAGCTAAAGGAGATGCGTGGGACTGAGCTTGCTGTGGTGACCAGTAATGTGTCCAACGCTTGTCCACAGAATGTTCGCTGCATTTATTGTATTGGATAACGGGTTACAGAAGTCCAAAAAGGGGAGACTGTTAAACTCTGTTCTTTGTCTTCTATCTAATTTAAACCAGACACGAGCCAGAGAGTGCCATTGCCCATACGGAGGTTTTACCGCCCAGGTACTCGGGCACTGATGGAAATACGCAAGTACCAGAAATCAACGAAGCTGCTGATCAGGAAGGCCCCGTTCTACCGCCTGGTGAGATGGTGTTGCCTGTTCTGCATCTAACAGTTTCCCCTACTCTGTGCTCTGCTAGTAATGTCTGCTTTTTCTGTTTTAGGTGAGAGAGGTCTACCTGGAGTATTCCCACGGAGTGCCGTTCAGCTGGCAAAGCCAAGCGCTGATGGCATTGCAGGAGGTAAGGCTTCTTAGCGGCGTAAACGCTCGCTGTATTCTGTTTGGGGTAATCTTAGAATTATGTATTGTACTAAGATCTGATGCGGCCATGTATACCTCACCCATATCCTGGCCCTGTTCTGCTCTGTATATCCCATCACGTGTCACTAGAATCAGCGCTAATGCTCGATCTCCATCATAGTCATCGGTTGCGATTCGGAATGGTTTAAAGCACCAGCCAACAAGCTGAAACTTAAGCAGGCTGGCCGTCTGCTTCAAACACCTGAGTACAACAGGGATCTGCGATGCCTTCAAGTGGCGTGCCCATGTTTTGCAGAACGGTGTCGAGTTTCACCCTCTAAACATTGCAGCATGTCGGCAATCCTGCAGCCAATGGGGGGGCTCTGAGCGACATCCCAGGATTGGGTCTGTGTGCAAATAGGCACATAGTATATCCCGTACAGGCCACTTACTGATGACTTCAGTGGGCATGATGCCCGTGTTCAGCCCCAGTGCAGTCTCACTGTACCAGACAACTCCTATTACGCAGTCCCCGCTCTCTGATCTTTATCACATCATACACCACTATAATTAGAATTCCCAGCTCAGCTCCGAGCTCATTAGACAGACACGCATTACACAGCGACCTTTCTCAAGGCATAAAGGAATGTTCAAAACCAATACTCCTGATAACACTGGAAAAAGGTTGGTTTCCTACCAGAAGGTAGGAGGTGGACGACAGAGAAGGAGTGCCTTGTGATCCAAGCAGCTCACACCAAGGAAGGTCAGTTCCTTGAAAACAAACGTGAGGAAAAAGAAAAGGGTAGTGGAGCGCTAGGTTGGTATTAGAAAAAAATTCTTAGTTTGAGTATGGTCAATTGGGTATCACAATTAGTAAAATTTATTCAACACTGATAAACATAGTAAAAATGGTTGATACATTTAGACACATGAAGAGGTTATAAATGAATACATAAAATCAGCACATATAAAAAAGAATTTAAGAATAGTTGGCCTGAGCACTATACTTATGCGTTCTCCCGCTTGCCAAATGTCCTGAGCCAGTCCGTCCTGTAGTTTAACTGGAGATTGTGGAGGCTGGGTGTCCATATACCATGCTGGGAATTCGGTGCCGCTGTGTAGGATGTCGTTGTCTGGATGTTGTATAGACAGATGCACAGGCTGAAGGTAGGCTTCCCAATGAGTATGCTGGTGGTTGTATCCCAAGGTTCTCTTCCAGTGGGTGAAGAACGGATGGAAAATTAATCCGAATATAAAGGCTGGGCAAGATATGGTTTTGGGAGTGTCCCGCAATAGAGCTCAGAGTCCAAACTGACAGTATACTGACGCGTTTCGTTACCTAGGCTGGTAACTTTATCAAAGGAGAGTCTCCTTTGATAAAGTTACCAGCCTAGGTAACGAAACGTCCCTCTATTGTGAGATTTCTCGCAGTTCCCTGCTGCAAACTGGAAGCGGGATAAGGGGGGCAGGATAGGCAGGTTCCGGAAACGGGGGCGTTTTCTGAGAGCTCCCAGATCTGGATCTTCCAGCACAGATTTCCTGGCCTCTGCTACAGAACAGCTTGGGCCAATATGACCAGCCTCGGGCTCCCTCAGATTGACCATGTTTTTGTGCAGTGATCCGTTGCAGCAGTGGATCACAGAAGTCGATAGGAGGTGTTTATTGACACAAGGGGTGAGATTTAATAGGATGAGAGATTCAGAAAGTGATAGATTTGGTAAGAAATCTCCAGCTTTTTTTAAAGCGCCAATCATTTACACTGCAGAACCAGTTTCATTTTGCTGCGCTCGCCACACTATATAAAATCAACTCCATGCGTAGTTGGATATTAGGGGTAAGAAAAAATGGGGTGCATTTAACATGGGAGCCCAGATAATACATAAGTACCGTTTTTTTTTTAAACTAACTTGTTCTTACAGTACTTTACCATCACAGTGGGCTTAAAGGGAGAACATAATAGTGTGCTGAGCATAGCGAGGCACCACGTCTGAAGCATGGTGACCATTGCCTGCCATGCAAACGGATGCGGTACACTTATACAGTGTCCATGTTGACCTAGACATCAAAAAAAGTTGAAAAACTCATGTCTACTTTTTCACATGTTTACCTTATGCATCTAAATATTTTGACTGTCGACTGAGACACTGTCTACCTAACTACCCATACCTGATTATATGCATGTCTTACCTGTTCTGATACTGAGATAAACTTTCCAGATGTCATTTCAGTGAACTTCATACTGAATACCTGGTAATGCAACAGCAGTCGGTTGTAAAAGTAATAGCTTTTGTGGAATTATCGCTTACATCCTGCAGGGGACTGTGCATTATTGGTCACTGACCATTGAATAATTTTCTCTTAAGCAGGATGGGGGACAATGGACCATGTGATTGGTAGCTTTAAATCTGAGCTCTTCCTCCTCCTGCAACCCCACAATTCCAGAAGGTCCCACTTTCAAAATAACTGTTGCTTGGAGTGACCACTGCTGTGGGAGAAATCTGATGATGAGGAAATCTATCATATAATATTCATATGCCCAGTATATCCATCGCAGAATGTCAGAGCAAAGGTCTGTCCACAGGGGGTTGATTCAGTTATCGCACTGCATTTACTGTACATATGCCACCCCCCTGGCATTGTCCAACTGAATGTGAACTGCCCGGTTAGCAAGGACGGTCTGAGCTTTAAAGAGAGCACATAAGATGGCTTGGAGCTCAAACACATTGATTAGCAGAGTTCGTCTGTGACATTGACCAAAGGCCCCAAAAATCTATTGTTAAGGTACCCCATCCTAAAAGACAGTGGACAGACAACAAAGTTAATTTTAGTGACCAAGGAGAAACACTGGAGATTATAGGAAACTGGTCACTCAATGAAGAGACTGGCAGGTGCTGTCAAAAAGAACAAGAAACAGAGACCAGAGCGTGGCTGACTATCCCATTCAATTCTGGAGAATTTCCTAATGGAATATCTACTAGCGCAATTTAAAATATCTGCAATATCTGCTAGCACAATTGTCTAAAAGGTGGAGACCATTGTGCTCCAAAGCGCATGCACAGCCAGACCAAGGGATGAGGGACTGACAAGGGGATTATTCTGGTTGAATTGCAGCGCTGAGTAATTTTTCACCCGCTCACAGATCACAAAAGTCGCCGCCCCCCCCCCCTTCACAGGCCAAATTTGGCCGCAAATGGATGTTTTACATAAACAGATCCCCTTTTCACCATAGGTCACGGCCGTGACTTATGTCTCCCCCTGTGTGCAGATGGGTCAGTAAGTAAGTCCACTGATGAGGCAATGTCCCAGTAGGGTGCCACGAACACCCGAACACAGCACTCTTAGACCACACAGGGTCAGGACCCCGCTGTCACAGCCCATCCCCCAGTGAGACGCAGATGTATCCTGCCTGTCAATTGAACTGCATCACTCCCACCCATTCTCATTTGAGTAATTCTTGCATTCCCTATATATGCATTCCCTATATATCTTTCAATAAACATTTTAACCAACACCACAGTACTGTTTTGTTCATCCATACCTACATTAACAACTTCACCTTCTTTTTGAGTGCGCAGTCCACAACTCCCAAACAGTCAATTAAAGGGGCACCATCTTACAATTGTTTTCCATGTTTTCTCAATCCCCCAACAGGGGATCTTGTAAATAAGGCAGCCCCCCCACAGCAAATATTCATACAACTGGGAGCGCGAAACAAGGGTCTGTTCTACATACATATATATTTCATTATTTGTATATTAAGTTAGTTTATTATGCTGAGCCCCCTGTATTTGTATTTACTAGAGTGTGTGGTCACAGGCCACTGCACTCCAACCTGGGAAGTGTGGGTGCTGTTTGCACCTCATTCGTAGGAATGGCGAGTGTGTTGGTACTTCTGTATCTGGGTTAATGCATGGGTTCATTTTTAATGAACCTCTTTTACTGTGATCATAGCTTTGTCATGCACCCTAGATAAGCTCATTTATCTGAAACCTGTGACAGCTGCCCCTTTAATACTAATTCAGGTGTTGTGTTGGGGATTGTCTCACCTTTAAAAGCCATAAGGTAGTTGGCAGGTGAGCTCTAAACCAGAAAAAAAAAACACATGTTCATTTTAGCTATAATGTGTAAGCAGTTGCCAGGCTCTTAAGAGACTAATTGTTAGTGTAGGACTTGTAGTGAAATGGGGTCCCTTGGCGATTGGCTGCAAGCTTAAAAATGCATTTATCAATTCATGAACTAAAACTCTATTATTTATTTGATTATTTGTATATTAAGGTGAGTGCTGAGACCCCTGTATTTGTATTTACTAGAGTGTGTGGTCACAGGTCGCTGCACCCCAACCTGGGAAGTGTGGGTGCTGTTTGCACCCCATTTGTAGGAATGGCGAGTGTAGTGGTGCATCTGCATTCTTCAGCTTCCAGTCGGCCTGTTCCATCACCTGTGCTTATTTGTCAGAAGTAAAATAGAATTCTTCTAATGCTCTATTTTGTGATTGTTAAAGGAAATTTCCACCATACCTCAATATGATAACTTACTGTAAGTAGGCAGCACTATGGAATCCCGTATAAAGGGTTACATATGATAATATATACAGGGCCTGATTCAGCATTTATTTCATATAATAAGCTGTTCACAGAAGCTTATTATATGCGATCCATAAAAGAGCAAATGCAAAAGAAGGTGCATACCACCTCCTGCCTGCATTTGCGATCGCTTAAAACTACGATCTGCCCCCCAACCAAGAATGGAGTATATTGCTGGGCTTCTCAGCAATACTATAAAACAGGTTCCATGCAGTGTTAGGGACACGGGAGATCTCGCCAACCCTAACTCCGTTGTCACCTATTGGAGTTGGCGGATGCGTGCTAAGCTAACCTTCACCAATAATAGCCGCGTTCGTGGGAGCCCGTTAGTCAGGCTCCCACCCCGATGCCACCTGGTCTTACTAGTGACAACGCAGTCGCCAAGGCCAGAGGTAAACAAGGGGAAAGCTAACTAACAAACAAGAGGCGAGAACTACCCTGCTGTCACGGCCGCGGTTAGGACGCGCCGCTCACCTGTTCATCTCCGGCGGCGAGGCCTGCGGGCCATCCGTCTGGGTGCAGGACGGGGAGCGCGGCGTCTAGGTCTTCCGGCCGCGACCATCTTCCTGGGGCCTGCGGCATGCGCATCCAGCATGAGAGCCAGCCAAGGTTGTTTGTCTCCAATCCGGGCGCCGCCATGTTGTTGTAGCCAGCCAATGGTTCAGAGTTCCAGTTCAACTCCTCCAATCAAGATCTGCCCTGGGGGATAAAGCAGAGCCCTCTGGGGCATACAAGCGCCAGTGCTTTGTTGTCAATCCCTGGGGAGGAAGCTTCAGCCTGTGCTCCTGTCCTCGCCCTGTGATATCCCTGATCCCTGTCTCCGTTACCTGCAGTTCAACACCTGATACCTGGATACCTGCATTTGCATTCTGCTCCCAGCCCTTACAGCTTTACACCTGTTTCCTGGACTTTGCAAATTGCATTCCGCCTCCAGCCCTTTCAGGTTTGCTGCAGTGTCTCATATCTCTGCACCTGCTGCCAGCCCTGCGTGTCTGTTGACACATCTCCACTCCTGCTGTCGACCAGCTGCACCTGCTGCCAGCCCTGCGTGTCTGTTGACACATCTCCACTCCTGCTGTCGACCAGCTGCACCTGCTGCCAGCCCTGCGTGTCTGTCGACACATCTCCACTCCTGCTGTCGACTAGCTGCACCTGCTGCCAGCCCTGCGTGTCTGTCGACACATCTCCACTCCTGCTGTCGACCAGCTGCACCTGCTGCCAGCCCTGCGTGCCTGTTGACACATCTCCACTCCTGCTGTCAACCAGCTGCACCTGCTGCCAGCCCTGCGTGCCTGTTGACACATCTCCACTCCTGCTGTCGACCAGCTGCACCTGTTGCCAGCCCTGCGTGTCTGTTGACACACCTCCACGTCTGCTGTGGCCCAGCTGCACCTGTTGCCAACCCTCCGTGCCTGCTGATGCTCCACCATCCTGCTGTCTGCATCCGCACCTACTGCCAGTCTTCCGTGCCTGCGGACGCCTCACCATCCTGCTGTCTGCATCCGCACCTACTGCCAGTCTTCCGTGCCTGCTGACGCCTCACCATCCTGCTGTCTGCATCTGCACCTACTGCCAGCCCTCCGTGCCCGCTGACGCTTCTCCATCCCGCTGTCTGCATCTGCACCTGCTGTCAGTCCTTCAGCCCGCTGACGCTTCTCCAGCCTGCTGTCGGCACCCGCATCTACTGCCAGTCATCGGAGTCGCTGACTTCCGTCTCCTGCTGCTCCCTGCTGTCTGCTCCCACAGTCAGTCATTAGTTTCCCCAGTAAGCTAACAGAGACTCTGGGAGCAATCCCATCATTCTGGACTTTCAGTTGTTACCCAGGTATTCCACTGGGTTTTCCGGCCTGCAGTTTCATTTATGGTTTTGCCTTCTCATGTTGGTGCTACAATAAAAAGTTATATCAAACCTGCTGTTCTCCAGTCTCCCTCAAGTCGCAAACACCCAACCTCCAGGCCTCAGACAGATCCACAAGGTACCCCTAGCGTGACAGTAAGCACTGGCCCAATGGATCCGTCCGCCAGCCAGGAGTTCTTTCAAAATGTGGTCGCTCGGCTGCGAGCACTGGAGGAATCCCAGCAGCAAGTTACTCAAGCACTCCATGGCATTTCTCAAAGGCAAGCCTCAAATCCTCCTACACAGACTGTCTCCCCGTCTCTACGATTGTCTATCCCTTCTAAATATAATGGTACCCCTCGTACCTGCCGGGGGTTTATCAATCAATGTGAAGTACATTTTTCCCTGCAACCAATGAACTTTCCTTCTGATCGTGTTAAAGTGGCTTTTATTGTCTCCTTATTATCGGATTCTGCATTGGACTGGGTCTCCCCACTCTGGGAAAGAAATGATCCTCTGCTCTCCAAGTACTCTGACTTTATTTCTCAATTCAGAAAAATTTTTGACGAACCTGGACGAGTATCCTCTGCCACTTCAGAAATCCTGCGGATTCGTCAAGGCTCCCGCTCCGTTTCTCAATATGTTATCCACTTTCAAACCGTGGCATCTGAACTGAAGTGGAATGAGGAAGCTCTAATTTCCACTTTCCTGGCAGGGTTATCTGAACGCATGAAGGACGAATTAGCCACCCGAGATCTTCCCACCTCACTGGGTGAGGTCATATCGCTCTGCAATAGGTTGGACCTTCGTTTTCGGGAGCGTCAGCTAGAGAGATCCCGGCAAGAGCGAGGCAAGTCTATCCCCGTTTCTCCTCGCCTAGGGCCTCCTCTTCCTCCAAATTCTTCTGATGAGCCTATGCAGATCAACCATACTCGTCTAACTCCCGAGGAGCGCCAGAGAAGACGGCGACAGAATTTATGCTTGTATTGTGGGGAATCAGGTCATCTGTTAGCCAAATGTACCCGTCGTCCGTTAAACTCCCGGTCCTAGTTGGTTGCGGAGAGGCCAATCTAGGACGAGTAGAAACTTCTCCAATCAAGTCCGACTCTTTGCTGTCCATACAGATTGTGTTACCCAACGGGTCACTCGCAGTATCTGCTTTACTGGACTCTGGAGCAGCCGCCAACTTCATTTCAGCCCAGTTTGTGTCCTATCATGGCCTGGACTCTCAAGAACTTTCGCAGCCACTCCAGTTATCTGCCGTAGATGGGAGTCTTATTCCTCAAGCCTCCATTACTCATCGGACTCTGCCCATCAAGATTCAAGTTGGGGCGTTGCATCAGGAAGAATTATCTTTTTTCATTATTCCTAAAGCGAACCACCCTGTAGTGTTGGGGTTTCCTTGGCTCCAGCAACATTCTCCGAAAATTAATTGGGGTACTATGGAGGTTCTGTCCTGGGGTACGAACTGCCGTCATACCTGTCTTCCCGGATTAGTGCGCATCCAGTCCACCTCGCCTACGTCTCCTAATCCTCTTCCTCAAGCCTATCAAGCCTTCTCCGACGTCTTCTGTAAAGGTTCAGCCGACAAATTACCTCCGCATCGGCGCTGGGACTGTCCCATCGATCTTATTCCAGGTAAAATGCCTCCAAAGGGCCGAACCTATCCACTCTCTCTGCCAGAGACAGAAGCCATGTCCCAGTATATTAAAGAGAACCTATTAAAAGGCTTCATTCGGCCTTCTACGTCTCCAGCAGGAGCCGGATTCTTTTTCGTTAAAAAGAAAGATGGAGGTCTGAGGCCCTGTATTGATTATAGGGGACTGAATAACATAACAGTCAAAAACAAGTACCCGTTACCCTTGGTGACTGAGTTGTTTGACCGAATCAAAGGGGCTAAGGTCTTCACCAAATTGGATCTCAGAGGAGCTTATAACCTTATCCGTATCCGAGCAGGCGATGAGTGGAAAACAGCTTTTAATACTAGAGACGGTCACTACGAGTACCTTGTTATGCCGTTTGGTCTCAGCAATGCTCCAGCAGTATTCCAAGAATTCATGAATGAATTATTCCGTGATTTACTGTATTATTCCGTGGTTGTTTATCTCGATGACATTCTTATTTTTTCTCAGAATATTCCGGAACACCGTCAGCACGTGAAGGAAGTGTTTCAGCGATTGCGATCCAACCAGCTATACTGCAAATTGGAGAAATGTGAATTTGAGAAATCTTCAGTTCCCTTCCTTGGTTACATCATTTCAGGTACCGGATTAAGCATGGATCCTTCTAAAGTGCAAGCAGTCCTTGATTGGCCACAACCTCATACCCTAAAGGCTGTTCAACGCTTCATTGGCTTTTCCAATTATTATAGGAAATTCATCAAAAACTTTTCTTCCATCATTTGTCCCATCACGGCTTTGACTCACAAAGGAGCCAATCCTGCCAAGTGGTCTCCCGAAGCGGTGGCAGCATTTCAGCAACTAAAAAGCGTATTCACTTCAGCTCCAATTCTTCTGCAGCCCGATTGTTCTCGCCCGTTTATTCTGGAGGTAGATGCCTCTTCTGTTGGGGTTGGAGCTGTACTTTCACAGAAGTCTGAGGACGGTCACCTACACCCATGTGGGTTCTTCTCCAGGAAGTTTCTGCCAGCCGAGATGAACTACCCCATTGGTGAACAAGAATTACTAGCCATTAAATTGGCCTTTGAAGAATGGCGGTACCTGTTGGAAGGGGCTAAGTTTCCTATATCCGTCATTACGGATCACAAGAACTTGTTATATTTGCAGAACGCCCAGTGTCTGAACCCCAGACTAGCCCGATGGGCCTTATTCTTTACGAGATTCGAGTTTGTTTTATCTTTCCGTCCTGGGTCTCAAAATGGCAAAGCGGACGCACTCTCCAGATCTTTCACGTCCTCTACAGAAGATCGTACCATAAGCCCAGTTCTAAGCCCTACAGTGTTTGCTAAGACTGCTGTAGTATCCATTCCTAGAGGGAAGACTTTTGTTGATACTGGACTCAGATCATCTTTGCTACAGTGGGCACACTCCTCTCGTTTTTCTGGTCACTGTGGTATAAAGAAAACTTTAGAATTCATTAAAAGAGTGTACTGGTGGCCGTCCATGAGGAAAGATGTCACTGACTTCATAGCATCCTGTACCCAGTGTTCTCGTCACAAGTCTTCTCGTCAAGCACCAGCTGGCCTTCTCCAACCATTATCCATACCTGAGTCACCCTGGTCACACATATCGATGGACTTTGTCACCGATCTGCCTCTTTCACAAGGGTTCAACACGATCTGGGACGTCATTGACCGTTTCTCCAAGATGGCCCATTTCGTTCCACTAAAAGGCCTTCCGTCTGCTCCTAAATTGGCTCAAATATTCATAGCTGAAATATTCCGTCTACATGGTCTTCCGAGAGAAATTGTATCTGACAGAGGGGTACAATTTGTATCAAAGTTTTGGAGAGCGTTGTGTAGTGCTTTACAGGTAAAGCTGAACTTTTCCTCATCCTATCATCCGCAATCCAATGGTCAAACAGAAAGAGTAAATCAAGATTTGGAGGCCTTTTTACGCTTGTATCTGTCCTCCTCGCAAGACAATTGGAAGGAGCTTCTGCCTTGGGCCGAATTTGCACATAACAACTCTTATCATTCCTCCACCGAAAAGACTCCCTTCTTCATTGTGTATGGTCGTAACCCACGTGTTCCAGAATTCCAAAATCTTCCTGTTTTTGACATACCAGCAGTTAACTCGTCTGTCCGGTTTTTCTCAAACATCTGGAGGAATGTTCATGCTTCATTAGAGAAAGCCTCCCAACATTACAAAAAATTCTCTGATCGGCACAGACGGGCAGCTCCGAAACTCAAGGTAGGAGACAGAGTTTGGCTCTCCACCAAAAATATTAGACTCAGAGTCCCGTCTATGAAGTTTGCACCTCGATTCATTGGGCCATATACAGTAACTACGGTGATCTCTCCTTTGGCTTACAAGTTACAGTTGCCTCGTTCCTTGAAAATTTCAAATACATTCCACATCTCTTTATTAAGACCATTGATATTAAATCGATTCCAGAATAAAGTACCCAAGTCTCCTCAGCCTCAGGCTCATCATGATGTTGCTTTTGAAATTAAAAAAATTGTGGACTCAAGAGTTCGTTCAGGGCAAGTCCAATATCTGGTAGACTGGAAAGGCTTCGGTCCAGAGGAACGATCCTGGGTGGATGCTGCTTGCGTCGATGCTCCCACTTTGGTCCGTAAGTTTCACCAACAATATCCAAGAAAACCATGGAAGTGTCCAGAGTCCACTTCAAAAGGGGGGGGTGCTGTCACGGCCGCGGTTAGGACGCGCCGCTCACCTGTTCATCTCCGGCGGCGAGGCCTGCGGGCCATCCGTCTGGGTGCAGGACGGGGAGCGCGGCGTCTAGGTCTTCCGGCCGCGACCATCTTCCTGGGGCCTGCGGCACGCGCATCCAGCATGAGAGCCAGCCAAGGTTGTTTGTCTCCAGTCCGGGCGCCGCCATGTTGTTGTAGCCAGCCAATGGTTCAGAGTTCCAGTTCAACTCCTCCAATCAAGATCTGCCCCTCTGGGGCATACAAGCGCCAGTGCTTTGTTGTCAATCCCTGGGGAGGAAGCTTCAGCCTGTGCTCCTGTCCTCGCCCTGTGATATCCCTGATCCCTGTCTCCGTTACCTGCAGTTCAACACCTGATACCTGGATACCTGCATTTGCATTCTGCTCCCAGCCCTTACAGCTTTACACCTGTTTCCTGGACTTTGCAAATTGCATTCCGCCTCCAGCCCTTTCAGGTTTGCTGCAGTCTCTCATATCTCTGCACCTGCTGCCAGCCCTGCGTGTCTGTTGACACATCTCCACTCCTGCTGTCGACCAGCTGCACCTGCTGCCAGCCCTGCGTGTCTGTTGACACATCTCCACTCCTGCTGTCGACCAGCTGCACCTGCTGCCAGCCCTGCGTGTCTGTCGACACATCTCCACTCCTGCTGTCGACTAGCTGCACCTGCTGCCAGCCCTGCGTGTCTGTCGACACATCTCCACTCCTGCTGTCGACCAGCTGCACCTGCTGCCAGCCCTGCGTGCCTGTTGACACATCTCCACTCCCGCTGTCGACCAGATGCACCTGCTGCCAGCCCTGCGTGCCTGTTGACACATCTCCACTCCTGCTGTCGACCAGCTGCACCTGTTGCCAGCCCTGCGTGTCTGTTGACACACCTCCACGTCTGCTGTGGTCCAGCTGCACCTGTTGCCAGCCCTGCATGTCTGTTGACACACCTCCACGTCTGCTGTGGCCCAGCTGCACCTGTTGCCAACCCTCCGTGCCTGCTGATGCTCCACCATCCTGCTGTCTGCATCCGCACCTACTGACAGTCTTCCGTGCCTGCGGACGCCTCACCATCCTGCTGTCTGCATCCGCACCTACTGCCAGTCTTCCGTGCCTGCTGACGCCTCACCATCCTGCTGTCTGCATCTGCACCTACTGCCAGCCCTCCGTGCCCGCTGACGCTTCTCCATCCCGCTGTCTGCATCTGCACCTGCTGTCAGTCCTTCAGCCCGCTGACGCTTCTCCACCCTGCTGTCGGCACCCGCATCTACTGCCAGTCATCGGAGTCGCTGACTTCCGTCTCCTGCTGCTCCCTGCTGTCTGCTCCCACAGTCAGTCATTAGTTTCCCCAGTAAGCTAACAGAGACTCTGGGAGCAATCCCATCATTCTGGACTTTCAGTTGTTACCCAGGTATTCCACTGGGTTTTCCGGCCTGCAGTTTCATTTATGGTTTTGCCTTCTCATGTTGGTGCTACAATAAAAAGTTATATCAAACCTGCTGTTCTCCAGTCTCCCTCAAGTCGCAAACACCCAACCTCCAGGCCTCAGACAGATCCACAAGGTACCCCTAGCGTGACACCTGCCCTACGGAGGAGGGTGCCAGTGGATAGCACTCTAAGGTGGAACCCCCTAGGCAAATGCTGTTGCCAACGGGTGTAACAATACACAATAGCTGATCCAACAACCAAAACTGACAGGTGTAACAATACACAAGATGGACTCAATAAGAAATGCTGACAGGTGTAACAATACACAGTATGCTGACACAATACTGAAAATGCTGACGGGTGTAACAATACACAAGATGGACCCAATAAGTAATGCTGACAGGTGTAACAATACACAGTATGCTGACACAATAATGAAATAATAAGTAAGGAGACAGAGAGTGGGAATCTCCCAACTTATCTGAAAACGGAGGGGTCTGCAACCAGGAGAAGACAAGGATCCTGGAGGCAGCTAGGACAAGGCCACTGGGGACAGGAACAAACGCTGTGCAGGAGCCTGGAACCGGGAACACTCGAGACACCAAATCAAGAACTATAGCCGGCGTCTGAGTGCACCGGTCATGCAGTTTAAATAGCGCGCCAGAGCGCTACCCTGATGCTGCGTGCGGCGTCATGCACACCCCATCCTCCCTGCGGCCGCCAGGCGTCCCCCGTCGCCTTGGCAACCGCTGCGGCAGGGGAGGAAGGGGTTGTCTCCAAGTTGCCGGGCGCTCGTCTCCGTCCGCCGGAAGTATCCGGCTGATGACGCGACGGCGTCCCGGTAACCTGGCAACCGCCGGGACCTCAGTGGAGACTGCCGGGCGAGCGCAGGCGCTGCCCGTGCAGCTCCTAACAGTACCCCCCCCTTGAGGAGGGGTCACCGAACCCTTAGACCCGGGTTTGAACGGGAAAGTTTTAAAAAACTCTGCTTTGAGTCTGGGTGCATGTAAAAATCGCTCAGGTACCCAAGACCTCTCCTCCTCTCCGAACCCCTTCCAATGGACCAAAAATTTGAGTTGACCCCGAACGATCTTCGAATCCAATATCTGCTCCACTATGAATTCTTTGTGCCCCCGAACGAGGACCAGTTTACGCTTCTGAGCAGGCCCTGATTGAGAAGCCATCGAGACTGGTTTGAGAAGAGAACAGTGGAAGACATTATTGATTCGCAGCGCTCTGGGAAGCTGCAACCTAAATGCCACGGGGTTGATCTGAGCAGTGATCAGAAATGGACCGATGAACCTGGGTCCCAGTTTTGGGCATCTCTGGCGAAGCTTGATGTGGCAGGTTGACAACCACACCTTTTGCCCCACTCGGAATACACATGGTCTCCTATGTTTGTCAAAAAATTTTTTAGAACGTGCCGAAGATTGTCTCAGCGCTAAATGCACTTTTTGCCATGATCTCCTAAGGAGGGATACCGTGGAGAAGGGCGACCGAGAAGAATCCCTAGGAACAAGAAAGGAGTTGCACTTGGGATGGAACCCGAAATTGCACAGAAAGGGCGAACTCTTGGAAGCCACGTGGTAGGAGTTATTATAAGCAAACTCGGCCAAGGGTACCAGCTCAGCCCAATTGCTCTGACATTTGGAGACAAAACAGCGTAAATATTGTTCCAAGGCCTGATTGACCCTTTCGGTCTGTCCGTTGGACTGTGGGTGATATCCAGAAGAAAGACTGACCTGTATTCCTAACCCAGAACAAAAACTTCTCCAGAACCTAGCCACAAACTGAGACCCCCTGTCCGAAACTATATCCAAAGGAAGGCCGTGGAGTCTGAACACATGAGTGATAAAGAGCTGTGCCAATTCTTTGGCTGTGGGAAGTTTGCGCAAGGGTATAAAATGTGCCATCTTGCTAAAGCGGTCAACCGTGACCCAAATGGTGGTGAAGTGAGAAGATGGAGGAAGGTCGACAATAAAATCCATAGAAATATGGGACCACGGCCTTTCTGGAATGGACAATGGCAGGAGTGTACCCAATGGTGATAATCTGGAAGACTTATGTCGAGCACAAACAGGACAAGAAGAGACAAAAAGAGTAACATCTTGTTTAATGGTGGGCCACCAAACTGCTCTGGACAAATGCTCAAGAGTCTTAGTGACGCCAGGATGTCCCGTGACCCTACTGGAATGAAAGTCCTTGAGGACCAATTCCCTCAGATGTTTAGGGACAAACAGGCGATTATGTGGAGTCCCTTGAGGGGCTGACGGCTGAGAAGCCAGAACACGGGAGGCCAAATCCTGAGTCAGACCCGCAAAAATGACAGAAGATGGGACAATGGGTGAATCTTCCAGTTCAGCACTCTGACAAGTCTGGAAACTACGAGATAAAGCATCAGCTTTGACATTTTTGGGACCAGGTCTGAATGTAATGATAAACTGAAACCTGGTAAAGAACAATGCCCACCGAGCTTGTTGTGGGTTTAGCCGTTTGGCCGACTCAATGTAGGCTAAGTTTTTGTGGTCGGTGATCACAGTGATGACGTGTTTGGCCCCTTCAAGCCAATGACGCCACTCCTCGAAAGCCCACTTAATGGCCAACAATTCCCAATTCCCGACATCATAGTTCTTTTCGGCTGTGGAGAACTTGCGGGAGAAGAAGGCGCAAGGATGAATCTTCTGATCATGAATGTCCTTCTGGGAAAGGACAGCTCCAGCCCCTACATCCGAGGCGTCAACCTCCACAAGAAAAGGAATTCTGGGGTCCGGGTGATGTAAGACGGGAGCCGAACAAAAGGCTTTCTTTAACTTATGAAAGGATTCGATGGCCTGTGGAGACCAAACTTCCGGATCGGCTCCTTTGCGAGTCAACTCAATAATGGGGGCGACAATGTCAGAAAAAGAACGGATGATTCTCCGATAATAATTAGAGAATCCTAAAAATCTTTGGATCGCCTTGAGGTTGGTGGGACGAGCCCAGGACATGATGGCCTGAACCTTACTGGGGTCCATGGAAAAGCCCTTGGGAGAGATGACATAACCCAGAAATGAGACTTGAGAAATTTCGAATTCGCACTTTTCGAGTTTGGCGTATAGTTGATTCTCACGCAACTTCTGAAGGATCAGGCGGACATGTTGCCGATGTTCAGGAAGTGACTTGGAAAAAATCAAAATGTCGTCTAGGTAAACAACAGCAAATAACCCGAGGTAAGGCCGGAGAACCTCATTGATAAAATCCTGAAAGACTGCAGGAGCGTTGGCCAAGCCAAACAAGATACTCGTAGTGGCCTGAGTGCGTATTAAAAGCAGTCTTCCACTCATCTCCTTTCCTAATCCTAATGAGGTTATATGCTCCTCTAAGTTCGATTTTGGAAAAGACTCTCGCCTCCCGGATTTGGTCGAATAAAACAGAGATGAGTGGTAACGGGTAGTATTTTTTTATGGTAATTTTGTTCAAGGCCCGATAATCTATACAGGGACGTAAAGATCCATCTTTTTTTTCTACAAAAAAAAAACCCTGCGCCCACGGGAGACTGGACGAATGAATCCTTTTTCAAGACTTTCACTTATGTATGAATCCATGGCCTGGGATTCAGGTGCTGAGAGGGCATATAGGCGTCCCTTGGGCAATCTGGCATTGGGGGCTAGGTCTATGGCACAATCAAAGGGACGGTGAGGGGGCAACATATCAGCTTCCTTCTTGGAAAACACATCGGCAAAGTCTCTGTAGGGTAAAGGTAGGGAAGAAAAAACGGGAAGAACAAGACGAAGAGGAAGAGAGAGACAATGGTCAGAACAGGAGGAGCCCCAACGTGTGATTTCTCCCGTGGTCCAATCAATACTGGGATTGTGCTTCCTAAGCCATGGTAACCCCAGGATGAGTGGTGTGAGAGGACAGTGAAACAAAAAGAAGGAAATCTTTTCTGAATGGAGGGCCCCCACCGAAAGCTGAAGAGAAGGAGTGCATGCGGTAACACTGCCGTTGGAGAGTGACTGGCCATCAAGGCCACAGACCGACAAGGAATTAACCAAGGGAATGGGCTCGAGCCCCAACGAATGAACCAGACCTTCGTCAATAAAATTGCCGGCTGCGCCGCAATCAACAAAGGCAGTGGTATCGACAGTGCGGTTTTTACAAGAGACAGAAACCTGAATAATTATCGAGTCAAGGGGAGAAAAACAAGATAGGCCCAAGTGAGTTTCCCCAAAAACACTTAGGCCCTGTCTTTTCCCGCCTTCAACGGGCAGCAACCGCACGGTGACCCTGACCTCCACAATACAGACAGAGACCCTTCAGCCTCCTGCGATTTTTTTCTAAGGCTGACAAACGTGTAGCCCCAATCTGCATGGGTTCGTCACAAGCAACCTCCGAGGTTTCCCCCAGTGAAGATGAGGGAAATATCCCGGACTCCCTCTCTCTCTGGCGTTCCCGGAACCTCCGATCTACCTTGATGGCTAACTCCATAATTTCATCAAGGGAGGTCGGGGTAGGGTAGTGAACCAAAGCATCTTTTAAAGTTTCAGATAGACCAATTCTAAACTGGCTGCGGAGGGCTGGGTCATTCCAACCTGAATCAATGGCCCACCTCCTAAACTGGGTACAATAAGCCTCTGCATTACCCTGACCCTGCCGTAGTGCCCTCAGGTTGGCTTCGGCTGAGGCAGCACGGTCCGGGTCATCATACAGCAACCCCATGGCAGAAAAGAAAGCATTCACAGAGGTAAGGGCCTCAGACCCTGCGGGAAGGCCAAAAGCCCAGGTCTGTGGGTCCCCCTGTAAAAGGGAGATAACCATTCCCACCCGCTGGGATTCCAAGCCGGAGGAGGCCGGGCGGAGTTTGAAGTAAAGTTTACATGACTCCCTAAAGTTAAAAAACTGGGAACGCTCCCCGGAAAACCGGTCCGGGAGACTCAACTTGGGTTCAGGGTTTCTGGATGAGGATAATACCCCTTGTACCCGTTCCTCTTGTGAGTTAACCCGGAGGGTCAATTTCTGGAGCTCTTGTGTCAGGGTATGCATCTGTCCCTCCAAAGCGTGACTAGCAGCCTGCTGGGCCGGATCCATGATAGCTGAACTAAAGCCAGGGAAGTGGTAGTGAAGTATTGGCCGGCTATAATGTTAGGGACACGGGAGATCTCGCCAACCCTAACTCCGTTGTCACCTATTGGAGTTGGCGAATGCGTGCTAAGCTAACCTTCACCAATAATAGCCGTGTTCGTGGGAGCCCGTTAGTCAGGCTCCCACCCCGATGCCACCTGGTCTTACTAGTGACAACGCAGCCGCCAAGGCCAGAGGTAAACAAGGGGAAAGCTAACTAACAAACAAGAGGCGAGAACTACCCTGCCCTACGGAGGAGGGTGCCAGTGGATAGCACTCTAAGGTGGAACCCCCTAGGCAAATGCTGTTGCCAACGGGTGTAACAATACACAATAGCTGATCCAACAACCAAAACTGACAGGTGTAACAATACACAAGATGGACCCAATAAGAAATGCTGACAGGTGTAACAATGCACAGTATGCTGACACAATACTGAAAATGCTGACGGGTGTAACAATACACAATTCATGGAGCACTGGTGTGCGGCTAAGTTTGGAATGGAGAAGTTCTCCAAATCATTCGCTATTGAGAGAGCACACAGAGTCCCTTTCAGAAGTCCCCCCCCTGGGGCACCGCCTCGTACCCTAATAATAAAACTGCTAAATTTCCAAGACCGGGATGCCATTCTTCGACTGGCAAGGAACCTAGAGTCATTAGAGCATGAAGGGGCGAGAATTTCCATCTTTCCCGACCTGGCAATAGAAGTCCAGAAAAGCAGGGCAAAGTTTCTGGACATTAAAAAACAGTTGCGAAACCGAGGAGTAAAGTACTCAATGCTCTACCCAGCAAAATTGCGGATGATCTTTGATGGTCAGACCTTCCTTGTCACGGATCACAGAGGAGGACACTACCTGTGTGAGAATTTGACTGTACCTGAGCAGAGGCGCGGAGTCTAACCGTGCCAGGGGTTTTCCGCCAGTGACCCCTCCAAGCGGGATTTGGGCTTTTGCGGCACCTGGCACGTCGGTCGCGGCCCTCTGCCCAGGCTTCTCGTACAGGTGCTGGTTACACTGGAAGTAGCAGTAGTCAGACAAGGGTTTAGCAGGTGCAGGTCACAGGTATAGCCGGGTCGGTAGCAAATAACAGATGGCTGGAGGTACACAGGGATTGAGCAGGTTCTTTGTCACAGGAATAGCCAGGTCAGTACCAGATATCAGGGAGCGTAGTGCAGACAAGGATTTAGCAGTTGCAGGTCACAGGGATAGCCAGGTCGGTAACAGTAAATCAGAAGGCTGGATACACACAGGTATAATGCTGGAATGGTGTGAGTACCTGAGACACTGGACACTGATAATACTATGCAGCACTGGATGACTTCAGGTATGAGCTTGAAACCAACAAGCAGTGAACAGAGACTGAATGAGCAAACTGAGAGTGGATCTCCCCAGGTACTGTGCAGATGGTGATTGCAGTCAGCTGTATAGGCAGGTAACACTGGAGTTTGCAGGATGAGCTTGGTGAACAGGTATTTGCAGGATTGATTACTTGCAGACAAGTACTTAGCTGGAGTGCAGGGAATTACAGCAACTGCAATTCTGGGCCAGATAACAGAATCTTTCACTTGACATGGGAGACAAGGAACAGCATGTAGCTCCGGGAAATAACACCTTGCTTCTGGCACCAGTGGGAATTCTCACAGGGAGTATCACTCAGCTGTAGGGGTGTGATAGGCTGCTGAGATCAGCTGACAAGGTGATGTCAGAGTACCAGGTATTCACACAATATAACAGAGTGTGACATTACTCCCCCCTGAATGGGTGGCCTCCGGACACCCCTTGGACTGGTAGCAATTAATGCTTTCGACGACTCTTCTTCCCTCCTTGGGAACGTCTTGATCTACTTGGAAGAGGTGGAATCTCCGGTTCAACAAAAACTGCTTTCCGAAATATAGGACCACCAGGAAACGGTGCTTCATCCATTACGGGATCAAAATCAGAATCAGAGTCCTGGTCTAGTGTTAGAACCATGTTTTTCTTTTTGACAGTAGTATCAGAAATGGATGAAGAATCCAAAGAACCAGAATACCTAGAGGAGTCGTCATGAAGAGAGACCAAGGAAGCAACCCCGAGTCTCAAAATAGCAGACTGTGGACCTGGTACAGATCTTGATGCTTTTGGGGCAAACCTTTGTAGAACTGCTTCAGTAAAAGCTGAGAGATCTTCTAAAATAGGATCCTTGGTCTCTATGAGTGGGTTAGCCCAATCCAAAGCCTTACCCCTAAAGGCCAAAAGGAAATATTTCACAACCTTGGAAGAAGAAAGCGATGTCAGCAATCCCGAATCCACATCGGCAAGATATTGACGAACCAATGCATAAAACTGATCCAGATCTCCATCAAAATAAACGGATGGTCGACCATCCTCTAAACTTCTAGGCAGAGAATCAAATGAAGAGTCCACAACTGCTGGAATATTATTCATTTCAGAAAACTTTACTTCTTTTTTGGGACCCAGTATTGGAAGGTTTCCACTTGACTGTATAGACAGAACTGAACTAGGACTGGAGGCACTGGAGTCACTTCCTGAAACTGCCAACTCCGACATCTCCCCTGGCATTAGAAGCTCAGCTGCCCATCCTGGAGAAAAAAAATCATACACCCCTTCTGGAGTTACAAATTCAGATACCCTTCCTAGGTCTACAAGACCAGATACCCTACTGGGACTGGAGATCTCTCCTGGGGCATGGCATACTGTGACCCCTCCTGGTGCATGGCACACTGATCCATCTTGGGGCACGCCACACAATGATCCATCTTGGGACACCATACTCTGAGGGCGCTCTTGGGGTATGATGCTCTGAGGCCCCTCCTCGGGCTGGAAGGCCAGAATCCCCTCTTGGGGCTGGATTGGCAGAGCCCCCTCTTGGGGCTGGATTGGCGGAACCCCCTCTTGGGGCTGGATTGGCGGAACCCCCTCTTGGGGCTGGATTGGCGGAACCCCCTCTTGGGGCTGGATTGGCGGAACCCCCTCTTGGGGCTGGATTGGCGGAACCCCCTCTTGGGGCTGGATTGGCGGAGCCCCCTCTTGGGGCTGGATTGGCGGAGCCCCCTCTTGGGGCTGGATTAGCGGAGCCCCCTCTTGGGGCTGGATTGGCGGAGCCCCCTCTTGGGGCTGGATTGGCGGAGCCCCCTCCTGGGGCTGGATTGACGGAGCCCCCTCCTGGGGCTGGATTGACTGAGCCCCCTCCTGGGGCTGGATTGACTGAGCCCCCTCCTGGGGCTGGATTGACGGAGCCCCCTCTTGGGGCTGGATTGACGGAGCCCCCTCCTGGGGCTGGACTGACGGAGCCCCCTCCTGGGGCTGGACTGACGGAGCCCCCTCTTGGGGCTGGACTGACGGAGCCCCCTCTTGGGGCTGGACTGACGGAGCCCCCTCTTGGGGCTGGATTGACGGAGCCCCCTCCTGGGGCTGGACTGACGGAGCCCCCTCCTGGGGCTGGACTGACGGAGCCCCCTCCTGGGGCTGGACTGACGGAGCCCCCTCCTGGGGCTGGACTGACGGAGCCCCCTCCTGGGGCTGGACTGACGGAGCCCCCTCCTGGGGCTGGACTGACGTAACACCCTTTTCAGGGTTTTCAGAATCTGGTTTTTGGCCTTGGAACCGATCATCGATAGAAACATCGGTCATTCCTCCTGATGTTGCAGGAACAGATTTCCCACTGACTTTAAGAGATTTGAAAACTCTCTTTTGAAGTCCAAACCTGTAATTGGGTGCTTTTGTCACAGGACCCCAATCTTGAACTTGAATTCCTCTTTGGACACTCTCCTTAACACCCATAGTCTGAATGGTGCAAACTGGAACTGATGAGGACCCTCGAGATGTTTTATCACTGATGCCATTACTCTGATTCCTGGATTTGCGCAGGGAGCAATTCTCAATGAAATGATCAGGACCCGCACAATAAAGACAAAGTTGCAATTCCTTGCGCCATTGGCGTTCAGCTTCCGACAACTTGGGCCTTAGAAAGCTCTGATGCCTCTCTCTTTTCTGACCAGAGAACGTTATCTCAGTTTTTAGGGCTCCTAAATCAACAGACTCCTTAAATGCAGTGCCTTGCGCTGGGGTTTTAATGGAATCAGGCATTTTTTCAAAAAGTTCTGGTAGAAACTGAATAATCCTGATTAATATCTTTTGCAGCTGCTCTAACATCTGCCCAAAAACTCTCAGTCTCACAGAAGTCTGGATACCTGGTGACTGGAAGGTCTGTGAATAATTGTGAGTGGTCCCTTTAACTGAGTCATCTGTTTTCAGATTACCAGCAAATTCATTGGAAAAGACTGGAGGAATGCAAGGGTTAACTGAGTCAGCAAAAAGTCTTTGGGACTGAGAAGCCATGGTAAAACAATCAGCTAAATAATGCAACATGGATGCTTGCGACCTCTCACATATCTTCATTAAGTCCACATGAAGGTCTGTCACCTGGGTCTGACCAGCAGTGTCCATTTTTATTATGCCAGAAGCAATCTGTCACGGATCACAGAGGAGGACACTACCTGTGTGAGAATTTGACTGTACCTGAGCAGAGGCGCGGAGTCTAACCGTGCCAGGGGTTTTCCGCCAGTGACCCCTCCAAGCGGGATTTGGGCTTTTGCGGCACCTGGCACGTCGGTCGCGGCCCTCTGCCCAGGCTTCTCGTACAGGTGCTGGTTACACTGGAAGTAGCAGTAGTCAGACAAGGGTTTAGCAGGTGCAGGTCACAGCTATAGCCGGGTCGGTAGCAAATAACAGATGGCTGGAGGTACACAGGGATTGAGCAGGTTCTTTGTCACAGGAATAGCCAGGTCAGTACCAGATATCAGGGAGCGTAGTGCAGACAAGGATTTAGCAGTTGCAGGTCACAGGGATAGCCAGGTCGGTAACAGTAAATCAGAAGGCTGGATACACACAGGTATAATGCTGGAATGGTGTGAGTACCTGAGACACTGGACACTGATAATACTATGCAGCACTGGATGACTTCAGGTATGAGCTTGAAACCAACAAGCAGTGAACAGAGACTGAATGAGCAAACTGAGAGTGGATCTCCCCAGGTACTGTGCAGATGGTGATTGCAGTCAGCTGTATAGGCAGGTAACACTGGAGTTTGCAGGATGAGCTTGGTGAACAGGTATTTGCAGGATTGATTACTTGCAGACAAGTACTTAGCTGGAGTGCAGGGAATTACAGCAACTGCAATTCTGGGCCAGATAACAGAATCTTTCACTTGACATGGGAGACAAGGAACAGCATGTAGCTCCGGGAAATAACACCTTGCTTCTGGCACCAGTGGGAATTCTCACAGGGAGTATCACTCAGCTGTAGGGGTGTGATAGGCTGCTGAGATCAGCTGACAAGGTGATGTCAGAGTACCAGGTATTCACACAATATAACAGAGTGTGACATTACTCCCCCCTGAATGGGTGGCC
Organism: Crinia signifera; assembly: GCF_055691185.1. Lineage (NCBI taxonomy): Eukaryota > Metazoa > Chordata > Amphibia > Anura > Myobatrachidae > Crinia > Crinia signifera. The sequence continues at coordinate 206,194,174 of NC_139217.1, read as the reverse complement.
TCCGGACACCCCTTGGACTGGTAGCAATTAATGCTTTCGACGACTCTTCTTCCCTCCTTGGGAACGTCTTGATCTACTTGGAAGAGGTGGAATCTCCGGTTCAACAAAAACTGCTTTCCGAAATATAGGACCACCAGGAAACGGTGCTTCATCCATTACGGGATCAAAATCAGAATCAGAGTCCTGGTCTAGTGTTAGAACCATGTTTTTCTTTTTGACAGTAGTATCAGAAATGGATGAAGAATCCAAAGAACCAGAATACCTAGAGGAGTCGTCATGAAGAGAGACCAAGGAAGCAACCCCGAGTCTCAAAATAGCAGACTGTGGACCTGGTACAGATCTTGATGCTTTTGGGGCAAACCTTTGTAGAACTGCTTCAGTAAAAGCTGAGAGATCTTCTAAAATAGGATCCTTGGTCTCTATGAGTGGGTTAGCCCAATCCAAAGCCTTACCCCTAAAGGCCAAAAGGAAATATTTCACAACCTTGGAAGAAGAAAGCGATGTCAGCAATCCCGAATCCACATCGGCAAGATATTGACGAACCAATGCATAAAACTGATCCAGATCTCCATCAAAATAAACGGATGGTCGACCATCCTCTAAACTTCTAGGCAGAGAATCAAATGAAGAGTCCACAACTGCTGGAATATTATTCATTTCAGAAAACTTTACTTCTTTTTTGGGACCCAGTATTGGAAGGTTTCCACTTGACTGTATAGACAGAACTGAACTAGGACTGGAGGCACTGGAGTCACTTCCTGAAACTGCCAACTCCGACATCTCCCCTGGCATTAGAAGCTCAGCTGCCCATCCTGGAGAAAAAAAATCATACACCCCTTCTGGAGTTACAAATTCAGATACCCTTCCTAGGTCTACAAGACCAGATACCCTACTGGGACTGGAGATCTCTCCTGGGGCATGGCATACTGTGACCCCTCCTGGTGCATGGCACACTGATCCATCTTGGGGCACGCCACACAATGATCCATCTTGGGACACCATACTCTGAGGGCGCTCTTGGGGTATGATGCTCTGAGGCCCCTCCTCGGGCTGGAAGGCCAGAATCCCCTCTTGGGGCTGGATTGGCAGAGCCCCCTCTTGGGGCTGGATTGGCAGAACCCCCTCTTGGGGCTGGATTGGCGGAACCCCCTCTTGGGGCTGGATTGGCGGAACCCCCTCTTGGGGCTGGATTGGCGGAACCCCCTCTTGGGGCTGGATTGGCGGAACCCCCTCTTGGGGCTGTATTGGCGGAGCCCCCTCTTGGGGCTGGATTGGCGGAGCCCCCTCTTGGGGCTGGATTAGCGGAGCCCCCTCTTGGGGCTGGATTGGCGGAGCCCCCTCTTGGGGCTGGATTGGCGGAGCCCCCTCCTGGGGCTGGATTGACGGAGCCCCCTCCTGGGGCTGGATTGACTGAGCCCCCTCCTGGGGCTGGATTGACTGAGCCCCCTCCTGGGGCTGGATTGACGGAGCCCCCTCTTGGGGCTGGATTGACGGAGCCCCCTCCTGGGGCTGGACTGACGGAGCCCCCTCCTGGGGCTGGACTGACGGAGCCCCCTCTTGGGGCTGGACTGACGGAGCCCCCTCTTGGGGCTGGACTGACGGAGCCCCCTCTTGGGGCTGGATTGACGGAGCCCCCTCCTGGGGCTGGACTGACGGAGCCCCCTCCTGGGGCTGGACTGACGGAGCCCCCTCCTGGGGCTGGACTGACGGAGCCCCCTCCTGGGGCTGGACTGACGGAGCCCCCTCCTGGGGCTGGACTGACGGAGCCCCCTCCTGGGGCTGGACTGACGTAACACCCTTTTCAGGGTTTTCAGAATCTGGTTTTTGGCCTTGGAACCGATCATCGATAGAAACATCGGTCATTCCTCCTGATGTTGCAGGAACAGATTTCCCACTGACTTTAAGAGATTTGAAAACTCTCTTTTGAAGTCCAAACCTGTAATTGGGTGCTTTTGTCACAGGACCCCAATCTTGAACTTGAATTCCTCTTTGGACACTCTCCTTAACACCCATAGTCTGAATGGTGCAAACTGGAACTGATGAGGACCCTCGAGATGTTTTATCACTGATGCCATTACTCTGATTCCTGGATTTGCGCAGGGAGCAATTCTCAATGAAATGATCAGGACCCGCACAATAAAGACAAAGTTGCAATTCCTTGCGCCATTGGCGTTCAGCTTCCGACAACTTGGGCCTTAGAAAGCTCTGATGCCTCTCTCTTTTCTGTCCAGAGAACGTTATCTCAGTTTTTAGGGCTCCTAAATCAACAGACTCCTTAAATGCAGTGCCTTGCGCTGGGGTTTTAATGGAATCAGGCATTTTTTCAAAAAGTTCTGGTAGAAACTGAATAATCCTGATTAATATCTTTTGCAGCTGCTCTAACATCTGCCCAAAAACTCTCAGTCTCACAGAAGTCTGGATACCTGGTGACTGGAAGGTCTGTGAATAATTGTGAGTGGTCCCTTTAACTGAGTCATCTGTTTTCAGATTACCAGCAAATTCATTGGAAAAGACTGGAGGAATGCAAGGGTTAACTGAGTCAGCAAAAAGTCTTTGGGACTGAGAAGCCATGGTAAAACAATCAGCTAAATAATGCAACATGGATGCTTGCGACCTCTCACATATCTTCATTAAGTCCACATGAAGGTCTGTCACCTGGGTCTGACCAGCAGTGTCCATTTTTATTATGCCAGAAGCAATCTGTCACGGATCACAGAGGAGGACACTACCTGTGTGAGAATTTGACTGTACCTGAGCAGAGGCGCGGAGTCTAACCGTGCCAGGGGTTTTCCGCCAGTGACCCCTCCAAGCGGGATTTGGGCTTTTGCGGCACCTGGCACGTCGGTCGCGGCCCTCTGCCCAGGCTTCTCGTACAGGTGCTGGTTACACTGGAAGTAGCAGTAGTCAGACAAGGGTTTAGCAGGTGCAGGTCACAGGTATAGCCGGGTCGGTAGCAAATAACAGATGGCTGGAGGTACACAGGGATTGAGCAGGTTCTTTGTCACAGGAATAGCCAGGTCAGTACCAGATATCAGGGAGCGTAGTGCAGACAAGGATTTAGCAGTTGCAGGTCACAGGGATAGCCAGGTCGGTAACAGTAAATCAGAAGGCTGGATACACACAGGTATAATGCTGGAATGGTGTGAGTACCTGAGACACTGGACACTGATAATACTATGCAGCACTGGATGACTTCAGGTATGAGCTTGAAACCAACAAGCAGTGAACAGAGACTGAATGAGCAAACTGAGAGTGGATCTCCCCAGGTACTGTGCAGATGGTGATTGCAGTCAGCTGTATAGGCAGGTAACACTGGAGTTTGCAGGATGAGCTTGGTGAACAGGTATTTGCAGGATTGATTACTTGCAGACAAGTACTTAGCTGGAGTGCAGGGAATTACAGCAACTGCAATTCTGGGCCAGATAACAGAATCTTTCACTTGACATGGGAGACAAGGAACAGCATGTAGCTCCGGGAAATAACACCTTGCTTCTGGCACCAGTGGGAATTCTCACAGGGAGTATCACTCAGCTGTAGGGGTGTGATAGGCTGCTGAGATCAGCTGACAAGGTGATGTCAGAGTACCAGGTATTCACACAATATAACAGAGTGTGACATTCCTCTTCCAGACGCCCAATGAAGCCGCCAAATGGGTGGATAAGTGGGCATCAGGGGATACCCAGATGACAACAGAACAATAAATAATAGTGTCAACTAAAGTTCAGGGAGCAGGCCGCACGTTGGTGGCCTTAGTGTGTAAAGCTTCCAGGGGATAGTGGGTTATTGGTTATGGGGATAGGTATACCGGAGGGTGAGGGGTATACAGGGAGGGGGGAGGAGGGGGGGGGGATTGTTATATGTATAATTGTTTGTATTTGTGGGTCTTGAAGGTCCTAACGCAGAGGTCATGGAATTAATGGAAATATTTATATGGAGTTTGCAATGGGGCAACTCGCTTCTAATAGAATATGTGCTATTTACTGTTGCTATTTGTATTAATGGGATCCGATGATATATATCAAATGAATGGCTGGGATGGTTAGGTTACTCTTTTGGAACGTAAGAGGAATTAATGATAGGATAAAGAGAACTTTGGTGCTGAACCAAATTAAAAAGTCAAAAGCAGATATTATATGTCTTGCCGAGACCCACCTGGTGGGTAATAAGGTGAAATCATTAAACAAAATATGGGTGGGGACGAGTTACCACTCATCATTCACATCTAACTCCAGAGGAGTCTCAATTTTATTTAGGAAATCCCTGCCATTCATTTGTAAAAGGATCAAAATTGATTCAGTTGGGAGATACATCTTTATGGAATGTGTTATCGGCGTATTTCATGTTTATCTTTTGACGATCTATATCCCACCTCCTTTCTCATTCGATGTGTTGAAAGAGGCATTGGAATTTATTTCCCTTTCCCCAGACCTACCAGTGTTATGTGTGGGAGATTTTAATAATGTTTTGAATATCGATTGCGATAGATGGAGCAGCGGGAAGAAGGTGGCGAAAAGGGGCAATATGGGCTTAGGAAAATTTATAAATGACTTGGGATGGGTGGATGCTTGGCGGGAGAGAAATCCATATGCTAAGCAGTTCTCTTGCTATACCCCTCAGTTTCAATCATTTTCTCGGATCGATATGATATGGGTAACAAGGAAATTAATGTCGAAGGTTGGGGGGGGTGGAGTATAAAGCAAGAGGGGTGTCAGATCATTCCCCTCTGGTATTGGACCTCTTGGATGAGGAAGACAGAGGGAATCGATTCTGGAGGTTCGATGCCAGAAGGTTAAATGACCTGGGAAGTGAGGATACCTTTTGCAGAGGTTTGCGGGAATTTTGGGCCATAAATAAAGGAACCACTACGAACGGTTATGTCTGGGAGGCTTTAAAGGCACATATTAGGGGCACGTTAAAAAAACGGTTAACAGATCAGAAAAGAAATAGTAACAATAAAATATTGGAATTAGAGAGAGAGTGTCTGGAGATGGAGGAAATATACGTGCACAATAATACAGAACAAAATAAAATAAACTGGACAGAGGCCAAAAAAAAATGGGTAGAACTATTAGAATCAGTAAATGCAAAATATCTCCAGTATAGTTCCTTGTCAAATTACGCTAGCGCAGACAAATCGGGATCCTTTTTGGCTTATTTAGCTCAAGCTGATAGCCCATCCAATGTAATTATGAGGGTGAGTAATGGGAAAGGAGAGATAGTCCACACCAACCGACAGATCGCCGAGGCTTTTACGGAATATTTTAGCTCAATTTATACTACTAAAATCCAGGGTAAAGAAGAAGAAATTAGGGCCTTCCTAGGGAAAATAGATATACCTAGCCTACCAGTAATTGGTAAAAAAGAGTTAGAAGCACCAATAACCTTGCATGAAATAAAAGAGGCCATATTGGACCTTCCTAATGGTAAATCCCCAGGCCTGGACGGCCTACCGGGGGAGATATACAAAAAATACCTAGACATTATAGCACCCATTTTTTTGGAGATCTTAAATTCGAGTTTTCTAGAGAATAGCCTTCCAAGATCGATGCTTGAAACCAAGATCGTAGTTCTTCTCAAAGCAGGGAAAAATTCAGAGGCAATGGAATCTTATAGGCCGATATCTTTGATATCAGTAGAAGCAAAAATACTGGCTAAAATCCTGGCTAAAAGATTAAATAAGTTAATAAGCTCAAATTATACATGAGGACCAATCCGGCTTCATGCCAGGGAAAGATACATCTGTGAATCTGAAAAAGGTCTTTATTCATCTACAGGCCCCACATACAGACGACCACTGCCCGGTAATTGTATCGTTAGATGCAACTAAGGCCTTCGATGTGGTGGAGTGGCCGTTTCTATGGGGGGTCTTGGAGAGAGTTGGTATAGGACCTAACTTCATCAAATGGGTGCAATTGCTATATCAGAGGCCAGAAGCCAGAATATCAATAAACAACTACATAGCCAATCCATTCACAATAAGTAGAGGCACTAGACAGGGGTGCCCCCTTTCGCCCAGTTTGTTTGCCCTGGTGATAGAGCCGCTGGCTTGTCTAATACGGAGTTATTTGGCCAATGAAGGATTTAGACGTGGGGGCGGTAGGGATGTACTGGCATTATATGCGGACGACGTGTTATTATTTTTGAAGGATGGATGTAGGGGAGTTCCAATGGCCTTAAATATAATAGAAGAATTTGGGAAATTCTCAGGTTTTCAGGTAAACTGGGGGAAGTCCAGTATTTTGCCTTTGCGCCCTGGGGACGCAGATATTAGATCACCACTCAAAGTAGTGAACTCCTTTAGGTACTTGGGAATATGGATTACACCCGATCCTAAGGACTTTGAGGAGTTAAATTTACGCCCACTGGTACAAGATTTGGGGGATAGGATAAAGCGATGGAGTAAACTCCCGTTAACAAGTATGGGTAGGGTTAACCTACTTAAAATGATTGCCCTCCCAAAATTTCTGTACGTTTTCCAGCAATCTCCCCATTATATATCTAGTGATTTTTTTAGGAAGGTCAATAGCATGATGGGATCATTTATTTGGAAAAACCAACGTCCAAAAATTAACTTTTCAAATATGACAAGGAAAAAGGGAGATGGTGGAATGGCATTGCCAGACCTCAAATTGTATTACCTTGCCTGTCAAATAAGATCATTGGCCGATTGGTTTATAGATAACACGATTGGAGAAGGGCTGAAAGATCTGGTCCGATACAGCGGCGGGGGACTATCCCCAATACAAAGATTGGTAATAGGGGGAAAGGTAGATCAGAGTTTCACGATGGTGAACCAAGCAATTAAAGTGTGGCGAGACGTGAATAAATTGTATAACTTTAGGGAAATAGATATAGACTACCCCTTAATTAAGGAGATTAATTTGGAAGGGGCGGAGACATCACAAATATTAAAGTTCTGGGATAGAGTGGGTATTAGATCCCTAAGTCAGGTATATGAGAGGAATGAAATTAAACAGTTTGAACAGCTGAAAGGGGAGTTCTCCTTATCCTCCGCACATATATTTAGATATTTACAGCTGAAAAACGTACTTCAGACCCAGAATGGGGGTAGATCTTTAGAATTTGGGGAGTCACCGGTAAAAGCAATTTTGGCAGGTGGGGATAGGTCAAGGAAAATTTCCAGGATATATAATATACTATTACAAAAGAAACATGAGGATGGCTTGAGGAGCCTAAAAATTAAATGGGAAGGAGATCTGGGGGAAATAGGTCAGGAAGAATGGGATTCCACTCTAGTATCACTCTCAAAAGCAACCAACTCTATTAAAACACAGCAGATACAATTATTTATTTTGCACAGGTCATACTTCTCCACTGGGAGGCTTCTGAAATTTGGTGCCCTCAAGGAAGATGTGTGTCCTAAATGTAATATAGCACCGGGTACGTTTTTTTCACTTAATTTGGAACTGTAGGGTTATACAGGAATTTTGGGTGGGAGTGATAGAGATCCTGGTGGATCTAGGAATTACAGAACAGGCTCTCACGCCTGGTGGGTGTTTATTGAATATGTTTGATGGAATAGGTATTGATAAATACACTAAATTATTTATAATTAATATGTGTTCCTTGGCTAAGGTGATTATAGCGAGGAAATGGTTGTCAAAAATAGGCCCAGGGTGCGATGAGTGGAGAGCACTAGTTAATTACACGTTCAATCATGAAAGACACGTTTACACAAGTAGGAAAAGTTTATGGAAATTTAATAAGATATGGCACAAGTGGATAATTTATACAGAAAACACAATTTAGTCACTAAAGAATAGAAAGAATTGAATTCAGAAAAAGAGTGGGGTAGGAAATGACCATTTCTCCAAGTGAATAGGGTAAAATAGGGAGTATAAACAACTAGAGAGGTTACATAGAAAAGAGATGGAGTATTTTTGGGGGCGAGATACCCATGTAGATAAGGGGGAAGAACTTTAGATATTTCCGTGATTATGTGATTGGTATTAAGAACTAGGACCTGTATTGTTGTTTGTTGAGCATATAGAAAAACAGTACCGTTTCATGGTCGAGGCACGGCCAATTCTATGCTCAGGAAGATGGGCAATACTATATGTTATGAAAGGGCTGATGCGGATCACCTGATTCTAGGCATATGCTCAATGTCTCATTTGTATTGTTTGTCTTGTATATGTTTGGTATTGTATGTGTATATGTATTTTATGTATATATTTATATGTATTTTGTATTATGTCTTTTTTATATGCAAATAAAAACAATCAAGTTAAAAAAAAAAAAAAAAAACAATACACAAGATGGACCCAATAAGTAATGCTGACAGGTGTAACAATACACAGTATGTTGACACAATAATGAAATAATAAGTAAGGAGACAGAGAGTGGGAATCTCCCAACTTATCTGAAAACGGAGGGGTCTGCAACCAGAAGAAGACAAGGATCCTGGAGGCAGCTAGGACAAGGCCACTGGGGACAGGAACAAACGCTGTGCAGGAGCGTGGAATCGGGAACACTCGAGACACCAAATCAAGAACTATAGCCGGCGTCTGAGTGCACCGGTCATGCAGTTTAAATAGCGCGCCAGAGCGCTACCCTGACGCTGCGTGCGGCGTCATGCACACCCCATCCTCCCTGCGGCCGCCAGGCATCCCCCGTCGCCTTGGCAACCGCTGCGGCAGGGGAGGAAGGGGTTGTCTCCAAGTTGCCGGGCGCTCGTCTCCGTCCGCCGGAAGTATCCGCCTGATGACGCGACGGCGTCCCTGTAACCTGGCAACCGCCGGGACCTCAGTGGAGACTGCCGGGCGAGCGCAGGCGCTGCCCGTGCAGCTCCTAACATGCAGTCTGGACCCCATGGTTTGCACATCACAGGGTACGTTTGCCTAGCATCTGCCGTTTAATGCAGTTCTTCTTTCTCACCTAGCTCTTGCTCACTCTTTCCTATTTCCTCCCATCCCATTCTTCCTACAATCCCTCCCAACTCTTCCATTAATAACCCCCCCCCCCTTGTTCCCCTTCTTCTCCTTTATCTTAACCATTCACTCCCTATGCCTCATTCTTTGCAGTACTAAATATTGGGCATGTCAGACCGGATTGCGTGACAAATTTGTTCTCAAAATGGATAAAACCATGCTGCACTGCAGGTGGGGCAGAGGTAGCATATGCAGCAAGAGTTAGATTTGGGTGGGGTGTGTTGAACTGAAATCTAATTTGCGGTGTAAAAATAAAGCAGCCAGTATTTACTCTGTCTGCACAGAAACAAAATAACACCCTTAAAGCTAACTCTGCACATGTTACATTTGCCTCACCTGGAGTGCACATGGCTTTGCCCATTTTGAGAACAAACTTTCCCTGCAATCGGGTCTGAATTAGGCCCAATATTCTTTGGAAGAGTGGTTATTAGGCTTTGTTACTGCTGACTATTTTACTTTGAAATAAATTGATTTAAAATGTGTGGGAGCTGCTCTGTTAAGTTCTGACTGACAGGGTTTCAAACTTTTTGCATATTTATTATTTCATCACATTATTAAATAAGTAATTATTGTGCTTCAAAATGTGTGTGTGTGTGTATATATATATATATATATATATATATATATATATATATAAAATCATGTTTTAGGGGGCCATTTATAAATAATTGCATTTGCAATGTGATCCATGTACGGAAATAGCGCTCAAGATCGCAGAATGTGACCATATCGGGTGATTGTCTCAACAGGTACTGTATGTGCAAGGACTCCTGAAAGATGCCCAACCATGCAATGTTATAATTGCACATCCAGGGCTTCTGCACATGCTCAGAGGTTTGACCCCAATGCTCAGGGGCCATTTCATAGGCTACAACAAGCTTCCATAATGTGCAGATTGTGGTATCTGCTGGGGGGGGGGGGGGGGGGCAATATCGGAAATGCTTTGCAACCTATGCAGGGGATGCAGTACAGGCAGCAATGGAGAGATCGCAGCTGATATTGGAGAGATCTGTTGTGGTCCCTCTTTCCTAAATTGCAGGGTGTTATTGTTTGATGAATGAGTCCCTAAGTTCATATTCTTTGAGTTTGTAATAAGTAGTTTTCACCTAAAATTCAGCGAAACGTGATTGCACAAAGTGTGCTCACACTTTTACTTACAACTTTACAGTATGTAAAAATGGTATACGCAGCCGTACTAAGCTCTGAGTGGCAGGGAAACGTAATTGTTTTGAATTTAGTTTTGAACCTTTTTTATTTTAGCATGCATTACATAACCATTTAATTACTATTGTGGGGTGTATTCAATGCGGCCGGCGAGGGAGTTAATTGGTGGGGATCGCTGAAAACAAGCGATTCTCACCATTTAACCCCCACGCTGGCCGCTCACCCTAGTCAAAGTTTCGGGGCTGACACAGGACGTATTCCCCCAAACAGCGAGGCTCGCGGCTAATGCAGGGAGCAAGTTAATTTTTTATACAAAAATAAATCACTAGCCAACAGTGAAAATGCTTCTGAAACAAAAATAGTAATTTCTAGTTTATTCGAGCATGGGAAAGACGAATATGGCATTTAAAATGCTGAGTTAGCTCTATGTTCTGAGATAGAACCATATTTCATTAAATGCTAGAGAATTTGAGGGATTTTCAAAAAAATACTAGGGATTGTTTTTATTTAAATAAATTGTAGGTTGCCAATGCTTAGTACAGGTATCCTGAGTTATTGTCAGCCATATTTTGTTACTCAATATATATGTTACTCAAAATTCATTTTCTCAATTCTCATCTGGACTTCTTTGCTATGAATTGTGGTGCAGTAAGTGATGAGCATGGTGAGAGATTCCACCAAGATATTTCAACTATGGAACAAAAATATCAGGGTAAATGGGACGTTTCCATGCTTGCAGACTACTGTTGGACGGTGACAAGAGATGCTCCAGGACAAACGATAAGCAAAACGAAGTCGCACTCATAAATAGGTAGTCATACGAAATAGCAAGGCATGTTATCTTATTTACTGCTAATTTACCTGTACATAGATTGAATTAAAACAATTGCTACTTCTGTTGTGTACAGATATCATATTAATATAATGTTGGTTTTTACTACAGAAGTACATGTATCGCAAGTAGTGTATCTAAAAAACTAGAGCTAATAAACAAATTCTAAGGTCATATTCGGTTTTCCTGACCCAAATTTAGTAAAAAAAAAATGACTATTTTTGTAAAAGAAGCAAATAAAAAGTTGTTTTTTGTTGTCTAGTGTAATCAGTCCCAAGCCTTAACAAAGATATGGTGTCCTATCAAAATGCCTTGGCAGAAGAGGAGAGATCTAACCTGCAGTGACCATCTAGCATTACCGGTTCTGCAGCATATCGCCACTCACCGCACCTCCAGTTACGGTGTTTTACCACTTTCATCCCAGTTGGTTTTGACTTGCTCCTATAATTTTGTGAATAAAACTGAAAGAGATTCTCTCTTCCTTTCGCATACCAGATGCCTGGAGCATCATATTATGAAGATTTTTTTATGTCAAGCAAAAGATTCCATTATGCACAGTACAGTATATTCACTAGTGAGTGTGGTATGCATTTATCTTTGAGGGATCTGTGTGGGGGATCATACCATTTTGATCAATACAAGGTGTGACCTGGATGCATGTAAAGATACCTTTACGAACCTATCTTTTCGCCTATCAGTGGGAGTTTGTCTGCTGATTCTGTTATCAGACCATCTAGATATTGTTGCTTTTATTTATTTTATATCCCCCCCCCCCCCCCAAAAAAAAAAAACCCACTTGTATGTGGTGGACCTTAATTGGACCAAGAAACATTGGTGTATCCAGTTCTCCATAGTCATTTGCCCATTTCACTTGGTAAGTTACTTATTTAAACTGAGGGCCAGGAGACAATACAGTACAATTCACCATTAGTTAATGTGATAAGGTAAATAATACAAACTCAGAGTTATTTGTCAGATCTTACATATAGACGCAGCAACTCTTTTCCAAACATTTACCTGCCATTTGATCAGGACACTAGGCTACTAATGTATTTTTTAGTGAAATGTGTCCTAAAGTTTTTTTACAATAGATTGCTAATTTATTTTGATTGGGATTAAAATGTTTTTCAGCATTTTAAATGATGGATGCAGAGCATACATACTTGTAGTGCAGTCAGAGCCGGCCTTAGGCATAGGCAAACTAGGCAATTGCCTAGGGCATTTGGAATGCCTAGGGGCACCAGCAGCTTCTGCTGATTAAAATGATATGCAGCACGCCTATATTCTGTGTGTGAGTGATGCTGTATCTGCATATTAAATAGTGTAATTATGGAAATCACTGTAACATAGCATTCGTATGCAGGTACAGCCATAGTCGCAAACAGAATATAGGCATGCCACATATCGTTTTAATCATCGGAAGCTCCTTGTGTGTCTTGGTCACATAACCATGAAAATAAGACAAATTTTCAGCAAAAAAGGCACCCAACGTTAGCAGAACTAGCCAGGAGCTGCATGGCATATTGAGGCAAGATGTATGAGGAAACATCTGTATCCAAGCAGAGGCAGAGGTCACAGTGTTAGCGGCTGTGCGAGTGCTGTCTGTGAGTGGGTTGGTTGTGCAATAGTGTTCGGCATATGTGTAAGGGGCATTATGTGTGTCATGTATAAATGAATTAATAATGTGCGACATATGTGTAACAGGCATTATGTGTGTCATGTGTATAAGGACATTAATAATGTGCAACATATGTGTAATGGGCATTATGTGTGTCATGTGTATAAGGGCATTAATAATGTGCAACATATGTGTAAGGGGCATTATGTGTGTCATTATGTGTATGAAGGGCATTAATAAAGGTTGGCACAATGTGTAAGGGGCATTATGGTTATAAGGACATTAATAATATGTGTCATGTGTAAGGGGCATTACTGTGTGGTATTATCAGGGGTGCCGAGAGAAAGTGGTAGGTGGTATAAATTACCCAGGCCAAAGTCTGATGGAAGGGCCCAGTGGGGGCCCCGGGCCCCCTCCCCTTACGTGACAGCAGCAGCTTCAGCTCTTTTCCTCTTCCCAGCACGCACTGCTTTGTGCTGGGTTGCAGTGTGGCCATGGAGGTGCTTAAAATACAATATTTTCTCAGGATTTTTTTCTAAGGGTATAATGTGAATAATGTGAGGAGTAATGTACATAAGGTAAAGTGGTACTACTGTGTGATGTTACGTGAATAAGGGACACCATCGCATGATATAATGTGAATAAAGTTGCACTACTGTGTGGCATAATTTGAATTGCGGGTACTATTGTGTGGCCATGCCCCTTCCCAGCAAGAACACACCCCTGTTTGGGCTGTGCACCGAATGTGTGCGCTGTTTCTATTTAAAATATTGCGGGTAGGAGCACCAAAATGATGACTGCTATAATGAGGGTTGATGGTGCTGGGAAAGCGGAGCAGGGTCAGAGGTGGAACTAGTGGCGGTGCTAGGGGGCACCAGCCAAAATCTTGCCTAGGGTGTCATTTGGGCTAGGGCCGGCTCTGAGTGCAGTAGCCACGTTATAAAACACGTGGCTTTGGTAGTGAGTGTTTATGTATGGTATATCAGCATATACACTATGGAGAAGGGCCAAATTACAGCAGAAACAACTGAGGGGAACGGACAGTAAATAGTTATGGTCGATGGAGCATCATGTTTAAATGAATGTATTCATTGTTAGGGCATGGCAACATCTACAATAAAAGCATTATCACATACTTTATATGAGTGTGGCAAGTAGGAAAGCCAAACCACAGCATATATACCAATTAAACATATTATTGAACTTTTTCTTCATTATGGGGGGAATTTACTAAAGGAAATTTGTAAAAAATAAGTATAAAAATAGGTGTATTTGTATCCAGAAATACACTTATTTTTGACATTTACTATCCCGAAAATATGGCAATTCATATTCGTATCAATACGAATACGAATTGACATATTTTCGGGATAGTAAATGTCAAAAATAAGTGTATTTCTGGATAAAAATACACCTATTTTTTACAAATTTCCTTTAGTAAATTTCCCCCTATGTGTCTTCTTGTGCATTAAAAGGCTCCAGCCATCATTTAATATTTTTGGGCAGTCTGTGCAAACAATAGACATATCCTCCATGTGAACCTTACTGTGCCTTACAACAGTAGATTTGTGTTTAAATGTTTTCCCGCACTCAGCACAGGTATAAGGCCTCTCCCCCGAATGAACACGTTGATGTCTAAAGGCCCCCATACATTAGGCCGACTTGTCCTTAGGACAAGTCGGACCCACTTCTCCTGTGAGTCACCCGGCAGCTCCCCGGGAGGCTCACATACAATTTGGCACTTGATGAGCCAGTTTTTACATGTGATAAATCGCTTGCGATTTATCACATGTAAAACAAATGGGGAGCTGCAGGGCGGTGAGGAGCAGTGGGGCGGGCAGCGGCAGTAGTTGGGGCGGGCAGCGGCAGTAGTTGGGGCGGACGGCGGCAGTAGTGGGGGCGGGCAGCAGCAGTAGTGGGGGCGGGCGGCGGCAGTAGTGGGGGCGGGCGGCGGCTCACAAATGAGCTCTCAGCCAATCACAGTACGGCCGGTCATTTGACAGGTATTTTAAAAATCTAATAGCCGCCACTGTGCGTCCCGTCCCGCAGCGGCAGCGCTGCTATTTGTTATCACAGCATGCCGGCCAGGTCAGTGTGTCTGCCCGCCGTGCTCCCCCGCCCCCCGGTGTCTGCATGCATATGCCTGACAGGTGGGCAGGCATATGCATAGCATACAGGGAGGTCGGATGATCTTATGTGCTGACCGTCCGACCTCCCTGATCCGGTCCGATGCGCACGGGACCGCGCATCGGATCGGATCATATATCACACACCTGCGATTTTGGGGCGATTTCATCCGGTTATTGGCCCAAAGTGCCGAAATCGGATGAAATCGTCCCAAAATTGTATAGTGTATGGGGGCCTTAACCAATGCGGAGTTGCCACTGAAACTTTTTCCGCACTCCGAACATGTAAATAATTTCTCATCTGTGTGGATTTTCTGGTGTCTCCCGAGGCTGGTTTCATCTGTGTAACATTTTCCACACTCGGGGCACACACAGGGTCTTTCTTTGACATGAGTTTTATGATGCTGTAAAAGTGCGGAGCTTTGGGTAAAGCGTTTGCCGCACTCTGTACAAACAAATGGCCTTTCTCCTGTATGAACCCTCTGATGAGTAACCAGGTTGGAGTTGCTGCTAAAGCTTTTTCCACACATACTGCACATATATGGCTTCTCTTTTGTATGGACTCTAAAATGCGCTCGAAGCTGTGTGCTGCAGGAAAAACTCTTCCAGCACACAGTGCAATGCCACGATTTTTCTCCTGTGTGAACTTTCCTGTGCTTTACCAGGTTTGAACTGCTGCCAAAATGTTTGCCACATTCTCTGCAGCAGTAGGGCCTTTCACTTGTGTGGATCCTCGTGTGAGTGATAAGATGTGCGTTCTGTGTAAAGGTTTTCCCACATTCTGAGCAAGTGTAGGGTTTAACTTCTGCGTGAACTCTCAGGTGCCTAAAAAGACTGAAGCTTTGTGTAAAGCATTTTCCGCATTCACTACATATGTAAGACCTTTCTCCAGTGTGAGTTCTCAGATGCACAATGTAGTTTGGCTTTCTGTTAAATTGTTTCGCACAATGCTCACAAGAAAACTTAGCCTGATCCTTAGTGCATGTATTTGTTGTATCAGAGTTTTCATTCACAGCCTTTCCTATGCGAGAGAGCTTCCTGTGCAGTAACTCCTTTGGAGAATCATTTTCTGTCTTTCTGCAGTGTCTCCTTGGCTTGGAATTTACTGTATAGAGAGCGCAGGCAGCCAAAAATGGCGCCCGAAGCGGCATAGGGGGGCGGGGCTGTTGCGGGCTGAGGACCGAACGGCGGGAAGCTAGGGGGGGTAGGCAGGTATGCCGACCCCCGTTTCACACCTAGCACGCTGGCCAGCCAGTCAGGGGGAGCGGGGGGGAGCTGGGCCAGGAAGGGGTTAAATGCCCGAGCCGGCGGGGGAGGCAGCATTCCTCTGCAGAACACGGCCGGGCAACAGATCTAGCAGCATTACAGAGAGAAGGCATCTGACCACATCGTCCAGCAGCAGCACCGCATTCCCGCTAGCAGCAGCACTCAGAGGCAGAACAAAGGGAGCACGGAGGCAAGCCCAGCTTACCTGCCCAGCAGCATTCAGCTGCATCCAGCAGCGTCGAAGTCACCCGGCAGCACAGCTTCGTCCTCTCTGTCCAGGACATCGCAGGGGCTTGCTAGGCAACAGCATTATACAGCCAGCAGCCTCAGGGGTCCAGAAGAGTATCCGCATCCAGATAACGCCAGGCAGCATGGAGACCCCAGCACCCAGACCGTCCAGAAGCAGGAAGCAGCCCAAGCGTTTCAGGCAGGAAGCGGGGGAGGAGCCCAACAACAAGGGAAACCAGAGAGCTGCTAGTCGAAAGCAGCAGCAGCAGCAAAAAGGTACACGGCAGAGGGGTGCGCCACCTGGTGTCCGCAATACAGCAGTGCGGCCAGCAGGAGCAATGGAAAATAATGTGCAAGCACCAAGCCCTGTGCCCAACAGTGTGATTGCCACATTTGATAACGACGTGCCGGCGGCGGCAGAATCGGACAGGCCGGAGTCCGACGGCGGGTCGCAATTACCAGGCATCACCTCACACTTGGCCAGCCCCAGCTTACCTCTCACACAGCAGTGGCATCGCATCCGCAGCGCATCCGAAGAACGAGCAGCGTGGGTTCAGCAGGCAGCAACGCAGCTATATGCGGCCTTGGCGCAGCCCACCACCACAGCCGCATCCTCATCACACCACGACAGGGGGTCGCCACCTTCCCTGCGCATGGCAGGGAGGGACCGGTCACATCATCGTCAGTCCCCCGCGTCATCACCAGCAAGGAGCAGGCATCATCACCACAGGTCCCGCACTGAGCGGACCGGCCGTCGTAGCTGCAGTTGCACACGGCGGCAGGAAAGGCGGGAGCGCACTTGCCACCGTGAGGAGCAGGTTTTCCTGCGCGGGGGGAGGGGGGCCAGCAGAAGCCGACAGAGTCCACAAAGTTCCCACGGCAGCAACCACACACGCAGGTACCATGGTTCAGAGCACCGTTTTACCCCACGCATGTCACCGCAGAGGAGAAGAAGCCCATATTACAGCACACCAAGAAGGTACCATGACAGGCACTCAAGCAGAAGGGAGAGAGGCCAGCAGCAAAGCACGGGCTCCGCTATGGTCGGCGTGGCTTCTACATTCACGCCCCAGCAGGCGCATCTCGCTCGGTCACCTCCTTGCGCTCTGTCCGGCGCAGGTAACGGGGGACACGAGAAGAACACTCCAGTCATCAACACAGAAGCGGAGCAGACGGTACATGGGATCGGTAAGACAAATGTCACAAACGATAACCAGCATAGCATGTGTAGTACACCAGGAAATGTATGCAATAGTCAGAATGCTAGCAATGCTGTAGATGATGTTGTTTCACAAAATGTATGTATTACACCAGGGAGGGCTCAGGGAGTTAACAATGCCACGGGTGATGTCATAGGGGCAACGGGTACAGTTTTACAAGGTACAAGTGTTACACCGGGAGGGGACCCACACACCAGCAGCGTGTCACAGGGGGACCTTGATTTAAAGGAGGGCCCCGCAGAGTCAGACGAGGACGAGGCGTGCAGGGTTTTAAGGGAACAATTGAGGGCCGCAGTAGCCAAATGGAAAAGCAAGATGGGTAACATCCCAGGGGCGGACGCGGTCAGGGAACAATTGGGCGGGGTACAGCCGGATAAGGTGGCATCTTTTGTGCAAGGCAACACCGCCATGGGATACGCATTTGGGTCAGTAGCGGCACACTTGCCAGCTGTGACCAGGAAGGAGATAGAAAAAGGGGCTTTTATAGATATATGTTCGTTAACAGCAGCAGGGCTAGCGGATAAGGAGAAGGCCAAGCCAAAAGGGGGGACACAGGGCGATAGCTACAAAACTATTGAGCATTGGCTCAGTGGCATGTTCGCCTACACAGCATGCTATACGGAGGCATACCCCGAGGCATGGCTAGGCCTATCACGATACACGGATTTCGTCTACAACGCATACAAGGAGCAAGGGGGCTCAGTATGGCGTAGATATGACGAAGACTTCAGGGCGAAGGCTGCGGGCAGGAAGCCCATAGACTTCGGCACTAGGGACGTAGACCTATGGCTTAAGGCACAGTCAGCAGGCTTAGCAGAAAAGGCAGCAGCTCCGCAAAGGGTAGCCGCAGGGAGGCCTAGCACGCAGAAGCAAGACCTTAAATGTTGGGCTTTTAACGACATGCGCTGCACCCGCACTCAGTGCAAATTCAAACACGCATGCAGCACATGTGGCGCTAACCATGCAGCTAAAGAATGCACCAGGCAAGGGGGTAATTACAAGAAAAAAGTACCCACAGTGCCAGGACCTAACAAAAGCAGTTAGTCCTGTCAACATTGACAGGATCCTGGCGTGGCTAGCCAGGTATCCTAAAAGGGGGGAAGCCAAAATGCTGCGGGAGGGTTTCAGGGAGGGTTTCAAAATTCCAATCACGAGGGAGGTCGCACCCACGGGCAGCTCAGCAAACCTAAAGTCCATTAGGGAGCAGCCAGGTTTGGTGCGCGAGAAGATTACTAAGGAACTGGCACTGGGAAGGATGGCAGGGCCATTCCTAGCCCCGCCAGTTCCAAGGCTAATTATATCACCTTTGGGGCTGGTCCCAAAAAAGGCAGCGGGTAAGTTCAGGCTCATTCAGCACCTGTCACACCCCGAAGGGGGCTCAGTGAACGACGCGTTAAACAAGGAGGAATGTTCTGTGCAATACCAGTCGTTTGACTCCGCAGTCAAGATGATACGTGCACAGGGCAGGGGAGCACTGATGGCAAAGTTAGACATCGAGTCAGCTTTTAGGTTGCTTCCCCTGCATCCGAAGAGTTTTAGCCTTATGGGCCTAAACTTTGACGGATACTTCTTCATAGACAAATGTTTGCCTATGGGCTGTGCGATATCATGCGCCTTCTTCGAGGCGTTCAGCACCTTTTTGCAGTGGTGCTGGCAGGAGCGCACAGGGTCAGGGGCGATAGCACACTACCTGGACGATTTTCTGGTGGCAGGGCCACCAGGGTCGCCACAATGCGGGTACTTTCTGAGCGAGCTACAGGCGATGCTGGAGGATTTCAGCGTGCCTATCGCGCCAGAAAAGACAGAAGGGCCCAAAGCAGTCCTATCTTACTTGGGCATAGAAATCGATACAATCAGGCAGGAGTGCAGGCTCCCAGAGGATAAAGTTGAAAAGCTGGGTAGGGAGGTGGGGCATTGCATCAGGGCTAAAAAGGTGACCCTCGGTCACCTGCAGTCCCTGTTGGGAAGCCTCAATTTTGCATGCAGAGTGATCCCCATGGGCAGGATATTCAAGAGGCGTTTGGAGCAAGCCACCACTGGCGTTGCAAAGAAACACCACTTTGTTCGCATTACTAAGGAACTCAGAGAGGACCTGCAGGTATGGGCAGAATTCCTGCGGAATTTCAACGGCGTGCGGGTTTGGCCCGACGAGTTTCGGCCCAATCACGCAATGCAGTTATTTACAGACGCTGCCGGGGCCACAGGCTTCGGGGCATACTGGCAAGGGGAGTGGTGCGCCCAGACGTGGCCGCCCGCATGGGAAGCTATAGGCCTAACTAGGAACTTGGCGGCATTAGAGTTATTCCCAATAGTGGTAGCAATTACCATTTGGGGAGAACGGCTCGCCAATAGGCAGATTCAGTTTTGGTGCGACAACCTGGGGGTTGTTCAAGCGGTGAACAGCCAGCGGGCGTCGTCCCCGCCAGTAGTCCGGCTGCTGAGACGGTTGGTAGCAGAAAGCCTGCGGTACAACATTACATTCAGGGCAAGGCATGTGCCAGGGGTGGAGAACGGGATAGCCGACGCACTGTCCAGGCAAAATTGGGAGGCATTCAGGGCAGCGGCACCCCAAGCCAGCCTAACAGGCCTAACATGCCCCTCCTGTCTCTGGCAGGTTGCCAACCCGAGCTAGAAAATTTGGTGGAGCGGTCGCTGGCACCAAGAACATGGAAGGCATACAAGGCTGCCTGGGAAAGCTGGCAACAATTCCTGGCGGCGGTAAGCTACAGGGGCCAAACGGTCCCGCAACGGATCTTGGGATTCTTAGCAAAATTAAGGAGGGAGGGGGCATCCAAGGCCAAGGCTAGCGCCTTGTTGGCGGGCATAGCTTTCTTCCAGAAACTGGCGGGCGAGAGGGACGAGACAAAGTCTTTCATGGTGCAGACAATTATGAGAGGGTGGGCAAGGGCAGAAGTTAGGAGACCCGACCCAAGGGAGCCAATCACGTTGGAAAGGTTAAGGACACTCCTGCGCCACGTCCCCACAATATGCAGGAATCAGGGCGAAGCAAGGTTGTTGCGAGCGGCATTCGCGATGGCTTTTAGCGGGGCATTTCGCATTAGCGAACTCGTAGCGAGAGCTAAGCTCTCGGCGGGAGATGGCCTGCTGTACGGGAACGTGGCGGTAACCAGCAACGCGGTGCTGTGTAAAGTGCATAGATCCAAAACGGATCAAGAGGGTAAGGGAAACTGGGTACAGCTGTGCAGACACAGCGAGGCATTGACATGCCCGGTGGCAGCCGTGCGGGACTATTTGGAAGTCAGGCCAGAATGCGGGGAGCAATTCTTGGTACACGACAACGGGTCACCGCTGACAAAGTACCAGTTTGCAGCAATTCTGAAGAAGTGCGTGGCGGCCAGCGGCTGGGAAGCCGGAAAGTTTAGCACGCACTCATTTAGAATCGGCGCAGCAACATCAGCAGCCGGGGCAGGCCGGGCGCCAGACGAAATTAGGGCTATAGGCAGATGGAGGTCAGATCGCTACAAACTTTATGTTAGGCCAGTCACGAGCAATGCAACAGCAAATTAACATCGCCACCCTCCTCCCCCTTTTCCGCAGGGCCCAAAGAGGCAAGGCGCATATGGATCGTGGGCCATTCCTACATACATTGGGCGGAAGTCAGGGCCGCGGTCAGGCCATATGGCCGGCAGCTAGGGCTGCCAAGGGAGTTCGGCCGAATCTCCTGGTTCGGAAAAAGGGGGATGAGGTGGGGCGAGCTCAGGGAAGTGCTCTTGCGCGCGGAGAGAGCTACAAGCCACCCAGAAGTGTTGGTCTTACATCTGGGGGGCAATGACTTGGGCAAAATACAGTCCCTGGACTTTAAAAGAGTAATAGAGGACGACCTAACATGGGTGAAAGGACGCTGGCCCGAATTGCGCATTATATGGTCCAGCATCATTCCCAGGCTAGCCTGGCGGGGTGCGCGCAGCGGGGCGGCAGTGGAAAGGACCAGGAAGAAAATTAACGTAGCAGTCGGGAGATGCGTCGAGGCCTTAGGGGGAGTCGTCATACGACACCCAGATATAAACCAGAAAATGGCAGGTTTATACAGGGGCGATGGGGTGCACTTGTCGGAGGTCGGCATAGACCTGTTCAACAATGCACTGCAGGAGGCGCTGGAGTCAGGAGCTAAGGGCATATGGCAGGGTGGGGGTTTTTCGGCCCAGGCAGGTCAAGGGGGGCCTCAGTGGCGGGAAGAAGCGGTGCGCAAGGCATCGGGACAGGAGGAGCCAGCTGAGGTTCGCAGATTCACCCTCGGTCGGGCCGCACGCCAGGCTCTAGCTATCGACGGCAGGCCGTCCGGCTGCGCGCCAGGCAGGGGGTGATCTGCAGGGGCTGGCCCACAGAGGGGGCGTAGCCAAGGGCCTACAGCGTAGGCAGGGGGCACGCCCCTACATCATAAATCAATGAAGGTCATTGATCAGGAACTTGCCTTGCCCACCGTTCTCTGTCCCTACCCTGCAATATGTATTTAGAGGTATTAATAAACTGTGGCCAATGATTCAATCCCACGTACTGTCTCTGAGCATGATTTCGGTTGGGGGGTTGAGAGTGAGGTCACACGAAGGACACAGCACACAGCCCTCGCACCCTTAAGAGAGCGCAGGCAGCCAAAAATGGCGCCCGAAGCGGCATAGGGGGGCGGGGCTGTTGCGGGCTGAGGACCGAACGGCGGGAAGCTAGGGGGGGGTAGGCAGGTATGCCGACCCCCGTTTCACACCTAGCACGCTGGCCAGCCAGTCAGGGGGAGCGGGGGGGAGCTGGGCCAGGAAGGGGTTAAATGCCCGAGCCGGCGGGGGAGGCAGCATTCCTCTGCAGAACACGGCCGGGCAACAGATCCCACCCACCCATCCCACTGTGCAAGGAACTAGAGGCTAGGACTCAGGCAGGGGCGGGCACCGCAGGGGTATCACAGGTAGCCTAGGGATATGCGACCACGGAATGGGTCAGTAGGGTATATGTGAGGGGGAAACAAGTACGGGTGTGTTTTCTTTTTCTTTTCTTGTGTGCAAAAAAAAAAAAAAAAAAAATATATATACGTTTAAAAAAAAAAAAAAAAAAAAAAAAGGATGACGGGACTATGTATGAATACATTGGAGGGTCAGCAAGGATTTGGGAATTCAAATGTGTTTAAGCGGGCGGTTGGTAACCACTGGGGGAATGTAGTTGTAACAATTATGCAATTCTGTCACAGTTGACTGTTAATGTATGTCGCAGGGCGGGAAGAAGCGGTGCGCAAGGCATCGGGACAGGAGGAGCCAGCTGAGGTTCGCAGATTCACCCTCGGTCGGGCCGCACGCCAGGCTCTAGCTATCGACGGCAGGCCGTCCGGCTGCGCGCCAGGCAGGGGGTGATCTGCAGGGGCTGGCCCACAGAGGGGGCGTAGCCAAGGGCCTACAGCGTAGGCAGGGGGCACGCCCCTACATCATAAATCAATGAAGGTCATTGATCAGGAACTTGCCTTGCCCACCGTTCTCTGTCCCTACCCTGCAATATGTATTTAGAGGTATTAATAAACTGTGGCCAATGATTCAATCCCACGTACTGTCTCTGAGCATGATTTCGGTTGGGGGGTTGAGAGTGAGGTCACACGAAGGACACAGCACACAGCCCTCGCACCCTTATGCCTTCTTTGTCATTCTTAGTTTTACTACTTGAATTTTTCATGGATAAATTGGGAAGCTGGATGTTTACGTACCGATCACTGGGTCATCTGTTAAAAAGTTAATGACACATTAGCTTAGGAGAAACTGTACACATTATTTCTATCTTGTTTGATATCCAAATTGTCTTACTAGTTTTATATTCTATGAAAGCTCACTGAAGAAAGAACACTTGCAATGCAGTAGTTGTAAACATTAAATATACCAAAATTCTGAAAAAACAGTACAGTAACTGTGAGTAATGTGGAAGAATAACCAACACATGTGCATCAGTGCCCCTCAGTAGAAATCTACCATCCCCATAGCATACCTCCCAACACTCACGATTTCAGCGGGACAGTCCCGATTACCGGGTCCTGTCCCGCTGTCCCACCCGCGGCCGGAGGTGTCCCGCTGCGGGGGGGGGGGGGGGTGGTGCCAGTTGGGAGCCCCCCCAATTTGACAGAATTGCACAGTGTCTATTCCCGGCTGAAAATGGGGACACGGCTCATTTGCATAAGCCGCGCCCCTCATTTACACAAGCCGCGCCCCTCATTTACACAAGCCGCGCCCCTCATTTACACAAGCCGTGCCCCCTTTTTGGACGCTCGTGCAGCCTATTTCTGCAGCTACAAAGTTGGGAGGTATGCCATAGGGGTATGGGTTGTTAGGTTGACAATCAAAAGGTCGACCACTATTAGTAGACAATCAACAGGTCGACACATCAAAAAGGTTGACACCATTAAGTTGACATGACCAAGAGGTCGACAAGCAAATTGTCAACATGAAGGTTAACACAAGCTTTTTTGGTGTCTATGTCGACATGGACACTGTTGTAGTGTACGCCATCCCATCGTATGGCTCGTATTCTCCCTCCATGCCCACTGGGATGGTCAAGTATGAACAAGTCTGTTTAAAAAAAAAAAAACATGATAAACTCATGAATCACACGGGACAGACTCAGGGGTAGGTGCTTTCTCCCCCCTGGGCAACCAGTTATGTAGGGTACACACCAGGACGACCCGCTCACGATGCACATCGTGAGCGGGTCGTCAGTGTCTCATCCGACCCGCTCACGGTGACGCGGGGGGGGCACGACCCGCTCACGATGTGTACCGTGAGCGGGTCCGATCCGATGGCGACCCGCACCCGGCTGTATGGTCGTCATTGAGATCCTACCTGCAGCAGGTAGGATCTCAATAACGACCGACCCGCGGGACCGCGCATCGGATCGGTATCGGTCAGAAAAGGGCCCAATCAGCACACAATCTACATCCAATTGATCGGAATTGGATCTAGATTGTGGGGATCGGGCCCTAGTCGTCCTGGTGTGTACCCAGCATAAGAGCACTTCCAATGCCACTCTTCTGCCTTTATGCCAGCCTTAATATGCTAATAGCAGTCCCCAAAACCCATGCAAGTACCAATGTTTTTTTAATTCTGAATGTCACACTCACAGTGCTACTTAGCCAGTAGGCAGACCCAGTCAAGTCCACTGCCCTATACATTCTGTGATACCCCTTTCACACCATAAAATGCAGGGACCCACCCGAGAATATGGCCCAGGGATCATGCCTGGCCATTCCTGGGTTGGCCCCTTTCACACCAGAAAAGTCCCTGCATTTTCTGGTGTGTGAAGGGAAAAGGAATGAGGCAGGGAGGAGGCGTGCTCGTGGCAGGGAGTACTCACCCCTGTCGCTGGACCTCGGTACAGGCCGGGGATCCACACAGACGGCAGGCGCAGATGACAGGTCAGACGGTGGGTGCAGATGATGCAGCTCTCCGGGGGCAGTGAGAGCACAGGAGAGCTGCGTCATCTTCATCCACCTCCTTTCCTGTCATTTGCGCCCGCCGCCTGTGTGGATCCCCGACCTGACAGCACACCGAGGACCGGCAACTCGGGTATGTACCCCCTATCCCTTTCACACTGGCCAGGACCCCGGGTTGAACCCAGGAACAACCCTGCTCCATAGCAGGGTTGGAATCCCGGCAATTTTTGCAAGGATTTTGGCCCGGGAACCTTACACACCAGCGCTAGTTGCTGTCCCAACCCGGGAAATTAGGTTGTGTGAAAGGGGTAGGAGAGTAAAGCTGGTTACACTCCTTAAGATTGGGTGATTGTCATTTGCTCCCATACATTACCAAATAGTTTTTCCCACCAGATTGGGCAGATAAGGGTGGAGTGATATAAATAGCTGTGGCAGGGATTGCATTATTGGCGGGGATTGCATTAACTATCAATCGTCAAAATTGTTGGTGATATTGGTGCTTAACACTGACACGCTGGCAGCTGTTACTGACAATGAGACAGTATCAGGAGTCTAAGCTGGTCCTGTCTCCTCTCAGGCTTGGCTCACTGGTACCACTGCTGCTGACACCAGGTAGCAGTGGCTGACAAAGTGACAGACACTTTGGTCAGGTCATACTAGTTGGCATCTCAAGGCTCTCTATTAGTGAATAAGCAGTAAGTGACAGTGTCAATCACTCATTGCTTGTTTGGCACAACGGGGCAGATGTATTAAGCCTTAACAAGAGATAAATGCAAGGGTGATAAGGAGAGATAAACGTCCAGCCAATCAGCTCCTTACTGACTTTTTTCAAACACAGGCTGTAACATGGCAGTTAGCAGGTGATTGGCTGGGGGTTTATCTCTTGTTAAAGCTTAATACATCTGTCCCAATGTACCTCTGAATCTGACCCAATGTTTTGTAATGTAATACGCCAGAGGGATAAACACTAACCTGGCAAGACTGCTCTATTGCACATGTACACACAAAGAACACTGATGGTTCACAAGCTATGGTCACATACAATCAAACGTCATTGTCGATGGCAGAAACACTTCCAACTATTCACTCGCCCTATAACTGGATATCATTACTGTAGGTATTCCAAGTCGGTATATGGTCACTAGGTCGACAAGGGGAAGGTCGACATGGGGTTCATCAACAGCATCATTAGGTTGACAAACACAAGGTCGACAGTCAAAAGGTCAATATGCTGTTTTCAATTTTTTTGAGCCAACATGTGCCGACAGGCGGTATTTCATGCCCTACCATCCACTAGGGTGTGGCGGGAGAATAGAATAGTGTGCCGAGCACAGCGAGGCACCATGCCCGAATGCGATTTAGCACCCTCCCACTAACCACATCACCCCAAAGCATGGCGAGCGCAGCGTGCCCCACGAGGGGATGCAGAACGCCTCCTCCCGACCTTTTCATACCTCCACTATCCACGTCGGTGTGAAGTTGATCTTATAAAGTGTGGTGAGTGCACGCAGATTGCTTTACATGTATTCCGCGTGCGCTCACCACACTTTATAAAATCAACTCCGCGCTGACATGGATAGTGGGGGTATGAAAAGTCAGGAGGACACGTTCCGCGTGCGCTCGCCTCGCTTCGGGGTGACGTGCATAGTGGAGGTGTGCTAAATCGCATTGCATGTGATCACACGCGATGCGATCTCTACGCCGGCGTATGTAGGCAAATTGGGCATCCTGATAATACACAATTACCCTCCTTTCAGTAGATTGTTTCAGCAAATGCAGATTGGAGATCTACAACAAAAGTGTGTATGCACAGACTGGATGTAGAATCAGTGACTCGTTCTCCAATAGTATTATATGGGGAAAGCAGCTCATAGGCTAGCAATAACTTTCGAATTGGAGCCACTTTGCCTGGGCTTTAGTACATTTGAAAATGCGGTAAAATCCCTGAAAGCATTTCTGGTTTAATACATCCCGCCCACAATCTGTTGCAGCAACAGCAAGCATTGTTACATTTTCTGTGGCCATGACACATGCAAAGCTGGTGTCAGCCAAATGCATTCAGACATACAGTACAGCAGAGCATTCCAAAATAACACAGCTGAGATACATGTTCTGAACCTGGGGCCCACTACCATCGGTGCCATCTCTGCAGAATTTTAGCAATATCATGGAGACATGTTTGTGTTGCAGATGTTCTGCCCCTACCACACCATTCCCACATGCAAAAGGCAGGCAAAGAGCCCAGACCTTAGACTTGACTACTAGTAATAATAAAAACACTATTATTTAATTTCTTATATAGCACAGCATATTATGCTGCACTTTACAATAGGAGACAGTGATAAAACAAACTGGGTAGTAACAAACCAACATAGAGGTAGGAGGGCCCTGCTCGCAAGCTAACTATCTATAGAATGCAGATGCAATACACAATGCACTGATGGTAGTGGTCCCCACCCTTATGCTGAACCAGCATCAGCTAAACTGCTATACTGTGCCAAGAGTGATAACTTCCATAATGAAACCTATTTTTATGATATAGGCCGGGGAGATATACTTCTGATAGTTTTACATTGACCACTATTAGTTCTATATCGAGTCAAACAAGAGTTCAACAATGTGTCACATTACATTTACGGCAATGTGGTATCTATTAGTTACAGCAGGGGATAACATACCACGGTGGAGGCTGCCGACAGAGGTTTTACTACAAGTCCCAGCAATCCCTGCGACCAAAAGACGTGCAGAGGATGCTGTGACCATTTTCATGACAGCGGCTCCGCTATTTCTCCGAGCACAGCACCCGGCGGCGCACTCTAATATTAACACAGTCGCTAACCACACCTGACCGCAGCTGCGGCAGGCAGCACAGACAGTCCCCGACTCCCCGACCCTGGTCCATACCTGTCTGGGCGGAAATCCGTCTGGTGAGCACCTGTGATTTGGGAATTCATCAGCCAACAGGAATTATAGGAGCACAGCATTGTGGCCTTTGTAGTGATTCTCTTCCAATGCTTACCCATTTGAGGAACAGAATGACTACAGCCCCCATAATACCGAGGGGCTAGAAAATAAAACTGATGCTGTGTACACACGGGTACAATCTCTTTACGATTCTGACTATATAGTCAGAATCTTATCTGGATCGCATGCAGATCGCAAGGGTTTTTAACCCTTGCGATCCAGATCCTATCCCGATGCGCGCCCCCGTGTCAGCAGAAATCGAAAATCAGCCCAGTCTATATAGTGCAGATTGTTCAGATATAGTGTAGATTGGATGCCTGTATTGAGGTTTCCTATCTGTTTGCAATGTGATGCAGATGAGATCTCCCGGGCCAGCCACTCCCATGATCTAGGGATGGACATCGGAAGCCAACCATCAAATGATGGCAGTGCTTCCACCATTGAAACTTTCGATGCGATGGTAACTAACCATCGCATCAAAAGTATTCGATGGTGAAAACTAGTTATATGACTAGCGCATGCGCAAAAGCCTGTATCGCCATTTGTATGGTGGTAATTGGCTTTGGTGGCAGGGCCCAGGCTCTGAGCAACATATTACTTTATCACTGGACATTGTGTGTATAATATACATATATAATATTCACACAATGCCAAATGATGATATATATTAATTTTGTACACATTATTAACACTTTAACAGCAAGTAATCGTCACAGCAGTGTATGGGCACCTTTAGCTTGGCTCATTCCACTGGTACCCCAGGACTGTGTATATTGTTCCTCACTATTTGACAGAAACAGACAATCTCTGACCAACACTTCCATACCCTCCAACATTTCAATGGCTGAAATCGGTACAACTTCAGAAAAGAGGCGTGGTCACGGGTGAAGGGGCGTGGCCACATCCCCTTTCTTATCTTTTTAATGGACAGTTTTGCTTATTTTGAATTATAATCTCTGATCACCCTCTGATCAGGGTGCAGTCCCTGCTGCTCCCCTCTCCCACTTCTCCATGCTGCAGACAGTACAGGAAGTGCCTGTTTCAAGGGTAACTCTCCGGCTACTGGTGCTCTCGACTTACACACGCAGCCGCCTGCGGGGAGGGACTGCAAGCGCTGCTTGATCCAAGCACCCAGCGCGGCCAATTAATGACCTTGAAGTGATTGAGGGCAGCCTAGCCAGTCAGGGCTCGCAAACAGGTATATGGGAGCTGCGTGTGGCTGCTAAATTACACTGTATTACACTGGCGGCTATTCTGTTGTAGTGTGTGAATGGGAGAGAGAGAAAAACCGGTACATTCGGTACAGGGAGATTTAGCCGGTACAGACTGCTAAAAAACGGTACTGTACCGGCTAAATCGGTACAGTTGGAGGGTATGAACTTCACTAATGATCATATAGTGGTTGCTGCCTGGTAATACTAATGCAGTTTATTAATGAGTGTTTTATGTGACTGACATTCACAAATATCTGCAGCTAGTTGTATTGTGTTCTTATTATTATTATTGTAGCTTGCCTGAGCTGGTATAACATTCAGTGACGTCACTGTCTCCTACAGAGCTCAGTGTGTCTGTGAAATTTGCTGCTGTTTGAGTGACTGGCGCTGCAGGGTGAGGTTTGTGCTCTGATTGGCTCTCTGAGTCAGTGAGAGCCAATTAGAACTAGCAGTGGGCCCTGTTACCTAGCAGCTATAGCAACCATAGAGAGGGAGAGGGAGGGAAGCAGAGAGAAAGTCAGACAGCCTCCAACGAACCTAGGAAGTTTCCCTGACACAGACACAGCAGCCAGGGGAGGCATATCTTTTGGGAATTACAAAAAATAAGCCACCATCGGTACACCATCGAATGATTAGCATTCGATAGTGACAAACATCGGAAGGTCACCATTAAATGGCAAAAACACTAACTTCGAAAGAAAAACATCGATGTTTCAGAAACATCGACCATCGATGTCCATCCCCGCCCTTCTTTTCTACAGCCCGGGAAAGAGAAGCAGCCTGCAAGCAGCACAGAGCCTGGGACAGCCTGCGAAGTCTTCTGAGGCTGGTAAGTATATTAAACAAATACCACTGCATCACCAATGATTTGGGAGGGTTTTCTTTATATTTCCACTGCCCCACCAATGATTTGTGTGGCGTTTTTTTTAATAATACCACTGCACCACCAATGATTTAGGAGGCTTTCATTTATATAATCACTGCATCACCAATGATTTGTGGGGCGTTTTTTTTAGAATACCACTGCACTACCAATGTTTTGGGAGGTTTACATTTATATTACCACTGCACCGTCAATGATTGTCGCTGGGGCCGGGCTGGCTGACAGTAGGGGGAGATACTGTAGCTGCACATGCAGCGTGTACTTCCTCGAAGGCTGAACTCCACCCACGTGACTGCTGTGTGTGGAGGAGAGCTGACGGGGGAAGAAAAACTGTGCTATGAGGACTTGAGGAGAGCTGCTGGCCGGGGGGAAGCAGAGACTGTGCTCATCAGCTGGGCAAGTACAATGTGCAGATTTTTTTTAGATCTAATAGGGGGACGGGGTGAATGCTGAGTGTGTGTTTGTTTGTACAGTATATGCTGTGTGTGTGTGTTTTTACATGCTTTGTGTCTATGTATACAGTATGATGCATGTACTGTATGTGGGTACATGGTATGTGTCTGTATGTATGTATATGTTGCCTGTATGTGTGCAAATGCTGTGAATATCTATGCTATGTGTGTCTGTGTATCTTTGCTATCTGTGTAAAACTATGTGTACATGCATGCTGTGTGTGTGTATATCTATGCTATGTTTTTCTTTGTGTACATGCTGTATGTACCTATGCTATTTGTGTGTATGTATGCTGTTTCTGTATGTATGTTATATGTGTGCATGCAGTATGTACACATACCCTCCAACATCTGAAGGGTGGAAATCGGTACACACCCAGAAAGGAGGTGTGGCCATGAGTAAAGTGGGTGTGACCATTGGTAAAGGGGGCGTGGCCATCCCTCTGTATGTGTACTGGCTGGCCATTTAAAATAAAATATCCAGGTCCCACCTACCCACTGCCAATACTTTTCCCCAATGAACTCTCACATAGGGCAGCTCCCTACACCCCCACTACAGTGGATACTGCACCAGTGATCCCCAATATTTCCTGCTCTCGCATAGGACACCCACAGCACTGTGCCCCCCGGCCTCCTGCTTTCACACAGGTCACCAACAGCTCTCTGCATTGGGCAGGCATTCACACAAAGGAGCCCGAGGAGCGCCCTCACCTTCCCCATACGCAAACTGCAGGAACCCCGCATGCACTTGCGTGACATTACCGTGCCCCACATAATACTGCCCCGTTCCCTTACCGGCATGTCACGTGTCTGGTGCTCATGGCTCTGGCCGGTCCCCCACGTCACGCGTGTTATTGTTTCCGATACCCAGGGCACAGGTGGGTGTAGTAAGATGGCTGCCGGTATGACTGAACAGCGGCAGCAGCCTGGTTCATTGCTATTTTCAATTCTTCCGCGGCTGGACGGCAGTGAGCCAATAGGAGCTCGCGGTCCGTCAGCCAATCATGAGCGGCTGCCGGACCGCGAGCTCCTATTGGCTCGCGGCCGTCCAGACTAGGCCCTAGGGAGAATTGATAATAACAGTGTCGGACCAGGCTGCTGCCACTTGTTTGATTATATGGCAAAAACTAGATCCAGCCGGGCAGCGCACAGACAGCCCTCTGCCCAGCTGTCAATTCAATAAAATCGGTACATTCGGTACAGGGTTAATTTGCCGGTACAGACCGTTAAAAAACGGTACTGTACCAGCAAATTCGGTACAGTTGGAGGGTATGTGTACATGTATGCATACCTCACAAAAACTTGAAAGCACAGCCGTCACCGTGATTTGCCCACTGATTCAGACTCAGTGGATCTTCTCCATGTTCCATGGATCAGCACAGCTGTGTATGTAATAATGACTGGTATTGTTGCTGCAGATATACTAATCGTGTTCACTACAGCTTCCGCTCCCAATTATAATGTTTCAGAAAATTAAGACAGTGTCTATAAATGAACTTCCAACAGTTAATGTTTTGTATGATGTATTGTACTTACCAACATTTAAACGTTATTTTCAGGGAAACTAGCTAGTGTCTGTCATATTTATTTATTTATTTATTTGTATGTTAAGATAGTTCTATTTAATAAAAATATATGTAAACGCCAGAGAAGACTAGATGGCCAGGAGTTTGGGTAACAAAAGTGCTAACTAATAGGGCCGTTTATACAGGGGGACGAGCCGTGCAACTGCCCGGGGCGCTGCACGGCTCGTCCCATTTTTTTCAATGCTGCCGCTGATGAGCCTGGCTGTCAGTGAGTCTCTATGTGCGCCGCTCGGTGCTCACAGTCACAGCCGCTTGACACTAAAGTCTATATTATTGAGTGACAGGCGGCTGTGACTGTGAGTGAGTGCTGATCGGCACACAGGGCGGGGATTGGCTGGCTGATGGGTGGAGGCGGAGCATAGAGGGAGCCTTGGAGACCAGGCGGTGGAGTGCAGCACTGTGTGAGTCTGTGACTGACAGGTAGTTTAGTGCCTCCCCCTCCTGCTATGAGGATTGGTCACCCATGGGACGGAGGAGGGATCCAGGCTTATGCGCAGGCTGTCACTCACTCACTGACCAACCGACCGTCACCCAGCTAGTGCGCACGCTGCGCAGCCTATCATTCATTCACTCACTGCCTCCGGAGGGACAGAGTAGGTTGGAGCAGAAGACAGAGGCTTATTTTAGTAGCCCAGCCAGGACTGTAATGTGAGTGCTGTGTGTGTGTGCTTCAACCGCCTTGGGGGGTGGTTTGGCGGTTTTTTTCTCCGGGCTCCGGCGCCATTTTCTTGGTGCCTGGGGGACTAGTTT
Source organism: Crinia signifera (assembly GCF_055691185.1). Lineage (NCBI taxonomy): Eukaryota > Metazoa > Chordata > Amphibia > Anura > Myobatrachidae > Crinia > Crinia signifera. The sequence goes on along the minus strand of NC_139217.1, from coordinate 206,161,509 downwards.
AAAATGGGTAATTTGTCCAATTGTCCTTGTCATATGTTTGATGCTGGTTGGGTGTGGGATTACATAGATGGGGCGGGGGGGGGGGAGCCCAAGTTGGTTATTGACTGTAGGTCGCTGAGGGGGAGTACTCACTGGGGCTGAGGAGTGGGGTGGGTCATGCTGTGTCTCACGGGGGGGGGGGGGGGGAGGAATATATATGATCACTGGGTAGCCCCTTCTACACCCCCCCCCCATGATCATATGTGCAACCCCCCCCCCCCCCCCCAGTGACACGCAGCACCCACCCAACTGCCAGCCCCAGTGACATACAGCACCCACCCGCTACCCCACCCCAGTGACATGCACCAACTCAGGCATGTCCAAACTATGGCCCTCCAGCTGTTGTGAAACTACACATCCCAGCATGCCTTACAATAGTTTTAGCATTCCCTATTGGCAAACTGTGGCATGCCATGATGGTACTTGTAGTTTCACAATAGCTGGAGGGCCATAGTTTGGACATGCCTGCACTACCTCAGGTAAGGGGTTAGTGCAGTGGTTCCCAAACTTTGTGCCGCAGTACCCTGGGGTGCCTCAGAACACTTGCAGGGGTGCCCTGGGATGGTGGTCTAGGTCCAATTCATTTTATTTATGGTCAATGTAATAGGGAAAATCAGTGCTTGTGGCTTCCAATTATAAAATATTTGAACAAACCGGAGTGTATACTGTCCCTCACAACATAACTGGGCTTAAGGATCACATATAAACACAATTTATTAATTTAATATATATTTTAAGTAATCAATAAGAAACTTTTGGCCTAGGGGTGCCACGGAAAATTTCTAATACTCCCGGGTGCCGTGATTTCAAAAAGTTTGGTAACCCCTGGGTTAGTGTATTTCGCTGCGGAGGGGTTAGGGCTGGTGCTGTATGTTACTTGGGGGAAGGAGCTATCACTGGGTGTAGAGTGGGACAACTTGTCCTTCATTGGATTGCAGTGTTGTCTGCTCCACTCACTGTTTACAATGTCATTGTCACCATTTTAATGAACATTTCCATAATTGTTCTTTTCATGTGTGAAAGTATTTATTTGGTTCTGCTTATCCAAAAAGAACAAAAAATGTGCTTAAATATACATGTGCTGCTTTATTCCCATGTATGCTGTGTTGCCTTAGCACACCAAAATTTAGCATGTGATTGCAGAAAGCAATGAGAGTAAAATATTGGTGGCAGCAGATCATGCTGTTTGGTGCGGCGCTTCGTTCGCACGGGGACCTATGTTAGAGGCTGTGACGCTGGGGTGGGGGCAGCCAGCTGACATCACTGGATGTCAGCTGCCCGCCCATTTCCTCCCCAGCATGCATGCATATGTAATCACTCTATTATGCCCCTTTCAGACCGCACTTTGTAAACGGTATATTGCCGTTTTTTTTACCGTTTTAAAACGGTAATCTGTGCGGTCTGAAAGGTGCAGGACCACTTAACCGGTTAGAAAATACAGTTTTTTCTAACCGGTTAAAATGCAGGGTCCTACCCGTTTCAGAACCGGTATTTTAGGCTCAAAATCGGCTCTGAAACGGTATTTAGGACCCAGCCAATAAGCTGGGTCCTAAATTCAGTGCAGTGAATATTTAATGCGCTCATTAAATATTCATTGCGCAGGAGGTCTCCGCCGCCCCCCGCACGCGGGTTAACACATACAAACCCGTTAACCCCTCCGCACCCCCACCCCCGTTGACACCCCCCCGCATTGTGTTTAAGAACACCCCCCCCCCCCCCCTTGAAGCCGGTACCTCCTCACATTGCAGTTGATCGGCAGCCGCAGTACTGTACCACGGCTGGCTTCGCGTATGAAAAAAATAAGGAACTTTCTGAAAATGGCTGCCCCATAGGAAACCCCATTTAAAAAAACTGTCTTTTGTATGGGGGCAGCCATTTTCCGAAAGTCACTTTTCTTATAAGAAAAGTGACTTTCGGAAAATGGCTGCCCCCGTACGAAAGACAGTTTTTTTAAATGGGGTTTCCTATGGGGCAGCCATTTTCAGAAAGTTCCTTATTTTTTTCATACGCGAAGCCAGCCGTGGTACAGTACTGCGGCTGCCGATCAACTGCAATGTGAGGAGGTACCGACTTCACGTGGGGGGGGGGGGGGTGTTCTTAAACACAATGCGGGGAGGGGTTAACGGGGTTGGGGGTGCGGAGGGGTTAACGGGATTGTATGTGTTAACCCGCGCGGGGGGGTCGCTGAAGACTGGCTTTGACCCTGTATTTGGAAGGTTTCCAAAAACGGGTCTGCCAGTGCAAAAAAAACGCACTTAAACGGTAATATACCGTTTAAGAGATGCGGTGTGAAAGGGGTTTTACCTGGCAGACCCGTTTTTGGAAACGTTTCCAAATACAGGGTCAAAGCCAGTTTTGCGGTCTGAAAGCAGCATTAGTTACCAAATTGATGTCTCTGACCAATATTATAACAGGAGGCAGCGATTTGTGAGTACCATATTCAACTTGTTTATATATAGACTTGAATTGGTGCGGGGGCCTGTGCATCTAAAGGCCCATACACACTTGAAGATTTTCATTTCAAAAGACTTTGCCAAAATCTCTGATAGATATATCTTTCACCAAAGTAGTGCGTACACACTGAGCTACTTTCCCCAAAGATCGAGAGATTTTCAGGCGGCCAAAGACTTTGATGAAAATCTTTCATTATAAAAGGATATTTACATAATGGGCGGGGTTTGTATTGCAAGGGTGGGAGAAGAGGCCCTTTAATTTCAGTGCATTTCTGTTCTTGCGGCCTGATTCAGAACTGATCGCTGGGCTGAGTATATTCGGAGCCCAGCGATCAGGTAAATGCCGCCCGGCCATTCCTGCCATATATATATATATATATATATATATATATATATATATATATATATACACACATATACACACAGATGTAGCGCCGCTCCTCCAGCGCACGCCAGACCAGCCCCCGCTGGCGAGCGGACACTACATCTGACTGGGACACGTGACTGTCCCACACGCACACGCGTCCCAGTTTACCGTCGGTGGGGGACGGGAGCCCTGTCCGTCTCCGCTTCAGGGAGACGGGGAGGTAGGGGAACGTGGCGGGGACCGGCGGCGAGGGGAGCTCCGTTGTAAGGATACGCGCACGTGTCCCTTTGCAAAGTCTGGCGGGGGCTAGCATGTGGCGAATCCACCGCCAGCTCCTGCAATGATGGAGCCGACTCCATCTGTATGTGTGTATATACACACATATATATATATATATATATATATATATATACACACATGCACACATATACTGTGTATATATATATATATATATATATATACACACACATAGGTACTTGTGTATTTTGGCGGCGCCCCCGATGTCCATCGCGCAATGTTTTTATCGCATGCCATGCACCCGATGGCATGCGATGCGACACGATTTTTGCCCCAATGAAACATTGGATAAGCACCAATGGGTGCATACAATGTTAAATGCACCCCCATGCCACCCCCACCCCCCCCCCACTATAAACGTGAACCCGAAGCGTGGCGAGCACAGCCAGCCCGCGAGGCGCGGCGGTACGCGTCCTCTGACCTTTTAATACCCCCACTATCCACGTCGGCGTGGAGTTGAGAATAGAAAGTGTGGCGAGCGCAGCGAGCCACCGAGCCCGAAGCGTGGCGAGCGGACGCGGATACCTTCACAGGTATTCGCATCCCTTTGCGGGCTTCAGAGGTATCCGCGTTCCCTCGCCACGCTTCGGGTTCGGTCGCTCGCTGCGCTCGACACACTTTCTATTCTCAACTCCACGCCGACGTGGATAGTGGGGGTATGAAAAGGTCGGAGGACGCGTACCGCCGCCGCTCGCCACGCCTTGGGTTCACGTTTATAGTGGGGGGGTGGCGTGGGGGTGCATTTAACATTGTATAAGCACCCTTTAGGGTTCTTATACAATGTTTAATCGCATTGTATGGCATTGTATGCCATATACAATGTCATACAATTTTTAAAATGTATGACATTGTACAATATCACGCGATATCGCATCGCATGCCTTATGGTATGCGATGCGATGGACGCCGCCAAAATACACAAGTACCCACACATATACTGTATATAATATATATATATATATATATATATATATATATATATATATATACACACACACACACACACACTCACTATATATATATATATATATATATATATATATATATATATATATAAAATATACACTGTATGTATATATATATATATGTGTATATATATATATATATATACAGTGTATATATATATATATATACACACACTATATATATACACACTATATATATATATATATATATATATACTGTAATATATATATATATATACTGTAATATATATATATATATATATACTGTGTGTGTGTGTATATATATATATATATATATATGACATACTGTATATACATATATACTGTGTGTGTGTGTATATATATATATATATATATATATATATATATATATATATATATATATATATACACAGAGTATATAATATATATATCTGATTAGGCAGCCATACATTGGTGGCAGTGGTCTCACTTTAGAGAATTGCTGCTATTGTTTTATTTGCAGCTGAGGAGGCGGCAGGGGGACTGGAAAAAAACTGCTGCTGCGTGCGGGTGAGGGGGGGACAGATTGACTCCGTAGCGGGCGGCTGCAGCTCCACTGACAGGTGAGTACAGCTGCTGCTGCGTGCCGGTGAGGAAGGGGGCGGACGGACGGACGGACTCCGGAGCAGGTAGCTGCAGCTCCACTGACAGGTGGAGGTGTGGCTGGCAGTGTGTCTTCTTCCCCCTGCTCCGTCTCTGTGCGACAAGCAGGGGGAGGGGGGGAGGGACTCGGGAGCCGGGGGAGGGAGCCGGGCTGAAAGTGGTTAATCTTTCAGCCCGGCGCAGCGTACACACACAGCGATGATGGATGGTAAACCATCCATCATCGCTGTATCTGCTGGTAAAACCAGCAGATGAACCACATTGCTAGCGATGATGCGGGAGCGCGCATCATCGCTAGTCGGCAATCTGGGGGGCATACACACTAGGCTATTTTCAGTTGAAAATCGCTCAAAACGGCTGTTTTGAGCGATTTTCAGCTGAAAATCGGCAAGTGTGTATGGGCCTTAATGCTCTCAGTCAGTTACTTTCAGTGTGCTAATTCAGTCATCTGCAATTCTTGAGTCACAGTGTGATAGAGCCACAGTGTGTGCACTATCCAAGATTGGCACCACACAAAATTGGTGCAATTTAGCAATTGAAGCAGCTGTATACACACTGGGCAGTATTCAATGAGAATTTTGACGATGTGCAGCGAATCCTGTTAAGGATTTGCTGCACATTCGCCACTGCCCGCCGCGTTCCGGAGCCTCGCTGGCTCCAGTATTCAACGAGTCAGGGGCTCACTGCCCCTAACCGGCGAATTTTAACTCCTGCGGCGATGCCGCAGGGAGCCTGAGGACGGCGGCAGGCAGGGAGATGGAAGTCTCCCTGCCTGCCCCAGAACGTTTGTGGGGGGGAGGTGGGCTCCCGGGAGCCAGGCAGCACAGGCTGCCCCCCTGGGATAGCCAGCAGGGGAGCAGGTATTCACTGCACCCGATCGTGCATATGTAATGATCGGGTGCAGTGAATATATGAATATCTAATGAGCGGCTTGGCTCCCAGCTGGCTGCTGTGTAAAAAAATATATATATTTTTTTAAATTAAATATATATTCATGTGCTTACTGCACATGAATAAAAATAGCATGCCCCTCCTCAGAATAAAATTCCTGATTTTTTGACACCAAATGTAAAAAACAAAACACTTTATTTTAAAAGTTCACATTCCACTTCACCATAAAAAGATAGCGATTGCTACTCTGTGAATCATGGCGATAAAAACCTTGAAATGTATTCGCCATCTGGTCATTGAATAGGGTGATTCACCGTTTTAGTATAAAAATCGCCGTACAGCACGAAAATAGCACAAAATCGCCATAAAACATGGCGAATCAGCCTCATTGAATACTGCCCACTGTCTTTGCTCCGAGTGGGGGGATCAATATCCCTTCAATATCTCTATGGGTTACCACTTCGGGCTAATGGTGCTTGCAGTGTTGTGTGTTGGTGCAGAACAGTATGGGCTATTTCACACTGTCCGGCTCCTGCCAGACGGCGAAATCCTGCACGGCCAGGAAGCCGTGCCGTGCACAGTAGTTGTGAATGGACACTATTGTGTCCATTCACACGGGACGGCCACGACCCAGCCGTGCGGTTGCAGCCGGATCCCGCCACTGGAAGGGACGGCTGCCGGGCTGTGGCCATCCGCTCCATTCTAAACTGATGTGTGCAGCACGGCTTCCTGGCCGTGCGGGATTTTGCTGTCCGTCAGGAGCCGGAGTGTGTGAAATAGCCCTATAACAACAAATTATTGTTTAGATACGCTGTGAGTGGGTTTTACATTTGAGTCCTAAACGGACTGATATCTCAGCAATATGCCGCAGTCTATATGCCGCTCACAGTGGGTGCTGAATTCTTAAGTAGCATTGTTGCGTGATATCTCATGTGGAAAAGTTGATATACTTTAGCAACCAGCCGTGTAAATAGTATCCGAACTCCGAGTGGGGGATCACTGTCCCTTCGTTGTTACTGGAGTTATAGCGTGTGCACTGCCTCTAACAAAGGACCTTATTCTAGTTCACTCTTAGAGGCAAATTCCTTCTTAGCTGGACAAAACCATGTGCACTGCAGGTGGGGCAGATGTAACATGTGCAGAGAGAATTAGATTTGGGTGGGGTATACTTCAAAGTGAGATCTATATTGCAGTGTAAAAATAAAGCAGTCCGTATTTTCCCTGCACAGAAACAAAATAACTCACCCAAATCTAACTCTCTCTGCACATGTTACATCTGCCCCACCTGCAGTGCACATGGTTTTGTCCATCTAAGAAGGAATTTGTCAGAAAGAATGAACGGGAATAACCCCCACAGTGTGTGGGAGCCTATCGCCCTACTTAATACTTACTATAATTAACTGTAATGGGACCTCTCATCCCCAATGGCATAGCCTCCACTGTTGGTATTTGTAACTAACTATATATATATTTTCATCCAGTCAGCCTGGCACTCATTGGAAGTGATAGCAATTACCCGGGTGCCTTCTGGAGGATCATGTAGTCACTGGCGCATACACAGGCAGCGGCACTACATGGGATTTTTCGAAGTGCTTTTAATATCCCGACGTTTCGGGGTGTGAAAACCCAGTTTTCAAGGTGTACATAAACCGTTTATGTACACCATGAAAACGGGTTTTCACACCCCGAAACATCGGGATATTAAAAGCACTCTGAAAAATCCCAAGGAGTGCCGCTGAGGTCATGGGTTCCATTTCCACCATGGCCCTAACTGTGTGGAGTTTGTATATTCTTCTCGTGCTTGGGTGGGTTTACTCACACACAATATGAAAGTGTGGCGGTGACATCTTAGAAGTTCCACTGCATTAAGTATTACTAGGGTGTTGTACTCATGGATATCCTTCATTTTGTGAATGGCACACTCTGTGACACCCTCCCCTTCACTGTGAACAAGCCCTCGAGCGAAACACATGTCAAAGGAGACGCCACTGACACGCCCCCCCCCCCCCCCCCCCCCCCCCCCCCTTCTACTGACTGCAGGACGAGACAGCCAGCTAACGGGAGCAAACTTCGGTTCTTCTGTCTCCCCCACGGGAAATCAGGTATCGGCGGCACAAGCATAGGGTTGAGATTGTCTCACCCCGGTTCTCTCGCCATCCAAGTGAGAGTGTACAGCTGCCGTGACTCACGTGTCACGGTCAGCTCAGACACCTCACCGAGCGGAGACCGGCCAGAGTGACACTCTCCCCAGTTGCCACCAGCTGCTGTCTGCTATTTTACAGTCCTACCTGCATCTTTAACAAAATCTGACTTGACAATCAATGTGCAAACAGCCTGACCCGCATACTAAAAGACGGGTTTCTGCTGTTTTTGACTACACTGTATGATTTTTTTCTGAGACAGAGTTACTCTGCCCCTATTTTGCTTTAAGACCAGACCTACCCAGCAGATTTGACTTAAAGGGAAACAGTCTGTTCATACTCTGCTAATTACCACTGTCAAACAGCTTGACCGTTATTGGAACCACCTGACTGACTCTGCAAACATTATAATACCCCCAGTATCTGAGGATTAGCAGAGGCCAGCTAACTCACCTGCATAACCAATGTTTTTGTGTGTAGACAAACCGTGTCAACATTGATCCGGTACCAGTAAAACACCTAGGGTCTGCCATACCCCACATGTTTTTTGTCTTATTAACCGTGTGATCATACAGACACTGCAATCCAATCCATCGGACAGGTGACAACACTCATTTACATCCTGGTTGTTTAATTTGATAACGTGCATGTTCCCTGAGTGTCGACAACCGTGTCAACACTAATACATTGGCAGCTCAAAACTCAGGTCTTGTTATATCAACTGAGGTCAGCTAATATACCTGTACAATCAATGTTTCTTGGGTGTCGACAACTGTGTCAACACTGATCCGGTACTATTACAGTATCCAGGGTTGCTATATCCCGCATGTATTTTGCTTCAATAACCTTGTGAACATTTAGACACTAATTTCATCATTTGTATAGGTAACTACACCCACTCATATTTTGAGTGTTGAAGTTGAGAAGTCTGAGCTAAGTGTCAACAATCGTGTCAACACTGATAGTGTCAGTATTAACGCAGATGGTATTATACCGCACATATATTGTCTTCGGATTAATCTTGTGACTATTTATATACTGTACCAATAAATATTCTTTTTTTCATATTGGTGACAGTATATCCATCTGCATGTGTATTCAAAGATTCATGCGTTGTCACCCATTGAATATCTTCCCTGGGGTGTAATTTGGTCTTTAGTGACTACAATACGAAGACCAATTTCACTACTCCTACTTGGAGACTTGGGTACATTCCTTCACCATCTTCTTTTCACTCCGCTGGGTTTCCCGTGACACCACTATCACTCTCAATCACCATTCAATGTCTAAATGATAGATGGTGAGTAGCAGAAGAGGGGTTTCATGGTACCCACACTTTACCCTATACCTTCTACGCTGCCCTCTCATTTGCTGGGGTACACCTAGTCTCTTTGCAAGGCCATCGGCAACAAAGGACATGGTGTTACTTTTCAGCAAAAAGCAGAAGCACATATAAGCCTCCTGACAACCAGGTTATACTCTCATCCTATGGTGTGGTTACGGTCATACTTCACTGGCACGCCTGATTCTCATACCGAACTCAGAAGCTAAGCAGTGTTTGGCCGGGCCAGTACCCGTAGGGGTGACCGACGGGGAATACCCGGAACTGTAATACACCGGATTGCAGAAAAACACTTGGCCAAGGGAGCTATCTACCCTTTAACACTCTGTTCTCTCTCCTTCTATTAAGAACCCAGTCAAGTCAGTCCGCCTTATTTATCCACATTGATCCTTCCGAAGGGGGATAGTGTTATGCATCAAGTACACCCCAATGCAACATATTGTTTGTGAGCGGCCATTTTGCCTGGTACATTGACTCCATTACAGGATTCCCCAGTATTTTCTCACGCCAGTGTACTTAAACATTATTCGCCACCAAATGTTCAAATTGTGATCTTTATTCTTGTTATGCATCATGTTTAGAGTTCATATTTGAAATGTTATTTCATACGTACTGATATTTTAGTAGTAGTTTTTCATTAAAAGTTAAATTTTAAATACTTTCCATTCATTATCATTTTAAAAAGTGTGCCCCAAAAAACCTTTTTGTTCTGCCTATGTCACCCTCGTGACAAACCATATTTTTTCACCCTCTCCCCTTCCCCAGGTCTGTGCAGACTAGGCTAGAGCCAGCTCTGATTTAAAATCCACACCTCGCTTTTAAATTTTCATTAAAATGTAAGCTATGAGCGTAAATGCAGACTCTGGACCTGTAACGGTGAAACAGTCCGGTGACACAGCTCACGATGGGAGGATGTAGGAGGGTCCGCCAGGAGCCAGGCACCTATGCTTCTAATTCTTTGGGAGCAGGCTCCTCCCTACTGCATCCCATAATGCCCCAGTTAGTTTTAGGTGCCCACAGGAGTGGGTGCTATGCTTTGCAGCTGCGCTTTTTTCTTTGGATTTTTTTCAGAATAGTTAGGTTTTTTGTTATTTTATTAATGCACTAGCTAGAGCAGGTTTGCCAGTGTGTCGCTTCTCACAGAAGTGCATACACACTGAGGCGCAGCAGAGGCTGACAGAAGCGCGTCCTGTCAGCTCTCTGTGTGCAGAGGGACACCTTTTTATTCCCTCTGCACAGCGCTTAGTCTCATTAGGATAGAGACTTTCCTGCGCCCCAGCTCCTTGCAGAAGGGGATCTTGGGGGACGGACCCCCCGCGATGGCGCCCACCATCTTGAAGGGTTTAGGGACAGAAATCCAGCCAGGGAAGTGAAGTCCCTTACAGGAGTCCGGCGCTGCTGGACAACTCCATTGTGGTCCCATGGAGGGAGGTACAAGGAGGTGAGAGAGACATCTGCGGGAGCGGCTGAAGGGGGAGAAAGCACCATATGGTTTGGTCTCCCCGCTGATGCAGAGACTTGGTCTCTTCCTGCCCTGTGTTTGGCGCCTTTTTCACCGTGCTGCGGAGCTGACAGGGTGATTTTTACACAGTCTGCAGTCTCTTCACAGAAGCGTTTCCCTCGCTGATCGTTGACAGGATTACAGCTCAGATAAGTACACTGATACATTGCTCTGTGCGGTGCCTGTTCATTTGCATTGTGCTGTGGAGGAGGGAGCGCTGGACATGTTTATTTACTGTAAAAAGTGTGATGCTAAATTTACATGTGAACATGAGGATCAGGGGGATTTATGCCCGTCCTGTGAGGCTGTTCTCTGTGGGTCACGCACCCCCAGAGCGGAGATAGCTGAACCTGCTTGGGCTTTGGCGCTGGGCAGGTCTATGAATGCTCTTACTGAGGCTTTGAATAGGCAGAAGGATTCCTTGATAGGGTCTCCTGGCCACTTTACTTCGTCTCAGGTGTCTGGGGGGTCACTTACCCCGGCTCAGGGGGACCCCATTTTGCTGCAGGCTATGCAGGATACTGCCCAGGGAGTTCATAAGATGACTGCCCTGATGGAGCAGTTTACAAAATCCTCTGATAAGAGTGTGCTTAGGCACCCTGTGTCTACACCACCAATTATACAGGATTTGGATGATGATGATGGTGGGTGTGAGGAGAACTGGAGTTGGGACATGAGTGATGAAACTGAGGCTTTAACTTCAGGCATTGAGGATTTGATTGTGGCTGTTAAGCAGACTTTGAATCTTGCAGAGGAGGAAAAGACTCCTGTCTCTTGTGTGTTTAAAAAGAGTCGCAGGGACCCTGTGTGTTTTCCCTCTGATGAGGGAATGTCATCTCTTTTAAATGAGGCAGGAAAGACTCCTGATAAGAGATTGTTGATGGCAAAAAGGTATGCTAATATGTAACCTTTTTTTTTAAAATTGGGTAATTTTTATTAAATTTTTGAAGAGAAAAGAAAAAGACAAACATTGATATTAATATTACAGACGGCTAAGTAGGATACGGTGCGTACAGGAGATATGCAGTAATCAGAATATTATATGTACATTGGTAGAGATAAGCAAAGTATACTTTTGACATAAATGTAAGTGCCAACCCTTCAGGATATAGATAAACACACAATGCATCCAGTACCCGGAGGCGCCATCTAGGCACAGTGTGTTGGTAACCTGGAACAGGGAACGGGAGATCAGGCGTGAGCCCGCAGCCGGGACCGCCGGTTAGGACGGCCACAGCGAACCCTATACTAACTCTGTTGAGTATCCCGGGCAGATGACCAATCCCTGCGGGAACTAGGCTTCACCTGTGGCCGCCGCGTTCGAAGGAGTGAGTTAAGCCCGCTTCAACCCCGATGCAGCTAGGTCTATGAATGGACAAAGGAGAAGTGATCGTCAGGGGTAACTCAAAAGGAAATACTAACTACCGGGCCTAACTGAAAGACAACCCCTGTCTGCCGGCACCAGGCCAATAACGGGAATACGACCCAGTCGCAGACACAAGGAGAACTTGACGGGGAATCTCCAAAAGAATACAATACAATGCTAGATAGCGAATCCCCAAAACCAAACAGGAGTGGATAGGTAGGGAAGGCCCTGCCTAGGACAGGTAGGAAAAGGAAAGCGATGGCCAGAGCAAGGGTAAAAGACAGAAAGAATAATGTTCTGAATTAGGCCCACGGCGGAGCAGGTCCAATGCCCCAGCAAGGGAGTGGAACCAATATGGGCACAGCCTGATAAGAGAAAAGGAGCTCGGCGGCTCCACAGAAATAAACCAGGCTCCAAAGGAGCACTTACCTGACCCCGGGTGACCTACAGCGGAGCTGAACAGGTCACTGGAGGAAACGCTGAGAAGCTGACATCCAGCTGAGACAGGCAGGGAGACAGGAGATCTCTTGGAAGGGATCCAGGAAATAGGGCAGTGCTGGGATGAGCCAGGGACCGGCTTCTTATTCAAAATTGGCGCCGCCTGCATGACGTCAGGCGCGCCGTGCGAGTGCTGCTGCTGGGCGGAAGTTCGGGGACGTTGCCTAGCAACGCCCGGACTGAGAGGGAGGCTTGGAACGCTGCCGAGCAGCGTCACCAGCCTCACAGCCCCGCTCTCCATCCGCCGACCGTCCAGGTACTGGAGATACCGGACGGCGGCGTGTGACACCATGAATGTATATCATATAATAAACATCCGACAAAAACATCACCGACAATGTAGATAAAGACCCATAATCCTAATTAAAAAAAAAATAAGATAACAAAAGACAACCTCGCAAGGACCCAAAACAAACCTCCCACATAACCCCCCACCCTGTACTACCCACCCCCAACTTAGGTGTACCTGGAGCCCTATAAACGCGTAACACTATTACCTATATACCCATTCTAATCCCCCCCCCCTAGCCTACTAACTATACTACTAAACCTAAGTCTAATCTATACCCACCCACATATAAACTAACCCCCCCCCCCCCCCCAAATTGTAAATTAAGAGCAGGATATATATCGAGGGCTATAAGGATATGACCCTAAGGAAGGGCAGGATATATATTTCCTTCCCCATCACAAAAATTACTAAACAGAGAATACCAAAAGAAGGATATAGTGAGGGCCATAGACGCATGGACCTAAAAACAGCTATATTGAATCCAACAATCTCCTGAAGCAAAGTAAGGTATCTCGCTCAGCAATAAAGATGCATGTAAACTCACAGAATATAACTTATACAAGCAGGGTTAAGATGACAGTTACAGGATATTTCCAAAAACATTAATCTGGCCAGCTCTTAGTGTCCTTAGAAAACATGGCGAGCCTAAGAAGTACACCAGCAGGTATATGGAAAAAATAACAGATAAACAAAGGACAGTGTACAGTTATATGTGGATACAGTCCAGGCTTTCATCACAGTCACCAGCGACAAATAAGGAGGATGTAGGGAAGTAGCAGCACAATCAGTGTGCATGAGAGTATCACAGCTAATGTCCTTGATTTCGGGCACAACGACAGGTGTAGATATAGCCAGGATAGAATCTGAAATAGGTGCAGGCAGAGCCTTCATAGCATACATCACTTAAATATCTCCATTATCAATAAAATCGCAGTGTCCAGGATAAATAGGAGTGGGATGAAAAGGAGAGGTTAGAATATCATTCCGAATCCTGTCCAGTTACAGGAGTCGGGCAGATGAGGCATGGAGCGCACGCAGGATAGCATTTGCAGATGGTTCCATAATCATAGACAGAAGGTACAGAAAGACCAGCTATAGGCAGTATATGTAGCAGAGAATAAATTAGGTGCGGCTAGCACGCCACTAAGTACAAATAAAGGACTGCCAGCCGTTGAAGTAGTGGGGAGAATCCAGCTAAAAGCTCCCAGCTCCAGCCACCAAAATGATGGTGAAGAGACCAGTCAGAGAAAATGGCGGATGTAGGTAATGCTCACCGCTTCAGTCATGGCTATGTTGTGGCACAGCAGGAGACCAGCAGAGGATAGAAGACCGTCACTGCAGATCTTAAACACACGATGCAGGGCAAACGTGGAGGCCTCAGCCCCAAGCACAAGATGGCGCGGACCGCGGCATTGCGCCCCAGAGGAGGCAGCTTCCCGCTTCCACCGCTCAAAGGTACGGAGAGCCACCGCCACTTCTCACCCCGCCTGACAAAGCACCCAGCGATGAGGCGGCAGGCAGAATACTGTTAGTGTAGTAGGAGACCGACGTCATCCGGATCTTAGCAGAGAAGCAGGCCGCGGCTGTATATAATCCCAAACCAGCAGCCAAATAGTCCTAAAAACAGCTCAGCAGGGTGATAGGATAATGGGAGTGATGTCTCACACCCGTTGTTGAGGCCAAGGACTTCGGTGACAGCAAAACAGGATAAATTTCAGGATGTACAGGGGAGCGAAGAGAAACTGCTGCCTACTCTGTGCCAAACCACGCCCCCTCGCTAATATGTACCCTTTGCCAGAGGAACATACCAAATTGTGGGAGAAAGCCCCATTAGTGGATGCATCAGTTGCTAGACTGTCTAAAGCCACTGCCTTGCCGGTCCAGGGGGGTGCTGCCTTTAAGGACCCTGTGGACAAAAAAGTGGAAGGCTATTTTTGAAGGAGTGGGTTATACCTTGAGACCCATTATCGCGTCTGCTTGGGTCACAAAAGCCATGATTAAGTGGGCGGAGGAGCTGGCTGGGCTGCTCCACCAAAATTCAGAGGCTTTTATTCTGGCAGAGAAATTGAGATCTGCCACAGAGTATGTTTGTGAGGCTGGTGAGGAAGGAGCTAAAATGGCGTCCAGAGTGTCTGTAACCTCAGTGTCTGCTAGAAGGGCTCTTTGGCTCAAGGCTTGGGAAGCTGATAGTGAGTCTAAGAAGTCCCTTGAAAACTTGCCTTTTAAGGGGGAGTTATTGTTTGACTCAGAGCTGGAAGCCATTATCAAGCAGGCTACTGGGGGCAAGAGGGGTTTGCCAGTACGAGTACAATCCGACAATGCCACTATGGTGGCATACTTAAATCACCAGGGCGGTACTCGGAGCAAGATGGCGATGGCAGAGATTGTGAGAATCTTCATCTGGGCGGAGGTTCAGTTTCTGGCACTGTCAGACGTTTTCACTCCGGGGATCCGGAATGTGGAGGCGGACTATCTCAGCAGGGTGGACCTGCTGGAGGGGGTAGACAGATGGGGACTGCCAGACATAGATCTTATGGCGTCCAGGACCAATTGTCAAGTGCCGAGATTTTGTTCCCGGTCAAGGGATCCGTTGGCTTGGGCGGAGGATGCCATGACAATTCCTTGGTCTTTCAATCTGGTCTACATCTTCCCTCTGTTCCCAGTGATCTCGAGGGTGTTGAAGAGGATAAAGAACCAGAGAGTATCGGCCATTCTGGTTGCACCAGATTGGCCCAGGAGGTCATGGTACTCAGACATACTGAGATTATCTACGGAATTGTGGTGACTTGCTAAGCCAAGGACCGTTTCTGCACCAGGACCTAGCTCGTCTAAATTTGCCGGCGTGGCGTATGAATCCTCCTTGTTGAGAGAAAAAAGGGGTTTTCAGAAGAGGTCATACAGACCATGCTAAGGGCCAGAAAACCGGTGTCTGCGGCCAATTACCACAGGGTGTGGAGGATCTACATCAGATGGTGTGAAAGGCAGAGAGTTCATACCTCCAGGTTTATTTAGGCTACTGGAGTTCCTACAGGATGGCCTGTCGTCGGGGTTAAGTTTGCAGTCTCTGAAGGTGCAAATTTCTGCACTTTCCATTTTCTTTCAAAAGAGAGTGGCTCTGCTGCCGGAGGTACAAACGTTTTTGCAGGGTGTGGCTAGGATTAAGCCTCCTTACAGGCAGCCGGTTGCACCATGGGACTTGTCTCTTGTTCTGTCCATGCTGCAGAAACCTCCTTTCGAGCCACTGAGATCGGCTGATCTCAAGTACCTTACCTGGAAGCTTACTTTTTTATTGGCCATTGCTTCGGCTAGGCGTGTGTCAGAATTGGGTGCCTTGTCTTGCAAGTCACCATTTTTGATTTTTCACGATGACAGGGCCGTACTCAGGACAGTACCAAAATTTTTACCTAAAGTGGTTTCCTCTTTTCATTTGAATCAGGACATTGTGCTCCCAGTTTTTCCCCCGCCTGAGGGAACGAGGAATAGGGACAGTTTGAAAAAGTTGGATGTGGTTCGCGCATTGCGAATCTATATCAGTAGAGTAAAGGATGTTCGCAAATCAGATTTGCTGTTGGTTTTGTACGATGTACATAAGATTGGGTGGCCTGCTTCAAGTCAGACTATAGCCCGCTGGTTGAGATCAACTATTGCGTTTGCCTACTGTAAGGCAGGTAGGCCTGTGCCATCTCGCATAAACGCCCATACTACAAGGTCAGTTGCTTCTTCATGGGCGGTGAGGCATGGGGCCACAGTTGAGCAGCTGTGCAGGGCAGCCACCTGGTCCTCTGTTCACACCTTTTACAAAATTCTACAGGTTTCATGAGTTTGTGTCGGAGGACGCTTCATTTGGACCGGTAGTGATGAGAACTGGCAGTCTGAGTGTACCCTCCCAAAGGACTGCTCGTGAAAGTCCCATTGTGAGCTGTGTCACCGGACTGGACGAAAGAGAAAAGGGGATTTAAGAACTTACCGTTCAAACCCCTTTCTCTGAGTCCAGTCCGGTGACACAGCGATCCCTCCCTAACGCTCAGTAAGTTGTACCGTTCATGGTTGCCATGTTATGTGTTATAAGTCGCATATGTGATGTTCAGGCATTGTACTGAGTTGTGTATCCTAGTGTGCTGTTGAAGTTTAACTGAGGCATTATGGGATGCAGTAGGGAGGAGCCTGCTCCCAAAGAATTAGAAGCATAGGTGCCTGGCTCCTGGCGGACCCTCCTACATCCCATCGTGAGCTGTGTCACCGGACTGGACTCAGAGAAAGGGGTTCGAATGGTAAGTTCTTACAAAAATCCCCTTATTATAAATACTGTGCATTAACTCTTAACGAATAGTAGTGTAAGATTAAATAGAACTCTTCCTTTTCAATTTACTGGTTAAACACTATTAATGTAGTGTCGCCTCTGGCCTCCAGGTGTCACTATAACCCTGCTACTGTATATACAGCAATGGGGCGATTGTCCTACCATAACCACAAAGTGTGTGAATGCAGTAAAACCTATTCCTGCCAGTCAGTGCTGCTGATGAGTCACCTGCATTAATGTTATTTATATAAGCGTTAACATTATATGCATTGGTACTTATATGTTAGTTGGGCGCCCAATTAGCATACGTAAGGTAATTTAGGAATATCGCATCCCATGGGCCATTTTAAGGGCGATGCAATGCGATTTTCCTATGTAATTTATTCACTGCTCTCTTAGCCCCGGGGGATCGCATCGCATCGCACCTCCCGTAAAATCGCATGCGATTTTATAGGGTGTACGATGCCATTACATTAGCTATACAATAGCATTGTATGACATACAATGAGGTTTTAGGCACCCCACCCCCCACTATCCACACCACCCCGACGCGTGGCGAGCGCAGCGGTACGTGTCCTCCGACCTTTTCATACCACCACTAGCCACGTCGGCGTTGAGTTGATTTTATATAGTGTGTCGAGCACAGCGAGTCACCGATCCCGAAGCGCGGCGAGCACATGCGGATTACTTTACATATATTCCGCGTCCACTCGCCACGATTCGGGCTCGACGTGGATAGTGGGGGTATGAAAAGGTCGGAGGATGCGTTCCGCCGCCGCTCGCCACGCTTCGGGGTGGCGTGGATAGTGGTGGGGTGCCTAAAACATCATTGTATATCATACAATGATATTATTGTGTAGCTCATTTAATGGCATTGCACACCCTATAAAATCGCATGCGATTTTGCGGTAGATGCGATCCCCCGGGGCTAAGAGAGCAGTGAATAAATTACATAGGAGCATTGCACCGCACGGCCCTTAAAATGGCCCATGCGATGCGATTTTCCTACGCAGAATAGCCCACTAAGCAAATAGCTTAGTGGGTGCCCAACTAACATATAAGTACCTATGCATTATATTACATTTGCATTAGTCCCCCCTGGAGTCACTTACAGTATAAATTAGTGTAGGATTCGCTGATTTGAATTCTCCTATCCTGGTAACAATGAAGTGAGTTACGTTTGGAATTTATGTTTTTAGTTTGAGTTAGACCCCAGGGACCCTGGTGGTTGAATAGATTTATCCAGCGTGCTGTATATTAATCGCCGGGGTGATAGCGATGAGCTATCGCTATGGCGGATCAATCTGGTGAGATCGCTTAGAAAATGCCCAGGGATTGCAACGTGTGTAGGCACCATTAGGGTACATTATGCTTTCTATAGATTTTATGATCAATTGATGCTGTTTTGCGGTGTTATTTTTAATTTTTTTTAATCATTGTAACGCAGATCAGACCGTGCTTCACATTATAGCAATCCTTCCAGAAAGAAATACCAATCAGTGACGCAGAAGCATTTTACCCTGAAAACGTGAGCTTGCATTCTAATGTACGTCCGCTACTTGTGAGTTGTGTCATTGCTGGTATGTAGCAGCAGTACTGCGAGTGAGGGAGCGACGTGCTTTGGGGAAAGGTTCATACATGTGTTAGGCACACGTTCTCTTCTGGAACCAAAATATGACAAACTTATTAAACTCCTGATTGATTGCGCTCCTGTTGTTCCAAATCCATTCCAATCTGTTCTGTTACCATTGTCGGATGCTGCTAAGGGACGTCTGTTTCCCCATTGGCTGCGTTCTCGTTTTGTTTATTTAATTCGCACCCGTTGCGTTTTATTAATAGGGCGTTTGCAGATTTTCTACATTTCTTTTGTGAGTTGTAATTGCACTGAATGTTTTAATTGAGCTCGCAGATCAGATTGTAGATCTTTTCCCATACACTGCAGATCATTTCTCCATCGTTATTATGATGAAAATCTGCCGCAAGCTAACTCCCTTCCGCAGTCTAAGGTTCCAGACCATCGAATTCCAGATAATCGGTGGTGTGCTACGTGAAAGTCTTCCAAAATAGAATCTGCACTTTGGGAAAAAAATAAAAAATTATAATTTTAAATTTTATTTATTTTTTTAATAATTTTTATATTGACTGCATTAGATGCTGCCCCATTTCCACAGGGCATATGCAACTGCCCCCCCCCCCCCAATCAGCTCTGCTTTTAGAAGATAAGCTTTAAATGTTCAATCAAGCTATCCCATAAATTGTTTGTTTCTGCAGAGTGGTGCGCTATAGTCCTAAAAATGGAAAAGACAGTGTCTGAAGCCAGTGTTAACCGCAGGAAGTCCAACAATCCTCAGCGGGTGTCTGCAGCCTCGGCTGGTACATCTCAGAGTAAGAGGAAGCGTCTTTTTTATATTTTTTTTTTGTAAGGAATAAATAACGAAAGCTAAAGGAGATGCGTGGGACTGAGCTTGCTGTGGTGACCAGTAATGTGTCCAACGCTTGTCCACAGAATGTTCGCTGCATTTATTGTATTGGATAACGGGTTACAGAAGTCCAAAAAGGGGAGACTGTTAAACTCTGTTCTTTGTCTTCTATCTAATTTAAACCAGACACGAGCCAGAGAGTGCCATTGCCCATACGGAGGTTTTACCGCCCAGGTACTCGGGCACTGATGGAAATACGCAAGTACCAGAAATCAACGAAGCTGCTGATCAGGAAGGCCCCGTTCTACCGCCTGGTGAGATGGTGTTGCCTGTTCTGCATCTAACAGTTTCCCCTACTCTGTGCTCTGCTAGTAATGTCTGCTTTTTCTGTTTTAGGTGAGAGAGGTCTGCCTGGAGTATTCCCACGGAGTGCCGTTCAGCTGGCAAAGCCAAGCGCTGATGGCATTGCAGGAGGTAAGGCTTCTTAGCGGCGTAAACGCTCGCTGTATTCTGTTTGGGGTAGTTTTAGAATTATGTATTGTACTAAGATCTGATGCGGCCATGTATACCTCACCCATATCCTGGCCGTGTTCTGCTCTGTATATCCCATCACGTGTCACTAGAATCAGCGCTAATGCTCGATCTCCATCATAGCCATCGGTTGCGATTCGGAATGGTTTAAAGCACCAGCCAACAAGCTGAAACTTAAGCAGGCTGGCCGTCTGCTTCAAACACCTGAGTACAACAGGGATCTGCAATGCCTTCAAGCGGCGTGCCCATGTTTTGCAGAACGGTGTCGAGTTTCACCCTCTAAACATTGCAGCATGTCGGCAATCCTGCAGCCAATGGGGGGGCTCTGAGCGACATCCCAGGATTGGGTCTGTGTGCAAATAGGCACATAGTATATCCCGTACAGGCCACTTACTGATGACTTCAGTGGGCATGATGCCCGTGTTCAGCCCCAGTGCAGTCTCACTGTACCAGACAACTCCTATTACGCAGTCCCCGCTCTCTGATCTTTATCACATCATACACCACTATAATTAGAATTCCCAGCTCAGCTCCGAGCTCATTAGACAGACACGCATTACACAGCGACCTTTCTCAAGGCATAAAGGAATGTTCAAAACCAATACTCCTGATAACACTGGAAAAAGGTTGGTTTCCTACCAGAAGGTAGGAGGTGGACGACAGAGAAGGAGTGCCTTGTGATCCAAGCAGCTCACACCAAGGAAGGTCAGTTCCTTGAAAACAAACGTGAGGAAAAAGAAAAGGGTAGTGGAGCGCTAGGTTGGTATTAGAAAAAAATTCTTAGTTTGAGTATGGTCAATTGGGTATCACAATTAGTAAAATTTATTCAACACTGATAAACATAGTAAAAATGGTTGATACATTTAGACACATGAAGAGGTTATAAATGAATACATAAAATCAGCACATATAAAAAAGAATTTAAGAATAGTTGGCCTGAGCACTATACTTATGCGTTCTCCCGCTTGCCAAATGTCCTGAGCCAGTCCGTCCTGTAGTTTAACTGGAGATTGTGGAGGCTGGGTGTCCATATACCATGCTGGGAATTCGATGCCGCTGTGTAGGATGTCGCTGTCTGGATGTTGTATAGACAGATGCACAGGCTGAAGGTAGGCTTCCCAATGAGTATGCTGGTGGTGGTATCCAAAGGCTCTCTTCCAGTGGGTGAAGAACGGATGGAAAATTAATCCGAATATAAAGGCTGGGCAAGATATGGTTTTGGGAGTGTCCCGCAATAGAGCTCAGAGTCCAAACTGACAGTATACTGACGCGTTTCGTTACCTAGGCTGGTAACTTTATCAAAGGAGAGTCTCCTTTGATAAAGTTACCAGCCTAGGTAACGAAACGTCCCTCTATTGTGAGATTTCTCGCAGTTCCCTGCTGCAAACTGGAAGCGGGATAAGGGGGGCAGGATAGGCAGGTTCCGGAAACGGGGGCGTTTTCTGAGAGCTCCCAGATCTGGATCTTCCAGCACAGATTTCCTGGCCTCTGCTACAGAACAGCTTGGGCCAATATGACCAGCCTCGGGTTCCCTCAGATTGACCATGTTTTTGTGCAGTGATCCGTTGCAGCAGTGGATCACAGAAGTCGGCAGGAGGTGTTTATTGACACAAGGGGTGAGATTTAATAGGATGAGAGATTCAGAAAGTGATAGATTTGGTAAGAAATCTCCAGCTTTTTTTAAAGCGCCAATCATTTACACTGCAGAACCAGATCTTACCAAATCTCTCACCCTTTTAAATTTCACCCAAGATACCTCCTACAGCAATACAATTAGGGGGGTATGCAATGTCATTCGAGCTCCCGCAGCCATCTCCCGACAGGAGAGATGGCTGCGGGGCCCTATTCAATGCTGTCTTCTCTGACAGCATTGAACAGGGGTTTTGCGCAGAACGAGCCCGACATCACAAGCTGTCGGGCTCGTTCTGCCGAGAAAAGCCGGAAATAGGCGAGCTCCCGGCCGGAGCTCGTCTATTTCCATCATCAACTCGCGGCCACGCCCCCTTCTCGCCGCTCGGCGGCCGGGACATTGAATCCTGACTGCCGAGCTCCAGGCGAGCTGACCGAGAACGGGACAGGGGCACGGCTGTCGCGCTAGCTCGACAGCCGTGCCCCTGACATTGAATACCCCCCTTAGTATTCTCTAAAACGCACAATCGAGGAAATTACACAATGAAGATAAAGGCGCAAAGCTGAGGTAAAAAAGTAGCAACACAAAGTGCAAGTACGCACCACTGGGATTGGGCTGTACGTATGAGGGCATATCTGTGTGAATGAATGATTAATAGTGGCCTACAGAATTTATGGGGAAGAAAGATCTGTTTGCTCTGTTTGACCATGTATTGCCTCTCAAATTCTCTGTCTGTAACTTTTTTTTCCTATCTATGAATCGTATTAGTGATAAGGGCCTAATTCATCATGAATCGCTAATCTGAGAAGTAGGTATCCGCCACCCATGAAGAGGAAACACCCGGTTACTGCTCTCCCCCCCCCCAAATCTATATGCCAGGACAGGTCCAACCTGTGGCTCTCCAGATGTTGTGAAACTACAAATCCCAGCATGCCTTGCCACAGTTTTAATACTCCCTTATAGCAAAACTGTGGCAAGGCATGATGGGATTTGTAGTTTGACAACATCTGGGGAGCCAGGACTGTACGCAAATTCTGGAACATGGAAGAGACTAATCTGTGACTGACACAGGCTGAACAAGGCCAGTGCTGATGTCACAGACCTGCATTTTTTTTTTCGGACCCATCCAGAAATAGTCTGGTTTCCCCCCAAAACAGCAGCTTACCGATGGTCAATATCCAGCTGCATTGTGTTTACGATCTATACGTGTTTTCTGACGCTATTTTTCCTTGCGCATTGTGTTCGGTCTAAATGCGCAATCACTCTGCTTTGTGAATAAATAGCGATTCATACTGACTTAAGCCCAAAGTTCCTTTTCCTGTGTAAACCTCCGGTTTCAGTGTAACATCTCTTTCTTAGGCAGCTGAGGCCTACCTGGTGTGGCTTTTCGAAGACGCTTACCTGTTCAGTGTCCATGCACACAGGGTCACGCTGCACGTGAAGGACATTAAGCTCGCACGGCGAATTAGAGGGGGCCAACTCGGACTCGGATGTTGAAGTTTTCCGTTTGTTTTCGTTGGAATTTTATTCCCAGTTTTATACACCGTTGGAGGAGGTAATTTATGACCTCAGATAATCCTGTTGCAGAGCACGGACATTAAAGCTCTGGGTTTTCGTCACATTGACATGGAAGTTGACTGTTATTCTGCAAAGTTATATGGTTATTACTTGTTTATTTTTATTTTTTTTGATAAACAATTTTTTATTGTTTTTAATTTTTTCAATATTCAACAATAATACAGAAGTACAAAAAATCACACATATTCAACTCGAGCTATCGAACATTCTTGTTTGACCAGTTATTGTCCATGAATATTATGTAAATATCTGTTCTTTATTTTTAAATTGTATTTCTATTTTAACTCAAAGTAACGGGGAAAAGCTGGGTATGGGGGGAAGGGGGGGGGGGGGGTAGTAGTAGGTGCTTTTTAACACCCTTTATACAGTTATACAATCAGTACAGTCATACAGTCATATCTTAAGTGTTACATTTATATCCGAACCTTTCTAATTGATCCATTTCTCTATCTTTTAGGTGATTTCTGCTCATCATCCACTTTTTCAGAAAAGAAATCAGAGACGCCATGTCCTATCGCCTCATGTCACCCATTTACACCCGTTTACATCTCTCCTCCACTAGATATCAATCTTTATTAGTTAGTTTATATTACTGATCCACCAATTTACTTAGTTGGCTTACAAAACAGGAATTTTCTGTGTATTATGTGAACTGGATGTGAAATTTTAATAAATATTTATTTATATTGAACCGTTGTACATGTTTCAGAACTTTTCATTTGACCTTTGTATCTAATGTATGTGTTATATAGTTATACTGTAGCTATTGTTGACCAATTGTTTATATCAAAAGATTTTAAAATTTTTTCTTTAAGGTCTGAATCTAAAGTTTGAATGTAAGCGGACCATTTGCGTTCAAATGAGAATAATGAAAAATTTGAACCTGTCAGCCAGGATTTCCTGTCAAAATAAAGTTGTTGGATCATCATTTTTTGCATCTGGAGCATGTTCGGGGCAGTTTTTACTGTCCAGTGTTTTAATATAAGTTTTTTGGCTATAGTAAATAGCATGATAAACATATTCAACAATGGTTTTGCTGCCGGGATGTGACTCCACTCTTCAAAATTTAAACACAGGCTTGCCAAGGGGGAGGGGGTCAGGGATATGGCAAAATTCTTATTTATGAATTGATATACCTTGTTCCAAAAACGTCTGATCTTGGGACATTCCAAAAAGGAGTGGAAGTAGTCAGCTTTCGATCTCCCGCACCGGAGGCACGATCCATCCAACAGCGGGTCAAAGTGGGATCTCGTGTATGGAGGCATGTATGCTCTATGTAACGTTCTTAGGTGGACTTCTTGTAGGTATGCTGACCCCAATATTTTATTTACATATGGAAAGTTATGTATTAATGTATCAGTTGAATCAATTGAGGGAATATCTTTTTGCCATGAAATTAGAAGAGAGTTAAGGTGTTTCGTGTGTGATGTGTTCAGGAGTATGTCATATATATGTTTCAGTTTGCATGGTTTCCCTTCCCATCTCTTGAGAAGGCCCATCATAGGATTTTGGGGGGTTGAGTCACCCCATTTTATTGGTAGTGAATTTACGTAATGACGGGTTTGGAGATACATGAAAAAATGTGTGTTGGGTAATGTAAATTTATCTTTCAGTAGGGCAAATGTAATAATATTTCCTCCTGGGTCAAAGATTTGTGATGCCGCGCATAGTCCCTTAGCTTTCCACTGAAGGAAGAGAGAATTTGAAAGAGAAGGTTGGAAGGAGGGGTTTCCCCACAATGAGACCCTGGGTGTGGCTGTATGGTTTATTCCCAATTTCTTATGTATTTTCACCCAGTTAAGGTAAGTATCTCTAAACAGGGGATGATTCTGTATGTGTGTCGGGATGAGAGATTTTTTGGAGTGGAGAAGAGCGTTGAGTGAAAAGGGTAGAAAGATTTCAGAGTCCAGTTTATAGTCTGTGTAGATATTTTTCTCCAGAATCCAGTCTGCTGCGTATCTGGCCAAAACCGACATGGAGTATAGAGAAAAATCTGGTGTGTGGGTTCCCCCTCTGGATTTGTCCATGATCAATTTGGCCAGGGCAATTTTAGGTTTTTTACCCTGCCAAATGAATCTTGTAATGACTTTTCTTAGCCGTTTGTCATCCGTAGGAGAGAGGCAATAAGGGAGAAGTTGCATAATGTATAACATTTTCGGGAATATGATGGACTGAACTATGGAGAGTCTACCTAGTAGTGATATTGGTAATTTCTGCCAGCCCTCTAATTGGTTTGTTATTTTTGTGACCATAGCCCCGAAGTTCAAATCATATATTTTTGTGATAGTATTTGGGATTTGTAGGCCTAGGTATTTAAAATGGGTGGTGTTGATTGAAAAAGGGAAAGAGTGTAGATATGATGGAATGTTTGAGTTTGGGGGGAGGAGAGGGAGAAGTTCAGATTTTGAGGGATTAATTTTGTATCCCGCTTTTTGACCGAATTCTTCAATTATTCTGATTATTTCTGGTATTGAGTCTTGTGGTTTGGAAATAAATAATAACATGTCATCGGCGAATAGGGATAATTTGATCTCCCTACTTCCAATGGGGATTCCTCTATATATTGGTGATAATCTGAGGGCCATTGCCAGGGGCTCCAGTGCAATGGCGAAGAGTAGGGGGGATAATGGGCATCCCTGTCTTGTTCCTCTTTCTAGTGTAAAGGAGTTTGAAAGAAGGCCGTTGCATGAAACTTGGGATAGAGGATTGTGATATGGGGCCTTATTTTGGTTCATTCTTTCTGACAAAATCCTTCTTAGATGGACAAAACCATGTGCACTGCAGGTGGGGCAGATGAAACATGTGCAGAGAGAATTAGATTTGGGTGAGTAATTTTGTTTCTGTGCAGGGAAAATACTGACTGCTTTATTTTTACACTGCAATATAGATCTCACTTTGAAGTAAAACCCCACCCAAATCTAATTCTCTCTGCACAAGTAACACCTGCCCCACCTGCAGTGCACATGGTTTTGCCCATCTAAGAAGGATTTTGTCAGAAAGAATGAACCAAAATAAGGCCCATAGTGTTTCAATTATGCGAATGAAGTCTGGTGGGAATTGAAATCGTTTGAGTGTGTATATCAGGTGGGGCCATTCAACCAGATCAAACGCTTTTTCTGCGTCTAAAGCAAGGATTGCATGATCCTTTGGTGGGGAGGGCATTTGAAGTTGTGCTAAGGCAGCTATTACTTTGCGTACATTTGTTGAGGAGTGTGGTCCTGATATGAACCCTGTCTGATCTGTGTGTATGATAGAGGGAAGGATAAGCTTTAGTCTGTCTGCAATAATTTTAGTTAATAATTTATAATCAAGGTTGAGGAGGGAAATTGGTCGATATGATCCAGGAAGTGAAAGGTCCCTTCCTGGTTTTGGGAGAATTTTTATTATGGCCGAATTAAAATGAAGTGGAGGGTAATTACTTATGATTAGAGACAGGATTATATGCATTTGCATATTTGCATATGCATTTGCATATTTTGGCCATTCTCACTGGTTATTGCATATTTTACCTAATGATGATACATATTTTAGGCCCCGCCCTCTTCCTACCCGTGAGTCGCAGCACTGCTCTGCCCTGCTGCTGCTGGCCAGGTAGTGGTAGAGTTTGCAGGCTGGGACAATATGTGCACAGTGTGGGGAACCTTGGATGTACGGGATCCGATACGATTTCCCGGCGGTCGGGATTCCGGCGGTCGGAATCCCGACACTGGAATCCCGACCGCCGAAATCCCGACAAGGGGGGGACATGGATCACCCCCCCTTGCGGGCTCGCTGCGCTCGCCACGCAGCAGGCCCGGTGCCTCGCTACGCTCGGCACGCTATTTTATTCTCCCTCTATGGGTGTCGTGGACACCCACGGAGGGAGAAAGTTTCGGGATTTCGGCGGTCGGGATTCCAGTGTCGGGATTCCGACCGCCGGGATCCCGACCGCCGGCAAATCAACTGCATCCCGATGTACGTTATGCCTGACACTGCTCTAGGCTGCCAATCCATGTTGATAAAAGTCAGTCAGGGTGGATGCCATTACGAAGCTCTTGAACTTTTGCCTGCCCCTGGCCTGGGACTTTACACCAAGAGACAGACTTCTGCAGCAGAGGAGGCGGGCGGAAGGGTTGTGACATCACGCGGCACGGACGAAATGCCGTGTCACAGTGAGTATGCAGCGCAGGGAGGAAGCCTTCCACTGTGCCACCCTCACACGCTATGCTGACATTTGATCCATCGGCGCTGGAGATGAGGCTCTGTGTAGTTGATGCAAGAAGAGCTTTGGACACTGCAGTCTGCTGTAGCAGCCAGGAAGAAAAATAATCCTATGTACAGCACTAGACATCTGCAGATGCTGTGGGCCTAGTTTTGAGGTTAATTTGCAACTAATTGTATGCTGATTTTTAAATAAATAAGTTAAAAATGACTTTTGTTTAATGTAGCATATTTTAACACTTTTCATGCATATTTTAAGTATTTTTCATGCATATTTGCATGCATATTTCAAGCTTTTTATGTTGCATATAATCCTGTCTCTACTTAGGATAATTGAATTGAAAAGGTCGGTTAGTAGGGGGATAAGGTCTGTTCTCATGAGTTTGTAAAATTCTCCACAAAATCCGTCAGGCCCTGGGGCTTTATTAGTTTTAAGTTGTTTAATGGCTGAGTCAATCTCTGTCATGGTTATAGGGCCTAGGAGGAAAGTGGATTGTTCTTGTGTGATCGAAGGGAAATTCAATTCTTCCCACAATGGGGAAGGATGTGTGTCAGGGTCTTGACTGTCGTCAGGAGGGGGTAGGGATGAGGTATATAAGTCTTTGTAGAAATTTTGCATAACCTGGGCTATTTCTTCGTTTGTGGTTGTATGTGTGGCCTGGGATGTGCGTAACGGGTGTACTATTGCAGGTTTGCGAGTTCCACTTAGTAGATTTGATAAGAGTTTACCCGTTTTATTCCCAAATTTATGGAATTTATAATTAATGGAAAATAATTGCCTCTCTCCTACTTCCGACACATAGCCTTCCAGATGTGTTTTTGCCAAGATGTATTGTTCTTTGTGTGAGGGTGTGGGATCAGTCTGAAATATGGTGTAGGCAGATGTTAATGCTGATTGGAGCGTTGTATATTGTTTTGTGTAGTCTTTATTTGAGGCTGCTGTGAAGGAAAGGATGGCTCCTCTCAGAACAGCTTTCATAGCCATCCAGTATAATTGCGGATTCGAGGAGCGGCATTCCTCATTGTTCAGTTTGAATTCTGTTATGGTTTCTTTCAGTAGTATTTTAAACTTTTGGGATTTTAAGAATCTCGATGGGAAACGCCAGGTGCGTGATGTGTTTTGTTCTGGTGTTAAATTAATATCCAGGGATACTAAAGCATGATCCGAGATCACTATAGGGGCAATGTTGGAGTTTGTGATATGTGGAAATAGTGGGGGGGAGATTAATAGAAAATCAATGCGGGAGAAGGAACCATGCGCGGCTGATAGGCAGGTGTATTCCCTGTCTATGGGGTGTAATGATCTCCATACATCTATCAGATTCAGGGATTTTATTAGTAGGTTCAGACCAATTTTTGGGAGTTGGTTTGTCTGCACTTTTGGGTTTGATCTGTCTAGAGTCTGGGAGGAAACCATGTTGAAATCACCTCCAACCATAAGGTTAGAGTCCATGTATGGGGTGAGTAGTGCTATGATATGTTTGTAGTTGTTTTTTGAGTATGGGGGTGGCATGTATATGTTGGCAAGGGTGTATTGTTTACCTAGATAAGTGACTGTTGCGATCGCATACCGTCCATCTGTATCCGTGTTTTCATTGACCACCTCCAGTGCGAGAGATCTCTGAGCGAGGGTGACCACCCCCCTGGCCCTGGGCGAAAAAGAAGAATAGGTAATCACAGACCAGCCCATTATTTGAAGTTTCATCACCTCTGTTGGCATGAGATGAGTCTCTTGTAAAAATACAATATCACAATGGCATTTGTTTAAATAAACCAGCAATTTTCTTCGCTTTATTGGCGAATTTATGCCCCCAACATTCCAGGTGCTTATTTTGATTTTAGGAGTCATGGGGGGTACCAGTAGGGGGGATATATGAAGTTGCAGGAGAGATGTTTCTCTAGTAGATGGTACTGGCAATTTGTGGGAGCTGTTTTATGGGATGATTCTTCTAAACTTAGTACTGGTATATGACCTTCCTGTTGTGGTGTTGTGCACCTTTGGCAGAATGAAGTAGGGGGGAGAGGGTAGAATAGGGAAGATAGGAGGGTAGGGAGGATAGGGAGACAGAACAAAATATACATTCCCCCAGTGTATTCTCTGGGGGGTAGACTTCCTATACAAGCGATATTACTGTAATCTAGACCCAAACCTATGTTGTCCGGGAGTTTGATGGGCTTTCCCTTTATCCCCAAACCGCTTAAACTAGGATGTCTAGTTGGCTGTATAACTTGTAATAGTTATCCGTATCAGTTACATACCCGCTAATATGAGAGATGGGGGGGGGGGGGGAGGGGGGGGGAGATGTATGTTAGTATACCTAAGGAGTGAACATTCTTCATTTAAATTCTACTAGCTTTAGCCTTAACTACACTTCTACTATCATTAGCCTTAACTATACTTCTATAACAATGTAAGATACATGAAGAAGAAAATAGCATGTATAAACTTAATCGCAGATGATACTTAATACAGTTCTGTAAAATAAAAGGCGTTGTTGCTTCTGTGATGCCTGATTACATCTTAGCTGTGAAGCAGAGATTTCTTGGTTAGCTGTCCATGATGAGCATTTTTCTTTTGCTGCTTTATGGAAAAAAGGAACCACTGTCCCAATCTCTTCGTGTTCAAGGTGGTGTGTCTGTAATGTCCTCCGCTGCTGCTCTGGAAAGTTCTTTCAAATAATCAGTTGCTTCAGAGGGGTCAGAAAAGTCCTTAAAGTGGGATCCGTCATATATCCTCAGTTTTGCCGGGTATAAGAGACCAAATTTTCTGCCTGTAGAGGCCAGAGTAGAACATATGGGGGAAAAAGTCTTTCTTATTTTAGAAAGTTCGGCAGAAAAATCTTGAAAAATAAATAGTTTGTTGCCTTCCCAGGTGAGGTTTTTTATTTTTCTTGATGCCGACCAGATTTCCATCTTGTGCAGATAGTTCAAGCACTTGAAAAGAGTTACACGTGGTCGAGGTCTGTTTGGGGTCGGTGGCGGGCCCACCCTGTGGACCCTCTCTATCACCATGTCCTTGCAGGCTTCTGATATGCCTAGGAGCGAGGGAAGAGTGATGCGGACAAAATGGGTCAAGGCTGGTCCCTTAACAGCTTCGGGCAGTCCCACTAGTCTTATGTTTGATCTGCGTGACCTATTCTCAAGTTCATCGATTTTGTCCCAGAGTTGGTGATTTTCTCTGGTAAGTTTAATGATGTCCACCTGGGATTTAGCAACGTCATGAGAAACAGTCCCCATATGCTTTTTCACTGTGGTGACTCTCTGGGATAGCTTTTGAATCTGGGCTGTAATGTCCTCCACTGCTTTAGATAGGAGTGGGGACATTGCTGCATTAATAGCCTCCACAACCTCTGTGTATGTGACTGGCGTCTCCAGTCCCCTTTGGGGATAGCCCCCTTGTTTTGTACCTTCTGTCGCTGATTTTTTATGAGCTGGCAGGGTAAAGGGATCAGCGTCTCCGGGCGCCATGTTTTCAGCCCCGCGCCGTCTGTCTTGCCTTTGCTGCTGCGGCTGTGTCTGCTGCCCGCCGGGTGTTCGCTCCGTGTCCATTCTGAGCTGCGGTATTCTGGGAGGGTGAGCGGTGGTTTGTATGCCAAATTGAGGCTCCAGGAGCCGTGTAACTGCGGCGGTTTGGGTTGTGGGAAGCGGAGCTCAGAGCGGGAGCTCCGTCGCCATACAACCCGGAAGCGGAAGTCTGTGGTTATTACTTGTTTTATTTAACCTGTCAATAAAAATGTTTTAAAAAAAATATAAGTATATAGAAAGAAGCAATGAAGCATAATCTTATGAAGCATCTCCCTTGTGTATCAACATTTTAAATGCTTATGTCTGAACATAATCGTCCATCAGCCCCCCTACATAGAAACAATATCCGAATGATAGGTTGACATTTGAAAATGTCAAGATAAGTTTTTCACAATTTTTTTACATTTTTTTCCTTTTGATGGGACTTTTCCCATGCCCGAAGCACGCCCCGTGAAATGATTGGGGTCCATGTTGACAAGTGTTGACATTGACACTAATAAGTTGTGAAAAACTCACGTTGACTTTTTAATGTCAACCTTTGGTTTACATTGCCATTGCACCTGTCGATATATTGACTTTTGACCGAGACACTATAGACCCTTTGATTCACACCCCATAGAAACCTAGAATGTAATGGCAGATCAGAACCACTTGTCCCATCTAGTCTGCCCATGTATGCATTTAAGGTGGCCATACACTTATGGGATTTGGCCCGATTTCACCCAAATCCTACTGAGCCGCCCGAGAAAGTCACGTGTGTTTGAAATTGGATTCGAACCGAAGCCACGTGCACCTCGAATCTGGAGATTGAACCTTCTGCTCCCATAAGATAAATTGGAATTGCTGCCTTCAGTGCACGTCGCGGCTTCATCTGATTTATCGCATCAAATGTCCCTTGAATTCCCCCCAACAGCTCACCACGAGTCCTTCAGTGCTATAGATTGTAAGCGTACGAGCAGGGCCCTCCTACCTTTATGTCGGTTTGTTTCTACCCAGTTTCTATAATCACTGTTTCCTATTGTGAAGCGCAACGGAATCTGCTGCTCTATATAAGAAACTGTAAATAAAATATATACGTGAGATAAATCGCCAAATCAGATGAAGGGATGCTGGGGAGGTTAAGGGAAAATCAGGTCCGACTTGTGCCTCAGACAAGTCAGGCTGGTGTATGAGGGACTAATGTACTTTATTTTGGGCTTCCAAGACTAGAGTGCACATTTCCTAACATTTAAAAAGGACTATACAGGTTCATCTGTCAGTAAATGTGTGCTTTTAACCCGGATGACCAACTGGATACGGTCAGTAGGTCGACACGGCTTAGGTTGACACATGAAATACTGTAGGTCAACATGGCTAAGGCCAGCAGGTCCACACAAGCATTGGGTAAGGAAGGTCAACAGTCAAAACATGAGTTTATCAAGTTTTTTTTATTTTTAACCGACATGTGCCGACAGACTGTATATTATACCCTACCATCCACTAGGGCGGGGCGGGAGAATATAATAGTGTGCTGGGTGCAGCAGTACACTGATACCATGTCAATGTCCTCTTATGTAGAAATTCTGGTTAAAAAAAGGTCTTTCTCATGCTTTAACAGTCTCTCCAGGATCCTGATGACTCACCAGCCCATCATTTCCTGATCAGCTCCAGCTCCTTTGTGTCTACCCAGCCACCTTCTGTATCTTCAGCCCTCCATTGACTCACCAGCTCCAGCTACCTTGTGTCTCTCCAGTCTACTTCTGTAAATTCAGTGCCCAATAACCTGTGTAGTTCATTGGTGACCCCGTGTAATAGGGCAGTGTGGTAAGCCTAGCTAAAGACGGCATTGCCCACAATGTGCAAGTTCCATAATGTATTACATTCAACAGATCTGTGTATAAGCAGTTTGGCCAAACCTCCATTAGCTGTGTTCTTGGAGGTTTGAACGCAAATCCGGCCTTGATGCTTCCAGCCCCCTATGCCATTATAATTACCATCCAATGCCATATCCTATGTCACATCGGCCATTCCGGGAGGTTAGGCAGCCCTGCATTATGAAGCTTGATAAATCTTGCCCTAAGGGGTAAATTTACTAAAATTCGAAGAATTAAAAGAGGTGATGTTGCCAATCGTAACCCATCAGAGTATGTCTATCATTTTGTAGGATGCAATACAGAAATGATAGACAGATAGGTTGCTAGGGACAACATCACTTTTTTTTTTATATTTGGAAGATTTACTAAACTTACCACGCAAACTAAATGCATGCTGCAATACTACAACCATCACGTGCAGCGTCTCTCAAAACCCCCAAATTCCAACGAGGCTGAAGTTGGCTTCTTAATCACTTCTTATTGGAGCTCCAGCTTCTTATTCAGAACAATCACTTTTACAAGGGTTAATGAGTCTTGGACCACAAATTTTACACCAGAAATCCACACAGGGGGGTCACTTACAAATGACCCACTTGCAATTTATTTTGACCAACAAGGATTTGGGCAGAAATAGGGCACTAAAGTGGGCATGGGTCTCAGATTTCATCAATTTGAATAAGTAGCTGGTGTCCTGGAAGGGTTAAACAGCGTTGGTCAAAAAATATTACACTTGAAATCCACACTAGGGGGTCACGTACATACAGTATGACCCACTTGCAATTTTTTTTGACCAACATGGATTTTGGCAGAAATCGGGCACTAAATTGGGCATTGGTGCAAGATTTCATCATTTTGAATAAGTAGCTGGTGTCCTGCAAGGGTTAAACAGCGTTGGTCAACAAATATTTCACTTGAAACCCACGCAGGGGGGTCACTTACTTGTGACCCAATTGCAATTTCTTTTGACCAACATGGATTTTGGCAGAAATCGGTTACTAAAGTGGGCATGGGTACCAGATTTCATCATTTTGAATAAGCTGGTATCCTGCATGGGTTAAACAGCATTGGACAAACAGTATGATACTTGAAACCAGCACAGGGGGGTGACTTACATATGACCCACTTGCAATTTGTTTTGAACAACATGGATTTTGGCAGAAATCAGGCACTAAATTGGGCATGGGTCCCAGATTTCATCATTTTGAATAAGTAGCTGGTGTCCTGTAAGGGTTTAACAGCGTTGGTCAACAAATATTTCACTTGGAAGCCACACAGGGGTGTCACTTACATATGACCCACTTGCAATTTCTTTTGACCAACAAGCATTTGGGCAGAAATCGGGCACTAAAGTGGGCATGGGTCTCAGATTTCATCAATTTGAATAAGTAGCTGGTGTCCTGGAAGGGTTAAACAGCGTTGGTCAAAAAATATTACACTTGAAATCCACACTAGGGGGTCACGTACATACAGTATGACCCACTTGCAATTTTTTTTGACCAACATGGATTTTGGCAGAAATCGGGCACTAAATTGGGCATTGGTGCAAGATTTCATCATTTTGAATAAGTAGCTGGTGTCCTGGAAGGGTTAAACAGCGTTGGTCAAAAAATATTACACTTCAAATCCACACAGGGGGGTCACGTACATACAGTATGACACACTTGCAATTTGTTTTGACCAACAAGGATTTGGGCAGAAATAGGGCAGTAAAGTGGGCATGGGTCCCAGATTTCATCATTTTGAATAAGTAGCTGGTGTCCTGCAAGGGTTAAACAGCATTGGTCAAAAAATATTACACTTGAGACCCGCACAGGGGGTTCACGTACATATGACCCACTTGCAATTTCTTTTGAACACTAAGGATTTGGGCAGAAATTGGGTACTAAAGTGGGCATGGGTCCCAGATTTAATCATTTTGAATAAGTAGCTGTTGTCCTGCTGGGGTTAAACAGCATTGGTCAAAAAATATCACACTTGAAACCAGCACAGGGGGGTCACGTACATATGACCCACTTGCAATTTCTTTTGACCAACAAGCATTTGGGCAGAAATCGGGCACTAAAGTGGGCATTGGTGCAAGATGTCATCATTTTTTAATAAGTAGCTGGTGTCCTGCAAGGGTTAAACAGCGTTGGTCAACAAATATTTCACTTGAAACCCACGCAGGGGGGTCACTTACTTGTGACCCAATTGCAATTTCTTTTGACCAACATGGATTTTGGCAGAAATCGGTTACTAAAGTGGGCATGGGTACCAGATTTCATCATTTTGAATAAGCTGGTATCCTGCATGGGTTAAACAGCATTGGACAAACAGTATGATACTTGAAACCAGCACAGGGGGGTGACTTACATATGACCCACTTGCAATTTGTTTTGAACAACATGGATTTTGGCAGAAATCAGGCACTAAATTGGGCATGGGTCCCAGATTTCATCATTTTGAATAAGTAGCTGGTGTCCTGTAAGGGTTTAACAGCGTTGGTCAACAAATATTTCACTTGGAAGCCACACAGGGGTGTCCCTTTCATATGACCCACTTGCAATTTCTTTTGACCAACATGGATTTGGGCAGAAATTGGGCAATACAATGGGCATAGGTCCCAGATACCATTTTGAATAAGTAGCTGGTGTCCTGCAAGGGTTAAACAGCATTGGTCAAAAAATATTACACTTGAGACCCACACAGGGGGTTCACGTACATATGAACCCATTTACAATTTAATTTGACCAACAAGGATTTGGGCAGAAATAGGGCACTAAAGAAGGCATAGGTCCAAATGTCATCATTTTGAATAAGTAGCTGGTGTCTTGCAAGGGTTAAACAGCGTTGGTCAAAAAATATTACACTTGAAATCCACAGAAGGGGGTCCTTTACATATGACCCACTTGCAATTTCTTTTGAACACTAAGGATTTGGGCAGAAATTGGGTACTAAAGTGGGCATGGGTCCCAGATTTAATCATTTTGAATAAGTAGCTGTTGTCCTGCTGGGGTTAAACAGCATTGGTCAAAAACTATTACACTTGAAACCCGCACAATGGGGTCACTTACATATGACCCACTTGCAATTTCTTTTGACCAACATGGATGTTGGCAGAAATCAGACACTAAATTGGGCATGGGTCCCAGATTTCATCATTTTGAATAAGTAGCTGGTGTCCTGCAAGGGTTTAACAGCGTTGGTCAACAAATATTTCACTTGAAAGCCACACAGGGGGTGTCACTTACATATGACCCACTTGCAATTTCTTTTGACCAACAAGCATTTGGGCAGAAATCGGGCACTAAAGTGGGCATTGGTGCAAGATGTCATCATTTTGAAAAAGTAGCTGGTGTCCTGCAAGGGTTAAACAGCGTTGGTCAACACATATTTCACTTGAAACCCACACAGGGGGGTCACTTACATGTGACCCACTTGCAAATTCTTTTGACCAACATGGATTTGGGCAGAAATTGGGCAATACAATGGGCATAGGTCCCAGATACCATTTTGAATAAGTAGCTGGTGTCCTGCAAGGGTTAAACAGCATTGGTCAAAAAATATTACACTTGAGATCCACACAGGGGGGTCACGTACATATGACCCACTTGCAATTTATTTTGACCAACAAGGATTTGGGCATAAATAGGGCACTAAAGTGGGCATTGGTCTCAGATTTCATCATTTTGAATAAGTAGCTGGTGTCTTGCAAGGGTTAAACAGCGTTGGTCAAAAAATATTACACTTGAAATCCACAGAAGGGGGTCCTTTACATATGACCCACTTGCAATTTCTTTTGAACACTAAGGATTTGGGCAGAAATTGGGTACTAAAGT
Organism: Crinia signifera; assembly: GCF_055691185.1. Taxonomy (NCBI): domain Eukaryota; kingdom Metazoa; phylum Chordata; class Amphibia; order Anura; family Myobatrachidae; genus Crinia; species Crinia signifera. Next base: position 206,124,878 of record NC_139217.1, on the reverse strand, counting down.
GGGCATGGGTCCCAGATTTAATCATTTTGAATAAGTAGCTGTTGTCCTGCTGGGGTTACACATCGTTGTTCAAAATATATTACACTTGAAACCCGCACAGGGTGGTCACTTACATATGACCCACTTGCAATTTCTTTTGACCAACATGGATTTTGGCAGAAATCGGGTACTAAAGTGGGTATGGGTACCATATTTCATCATTTTGAATAAGTAGCTGGTATCCTGCAAGGGTTAAACAGCATTGGACAAATAGTATGATACTTGAAATCCACACAGGGGGGTGACTTACATATGACCCACTTGCAATTTCTTTTGAACAACATGGATTTTGGCAGAAATCAGGCACTAAATTGGGCATGGGTCCCAGATTTCATCATTTTGAATAAGTAGCTGGTGTCCTGCAAGGGTTAATCAGCGTTGGTCAACAAATATTTCACTTGGAAGCCACACAGGGGTGTCCCTTTCATATGACCCACTTGCAATTTCTTTTGACCAACAAGCATTTGGGCAGAAATCGGGCAATACAATGGGCATAGGTCCCATATACCATTTTGAATAAGTAGCTGTTGTCCTGCTGGGGTTAAACCGCGTTGGTCAAAAACTATTACACTTGAAACCCGCACAGGGGGGTCACGTACATATGACCCACTTGCAATTTCTTTTGACCAACATGGATTTTGGCAGAAATCGGGTACTAAAGTGGGCATGGGTACCAGATTTCATAATTTTGAATAAGTAGCTGGTATCCTGCAAGGGTTAAACAGCATTGGTCAAAAAATATTACACTTGAGACCCGCACAGGGGGTTCACGTACATATGACCCACTTGCAATTTCTTTTGACCAACAAGAATTTGGGTAGAAATAGGGCACTAAAGTGGGCATAGGTCCCAAATGTCATCATTTTGAATAAGTAGCTGGTGTCTTGCAAGGGTTAAACAGCGTTGGTCAAAAAATATTACACTTGAAATCCACAGAAGGGGGTCATTTACATATGACCCACTTGCAATTTCTTTTGAACACTAAGGATTTGGGCTGAAATTGGTTACTAAAGTGGGCATGGGTCCCAGATTTAATAATTTTTAATAAGTAGCCGTTGTCCTGCAGGGGTTAAACAGCGTTGGTAAAAAAATATTACACTTGAAACCCACACAGATGGGTCACGTACATATGACCCACTTGCAATTTCTTTTGACCAACATGGATTTTGGCAGAAATCGGGTACTAAAGTGGGCATGGGTACCATATTTCATCATTTTGAATAAGTAGCTGGTATCCTGCAAGGGTTAAACAGCATTGACAAACAGTATGATACTTGAAATCCACACAGGGGGGTGACTTACATATGACCCACTTGCAATTTGTTTTGAACAACATGGATTTTGGCAGAAATCAGGCACTAAATTGGGCATGGGTCCCAGATTTCATCATTTTGAATAAGTAGCTGGTGTCCTGCAAGGGTTAAACAGCGTTGGTCAACAAATATTTAACTTGAAACCCACACAGGGGGGTCACTTACATATGACCCACTTGCAAATTCTTTTGACCAACATGGATTTGGGCAGAAATTGGGCAATACAATGGGCATAGGTCCCAGATACCATTTTGAATAAGTAACTGGTGTCCTGCAAGGATTAAACAGCATTGGTCAAAAAATATTACACTTGAGACCCGCACAGGGGGTTCACGTACATATGACCCACTTGCAACTTCTTTTGACCAACAAGGATTTGGGCAGAAATAGGGCACTAAAGTGGGCATAGGTCCCAAATGTCATCATTTTGAATAAGTAGCTGGTGTCTTGCAAGGGTTAAACAGCGTTGGTAAAAAAATATTACACTTGAAATCCAGAGAAGGGGGTCATTTACATATGACCCACTTGCATTTTCTTTTGAACACTAAGGATTTGGGCAGAAATTGGGTACTAAAGTGGGCATGGGTCCCAGATTTAATCATTTTGAATAAGTAGCTGTTGTCCTGCTGGGGTTAAACAGCGTTGGTCAAAAAATATTACACTTGAAACCCGCACATGGGGGTCACGTACATATGACCCACTTGCAATTTCTTTTGACCAACATGGATTTTGGCAGAAATCGGGTACTAAAGTGGGCATGGGTACCATATTTCATCATTTTGAATAAGTAGCTGGTATCCTGCAAGGGTTAAACAGCATTGACAAACAGTATGATACTTGAAATCCACACAGGGGTGTCACTTTCATATGACCCACTTGCAATTTCTTTTGACCAACAAGCATTTGGGCAGAAATCGGGCACTAAAGTGGGCATTGGTGCAAGATGTCATCATTTTGAATAAGTAGCTGGAGTCCTGCAAGGGTTAAACAGCGTTGGTCAACAAATATTTCACTTGAAACCCACACAGGGGGTCACTTACATATGACCCACTTGCAAATTCTTTTGACCAACATGGATTTGGGCAGAAATTGGGCAATACAATGGGCATAGGTCCCATATACCATTTTGAATAAGTAGCTGGTGTCCTGCAAGGGTTTAACAGCGTTGGTCAACAAATATTTCACTTGGAAGCCACACAGGGGTGTCACTTACATATGACCCACTTGCAATTTCTTTTGACCAACAAGCATTTGGGCAGAAATCGGGCACTAAAGTGGGCATTGGTGCAAGATGTCATTTTGAATAAGTAGCTGGTGTCCTGCAAGGGTTAAACAGCGTTGGTCAACAAATATTTCACTTGAAACCCACGCAGGGGGGTCACTTACTTGTGACCCACTTGCAAATTCTTTTGACCAACATGGATTTGGGCAGAAATTGGGTAATACAATGGGCATAGGTCCCAGATACCATTTTGAATAAGTAGCTGGTGTCCTGCAAGGGTTAAACAGCATTGGTCAAAAAATATTACACTTGAGATCCACACAGGGGGGTCACGTACATATGACCCACTTGCAATTTATTTTGACCAACAAGGATTTGGGCAGAAATACTGTAGGGCACTAAAGTGGGTATAGGTCCCAAATGTCATCATTTTGAATAAGTAGCTGGTGTCTTGAAAGGGTTAAACAGCGTTGGTCAAAAAATATTACACTTGAAATCCACAGAAGGGGGTCATTTACATATGACCCACTTGCAATTTCTTTTGAACACTAAGGATTTGGGCAGAAATTGGGTACTAAAGTGGGCATTGGTGCAAGATGTCATCATTTTGAAAAAGTAGCTGTTGTCCTGCTGGGGTTAAACAGCGTTGGTCAAAAAATATTACTTTTGAAACCCGCACAGGGGGGTCACTTACATGTGACCCACTTGCAAATTCTTTTGACCAACATGGATTTGGGCAGAAATTGGGCAATACAATGGGCATAGGTCCCAGATACCATTTTGAATAAGTAGCTGGTGTCCTGCAAGGGTTAAACAGCATTGGTCAAAAAATATTACACTTGAGATCCACACAGGGGGGTCACGTACATATGACCCACTTGCAATTTATTTTGACCAACAAGGATTTGGGCAGAAATAGGGCACTAAAGTGGGTATAGGTCCCAAATGTCATCATTTTGAATAAGTAGCTGGTGTCTTGAAAGGGTTAAACAGCGTTGGTCAAAAAATATTACACTTGAAATCCACAGAAGGGGGTCATTTACATATGACCCACTTGCAATTTCTTTTGACCAACATGGATTTTGGCAGAAATCGGGTACTAAAGTGGGCATGGGTACCAGATTTCATAATTTTGAATAAGTAGCTGGTATCCTGCAAGGGTTAAACAGCATTGGTCAAAAAATATTACACTTGAGACCCGCACAGGGGGTTCACGTACATATGACCCACTTGCAATTTCTTTTGACCAACAAGAATTTGGGTAGAAATAGGGTACTAAAGTGGGCATAGGTCCCAAATGTCATCATTTTGAATAAGTAGCTGGTGTCTTGCAAGGGTTAAACAGCGTTGGTCAAAAAATATTACACTTGAAATCCACAGAAGGGGGTCATTTACATATGACCCACTTGCAATTTCTTTTGAACACTAAGGATTTGGGCTGAAATTGGTTACTAAAGTGGGCATGGGTCCCAGATTTAATAATTTTTAATAAGTAGCCGTTGTCCTGCAGGGGTTAAACAGCGTTGGTAAAAAAATATTACACTTGAAACCCACACAGATGGGTCACGTACATATGACCCACTTGCAATTTCTTTTGACCAACATGGATTTTGGCAGAAATCGGGTACTAAAGTGGGCATGGGTACCATATTTCATCATTTTGAATAAGTAGCTGGTATCCTGCAAGGGTTAAACAGCATTGACAAACAGTATGATACTTGAAATCCACACAGGGGGGTGACTTACATATGACCCACTTGCAATTTGTTTTGAACAACATGGATTTTGGCAGAAATCAGGCACTAAATTGGGCATGGGTCCCAGATTTCATCATTTTGAATAAGTAGCTGGTGTCCTGCAAGGGTTAAACAGCGTTGGTCAACAAATATTTAACTTGAAACCCACACAGGGGGGTTACTTACATATGACCCACTTGCAAATTCTTTTGACCAACATGGATTTGGGCAGAAATTGGGCAATACAATGGGCATAGGTCCCAGATACCATTTTGAATAAGTAACTGGTGTCCTGCAAGGGTTAAACAGCATTGGTCAAAAAATATTACACTTGAGACCCGCACAGGGGGTTCACGTACATATGACCCACTTGCAACTTCTTTTGACCAACAAGGATTTGGGCAGAAATAGGGCACTAAAGTGGGCATAGGTCCCAAATGTCATCATTTTGAATAAGTAGCTGGTGTCTTGCAAGGGTTAAACAGCGTTGGTAAAAAAATATTACACTTGAAATCCAGAGAAGGGGGTCATTTACATATGACCCACTTGCATTTTCTTTTGAACACTAAGGATTTGGGCAGAAATTGGGTACTAAAGTGGGCATGGGTCCCAGATTTAATAATTTTGAATAAGTAGCTGTTGTCCTGCTGGGGTTAAACAGCGTTGGTCAAAAAATATTACACTTGAAACCCGCACATGGGGGTCACGTACATATGACCCACTTGCAATTTCTTTTGACCAACATGGATTTTGGCAGAAATCGGGTACTAAAGTGGGCATGGGTACCATATTTCATCATTTTGAATAAGTAGCTGGTATCCTGCAAGGGTTAAACAGCATTGACAAACAGTATGATACTTGAAATCCACACAGGGGTGTCACTTTCATATGACCCACTTGCAATTTCTTTTGACCAACAAGCATTTGGGCAGAAATCGGGCACTAAAGTGGGCATTGGTGCAAGATGTCATCATTTTGAATAAGTAGCTGGAGTCCTGCAAGGGTTAAACAGCGTTGGTCAACAAATATTTCACTTGAAACCCACACAGGGGGTCACTTACATATGACCCACTTGCAAATTCTTTTGACCAACATGGATTTGGGCAGAAATTGGGCAATACAATGGGCATAGGTCCCATATACCATTTTGAATAAGTAGCTGGTGTCCTGCAAGGGTTTAACAGCATTGGTCAACAAATATTTCACTTGGAAGCCACACAGGGGGGTCACGTACATATGACCCACTTGCAATTTATTTTGACCAACAAGGATTTGGGCAGAAATAGGGCACTAAAGTGGGTATAGGTCCCAAATGTCATCATTTTGAATAAGTAGCTGGTGTCTTGAAAGGGTTAAACAGCGTTGGTCAAAAAATATTACACTTGAAATCCACAGAAGGGGGTCATTTACATATGACCCACTTGCAATTTCTTTTGACCAACATGGATTTTGGCAGAAATCGGGTACTAAAGTGGGCATGGGTACCAGATTTCATAATTTTGAATAAGTAGCTGGTATCCTGCAAGGGTTAAACAGCATTGGTCAAAAAATATTACACTTGAGACCCGCACAGGGGGTTCACGTACATATGACCCACTTGCAATTTCTTTTGACCAACAAGAATTTGGGTAGAAATAGGGTACTAAAGTGGGCATAGGTCCCAAATGTCATCATTTTGAATAAGTAGCTGGTGTCTTGCAAGGGTTAAACAGCGTTGGTCAAAAAATATTACACTTGAAATCCACAGAAGGGGGTCATTTACATATGACCCACTTGCAATTTCTTTTGAACACTAAGGATTTGGGCTGAAATTGGTTACTAAAGTGGGCATGGGTCCCAGATTTAATAATTTTTAATAAGTAGCCGTTGTCCTGCAGGGGTTAAACAGCGTTGGTAAAAAAATATTACACTTGAAACCCACACAGATGGGTCACGTACATATGACCCACTTGCAATTTCTTTTGACCAACATGGATTTTGGCAGAAATCGGGTACTAAAGTGGGCATGGGTACCATATTTCATCATTTTGAATAAGTAGCTGGTATCCTGCAAGGGTTAAACAGCATTGGTCAAAAAATATTACACTTGAGATCCACACAGGGGGGTCACGTACATATGACCCACTTGCAATTTATTTTGAACAACATGGATTTTGGCAGAAATCAGGCACTAAATTGGGCATGGGTCCCAGATTTCATCATTTTGAATAAGTAGCTGGTGTCCTGCAAGGGTTAAACAGCGTTGGTCAACAAATATTTAACTTGAAACCCACACAGGGGGGTTACTTACATATGACCCACTTGCAAATTCTTTTGACCAACATGGATTTGGGCAGAAATTGGGCAATACAATGGGCATAGGTCCCAGATACCATTTTGAATAAGTAACTGGTGTCCTGCAAGGGTTAAACAGCATTGGTCAAAAAATATTACACTTGAGACCCGCACAGGGGGTTCACGTACATATGACCCACTTGCAACTTCTTTTGACCAACAAGGATTTGGGCAGAAATAGGGCACTAAAGTGGGCATAGGTCCCAAATGTCATCATTTTGAATAAGTAGCTGGTGTCTTGCAAGGGTTAAACAGCGTTGGTAAAAAAATATTACACTTGAAATCCAGAGAAGGGGGTCATTTACATATGACCCACTTGCATTTTCTTTTGAACACTAAGGATTTGGGCAGAAATTGGGTACTAAAGTGGGCATGGGTCCCAGATTTAATAATTTTGAATAAGTAGCTGTTGTCCTGCTGGGGTTAAACAGCGTTGGTCAAAAAATATTACACTTGAAACCCGCACATGGGGGTCACGTACATATGACCCACTTGCAATTTCTTTTGACCAACATGGATTTTGGCAGAAATCGGGTACTAAAGTGGGCATGGGTACCATATTTCATCATTTTGAATAAGTAGCTGGTATCCTGCAAGGGTTAAACAGCATTGACAAACAGTATGATACTTGAAATCCACACAGGGGTGTCACTTTCATATGACCCACTTGCAATTTCTTTTGACCAACAAGCATTTGGGCAGAAATCGGGCACTAAAGTGGGCATTGGTGCAAGATGTCATCATTTTGAATAAGTAGCTGGAGTCCTGCAAGGGTTAAACAGCGTTGGTCAACAAATATTTCACTTGAAACCCACACAGGGGGTCACTTACATATGACCCACTTGCAAATTCTTTTGACCAACATGGATTTGGGCAGAAATTGGGCAATACAATGGGCATAGGTCCCATATACCATTTTGAATAAGTAGCTGGTGTCCTGCAAGGGTTTAACAGCGTTGGTCAACAAATATTTCACTTGGAAGCCACACAGGGGTGTCACTTACATATGACCCACTTGCAATTTCTTTTGACCAACAAGCATTTGGGCAGAAATCGGGCACTAAAGTGGGCATTGGTGCAAGATGTCATTTTGAATAAGTAGCTGGTGTCCTGCAAGGGTTAAACAGCGTTGGTCAACAAATATTTCACTTGAAACCCACGCAGGGGGGTCACTTACTTGTGACCCACTTGCAAATTCTTTTGACCAACATGGATTTGGGCAGAAATTGGGTAATACAATGGGCATATGTCCCAGATACCATTTTGAATAAGTAGCTGGTGTCCTGCAAGGGTTAAACAGCATTGGTCAAAAAATATTACACTTGAGATCCACACAGGGGGGTCACGTACATATGACCCACTTGCAATTTATTTTGACCAACAAGGATTTGGGCAGAAATACTGTAGGGCACTAAAGTGGGTATAGGTCCCAAATGTCATCATTTTGAATAAGTAGCTGGTGTCTTGAAAGGGTTAAACAGCGTTGGTCAAAAAATATTACACTTGAAATCCACAGAAGGGGGTCATTTACATATGACCCACTTGCAATTTCTTTTGAACACTAAGGATTTGGGCAGAAATTGGGTACTAAAGTGGGCATTGGTGCAAGATGTCATCATTTTGAAAAAGTAGCTGTTGTCCTGCTGGGGTTAAACAGCGTTGGTCAAAAAATATTACTTTTGAAACCCGCACAGGGGGGTCACTTACATGTGACCCACTTGCAAATTCTTTTGACCAACATGGATTTGGGCAGAAATTGGGCAATACAATGGGCATAGGTCCCAGATACCATTTTGAATAAGTAGCTGGTGTCCTGCAAGGGTTAAACAGCATTGGTCAAAAAATATTACACTTGAGATCCACACAGGGGGGTCACGTACATATGACCCACTTGCAATTTATTTTGACCAACAAGGATTTGGGCAGAAATAGGGCACTAAAGTGGGTATAGGTCCCAAATGTCATCATTTTGAATAAGTAGCTGGTGTCTTGAAAGGGTTAAACAGCGTTGGTCAAAAAATATTACACTTGAAATCCACAGAAGGGGGTCATTTACATATGACCCACTTGCAATTTCTTTTGAACACTAAGGATTTGGGCAGAAATTGGGTACTAAAGTGGGCATGGGTCCCAGATTTAATCATTTTGAATAAGTAGCTGTTGTCCCGCTGGGGTTAAACAGCATTGGTCAAAAATATTACACTTGAAACCCGCACAGGGGGGTCACGTACATATGACCCACTTGCAATTTCTTTTGACCAACATGGATTTTGGCAGAAATCCGGTACTAAAGTGGGCATGGGTACCAGATTTCATCATTTTGAATAAGCTGGTATCCTGCAAGGGTTAAACAGCATTGGACAAACAGTATGATACTTGAAATCCACACAGGGGGGTGACTTACATATGACACACTTGCAATTTGTTTAGAACAACATGGATTTTGGCAGAAATCAGGCACTAAGGGTGACATTTATTAGTGATCGTTGTTGGGTTTTTGGCGATTTATATCGCAAAAACTTACGTTTTTTTTCACAAATCGACTACTTATTGGGTGGCGATTCGCGGCATAAATCGCACTTTTTGCCGCTAATTCGCACTTTCTGAAGTGGCGATTTACAACATCGCATCCAGATGTTTTCCCATTGAAAAAGATACAAATCGCTAATTTAATGTCTGCCGCATTTGGAAATCGACAGCAAAATGCGATTTTTCCCCAAAACCAAAACAGACCAAGTACAGGGTGGCGATTTGCTTAAAATCGCCAGCGTTTGAGCGTAGAAACAAAGGCACAGGTGACCCACATACCACTTACTAACTCCCCTAAATATACTCCCACATGATTATGGACACCTGTCAGGCTGTTTGAGATGGACATTTTGCAGAGTGGACTGGAGGTGCTAGTTTGTGAGCTGGGGCGTTTGGAGGAGCTGCGCAGGAGGGATGCTGCTGCTGCCCACCAGATCCAGGTACCCCGACCACTCCGTGCTTCTCGTCGGTACCGTGCTAGGGTGTACCTGGACTCCCTCTCTGATCAACAGGTGGTGGACATGTTTAGGTTGAACCGACAGAACCTGTTGAACTTATATGAGCAGGTGAGAGATGATTTGGACCCTTGTGGGGGGGCCAACTATGCAGTGTCTGGGCTGCAGAAATTAATGTGCGCCCTCCACTTGTTTGCCACAGGCTCCACTCAGTCTGTGAGCTCATGGGCCTTGGTGGTGTCACAAGCCACTTTCTCTAAACATTTTTCTCAAGTGTTAAATGCATTGAAGAAGCTGTGGTGCACATATATCACATTCCCACGTTGTGAGTCCGAGTGGCAGGACCTGAAGGTGGCATTCTATCGTCTCTCAGCATTTCCAAATGTGCTGGGAGCCATAGACTGCACCCACATTGGGATTCGGGCCCCGCACGTGAGAGAGCATGTCTATGTGAATCGCAGGGGCAGACATTCCCTCAATGTGCAGGTGGTCTGCGATGCCAACCTCAGAATTCTCAGTGTGGTTGCAGGCTACCCCGGGAACTGCCATGATGCCTATATCCTGCGGCACTCAGCTCTCTGGGACCGTTTCCACAACAACACCATGCCAGAGGGCTGGCTACTTGGTAAGTCACTTACCACTCTTTACATGCTGTTTGCTTACCTATGTCTTTACCTTTAACATTCATGTGTGTAACCTTCTAATCAAAAGTCATTTCTGTTGTAATTCTTTAGACCAGGCCAAACAATGTAGTATAGGATGCTACTATTATTTTGCAAATTACCCACATGATATGTGACCACACAAATCCCTTTACATGTTAGGTGACTCAGGATATGGGTGTCATTCGTGGCTCATGACACCTCTGCGGAACCCACAAAGCCCTGCACAGCACCGCTACAATGCTGCACATATTGCTACCCGCAATGTAGTGGAACGCACCTTTGGGGTGCTGAAAAGCCGATTTAGGTGTTTGGACAGGTCAGCAGGTACACTACTATACCACCCTGCCAAAGTTGTTTTGGTTGTCCAGGCTTGCTGCATGCTGCATAACATAGCTTTGGGTCAACCAAATTATGTCGATGTGGCCCCTGCAGCAGTCGTGCAGAAAGCTCAAACTACTGATGTTGTAGTGCGAGGTACATGGAGGGGGGATGTGGGGTGAGATTTAATAGGATGAGAGATTCAGAAAGTGAGAGATTTGGTGAGAAATCTCCAGTTTTTTTAAAGCGGCAATCATTTACACTGCAAAACCAGTTTGATTTTGAAGTGTAAATGATTGCCGCTTTAAAAAAAACTGGAGATTTCTCACCAAATCTCTCACTTTCTGAATCTCTCATCCTATTAAATCTCACCCGTGGTTCGTACACGGATCATCCTGCAGCATTTCAGAGGTAATTTGTGTGTGTACAATGAATAGTAATGGGGAACCTGTAATACACATACATTGGTAACATGACAGTTTTCCCTGTCCATGTTAATTGCCCAGAAGCAGACCAACACTAATGGCCAACACCTGAAAGCTACCCCACCACAGCATACTTTATGGCTGGCAACATGATAACACCTATAACAATGTCAAGTAAGTACTGTAGTTTTCAGTGTGTGCAAATGTTGGCAACTACTATTTAACATAGGCTTCATGGATGGAGGTGACATGGATCATTGATCTCAGGTGCTTGAAATGGTGCAAAAAAAGTGGTGCCTACATACAGTATGCAATTCCCAATGCATAACCCCTTCAAATGTGACTATTTCCTAAAAATCCCATTACTAATAAGCACACACAACCCAAAGTCCCATGGCTGGTAAAAAGTCACTAGTTGACAATACATAATAGAACAGTGTGGGTAATCATTTGGAAAAAATGACAACAAGTTTGCTGGATGCAAATAATTTTTACTTGCAGAAACATTTGGCCATAGGCCATAGCATATAAAACATTTGCAGGAAGAATCACTGCAACAGTGAATGCAAAAAAGAATAAACATGATACACATGTAAATGCAAAGAAGATTATTGATGTTTAAATACTGCCCCGGGTATTAGCACCCTTACCAGTAGTGGCACCACCACCCCTAGTACGGACACTACGCCGTGGGAGAGTAGTGGGGGACCCACTCATGGGAGTGGAGGATACACTACTGCTTTGGGTAGATGTGGTTTGGTGCTGACCTAACAAACTATTTGCACTGAGGCTGATTTGCGTTTGTAGGGACATCAACGCAGTTGTTTGCCCATTAATTGCTTGGGTCTGTTCAACCATGTTGGTATTTAGACCTCTAAAACTAGTAGTTTGACCCTGAATGGCTTGGCCAATTTCTGCTAAGCGTGTGTCTAATGTAGAGACAAGACGAATTTGTGTCCCTACATTAGCCCGCACACTTTGCGAAATTCTTCTCATTTGCAGAGCTATATTCCGCACATACCCCTTCACCGTTTCAAGTTGGGTGATCTGCACCTCCATAAAAGCAAGTTGTTTCCCCTTAAAAATATGGATGGATTGCGCCAACTCCTCCGCATTAGTGGGGGTGTTGGTGGGTGCAATGCTTGTGGGCTGCTGCCAATGTGACTGCGTATAGGGGGCTTCATTGACTGGGTGTGCTTGGTTTTGTGCAGGCTCCAACGATGTCACCGTCTCCAGTATGATTTCACTCATGTCATCGATATTTTGCATGGGATCCATTGGTTCAGGCATCGGTTGTGAAGGACCTACACATGAGAAAAGAGTGGTAAGTATGCTATGCAGATTGGTGTATGGTGGGTCATGTTACCTTATTTGGAATGGTTAGGTATTGCTCATGCATTATGCATTGGCACAGGCTTCTACTACTATGTGTGTGTGTAACACTATGATATCTCACCTGCAGACTGGACAGTGTCACCAATCGGATGTGGCTGATGTCTGTCAACAGCAGGCTGGGACTCCAGAGCTGGAGCTGTTTGAAAGAAGAAGAAATTTTCTATTAATATCATTTGCACCTAACTGGCATTTTTCGCATTATGCAGATAAAAACTTTTCCTCATTCAAACTTTTGGACCCTGATATGATTACATAAGGAATTTGAAGACTTTGAACTGAAGTGGTTATTTGAGTATTATGGCTGTGAACAATATTTTGAATCCACTTGCAAATAGCAGGAAAGACCAGCAGATTAGACCTGTAAAAGTGACTGTAAAGTGCTTTCCCAACTACCCAGAGGATTGATAAGGATTAACAATCAAGTACACTGCAGGCCTACAGTGTTTAGGACAGCACACATTAATAGGATCTGTGGAACTACATAACCCAGCAACATGCAGAGTCCATTATTTAGCAATGCAAGGTAGCAAAATGTGATTTTGCTGGGATATGTAGTTCCACACACAGCAATCTTTTGGACACATAAAGCATAGCACCATAATAGCATGCGCACATGACATAGCAAAATGTTACATTGACATGTGTGGACACTTACCAGTTGGCGGTGGAGTGGGGGGCCTGTCTGTGTCGGCAATGTGGATGTCGGGAAGCACCTCCGGTGGGATGATTCGGCGTAGCAACCTCTCATATGCCTTAAAGTGGACCTCCTGCCTAGGGCCACCTCCTGTGCGACAGGCCTCCTTCTCCAGGGCAAGCTTTGCTTTGAGGAGGCGCTTGATGTCATTGTAACGCTTTTTGACGTTGCGCACACTCCTCTTGTGTGTGCTAACTGCATTTACCGCGGAGTTGATACTGTCCCACATCCCCTTCTTCCTTGCCACACTTGTGCGATGATGGTGAGGACTAAGTAGGCGGTCATACAGGGGCAGGAGTGCATGCACCAGGGACATATTCTCCTCATATGAGAACCTGACTTTCCTCTCACTAGCTGTACGAGCTGCATCATCCTCCTCCACATTTCCAGCCTCACCCTCTTCCTCCTCCTCCTGTCCTGGTTCTTCACCCAGCACCTCCAATTCAGCTTCCTCTGCCTCCTGCACAGGCCAGTCCACCTCCGAGAAATCCCCCTGTTGCAGCTGGCTCTCCCTGTCCTGCCTCTGCCAGTGCTGGCTCTCACTCCCCTACCTCTCCCAGTGGTTGGGGTGTTTGGGCCCAAGCTGGCTGTCCCTCTGCCTCCTCTGCACCTAACAAATCCTCCTCCTCTCCTCTCCATCTCAAACGCCTTACTCCCATTCAAAGGGTAAAATGGCGTCTGCGCCCCTTTATATAGGGGGTGTGATGCGTATTGCAAGGGACTAAGGTGGGCCAATAGGTTAGCATGTTGTATAGGCTGTTCAGGTGTATTTGTGTAAATCGCACTCCGGTTGGCCGCAAATACGCACATGACCGAACCCGGAAATCGCACTTTTATGGCGTATTACATTCAGGCGGCTTTGCGCCAGCCATTCAATACGCGATTTCTGGGGAAAAATGCGATAAAAAAAATGGCGATACACGGCGATTTGAGTTTAAATCGCATTTTGTCAAAAACGGTAAACACAATAAATCTCGCCCAATATTGGGCATGGGTCCCAGATTTCATCATTTTGAATAAGTAGCTGGTGTCCTGCAAGGGTTTAACAGCGTTGGTCAACAAATATTTCACTTGGAAGCCACACAGGGGTGTCACTTACATATGACCCACTTGCAATTTCTTTTGAGCAACAAGCATTTGGGCAGAAATCGGGCACTAAAGTGGGCATTGGTGCAAGATGTCATACTTTTGAATAAGTAGCTGGTGTCCTGGAAGGGTTAAACAGCGTTGGTCAACAAATATTTAACTTGAAACCCACACAGGGGGGTCACTTACATATGACCCACTTGCAAATTCTTTTGACCAACATGGATTTGGGCAGAAATTGGGCAATACAATGGGCATAGGTCCAGATACCATTTTGAATAAGTAGCTGGTGTCCTGCAAGGGTTAAACAGCATTGGTCAAAAAATATTACACTTGAGACCCGCACAGGGGGGTCACGTACATATGACCCACTTGCAATTTCTTTTGACCAACAAGGATTTGGGCAGAAATAGGGTACTAAAGTGGGCATGGGTCCCAGATTTCATCATTTTTAATAAGTAGCTGGTGTCCTGCAAGGGTTAAACAGCGTTGGTCAAAAAATATTACACTTGAAATCCACACAAGGGGGTCACTTACATATGACCCACTTGCAATTTATTTGAACCAACATGGATTTTGGCAGAAATCGGGTACTAAAGTGGGCATGGGTACCAGATTTCATCATTTTGAATAAGTAGCTGGTGTCTTGCAAGGGTTAAACAGCGTTGGTCAAAAAATATTACACTTGAAATACACAGAAGGGGGTCATTTACATATGACGCACTTGCAATTTCTTTTGAACACTAAGGATTTGGGCAGAAATTGGGTACTAAAGTGGGCATGGGTCCCAGATTTAATCATTTTGAATAAGTAGCTGTTGTCCTGCTGGGGTTAAACAGCGTTGGTCAAAAAATATTACACTTGAAACCTGCACAGGGGGGTCATGTACATATGACCCACTTGCAATTTCTTTTAACCAACATGGATTTTGGCAGAAATAAGGTATTAAAGTGGGCATGGGTACCAGATTTCATCATTTTGAATAAGTAGCTGGTATCCTGCAAGGGTTAAACAGCATTGGTCAAACAGTATGATACTTGAAATCCACACAGGGGGGTCACTTACATATGACCCACTTGCAATTTCTTTTGAACAACAAGCATTTGGGCAGAAATCGGGCACTAAAGTGGGCATTGGTGCAAGATGTCATCATTTTGAATAAGTAGCTGGTGTCCTGCAAGGGTTTAACAGCGTTGGTCAAAAAATATTACACTTGAAACCCGCACAGGGGGATCACGTACATATGACCCACTTGCAATTTCTCTTGACCAACATGTATTTTGGCAGAAATCGGGCACTAAAGTGGACATGGGTCTCAGATTTCATCATTTTGAATAAGTAGCTGGTGTCCTGCAAGGGTTAAACAGCATTGGTCCACAAATATTTCACTTGAAACCCACACAGGAGGTGTCACTTACATATGACCCACTTGCAATTTCTTTTGACCAACATGGATTTTGGCAGAAATCGGGTACTAAAGTGGGCATGGGTCAAAGATTTCATTATTTTGAATAAGTAGCTGGTGTCCTGCAAGGGTTAAACAGCATTGGTAAAAAAATATTACACTTGAAATCCACACAAGGGGGTCACTTACATATGACCCACTTGCAATTTATTTTGACCAACATGGATTTTGGCAGAAATCGGGTACTAAAGTGGGCATGGGTACCAGACTTCATAATTTTGAATAAGTAGCTGGTATCCTGCAAGGGTTAAACAGCATTGGTCAAACAGTATGATACTTGAAATCCACACAGGGGGGTCACGTACATATGACCCACTTGCAATTTATTTTGACCAACAAGCATTTGGGCAGAAATCGTGCACTAAAGTGGGCATTGGTGCAAGATGTCATCATTTTGAATAAGTAGCTGGTGTCCTGCAAGGGTGTAACAGCGTTGGTCAACAAATATTTCACTTGAAAGCCACACAGGGGTGTCACTTACTTATGACCCACTTGCAATTTCTTTTGACCAACAAGCATTTGGGCAGAAATCGGGCACTAAAGTGGGCATTAGTGCAAGATGTCATACTTTTGAATAAGTAGCTGGTGTCCTGGAAGGGTTAAACCGCGTTGGTCAACAAATATTTAACTTGAAACCCACACAGGGGGGTCACTTACATGTGACCCACTTGCAAATTCTTTTGACCAACAAGCATTTGGGCAGAAATCGGGCACTCAAGTGGGCATTGGTGCAAGATGTCATCATTTTGAATAAGTAGCTGGTGTCCTGGAAGGGTTTTGACCAACAGCGTTTGTCAAAAAATATTACACTTGAAATCCACACAGGGGGGTCACGTTCATACAGTATGGCACACTTGCAATTTGTTTTGACCAACATGGATTTTGGCAGAAATCGGGCACTAAATTGGCATGGGTCCCAGATTTCATCATTTTAAATAAGTAGCTGGTGTCCTGCAAGGGATAAACAGCGTTGGTCAAAAAATATTACAATTGAGATCCACACAGGGGGGTCACTTACATATGACCCACTTGCAATTTCTTTTGAGCAACAAGCATTTGGGCAGAAATCGGGCACTAAAGTGGGCATTGGTGCAAGATGTCATACTTTTGAATAAGTAGCTGGTGTCCTGGAAGGGTTAAACAGCGTTGGTCAACAAATATTTAACTTGAAACCCACACAGGGGGGTCACTTACATATGACCCACTTGCAATTTCTTTTGAGCAACAAGCATTTGGGCAGAAATCGGGCACTAAAGTGGGCATTGGTGCAAGATGTCATACTTTTGAATAAGTAGCTGGTGTCCTGGAAGGGTTAAAAAGGTTTGGTCAACAAATATTTCACTTGAAACCCACACAGGGGGGTCACTTACATATGACCCACTTGCAAATTCTTTTGACCAACATAGATTTGGGCAGAAATAGGGCAATACAATGGGCATAGGTCCCAGATACCATTTTGAATAAGTAGCTGGTGTCCTGCAAGGGTTAAACAGCATTGGTCAAAAAATATTACACTTGAGATCCACACAGGGGGGTCACGTACATATGACCCACTTGCAATTTCTTTTGACCAACAAGGATTTGGGCAAAAATAGGGCACTAAAGTGGGCATGGGTTTCAGATTTCATCATTTTGAATAAGTAGCTGGTGTCCTGCAAGGGTTAAACAGCGTTGGTCAACAAATATTACACTTGAAATCCACACAGGGGGGTCACGTACATACAGTATGACACACTTGCAATTTGTTTTGACCAACATGGATTTTGGCAGAAATCGGGCACTAAATTGGCATGGGTCCCAGATTTCATCATTTTGAATAAGTAGCTGGTGTCCTGCAAGGGTTAAACAGCGTTGGTCAAAAAATATTACACTTTAGATCCACACAGGGGGGTCACGTACATATGACCCACTTGCAATTTCTTTTGACCAACAAGCATTTGGGCAGAAATAGGGCAATACAATGGGCATAGGTCCCAGATACCATTTTGAATAAGTAGCTGGTGTCCTGCAAGGGTTAAACAGCGTTGGTCAAAAAATATTACACTTGAGATCCACACAGGGGGGTCACGTACATATGACCCACTTGCAATTTCTTTTGACCAACAAGGATTTGGGCAAAAATAGGGCACTAAAGTGGGCATGGGTTTCAGATTTCATCATTTTGAATAAGTAGCTGGTGTCCTGCAAGGGTTAAACAGCGTTGGTCAACAAATATTTCACTTGAAAGCCACACAGGAGGTGTCACTTACATATGACCCACTTGCAATTTCTTTTGACCAACATGGATTTTGGCAGAAATCGGGTACTAAAGTGGGCATGGGTCCCAGATTTCATCATTTTGAATAAGTAGCTGGTGTCCTGGAAGGGTTAAACAGCGTTGGTCAACAAATATTTAACTTGAAACCCACACAGGGGGGTCACTTACATGTGACCCACTTGCAAATTCTTTTGACCAACAAGCATTTGGGCAGAAATCAGGCACTCAAGTGGGCATTGGTGCAAGATGTCATCATTTTGAATAAGTAGCTGGTGTCCTGGAAGGGTTTTGACCAACAGCGTTGGTCAAAAAATATTACACTTGAAATCCACACAGGGGGGTCACGTACATACAGTATGACACACTTGCTATTTGTTTTGACCAACATGGATTTTGGCAGAAATCGGGCACTAAATTGGCATGGGTCCCAGATTTCATCATTTTGAATAAGTAGCTGGTGTCCTGCAAGGGTTAAACAGCGTTGGTCAAAAAATATTACACTTTAGATCCACACAGGGGGGTCACGTACATATGACCCACTTGCAATTTCTTTTGACCAACAAGCATTTGGGCAGAAATAGGGCAATACAATGGGCATAGGTCCCAGATACCATTTTGAATAAGTAGCTGGTGTCCTGCAAGGGTTAAACAGCGTTGGTCAAAAAATATTACACTTGAGATCCACACAGGGGGGTCACGTACATATGACCCATTTGCAATTTGTTTTGACCAACATGGATTTTGGCAGAAATCAGGCACTAAATTGGGCATGGGTCCCAGATTTCATCATTTTGAACAAGTAGCTGGTGTCCTGCAAGGGCTAAACAGCATTGGTCAAAAAATATTACACTTGAAAGCCACACACGGGGGTGACTTACATATGACCGACTTGCAATTTCTTTTGACCAACATGAATTTTGGCAGAAATCGGGCACTAAAGTGGGCATGGGTCTCAGGTTTCATCATTTTGAATAAGTAGCTGGTGTCCTGCAAGGGTTAAACACCGTTGGTCCAAAAATATTACACCTGAGACCCGCACAGAAGGTTCACGTACATATGATCCACTTGCAATTTCTTTTTACCAACAAGGATTTGGGCAGAAATCGGGCACTAAAGTGGGCATGCATCCCAGATTTAATTTTGAATAAGTACCTGGTGTCCTGCAAGGGTTAAACCGCGTTGGTCAAAAAATATTACACTGGAAACCCGCACAGGGGGGTCACGTACATATGACCCACTTGCAATTTGTTTTGACCAACAAGGATTTGGGCAGAAGTAGGAAACTAAAGTGGGCATGGGTCCCAGATTTCTTAATTTTGAATAAGTAGCTGGGGTCCTGCAAGGGTCCTACAGCTTTGGTCAAACAGTATGATGTTTGAAACCCACAGAGGGGGGGTCACGTACATATCACGTACATATCACACACCAACAATGTTCTTTGATCTACAGGCTTTGTGGCATGAAAATAGGCAGTAAAGTTGGCAACAGATTTGGTTGAATGGACAAAGTATCTGTAGTTTGCAAGGGTTAAACAGGTCTGGTTAAATGTATACCATACATTAGTGTATAATCAGTTTAAACTTTATATACTTTAATATAAATCAGTGGTGCAAGTAATGTGGTACGGTGTACCTGTAAGAAATATATTGCAGGTCGCCGTACCACTTGCCCCCGACCCTCAGCCGATTCTTTTGCATGCCGGCTCACCTGACAGAACGGAAGAGATAAGACAGCTGGGCAGAGAGTGGTGGGCTGCCCGGCTGTCTTCTGAGCAGGTCCACGGCTATTTGAAATATTGCCAGCCAATAGGAGATTGCGGCCCGGCAGCCATTCAGGAGCAGCTCCTATTGGGCATTATACTGGTTCGGTCGGCCAAACGTGCTTACGTTCCCTTTCACCATACGTTTCCCTTACGCGGACGGTGAGCGAAAGTCCACCCACAAAATATCCGCATATGGACGGATCTCCTCTTAGACCGATAACTGGTGTACAACAGAGCGTACGCCACTGTATACGGACGGGTCTCAATTATTGTTTTCTATTACCTCAATTGTCTACCTTATTGAACACCCTAATAAAAATACATTTTAACCCTCCTTACATGTATATTTATTATGTTCTAATGTTGCATTTTAATCACTATCTATGTGTCCCCACATTGCTGTAATTTTTAAATAAAGTTATGTTGGTGTTTGTGTGTATGTACTAAATTATGTCCATAATTAGTTTGATCATAATTTAAAACATGTATACCTACCCTGATGTTATGTGTGATGTTTTAATCTAACAACATTAAACATTCATGCATTTTCACTGTGTTATTTAACCCAAAAACACACACATTCACACATCAATCGTTACCCCTCACCTCAAATTACAAGTATAACTTACATTACACATCTGTATGTACCTGCCCTTACAAACCCTCTCACATATTTATGATGAAAAACACAGGCAACTTCTAACTGTACATTTTTCAACTACATTGAAGATGGGTATGCTGTAAATACGGTACTAATTAATATTATGTTAACACACACATACTGTACATATTACATAACATGAAATAATTTCCTCCTTCTTGGATGTATGCTGCATCACAATTGGGAGGTTTGTGCTGGTGGAATCACCTCAAACCTCACAATTAACCTGTGCTATTTAAGGGTAATTACATTGCGGCTTAAGCACTCCTTACTATTTAAAAAGTAGGACATTGCTGTACAAATTATAGGCCTACAGCTTTTTGTGAAAAGCATGCATCCGCATGGCCAAACACACTATTAACAAACCAATCTATTAATGAATGTTGCTCATCATGCTGGGAAGTGTAGTTACACACCAGCTGGGCCCACATAACTTCAACACCACTACTGTAGGATATGTCATTGGATGTACTGTTATGTCAAATACTTAAGGGGTGAGGCATGGCCACACTCTGAAAATACACCAAGGGGACCCTTGTTCCTGGAGGAGGACAGGCCACTGCTGTGGGTCGCACTGCATTGATATGTTGCAACTAATGATGATGTTGGCTACACATATGTGGGTGTTGTGATTGTTTATGTGTAGAAATGTGTATGTAAACATTAGTCACATTGTTTACTAACGGCTACTTGTGCCATCCTGTTCTCCGCTGGATGGGTCTCCAGGAGCAGGGGAGTGGCTGGGGGTGGGTGAGTGGCTGGGGGTGGGTGAGTGGCTGGGGGTGTTGGAGTGGCTGGGGGTGGGTGAGTGGCTGGGGGTGGGTGAGTGGCTGGGGGTGTTGGAGTGGCTGGGGGTGTTGGAGTGGCTGGGGGTGGGTGAGTGGCTGGGGGTGTTGGAGTGGCTGGGGGTGGGTGAGTGGCTGGGGGTGGGTGAGTGGCTGGGGGTGTTGGATTGGCTGGGGGTGTTGGAGTGGCTGGGGGTGTTGGAGTGGCAGGGGGTGTTGGAGTGGCTGGGGGTGGGTGAGTGGCTGGGGGTGGGTGAGTGGCTGGGGGTGGGTGAGTGGCTGGGGATGGGTGAGTGGCTGGGAGTGTTGGAGTGGCTGGGGGTGGGTGAGTGGCTGGGGGTGGGAGAGTGGCTGCTGGAAGTGGAGGGGGAGAGGGTGTGGGTACCAGTGGGCCCCAAGGTTGTCTCCTCCAAATCCTCCTCCTGCAGCTGGGCCTCCTGCAGCTGGGCCTCCTCCCTGGCCCTCATGCGTGCCCTTGCGTGTGCTGAAATGTTGATGGTATAGAAATTGAAAGTTGCGTTTCATGAAAAGGAGTGAAAGAAAAAGTTAAATTAGTCATGGTCATGAAAATGTAAAAAAATTTTTTGGGGGGGGATATTTTTCTTGCTAATGATTAGATCTGCAACACACAAAATCAGACCTTATCCATATACACCCCTATACACCAATATAAACCCCTATACACCCATATACATCCATATACACCCCTATACACCCATAAACACCCCTATACACCCATATACACCCTTTACACCCCTATACACCCCCATATTCATGCACATTTTTAAATTAAATCCTGAAACCATTTCTAAAAAACGCATACATATTTGTGAAAAAATATATACTTACATAGGCTAATATGCCGCCGAAGTGTGCACAGAAGCACTGGCTGCCGCCGGCGCAGGTCTGACCAACGCCGCTCCACCTGCCCCAGGCTCCTCTGGACGTGGGTCCGGGCGTAAATTAAGTGCCATGCAGCGTTATACGCCCGGCGCTTCTCCATATTGGACACATAAGGGCCCCTGGCCCCCAGGCGTCGGTCCATGATGAAGACCAACGCCAGCAGTTCCTGAGTTGAAAATGGGGCAGCCCGTGTGGAAGACATATTGGCAATGGCGCAGTTATTAATTGCAGGTACATATATAAGTTTTGGTGGTTGTTGATTGGTCGAAAACCAAGTTTTTTTATTGTTAACTTTATTAATCCATCTTACATTAACAATATGTATGCGAATGTAAAGTTTCGCAGACCGTTCCGATATGCACACCAGAACATACATTATGCATTCAATGTAGGGAGACACATACTGTATATACAGTGTGCGAAAAATTATACACGCAACCATGTACTAATACATACGCTGATAACAACGCACATACAACATGCTGTGTGAAAAATTAATACACATTACAAATGTAAGGAAAGCATTGTAACGTTGGTATGTTTTTAAATTTGTTTAAGAAAGCATACACGTACTCCAACAGAGACCACCTGAAAACACTCATCAATGGAATGACACACATTTAGCCATGTAGCACACAATGGTCAACAACCTGCGTATGTTCATGTACAGGTGAATGCTCCGCATAATTTAAGCAGCATTTATCGGCGGTAATTAGCTACTACATTGCGGGGAGGGGGGGGAACGCCCCTTGTGCAAGGCGGGAGTTTAACATATAAATATGCAGCCACATGCAGACCACATTTGCTGCAAACATATCAGGCTCTGATGATTCCGCAGCTGATGACGCCCTACAGAGGGCAACAGCGGAATCCTTGCTGGAGGCTTTGACCAAGAGGGAACAGGAGAAGGAGGGCCCAAGAGAGGAGTAGGCCGCAAGAACAAACAGGCCCTGTTCCAGCTCCACCGGCTCAACAAGGGCCCAGCAACCAGCCAGAACAAGAGGTTGCATCTCTGCAAACATGTGTGACCCAGCAGATGCATGGTGAGGTGACTGGGGCCACTAGAAAACGACCTGCAACATCTAGGCCGAGTACTGAGCAGGATGTCACCAGCAAAAAGAGAAACCCTGCATTTCTAGAGGAAGAATTGAGAGTTTTAGTGCCCCTAGCACGAGAATGGATTGAATTAGCTCCCAGGAGGTCGGTTCACAGTGCAAGGCTAAACATTTGGTAGAGATCACAGAGGAAGTGAACAAGGTGTCAAGAGTGGCAAGGGATGTGATGGCAGTGAAGAAAAGGCAAGTGTGTTTCTCCCCGTGATAATGAAATATGTGTGTACATATGTTACATGTATGTTTTGAAAATAATAGAAAGATGTGTTTGTAGATAGTGCTACACTTCAATGATACATGTGAACACAACCATGTCTAATAACCCACATTTTTATATGAAACATGCACCATTAGTGTGATGTGAGGTTATGGGCATAGTTCTGCTCATGTGAAGTATGTTATGGGACAACAACAAGTGTGTTTTTGTTAAAGAGTTGTAGAAACAAGTTCCACATGATGCTAATGAAATAAGGATGTCCAAACTGTGCACATGTAGCTGTTGAGAAACTATACATCCCAGCATGCCTTCCCATAGTTAAATTACTCCCTAATAGCAACACTGGTAAGCTATGGTGGGATGTGTAGTTTCACAACAGCTGGAGGAGCACACTTTGGCCATGGCTGCTCTCATTTCAGCATAGTGAGATATGTATGTGCATTTTGCGGCCTAATGAGTGATGTGAGACACTGTAATGCCTCATAATGGTGACATAAATGTGTGTGGCAAACGTAGGAAATTTAACGTCGTAATGATGTTTTGTAGTACAGTGGTGCACATATCTCCTGATGTTAATTTTGTAATTTTGATTTGTAGGTGGTCAGACTTCAAAACTGGACTGAAGAAGAAGATGACTGACCGGTACAATCACAGCATGTCCACCGGGAGGGGGCCTATGCCATCCAATTTGGAATACACCCCCCTGGAGCAGGATGCTTTGGATGTGATCGATGTGGCCGAGGTCAGGGGGATATCCAATATGGATAGCGAGCTCCCGGTGGAAGTCTTTGCTGCTCAGCTACCAGGTAATTTACAGTAATGCATTGATCGTGGTAAGAGATATTATTTGTGTATGTGATGGTGACATTGTTTTAAATTTTTCTTCTAGAACTACCAGATACTCCTGATGAACCGGCAGCATCTTCCCCTTCAGAGCCACAAGTTGACCAGCCGCCACCAACACGACACCCCCAGCCACAGGCCACATGGGATGCCAGGTGGATTGAGCTGCTGGACAGGATCGAGCAGCAAGGGGTGGAGGCTGCAGGCCATCAGCAGCAGTTTGGGGAGTTTCTGGCGGATTGGAAGGAGACAAACAGGCAGCAGTTTGAGGCCTTCAAAGCATTGCCCAACAACTCAGCAGCCACAATGACATTCTGGTGGAGCTGCTCACCACCGCCAGGTCCCAAAGGGACGACACCCCATCTGCTGCCCCACCCCAAGCTGCTCCACAAGCTTCCACCTCTGCCGACTCTCCTGTGGCCACTGGCCAAAGACGCCGCAAGGCTCCTGTCCCCAAGGCCCCATTCAAAAAGGGGAAAAAAGCGCCCAAAAAATGACACCTGATTCACTTCCTCTGTGTTTGTACCCCAAATGTTTTAATTTGCACTGGGGATCCACTTCCTGAGTGCTAAATCTATCCATTCTTGTGCCAAGGGCAGTAATCTGTTGAATTTGACCTCTTGAAATGCAGGGTTCATTTTTGCTGGTATTAGTATTCTCCCTGGGTGTTGCAGGTCGTTTGCTGGTGTCCACATTTATGTCACCATTGCAGTTGCTGGGTAACACATGTTTGAAGATATGCAAATTCTTGTTCTGGCAGATTGTTATTTTTGTATTTCTTTTTTATATGTTATTATTTATGGCATTACATTTTCGCAAAAGCTGTGATGCTTAACAGCAAATAAAAATATTTTTACAATTAAAAACCACGTGTTGTATGTGTAATTTCTTGTGTCAACCAAATAATACATTTATGTGTACTTACTGACCTTGATCTTATGGTGCATTTAGTGAAGTGTTGTTCAAGTTTGCCATGTATAACCCTCTCCATGGCCATGCACATGTTCATATCCACCATTTACCTATTAATATGTTTGTGTCAGCACATGTGCAGAGCAACTTGATAGGTGAGAAAGCAGTTTCTGTGCAGGTGAGGTAATTCCTACATTAGTAGTTAAAAGCAGGGCCAGAACAATGATATCGTCATGGAGTGGGTGAGGTAGGCAAACAAGGGGCCAAAGTGACATTTGTGTAGGAATGCATATGTGTCCTCCACAAAAAACAGTCAGGTCTTGGTACAGGTATGTTAAAGATGTGTGAGTCGACCAAGCATGATAAAATTGTTTGTGTGCAAACATGTTAAAATATTTTTTAAAATATGAGTTCTCAGTGTCATAAGCAGATGTTAGGATCCTTGGTTAGAGAGATGTGATTGCAATAATGTGATTGGTGGCATCTTACATCCAGAGTGTGCTACATCCAATTCATAGCAGATATAAAAGTGGTTAAGTTATGTATTTTGGCTACAATGCAAAGATTGTGTGCTAAATAGTGACCATGGCCTTAGGACATTGCTGAAACATCCTTGTAGCTCTTAGATGTGGCTTATGTATTTTTATCATAACAAAAAAAATATGTTTGTATAAGAGTGAAAAGGTTGACACATGTCGACTTGTGTAGATTGAGTGTCCTGCTGCTTAAACTATATAAAAAACACTTACTGAATGTGTGTAAATGGTTATAAACTAACTACCTTGGCATATATAAGAAGGTCTTCAAATTAATCTTAGCTAAAATGAAACCAACCTTTACATGTAGAGAAGTGTAGAAAGATATGCTTCCAATGTGTTTGAGGGCTGTGTGTGGCTTGCAGGTAGTGAAATAATGGTTTCGACTTAATAGGCTGCAGCATTGCTTATTACATTCAGGTGTCTGAGTTTGAGTACTAATCAGCGTTAATTAGCAGACTCATTATTTCAGCTACTCCCCTCAACACGCCCCTATGCCGCCCACAATGACTGTACTCTTGCGGACAGGTTTTTTCGCACGGAAAGACCCGTCCGTGAGTGTTGTCCAGTCGCCGCGCCTGTGCAGAATAAAAAAAACCCTGATCCGCCGGCATACGTTCACAACGTACCTACTAGAATAACTCCATTGGCTGGTGACCCGGCACTATATTTTAAATAACCATGGACCTGATCAGAAGACATCCTGGCTCGTGACATGCCCGGCTCATGAATCACGAGCCAATCGGAGCTGCCTGCATGTAATTTTGAATAGCTGCGCCGTGGAGTCGCAGACGGATGGACCTGCTCTAAGGCCCTTATTCTGATCTGGGCGGTACGGCCCGCGTGCGGCCGTACCGCCGATGTTTTCGCTCTGCACATGCGCAGAGGTCACTCTGCGCATGTGCAGGGGAAATCGCCGCACAAAAATTTTATACGCCGCAAAGGGGGCGTATAGGGGCGTGAGGGGCTTAATAGCCTCATTTACCTATGAATACGCCCAGCGTTTCATGGGCGTTCCCATGCAAACGCGGGGCGTATGCATGGTAATGAGGCTATGACGCCAGTGATGGGGGCGGAAAGCTGACATCGCCGGATGTCAGCTCTCCGCCCCCATACAAGCTTTCACACGGACGATTGTCCGTGTGGTCTAAGCTTGCGGGAGCTGCTGGAGCGTGCGGCCCTGCCTTCGATGGTCGCCGACCATCGAATGCAGGGGGCAGCTCCCACCATGGTGGAGGCGTACGCCCCACCATTTTCATGCGGATCGCCAGCCGTCCGCGTACGGACGGCCGTGGCGATCCGTATTGTAGGCGGGGATTGGTTTGTGCGGCCGGAGCAACGTATGCGGCTCCGGCCGCACAGACCAGAATAAGGGCCTAAGAGAGACAGCCGGGTTTCCACTGCTCTTCCAAGGGGAGAACTGTGGAAGCAAATTATACTCACGGGGCTCACGGGACTGATCCATGCAGGTTTCTGCCAAATACGGCAAGAAAATGAAGTGTATTTTCCTGGCGTATTTGGTCGCCAATTAGCGGCCGTTTACCGCTAATTAGCGGCCGTATTTTACATAATTAATCAATTAGGAATCACCATTCATTTGAATGGTGATTCCTATTCATATTTTCCGATGACGTATACATTCCTATTTGTAAATACAAATATGAATGTGCCATACAGTAAATACGAATACAAGTTTACGTATTTTCAGGATAGTAAATCCTAAAAATAAGTATACTCCTAAAAATTTGTATTTTACTATACAAATTTTTTAGGTGTATTAGCCTTAGTAAATTTCCCCCATTATGTCCCTCACGGTATTCCACACTTCACATTATGCCCCACACCAGTGCTTAAAGAGGTCCTGGTGATCTGGTGGAACACACTATGGGCCTTATTGGAGTTCACTCTTTCTGACAAAATCCTTCTTAGATGGACAAAACCATGTGCACTGCAGGGGGACAGATGTAACATGTGCAGAGAGAATTAGATTTGGGTGAGTTATTTTGTTTCTGTGCAGGGTAAATACTGGCTGCTTTATTTTTACACTGCAATATAGATCTCACTTTGAAGTAAAACCCCACCCAAATCTAATTAGATATGCACAAGTTACATCTGCCCCCCTGCAGTGCACATGGTTTTGTCCATCTAAGAAGGATTTTGACTGAAAGAGTGAACTCGAATAAGGCCCTATGTCACAGCCAGGGTGGGTGGTAGGGTGTTTGTCACCCCCTGCAATCTCTAAATTTATGCCCTGTCTCACATACCTGTGAAAAGAATAATGTGGGCCACATAATGCCACCCTTAAATGCATATTATGCCCCACAGTGCAAAACAACCCAATACCCCAAAAAACAGGATAGTGTGCACGAAAGACGCGCTGCAAAAATTGAGGGCATGGCTTTGTACGAGAGGGGATTATGCATACCGTAATGCCCATTACACAGTATGCCACACATAGTAATGCCCATTGCACAATATGTCACACACGGTAGTGCCTCTTACATATTATGCTACATAAGTGCCACTTACCTACATGCTCATTGCTAGAGTTTTCTTGCACGATGCCTGGGGTTACATGCTCAGTGCCAGGGGTTTCTTGCTCAATGCCGGGGTTTCATGCACTGTACCATGGGTCACATGCACAGTGCCAGAGGTAACATGCACAGTTCCAGGGGAAACATGCACATTGCCAGGGGTAACATGAACAGTGCCAGGGGTTAAATACATTGCGCCACTGTGTGGTAAAGGTGACAGCTGGGCAGAGCAGTGGAAACCCGGATGTCTCTCTTAGAGCAGGTCCATCCGTCTGCGACTCCACGGCGCAGCTATTTAAAATGACGTGCCGGCAGCTTCGATTGGCTCATGATTCACGAGCCGGACATCTCATGAGCTGGGATGTCTTCTGATCAGGTCCATGGTTGTTTGAAATATAGCGCCGGGTCACCAGCCAATAGGAGCCGCTCCTGATTGGCTGCTGCGCTGCTAGCTCCTATTGGCTGGCGATATTTCAAATAGCCGTGGACCTGTACCTGTAATGTATACATTAATGTATGGTATACATTATTTGACCAGAAGTGTTTAACCCTTGCAAACTACAGGTACTTTGTCCATTCAACCAAATCTGTTGCCCATGCCAACTTTACTGCCTATTTTGATGCCAAAATGCCTGTAGGTCAAAGAAAATTTTAGCCTAGGGTAAACTGTTTGTCTTCTATGTATATGTGTGTCGTATAGCTCTATATCTGTGTTATAAGAATGTATCTGTATCTCTGTAGGGACCATTGTTCCTAGATAGACTAGTAGCTATAGTGTGTTAATTAGAATTAAGACTCCCATTGTATTACAGGAGAAGCCAGACAATACCGTTATTTGATGTAAACACATACAGGTTTACTAAGCTCAAATACTATAGAATCTTGTCAAAATCCAAATATACCAAAGCATTTGACAATATTCACCACAATTATAAATACATAGGATATTTGACCTAAATTAGAATTCTATACAACAATGGGTTTGTCAATATGCATTCACTAATCAAGGTCTCCAAATTAATGTATATGTGGATATGATCCCTTGACCACCGCCCAGGATTCTATTTTAAATACAGGGTCACTACAGACTGATTGGAGCTTCTATTGGACCTAAAGCTGGGTACACATATATACAATCGTCGGGCCGTTCTTCCAATCTGGGGGCAAACGGCCGTTCGATTGTATAGGTGTGTACGCTGTCCCAATTGCTGCTGTGCGACCGATAAACGGCCAAAAACGCTCTTGGCCGTCCACGGTCGGTCGGTCGAAGGTTCTTTGCTGCTTAATATTTCATCCGACAGGACGGCTCCATATCGGAACAAAAGTGAAGTGTGTATGCACCTTCGATCGATATGCTTGACAGTTTGACAAAGCACGGTGGTATGCTGCATTATGAGAGACCCTGTAACCCTTTGCCTGCTGTTTTAACTAATGTGTGTATAATGCCTCACTGCTCAACACTTTAGACGCATCACTTTAAGACATTAATCAATGTTGAAGTTTTAATAGTGTGTTATGGTGCCCTGAAAAGAGCTTCCAGCCCACTCTATTAAAACTTCAACATTGATTAATGTCTTAAAGTGATGCGTCTAAAGTGTTGAGCAGTGAGGCATTATACACACATTAGTTAAAACAGCAGGCAAAGGGTTACAGGGTCTCTCATATACTTCTTCTTGCGATTGTTTGGACGGGAGTACATCGGACGTCGCAAGTAAAATTGTACATATGTGTACGCGCAGAACGGTCGTATGTTTTGGACGGCCGAACGTGTATTCGGTCGATCGAACGGTCGCAAGAAAAAGGAAATTGTACATATGTGTACCCAGCTTTAGATTGAGGACAGGGTGCTTGTGACTGACCACAGATCCAGGATTACACAGTGAGAGGAGGCTCCCTGGAAATACACCCTATGTTTGTACTCTGGCTATCTCTTGTAACTGCCTTTGAGGAATGTGGTATTAGTATAATTTCTTGTTTGTTAATGATTTTGTAAATAAGTAATTGTTAAACTGTATTGAGGTGTCCCTGATTCTCACTATACTTCCGATACAATAGTTCCACTGGGAACAGTGATATGTAAGTGACTCCCCTGTGCGGGTTTCAAGTGTCATACTGTTTGACCAGCGCTGTTTAAGCCTTATTCAAAATAATGAAATATGGGACCCATGCCCATTGTATCACCCGATTTCTGCCCAAATCCTTGTTGGTCAAAAGAATTTGCAAGTGGGTCATATGTATGCGACCCCCCTGTGTGGATTAGTAATAATAATATTTTTTTGACCAACGCTGTTTAACCCTTGCAGGACAACAGCTACTTATTCAAAATGATGAAATCTGGGACCCATGCCCACTTTAGTGCCCAATTTCTGCCCAAATCCTTGTTGGTAAAAAGAAATGGCAAGTGGGTCATATGTACGTGACCCCGCTGTGCGGGTTTCCAGTGTAATATTTTTTGACCAAGGCTGTTTAACCCTTGCAGGACACCAGCTACTTATTCAAATGATGAAATCTGGGACCCATGCCCACTTTAGTACCCGATTTCTGTCAAAATCCATGTTGGTCAAAAGAAATTGCAAGTGTGTCATATGTAAATGACCCCCTTCTGTGGATTTCAATGACCCCCTTCTGTGGATTTCAAGTGTAATATTTTTTGACCAACGCTGTTTAACCCTTGCAGGACACCAGCTACTTATTCAATATGATGACATTTGGGACCTATGCCCACTTTAGTGCCCGATTTCTGCCAAAATCCATGTTGGTCAAAAGAAATTACAAGTGGGTCATAAGTAAGTGACCCCCCTGTGTGGATTTCTGGTGTAAAATTTGTGGTCCAAGACTCATTAACCCTTGTGAAAGTGATTGTCCATAATAAGAAGCTGGAGCTCGAATAAGAAGTGAATAAGAAGCTGGCCGAATAAGAAGCCAACTTCATCCTCGTTCATAAGACATTGGGCGGTATTCAATGAGCCTGATTCGCCATGTTTTTATGGCGAATTTGTGCTGTTTGGCGAATTTCTGACAAAAACGGTGAATCACCCTATTCAATGACCACATGGCGAATACATTTCAAGGTTTTTTTCACCATGATTCACCGAGTAGCAATCGCTATCTTTTTATGGTGAAGTGGAATGTGAACTTTTAAAATAAAGTGTTTTGTTTTTTACATTTGGTGTCAAAAAATCAGGAATTTTATTCTGAGGAGGGGCATGCTATTTTTATTCATGTGCTGTAAGCACATGAATATATATTTAATTTTAAAAAAAAAATATATATATATATTTTTTTTACACAGCAGCCAGCAGGGGGCGCCGGAGCCGAGCATTACATATTCATATATTCACTGCACCCGATCGTTACGATCAGTGAATATACGCTCCCCTGCTGGCACCCCCGGGGGGCAGCCTGTGCTGCCTGGCACCCGGGGAGCCCACCTACCCCCCACAAAGTTCTGGGGCAGGCAGAGAGACTACCATCTCTCTGCCTGGCACCGTCATCAGGCTCCCTGCGGCAATCGCCGCAGGAGCTCATATTCGCCAGTCAGGGGCAGCGAGCCCCTGACACGTTGAATACCGGAGCCCGCCGGCTCCGGAACGTGGCGAATGTGCAGCGAATCCTAAAAAGGATTCGCTGCACCTCGCAGGTATTCTCATTGAATACCGCCCATTGTCCATGTGATACGCTGAGGTAGGCCACACACACACATAAGCTGTCCTGGTGCTTCTGGTACTTTAATCAACTGAAATGTTCTGCTTGGTATCCACCCATCAGCATTGGTTCATACTTGCCTACTTTTGAAAATCAGTTTCAGGGTATCCCTGAGTGTCAGGACTTATTACACACACAACCATGTTACCTTATATTAGACACAGTCCCCTTTTCCCAGTATGCATGACCGGCAGACCGAATGCCAGTGGTCAGAAGACTGCCTGCGGTATCGTGCTGAATAGAATACTGACAGAGGCTGGGTAAGTATACTTACCTTCTCCTCTTATCCCTCCCTTCCTGAAGCCTAACCCTAACCTTCCCCCACAACCCTAAACTTGTCACAGCTAGTGCATAAACCTAACACCCCCCCCCTCATCCTAACGCTAGGACACCCGCAGCATACTTAAGGCCCCCATACACTATGCGATTTGGTCCCGATTTCACCCGATTCAGATGGATCTGGCAGTTAAATCGGGCCAAATCGCATGTTTAGACACCCGGACCGACCCGATGCATGGTCCCGTGCACATCGGATTGGAGTCGGGAGATCAGACCAGCTGCACATAAGATTTGCTAACTCTTATGTGCAGCTGGGCAGGGGACTCTGGGGCAGATTTATTAAGCTTGGTGAAGTGATAAATGGGGAAATTTACCAATATGAAAAACCTAGTTTTTCGTATCGGTATTTCCCTCCGACTGCATACGACTGTTTTAGTCGTATGCAAAGTCGTGTTCCGGAGGGGAAATTACAAAGCAGTCAGATACGACTGCTTTGTAACCCTCCGATGGTGTAACAATTCGTATTAGCGGCCGTATATACGGCTGCTAATACGAATTATTTCTAGCAGTCTGCACGGATCAGTCAGATCCGTGCAGGCTGCAGAGTGTAAAAAAAATAAATAAATAAATGGAAAAAAATCGGCGTGGGGTCCCCCCCACAGCCGAAACCAGCACCAGGCTGACAGAGCCTGGAGCCGGTAATTAAAAATCAGGGAACCCGACAAATAGGGGTTCCCTGATTTTTAACAACCAGCCCCAGGCTCCTGCTCTGGGGCTGGTTCCCAAAATACGGGGGACAAAATGACTAGGGGTCCCCCGTATTTTAAGAACCAGCCCCAGGCAAAACCAGCCAGCAGGGTAATGCCACAGCCGGGGGGAGACTTTTTATGCAAGTCCCCCCAGCCAAAGCATTCATCCCTACCGACCAGTCAGCCTGGCCAGGGGCCCTGGGGGAGTGGGGACCCCCCCAATGAAGGGGTCCCCCCCTCCAGGACTTACCTGACCAGGCTGAAGCCTGGTACTGTCCCCGATGCCCCTGGGCGGTGGGCATCGGGCTGATTATGGTGTAAAAAAAAAGATAAAACTATTGTTTTTTACTGTGGCACTACAGGTACCAGCAAGCTGGGACTTGGAGAACCACAAGTCCCAGCCTGCTGGGCATTAAAGGGCCCGCTGGCACTTGTAGTTCCACAGTTAAAAAAATAGTGCACAAAACACACTGACACACATTTGAAATAAAAGTTTAATACACACATCACAAACACACTGATACTTACCTATCTTGATCCCGTCGGTAGGTCGCTGGCTCCGGTGTCGGCGGCTCCAGTGTCGGCGGCTCCGGGTCGGCGGCTCCGAGGTCGGCGTCCTGTCTGAAGAAAATCCATGTTGGACCTGTGGAAGTAAATCCTACTCACCAGGTCCTCCATGGATGGTCTTCTGTCTTCTCTCTTCTTTTCCAGGACTTTATTCTTTCACTTCTGTCTTCTGTCTTCTTCTTTGTTTACGCGCTGCCGGCTGTCGGGACTTTCAGAGCTGGAGAGATGTTGCCTCCTCGACGTCTGGACTAAGAATGAATTCTAGCCAATCAGGAACCGACTTTACTGGCTCCTGATTGGCCACTAGGCGGCTCCTGATTGGCTAGAATTTCTATTTTTCTTTTCTATTTTTTTTCTATTTTCTATTTTCTTTTCTACTTTTTCTCTATTTTTTATTTTATTTTTTTACACTGAAGCCTGCACGGATCTGACTGATCCGTGCAGGCTTAAAGCAAATACGACAGGGAAAGCAAGGTGTATTTTCCTGTCGTATTTGCGTGGGTGTTTTACACCACTTAGCAGCCGTATTATCCATACGGCTGCTTAGTAAATCAGGAATCACCATTCTTTTGAATGGTGATTTCTGTTGTATCCTATCGATGGTGTAGGACATTCGTATTTGTAAATACAAATACGAATGTTCCATCTTTAGGAATACGAATTGTTGTATTTTCGGGATAGTAAATCACGAAAATACAAATTTGTAAAAAAAAGGTGTATTTCTCCCTACGAATACACCTTTTTTCTACGAATCCATTTTGGTAAATGTCCCCCAAAGTCTCTGTTTTTTATCACCGGCCAATCAGCTCCTAACTGTGAAGTTACAGGCTTGGTTTGAAAAATAAGAGGTAGGAGCTGATTGGCCGGTGATAAAAATCGGACACTTTATCACTTCTCCAAGCTTAATAAACCTACCCCTATGTGAGGTGGCTGGCGAGCCGGAGCAGGTGTGAGGTGGCTGGCAAGCCGGAGCAGGTAGCTGTGCTCCGGGCAGGTGGAGGGAGCATCGGGCGGGAATGCTGCTAGTAGGGCAGAGGCAGCGGACACTGCGGGGGACACAGAGGCAGCAGTAACGGAGAGCCGGGCAGGGGGAGCCGGGAGCTGTCAGTGCTGGAAAAAAAAAGCCCATGCAATGAATAGGCAGCCTGTGATTGGCTGAGCGCTCTCTCAGCCAATCAGCAATTGGCTGAGAGAGCGCTTAGCCAATCACAGGCTGCCCATTCATTGTATGGACATTTTTTTTTTCAGTACTGACAGCTCCCGACTCCCCCTGCCCGGCTCTACGTTATTGCCACCTCTGTGTCACTGTCCCTCGCAGCGTCCCCTGCCCACTGCCTCTGCCCTACTAGCAGCATCCCCCGCCAGATGCCTCGCAGCTTCCCCAGCCCGCCACCTCGATGTCCACCGCCCCCCTGTGTGTGATAAAAGTTTGTGTACATTGCCCCATCAGAATGGTGTCTATCTCAGTCACACTCAAAATAGTCTGTATATCCGAATTTTTTATATGGGAGACTTATCCTGCACAATAAAAGCTGACAGCTTTAAATTGCATTGTGCCATCATATAAATAATGACAATAAATAACTTATTACACTGCATTATACAGGAAGCCATTGATCATTTCTCATCTTTTTCTGCTTCTTATCTTCTGTTTAAAAGCTTTTGAGAAGGTGTACTAGGATGTGGAAGCTCAGCAAGTGCAGAGAGGAGCCTGACACCTTTTCATGTGTTCACTGCAGCATTTGAATCGATGTCCATCTCCTGCCTGAAGCCGGTGTTGATCAAATAGTGAAAGGGGGAGGGGAGGGGGGGGGGGGGGCAGTCAATTCAAAACAGATAGCAAGAAGTTCTGGGAAGGTGACAAGAATACAGGAAACTCCCCACACCTGTGATACAGTTAACCATGAAGTGTTACGAGTACCACGGGGTGAGGGAAACAAAGTTAGGGCCATAACTGATATGATTTCTATCATATGGTTCCCCTTTCCCTTCAGAATACAATTCAAGCTCTTTGTGTGACAAACGGGGGGGACAGTATACCAGTAACCCTTTCTGTACCTTGTTCCTTGGGTCTCGACACTGTATTCTTCACTGCTGTCAACTCTGAAGTGTAGACAAGTATCTGTACCTTCAAGATGATGAGTTGGATCAGTGACTTCTCCTTATGGGAGCCTGTGGCAGAAAGGATGGACACCCCAAGCAGCACACCCCACACATAGAGATCACACACAAAGTGACGGTGACAACAATATTTATTATGCAGGAAACCACTAGTCACCTCTGCAAACCAAATATTGTTAAGGTCAATTATATGCAATAATCATCAACACAATGCACGGTTATTATTTTGGACTCAATAACAATAACTGCAAAGGCACATAAATCCTACTATCACACACACTGGCACAAAGCACGTATAATGGTAAACATTCAAATATAGACATTACAATTCAAAATATTAAGTTAAGTAACACTGTCACTAAAAGACGGTAATATCGGAATTGTCCACAAGGTGACGCTACCTCAGCCATGTGTCAGTTAATGTCTTCCAGATGAAACCGTGAATTGAAGCAAAATGGTGCACGGTATTTGTAATCCAAACAGGTATATTAGAAGAATAGTAACTTGTAGTGGTTATTTGCAAAGCATAGCATAGTCTTCCAATGGAGGGTGCTGTGACTATACAAAACCTCCATGAACAGTCTCTGTCTCTCTCTGTCTGTGCTGCTAGCAGTAGGGTGTCCTATTCCTGCAGCCTTCTGTGCTCACAGGCCTTTGTAGTGGGAGGTGATTAAGTGTCCCTTTCAAGGCCCAATGTGAGGAATTAAACTTGGGAAGTTTGCACTGTGTGGCAGTGGCGTAAGTTCGTTACAGTTGCCCGGAGGCAAGATAAATATTGGTGCCCCCCACACACACACATACCCACACACAACCCTATATAACCTTATATAAATTATATATTTCTGTTAAGAAATATAGATAGATAGATAGATAGATAGATAACACATTTATCTTTAAGAACTCAGCCACAGAAGCAATATTGTTGGCTTTTAAATAACTGATTTAAACTTGCAGGGGGAGTAGAGGTGCCCCCTTGGGAGCAGGAGCCCGGCGGCAGATGACTCCATTGCCTCCCAGAGTTCTGCCACTGCTGTGTGGCCTGGGCTGAGCTTTCTGTGGCTGCTTCACATGTAGGGACAAGAAGGGGCCAGTGCTGCCTGATATGCACTGTCTGGGCTTCAGGGGTACTGTGGGGTGCCTTCAGGTGGATACTGGGGCAGTCTCTCAGGGCAGATTCTGAAGGGGTTGATGGGCTGGCAAGGGCTGTGTGTTATTGGGGTACCTGTACTAACTGCTGCAGTTGCTGGCTCCTGCCAGTCACTTCTCTTACTTGTGGCTCCTTCTCCCACATGCACACACTGTCTGCAGCTGCTGTCTCTGTCCTCCATAGCATGCCAAGCTGTGTCCTCTCCACATGTGGTCCTGTCCTCACTTGCCACACTGCTTCTCACTCTGCTGCAGCCATGTCATGCTGCTGCTCTCCTCACTCTCTGTCTCAACTCAACCTTCACCTCTCAGACCTCTGCCCAATAGCAGCACAGCTCTGTTTCCCTCTTTCAGGGATTCTGTCAACTCCCCTGGGTCCTAGTGCTCTACAGATGCTCTCTCTTTTGGCTGCTCCGGTACTTGTTTCCTAGCAGGGCGCCCACGATTTTGATCGCGGGCATCGTTAGTAAAAAAAAATCGCGTCGGTCGCGTCGCATGCTGACAAAAAATCGCATGCGATGCGACCGATGCGATTACCGCGATTTTACATAGGGAACAATGTTAAATGTCCCAATTGACCCGATTTCACATAGGGAACAATGTTAAATGCCCCCCCCCCCCAATTGTTAACGCCACTCCATGATCAACGTCAACCCGAAGCGTGGCGAGCGCAGCGAGCCCGCGAGGGGCGGCGGTACGCGTCCTCCGACCTTTTCATACCCCTACTATCCACAAGGGCGTGGAGTGAGAATAGAATAGTGTGGCGAGCGCAGCGAGCCACCGAGCCCGAAGCGTGGCGAGCGCAGCGGACACCTGTGAAGCCCGCAAGGGGATGTGGATACCTGTGAAGGTATCCGCGTCCCCTCGCGGGGCTCGCTGCGCTCGCCACGCTTCGGGCTCGGTGGCTCGCTGCGCTCGCCACACTATTCTATTCTCACTCCACGCCCTAGTGGATAGTAGGGGTATGAAAAGGTCGGAGGACGCGTACCGACGCCCCTCGCGGGCTCGCTGCGCTCGCCACGCTTCGGGTTGACGTTGATCGTGGAGTGGCATTAACAATTGGGGGGGGGGGGCATTTAACATTGTTCCCTATGTGAAATCGGGTCAATTGGGACATTTAACATTGTTCCCTATGTAAAATCGCGGTAATCGCGTCGGTCGCATCGCATGTCATTATAATGGCATGCGATGTACATGCGATGCCCGCGATGGGCGCCCTGCTAGGAAACAAGTACCGCTGCTCCTGTTACCAGACCACCAGGAAGGGCAATTAACCCCTGCAGCCCCAGTCCATAGGGGCTCCATAAGAAGCATTTGGCTGCAGTCCCAGTATAAGCACACAAACAGGGGTACCTAAGGACTGGGGTCAGGGGCGGAGATAGCGTAAGGCAGCCCCCGCTGCTGCTTGGGGGAGCGGGGGCTGCGAGGGCGCTGGTTGCCGGACAAGTGAGTGTGACAGACAGAGAGTCTGTCACACTACACTCAGTGGGAGCGGGTGCCGGACAAGCGAGTGTCCGGCACACACTACACAGTATGCGGATGTGTGCCGCTGCCGCCCGCCGCCGCCTGCCGCTGCCCGTGCGCTCGCTGGTCACAGACGAGTCAGCACGGGCGCGGCCATGACAGTGGATCTGTCATTAAAAAAAATAATAATATTATTTGACGGGCGGGTGGGTTGCCCAATGGGAGGGAGGGAGTGCAGGATAAATATCCAATGGGAGGGTGGCCGGGGGCGCGGCCTTGTGGTGTCAATCAGACTGAGGCAGGGGAAGCAGCAGTGTCTGCTGGTCCCTGCCTCAGCTTCAGCTGCTCCTATGCGTGTGACTGTGACGTCACACGCTGGAGCCTGGAGAGGCCAGAGGAGCCGAGAAGCCAGCTGCAAGCAGGAGAGAGAAGGTGTCCTAGTCATCCCACCCAGTCAAGAACTTGTTAATAGCAGAGGTGTGTTTTTTTTTTTTTTACACCAGTATTAATCACCTATACAATATATATATATACTGTATAGGTGGGGTCAGGCGGCATGGAACATGTTCCCTTCCGGGGGCTGGCGGCTGGCGAATCTACCGCCAGCCCCTGCAAGAATGACGGGCACTCCATCTGTATGTATATATATACAGATGGAGTGCCCATCATTCTTACAGGGGCTGGCGGTAGATTTGGCAGCCGCCAGCCCCCGCTAGCCGCCGGAAGGGAACGTGCGCGCACCAGATGCGCATGCGTCCCCTTACTACGGTGCTCCATGTCGCCTGATCCCACCTTTCCGCTCCCCCCCCCCCTAAACCTGCCCGTTCAAGTCCCCTGCCACCAGGAAAAGGGACGCGCGTACGTGTGGGACACTCGCACGTCCCAGTCAGATGGAGCGCCGGATCGCTAGCGGGGGTGTTCTGGCGAGTCCCAGCGCTGGCTGAGAGGCGCTCCATCTTTGTACATTGTGAACAGGCAGCGCTACTAGTGTCGGCAACTGGTGTGGACATATGTACAGGCAGCACTACTAGTGTCGGCAACTGGTGTGGGCATATGTATAATCAGTACTACTAGTGTCGGCAACTGGTGTGGGCATATGTACAGGCGGCGCTACTAATGTCGGCAACTGGTGTGGGCATATGTATAATCAGTACTACTAGTGTCGGCAACTGGTGTGGGCATATGTACAGGCGGCGCTACTAGTGTCGGCAACTGGTGTGGACATTATGTATAAGTTGTGATACTACTACTGTCGGAACCTGGTGTGGTTGTTATGTACAGTATAAGTTGTGCAGCTGTCGGTAACTGTGCGTAATGGGCATTACAATGTTATTAGTATTTTTATATGGCCACGCCCCTTCCCCATGAAG
The DNA here is from genome assembly GCF_055691185.1 of Crinia signifera. Classification (NCBI taxonomy): domain Eukaryota; kingdom Metazoa; phylum Chordata; class Amphibia; order Anura; family Myobatrachidae; genus Crinia; species Crinia signifera. The sequence continues at coordinate 206,085,279 of NC_139217.1, read as the reverse complement.
CATCGCACCTACATTTTGCCGCGCGCCTTCGGCGCGCTCTCTCCTTTTTTAAGTGTGATGGTGGGGCACTTGCCAATTCCCTTTCTGGCACAGGGTACCAAATGGCTAGTTACGCCACTGGTTCTGTTGTGCTACTGAGTGTTGTAATTTGGAATGGGATTACTATTGTGTATGGTCCTTGTGAGATGGCATGTCTCTCTTTCGGAGTGCACTGTATTTTTTACATGGGGGGGGGGGGGGGGCGGGCGCCCCAAAATTTTATGGCAGGGGGGAGCAAAATTTATAGTTACGCCACTGACTGGGGTACCACATTTGCACACACTTACAAAGCCATCACCCATTCCTCTCCCTCCTACATATCTGATCTTATCTCTCCTTACACTCTTACCCACCATCTCCCCTCCACAAATGCACGCTGCCTCTCCTGTCAACTGGTTACTTCCTCCCACCTCCAAAATTTTGGCTTTTGTGCTCCATGCTCCATAGCTCTGGAATTCTCTCCCACTCCCTATCAGACTTGGCACTTCCCGCCAAAACTTTACACGGGGTCTCAAGACTCACTTCTTCATTAAATCTAACCAATGCTCATAATAAAATTATGCTCACTATGACCCCTACTGTGTCACCCCAGTTTGTCTGCCCCTTCCCTTTAGATTGTAAGCTCAAATGAGCAGGGCCATCTCTCCTCATGTGCTTCTCTAAGAATACTGTATATCTTTGGGACTGTTAAAATAGCATTAGTGTCCGCTACTACAAATGTTTTTCTATTTACCATGTACTCCTAATTTGTATTTTTAATGTCAGTTACTGGTTTCTTGTATTTTTGCTCATCTATGTATTGTGAGGCGCTGCTGAAACCATGTGGCACCATAGAAATGAACTAATAATAAATGCAAATCTAATAGCAAATCAAATGCACATTGAATGGAAAAATCGAATAGAAAATAGTGGGAATTGAAAAGGAGTAGAAAAAACTTCAGAGCAGGTTGAATAGTCCATATCTAATAGAAATCGAATCAAAAACGGAATCGAATCGTGTAAGCACCGGTTAGTGTGCTTGGATCCACTACTTGTCCTTTCCTCTCTGAGCATTTGGGTCTGTGCTGAACATGTGGGGTGACATTCTATGCTTTGAGATAAATGCGCATGTTTTTTTAGCGCACCACATCGCCGCTATTCGCCCTTTTTCAAATCGCACTTTTCAGTAATAATTCGCATATTTAATGTGATGCGTTTTGGAGGCTGAAAAGTGCGAAGTGGTGCGATTTGCGGCGAAGTGGTGCGATGTCTTTAGTCCTGAAAATGTGCGATTTTCATGTCTGAAAATCGCACGTTTGCAGGAAAGCGCAAATAAAAAAAAAAAAAAACGAGCGCGGGGTCCCCCGCCAGAGCATAACCAGCCCCGGGCTCATTGAGCCGGTGCTGGTGACATAAAATCAGGGTCCCCGACAAATAGGGGTCCCCTTGATTTAATGAAACCAGCACCAGGCTCAAGGTCCGGCGCTGGTTCCCAAAATACGGGGGACAAAATGACTAGGGGTCCCCTGTATTTTAAGAACCAGCACCGGACCCAACCAGCCAGCAGGGTAATGCCACAGCCGGGGGACACTTATGATATAAGGTCCCACGGAAAAAGCATTAACCCCCTGGCTGGTCAGCATGGGCAGGGGTCCTGGGAAAGTGGGGACCCCCCCAATGAAGGGGTCCCCCCCCTCCAGGACTTACCAGCCCATGCTGATAGTCCAGGGCTGTCCCCGATGCCCCTGGGCGGTGGGCATCGGGCTGATGGCTTGTGTAAAAAAAAGAAGAAAAACTATTGTTTTCTACTGGCGAACTATGAGTCCCAGCAAGCCTACCCCGCATGCTGGGACTTAGAGAACCACAAGTCCCAGCATGCGGGGCATTAAAGGGCCCGCTGGCACTTGTAGTTCTACAGTACAAAAAATAGTTAAAGAAAACACACTGACACCCTGAAAAATAAAAGTTTAATACACACATAACACACACACACTGATACTTACCTACCTTGAGCCCGTAGGTCGGTCCCTGGATCCGGGCTCCGGGGCTCCAGGGCAGAAGAGTCCGGTTCCGGGGGCTTGGTCCTGGTTCCGGGGTTCCTGGGCTGAAGAATCCGGGGTCCAGGATCCGAGGTAGTCCCCAGGGGTACCTAAGGAAGGAAATCCTACTCACCTGGTCCCCGGCGACGACCTCGGCATCCTCTCCGGCAGAAGCGCTGCTCCCATCTGGTACCCGGCTCACAGGACTTTCACCGGCGCAGAGATGTTTCTTCCTCGGCGTCTCTAGTCAGAATGATTTCTGGCCAATCAGGAGCTGAGAAAGTCGGCTCCTGATTGGCCAGAAATCATTCTGAATACAGACGCCGAGGAAGAAACATCTCTGCGCATCTAGAGCAGAGATGTTTCTTCCTCTGCGTCTCTAGTCAGAATGATTTCTGGCCAATCAGGGGCCGACTTTCTCGGCTCCTGATTGGCCAGAAATCATTCTGACTAGAGACGCGAGGAAGAAACATCTCTGCGCCGGTGAAAGTCCTGTGAGCCGGGTACCAGATGGGAGCAGCGCTTCTGCCGGAGAGGATGCAGAGGTTGTCGCCGGGGACCAGGTGAGTAGGATTTCCTTCCTTAGGTACCCCTGGGGACTACCTCGGATCCTGGACCCCAGATTCTTCAGCCCAGGAGCCCCGGAACCCCGGACCAGCCCCGGAACCAGGACCAAGGCCCCGGAACCGGACTCTTCTGCCCTGGAGCCCGGACCCAGGATCCAGGGACTGACCTACGGGCTCAAGGTAGGTAAGTATCAGTGTGTGTGTGTTATGTGTGTATTAAACTTTTATTTTTCAGGGTGTCAGTGTGTTTTCTTTAACTATTTTTTGTACTGTAGAACTACAAGTGCCAGCGGGCCCTTTAATGCCCCGCATGCTGGGACTTGTGGTTCTCCAAGTCCCAGCATGCGTGGTAGGCTGCCCGATGCCCACCGCCCAGGGGCATCGGGGACAGCCCCGGACTATCAGCATGGGCTGGTAAGTCCTGGAGGGGGGGGACCCCTTCATTGGGGGGGTCCCCACTTCCCCAGGACCCCTGCCCATGCTGACCAGCCAGGGGGTTAATGCTTTGGCCGTGGGACCTTATATCATAAGTGTCCCCCGGCTGTGGCATTACCCTGCTGGCTGGTTGGGTCCGGTGCTGGTTCTTAAAATACGGGGGACCCCTAGTCATTTTGTCCCCCGTATTTTGGGAACCAGCGCCGGACCTTGAGCCTGGTGCTGGTTTCATTAAATCAAGGGTCCCCTATTTGTCGGGGACCCTAATTTTATGTCACCAGCACCGGCTCAATGAGCCCGGGGCTGGTTATGCTCTGGCGGGGGAGCCCGCGCTCGTTTTTTTCCGATTTTAACCGGTTTTTTTTTTTTTACACCAGAATCCTGCACAGAACATTGCGATCTGTGCAGGGTTCTGGCTAATTCGCCAAACAGAACCTGGTCTGAAATAAGTGCGAATATTAGTCACCTTAAAAGTGCGATTTGCGAAAACGCATTGCATTAAATAAGCGATTTGTATACTTTTCTTTACGAAAACATCTGGATGCGATAAAAATGCGATTTTATCTCGCACTTTTGGACAGCATGCATTAACGCACATAATATGTGATTTCTGTCCCTTAGCGCATCCTATTAAATATGCGTTTTGAAGGAAAAATGCGATATCGCCATTTTTTTAACTAATTAACGCCAAAAAATGCAAATCACTTCCCATAGAATGTCACCCGTGATGTTGGACAGTCTCCAAGTGCTAGCACCATGTCCTATCTTGTTATCAGCTCCTGATGCACAGCCTCTCCAGAAGGCCACCGCTTATCAGACCATAGCTTTTCCCAATGTCATGTGCACATTTCTTAGGGGAGCTAGGACCTACTCCAAGCACTGCTGGAATGAAACCCAGGTTTATTACACTCAGGTTAGCGTCCTATTTAACTGCACATGTACATTCTTTGTCAATTTAAAAATAAGGAAATTAGTACTTACCGATAACTCCCTTTCACCGAATCAGCAAGGGACACTGCAGTCAAAACGTATGGGGAGATAGAGTAGGTGTACTGGAGGAGTGGAACTTTTTGTAAAAAAAAAACTTCATGTAGCAGGCTCCTCCCTCCTCTATCCCCAACCAGACCCCAGTCTTAGAAAAACTGTGTCCGAGAGGAAATGAGCGACTAGGCCTTCGAAGGAAGAGAAGATAAAGCACAAGATTAGGTTAGAATAACACAAACAATAACTGAACAAGCATAATCCTTTCAACAGTATGACAACAGTCTTACACCAAAACTGGATGGCAGGAGGACTAGCATTGGGAGGGCATGCAGTGTCCCCTGCTGATTCGGTGAAAGGGAATTATCGGTAAGTACCAAATTCCTTATTTTACCTACATGCAGCAGAGGATACTGCAGTCAAGACGTATGGGGCCAATACCCAAGCACTAATCCCGGGTGGAAGAGCGCTGGGACTAATGCAATACAAATACAAAAGGGAAGGGTTAATCACACAGGGAGAGTGTGTTTTATTGGTAAATAGTAGGTGACCCCTACTATTATTATGTTGCATACATTGATTATCATGGTAAGGGTGTGCTATCATGGGACATGGTATTTAGAGCAAAAAAAACGAATTTCTTGAAGAGCAAGAAAAAGAAAGAATGTCACTTTGTGATGCACCAGGGAGAAGGAAAAATTTAAAATATAATTATTTATTATATCTTTAAGAACTTTAGCAAAATTTAAAAAAAAAGACACAATACAAACCTGTAACATACATATAAAAAGGGATAAGAATATCCCTCAGTCCGTGGGGTCCCACTTTCTTTTATTTCCACAGTAAATTTGTATTTTTCACAATGTTTGTGTTTTTGTGCGTTTTTTGATCTGTGTGTCGCACTGGTTACTATAGATAGTACCAGAAAGTCATGAATGAATGTATATACTTATTAGCAGTAATACTGAATATGCCCAATAATTTCTAGACAGCCATCTAGATACAACATGTGGGAATAGACCTTAGTTTCTGGGCCCACACATTACAGCGGTTGATTTATAGTCAGGGGAATACAGATGCTTCCTGTGACTAGGGTATAATGCCCGATGATATTGCAGCCCTAGTTAGTGCTAAATTGTATAGGTCACTATCAGTGTAGATGGGCAAAACACATGGGCAGTGAGCTAGATATTATAAGTCCGGTCCGTCGGACGGGACGGCGGGACTCGCAGTGACTATCTGATATACTGCGCCCGCTAGTCACGTCTGCCTATAATGACGTGACCGGCTTACTATGTACCGTGCGGCTAAGACAGATCAGCCTGTGGGGCTGTCAGCTAGTGTGTGGAGCGCCGGAGTCAGGTATAAAAACTCAGCACTTCCTGGCCACAGTCTCTGCTAATACCCGCTACCGCCTGTACCGCTAAGGAATAAAAACAGATCAAAATGCATTCATGGGGGAAAGGGAAAGTGGGAGCTGGGAGCACACCACGGAGTGTACGATCGGTGTACGCTTCGCTAGTAATCTTCGTCAGGACCACCTGAGTAGGTGCCTGGAGGCCCAATAAGTACCTGCTTGATCATGCATATTCATGAGCTTTTTGCCTCACTATCACTGATCACATCACCTGAGAGTAAATTGATTAATCATGATGTTAACACCCTTACAGGTTGTCAGTGTTGTATCGTGGGATTTTCTATCATGAGTCTCAATTACAAGTAGTTTAAACGACTGATATCTTCAGTGCTGTTAGGTTAATGTGCACTATGAGAGATGTTGATAAAATTGTATGAAATAAAATCTTATATATTAAGATTAATTGTGTCTAATGTGGTTTTCTAAGATATAGAATCGTCTAAGATAATAATCTTGTAGTGGGTATATTAAGCATGTTACATGGCTGTAATTCTTTTATGTCAGGTCGGCGTGTCGACTCTAATGGAGGATGTCGAAAAATATTCGTTCCCAACTGAGAAAACAAATAAAAATAATAAATAAAATAATAAATATAAAGGTGTGTGGATTGTATTGGTCCACATTTGATGGTTGTTAAAGATGTCCCGCTACCCGCGGGTTCTTGGAGCGCTGGTAATTGGTGTGTCGCTGATACCACTATTGTTGGTATATGCCTGTTTTTCTATCTTGTATGATCGTTATGTCAACTTTAATACAGGATATAGAGAAATATTGAAACTTGAAATATATGGATTATACAGGTCCACAAGAAATAAGTATTTATCATATCCTTTGCCCCTGGGGTAAGCGTTAAATTTTCACAAAAGACTGGCATCACTGGATATGTTAGGTACCGGAGAGAGCACAGGGATAAGTCATATTGCCGCATGCAGTACTGTGTGTGTTTTGTATTATGGCCAGTGCATCCTGGATGCAAAGACATGGATACAGATTCTTGAGAATAGATGTAATTCATTCTGTGGGTGTATCCTGCGGATGTCTAATTGGGATATGTATCCAAGTAGTTTATGATGGGTGGTGGGGTGGAGGAAAATATTTGTCATGGTGGTAAGTATATCATTACTGATTATAGGGTAGAAAGATGGGAGGAAAGAAAGAGGGGGGGTGCATGATGCTTGATAATAATAATGATTATCACTGAAATATATAGTGAGTCTAGGGCTGTCACCATTCGAGTGCGCCTGGGGGTATGTGTGATATATTTAGACACACATCCCCTTTGGCACACTTCAGTGGTGACAGAAAATGACTCTCAGGCTAATCAAAACATTTATTAATATACAGTATGGTAAGTATACAGATGTTATAATGAACGTGTGAAGTGCACCCTAGTGGGAATGACTCATTTGGTATAGGAGGAGGTATATAGGAGGACTAGGAGGGGAAAGAAGGGGCAAAAGGGGACCAAGAGATTGGAGAGAGGACCGCAGGGAGACGAGGCGGTACAGGAGATAACACCCAGTGACACTTTAAGAATTATCAATCTCACTGACCATGTCCTCAATGAAGCCCAAACTTCGGTCCTCAAAAAAGGCTTTTCCCCAACCAAGTCCCTTAATCATTTCGAATACCAAAAAGATCTCAACCTCTATGTGAGGAAACTGTTATTAAAGAATTTTTTCAAGAAAAAAACAGATAATGTGGCCAACACACAACTTCCCATCACTATTGAGGATGACCCCTCACAACCACGTATTGATCAGATTTTTGACCACTGTGAAATGGGTATTCTAGAGACTTTGGAGAATCTATCTGATGATAATCCTAATGAGACTAGTGATAGTGATGTCACCAATCCATCAACATTGAGAAAGAAATCTGTCTTTCTACCGGATATTTCAATATGTCCACAGGCAAAAGTTTACCTGGAAATGGTCAGTAAGGACCTTGACCATATTGAGCTTAATAAACGTTTCTTCAGATTTGAAGACAACCTCAACATCTCAGAGAGAGCAGCACTAAAAGAGATTAAAGAATGGGAGGACACCATAATCAAACCCTCTGATAAGGGGGGTAAAGTTGTGCTATGCTCCATAGCCAAATACACCACTGAATTGGATCGTCAGTTAAGGGATAGAACCTGTTACAGGAGGCTCACCTTCAATCCCACTGAGGATTATCTGGACATATATCAGAGAATGTTAGAACAAGCAAGAGCCGGCGGTGTCATCTCTAAAACACAATATGACTTCTTACTGGTCAAACATGTAAAAATCCCCACTCTGTACCTGCTCCTGAAGGTGCACAAGGACGAGGTAAACCCCCCCGGGAGGCCAATAGTGTCTGGCATTGGTGGACTTACTGAAAAAGCTAGTGAATTTGTGGACCACCATTTGAGGAGATTTGTTACCACCCTTCCCTCATATGTAAGGGACACCATGGATGTCCTCAATAAAATACAAGACATAACCCTGAATGCAGACACATGGCTTATCACGTGCGACGTAGAGAGCCTGTATACCAGCATTATTCATAATTTTGGGATACAGGCGGCTCGATACTTCCTTAGTATGGAGAAAGATGCACCTATCCATGAGTTCATTATTAAACTTTTACAATTTTGTCTTGACCAGAAACTATTTCATTTGTGAAGACCAGTTCTACCTCCAGGTGCAGGGGACCGCTATGGGGAGTACTTGTGCTCCGACATACGCGAACCTTTCATTGTATGGGAGGGCGATATTCATCTATTTAAAGAATTTATGGACATGCTCAACAATAATGATCTGAACTTGACCCTCACCTATAGCATGAGCCAAAACGAAGTAGAATATCTGGATCTATGTCTTAGTATCGCACCAGATGGTTCTATCATCTCCGATATGTTCCGTAAAAAAACCTCCACAAATTCTTTATTACATAAGAAAAGTGCACACTTCCCCCCAGTGATAAAAGGACTCCCCAAAGGGGAATATTTACGAACCAGACGTAATTGCTCTCAAGACGAAACATATAATACAAGAGCAGAGGAACTGGCACTAGACTTGAGAACAGGGGGTACACTAGGAGATCTAAGATCTATCCAGACAGCCAGGAAAGAAGCACATCAATACAAAAGAGAACACCTCCTGATCCCAAGAAATAAAGAACTTGAACAAACTGAAAAAATACGCTTTGTAGGCACTTTTTGCAAAGAATGGCGTGAAATACAAGAAATTTTGAATAAACATCTTGATATCCTCAAAACTGACAATGACCTGAAAGAAATCCTGGGGGACCGAATAGATATCAGTTGGAGACGTAGCAGCAATCTCAGGGATATTCTAGTTCACAGCCACCTTGAAAAAATGAACAAACCAAAGATTAGCAAGAAGGGCTCATTTAAGTGTGGTACATGTAGAGTGTGTGCTTACATGGTACCCCACGATAAATACACTGACAAATTCGGAAAAACCTGGAGAATACAGGAATACATCACATGCAACACTGCGGGTGTGATCTAAAATCTAGATTGCCCGTGCGGCAAACACTACATTGGTAAGACCCGTAGGCCACTGAAAAAGAGGATATCTGAACATCTACTCAGTATTAAAAATTCAATAAGGGACAAACAGAACTTTAAAACCCTAACCCCAGTGGCCAAGCACTTCTTGAATTTTCACCATGGCAGATCTGCTGGCATTAAAGTCTATGGGATGGACAAAATCATGATGAATATACGGAGAGGTGATTGGGACAGGGAACTCTTTAGACATGAAACAAGATTAATATTCCTGATGGGATCCATGTCCCCTTCAGGCCTTAATGAAGAGAACAACTACACTGTTTTTCTGTAATGTCTATACTTCTCAACCTCGACACACATCATGGCTATTTTAGTAATCATAGCCACATTTCTTCTAGACATTTTCTCATACACATTATACAACCTTCCCTAAGTGTTCTTCACTTGTGTACCACTTTTTTTGCTAATTGTTTCACGCGTTATCACATTTTTTCATAACCTATCCTTTCATTATCCGCATATGGATATCTTACACATTCTATTCCTTCCAACTCATCTTCATTGTTCATTTTTCTTCACTACCCGGGATTATTCCCCTTCATTATTACTTTTTACTCCACTCCACCAACTCCCACAATTTCCAATCAAGTATTCTATATACAAATACTATAAACACCAACACTATACCAAATGATTCATTCCCACTAGGGTGCACTTCACACGTTCATTATAACATCTGTATACTTACTGTATATTAATTAATTTTTTTATTAGCCTGAGAGTCATTTTCTGTCACCACCGTAGTGTGCCAAGGGGGATGTGTGTCTAAATATATCACACATACCCCCTGGCGCACTCGAATGGTGACAGCCCTAGACTCACTATATATTTCAGGGATAATCATTATTATTATCAAACATCATGCACCCCCCCTCTTTATTTCCTCCCATCTTTCTACCCTATAATCAGTAATGATATACTTACCACCATGACAAATATTTTCCTCCACCACCCATCATAAACTACTTGGATACATATCCCAATTAGACATCCGCAGGATACACCCACAGAATGAATTACATCTATTCTCAAGAATCTGTATCCATGTCTTTGCATCCAGGATGCACTGGCCATAATACAAAACACGCACAGTACTGCATGCGGCAATATTACTTATCCCTGTGCTCTCTCCGGTACCTAACATATCCAGTGATGCCAGTGTTTTGCGATTTTTTTGCGAAAATTTGACGCTTACCCCAGGGGAAAAGGATATGATAGATACTTTTTTCTTGTGGACCTATATAATCCATATATTTCAAGTTTCAATATTTCTCTATATCCTGTATTAAAGTTGACATAACGATCATACAAGATAGAAAAACAGGCATATACCAACAATAGTGGTATCAGCGACACACCAATTACCAGCGCTCCAAGAACACGCGACCTGACATGAAAGAATTACAGCCATGTAACATGCTTAATATACCCACTACAAGATTATTATCTTAGACGATTCTATATCTTAGAAACCCACATTAGACACAATTAATCTTAATATATAAGATTTTATTTCATACAATTTTATCAACATCTCTCATGGTGCACATTAACCTAACAGCACTGTAGATATCAGTCGTTTAAACTACTTGTAATTGAGACTCATGATAGAAAATCCCACTGTCAGCGCAGGCAGTTTTTGTGTTCCCGGTTGTGACCATGGTGGACCAGTGGAGGTATTCACCAGGGAGCCCCGCAAGGAGCTTTGGACTTAGCTGCGTCTGACAGGCAGGTCGCGGCCCCCTGCCCTGGTCCTCTGGACGCAGGCTAGGGCGAGAATACTTGAGATTGGAAAGGAGCTTGAGAGCACAGCGGAGAAGATGCAATCTGGGGATTGCAGGGGATTGCAGGGTATGTCGACCAATGGTGTCGACTGTGGTGCCGACAGCTGGTGAGAGGCTCAGGTAATATGCTGGAGCAATAGGACGTGGATGGTAAGTCACTATGATACACAGCAGAGGAGTGTCAACCCTGGAGTCGACGGAGCCTGGCGGTAGTTCAGGACAAGATGGTGAATGTCACTGATGGCTTGGAAGCCAATGATGGTAATCAGCGGAGCACCGGTTACTCGACTGCAGAGGTGGAATGGCAGGAGTCTTCTGGAGATGAACGGAACCAGGTAAGTATCGCAGGTGCAGGCGACGCTGGAGTGAGACACAGGGGAGCCTGGAGATCTCGGAGTCTTGGGAACTTCTCTGACATAGGAGAACACAGAGAGCAGATAAGCAATTGTTCAAGACAAGGAGGGAAGGCCGCAGGCCAGATTTATCCCCCTTGCTTGTCTGTGATTGGCTGCCGGCTGCAGCACCAATCAACACTGGGAAATGGAGCACACACCTTGATTCAGGTACAGGTGTGCGGGTCAGAGGTGAAGCAAATGGTCAGTGGGGATTGGTCTGGGTGGTCAGCTGACCGTGAGTGTCATGGCCGCGCCCATGCTGCCCGGGAACGGCGTGCACCCGGCAGGGAACCATGGCAACGGCCCGCTGGGACACTGGGGACATCATGCCACACATCAGATGCCATGCGGATGACAGACCTCTCACGCAACACAGACCATCGAGAGGGTAATGACTGATGTTTTCGATGGTGAGATCTGCGGTTTGTGACACCCACGTTACAACACTGACAACCTGTAAGGGTGTTAACCTCATGATTAATCAATTTACTCTCGGGTGATGTGATCAGTGATAGTGGGACAAAAAGCTCATGAATATGCATGATCAAGCAGGTACTTATTGGGCCTCCAGGCACCTACTCAGGTGGTCCTGACGAAGCTCACTAGCGAAGCATATGCCGACCGTACACTCCGTGGTGTGCTCCCATTTTCCCTTTCCCCCATGAATGCATTTTGATCTGTTTTTATTCCTTAGCGGTACAGGCGGTAACGGGTATTAGCAGAGACTGTGTCCAGGAAGCGCAGAGTTTTTATACCTGACTCCGGCGCTCCACACACTAGCTGACAGTCCCACAGGCTGATCTGTTTTAGCTGCACGGTACATAGTAAGCCGGTCACGTCATTATAGGCAGACGCGTATAGCGGGCGCTTTATTTTAGATAGTCACTGCGAGTCCCGCCATCCCGTCTGATGGACCGGGCTTATAATATCTAGCTCACCGCCTATGTGTTTTGCCCATCTACAATTTAGCCCCAAACCAGGGCTGTAATTCTCCATTTTCCCCAGCGGTACAGGTGACAGCGTGTATTAGCACAGACTGTGGCAAGGAAGCGCAGACTTTTATACCTGACTCCGGCGCTCCATACACTAGCTGACAGCCCCACAGGCTGATCTATCTTAGCCGCACGGTACATAGCAAAGCCGGTCACGCCATTATAGGCAGACGCGACTAGCAGGCGCAGTATATCAGATAGTCACTGCGAGTCCCGCCGTCCCGTCTGACGGACCCGGCTTATAATATCTAGCTCACTGCCCATGTGTTTTGCCCATCTACACTGATAGTGATCTATACAATTTAGCCCTAACTAGGGCTGCAATATCATCGGGCATTATACCCTAGTCACAGGAAGCATCTGTATTCTCCTGACTATAAATCAACCGCTGTAATGTGTGGGCCTAGAAACTAAGGGCAATTCCCACATGTTGTATCTAGACGGCTGTCTAGAAATTATTGAGCATATTCAGTATACTGTATACACTCATTCATGACTTTCTGGTACTATCTATAGTAACCAGTGTGACGCACAGATCAAAAAACGCACAAAAACACAAACATTGTGGAAAAATACAAATTTACTGTGGAAATAAAAGAAAGTGGGACCCCACGGACTGAGGGATATTGTTATCCCTTTTTATATGTATGTTACATGTTTGTATTGTGTCTTTTTTTTTAAATTTCGCTAAAGTTCTTAAAGATATAATAAATAGGAGGTTATGGAGGTCTGAGTACCATGACCTTCTTGGCCAATCCGGTGCCACCAGAATGACTGTGGCGGCTTCTTGTTTCACTCGTTTGAGTACCCTTTGTAGCAAGGGAAAAGGAGGGAAGAGGTATATGAGGTCGTAATTCCACGGGATTGTCAACGCGTCCACCGCCACTGCTGTCGAGTCAAGAGACCTGGCACAATACGTTGGGAGTTGATGATTCAACTTGGATGCCATGAGGTCTATCTGAGGTGTTCCCCACCGCTTCGTCAACAGTTGGAACACCTCCTTGTTGAGGGCCCATTCCCCGGTATGGAATTCCTGGCGGCTGAGAAAGTCCGCCTCCCAATTGAAGATAGCTGAAAAACCTGAGGGCGTTGCTTTCCGCCCATTCTAGAATGGGATGAGCCTCCCTCATTGCTGCCCGACTTCTGGTTCTGCCCTGACGCTTTATATATGCGACAGCCGTCGCATTGTCAGACTGGATCCTTACCGCTTTTCCTACTAGCAAGTCGTGTGCCTGTATCAGGGCCCACTAGATGGCTCTCAATTCCAGCACATTGATAGACAATTTGGCTTCCTGGGTGGACTGACCCTGGAATGTGTGACCCTGTGTCACCGCTCCCCATCCTCACAGACTGGCATCTGTTGTGACAATTGTCCACGTTAAGTCTTGAAGCTGCGCCCCTGTAGCAGATTGTCCATATTGAGCCAGACACTCTGCGAGGGAGTAAAACTTGTCTGGCCTTCTTCTGTAGAGTTAGTGCTTTCTCTCTCTCTTGGGAGTATTACTCTTTCCTTCTTGGTGTCGAAAATTAGACCCAGGAACAATAGTCTATGTCTCGGTTGTAACTGGGACTTCTTGAAATTGAGGATCCATCCATTCTGGACTAGAAACTGACACATTGTAAGAGCATCCTTCTTGAGCTTCTCCGGACTGGAAGCTTTCAGGAGAAGATCGTCCAGATATTGAACTATTGTTATCCCCTGAGTCCGAAGGACTGATTTCATGCAGGCAATAACCTTTGTGAATAGTCTTGGTGCTGATGAAAGACCGAATGGTAGAGCCTTGAACTGGTAGTGGTGATTCCGTATAGTGAATCGAAGAAACCTTTGGTGGGGTTCCCATATGGGGATGTGTAAATAGGCATCCTTGATGTCCAGTGAAAGGAGGAATTCCTCTTTTTCCAAATTCGCTATTACTGACCGAATGGACTCCATTTTAAATTTGTGGTACTGAATGTAGTTGTTCAGATGTTTCAAATTTAGGATCAGATGAACCGAACTGAACCTGGTTTTGGAACCACGAAAATTCCTTCTTGATCCTTGGGTACCGGAATAATTACATCCTGTACCGAAAATGTTTGTATGGAATTCTTCAGCTGAACGGCTGGAGATAGTGGGAGTCCTATCGTAAAGAATCTTTCTGAGGGTTGGTAAGAAAACTCCAGTTTGTAGCCTTGAGCTACAATCTGAAGGACCCAATTGTCCCTGCAGTGAGTTTTCCAAGATTCTAGAAACCGGGACAATCTTGCACCCACTATGGGATCCCCCATATGGGCGGGGAGCCCGTCATGCCACAGGCTTGTCGGAGACCTTGTGTTCTGCTCGGCAGGCAACAGTAGGGTTTGTGGATGCCGCTCTGCTTCCTCTACCTCTGTGGCCTCGAAAGGAGGATAAACCTCCTCGGGATTGTCCTCTATAAGAAGATGTCCCTTGAAATGCATGAAAGGACGGACCTGTAAAAACCCGTTTTGGCGGGGGAGTAGAGGATGGAAGGAAAGTTGACTTTCCTCCCGTTGCCTGTGCGATAAGTTTATCGAGTTCGGGGCCAAAAAGCATATCTCCTGTAAAAGGTAATGCTTCTACTGCTTTCTTTATCTCGGCTTCAGTGTGCCAAGATCGCAGCCAAATGGTGCGTCTGGCCAAAACCGCTTGGGCCGAAATCTTGGCACCCAACTCCGCAATGTCCGCTGATGCTTCTCCTATATAAGAGGAAGCATCCTTAAGAAATTTTGCTAAGGGGGTTGTTTAAGAAGGCTTTGTGTCTGGAATGTGTATGCATGGATGTACTGTTATCTGTCAATAAAGATCTTTTGAAAAAAAGAAATTCTGCTAAGGGAAGAAGTTCAGATCTGGGCCTGTTATTCTGAATACCCTCAACTAACTCCTTGGCCCAATTTTCCATAGCCTTGCTGACCCATGCAGATGCTAAGGCTGGTCTAAAGTGCACCGCCGATGTTGTGTAGATGGACTTTATCGTAGTCGCTAAACGACGGTCCGGAGCCTCCTTCAAAGTCACGGGTCCCGGGACTGGTAAAGTAGTGCGTTTTGAAAGATGCTATAGGGAAACATCAGCTGGAGGTGGATTTTCCCATGTGTCCCTTGAAACAGAGGAGAAAGGGTTCATCAGCTTAATATGCCTAGACAGCTGGAACTTCTTGTCAGGCGTTTTCTAAGTGTCTAACAACGGCCGATCCAATTCCACGGAATCTGGAAAGGTTATTGTTTGTTTTGGAGTACGACCAAAAATAGAGATTGGTGCCGGGGCTTCTATATTTAGTGTGGCTTTTACTGCCCTAATAAAGCCTTCAACTCCCTGGGGGTCATCCTCACCAGAATTCTGGTGTGGAGGTTCAGGATCCTGTTGTACAGGAAATTCACCTTCCTCCAATGGTTCATTGTCAGAATCAACGTCCTGGAGTGTGGCTCTGGCCGTGGACCCGTAAAGCAAGCCGCACGCAGCTGCGGTGGGTCCCTGAGGCGGATGCTCTGGTGGCCGGGTAGTGGAGGGACGCTGCAGGAAGTGTCAACCATACCCTCTCCAGGTTCCCACGTAGCAGGCAGGCTCTGCTGAAGAGTCTGCCTGTCCTCATATGTAAAAAAAAAGGTAATAAAATAAACTAGAAATTAAAATTAAGAAACCTAATCTCCCTAAGGAGATAAGGCCCAGGAGTCCTACTCCTCCGGGCACTTCTTCTAAGACTGGGGTCTGGGTGGGGATAGAGGAGGGAGGAGCCTGCTACATTAATTTTTTTTTTTACAAAAAGAGCCACTTCTCCAGTACACCTACTCTATCCCCCCATATGTCTTGACTGCAGTGTCCCCTGCTGCATTTAGGTGAAATATTTTTTAAATTCTAAATATGATTTGTTCTAAATATGATTTGAAATTTTCTTACATGCCTCCTGAAATCCTTAATGGCCCACTTATTATTAAATATCTGCAGCTTATTCCCCAAATATATATATATATATATATATTTTCTGGATAACTGCAAATATTTAGCATCACCTTGATGTACAATATCTGTTGCTCTCTCTATTCCCCCCTGCTGCCTCCATAGGATTCTATGGGGTATGTAATCATACCAAATTTACCAAGGTCTGGAGGCTGGAACTTATAGCCAACACCACCTGCAGTCTATAGGCTACACATCAAAGAGAAACAAGCACAGTGCAGATGCACACTCAATAATCAAGGTTCTTAGTGTATTCATTGGCCATCAAGTTGACCTTGTATCTCTGGTGGGTCCCCAATAGTAACTTTGAATCTTTGCAGGAGACCCCACAAAAAGTGTATTAATAAGGAAGCAGAAGCTAGCTTAAAGAGTGTTACAAAACACAAGTGCTAGAAACCCCCCCCCCCCCCCCCACACACACACATACATCAAACTTAGCCAGGAGAGTTCCCCCAGATCCCTTCTTGGCAATGGCTGCCACCCATGCATCCCACTTCCACTCAGGGCATCACAGGCACTAGCTAATTTCAGAGCCCCTGACCCTGCGGTTGCTACATGATTCATCGCACCAGTTTAATCGTATACTGTAATGTGTTTCTGGCTGCTAATATCTTTATTATTATTATTATTATAGTATTTAAAAAAAAAAAGAATCTTTTACAAATATGTGTAGTGTTTTGAAGATTTTTTTTTTTTACAATTATCAAATCCTCACAAATTTTAAATAGTTTCTATCAATTTCTATACTTTATATACCTTAAATATTTCCCTCAATATTTTGTTTTTGTTTCCATTTCTCTACATAAAATCATTGGAACATTTATTTGACTTTATTTATTTAACTACAGTTTGAGACCATGCATAATATAATCTTAAAATATTGTCTTTTACCACTAAATTCTTACATGTCCGCTGTATTATTTTACCGCATTAAGGGCGTAATTCAGGTTCAGTTGCAGTTTTGATAAAAAAGCAAAAAACTGCCATTGCCGTCTCTCACATTGATTTATTATTAACAGTTCCTTATATAGCGCAGCATATTCCGTTGCACTTTACAAAAGGAGACAGTGATACAACAGAAAGGGTATTTACAGACAGTCAAAAGGTAGGAGGGCCCTGCTCTCAAGCTTACAATCTATGGGGCGTCCAGATTATGGAGTTCCTCCTCGAGGTGTGTTGGTAAAATAATTGCATCTGCATTTTCATATCTATAGTAGCCCCCTGTCTGTGCAGTCCCACTGCAAACTGGCCCGAAAGTGGTCCGGAGCTGCCTAGGTTGTCCAGACCGCACCCACCCCCCACCCTCAGTCTGCGGTCACATCATTCTGGGATGTGACCACAGTTTGAGGCTTTGCTCATGTGCGGTGCATGGATATTTGAGCGAAAATGGCCAATTAGCGATTTTTGTAGGGCTTATTGAATTAGCTCCTAGGTACTCCCAATATTAGCTGGACCTTGCCCATTCCATGGCGCCTAAACCATCTCTCTAGTGCAGGGGTGGCCAACCCGCTGCTTTCGAGCCGCATGCGGCTCTACCCATGTTAAAGTGCGGCTCCTGCTCCCACTCCCCTCTCATACATTAACCCATTGGTTCCCAAACTGTCCACAGGGATGCCGCGGCCAGTGTCAGTACAGAGGCAGTGGCTAGAGAGAGAAAGAATTGCACGGTGGATGCACACCAAAGAGAGAGGATATTTGCAAGAGAGAAAATATTCCAGAAATATTTAAAATTTAAACTTTTATTAGTATCTTGAACTAAAAAGAAGAGAGAACTATCCTGTGGAGATTTTTTAACATCTAGAATCTCACAGGGTGATCTATATATTCTATATTAGGCGGAGCTAACTGGGATGGATGGCGGAGCAACACGGGAGGAAAGAGGCGGAGGAAGGAGCAGAAGATGAACTATGCAGCAAACTGCTGTCAGCTACTGGTGTGGCTGTTACACAGCACTAATCCTGTCAGCTACTGGTGTGGCTGTTACACAGCACTACTCCTGTCGGCAACTGGTCTGGGTGTTACGCAGTGCTACTACTGTCAGCAACTGGTCTGGGTGTTATGCAGTGCTAGTATTGTCAGCAACTGGTCTGGGTGTTACACAGTGCTACTACTGTCGGCAACTAACGTGACCGTTATGCAGCCCAACTGCTGTCGGCAACTTATGTGGGTGTTATGCAGCGCTACTATTGTCGGCAACTGGTGCAGGCTTTCCACAGCGCTACTACTGTCGGCAACTGATGCAGGCTTTCCACAGCGCTACTACTGTCAGCAACTGGTGCGGGCGTTACACAGCACTACTACTGTCAGCAACTTTTGCGGGTGTTACGCTGTGCTACTACTGTCGGCAACTTGAGTGGGTGTTATGTTGCGCTACAAGTCAGCAACTGGTGCGGGCTTTAAGCATTGCTACTACTCTCGGCAACTGGTGCAGGCTTTACGCAGCACTGCTACTGTCGGTGGCACTCCCCAGCGTTTTTTATAATAAGCACACTGTCACAGCAGCATATGAATTATCAACGTTTCAGATGCTTTTATTGGAGCACCTTTCATCAGGATACAAAAACGAAAGGTTTGGCTTGGCATAGACACAAAAATGGGGCTTGGCCTACTTCCAAATAGACTACGCCCCTTTTTTTGGCAGGCGTGCATGTTGTTGGCTCTTTAGCTCTGACCGGTTGGCCACCCCTGCTCTAGTGTATCATTCGATTCCATTGTTAAATTTATATTTTCCAAACAAATTTCATAATTTCCCCAACCATTTTATTTCAGATTTTATAATCCACAAGCAGACTTTGCTCGCAAATGCAAATTCACTCTCTAATGAACTAAACCATATGCACTGCAAGTGGGGCTGATGTAACATGTGCGTGTCTGTAAGGATAAATGTGTAGCCCCTCGACCTGGTGGCCCCTTAGGTACCAGTGAGAATGTAAATTAACCCTACACACCAAACACACGGTGGCGAGTCAAGAAACATTCTGATTTATTAAGAGTTTAACAGTAGGTTAAAAGACATGATACATGGGTGTATGCAAGTGCATATTACATTCTGATTGGTCTGTTAGGTTGTAGAGCAGATTCAACAGGGGGGGGCATACAAAATATCATACACAAAGAAAATGAGTAACAAGGGGGGTTTTCGATTATACAAGAGTTTGTGCAGGTGCACGCTGCATAGCAATTCTAGAGGGGGAGGGTGGAAAATAGAAGCTTAGTAGAAACAGATAAGACACACAGGCTTATTATCGGCAACCTTGAAATGTAGCTAAGGAAAACATGATGAGAACAGACTACGTGCAAATTCTTATATGCTAAATGGGTTCTAAATTTTAACCCTTCAATCCCCTCTTAGAATCATGAATTTAGATGATATGATTCTTCTTACCAAATTCCTTATTTCTGTGCTTAGCGAGATATTGTTTGTAACCTTCAGGGGAATTTGCGTGTGCAGGGGCAATGGATTCATACATAATACCTTTAGTAGCAAGTTTTCTACAACATAGTATAATACAAAAAACGACAATACAGATAATAGTAAGAATAATCAATATATAGATTGCTAATTGAACAAGGGCCTGTTCTATACCATTTGGGTGACCATTTTTATTACATCCCTATGTCCATCGTTTGGAGACACAGGGGTTAATGGTGCAAAAGTCTATCTGGTAGGCGGCTACCTCGGTGCTGAAAAAATTGTACCAGAAAATGTATACGCCTGCCTTTTCAGTCATGTCCACTTCAGTTTTTGTGCAAAGGTATCTGGCAAACAAGAATCAATAGAATAATATACGTTATCCACCATCGTCCAGAATTCTAGAATGACCTCATCTGCTGGTGAGTCGTCTTCTCCATCATGTAGGAGGTTAGGGCTGTCTGCCCCCATTAGTACCTCGCCTTGATCTGTTCTCTATCCGGGACGTTACTCGGGATTCTCTTTACCCTGGATGCGTGTATCCACACTGGACTCTCTTCTGTAAGGACAGCCGTCCTGGTTACTGCTACGATCTCTGTTTCTGGACCATAGGTGAAATCTCCTGGACCTTTATTCCTGGGGAGAACCTTCACAACGACCTTGTCTCCGACCTGGAAAGGATGTGTTGATTCCTGTGGATTAAAAAGATTTTTACAAATAACACTATGTTCAATTTCACTAAGTCTGGTGATGAGGGACCTAACATACTCTTCTCTAATCTGTTCTAGGTCTCCCTCCTGGACTACTAATGGTTTCTTAGCCCAGGGCGTGGGGAAAGGTCTTCCTATTAAAATTTCAAAGGGTGAATAACCCAGAGTCTGTTGGGGGGGTCATTCTAATTTCTGCTAGGACTATGGGGAGGGTTTGTTTCCATTTATTAAATGTTCCTCCTGTGGCTTTCCTAAGTTTATCCTTTTCTCCACTATCCCTGAACTTTGAGAATGATAGGGAATATAAAATTTCCTCTCTATTTGAAATGCTTTCACTAAAGCTTGTGTGATTTTTTTTGTAAAGGCAGTGCCTTTGTCGCTATCTATTTGGAGCGGGCATCCCCATCTAGGGATGATTTCTTGTGTTAGTATGCGTGCAACTGTTTTTGCATCTTCTGCTTTTGTGGGAAATGCCTCTGGCCATCTGGAAAACATATCTACTATGACCAGAGCATACTCCTGTTTTGTACCTTTGTTAGGTATATGTGTAAAATCAATTTGCAAATGTGTGAAAGGAGTAGTTGGGTACTCCGGGTGTTGGTGCTTTGCTTTCATTGGGTTATTAGGGTTGTTGCGCAGACAGGTAATACATCTGCTAATGTACTAATCTACCAATGTTTTAGCATCTGTGATATAAAAGTCTTTGCTCAAAAGTATAGCTGTGGTGTTTTTGCTATAATGTCCTACCCCATGGTAGTGAGCAATGAACAATGGGGCGCTTGATTGTGGTATGCATGGTCTCCCCTCTTTGCAGATCAATCCTGTTATAGGATTTTTCTGCAATATTGGAAATAACCAGTCATCCAAGTCTTTTTTGTGATGCTGAGCTTTGTAGTTCAGTGATCAGGTTTATCTTTCTATATTTGGCAAGCTCTTGTGAGCGCTATGAGTTCTGCAGCTTGTGCTGATTGATATGGGATGGGTCTCGCTTCTAAAATGTCATTTGGGAGGCGTACCACTGCGTAGCCTGCCTGATATGTCGAGTCATTGGGTCTACTACAAGAACCATCCACAAATACATGGTCAGAACCTGGTATTGGTACAAGGGAAATGTCAAGTCTAGGGGAGGTCTCTGACTCTATTGATGCAGAACAGTCATGATCGTCAGGAATGTCATCCTGGGAGCCCTTTAGTCCTAAAAGTGCATTTAGAATGGGTGCGGGGCCTGAGGATGCGTTTGCATATTTAATGGTGAGTGAGGGGCTTCCTAGCAACAGAACCTCATCTCCACTAAGACGCTGGGCTGACATGTTGTGTGTGTAGCCCTTTAAGTAATGCTACAACATTATGTGTGGTATGGAGAACAGTGGGTGAGCCTAGGGTGAGTGTGGTTGCCATCTCAGCTACCATTGCACAGGCCACCAGTGCCCGAAGACAGGCAGGCATACCTTGGACCGACACCGGCATCACTTTGGAAAAGAATGCCACGGGGCGCAGCTTACCTCCATATTCTTGTGTCAGCACACCCGCCATGGTTTTACATTTTGTCCCTTGCATATAAATGAAATGGTTGTACATAGTTTGGGAGGGTCAATGCCGGACTTTTCATCAACATACATTTTTAAGGCTTTCATATGCATTTAACATTTCTTGTGACCATTGTATCTGTTTAGGTTTGTCATTGAGTGTGGCTTGTCTCAAAATGTTATCATAGTAGGAACAGTCAGAAATCCACTGTCTGCAATAATAGTGTTTGGGCGGACCAGACCCAGTACAGACTGTATGCGTTGTGGGCTGACTTTCCTTTCCCTTTTTGTCAAGACAAAACCTAAATAATCAACATTCTTTTTGCACCATTGCATTTTTGCTTTTTGACACTTTGTGCCCACATTCACAGAGCCAGTTTAACAGTGATATACCATCCTCTCGGCATGCCTCCTTTGTTGAACTACAGATAAGCAGATCATCTGCATACTGTAGCAGGACTGAACCATAGGGGGGGTGCCAGGGGGGTTGTGGCTTGGAGCACGATGCTGTACACAACAGGGGAGTCAATATACTCCTGCATCATGTTAACTGCTGGCCTCAAAAGAAAATGCAAATAACAGTTGTGTCTGGGTGTCCACAGATATGCTAAAAAATATATTTTTCAAATCGGTTACTGAGAAGTAGGCGGCATTTACAGGGATGGCTGAGATGAGTGAGTTTATATCAGGTACAATGGGTGCAATGGGAACAATTAATTGGTTTATTGCTCTGAGGTCCTGTTGACCATATCTGAGGATTTACAGTGTCTAATTCTGTGTTTGGGTCAGAACTGTCAGTCATGAGCAAGTGTGGTGGTGAAACATCAATTCCCTTTCCTGCTTCTGATGGACTAATTGTGGTTTCTAGCACAGAGAGAAGATCTCTGCCTAGCAAATTCATTGGGCAGTCAGGTATTACAGTAAATTCATGTTTTCCTATGTCATGGCCCTTTAAGGTCTGTCTCTTTCACAGTCAATCTGAAATCTGGGGTTGTCTCTAGGTCTGGGTTGGCTGGGCTGCATGGGGTTACTGATCTGTCGGGGTTTGTTTGAAGGGAACGGACAGTCTCTAGCCCAATGGCTATCCCTTTTACAATTATAGCAGCTTGTCTGCCTGTTGGGTGGGGGTCCCGCAGGAGCCCTCTGAGGTAGCCTGTCTCTAGGAGAACGGAATGATTTATTCTGTCTCCTAGGATTGTTTTGATTTTGGAAGCGTGTGAACGGGGTATGTGGTGGTGTGACAGTGTTTCTTTTAACTTCAAAACAATCTGCTGCTTCCTTTTTATACAAATGTTTTTTTCAAAATCCTTCACTGTATCAGAGGTTTAAGTTGAAACATTCTGCTTCACAGCGAGGCTATACATCGGCAGCAGATTATTAATGAAAGTGGAAACAAGTAAATTATCATTATGCAGAAGCGGCAGACCTGCTTCCTCGGTCCCGCACTTCTTGAATCTTTTCCAGAAATTTGTACTGTTTCTGTTTACAACTTACAGCTATGGGGGGAGATGAGCGTGCTTTAAACACTTCATTCATATGTGCACATAGCATCTATGCCTTCTTGTGTATTAAGTGGGTAACCTACAGTTGTTTGTGTGACTGAGGGTACACTGATAAGTGGAACTTTTTCCCAGTCTCATTTATTGTAATGGTCAATTATATCATTAACAATGAGTCTCATATCTCCTTGGGTAAAGCTGCGTCCTTTGCATGCTTTCTTTAAATATATTATATATCCTATTGGTGTTATTGTTGGTTTGGGACAATTTTTAATTATCCTATCTATCCCGCTAAATTGTCTACCCAAGGGTTAATAAATTAGTAATTTGTGGGGGAGACACGGGCAACATATTCTTTACATGTCTCTCCTGGTAAAAGCGGGGAATATTCTGTTTCTTTACTCTAATATAATCCCATAATATAACAGTATGTCAGTCAATATAGTCACAATAATATCTGTCACAAGTCAAGTCGCAATTGTACTTAGAATCACTTTAAACAAAATGACATTCAGTAGCCAAATCACTTTGCAAATCTACTTAGAATCACTTTAAACAGCAATAACACTCAGTGGCTGTACACTTACCACCCGTTCACTGAGTATTCTTAATACAAAACATACAGTAAGGCAGACAGAACACTTCAGCGTACGTACACTTACAATCCGTCCACTGAGTGTTTAAACAAATACACAGTTTGCAACATTAACAGACAAACATGTACATACATATATTTAGGCGATCAGATCGAGGAGGCTTTCTCTGTGAACCCCTGGTTCAATTGCGGTATCCCGGATACCTGTTTCGTAATCTCAAGTCCCGGACTTGAATTACCTTTACGTGGACCCCAGGTCCTTTTTTATGACGTGGACCCCTGGTCCTCCTTGTATCCCTGATACATTTATGGCGTCATAAATTTCCTTACATACAATTACGTAATATTAAGTCCCGGACTTAAATATTACCTTGTCACGTGTTCCCGGAACACGGAGTGAGTTCAGATCCAGTAGATGGTCGCAATCCCTTAGCGGAAAAAGACAGACAAGTAATTCTCTATCTTACCGATCAGGGGACGATCGTCTGGACCCCGGACTGGCCCCCAAATTGTAAGGATAAATGTGTAGCCCCTCGACCTGGTGGCCCCTTAGGTACCAGTGAGAATGTAAATTAACCCTACACACCAAACACACGGTGGCGAGTCAAGAAACATTCTGATTTATTAAGAGTTTAACAGTAGGTTAAAAGACATGATACATGGGTGTATGCAAGTGCATATTACATTCTGATTGGTCTGTTAGGTTGTAGAGCAGATTCAACAGGGGGGGGGCATACAAAATATCATACACAAAGAAAATGAGTAACAAGGGGGGTTTTCGATTATACAAGAGTTTGTGCAGGCGCACGCTGCATAGCAATTCTAGAGGGGGAGGGTGGAAAATAGAAGCTTAGTAGAAACAGATAAGACACACAGGCTTATTATCGGCAACCTTGAAATGTAGCTAAGGAAAACATGATGAGAACAGACTACGTGCAAATTCTTATATGCTAAATGGGTTCTAAATTTTAACCCTTCAGTGTCCCCGTCAGTAAGGCGGCGGCGGGAAGTGGCTTCCCTGGGGGCAGACTGGGGGAGCTGCGGGGAAGCTAGTGGAGACGGGTGGAGGGCTCCGATAGAATGCAGTGCGCTCCCTTCTGTTGGAGGATGGCAGCTGGCATGGGGCGAAGATTGGCGATTCTATCACCAGGGGAAGAGCTGCCCCATCTGTAGTCTTGGCTGCCAAGACAATTTTTCTATTTTATTTACACTACACAGGAGCGTGCATTGGGATTGAATCTGCATCATATGTACATTCGATTCTGACCCTGAAATTTAGGGTGACATTCTATGCTTTGAGATAAATGCGCATGTTTTTTTAGCGCACCACATCGCCGCAAATCGCACTTTTTCAAATCGCACTTTTCTGTCAAAATTTGCATATTTAATGTGATGCGTTTTGGAGGCTGAAAAGTGCGAAGTGGTGCGATTTGCGGTGAATTGGTGCGCTGTCTTTAGTCCTGAAAATGTGCGATTTTCATATCTGAAAATCGCACGTTTGCAGGAAAGCGCAAAGTAAAAAAAAGAAAACGCGCGCGGGGTCCCCCGCCAGAGCATAACCAGCCCCGGCTCATTGAGCCGGTGCTGGTAACATAAAATCAGGGTCCCCGACAAATAGGGGTCCCCTTGATTTCATGAAACCAGCACCAGGCTCCAGGTCCGGCGCTGGTTCCCAAAATACGGGGGACAAAATGACTAGGGGTCCCCCGTATTTTAAGAACCAGCACCGGACCCAACCAGCCAGCAGGGTAATGCCACAGCCGGGGGACACTTATTATATAAGCTCCCGCGGCCAAAGCATTAACCCCCTGGCTGGTCAGCATGGGCAGGGGTCCTGGGGAAGTGGGGACCCCCCAATGAAGGGGTCCCCCCCCTCCAGGACTTACCAGCCCATGCTGATAGTCCGGGGCTGTCCCCGATGCCCCTGGGCGGTGGGCATCGGGCTGATGGATTGTGTAAAAAAAAGAAGAAAAACTATTGTTTTCTACTGGCGAACTATGAGTCCCAGCAAGCCTACCCCGCATGCTGGGACTTGGAGAACCACAAGTCCCAGCATGCGGGGCATTAAAGGGCCCGCTGGCACTTGTAGTTCTACAGTACAAAAAATAGTTAAAGAAAACACACTGACACCCTGTAAAATAAAAGTTTAATACACACATAACACACACACACTGATACTTACCTACCTTGAGCCCGTCGGTCGGTCCCTGGATCCGGGGCTCCAGGGCAGAAGAGTCCGGTTCCGGGGCTGGTCCTGGGGTTCCGGGGCTCCTGGCCTGAAGAATCCGGGGTCCGGGGTAGTCCCCAGGGGTACCTAAGGAAGGAAATCCTATTCACCTGGTCCCCAGCGACGACCTCGGCATCCTCTCCGGCTGAAGCGCTGCTCCCATCTGGTACCCGGCTTACAGGACTTTCACCGGCGCAGAGATGTTTCTTCCTCGGCGTCTCTAGTCAGAATGATTTCTGGCCAATCAGGAGCCGACTTTCTCGGCTCCTGATTGGCCAGAAATCATTCTGTCTAGAGACGCCGAGGAAGAAACATCTCTGCGCCAGTGAAAGTCCTGTAAGCCGGGTACCAGATGGGAGCAGCGCTTCAGCCGGAGAGGATGCCGAGGTCGTCGCCGGGGACCAGGTGAGTAGGATTTCCTTCCTTGGGTACCCCTGGGGACTACCTCGGATCCCGGATTCTTCAGGCCAGGAGCCCCGGAACCCCAGGACCAGCCCCGGAACCAGGACCAAGGCCCCGGAACCGGACTCTTCTGCCCTGGAGCCCGGACCCAGGGACCGACCGACGGGCTCAAGGTAGGTAAGTATCAGTGTGTGTGTTATGTGTGTATTAAACTTTTATTGGTACTTGTGAGTTATCCGGGCGCCCGATTTTAGATCGGGTACCATCGGATCGCGTCGCATCGCGTGTTAACCAAATGGCATGCGATGCGACGAGATCAGCACCCGATTTTAGCAGTGTACCCGATTTAAACATTGGAATCAATGTAAAATGGTCCCTGAGACCCGATTTTACATTTATTTCAATGAAAAAATGCCCAAAACCCCCAAAAAGTGACAAAACTTAAATCCCATCCCCATTGTTAACGCCACTCCACTATTGACGCCAACCCGAAGCGTGGCGAGCGCAGCGAGCCCGCGAGGGGCGGCGGTACGCGTCCTCCGACCTTTTCATGCCCTACTATCCACGTCGGCGTGGAGTTGAGAATAGAATAGTGTGGCGAGCGCAGCGAGCCACTGAGCCCGAAGCGGGGCGAGCGCAGCGAGCCCCGCGAGGGGACGCGGATACCTGTGAAGCCCGCGAAGGGCCGCACTTACCTGTGAAGGTATCCGCGTGCGCTCGCCACGCTTCGGACTCGGTGGCTCGCTGCGCTTGCCACACTATTATATTCTCAACTCCACGCCGACGTGGATAGTAGGGCATGAAAAGGTCGGAGGACGCGTACCGCTGCGCTCGCCACGCTTCGGGTTGGCGTCAATAGTGGAGTGGCGTTAACAATGGGGATGGGATTTAAGTTTTGTCACTTTTTGGGGGTTTTGGGCATTTTTTCATTGAAATGTGTTAAAATCGCGTTGCGTCGCATCGCGTGCCATTGTATACCATACAATAGCATCCAATGCGACGCGATTACGATGCGATTTTGGATACAAGGACATTTCAAGGGAAATCGCGTCGCATCGTACTCTTATTGTACTGACATTCAATTTCAACATCGGGCGCCCGGATAACTCACAAGTACCCTTTTATTTTACAGGGTGTCCGTGTTTTTTCTTTAACTATTTTTTGTACTGTAGAACTACAAATGCCAGCGGGCCCTTTAATGCCCCGCATGCTGGGACTTGTGGTTCTCCAAGTCCCAGCATGCGGGGTAGGCTTGCTGGGACTCATAGTTCGCCAGTAGAAAACAATAGTTTTTCTTCTTTTTTTTACACAATCCATCAGCCCGATGCCCACCGCCCAGGGGCATCGGGGACAGCCCCGGACTATCAGCATGGGCTGGTAAGTCCTGGAGGGGGGGACCCCTTCATTGGGGGGGTCCCCACTTCCCCAGGACCCCTGCAGACCAGCCAGGGGGTTAATGCTTTGGCCGCGGGAGCTTATATAATAAGTGTCCCCCGGCTGTGGCATTACCCTGCTGGCTGGTTGGGTCCGGTGCTGGTTCTTAAAATACGGGGGACCCCTAGTCATTTTGTCCCCCGTATTTTGGGAACCAGTGCCGGACCTTGAGCCTGGTGCTAGTTTCATGAAATCAAGGGGACCCCTATTTGTCGGGGACCCTGATTTTATGTCACCAGCCCCGCGCTCGTTTTTATTTTATTTTAACCGTTTATTTTATTTTTTACACCAGAACCCTGCACAGAACATTGCGATCTGTGCAGGGTTCTGGCTACTTCGCCAAAAAGAACCTGGTCTGAAATAAGTGCGTTAATTAGACACCTACAAAGTGCTATTTGCAAATGCGCATTGCATTAAATAAGCGAGTTGTATACTGTTCTGTACGAAAACATCTGGATGCGATCAAAATGCGAATTAATCTCGCACTTTTAGTCCGCATACCTTAACGCACATAATATGCGATTTCAGTCCCTTAGCGCATCCCATTAAATTGGCGATTTCACGGAAAAATGCGGTATCGCCATTTTGTAGTCTACTTAACGCAAAAAAACGCAGATCTCATCCCATAGAATGTCACCCTTAGTAGGGTAGGGGACCAAGCTTGGTCACCCCCCCCCCCACATGCATGCCAAATCCGGATTGTAGTCTAAACCAACCCCATGGCCTTCAAATTGATTTCAACAGAGGATACCATACCAACCACCAGCAGATATCCATCTTGGAATATATATCCTTACTCCAGACTTGCAGTCGTAGCGGGCATTGTGCAGTCAAGGTAACTGCAAATGGGATGCAGTAAAAATCCCGACAGGGTCATAATACCGACAAGGACAAAATTCTGACAAGGTCAAAATCCCGACATTTAAAATACCGACAAGGACAAAATCCCGACATATAGAATGTACAGGTGAAACTGTCAACATGACTTTGGGTCGACAGGTCGACATGGGTTTTTTCACTGTTTTTTGACCCGACAGGCGGTATTTCATGCCTTAACATCCACTAGGGCGTGGTGGGAGAATAAAATAGTGTGCCCGAAGCATAGCGAGCGATGCGAGGGGCTGCAGTTCACCTCCAACTGTGTCCATGTCGACTGTGTCGACATTCGGGTCAAAAAACAGTAAAAAACCCATGTCGACCCAAACTCATGTTGACAGTTTCCCCTGCACATTCTATATGTCGGTATTTTGACCATGTCGGGATTTTATCCTTGTCAGTATTTTAAATGTCAGGATTTTGTCCTTGTCGGTATTATGACCCATTCGGGATTTTGACCGTCGGGATTTCATACCGAATCCCTGCAAATGTGATGTAGTCCGAGGCCCGTACAAGGCATCTGTTTTTCTACATCCACATCGCCTTACGAATCCCTTTGCCTGTCAATCACGCAGAGGAGTTGGCATTCCTGAGATATAATCGCAGGACTCGTTCTATAAATATGCAGAATGGGTCCTGTGCATGCGCAGTTTTCTAATAATCAGGAATTAAATCTGCATTTCCTGTGCTACCTTCCAACCTGTCACCAGCCTCTAACAAAATTAATCAAATCCAGGCAAATCTTTTTTTTTTTTTAATTTTTTGTTTATTATTTCAATAAAAAGAAGGCAATCCTGTTTTACATTAGTACACGTTAATAGACCTAAAGGTTACCACATGTGTAGTAGATTCAATTTAAATACTGCAGCAAATTAAAGGCAGCGCATGATAACCCATGAGAGCACATACCTTAACATAACATAAACTACATTATATAAACAAAATGTTTGACACCTTGCACTACGACTGTGGCAGCGCAGGGTAGCACGCAAACTTCCCGTAGACTGGCAGCATAATTGATAATCAGACTCCGTCCCGGGGTCCGTCATGGAAGCGGCACAGCAAGATGGTCTTCTATCTCAAACGTGTGATCACTCACTGTTACAAATCAGATCTCCCGCCATCACCCCGGTTTAGTGCGGCGCTGTCACATGTTGTGGTGACGTAACAACCCGGCCTGGTCACATGATCACGATGTCATCAAACGTCCTTTAATCCAGTGGAAGCCTGCATGTACCGTTCTAGACAGGTAATATTCTGTGTATAATTTACAGATGCTGCTGCACCTGATACAGTGACGGTAGAAAACAATAAGAATGCACAGTGTACAGTCGTTGGAGGTCACTAATTGGTATAGGCAGACCTACGTGTATGTTGTGCTATAAAACAAATCAATGTCTTTATTGAGTTTTTTCCTCTGCGGTGTGTGCAGTACTGCTATCTCCATAACGATGTTATGTGATACCTTTGTGCTTTAATTCTCAGAAAAAGAGCAGCAACCTACACAGTAGGTTTGCTCTGGAACAGAATGCAGAAAGAATAGTTGCTTCTGGAATTACAGTTGCTAATAAAATGTAATGTAAGGTTACAAAATGTCTGTTATGCTGATTCACAATTTTATGTACTGTGCAAAATGTAAGCAACTAAATATTATTGGAGGGTAGGTTGGGTGTAGTGTCACAATACTAAGGGGCATGTTTAAAAAAGAGCGATTATTTTACCTCCTTATGAATGTTAAATGGTGCTCCAGCCAATCAGCTCCTAACTGTAATGCATTTGAAAAATGACAGTAGCTTATTTGCCTGAGCGCCATTCAACGTTTAAAGTGAGTGATAAGAAGAATACCACTTGTTAACTCTGCCCATAGTAACCAGGAATGCAGTGCATGCGTTTGCCTCTTGTGATCTTGATGATTAAATAGTAATTAAGTAGTTAGGAGATAGCATGTAACAAGCAGAATTCACTAAAACAAGATAACTTCTCATTGACTTGGTAAGCTGCAAGTTCAAATAAGATACAAAGCTCCGAGTCCCAGAGTGCCCGCCCTGGGGAATAACTGCCCCCCCCCCCGCCCAAGCCCCGCCTCCGTATTCCCCTGCAACCATGCGAGGGGATGTGTTCTGAAAACACATCCCCTCTCATGTTCCTGCTGCTGGAGAAATAAATTGATGGTCGCGCCTACCATAGAATGATTTCTCCAGAGCTCGCAAATATGTCAGTGGAGACTGACTTATATTTGCGGGCTTCTGGCCGAAGACAGGGCGGGAGGCTGACGTCATGCGACGTCAGTCCCTCCACTCCGGTACTCTGCGTCACACTGCAATTTATATGGGAACGCCGTCTCCCCCTTTGCGAGCGACACGCCGAGAGCGCATGCCGGGGAGGGTGCTCGCACAGAAGTCCTGCACATGCTCATATGACAATATGCACATGCACAGAACTTCACCACCAGTCCCCCGTGCGAACGCACAGGGGACCTTCGGTAACTAGAATGAGGGCCCTAATGTGAAGATTCTCAATACAGATTTGCAGATTTTACCTTATAGCAGTGTAGACAAACACAGTAACTTGGGTTGTTGGGCTGTGCGATGCAGAGTCAAATCAAGATGTAGTTAGCCATCAGAGATTATACTACCATGTACATCTTGTCATCTCCGGCTTAATGAAAATAACCTTGCCTGCACAGCAATGTTCCCTCTAATTTTACGAAGGCTGTGTGCGGCTAAAGATTTTGGCTGTGCAACTTTGGAATGAAATTTTTTGTGCGTCACTTATATATATAACTGAAAAATGACATTCAGCATTTGTGTTAACTTTACTTCAAAATGATATTAAACATTCAAAATACAGTACACAATGTAGTTAATGGGTGAAACACACATTAATTGAGTCCACAACTGCAAAAAGGGACCACTTCTGCTTTGTGCGCTCAGTTGTAATGTCTGTGCGCATGCTCGTCAAGGTGTGTGCGCGCGCACGTGCGCACAGCTTAGAGGGAACACTGCTGCACAGTGTATTTCACAGGGAGATGTGTGGGGACGCGCATCACTATGACCTGACATCACTATGACCTGACACATGGGGCGATTTTAGCTAACCTTCTATGCGATTTTGACTACTACCTAGTCAAAATCGCTGGCCAAATTGCCCCATGTGTACACCCCTTTAGTTTATGCCCTGTAGGAGGGAGGACATCTGATCATATGATGTTTTCAGGGGAAAAAATAACTAGTCAATTTTTAGGTGATCAGCATGATTCTTTCATAAGTTAAAAGATAATATAAAATATAGCAAATATTCAAAACATGAAACTAAGCACACACAATGTGCTAACGATGTGCATAAAATCAGCACACAATCAGCGGTCGGATCGGCTGATTCTGCTGCAGGAGGCAAAATCTCCAATGCGAAATACGACGTGCCGGGAGCGCGCATCCAATCGCAAACGACCAGGATTGTGAGTAAAATACAAACGATTGTGCACCAATTCAGGCACAACCGTCGTTACAACCGTCGAAATTTGCCCTAATCGTGCCCTAATCGTTCTGGTGTGTACCAGGCCTAAGTTTGTTCAAGCACTGAATTTGAATACTAAGCAATCTTTTTCTTAAACATATTTAGTGTCAGTTAAATATCATGTCCCCAGTAGTGTCGGTTACATATCATGTCCCCAGTTGTGCTAGTTACAGATGTCCCCAGTGCCGATTACATATCATGTCCCCGTTAGTGCCAGTTACAGATGTCCCCATTAGTGCTTTTAGGAAAGAAAAAAAATTCCAGAAACAATAGATAAGGGATACTCAGCCTTTACTGTATTCTATTTTTAATTCACAGGAGAGCCCAAAGTAAAAATGTGAATAGTTGATTTTGCATTACTGTTCTAAAATCAGTTTTAAACTATGTACACACACTTCGTTTTGCTTTAGATTCAATGTTAGATTCTATTTTCTGTTAGATCTGGCATTAGATCTTCCCATTCAGTTTGGCATTAGATCTGTACTTTTGCATTAGATATCGATTTCAATATCGAATTTGATTTCAAATCGAATGCAGATTGAAAGTGTCCTAAAAACCATTTGATGTGGATTCGATTTTGCTTCTATAAGCAAAATCGAATCGAATACAGGGAAAACTCAAATCGTGTGTACACAGCTTTAGAATAGAAATAGGTAGCAAAGAGCAATAGGGGAATATAGTACAGTAGTCACATAAAGCACAATAATAATCATTGGCAGAGCTTACACTATACTCTGGATAAGCCAAATACATATCAACTTTTTGTTGTATTTAAAATACCACATTCAGATTCTGTGAATAAAAAAACAAGATTTTGTTTGGTAGTCTTAAGATTCCTATAGCCATCATTACCTGATACCAGATCATGAGGTTTAACAGAAAAGGGAATAAAGCACCAAATAATGTTTTTTTTTATTTAAATTTAATACAGTTGGTATTAGTCTTTAATGTGCAATAATAAACTCCTATTAAAACTACATAGCAGGGCAAAGTGATACCATATCCAGTCAGTATTTTTATTGGCAAAAGGAAAGATACTGTATGCGAAAAGTAAATGTACTTCCTAATTGGTATAATTATACAAAATTTTCTAATATGTATCATTTTATGGCCGATCTCTAATGCTAATATTACATAAATCATTAATTTATACCTACTATATATTTACAGATACCTACAAATTCTGATTATTGTTCTGAAAAAAACAAACAAAACCAAGGCATTCCAATGAGAGAAAATGTATTAATTACTTGGTAAATGTATGTAGTAAATGTAAAGGACTTAACAATTATTTGTATTCTCTTGTACTGTACATGACTACCTGTTCCTTAAGAAACAACCTACCCCTCCCTTTTCTTTCCTAGTTGTGTAGGGCTTCCATAAGAACTATTGCCACAGTACAAAGGTATAATGTGTTTCCTGCTGGACTGGCTGACTAAAACATACTTTCTACACTTTTAAGGCCCATACACACTGAGCGACTTTGAGCTGAAAGCAGCTGTTTACTCATCTGTGCTACTTTTACCTCGAAAGCCGCCCAGTGTGTACGGGGAAGCGATGAATGGTGAGCATTGCGTGCTCCCGCATCATCGCTGGCCCTGCTATGGAAAGCCGCCCTCTCAGTGGAAAATTGCTAAAATAGGTGAAAAACGCTCAGTGTGTAACCACTGAAGGTTTTTCAGCCCAGCAAATCTCTCCATAATCTTTATCCATACACGCTGGGCAAAAATGCCCAAAGTGTATGGACTTTTGAGGTTGATGTATCAAGAAGCGAATAGAGTGGAAAAGTGGACTAGTGGAGAAGTTGCCCTTAACAACTAATCAGCCTGTATCATTTTATAGATTGTACTTGATAAATGCCACCTTAATCCTGATTGGTTGCTATAGGCAACTTCTCCACTCTTTTCACTACTTCTTACATCAACCCATTAGTTTTTTAACCCAGTTCAGAGCAATTATATTTATATTTGTAGAATTAGAATCATACTAGAAATTGCATGTATTCTGCAACTTCATTGACCTGTACATTTTGTTTGTTTGACACAGCTCCTGTCACAAGTCTACCTGGGAGTGTATATGCAGGTACATCATGCTAGCCCCTCAGGAGATGGGTGATAATACACTCAGATTCCTTGGTGATACATGATGACCACAATGCATAAGAAATCAGAGCTGTGTTAACAGACGTAGACAACATTGACATCATGCAAGGTAACATTGCTACATTGTTACATGTACTTAAATGATGATAAGTGAGAACAGTTGAGTCAATGGAGGAAATTTACTAAGATGGGAGTTATATTTCATGGGATGTTGCTATGGACAACCAATCAAAATCTACGGTACTTGTGTACTAGCATGGCGCCCATCGCATCGCAGACCATATCGCATGCGATGCGATGCGACGCAATATCGGCTGATATTGTACAATGGCATACAATTTTAAAATTGTATGCCATTGTATATGGCATACAATGCCATACAATGCGATGAGATGCGATTATAAATTGTATAAGCACCCTAATGGGTGCTTACAATGCTTAAATGCACCCCCACGCCACCCCCCAAGTATAAACGTGAACCCGAAGCGTGGCGAGCACAGCGAGCCCGCGAGGGGCGGCGGTACGCGTCCTACGACCTTTTCATACCATCACTATCCACGTTGGCGTGGAGTTGAGAATAGAAAGTGTGGCGAGCGCAGCGAGCCACCGAGCCCGAAGCATGGCGAGCGGACGCGGATACCTTCACAGGTATATGCGTCCCCTCGCGGGCTTCACAGGTATCCGTGTCCGCTCGCCACACTTTCTATTCTCAACTCCACGCCGACGTGGATAATGGGGGTATGAAAAGGTCGTAGGACGCGTACCGCCACCCCTCGCGGGCTCGCTGCGCTCGACACGCTTCGGGTTCACGTTTATACTTGGGGGGTGGCATGGGGGTGCATTTAAGCATTGTAAGCACCCATTAGGGTGCTTAAAAGCACCCATTAGGGTGCTTATACAATTTAATATCGAATATGAGTTAAAATCGCATCGCATGCCATCGGGTGTATGGCATGCGATGCGATTAAAAAATCGTGCGACTAATTATCGGGGCGCCGTGCTAGTACACAAGTACCAAATCTACTTCTTATTAATTTAGCACCTTCTAGAAGATAAAAGATAGTATCTGATTGGTTGCCCATAGCAACATCCCATCTTTGTAAATTTTCCCCAATGATTCTGACCACATTTTACAAGTAATTCACTAAAACGTATTTGTTTTACAAATACTGTATATTGTGTTCATACTTTTGTGACAGTGATTTTTTTTCCGGTACTTGTGTATTAGCACGGCTCCCACGATTTCCATCTTATGGCATCTTATACAATTTTAAATTGTATACCACTATATATGGCTTACAATGGCATAAATGAGATGAGATGAGATTTTAAATTGTATAAGCACACTAATGGGTGCTTTCAATGTTAATTGGCCCCCCTATTAGATTTTTAATTGTATAAGCACCCTAATGGGTGCTTACAATGTTAAATGCACCCCCACACCACCACCACTATCAACGCCAACCCGAAGCGTGGCGAGCGGCGGCGGTACGCGTCCTCCGACCTTTTCATACCCCCACTATCCATGTCGTTGTGGAGCTGACTTTATATAGTGTGGCGAGCGCAGCGAGCCACCGAGCCCGAAGCGTGGTGAGCGGCCGCGTTTTACTTTACATGTATTACGCGTCCCCGCACGGGGCTCGCTGCGCTCGTCACGCTTCGGGCTTGGTGGCTCGCTGCGCTCGCCACACTATATAGAATCAACTCCACGCCAACATGGATAGTGGGGGTATGAAAAGGTCAGAGGACGCGTACCGCCACCCCTCGCCACGCTTCGGGTTGGCGTTGATAGTGAGGGTGCATTAAACATTGTAAGCACCCATTAGGGTGCTTATACAATTTAAAATCTCATCTCATCTCATCTCATTGTATGCCATATACAATGGTATACAATTTTAAATTGTATAAGATCGGGTCCCATCGCAGCACATCTCATCTCATTGCATACCATATTAAGCCTTTTGGTATGCAATGCGATGGGCGCCGTGATAATACACAAGTACCTTTTTTTCTATTTGAATTTTTTTGCTTGAATATAAAGGGGTTGGATTTTCCTTGATTTGCCAATCCAGACCAAAAATGATTATGATCAGCAAATTAGGGATTTTTAAAATGTGAAATTTCCCTGATTGGTATTTCGATTGACATATTGGGGAATCGGTAGCTTGAAATATGTCCCACATTGCACAGTAATTGAGTAATATAAAGCTCTATATCTGTATTTACTAATACTCTGTTCCTAGTAATTCCTTGCAATATATGAAGTTGAACAGTTTTGGGCAGTCCATCCCACCATGGCTTTATCTGCATAAGAAATGGAATGTTCCAGTGTTTTCCAGGAAAACTGTAATAGCACTTCCTATTCAGATACAGCCACCAGCACACACAGAATAAAGGCATGCTGCATATCATTTTGTGCATCCAATTCACTCAGTTTTGCAGTGATATGAATTATAATGGAAACGTCCCAAAAAGACACCCTTCAGTACAGAGTCCCACCATGGCATGGCATGGCTAGAAAAGTAGGCGAGTTGTTTGTGGACACATCTGTATATGAAAATCTTTCTGTGGCTTCGATTTAAGATGTAATGTGAAATATTGCCTTTGTGCGTATATGTGTTAATTATGGCAACCGGCACCTAATTAGCGAGGCGGCATATTTTATTATTTAAGGGCAAAATTTTAAGCATGATGTATTGGTAAAGCTACAGTAGCTGTAGTCATACAAGGAAAAAAATCTCGTCGGTCGCATCGCATGCGATTACCGCGATTTTACATAATTGAACAATGTTAAATGGCCCAATTGACCCGATTTCACATAGGGAACAATGTTAAATGGCCCACAGACCCCAAATACCCACCCTGAAGTGTGAAATGGCCCCCCCAATTGTTAACGCCACCCCACCATCAACATCAACCCTAAGCGTGGCGAGCGGCGGCGGTACGCGTCCTCCGACCTTTTCATACCCCCACTATCCACGTCGGCGTGGAGTTGAGAATAGAAAGTGTGGCGAGCGCAGCGAGGCACCGAGCCCGAAGCGTGGCGAGCCCCCCGCAGGGACGCGGAACACGCCCCCGAAGCGTGGCGAGCGGACACGGATTACTTAACATGTATTCCGCTCGCCACGCTTCGAGCTCTTATTCCGCGTCCGCTCGCCACGCTTTGGGAGGCCATTTCACACTTCAGGGTGGGTATTTGGAGTCTGTGGGCCATTTAACATTGTTCCCTATGTAAAATCGGGTCAATTGGGCCATTTAACATTGTTCCCTATGTAAAATCGGTAATCGCGTCGGTCGCATCGCATGCGATTTTTTGGCCGCATGCGCTGCGACCGACGCGATTTACATTTTACCATGCATTTCTATGTAAAATCACGGGCATCGCATCGGTCGCATCGCATGCCATTATAATGGCATGCGATGTACATGCGATGGGCGCCGTTCTAGTGAACAAGTACCGGATTTTTTACTAAGATGGGAGTTCTATTGAAGATGGGATGTTGCTTTGGGCAACCAATCTGATTCTATATATTATCTTTTAGAAGGTGCTAAATAAGAAGTACATTCTGATTGGTTGCTATGGGCAACATTCCATCTTCAATAGAACTCCCATCTTAGTAAATAAACCACATCACATCTAAAATTTTGCCCTTCAAAATGAATATGCCCTTCTCACTGATTAGGTGCAGGGTGCTAGAGTGAGCACTAAACTCTGGTGACTCTAGTAGTGAGTAGGTTTAACCTTAATACATTCCTTCTAACTTAAGCAGCTGGAATTACTAAAGCATTGTTTCCATTTGTTTCTGTCACTATTATTCATTTCCATTTTCCAATAGACTGGGCAATAGATGATATTGAGACCCACTGCAACCTTGAAGATGAGTCTTGTGCTTTCACTTCTGATATACATCCAACCATTACTGAGGAGTCCAGTATTTCAAGGAGGTTCTCAAATAGTTCAGGAGAACAGATGAAGCAATTGTCCACACCTAACGAAAAGCACAAGATGAATGAAGTCTCTTCCATGCTGTATACATGCACAGAGACTCCAGAAAGTGTTGCTTATAGTTCAAGTCTTGTGATCCGAAAGAGAGGCAGTCAAGGAGACAAACAGTACAATTGTAGCACTTGTGGAAAAACCTTTGCCCGCAGCTCTAACCTTGTAATGCATCAAATTATACACACTGGTGAGAAACCTTATGTATGTAGTATATGTGAAAAAAGTTTTACTCATAGTTCACATCTTGTTAGACATAAAAGGGTTCATACAGGAGCAAAACCATATATCTGCACAGATTGTGGGAAAAGCTTCAACCAAAGCTCTAATCTGGTAACACACCAAAGAACGCACACTGGAGAGCGCCCGTTTTCTTGCACTGAATGTGGGAAAAGTTTTACTGACTATTCTGCTCTCGTTAGGCATGTGAGGGTTCACACAGGCGAAAAACCCTATTCCTGTACAACATGTGGGAAAGGGTTTTCTGACCGTTCCAATCTTATTGTTCATCAGAGGACACACACAGGAGAGAGACCTTATGTGTGTATTGAATGTGGAAAAGGCTTTACTGATAGCTCTTCTCTCACTAAGCACAGGAGAACCCATGATACTAAAAAGCTGTATATATGCTCTGAATGTGGCAGGAGCTTCTTTGATTATCCCTCTCTCGTTAAGCATCAGAAAACGGAAAAAGCAACACACCCTCCAGATTCATAGACTACACCACAGTTTTACACTTTGATTCAGCCTGGGAACAGTACAGTATATAATACAATCCACATATGTTGAATGAACTACCTGATATTTGTTGATGCTGCAGCTTCCAGCATAATGTTATAAATAAGTTGTATTTTATTTCTATTTATTTGTTGTCACATGGTGTACTGAAATCATAAAAAATCAACATTACATTCACTACACTTTTTTTCAGTCTATTACTTGAAAAGAGGTTGGATGTCCAATTATCAAGAAGTGGTGAAAAAATGTATAGAAATGATCAAACAAGCCCAAACTTCTGGTGAATTGCTGGCTGGATGTTGTTTCCTTCCTTGGGGTGTTCAGGGAAGGCGCATTCAAATTAATATTCCTTAGTCTATGGATTTTATGGGTAATGAGCCCATCTGGTGCATGTAGAGATGAAACAAACTGCTATCCCTCACACTGGTGCTAGATCCCTAATCTGGTGCTAGTGCAAGAATGGACAATACAATTAGCTCTAAAATCCAACTGACTGACAAAAGGTGCAGTTTTCCAGCCTAGCCAGGCTAGGCTATATTGAGCCAGGCTCAATATATTACTTGGGCTCACTCTGCACTCTCCGTTCCGTTACTAAAGCAAATTCGTAAAAAAAATAGGTGTATTCGTATACAGAAATACACCTATTTTTTTACACATTCATATTTTCGGGATTTACTATCTCGAAAATATGGCAATTCTTATTTGTATTGATGGGACATTCGTATTTGTATTTACAAATACGAATGGATACGCCATCGGTAGAATACGAATAGGAATCACCATTTAAAAGAATTAAAATTACGGCCGCTAATTATCAGTAAACAGCTTTTAGACTTCAATTTCCTGGCGTATTTGGCTTTAGCTTCTCTGTGTAAAAACGAAAAATAAATACATAACAAAAATGTAAAAACGTCCGTAACCAGCACCAGGCTCAAAGACCCTGGCCTGGTTTTAAAAAATCAGCAAACAATTCGAGTAGGGCTCTGCTGATTTTTTTTAAAACCAGGCCGGGCCTGGTTCCCAAAATATGGGGGACAAAATAAATAGAGGGTCCCCCGTATTTTAAGAACCAGCCCCAT
Organism: Crinia signifera; assembly: GCF_055691185.1. NCBI lineage: Eukaryota > Metazoa > Chordata > Amphibia > Anura > Myobatrachidae > Crinia > Crinia signifera. The sequence continues at coordinate 206,045,021 of NC_139217.1, read as the reverse complement.
GCCCAACCAGCCAGCAGGGTAATGTCACAGCCGGGGAACAATTATTATATAAGGTCCCGCGGCCAAAACATTAACCCTACCGGGGGGGGGGGGTTTAAATTAAGTTTTATTTTTATAGTGTCTGCGTTTATTTTTTTAACTATTGGTTTTGTTATGGAACTAAGAGTCCCAGCAAGCCCATTAATGGGCCGCATGCTGGGACTTGTGGCTCTCCAAGTCCCAGTATGCATTCCAGGCTTGCTGGGACTCAATTCCAGGCTTGCTGGGAACCAATGGTCATTTCTAATTTTTACACTTGAATCAGCCCAGTACCCACAACCCAGAGGTACCGCATCAGGCTTCAGGCAGGGGGCAGGGAGGATGGGAAAAACCCCTTCATTAAGGGGGGGTCACCACTCGCCCAGGACCCCTGCCCAGGCTGACTGGTCAGTAGGGATGAATGCTTTCGCCGGGCGGATTTGTATAAAAAGTCTCCCCCCCCCCCCCGGCTGTGGCATTACCCTGCTGGCTGATTAGGCGGGCTGGTTTTCAAAATACGGTGGGCCACTGCTCGTTTTGTCCTCCGTATTTTGGGAACCAGGACTGGGGCTGGTCTGCCGACACTACTACTTCAGGAAGAGAGTTCCAAAGTTTGACTGTTCTGACTAAAGAATTTTTTTCTTCTAGATGAACAAAATCTTTTTTCTTCAAATCTAAACTAGTGCCCTCGCGTCCTAGATTCCTTTCTAGCAGAAAAAAGGGTGTTTGACAGTTTCTTATATTGGCCCCAATGTATTTATACATATTGAGCATGTCCCCCTTAAACGTCTCTTCTCTAGTGTAAATAGTCCCAGATTGCTTAATCTTTCCTCGTAGCTTAAATTCTCCATTCTCCTAATAAGCTTTGTTGCTCTTCTTTGGATTTGTTATAATTCTTTGATGTTCTTTTTATAGTATGGGGCCCAGAATTGTACTCCTTATTCGAGGTGCGGTCTAACCAATGATTTGTACAGAGGCATAATTACTTTTGAGTCCCTAGTTTCCATACTCCTTTTAATACATGCTAGAGTTTTGTTGGCCTTTTTTGTTGCTATATTACATTGAGCACTACAACCTATTTGTTGCTTATTTGGACTCCTAGATCCTTTTCGAGTACTGAATTACCCAATTAATTCCCGCTTAGGTTATAACTAACACACTGGTTATGTCTCCCAAGGTGCATGACCTTGCATTTGTCCACATTGAACCTCATCTTCCACTTTTTTGCCCACTCATCTAGATTGTCAAGATCATTTTGAAGCGTGGTGACATCTTCTGATGATTTAATAACTCTGCTCAGTTTTGTATCATCTGCAAAGATGGATACATTGCTGAGTAACCCCATCCCAATATCGGTAATAAAAATGTTAAATAAGATGGACCCTAGAACCGAACCCTGTGGCACTCCACTTAGTACTGGTATCATATTTGAAATGGCACTGTTCACGACCACTCTTTGTTCTCTATTACACAGCCAGTTCCCTACCCATCTACAGATATTTGCCCCTAATCCCAGGTCCTCCATTTTATTTATCAACCTCTTGTGTGGTACGGTGTCGAAGGCTTTAGCAAAATCTAGGAAAATCACATCTACAGCGTTTCCATTATCAAGGTTTTTTGCTAACCTCTTCATAGAAACCAAGTTGATTAGTTTGGCATGATTTGGCAATGATTTTTCACGAACCCATGCTGGTTAATACTATGCAAACTATGAAGGTCTAAATATTCCTGGATACCATCTCTTAAAAATCCTTCAAATAGTTTACCCACTATTGATGTTAAACTAACAGGTCTGTAATTAGCGGGATCCTCCTTTTTTTCCTTTTTTTAATAATGGCACTACTTCTGCTATTCGCCAGTCTTTTGGTACCTTTCCTGATGATAGTGAATTATCAAAGATATAAAGTAGAGGGGAAGCTAATTCCTCCCTTAATTCCATTAGTACCCTAGGATGAATCCCATCTGGCCCAGGTGATTTATTTGTTTGGATTTTGCTGAGGCTCAATATTATTTCCTAGGTAGAGAAATCAATATTGAGGTTCAGCTTGTTCATCCCATTTTTTGGTATGTGTGCGTTCCACTGTCTGCTCTCCCTTAGTAAACACTGATGAGAAGAACTCAATTAACAGTTCTGCTTTTCTCTTCTCCGTAAAACTTTTTCCAGTGATTTCGGTTAGTGGGCCTATGTTGTCCTTAATTATACGTTTACTATTTATGTATTTGAAAAACTTTTTGGCGTTAGTCCTCTCAAGCTTTGGCATTCTGATCACTGTTTGGATCGCCTGCTTCTGAGCCACCTTTGTCAGCCTCTTCCTCTCCCTCCCCATCCACACATTCCATAGAAGGGAATATGGCTGCAAGGTCCCCTAATTTTACTCAACCATCCAACTTTTAAATGCAGTCGCCTGACTTACCGACTATCCTCTCCACACTGCGTTCTATTCCAACTCGTCAAGACGTGCATCATTACTTGCAGTCCATGGAACAACGGATTCTGGACTTAGTGTAGACCCATATCTATTCCATTAAATCTGACATCACAAAAATTGCTGAGAGAGTGGTTCTGCTGGAAGACCACAGCGAAGAGGTGGATTCTAAGCTATTGGATATCCATGATCTTATTTCTCTATCGTCTATCCTGGTGACACAGCTCAACCATGGGTTGCAGTGGGGTCCGAAGGAGCCAGGCACCTATGCTTATGACTTTATGAGGCAGACTCCTCCCCTACTGCATCCCAGAAATTCTCAGTTTCATTTTAGGTGGCCACTGGAGTGGTTGCATATGCTGTAGGTGTCACGTTTCATGAAGCACCAGCTGGAGTGTAACGGAGGCTGGGTGCTTTAAAGTAGGGCTGTTGCATGAACGACAGAAGGGAGTGAAGCAATCGGATAAAATAAAACCTTATTTAATAAAGATACTGCGGTATAGGAAATGAATGATGACACAATGATAAACTGTAGATTCTGATAAATAGTAAAGTCAATAATATACAATGCTTATTGAAGAGCGTTGGAGATAATTGATAAATTGAATAATTGAATGACTGCAATATTGGATTATTGGGTGATTGAAAGAAGGATTGGATGATTGGTTGAAGAATAGGATGATGGGTTGAAGGATTGGATGAAGGATTGGAAAGATGAAGTCCAGATGAATCTGTGCCGAGTAGGATCGTAGCTGCAGGACCAGGGATGACCACAGAGAATAACCGTCAGGAATGAAGAAGAAGATATTACCCCTTGGGGGGGTTAACCTTGTCCTATCCGTATAGGCGGCAGCGGGTTCCGTGATGATATGGTAGCAGTAAAACGATCAGCAGGAGATTGGAGAAAACTTCACCAGAAGCGCAAGGACTGTAGTGGGAACTACAAATAGCCAGGAGGGATCAATGATGTGTGCGGTTAGACATCATTGTACTGACTGCCGGTCTTGCCTGGCAAGTCAGTATTTGAAGGGTGAGCTGCATGATGATTGGCCGTGTATATGACCTCACTGAATGAGCCGTGCAGCATAGGCTGAAAGATCCCAAAAGATGGCCACCGCCGGATGCGGGGACAGAAACCAGCCGGCGGTGTTTGTGCGCGGAGGTGCTGCAGCCGGCGTGTCCAGCCAGAGGCCTGACCTGACACGGACCCATCATGGCGGCTCATGCCTCATGCCGCCCAGACCCTGCATGGCATGAGACTGCACACCACCACTGTCACCTGGTGATGACAAGGCGACGGGACCCAGACAGCCAGCATGGGAATCAGCAGTGGAGGTGAGCGCCAGGGCAGGAGTTAACCTGTCAGAAGTTTGTGGGCTTGGATTTATAGTTACCCAGCGCTGCTAGAGGATTTCAATCCCTTTGGATAGCATTGCAGCAGTCATCCTCAGAGTCTTACTGCGGTGAATCTGGTTGGTATATTGTAATCCAAAGTGAGTCAGGGTAGCTAGTGTTTTTCTCCAAACCTCTTAGTTAGTGGAGGGCCAAGATCAACCACAATAGAGAGCCAATAACGGGAGCAACAGTTGGAAAAAGGTCCCCAAATCCTGGCAAATAGCAGATGAAGCAAGTGGGTTTATTCCAAAAAGCTACTGATGCATTTTGCTGTTTAGGGGGCATAGCTTTGTCAAAGGTGATGTTAGGGCTGTTCTCAGTGGGGTTTATATACCAGTAGATGAATGTTAAAGGTGTAATACCTTTACTCAGGAATCATTCAATTTAGCACAAATGCACAATCAGAATAAGGATCAGAAGGCAAAATAGTAACACTTATCAATAATGTAATAATGTTGCTAAAATTTCAAGAAAAGGTTGATTTATACCTTATAAGCAGAGTTATGAATTTATTAGTCAGCCAATCGGTTCAGATGGGCCGGGCTATTTTGATAAATCAATGAATCAGGCTGTCCGGCCACGTGGGTCTGTACGGGGGGGACGTGTGATAGATTGATGTCAGAGTGAGTGCGTGGCTTGTGTTCCACGCCTCACTCTGGTGTCCGCGCCTCATTTTACCACTGGGACCCCATTCAGCAGAGGGAGTTTCAACGTGTCCCAGTGTGTATCCGGCGTCATAAGGCCCCCGTCCAGGACCATCGGCTGCGTCTGACATTTTGTCAGAGCTCATGTCGGGTCCGGGCTTTTGTCTGATGTCTTGTGGAAGTGCACATCGGAAGTGTATATCTGGTCTCCAAGGCAACTTACTGGTCCATTGCCTGGACAACCGGCTTTGCTTAAAAGGTACAAAGAAGCTATAAATCGGCGCACTAAGGAGTCAGCAGACCTAAACACAAGAAAGAGAGAGATGAAAACCGGGAAGCATAAATAACCACATTATTTAAAGAAGAGAGGGATATACCGTATATACTCGAGTATAAGTCGACCCGAATATAAGCCGAGGAACCTAATTTTACAACAAAAAACTGGTAAAACGTATTGACTCAAGTGGGACCCTCACTCGAGTATAAGCCGAGGGGGGCTTTTTCAGCATAAAAAATGTTCTGAAAAAGTAGGCTTATACTCGAGTATATATAGTACATAATGGAAACGGTACATACATGTAGGTATATATAAAATTATTACATAATTATTCATATACAGGATTTCATTCTAGAAATAATTTTGCAGGTTCCCAAAGTATCAATAAGGGGATCAAGAACAGGATAGAACAGTCATTAATATTAAAATTAGTGCAGAGCAGTCATTGATAATGAAGATCAAAGCAGAACAGGTCATTAATAATCGATTTGGGAGAGCACTGGATAATAGGAGAAACCATTACGTGTTAATATTAGAAATACACAAGTGGAAAATAATAATAATGAAGCAGTCAGGGATAATAATACAAAATAAAACACAACCATTAGGACTAGATTAATAGTTAGTGTCCTATATCCCTAGTAAATATATACGGGCATAGAACTAGTGACCAAACATAAATAAGTCATATTTAGATTTTTTTCAACCTAATTTTTTAAATCTAAGAAGGGGAAATGGGTCGGGAAAAAAATGTAAAATAATAAATAATTAAATATTATGTCCGGTAAATTAAATAACATTGGCCCTTATTCTGATCGGTGCGGCCGGAGCCGAATATGCGGCCAGGACCGTGCGTGCGAAACCCCGCCTTCCATACGGATCGCCAACTCCGTCCGTATGCGGTAAGAAGCTGTCCGAACGGACCGCACGTGTATTTTTCACGGAATACGCCTACTCCATCTAAGGGAACCTCCCCCATCATTCGATGGTCGCAGACCATCGAATGCAGGACCGAATGCTCCACCAGCTCCCGCAACCTCAGACCACACGGACATGTTTCCGTGCAAAAGCAGGGATCTGGGCGGGCAGCTGACATCCGGCGATGTCATATGTCCGCCCCCTACACGTGCGTCACGACTGCATTACCATACGTACGCCCAGCGTTTGCATGGGAACGCCCATGAAACGCGGGGCGTATGCATATGGTAATGAGCCCAAATAGCCCTTCACGCCCCTCTCCACCCCCTGTTCGGAGTGTTCACAGATCATGCGGGATTTGGCCGTACGCCCCGCTCGCACATGCGCAGAGACGCCTCTGCACATGCGCAGACACAAAACATTGGCGGGCCGAACGCACGCGGATATATCCGCACCGACCAGAATAAGGGCCATTGTTCAGCTCCACTGCTTCATTTAAACCTTTAGGGAAAAGGGTATCCATATGGTACATCCAATGAACATCTTGCCTGCAGAGAGACTTAAAGCCACCTCTTCTTGTTGGATGGATTCCACTCCTGTCAGGCTCAAGGAGCTGGGGTTCACTATTATGGACATCAGCAAAATGTCTAGACACACTGTGTGAAGATAGTTTATTTGAAAATTTTCTCCTATGATTTTCAATTGATAGATACCTGGCGTCTGTTACATCCTAAAGACAAAGACTACACATTTTACTTGCACCCACATAATTCCTATACCCGTATAGACTATCTATGCTTGGACCACAAATTTTTAGATCTCCTTGATAGGACAAATAGTTGGCTCCGACCACGCCCCTATCATTCTCTCATTCTGTCCCTACACCACTCCGACATGTCCATGGCGCATTTTTTCATTAAAGAGATGAGAGACGATGATTGACGGACCCAAATTAAACAAACCATAGCCAACTATACTACTTTTAATTAGACTGATAGGATGTCCCCACTGTGGGAGGCACATAAATGTGTGGTGCGAGGAAAGTGTATTCAATTGGGCTCCTACCTTAAAAAGAAAAAATTGAATATCAGGCGACCTTACTTGCTAGGATCAAAAAATTAGAACTAACACAAGTCCTCTTTATCCCCTGGCAGACCTAAAAGAAGCACGTTCGTCACTGAATAATTTATTAAATGAGGGCATCCGTAGGGCATTTTTCCTTTGTCATCATAAATATCTCAGATGGGGAAGTAAACCGGGGAAACTGCTTGCGCGAGCTCTACAAGCCCAAAGATCATTAACCTACATAAAGAAGATGAAGCACTCCTCTGGTGTATTGCATGCCACTGATAGCAGGATGGCAGAGATTTTCCATAAGTACAATACTGATCTCTATAACTTGTCATCATGTTGCTCCCCTTGTGAGCTTTTACTACATGAAAAGGCAATAAAAATCTACTTAGAAGAGACAGGGTTTCCCTCTCTTCCAGAGAAAGATGCTCTGAAGGCCTTCCCATCTCGCAAAAGTCCATGCCTTGATGGCTTCCATATAACATACTACTAAGCATTTTCAGATAAACTCCTGACCCTTCTTCTCAATGTATGCAATGCAGTTTCCTTACAGTCCAAATTTTCTGCCCAGTCCCTAGGAGCCCATATTACCTTTATACCGAAAGATGGCAAGGACCCTTCTTTGCCATCTTGCTACCGGACGATTTCTTTATTAAATGTATGTTAAGTTATTTGCCAAACTATTGGCCAATCGTTTGACTCCATTACTTCCTACGGTGATTCACCTAGATCAGGTTGGTTTTGTCCGTGGAAGGGAAGCAATAGATAATACAATAAGAGTTATTGATCTGATTGCACATGCCTAATCGACTAAGACCCCAATGATGCTCCTTTCCACCGATGCCGAAAAGGCCTTCGATCATATAGACTGGATGTTTATAAAAGCGCCTAGGGTTGGGTGAGGTATTTTTACAAAAAATCCTTACTTTATATCGCAATCCCTGTGCCCAAGTTAGGGTTAACGTCATGCTCTCTAGTCCAAGAACCATTTCCAATGGAACAAGGCAGGGATGCCCACTGTTGCCATTAATTTTTGTTCTCTGTATGGAGGCATTGGCTCGAACCCTGGTATTAAAGGTTTGTCAGTAGGTGATAACAAACACCGCATAGCTCTATTTGCAGACGATCTCTTGGCGATTTATTAAAATCCTGCAGTGACTTATGAAACCTTATGAAATAATTTTCCTGTTTTGGTTCATTGTTCAATTTCAAAATTAATTATACTTAATCAACTGCTCTAAATGTTTCCCTCCCTGTAAACTTAGTATCGTCCCTAAATCCCGGGTTCCCCTTCACCTGGCATCCTACCCATATTAAATACTTAGGTATTTTCATCCCCTCCTCCTTGCCTACTACTGTGACTTAATCATATTCCACTATTACAAATGGTACATAGAGGACTATCACATGCACACGCAGAAATTTTCTTGGCTCGGCTTTATGAACATCATAAAAATTAATATTCTCCTCAGATTACTGTACCTCTTCCAGACTATCCCTCTAAAACTCCCTCCCCAGTTCTTGGCCGATGCTCATAGGGTAATTAGTAGATTTGCACATAAGTGATGTTAGCACAGCGCTCGGAAGGGAGGGCTGAACCCTTAGCAGCTCGCACCGGGAGGGGGGTCCTAATCCCCCCTTGGTAAATCTGGTACAAGTTTTTGGGGTGGTGCTGGCGGTCTGGGGTTGCATAATGTCTGTAGTTGTTGGTGTAAAGGTCTTTTAGCAGTGGGCAAAAACTTGAGGCTGGGTGTTGGGAGAATTGGACCGGTGTTGATCTGTAGATCTGAGTCACCTGTCTCACGATTAGAGATGTTTAAATCAGGGGGACTTGAGGCTGGGAGTTCTAAGGATATAGGACTCTTGCTTCTGGCTTGTGATGTGGATACCTCAGGTGTAAGGGGATGAGTCAGAATGGACCAATATATATACAGATGCTGCTGTAGTGACTTACCCTTAGGTTTTGTTGAATCAGCATGCACTCCTTGCCTGGATTGTTCCGTGTGTGGAGGTTAGGTGGCAGGAGGGGTGGAAAAATTAAGATCACTGACTAGTGCTTAAATACAAGCACGATTTTATTTAGCTGTAAAATCGATGATACAATGGAATAATCGTTAGGGTAGTATAGGGGGTGTAGGTACCAAACGCGTTTCATCCCTTGTAGGGACTTTTTCAATGGTTGGATGAGTATGGTGTCAGGCCCAGTATTTATGGCTTTGAATGCGGCGCCTGAATGAGCGTATTCTAATTGATAGTGTACTGCGCATGATCCATTCTGACTCATCCCCTTACACCTGAGGTATCCACATCACAAGCCAGAAGCAAGAGTCCCACATCCTTAGAACTCCCAGCCTCAAGTCCCCCGGATTTAAACATCTCTCATCGTGGGACAGGTGACTCAGATCTACAGATCAACACCGGTTTAATTCTCCCAACACCCAGCCTCAAGTTTTTGCTCACTGCTAAAAGACCTTTACACCAACAACTACAGACATTATCCATTCCCCACGGCAACCCCAGAGCGCCAGCACCACCCCAAAAACTTGTACCTAATTAGTAGAATGTTTGTATGGAATGAAAGAAATCAAGATTCAAACATTGCTATTTGTTCCGCGGACGTTCTCGGAGAGGCCAACAGTTACCCATGATGACGGCCTACCATCAGGCCACAGTTCTGCATAGAATCTTGGACTGGTTGAAGTCTGACACTTTCTCAAAGCAATGGGTAGACTTGGAGAGGTGGACTTCAGGTTTCTGCCTCCATCGGCTCCATGGCTTCAGGCTATCAGCTGCTCTGCTGATTTTCGCTGGACCGTCCCGGTTTTTAGGATGGTCCCGGGGCTGGCAGTGTCCCGTGGTGGAACCATCTGACCTGGCTTGGATCCGTGTTCCAAATGTAGGGTCGGATCCAGGATTTGGGTGTAAAAGGGGTATAAAAGACCTTACACCCTTTGGAAGCATTTCTTAGAACCCACCCATGTTATAGTGGATATTTAAAAGATCCTACATCCCTTCTTTTTGTAAGGTCTGGGATACTAACCTCGCCCCCCAAGGGATATTTATCAATTGGAAAAATTGATAAATATCCCTCGGGATACTTATTCACAAGACTAGAGGTAGCCCTCACTCCTGCAGAGTCTTTCAAACAGGACACATCTCCAGAAGGCAAGAACTGCATTTTGAATAATCCTAGACTCTGTACGAAGTACATTTGTTCATTTTTTAATCCAGCATTGGTACCTCTGAATTCTCACAAGAAACTAAACAAAATCGTCCCATTGTAGACACAGTCTACCAAACGAAAGTCGTTGGAACTAATAGTTGTGTCATCTGTGAACCCCTGATGAAGTCCCATGTAGGGACGAAACGCGTTGGAAAACATTTGTTTGCTACTCTGAAATATTAATAACACACCATTGAACCTTTTAACAGTCTGGATAAACCACCTGTATTGTGTGGAATAAGAGACTTTTATAATAAATGTATATGATTTTTGGACTTTATTTTGCTTGTTTTACAATTCACTACAAGGCTATGTTGATCTAATTACTAAGGGCAACAAAAGGGCGCCATCTTACAATTGCTATCCATATATATAAATATATATATATATATATATATATATATATATATATATATATAGCTAGTAGAGGCAGTTTGCACACTTCAGGGAGCTAGGAACGGGTGCTTGGTCCATAAAAAAGGTACAGGTAGGTAATTAGAGGCAGGCACACCAATTGCAAAACGGAAAATAGTCTTTTATAATCCAAAGAAGCAGTGAGGCATCAGACAAGGCAAAAAATCCATACTTAGCATGTCAACGATAAAGTAGATACATCACTGTGAGGGCAGTCATACTCATAGAGTATGACTGCCCTCACAGTGATGTATCTACTTTATCGTTGACATGCTAAGTATGGATTTTTTGCCTTGTCTGATGCCTCACTGCTTCTTTGGATTATAAAAGACTATTTTCCGTTTTGCAATTGGTGTGCCTGCCTCTAATTACCTACATATATATATATATATATATATATATATATATATATATATAAATGCACTTACCTCCCTTATGTTGAGAGAAGAAACGAACCAGCACTCACAAATGGTTATATTGTATATAGTGTATTGAAAGGTACATTACAGCTCATGGCATGTAGGCATACAGTGGCTGACCCAACAGCCATTTCAACTGGCAGCCAGCCAGTTTTCCTCAGGGGTACCAACAAGAGTAGGACACATGCAGGAATTTATACCTTTGTAAAAGGCGGCAATCCCACCCCATAATTGCAAAGCCGGCGCTGTTAATCAGCACCACGTAGTGCGGCTGCCGGGGTGTGTGTGAGGCGCGTCAGAGGGAATCCCCTTTCCACCAACCAATGTGTACTGCGCTCGTCGCGCTGTGATGCTAAGCCTGATGACCGGATAGATGGATGTGGGAGTTGCCCAAAGTTCGGGCAACTGGGACCTACGTTATGTGGATGAAATACTGATGAGCGATGTAGACATCATTACACTGTAGCGACTCTAGCCGCAATGTAGACAACAGTACAATATAGCAAATGAAGCCATTGACAAATATAGGACAGCTTCATGGGTGTATAGGGGGGGACATATGGCAAGGTCCATAAAGCATGAGTCATGTCACCAATGTGAGTAAGAGCATGAACCAAACATGAGAGGACATATGGCAATGTCCCTGAAACAACCAAATGCAAACAATTTGAGTAACACATCCAGCTAGCAGCAAACATACTCCTCATATTGCTATTCATGGGAGCAGTACTAGGAAACGGATATTGTTAATGCTGTTCTCAGTGTTTAGGGGCACACGGCGGTGCAATAAACACAATGCGCACACAGAGGTGCAAACACATAATGCAATTTAGATACAAGCTACTTGTGGACAGAAGGCACATATGTACAAAAACACGGAGGTTTGCCTCTCATAATGGTACACTCAGGAACCGTGCGTGTAACAGACCACCCATGATTGGTCATATTTGGGAAAAATATTGGAATATAATACACCATGGTATTGTGCGTGTATGAGGCTATATTGTATCTCTGTATTGTGGACTGAATTAGTGCACTAAGGTACTGTATGTGTTTGTCAACGCAAACAGTTAAATAAAACAGCCCATTTTGAAGTCTTCATTAAGTCCTAGTGGTGCTAGACATTTAAGTCTGTAAATCCAACGTAGTTCTCTCTGCAAGAGCAGTTTGTCCCTGTCGCCTCCCCTTGTAAGCGGAGGTATGTGATCAATGAGAAAGCGATTGAGTTCACAAATTTTGTGTCCTTTTTCCAGGAAATGTCTGACCACTGGTAAAGACCTCAGGTCCATGTCTTTGTTGCTGGGTAAGAGGCTCTTCTTTATTGAAGACCTATGCTGACTCAATCGTTCCTTCAGCATACGCTTTGTCTTGCCGACGTAAATCAAGTTGCAGGGTCATTTGAGGGCGTAAACTACATATTTACTATTACAGTCAAGTCGATGGTGGATTTTGTAGCTCTGTCCATCCTGCGGATTGGCAAATTCCTTGCCGGTAACAAGAAAGGGGCAGTTGGAGCATCCCGCACACTTGAATACACCATTCTACATAGATAGCCAATTGGTTGATTGTGGTTTGTTATGCAAAAAGTCAGTTACTACTAACATGTCTTTGAGGTTTGGGCCCCTACGGTACGCAAATCTTGGGGGTCATTGCTGAGTTGTGGGCAAAGTTGTGTCACTTGCTAGCAGATGCCAGTGCTCAAGAATCTTTCTTTTAATGAAATTGGAAGCCACTGTATGTGTGCTGCAGAAGTTAAGGCAATCATTTTCATCCATAAGTGGCCCATCCTTAGGTTTCAGGAGGTCATCTCTTTTGATTTGTGCGACCTTTTGGAGCGGATTATCAATGTCCCCTTTGATGTAGCCTCTATCCAGAAATCCCTGTCCCATTTCTGCCCTGGCTTCTGGGAGTTTATTTGACATACTCTTATCATCTGAGAGCACCGCTATTGGGTGATAACTCTGCATGGAGAAGTGTGTTCTTGTCTTTAGCTTTAGAATAGATCTTTGTGGAAATTTGCTGGTTATTGAGCAGAACAGTGACATCCAGGAAGTTGATAAGCTTATTACTCAGGCTCATAGTGAATCTGATTGTGCCATTCAGGGAATTGAGATGATCAACAAAAGCCAAAAGATTTTGTTCTCCTCCTGTCCACATAATAAATAGATCATCTATATAGCGTACATAGAAACAGATGTATCTACTGTAGTGTGGGTTTCCATATACTGTATGTGCTCCTTTTTATATGCCGCCATGTATAGATTGGCATACGCTGGGGCCATGTTCAAACCCATTGCGGTCCCTTGGCGTTGCAGGTAGAAGCAGTTCTGGAATAAAAAGTTATTTTTGTTGAGAATTACTTCCATGAGGAGTGACAGATATTCCACAGGTGGTCCAATATAGTGGCATATACTTATATGAATATAAGTGTGTGTGTGTGTGTGTGTGTGTATGTATGTATATATATATATATATATATATATATATAATTTAAAAAAAACTAGGCCCCACAGAGCGCACAATGTAAAGAAAAGAGGTGCACTATGGAATTGTACTCAGGCCATCCCTCCCATCCTTATGTTATATAGACAGGACATTACAGTGAAAGGTCATCTGTGCATGAAGTATTTGTTTGGGCCCCCACAAAACAAGATGCAAATGCTCCAAAGATCACATAATGCAAATAAAGGAGGTGCAAGATGTTATTTTCCTTCTGAAAAAGAACAAAAGGTTGTTGGTGGAGATTGCAGGCGCTAGGTAGGAGATAATGTCACTGCATCTTTGTAGGAGATGGCAAAGATGAGAAGGAGGAGTGAAGAAAGAAAAATGGATGCTCATAGCCTAGCTGACAAATACATCCTGGAGTATGCTATGGGCATGTGTGAGATAATGTCATTGCATTGTAGTAGGAGCTGGCAAAGGTGTGGAGGAGCTGAGGAAGAAAAACGGATGCTCATAGAAGGCTGAGCTGATGAAGATATTGAAATATGATACGGGCAGGTTTAAGATTAATTCACAGCGTTGTAGTGTTGTTGGTTTGTTTGGGCCCCCACAAAACAAGCTGGCAATGCTCCAAAGAGCACATAATGCAAAGAGTTGCAAGATGGAATTGTCATTGGGCCCCCCAACCACCCTTATGTTTTAAACAGGACACACCCAGTTTAATAAACCTATAACTTCAGCAACACGTGGTCCCTGTGGAAAAAGCTTCTGAATCATAGCTAGCTACAAACATAATGTTTGTAGTTGTAGTGATTACTTTTCACACTATGAGAAGAGGCAAGAGGAAGAGGATATTGAGGACAAATTAGCGGCCAATGACACAAAGTGGCAAGGAAAGGCTAAGGCCTTGGCCTGTGTTTATGCCTTTAGTCTTGCTCCAGGGTTACGGACCGCATCTTTAGGTCTCCCCTTATCCCACATCTGTCCAGATTGTACTCCAGTGACTTTGGGAGAGAAGAGAGTTGCGCTGAGGATGCACACCAAAAGAAAGAGGATATTTTGCAAGAGAGAAAATAATCCTTAAATCTTAAAACTTATACTTTTATTAATATTTATTAAAAAGAAGAAAGAGCAGACCTGTGCAGATTTTTTAACATATAGAAATTCACGAGGTGATCTTCTTCTATGCCGTCTGAAATTTTTAAGAGGTTAAGACTTTTACATATATACATACAACATATATTGTATTTGTGCCAATGCACAGGAAAGATAGGGGTGTTTATAGGGATTAAAATGAATTTCCCTTTGGCTGGCTACTGTTGATGCTGTGATTTTAATTCAAGTTCTCATAGGAAGGAAAGTTTTTATTTAGTTTCATCACCAATTAAATTAATTGTATCCTGTATTTTATTTTTGGTGATTTATCTCCCACGTGTGAATACGTTGGATTGTTGGATCTTATTTTTATTTTTATCTGGCAGGTATTAGTTTCAGGGTTATATGCATTGTTTTGATTTTATTTTAGATACACAAGGGTGACATGTTGGGTGTATCTGCCTCTCACCGTTTATATCCGGTCTAAATCCCTTATGAATCGGGTACTCGGGATAATTCCTCCAGATAGTTATTCTCAAACTAATTTTCTGGTTCCCTCTGGGTACTTTGTTATGGTTATTGCCATCTAGTGGCTGTTTTCAAATAATGCATGTGAATATACCTGTTTACCAGTTAACCTTAGATCCCTGCTGTATCTCTCTCCCAATTTTTAGCTCTCTCTCACTGAGCTATTTTTTGGGGAACTGATAAGTTAATTTCACACCTTTGTGTTGATATACTGGTTTTCTGGTATTTTATAGAGCTATTAATCTCAGCAATTCGGCTCTCTCTCACTGAGCTGATGTGATTTGCTGAGTGTGCCTGAGAATTATTCAGACAGTAATTTTTCCCTGTTAGCAGTTTCAGTTTTATTTTAATAACCAGATTGTGGTTTTAATTCCACTTGCTTTGTCCAGTATAATGTTACTACCTTGTATATTCCACTTTTTTCTAGCGCAGTTAAGATAGTATTAGGGGTGGTTATATATCGCAATTTTTAGCTCTCTCTTGTTGAGCTGTATTATTTCTGATAATATTTATTTAATCCACATCTCTAGTATGCTGGTTTTCTGGTATTTTATAGATCTGCTTGTCTCAGTAATTCAGCTCTCTCCTACTGAGCTGTCACAAATTACTGACATATTTCAGAATTATTTCTAGTATCTTAGCAGTCTCAGGTTTGTACTCAGATTGTGGTTTAAATTCCACTTATTCTGTCCAGTATGTTAATACTATCCAATATATTCTGCTTTTATTAACGCAGTTAG
Source organism: Crinia signifera (assembly GCF_055691185.1). Classification (NCBI taxonomy): domain Eukaryota; kingdom Metazoa; phylum Chordata; class Amphibia; order Anura; family Myobatrachidae; genus Crinia; species Crinia signifera. The sequence goes on along the minus strand of NC_139217.1, from coordinate 206,029,411 downwards.
GATAATATTACAGGCAGTGGTATACAGACAGTAATTTATTTCCCTGTTAGTAGTTTCAATTGTGGTTTTAATTCCACTTGGTCTGTCCAGTATATTGTGGTTTTAAAATCACAGCATCAACAGTAGCCAGCCAAAGGGAAATTCATTTTAATCCCTATAAACACCCCTATCTTTTCCTGTGCATTGGCACAAACACAATATATGTTGTATGTATGTATGTAAAAGTCTTAAGGGGCAGATTTATTAAGCTTGGAGAAGAGATAAACTGGAGATAAAGCGGAGAAAAGGTAAAAGGAGATAAAGCACCAGCCAATCAGCTCCCAACTGTCTTGTTCAAACACAGCTGATTGGCTGGTGCTTTATCTCATTTTACCTTTTCTCCGCTTTATCTCCAGTTTATCTCTTCTCCAAGCTTAATAAATCTGCCCCTGTACCTCTTAAAAATTTCACACGGCATAGAAGAAGATCACCTCGTGAGATTCTATATGTTAAAAAATCTGCACAGGTCTGCTCTTTCTTCTTTTTAATAAATATTAATAAAAGTATAAGTTTTAAGATTTAAGGATTATTTTCTCTCTTGCAAAATATCCTCTTTCTTTTGGTGTGCATCCTCAGCGCAACTCTCTTCTCTCCCAAAGTCACTGTTACGATTTTGTTGCCCGGATAGCACCCATCGCCTATACCGAAGAAATAATGGCGCCCGAACCAATGTCTCCCTAAATAATACATAAGGGATATTATATAAGAGAAAAGTGAGTGCGGACCCTCAACCCCCTCCCCCTATCCCTATTATCTACTGCAGATTGTACTCCAGTCTGTCTTCACCACCTAACTATTTTTTTACACAGCACAGCAGCACCCCTGGACTGATAGGGCAGAGGGACACCACAACTGGACTTATGGGGCAGACTCAGTGGCGGAACTCCCGGAGGCAATGGAGTCATTTGCCGCCGGGCGCCAGGCTTAACGGGAGGCACTGGCCTCCATTGTTCCGCTTAGTGCTGCTGCCGCCTGCCACACTTATCTTACTCATAGCGGTGCGGCTATGTTATGCAGCAGCGCGGGTCAGCGGGCGGGTATTCTTGTGAGTAGTGGCGCGGGCGGGCGCCCCCCCCTTTGTTCGGGTTGCTCCCCCCCTCCCCCGTAGCCATGTGCGCAGCACCCGTGTCGCTGCTCCTCTCTGTCACCTGGCTGGGTCTAAAGTCGGCCTGAGCAAGCGATGAATAAGTCAGGAGTCAGGCGGCAGACAGTCCACTCCACACAGCCAGTGTGCGAGTGTGACTGTCACTGAAGCAGGCAGGCGGCAGCTGTCATCTAAATGCCGGGAGCTGGGAGGGAGATGCGGCAGCCTTTAAAGGTAAGTCTATGAAGCCCCCTCTCTCACACTCTTGTTTCTCCATGAATCCTCTCTCTCTCTCTCTCTCTCTCTCTCTCTCTCTCTCTCTCTCTCTCTCTCTCTCTCTCCTTTCTCTCACTCCCTTTCTCTCTTTTTTTCTATGAAGGGGGGGGGGGCAACTTTTATCTTGCCTCCGGGCAAAGTGAACAAACTTACGCCACTGGGCAGACTTATACGGCAGCACTGTTAAACTTATATGGCACACTGGCATACCACCCAAAATTTCCGATTTAAAAATGGGAGTGCCTGAAAAGGGGTGTGGTCTATGTCATAGAGGGCATGGCCTCACGGAAATGCTGCAGGCTATGGCCCATTTCTCATCACTACGGGGGCATGGCCAGTGCTGTGTAACCTGGCTGCCAGCCATACCCCCAGCCCCTCTCATTCTCTGAATAGATGCTGTGTGCATGCGCAGGGGAGGTGGGACTCCCAACTGTGCCCCCCCCATCACGGGACACTGACCGGCCCCAGGCAGGATTCTAAAAACCGGGACAGTCCCGCAAAAAAGCAGTACAGCTGGGAGGTATGCACAAGGTAGCACCCCTGGAATTATACAGCACACATAGTGGCACCCCTGGAATTATCCAGCACATGGCAGCACCCCTTGAATTATACACAACACATGACGGCACCCCTATTATTATAGAGCGCACATCGCAGCACCCCTGGAATTATATGGTACACATGGCTGCACCCCTGGATTGATATGCCACATTTAGCAACACCTCTGGAATTATTCAGCACATTTTGCACCACCCCTGCAGTAAAAAAAATATATATCTCTTATATATTTAACCAGATCTGTCACTCAACCCCTGTGTAGAACGTTCCTGTGTAGAACAGTTTCATGTGTATAACGTTTCACCCCCTTGACATCACCTCCCCCCGCCCAGCCAGGGCTACAGTACACGCCCACTATCCACCATTACTCCACAGCCACCATTACTCCTGCACATCCCTACCCTCTGCCAGGACCCCCGCGACCCCCCTCCTGCGATTCGCGGGACCCCCGCGACCCCCCCCCTCCTGCGATTTGCGGGACACCCGCGCCCCCCTCCCGCGAATCGCGGGACCCCCGCGACCCTCCCGCGACCCCCCTCCCGCGATTCGCAGGACACCCGCGACCTCCCCCTCCCGCGATTCGCGGGACCCCTGCTTTCCCCCCTCCCGCGAATCGCGGGACCCCCGTGACCCCCCCCTGCGATTTGCGGGACCCCCGCGACCCCCCCTCCCGTGAATCGCGGGACCCCCGCGACCCCCCCCTCCCGCGATTCGCGGGACCCCTGCTTTCCCCCCTCCCGAGATTCGCGGGACCCCCGCGACCCCCCCTCCACGCGATTTGCGGGACCCCCGCGACCCTCCCGCGAATCGCGGGCCCCCCGCGACCCTACCGCGAATCGCGAGACCCCAGCGACCCTCCTGAGAATTGCGGGACCCCCGCGACCCTCCCGCGACCCCCCTCCCGCGATTCGCGGGACCCCCGCGACCCCCCTCCCACGATTCGCGGTACCCCCGCGACCCCCCCCTCCCGCGATTCGCGGGACCCCCGCGACCCCCTCCCGCGATTCGCGGGACCCCTGCTTTCCCCCCTCCCGCGAATCGCGGGACCCCCGCGACCCCCCCTTCCGCGAAAAGCGGGACCCCCGCGACCACCCCCTAACGCGATTCGCGGGATCCCCGCGACCCTCCCGCGATTCGCGGGACCCCAACGGCCCCTCCCTCCCGCGATTTGCGGGACCCCTGCATCCTCCCCTCCCGCGATTCGCGGGACCCCCACGACCCCCCCTCCCGGCATTAAAAGGGCCCCCCGCGACCCCCGCATCCTCCCCTCCCGCGATTCGCGGGACCACCGCGACCCCCCCTCCCGGCATTAAAAGGGCCCCCTGCGACCCCCCCTCCCTCGATTCACGGCACCCCCTACTGCGATTTGCGACCCCCCCTCCCGCAATTCGCGCCGCCCCCTCCCGCGATTCACAGAACCCCCCATAGCGCCCCCTCTGCACCTCTCGCAATTTGCGACCGCCCCGTAATTCACACACCACCTCCAGCGCCCCCTCCCGCAATTTGCAGACCCCCTCCCGTGATTCGGGGACCCCCCCTCCCGCGATTCATGCCCCCCTCACACAATTCACGACACCCCCCCACACCCCCCTTCCTGCGATTCGCAGCCCCCCACGACCCCCCCTCCCGCGATTCACGGACCCCCGCACCACCCCCCTGCGCCCCCCCTCCCTTGATTCACGCCCCCCTCATGCAATTCACGGCACCCCCACACCCCCCTCCTGCGATTCATGACCCCTCCCACGATTCACGGACCCCCGCAACATCACCCAGCGCCCCCCCCCTTTGACTCACGGCACCCCCGCGCCCCTCCCGCAATTCGCGGACCTCCGCAACCCCCCCTCCCGCAATTCACTAACTCCGACAACCCCCCTCCCGCAATTTGCGGACCCCCCTTCCCACGATTCAAGCACCCCCAGCGCCCCCTCCCACGATTTGCGGACGACCGCCCCTTCCCGCTAATCGTGGATGCCCGCACACCACCCCCCCTCCCGCAATTTGCAGACCCCCCTGACCCCCTTCCGGCAATTCCACCCCCAGCGGACCACCGCGACCCCGCTCCCGCATTTCACGTACCCCCGTGACAATGGGGGATCCTGTACCACCACAAGCAGGTACCGCCCCAAGGTGGGAAATCCGGCCCTGGCTGCCGCACTGCAGGTTTCCCCACTGCCCTCTGCACCAGCGCCACAACTTTTATCAATGTCTTGCATACATACCACTATTATACAGCCTCCTGCTCTCATGCACACTCACTCCCTCCCAGTGGGAGGAGACGCTCACCCACTGCCGGGAGCTGCATACTGTCCCCCACCCTCCTCCAGTTCTAGGGATGCCCATCGACCATCAATGATTTCAAATAATCGATGGTTTATGGCCGATGTTGAATACTTTTGCCATCAATGTGGGAGGACAAGATGGTTTCCCTACAACGATGTTAAAGGAGAACCGATCAAGTTTCAAATTTTTTTAGGCCACCAAGTTCTGATTGACCCACGGCCTATTCAGTCAGATATAATGGATGACCATCGATAGCTACAACAATCGATGGTTATCCAAGTAATATGTTACTACTATCGATGGCAGGGTGCAAAATCGCCATCAATGCCAACCATCGATGGTATCTGCACCAATGCCTATCCCTACTCCGCAACAGCCAAAATCCTTTATTACCCCTCATGCCCACACACCTATATCACTGCCCTGCCTCCTGTTCTCCTGCCCCGTAACTTCCGCCAGTGGGGACCCGCTCACCCTGTGTTGCCCACATTCCCCTATCATGCTTTACCACCCAGCCTCCTGCTCTCATGCACCCTAACTCCCACCCAGTCGGAGGAGACACTGACTCAGGGCCACCGTCCTGTACTTCTGTGCTGCCACGCTGGACCCTCACCCACTGGCAGAAGCTGCACAGTGTCCACCACCCTCTTTAGTCCCCCGTATGCCCACACACCCCTATCAATACCCAGCTTCCTGCTCTCCTGAACCGTAACTTCCACCACTGGGTAATCGCTGACGCTGTGTTGCCCACATACCCCTATTATGCCTCATATCCCAGCCTCCTGCTCTCATGCAACCTAACTCCCACCCAGTAGGAGGAGACACTGACTCAGGGCCACCGTCCGGTACTCCTGTGCTGCCATGCTGGACCCTCACCCACTGGCAGAAGCTGCAATACAGGGCATCTTTCATACAATTCTAACCATATTTCTCACAATACAAATGTTCACAAATTAAGGGGCGTAGCCCCTTACGCCGGTGTGAAGAGCACCCATAGGGCGCGATGACTCACCTAGTATTTTTATATTATATTAATATATTTTATTAAATATTTTTTTATTTAAATAAAGTGGTCCCTTAGTAGTCCCCAATAGTTATCCCTTTAGTATGTCCCCCATAGTAATCCCCCATAGTAGTTCCCCGTTGCCCTCTTCAGCCCTCCCATGAGTTCCCTCCCACAGCAGACAGCATGAAATTACAGCCAGAATGAAAACGTTGGTGATTGTCGGGACTCATACAGGGTTCAAGTCTCGCGAGAATTTGACAGCAGGATGATGGCGGCAGGCCTTGTTCTGGATCGGAAATATGGCACGAAGGATCAGGTAAGTGTTACACTGTGTTCATCACAGAATAACTTGTGATACACTGTGGGGGTTATTCTGGTTGATTCGCTCGGTTACAACTCACACCCTTGCAAGTCAACGGGAACCCACCCTGCGAATGGTGGTACGCCGCCCCCCCTCCCTAACAGCATGTGTTCATACGCACGGCCTGCGAATGGATGTTTAACATAAAAATTAATTCACAGCTTGTGGGTAAACAAATGATGTGGAACATGCAGGCATATCTAAGTGACTATCAGGTCACTTAGATTTGCGTGCACCCTCTGGAGGAAGTGAGCGGGCAGCTGACATCCGTTGATGTCAGCTGCCTACCCCCAGCACCCACATCAAGTGCTGGGCATTCCCATGGGCCCAACTAGGTGCCGCTGCACCCTGCCCCCGGCCGCAGTCTTGGTTGCATGCACCAGGCAAACAGTCTGTTTGCCGTGGCAGTAGGCACTCTGCGTATGCACAGAAATGCGGCTGTGCATGAGCATACGCCAATTATCGGTCACCGTGTGAACGAACACGGCTGCCAACGGACCAGAATAAGGTCCTGTATGTATGTACAAAGGAAAATATGTTACACTATGTGTATTAAAGAGGCACTTTTATATACAGAGGTGCTTTTGTTACACTTTGGACCTTATTCAGGTTGATTTGTACACATGCACATTTGCACGCATCCGTGTGAACGGCAAACGCACACACGCACTATGCAAAACTATGCCCATAACAAATGCCAATGCAAGTGTTCGCAATGGTATCCACATGGGAGTGGGCTCACACTACCTGCACACTTGGGTGCAGGTAGTTCACCCACATCGTCTGTGGGGGAATTTTTTCACAACTCTAACAATATGCACGCAGCCAATCCATTCTCCCCCCATTAATTAATGATACAATTAGTCTCATAAAATGCTGTTTATTGGAATTCATTTTCTTATTCAGAGAGCAATTATAATTATGCACAACATTTTACTACATGGCGGATTAATGTGTTTTATGTTATTTCTTTATTATTTCCAAAAATCACATTAGATATATGTGTCCTACAGACAGTGGTGTACCTAGATATTCGTAGGCCCCATAGCAAAAGTTTGTAAGGGCCCCCTATTTAGCAACTGATGGTGATAAATGTATGTAACCATATTACTTAGACAGCAAAGATGGGAACCCTTCATCTCTGGGCCCCATAGCAGCTGGACCCCTTGCACCTATGGTAGTTACGCCCTTGCCTACAGATGTTGAGGATATGAATGTAAAAAAAACAAAAGTGCATGTTTTTTTATAAGTGTAAAAAAAAATTTTTGTTTGTAATCTATACTGGCATGGTTTGATGGTTCAATGGCCCTTATTCTGATCTCGGCGGTACGGCCCGCGTGCGGCCGTACCGCCGATGTTTTCACTCTGCACATGCGCAGAGGTCACTCTGCGCATGTGCAGGGGAAATCGCCGCACAAAAAATGTATACGCCGCAAAGGGGGCGTATAGGGGCGTGAGGGGCTTAATAGCCTCATTACCCTATGCATACGCCCAGCGTTTCATGGGCGTTCCCATGCAAACGCGGGGCGTATGCATGGTAATGAGGCTATGACGCCAGTGATGGGGGCGGAAAGCTGACATCGCCGGATGTCAGCTCTCCGCCCCCATACAAGCTTTCACACGGACGATTGTCCGTGTGGTCTAAGCTTGCGGGAGCTGGTGGAGCGTGCGGCCCTGCCTTCGATGGTCGCCGACCATCGAATGCAGGGGGCAGCTCCCACCATGGTGGAGGCGTACGCCCCACCATTTTCATGCGGATCGCCAGCCGTCCGCGTACGGACGGCCGTGGCGATCCGTATTGTAGGCGGGGATTGGTTTGTGCGGCCGGAGCAACGTATGCGGCTCCGGCCGCACAGATCAGAATAAGGGCCCAAATTATGATAATTTTGAATGAAAATTTTTGTCACCTAATGCATTAATGTGCTTCATATTGTATTTATTTAGTATCTCACTTTAGCCTTATGCAATCCATGCACTCCAATGTATTGTGTTAAACGTAAATGCACAGGGTTTTTGCAAAATATGTGTCCCTGTACATGTGATTACTTGTAAACATACCTAGGACCAGATTGCATATGACATTAGTTATGTTATCTAACATTTGTGGTAATGTGTGGTTGTATTTTGTAAGTAAGTGTAAGTCTTAAAGTTCTTGTAGTTCTGTCTGGTCTCTATTTGTTAAGTTGTTGGTGTGGTTCTTTTTTTCAGGTTGTAGTGATTCGACCATCTTGACACGTGCAATTACCTGTGGGCTGTTCATGTGCATGTGGCTGGAGTAGAAGCTTAAGGGGGGAGGAGGTCTGAGGTTCGTGTGCTTGTTTGGTCCCGTGCAGGTTCTGGTTTCGGTTGTGTGGTATTATCAAAGAATTTCTTGAGAGATAGTTTCCATGCAAAGTTGCGTAGGTCTAGGGAGCTTTGGAATTTGTTGAGTTTGTTGGTTGGTGCAAATTTGAAGCTTTTGTCTAGTTTTAGATGTTCCATTGTGAGGGTGTGGTTGCTGAGGTTGAATATGCTTTTGCCTATTTCTTTCCCTTGCAGTTCATCCTCCTTTGTCTCTGTTTTGGGGTTGTCCCCTCCTCTGCTGCCTCTTGTTTTCTTGATGATTTGCTTTTTTGTGGTTTCTTGTTCTGGTGTTCAGTAGTATGTTTGGTGGTTTGGTTCTCTGGGTTTTCCCTAAAAAAAGGGAAGTGGGTGGATGGAGTCTTGATTTGGTTGTCTTTCAGTTCTGTTCTCACTGTGAGGGTTGGACTCTGGTGTCTTCGTCTTGCGGGGTTGATGGAGGACCTTGATTATGAGATCCTGGGTGATGGTGGGGTTAGATTTATGGATGGTAATTTTTTTGTTTCTGAGATGCTGCTTGTGATGTATTTGCCTGTGTTTGTCTCTGGATTTAGTGTCAGTAATTCTTCTACTTCTGGGTTTTGGTTTGCGATGTCAGGTTTTTTACAATGTTACTGTTGTTCCACCCTAGTCCTAGGTAGAGATGTGCAGGCTTTGATTTACTCTGATTTACTCTGATTTAAAAACTGAATCTTATTGGCTATCAACTGTCAACAACTTTCATGTGATTTGGGATAGCCAATAAGATCCTGCTTTGAAATCAGAGTAAAACAGAACCTGCACATCTCTAGTCCTAGGGAGGCTCTTGCAAGTAGGGTGTACTGTGGGTCCTCGTCAATTTTGTATATTGAAAAAAACACAGCTGTCAATGTGCTGGTGAAGGAGGTTTCCTTGTTTGTTTGTTTATTTCTGACTGGTGTCTTTGTTTCTTGTGGTGTGAATTATTGTTGGGTATTTTGGACATGTACTGTATGGTTGGTATGTCAAATTTAGTCATGTATACTAGACTCTTCTTTGTGTGCTTGATGTTGTTTCCGCATGAATGCTGCAGATCTAATCAAGGCTCCTCGGATCACGGCTTTGTGAGCATCCCACAATAGTTGGGGAGATATACTTGGGCTTACGTTAAGTGAGAAATAGTTCTGAATTTCTAATTCTATTTGTGACCGCATATCAGGGTTTATTAAAAGCCTCTCCTCCAGGCGCCATGTATAGGAATGGTTACGGGGATGCATGGGTTCTAAATCTACTGTAAATGGGCAATGATCCGACCAAGTACTGGGGTGGATCTTGACATCTAATATTAATTGCGCAGGATCTGCGCTTAGAAACACCATATCTAGTCTGGTATATAAATCATGTACTGGTGAAAAAAAAGTATAGTCTTTGGCTGTGGGTTCTTTTACACTCCAAGAATCAAACAGAAGGTGATTAGATAATAGGGTCTGTAAAGCATCACGGTTTGCTCTAGCTATGTTAGTTGAAGTAGCAGGGATTGGCTTGGACCTATCTAAATGTAGTCCTAACACGGTATTAAAGGGGGAAATTTACCAATATGAAAAACCTAGTTTTTCGTATTGGTATTTCCCCTACGACTGCATACGACTGTTTCAGTCGTATGCAAAGTCGTGTTCCGGAGGGGAATGTACAAAGCAGTTGTGACAGGCTGACTGACACGGTGTGGTGTTGTACCTGGTTTCCAGATGATGGGTGGGTTCAGCACTCAGTAACTTCTTCTTCCTTAGCAGGAGCCTGTGGCAGAAGGATGAACACCCCAAGCAATACACACAATAACTAACATACACAAAGGCGGTGACAATAATATTTATTAACTAGGGAACTGGTCGCCGCTGCAAGTCAATTTAGGTTAAAAGTTAGGTAAATGCAACAAGCATCACGTTACAAGATATAAAATTAAAGGCAATGCAATTAATAAGGCTTTGGTGGTAAATATGATAACAATTAATCATTCAGGCAAACAGTCACTATACTACTATGCTATCTATACCATTAAAGTTATTCAGAGAATGAACTGTCCTGCTCTTAAATGTCCTCCAAGGATAATGAAGAGTTTAATTGGAACTGTGCACGGTTGTTTGTAATCCACAAATAGGGGGCGCTGTAGATCATGCATGTCATATCAGAGTCACCAATAGAGGGCGCATTGGATGTAGGCAATGACAGTTCCTACCAATTGAGGGCACTTTGCAATAACAGCTCTCACCAATGTGTGTAGAAAGTGGCTGAAGAAATATATATATATGCATCCAAAGTTTATGGTCACGTGTAGAAATAAACAATGTCATTTAGAATCTTGGGCAATAGTCACACACTTTTCTCTCTGAATGGCAATCTCCCCTCCACAAACTTGTGCAAGTGTTCTTTTAGTTTGAGATAGGCTGGTAGCTGGCCCAAACACTCCCTTTAAATGGCTTGATCAGGGATCACAGACATCTATTGATAGTACTCACTCAGTCTCCCACACAACACTGTGTCCGGCTGCAGGATTCCTCTCTGTGAACAGGACTTCCCACTCTGCACTGGCTGTTAGATACACGCCGTGACAGGGGTTTCTCCCGAATTGCTTTCCATGCTTCTTTAGGGCTGTAAGCAGATGGCTGCAGTAAAACTGCTATCAGCACTCTGTCTGGGGATGTCTCAACACTCACCCCACATGCATCACCAGTCCTGGCTTCTGTGATCCTTCCAGTATCTCACATGGGCTCTCTGTCACACCATGCTGCTGCTTCTCTCTCTCTCTCCTACACGTGCTGCCTGCCTGGCTGACCTCTCACCTCTCCTTCCTGCATCCCAGCAGGCTTCTCTCTGCAGGACATGATCAGAGCAGCCAGCAGGGTCCTAGTGCTGGCCAGGTTAGTTTAACCCCTTGCAGCCCTGATTACAGGGAAGGGGTTTTACTGGGCAGCTCTTGCAACCAACCTGCAGTGGGGTGCCACACAGTCATATACGACTGCTTTGTAACCCTCCGATGTCGTAGGAATTCGTATTAGCGGCACATATATACGGCCGCTAATACGAATTTTTCTAGCAGTCTGCACGGATCAGTCAGATCCGTGCAGGCTGCAGTGTGTAAAAAAAAAATAGAAAAATTAAATAAATAAATTAAAAAAAAAAACCAGCGTGGGGTCCCCCCCACAGCTGTAACCAGCACCAGGCTGAAGGAGCCGGGGCCGGTAATTAAAAATCAGGGAACCCGACAAATAGGGGTTCCCCGATTTTTAACAACCAGCCCCAGGCTCTAGGTCCGGGGCTGGTTCCCAAAAATACGGGGGGACAAAATGACTAGGGGTCCCCCGTATTTTAAGAACCAGCCCCAGGCCAAACCAGCCAGCAGGGTGATGCCACAGCCGGGGGGAGACTTTTTATACAAGTCCCCCCGGCCAAAGCATTAACCCCCTGACCAGTCAGCCTGGCCAGGGGCCCTGGGGGAGTGGGGACCCCCCCAATAAAGGGGTCCCCCCCTCCAGGACTTACCTGACCAGGCTGAAGCCTGGTGCTGTCCTCGATGCCCCTGGGCGGTGGGCATCGAGCTGATAGTGGTGTAAAAAATAGAATAATCTATTGTCTAATACTGGGGCACTATGAGTCCCAGCAAGCCTCCCCCGCAAGCTAGGACTTGGAGAACCACAAGTCCCAGCCTGCGGGGCATTAAAGGGCCCGCTGGGTCTTGTAGTGCCACAGTATTAAAAATAGTAAAATAAAACACACTGACACACACTTAAAATAAAACTTTAATACATACAAAGCCCTTACATACTGATACTTACCTATCTTCTTCCCGTAGGTAGCCCTGGTCCTGTGTCGTCTTCTGGTCCTGTGTCGTCTTCTGGCTCCATGTTGACGCCGCTGTCCATGTCGTCCTCGCTGTCGGCGGTCCGGAGTCCGACGAAATCCATGGAGGAAGCTGTGGATGGAAACCATACTCACCTGTCTCAGGGCGACGTAGTCCAGGTAAGGGTCTTTGCAAAAAAAAAACAACGACACGTGAAACCAGCCGGACAGCTGAGCCGCACGGTGTTTGTGTACATCGTGCGGCTCCGCCTCCCGAATGCCGCTATTGGCCGCCTTGCGGCCTAGCGGCCAATCAGGAGCCGCTAGGCCGCAAGGCGGCCAATATCGGCATTCGGGAGGCGGAGCCGCACGATGTACACAAACACCGTGCGGCTCAGCTGTCCGACTGGTTTCGCGTGTCGGTTTGTTTTTTTTGCAAAGACCCTTACCTGGACTACGTCGCCCTGGGACAGGTGAGTATGGTTTCCTTCCACAGCTTCCTCCATGGATTTCGTCAGACTCCGGACCGCCGACAGCGAGGACGACATGGACAGCGACGTTGACATGGAGCCAGAAGACAACACACGACCAGAAGACGACACAGGACCAGGGCTACCTACGGGAAGAAGATAGGTAAGTATCAGTATGTAAGGGCTTTGTATGTATTAAAGTTTTATTTTAAGTGTGTGTCAGTGTGTTTTATTTTACTATTTTTAATACTGTGGCACTACAAGACCCAGCGGGCCCTTTAATGCCCCGCAGGCTGGGACTTGTGGTTCTCCAAGTCCCAGCTTGCGGGGGAGGCTTGCTGGGACTCATAGTGCCCCAGTATTAGACAATAGATTATTCTATTTTTTACACCACTATCAGCTCGATGCCCACCGCCCAGGGGCATCAAGGACAGCACCAGGCTTCAGCCTGGTCAGGTAAGTCCTGGAGGGGGGGGACCCCTTTATTGGGGGGGTCCCCACTCCCCCAGGGCCCCTGGCCAGGCTGACTGGTCAGGGGGTTAATGCTTTGGCCGGGGGGACTTGTATAAAAAGTCTCCCCCGGCTGTGGCATTACCCTGCTGGCTGGTTTGGCCTGGGGCTGGTTCTTAAAATACGGGGGACCCCTAGTCATTTTGTCCCCCGTATTTTGGGAACCAGCCCCGGACCTGGAGCCTGGGGCTGGTTGTTAAAAATCGGGGAACCCCTATTTGTGGGGTTCCCTGATTTTTAATTACCGGCTCCAGGCTCCTTCAGCCTGGTGCTGGTTATGGCTGTGGGGGGGACCCCACGCTGTTTTTTTTTAAAATTTATTTAATTTTTCTATTTTTTTACACTAAAGCCTGCACGGATCTGACTGATCCGTGCAGGCTTAAAGCAAATACGACAGGGAAACCAAGGTGTATTTTCCTGTCGTATTTGCGTGGGTGTTTCACACCACTTAGCAGCCGTATTGTCAGTACGGCTGCTTAGTACATCAGGAACCACAATTCTTTTGAATGGTGATTTCTGTCGTATCCTATCGATGGTGTAGACATTCGTATTTGTAAATACAAATACGAATGTTCCATCTTTAGGAACACGAATTGTTGTATTTTCGGGATTGTAAATCCCGAAAATACAAATTCTTAAAAAAAAGGTGTATTTCCCCCTACGAATACACCTTTTTTCTACGAATCCATTTTGGTAAATTTCCCCCAAAGTCTCCTGCTACTACTACTCTGCCTTGTCTATGCTGAGAGAGGAGTGTGCTAAGGGTACGAAAGAACTGGGGTTGACCACTATTTGGGGCATATACGTTGACTAATGTGTATAAAATACCATCCAGTTCACCTACCAGAATAAGATAGCGCCCCTCTGGGTCTTGAACAATAGTAGTGGGAGTAAAGGTATGGTGGGAGCAAACATTATTGCAACACCTTTCTTCTTACGAGAGGGGTCACATGCATGGTATGTCGATGGAAAGTGTCTTGATTTAAGCTCTGGATGCTTAAGACCAACAAAGTGTGTCTCCTGTAAGAAAATTATATCGGCTTTGAGAGAGCGAAGGGTGTGGTATAAAGTTGAGCGGCGGTGAGGAGAGTTCAGACCTTTTACATTGAAAGTCAATAATTTAGTAGCCATTTAAGGTTAGTGCATTTGCTGTGTAAATAATCGACCCGTACTTCGGTCTCAGTAGGAGGAAAAGAAAAGAAAGAAGAGAAAAAAGAAAAAAAAAAAACAGTTCAAAAGGAGAAGGTGTGGGCTGGTAGTAAGCCCACTTTGTCGGAGCCACGGAATAAGGAAACAGAAGAGAAAAAAATGGCCCATTGGCCATGGGTATCCGAAAGTGGTCATATTGACCGTATGGGGTAATGTGGCCATGCAGCCGTACGCAAGATAGCTAGGTTATAAGATAGTATTCAGTTGGGCATAGCCCCAGGTGTAAATCGGGTTAAATTACCAAAACATAGGACATTGTGTTTGTGACCTTGTGATTAGGGGGATATAATTAATCCCCTATCAATTATTAGTGATAAAAATAGTGAAGGAAGTGATTTATTAGTGGCTGAAGAGGGGAAGGGGAAAAAAAAGTATATAAATAAGGGTGAGTTACGTTTTAAGTGTAATTACTACGTGATTTTCTACTTTTTAAGTAACTAAAATTCAACATTTGAGGGCATATCGATGCCAAATTATTATGTAGTAGTAAGTGAACTTCATGGGTGGTTTCGATGATGGTTAGTGCCATATACCGTGTTTAAATAAAAAAAATAAAAAAATGTAATAAATAAATAATAATATTACTAATAATAATAAGAGTAGTTATAATAGTAATTTCGATAGATAGATAAGTTATTATACTCATAGGAGCCAAAGAGCTCTTGATATATCCTTGTTCTCTGTTAACAGCAAGAGCATTGCTACTTCCTTCGCAAAAAACATTGATATTCGAGGTAGGGCAGTACACTTTTTAATAGTATACCGAGTATGGGACAACAGCGCACGCGGAAGTTAGGTGGTAAACACCCCAAAAATTCGGGGGTCAGATCTCTATTTACTAATGCGCTGATGTCTCACTCGGCTTGTATTCGATATCTGCCGGATATCAAAGTATATTGTGCTTGCATATATAAAGTATAGGAATATAGCTCCATTTACTTTTACTGATAGCAGGAACAGTTCTATATAAAGTACATAGGTAGAACCTGATCAAATCTTTATGGGGTTCAAGACCCTATTTGTACGTTAGCAGGTACACCCGCTGTATGCCATTCCTGGCTAGGGGCTCTCTGAACAGGAGGGGCTTTTTGGATAGATGAAGAGTCCAATTGTGTACGAACTTGGGAGGTTACAAAAACAATATGTAAACGGGCTGACCACAGCGCAGGGATAATATATTCAAAAAATCTGTAGGATTTGTAGGGAAACAATTTCTCCAAAATTAAGCCACGTGATTTCCGCTATCTTTAAAAAATTTAGTCACTTTATTTTGCAAAAAAAAATGGATCAAACCATCAGACCAATCCAATAAAAATATATAAAAAAAAATCCACAAAACATCAAACACATGAAAAAAACATCGAAAAAAATTCTTTGTAAGGAGAAAATTTTACAGCTCACCGGACCTCTTGGGGGATGTGATTTTTCACCTTTTAAATCCACTGATGTTAAGCAGGATTTTCCCACACTGGTACTCTTCCCTTAGGTGCCACACTGCCACTGTGGTTAGCCTTTGGGTTTTCCCTGTGCTAATTTGGTTTTCCTGGTGGTAAGGGAAAACAGAAGAGACCCTGGAGCTAGGTGCACGGATCGCTGATAACAGGTGTGCTCCCTCCTGTCAGAATCTGCCTGCGCTCGCAGTCTGGCAGGGTCGTGGCAAAGATGTTTTATATGTCACGATGCTCCACTGTTGGTATGTGGTCTCTCCCCGGCTAATGATTTTACTAAGCCGCCCGAGGTTGCAAACGTCTCCCTCGGCACTCCTCCCCTGTGTCTGGTGGCTGTCTCCTCTCAGTACTCCGGACTCCAGCTGCTCACCAACGCGTTTCTACCGTAATCGGTCTTTCTCAAGGTGCAGCTGGAGGCCACAGCTCCCAATTATTTATACCTTCCCTAAGAGCTCCGGTGTACTGGTTCCTGGGTGGCCCTTATACTATACATCACCCAGGGTTCTCTTAAAGTTGTACATACATCTAAAATACCATAAAAAATTATCTGCTGCAATATATTGCACAAAGATAATGATGTGCACAAAAATAATAATGTGCATAAAATATATATAGACTATAAAATATAAAATATATACATAAAATATGAAGAGGCAGAAGTACAAAGAATATATCACACATATAAAGGGAGGAGAGGGGAAAGATGGGGAGCCGATCACAAAAACCATTTTACTTCGAACTCCCCATTTAACCCCTTTGGGTGCAATGTATCCAGCTCATAGATCCATCGCATCTCTGCGCGGGCTAGATCACTTTTCTTGTCCTCCCTTCTCCAATTTCCCTTAATGGAATCTATGATCTTAAAGCTAACAATACTATTAGGTGAGCATTTATGTTCGGCTTTGAAATGGGCTGACATACAGTGCGTTTCAACACCCTTTTTAATATTATTTAGATGTTCTCTTAATCTTATCTTAAATTGTCGCCCTGTTCTCCCTACGTATTGTTTATTACACTTGCATTGGATCAGGTAAATGACGTCACTGCTGTTGCAAGTGACAAAGTGTTCAATATTATATTTTTTACCGGTTACAGTGGATGTAAAAGATTCAATTTTATTGCCTTCTGTGTTTTTACATTGTTTACACCCCGCACACAAAACAAAACGAAAAAAGCCCTTGGTTTTAACCCTTGTGTGCATAGTCACTTTTGGGGCAAGGGCACTTTTAACTACCCAGTTTTTTATATTGGGTGCTCTCTTGTATATTATTTTTGCCTTCTCTGGGATGTATTCTTTAAGTATTGGGTCAGCTTTCAACAGACCCCAATGTTTATTTAACACTTTTTCTATTCTTTTGTAGTCACTATTATATGTAGTTATGAATGCCATATTTCCACCTTTATTCGTTTCTTTCTGTTTATTTTTTAACAATGATTCACGTTTCACCTGATCCACTTCTACCAAAGTTTTCTGTAGATCTGCCTCACCATAACCCTTTACTAAAAAATCATTTTTCATTTTTTCCGCTTGGACTCTACAAATATTTTCTTTTGTGCAATTTCGCTTTATTCTGCGAAATTGGCTACCAGGTATACCTCTAAGCCACTGTGGATGGTGGTTACTCTGCATATCAATAAAGGAATTGCTCTCTGTTGGTTTCTGGTATGATTTAGTTAAAATTTCCTTTAATTTAACATATACTGTTAAATCCAAAAAATGTACACATTCATCACTGGACACAAAACTCAAAATTATTCCCACATTATTTTCATTTAAGTGATCCTGAAAGGTCTTCAATGATTCTCTACCACCCCTCCAGATCATTATCACATCATCTATATACCTTTGATAAAGGACGAGACCCGCCCCCAGCTCCTGCCATACACATGACTCCTCCCACATCTCCATGAATATGTTGGCGAAGCTGGGGGCGAATTTCGTCCCCATCGCAGTCCCTGCGCACTGTATGTAAAACATATTATCAAAGTAAAAATAATTGTTTTCTAGTATAAACTGGATGCCCTCCAAAATGAACGATTTTGAATTTTCATCACACTTTTCCCTTGTTAAAACTTTCTCCACCGCTGTTAATCCATCTTTATGCTGTATAATTGTGTATAAGGAGGATACATCCGCAGATATCAGAATATCCCCCTTTTGCCATTCAACACTGTCCAATTTGTTTATTATATCCATCGTATCTTTAAGGTACGCTTTCCCCTTACATACAATAGGTTGTAAATGCCTATCTATCATTTCTGATAGATTCGAGGTTAGGGACCCCACCCCCGCTACTATGGGTCTTAGTGGTGGGTCCTTTTCATTCTTGTGAATTTTGGGCAATCCATATATTACAGGTAACACCGGATCTTCCATTTTTAAGAAATCCCTTTCTTTATCTGTTAATACTTCATTTGCATGATATTTATCAACTAAGGAATCTAGCTTTTTTTTTATTTCTTCTGTCGGATTTTTTCTTATATTCCTATAAGTGGACTTATCAGCCAATAATGATTTTATTTTATTTGTATAATCTGTGGTGTCCATAACGACCACTCCCCCACCCTTATCTGAGGGCTTGATCGTTATGGACTCATTTTTCTTCAGACCTTCTAATGCTTCTTTCTCCGATTTTGATATATTAAATCTTTTTTTCTTTTTTTCTTTTTTTTCTTTAACTTCACATATTTTTTTCAAATCTTCCATTACTAATTTGCCGTAGCTTTCTACGAAACATCCTCGGCTGAAAATAGGATTGAAGTTTGATTTTTTTCGAAAACCATTTTGTTCATTAGGATTATTCTCCTGTGCTGAATTTTTATGGAAAAACCTTTTTAGTGCTAACTTTCTTAAGTGACGCTGCACATCTACAAATAAGTCAAAAGACTTAGCGGAATTTGTGGGACAAAACTTCAAACCTTTACTTAAAATATTTTCCTCTTCCTGTGTTAATTTATGTGAACTAATATTGTGAATTTTTATTCTCCCTTTTTGTTGTGCTTCAAGTTTTTTCTCTTTTAATTTTTTAAAGAAAACCTTATTCCTTTCCTTATTTTTTTCTTTCTTTTTAATTTGGCCCCCCCTCTTACCTCTAATTGTTTTTTTGGGGTTTTTATGCGTGCAATTTATTTCCTCCACCGATTCCTTCTGTGATGTGAACCTTCTCCTAAAAAATCTTCAAAATTATTTTTTCTATT
The DNA here is from genome assembly GCF_055691185.1 of Crinia signifera. NCBI lineage: Eukaryota > Metazoa > Chordata > Amphibia > Anura > Myobatrachidae > Crinia > Crinia signifera. Next base: position 206,010,840 of record NC_139217.1, on the reverse strand, counting down.
ATAATGATTAATTCGTCTATCTTCATAATCCTGATTCCTTCTATATGAGTACTGTGAATATTGACCATTATTCCTCATGTGATTTCCTCGTGTTCTATTCTCACCTAATGATTGGTTTCCATAATCTCTCAATTCCTCAAATCTGTTGTAAGTTGGGAGTTTGTATGTTCTTCTTTCACTTATTGACCTCTGTCTTCTCGCTATTGGGGTTTCTACATATCTGTCTTCTTTTTCCCTATCTGAGAAATATGGGGATTTTTCTCTTCTATCCCTATAATGTTTCTTTTTATGTTTCTTTTCTTTCCGTTTATCCAGGGATTCCACTATTTTTTCACTCATATTCTCCAAATCACTGACAGAGATTTCCTCCAACAGATCAGAAAAACTATCCTCCTCTGTATTATCTATTGTTTCTTCTATCTGGTGGTGTGTACCTTTAATAGTATCTTCCCTATCTCTGTTAAACTTTTTTTGTTTTTTCTTTATTAGATCTTGTTCATTTTTCTTTACTCTATTTGCTATTTTTTTCTCCATTTCTTTACACTCTTTTGAATCTCTATATGGGTATACCAAACTTTTCAATAATTCAACCTCTTTCTCAACCTCCTGCAAACAACCTTTTCTTTCTTCAACAATAATCTGCATTAAAGCAATAGAACATGAGTCCAAGATCCTATGCCACTCCTGTTTAAATGATTCAGAGCTTGTTTTGAAAGAAGGCAGCTTTTTTAACCTTAACCCTCTAGGGATCAATTTATTTGCAATATACATTTCTAACGTGGCCACCTCCCACCATAAACTGCCTTCTTTCATTAGAAGCTTTTGCAAGCGTTTCATCATTCCTTCCAAATCATCATCTATATCTTCCTCCGTCATCTCCACAGGACTGAATAAAGTCTTTATCACATCCTTACGCTCCTCTCTGAAATTGAACATATTACAAGCTTCTCGAGTATGGATTTGTGGATTGAAAGAAATGTCTCTTTAAGGAAAAAGGTAATCCAAACAGTCTCAAGTGCTTTTTCCTTGCTGCTGTTTAACCCAAATTGGAAAGGCTCAATCCTAATACACTTTCAAAATAGAATGCAAAAACAATATGTAAACGGGCTGACCACAGCGCAGGGATAATATATTCAAAAAATCTGTAGGATTTGTAGGGAAACAATTTCTCCAAAATTAAGCCACGTGATTTCCGTTATCTTTAAAAAATTTAGTCACTTTATTTTGCAAAAAAAAATGGATCAAACCATCAGACCAATCCAATAAAAATATATAAAAAAAATCCACAAAACATCAAACACATGAAAAAAACATCGAAAAAAATTCTTTGTAAGGAGAAAATTTTACAGCTCACCGGACCTCTTGGGGGATGTGATTTTTCACCTTTTAAATCCACTGATCAGTGGATTTAAAAGGTGAAAAATCACATCCCCCAAGAGGTCCGGTGAGCTGTAAAATTTTCTCCTTACAAAGAATTTTTTTCGATGTTTTTTTCATGTGTTTGATGTTTTGTGGATTTTTTTTTATATATTTTTATTGGATTGGTCTGATGGTTTGATCCATTTTTTTTTTGCAAAATAAAGTGACTACATTTTTTAAAGATAACGGAAATCACGTGGCTTAATTTTGGAGAAATTGTTTCCCTACAAATCCTACAGATTTTTTGAATATATTATCCCTGCGCTGTGGTCAGCCCGTTTACATATTGTTTTTGCATTCTATTTTGAAAGTGTATTAGGATTGAGCCTTTCCAATTTGGGTTAAACAGCAGCAAGGAAAAAGCACTTGAGACTGTTTGGATTACCTTTTTCCTTAAAGGAACTTGGGAGGTTGGCAGCTGTAGTTGGATAGGCAGTTGTGAGGCCTCCTCTGGGGTGCGTGCTGAGAAGATTTTATCATCAGCCCTCACTTGTAAGCTAAATGGGAAACCCCATCGATATCGAATCCCATATTCTCGTAGTATTTTAGTAGTAATCTTCATTTCACATCGTTTAGCCAAAGTGAGAGGAGAGAGATCTTGAAAAATAAGTAATCGTGTTCCTTCAAAAAGAATATCAGAGGATTGGCGGGCTTGAGAATAGACCTGATCTTTTGATTTAAAATAGTGGAACACAGGATTGCATCTCTTGGAGCGTCGCTGGGCTGAGATCGAGGTTTGAGGGCTCTGTGAGCTCTGTCTAGTAGGAGCATGTCGTTCGTAATAGATGGAACAAGTGCGTGGAACAAACATAAGAGGTAGTCCTCTAGTGTGTTGGCCTCTACTGATTCTGGGATATTACGGATCCTCAGGTTGTTCCTACGGCCCCTGTTGTCCATTTCCTCTTGTTTGTCAGCCAGTGCTGCAAAATCACAGTTTATTTGAGCTTTGCCCTGTTCAGTTGATTGTTGGAAGCTTATTATTTCTTCTTGTTTCCTCTCTAATGCATCTACTCGTGTTGCGAGAGCGGATACTTCAGACTGAATGCCAGAGAGGGCATTGTGTACTTCATCATGAATAGCTTGGCGAAAATCTTTTATTTCAGCCAGGATAGCTGCTATGTCGGCCTTAGTAGAAGGAGCTGCTGTATTTTCATAGTCTGATTCTGCATCAGAAAGCACCTCTCTGCGAGGGTGTAGAAGGAGGTATTCGTGGTACAGCAGTCCTAGAAGGCTTACAATAGGAGCCAAGGGGTTGAGAGATTGTTTTTTTTATGTTTAGGCATAGTAAAAGAAAAAAAAAGTGGTAGTGAAAATGTCCTGTGCACTAAATAGAAAGCCCGGGGCTAATTAGGGTGTAAGTGGGGTTACATTGCAGGCTTATTCATCTTTTTACAGACTGCTTCAGTCTTACAGAGCCAGAGTCTACAATATGTAGCCCAGTTTTAATGTCCTGGGCTAACCTTCCTTTTCACCTGCTTATGAGTGCTGGGTCAGGTCACCTGGGCTGTAATATTTTTAGTACACCAAATGATGTGTCCTGACCTCCGTCTCTTTTTCAATTTCTGGCCTCTCTGTTCAGCGCCGGTGAGCTGGTTCACAGTGTGTCATCCTTCTCGTTCCGACGTGGTTCACCAGCGCTGGCCGGGTACACTATCCTCTCCTGATGGACAAGGGGGAGAGGTCAGCGGCCGCAGCCACACGCTGAGACAGGTAGACGGCAAGCCAGCTCCCGGACCTCACCTCCTCTGGCAACCGCCTAGGTCCCGGGCTCTGCTCACTGAGCGCGCACCTGCCTGCAGGGACAGCCGAACGATCCCCGGCTCTGCTGTGCTCTGACCGCCGCACACGGATTCTGCTTCGCAGGTGAGACCAGCGCACCGCAACCTGCAGGGACAGCCAAACGATCACCCGGCTCTGCTGTGCTCTGACCACCGCTCACGGATTCTGCCTTACAGGTGGGGACCAGCACACAGCAACCTGCAGGGACAGACAAACGATCCCCCAGCTCTGCTGTGTTCTGACCGCCGCTCACGGATTCTGCCTTACAGGTGAGACCAGTGTGAGATTAGGTGCAAGACCCAGGCAGCACCTAGCACCTGAGCATCCAGCCGGCTTGGTCACACCCCCCCAGGAAGCAACACTTATTGACAATCAATTTTGCATGCGGTTGAGCTGCTTGATGTTGTTTCGTTGTGTTGTTGGCAAAACTATTTTTGTGTCCGTTCTTTTGGTTTGTTCTTTTGTGTTTGTTTCAGGTTTTTTTTACATAGAAACATAGAAACATAGAATTTGACGGCAGATAAGAACCACTTGGCCCATCTAGTCTGCCCCTTTTTTTAAACATGTTACCTCAAACCATATTTGATCCTTATTTTTTTGTAAGGATATCAATATGCTTATCCCAAGCATGTTTAAATTGTACTACTGTATTTGCATCTACCACCTCTGATGGTAGGCTATTCCACTTATCTACTACTCTTTCTGTGAAAAAAATCTTCCTCACATTTTCCCTGAATCTTACTCCCTCTAGTTTCAGTGCATGTCCTCGTGTTCTGTTGCTCCTCTTCCTGTGAAGAATGTCTCCCACCTGTACCTTGTTAAAACCCTTGATATATTTGAAAGTTATCATGTCCCCCTTTTCCTTCTCTGCTCTAAAGTATACATATTAAGATCTTTTAGTCTTTCCTGGTGAGTTTTGTGATGTAGGCCATGCACCATTTTAGTTGCTCTTCTTTGTACAGTCTCTTATGTATTTATATCCTTCTGGAGATATGGCCTCCAGAACTGAACACAATACTCTAGGTGAGGTCGTACCAATGACCTATACAGTGGCATTATTACTTCTTTCTTTCTACTGCTGATACCTCTCCCTATGCAACCAAGCATCTGACTTGCCTTCTTCATTGCTTTGTTACATTGCCTACCTGCTTTTAAGTCCCCTGAAATAGTGACACCTAGATCCCTCTCTTCCTCAGTAGTTTCCATTATAGTGCCATTTATACTATATGTAGTCTTTGGATTTCTGAGAGCCAAGTGCATGATTTTGCATTTTTTGGCATTAAACTGTAGTTGCCATTCTCTTGACCATTTCTCTAATCTACCTAGATCCTCAATCATTTGTTTTACCCCTCCTGGTGTGTCTACCCTGTTGCATACCTTTGTGTCATCTGCAAAAAGGCACATTTTACCCTCAATTCCATTTGCAATATCACCAATAAAGATATTAAAAAGCACCGGTCCAAGTACAGATCCCTGGGGTACTCCACTTGTAACCTTTCCCTCCTTTGACTGTTTTCTGTTTCTGTTTTCTGTCCTGCAACCACGCTCTTATCCATTCAACTATCTTAGAATCCAATCCCAAGCTTTCAAGTTTATTTAACAGTCTGCGATGTGGGACAGTGTCAAAAGCTTTACTTAAGTCTAGATAAGCTACATCTACAGTCCCACCTTGATCTATTACTTTTATGCTGTACTTGTCCTGTATAACCTTTTGGTGTTTATGATTTTTATTATGCTCCTTTGTAGGCAGTTGGTGGTGAAGTTGGCGTCACTACAATCATTCCTTGAGCACATGAATAATAACAACAACAAAAACAACCTACAATTAACTACAGAATATAGCAAAACACAGGTCAGTTTCCTGAACATACAAATGTTCATTGAGGGCTCATAATACACACAAAGACATATAGAAATAAGTAGATATGCACAGCTTCATCCTATCTATGATTGTACACCACCCTAAATGGCTGCAAGCCATACGCAAGAGCCAATACTTTAGACCAGGCATGTCCAAACTATGGCCCTCCATCTGTTGTGAAACTACAAATCCCATCATGCCTTGCCACAGTTTTTTTAGGGAATGCTAAAACTATGGCAAGGCATGCTGAGAAGTGTAGTTTCACAACAGCTGGAGGGCCACAGTTTGGACATGCCTGCCTTAGACTATGCCATAACTGCTCATGGCCGGAAGACTCTCAAGAACAAAGAACCAAACTAACCGCCCAATTCAAGGAAATAGAAGCCACAGAAAGAAGAAACCTCAAAATACAAATATAATGAGACAGAAAAGCAACCAAAAGAAATACTGTTCATAACCAACTATTCCAAACAAGCCACAAACATACAAAAGATACTACGGAAACACTGGCCTCAGCTTGAACAAGACAAACAACTAGCAGGACATATCTCAGACAAGCCAATGCAGTAAATCTGCAAATCTCAAGGACAAACTGGTACACAGCCATATTCCACCAATCAGCCAAACTACAATCACCAAAACAAACCCCACTACCGGCTTCTACTACTGCCGTAACTACAGGGTGCAAACACCAGGGAGCACAGATCACAAAACCCACCACCAAATTCACATCCTCAATCACAGGTACATCCTACCCAATAAAGAGTCAGATCACCTGCAAGAGTAAGGCACTGATATATCTCTGGAGTGTCCAGGGAAAAAGCAATACAAAGGATGCACCACTAGACCCCTAAAGACACATCTAAATGAACACCTTCTAAACATCAGGAAAGGTTGTGGTCCTTCAAACCCTACAAAAGTGATCCAAGCTGCCTATCCATTTTATGAATCGAAAAAGTACACTCCAACTGGAGCGGGGTAGGCTACATGCAACTAATAAACATAAAATAACTTATGGGCTCGCTGCGCTCGCGACGCTGCGGGCATGGTGGCTCACTACGCGAGCCACCTATTCTATTCTCCCTCTATGGGTGTCATGGACCCCCACGAGGGAAAATAGCCGACCGTCTGTGTTTTAACAGTTGGGATCCCGACGTTGGGTTAATGACTGTCGGGATCCCGACTGTCGGGACCCCGTCCAGCACCCGCCTGAACCTTAACAATGAGGTGAAATCATTCGTTCGGAAAAGGAAGTAATCCAGGCACACACCAACAACCTGTATGAATTACCACTTTTCCTTCTTTCCCAACACCACCTTAATGTCACTGACCTGTATGAAATACATGTTTTTCTTCCTTTCCCAAACACCACCTTACTGTCACTACCATGGGTTTTTTTTTAAATACTGCACCACCAGCCTATACACTACCACTAACTAGTGTGCTAGAGGAGAATTTCCCAACACCACCTCACTGGCACACCAATACAACTGTGGCACCTTCATGCTGCATACAATGACGTCAATATAGGAATCACAATCATCGCAAAATGCATAAACTATATATACCAATTGAAAACAACACCTCAAAAGTAAAAAGTCCCAAGGCGCAAACAATACAGATCTTCAGCCAAGTCCACAAAAGAAGGGTCACCACTCAACCCTAGGTAGGTACGATTTGTTTGGAGAAATGGACCAGAGGCGATGATGAGCTGTTCACACAGTTGTCAGATGATCTCGGAAGAATGTGGATAAATGAACACATAAAAAAGGTAGGGAGGTATGTGTACATAAAGGTATCTGTCACGGACCCACCGGTCACCTGCTCCGATACGTCAATCTGAGCAGCTCCGGCCGTGACTGGGGTTCACTCAGGACACTCGGGTCCTTTCCTTGAGGTACACTGCCACCAGCCAAAACCTGATTTTAGCGCCTGAAACTGCGCAAGGGGCGGCTTGGCTCGCCCCTGACCACACAATACAAGATAACAATGGTAACGTTTTCCAGCCTTTCTCTTCTGAGGCTAATGAGTCTTAAGAACACAGAACCAGAACTGGGAATATGTATTATTTATTCCTAGAAATACTACAGAGCTTTAAACAAAATGGTTACAAGACATTACAATGATTTTAAAAGTACACACAACGATTAAATGCAAATTTCAGAAATAAAATAAAAAGGGAAAAAAGACAGAACCGTATCTTACAATCCTGAAGTGGGGGGGTTCTCCACAAGAAATCTCTCGTCGCCTACAGCCTGTTTGCTAGACCCCCAGGTAGTGACACTGACTATAGGGAGAAAGGTCTTAGTTATACCTTGCAGACTCCCTCATCCCTCCCACCCTTGGGATTCCACTCTTTCCATGCTGAAGGAGTGTGGAAGGTCCCTGGCAATGTATCTTCTACAGTCTGCTGTTTTCAAAGTGATTGATCCTCCTTCCTTGCATAGCAGACCCACTGATAAGAGATGTGAAGGAAGGGGACAAACTCTAACCTCTTCTCCTGGACCATGGTTTATGAGGGGCTCAGATCTTATCTTACATCCTAACTCCGGAGGAGTCCACAGATGTCACACTGAGGGAATACAGGCCTCAAACTCAAACCAGGGTCACCTACAGTTTACATACAAGACATGTCCTGATTCCAATACTCACAGGACACATAACTATTACACCAATATCAGACATACATTCACCGGACAGATAATCATAACAGGAGGCATACGTTAATTTGATCGATCACCTGATCTGATCGTTACACCTCCCCCTTTTAAAATGGCGCACAGAGGCGGTGACCCACGTCACCGTCTCATCAGTGCGCTATTAACTACATCACCTGGACAGGTAGCAGTGGTCTCTGTGCTGAGACAGACTGCCACTGATTCTGCTGAATTTGTACAAACACTTTCTTATACTTGACGTCTGTCATGGGACCACCGGACGCCATAGCCGTGGCTAGGGTGGGCAATGGGCATAGTCCCTGTCCCTCTCGCAGGAGATGGCAAACTAAAAGCACACAGGTGTCCTCGAACCCATAGTCTGTGAGCACACTGATATAGTGGGAGCCGTGTCCATCCCGGCTGATATTGACACAGCCCACCACAGCTGTGCGTCAGACTCCTGGGCACGGATTCTCCCCTGCAGCTGGCAGTTTGGCCTTACTCACTGAGATCAGTACCAGACCATTCCGCCACACCCCAAACGGCCATCCCCCTGGGACTCGTAACTCAGCACGTTTAACTATACCACAGGTGTGGGGCATTCTCCCAGCCCTATATACAGACTTAAAAATGTCTTCCCAGCACCTCTCCTGAGCTGACTGACCCCCCCTCCCCTTCACTGGGGGGAAGGTCCACTCACTCAACACCTCACACCTCATCCTTTTGTGAGGAGATTCACCCTCTGTGTCTGTGTGTGTGAATTGTGAAGGGGGGCACGTTTCTGCAAGGGGGAATACCAGCAGGTCATTGTCCCCTGTCTTGGGAACATCCCAGCTCAGCTTTTCCGAGGTTAATGGAGCTGAGTTTACCTGTGCTTCGCGGGCCCTCCCACCCTTCTGGTTACACACAGCAGCTTCCCTACTAGCCACTGGCTCTATTCCTGAAACAACCCTCTCACTGTAACCAGGGGTATCTTTCCCACTTCCCAGGTATGGGGCAGCCTGTGCAGCGTTGGGTCTCAGTTCTGCGTGGAAAGCCAAGCTTTCCATGGCAGTCCAGGACACCTTCCTGAGCCTGACCTTCCCTGCCAGACCCGCAGGTTCTGTGGCTGGGGTGGTGCCACTGAGGTTCTCAGGAGAGGCATCCATTATCCAGTGATGCTGGAAAAATGCACTCTCTGGAGGGTTCTCAGTGTCTGGAGGTAACCCCTGCTGTGTTCCTGTATCTGTGTTTGTGTGGCTACAGTAAGGAGGGGGGTTTGGGGGGAAAGCTGCAGTAAGGGACACTCTCTCCCTATCTGACAGGTCTACAGTGCACACAGGACCCACCGGGTCACTTATTATACCTGGTACCACATTTCCCACAGTAGCGCAAGACATCACATTATCAACAGTAACATCAATATCATAACCTGGGGAGACATCCTGCAATACCTGCAAATTAGCCTGTGCATCTTCCACAACACATGGGGCCCATCCTGCTGGCTTACAATTGCACCGTGGCAAAACATCTATATCTGGATCCCATGGTCTCTGCGCAGGAATGGGGTTATCTGAGCCTGTTGTCACCAGTAACTTATTGGCAGGTACATGAGCTGCCTGCAACCAACTCAGATCTGTCCCATTTGTGCAGTTAGCGTCCCCGGGCACCATGTCACAACCAGACATCACTGGAGGAACAGGGTTAACGTCTAGCACAGCAACCTTAATGACATCACCAGCAGCACTCCTACCACTGATGAGTGAGGGTGTTTCATTCCCAACTAGATTAGGGCATTCATTTAACCCCGCAAACTGGCAAGGATTACCCACTATACCTGTCTCTAACTCACCCTCCACCGAAGGTACGGCACTATCACAGATCATCCCAGGGGCTTCACACAAAATAAGAACATTGCAATGTTCAGCATGGTTACATACTACCTGAGATGCATCATATGGTTCAGAAGGGTTAGCGACATTGACAGATATGTGTGGAGTTAATAAAAGTCCCACATCAGTAGTCCCACACATATTTGTGTGCATACAGTCAGAAAGTCCCATTCCTATTTCCGACATAGTCTCATCCCTGCATACTTTCACTATGCAGTCAGCCGCTTCCGGCAACAAATCTGGAGCAACGGGTGGGAACATGCTGCTCACATCTTCCAGCAGTTTAAACTGGGCCTTGTGATGTGAGGTCTCTGGAACAGGTTCCACACCGATTGTAGCAGGCCCGGGTACCATGTCCATGAGGGAAACCCCGGTAGGCTGTGTCGTTGGTTCCATAGCTGGTGATAGAAGCTGTTCCAGGCGATTCCTTTCAGCATCTGCCCAGCGGCACTGCTCTTTCCACCATGGAGTATCGAGCTTTTTACAATCATAAGCATATTGCTGCGCTATTTCAAAACAGTCCGTCAGGTCTCTCAGCAGCAACCAAGGAGTCGCATCGGGACCCCAGGTTAGAAACTCACCGCGATACATGCCGAAATCATTGCGCTCATCATTTCGTGCATGGGTGAGCCGCTTGATCATCTCCCAGCGGGAATTAGTGGGGCAGGAGATACCTTGCAGCTTACATTCTGTAGTGAGTTCCTCTGGGCTCATAAGCCTAAACGGATAATCATCACCATATGGGTCAGAATACTCACTGGGCTCCTCTGGTGCTGTAGGGGATTGGTACTCCGCAGTCTCCCTGACTGCCACACATCCTACAGTCTCCCTGGTGCTAGCAGAGATGTCAGCTCTCTGAGCATCGGTGGTAGTGTCCAGGGCCAGCTCTTTACTCACAACCAAGCTGACACTCACTTGGCTTCCTCTGTCTGCTTCCAAGACAGAGAACTGTGCATGACGCGGTCCGGTGAAATTCGCGTCAGCGGTGATTTGGGACCTCTGTCCCTTGTTAGGCTCCCCATGATTGATAACAGAGTCCACATCATGATCCAACACATTATTTACTTCCGCAGACAGTAAAAGTTCAGTACGAAGCCCATCTCCTGCTAACTCAGTAGCCACGGCAGATAAAGTCTCACGTAAAGGTTCGCCATCATGATGCCCTGTATCATCCTCCACTGGTTCACCAACAGCGATCAGCCCTCTGAGCCTCACCAGTTCCAACTGGTACTCACGCTCGGCCTGACGCTCTGCAGCCTCACGTACAGCTTTGCGCTCCTCAGCCTCTTGTCTGGCTTTGCACTCCGCAGCCTCTCTGTCCACAGTGGCTTTGCGCTCCGCAGCCTCTCTGTCGACAATGGCTTGGCAGAACTGCACCAGCTGCAAAGCGAATACGGGGTTCACATTCTTCATTTGCCTGCTAGCAGCTAGAAGGTCGCTCTGCAGTGTAGACTTGCTGGGTCCAGCAGAAGGGTTTAACCCTGGCGCGGCATCGTTTGTACTGTCCAGTGCTGACTGAGCCCCTGGGGTAGGATTGTCCATAGACTGGTTTCCTCCAGCAGCTAGAGTCCGATCGGCATCCACGAGTGCCCGAATCAAACGTTTTCTACTCTGGCCAGACCAAGGGATATTCCTCTGCACACACACGACCGCCAGGTCATCTCTCCTCATCTGCTGGTAATCAGCCATCCTGAGTCTCACACTTGTCAAATAAAATGATAGGAAAGAAAACCAAGAGAAGGGAGGGAACAGAAATTGCATCCACTGTGTGACTTTTAAAACTATAGTAAAGCTCTGAGTTCTGATTCTGGTGATGTGGGTATTTCTCACAAAATTCTACCCACACTCACTTAAGTTCTTAAAGAGAAAAATGAATTCTCCACCCCACCGCTTGCCGCCAAATGTCACGGACCCACCGGTCGCCTGCTCCGATACGTCAATCTGAGCAGCTCCGGCCGTGACTGGGGTTCACTCAGGACACTCGGGTCCTTTCCTTGAGGTACACTGCCACCAGCCAAAACCTGATTTTAGCGCCTGAAACTGCGCAAGGGGCGGCTTGGCTCGCCCCTGACCACACAATACAAGATAACAATGGTAACGTTTTCCAGCCTTTCTCTTCTGAGGCTAATGAGTCTTAAGAACACAGAACCAGAACTGGGAATATGTATTATTTATTCCTAGAAATACTACAGAGCTTTAAACAAAATGGTTACAAGACATTACAATGATTTTAAAAGTACACACAACGATTAAATGCAAATTTCAGAAATAAAATAAAAAGGGAAAAAAGACAGAACCGTATCTTACAATCCTGAAGTGGGGGGGTTCTCCACAAGAAATCTCTCGTCGCCTACAGCCTGTTTGCTAGACCCCCAGGTAGTGACACTGACTATAGGGAGAAAGGTCTTAGTTATACCTTGCAGACTCCCTCATCCCTCCCACCCTTGGGATTCCACTCTTTCCATGCTGAAGGAGTGTGGAAGGTCCCTGGCAATGTATCTTCTACAGTCTGCTGTTTTCAAAGTGATTGATCCTCCTTCCTTGCATAGCAGACCCACTGATAAGAGATGTGAAGGAAGGGGACAAACTCTAACCTCTTCTCCTGGACCATGGTTTATGAGGGGCTCAGATCTTATCTTACATCCTAACTCCGGAGGAGTCCACAGATGTCACACTGAGGGAATACAGGCCTCAAACTCAAACCAGGGTCACCTACAGTTTACATACAAGACATGTCCTGATTCCAATACTCACAGGACACATAACTATTACACCAATATCAGACATACATTCACCGGACAGATAATCATAACAGGAGGCATACGTTAATTTGATCGATCACCTGATCTGATCGTTACAGTATCTTTGAAAGCCTATTAAGGATTCACCACAGGTGCAACTTCAGCAAAAAGTATGTGCGTAATAATAATGTATCTCGGTATCTTTGGGGGATCTCTTGTCCTGGAAGTTAACTGCTGTTACCAGACGGAGACTCGGAAGTTGCAAAACTAGGGCGAGCCCGCGAGGGTACCTGCAGCTGAAATAATAGAAAATAAGCCACACGGTCACCGACACAGACGTATTTCACTAATGAGCAGCTTTTTTAAAGCTTTGACCTAATTAACTTTTTGGTTTACCACAAACCGCAAGATTCCCCCAGATACTTTGCTATGGGGATTTTTCTACATAGAATAGTATGAGCTCTACTTGAGTCACAGCTCAGTGGAGTTCAACTAGGAGAGTAAAAGGGGGGGGGAGGGTTTCTCTCCCCCTCAATTTTGGCTCAATCCATTTAGCATAATGTGAATTTTGGCTCATTCCTTTTGGCATCATGTGTAAGGGGCAAGTATAATGGGGTCTAGTATTTTGTTGCATAATGTGTAGAAGTGGTGTATGGTGTGGTACATTACACTCAAGGACATGCCCCCTTATGAGTGGCCACACCCCTTTCACGGAGCGCGCGCAGTACTGCCTCCTTCACTTTTGATGCAAAGGTGGGCCTGCGTACTTTAAATGCCAGGGCCAATTTTTAATCCCATCCCCACCCTCTCTCTGCTCTCCTCCTCTCTCTTGCTGCTCTCTGAGCATGTACACTGCCACCACTAACACTCCTCTCCCCCTCCCATCCCTTCTCCTATCATGGTACACCCCCCCCCCTGTAGTTTTCTTCTGGATTTGCCCCTGGTCCCCAGCATCTTTCCATGTTGTGGGTTCAGTGTGCCCCTTAGAGTTGAGCTACAACTGGAGCATTCACTAATGTTTAGAATAAGGATGCTTTTCCAGCCATGTCCTCTTTTTCCAAGGTGTACACAGGTTTCTACCAGTGGACAGCATTGATAGTGCTCTCAGCAGTTATCATGCTGTACCTGAAGCTATTGCAGTCCCATCCTGGTTCCTAAAGCTATTCTAGTCCCAGCCCAATTCCTGGAGCTATTCAGGTCCCAACTTAGTTCCTGAAGCTATTATGGTCCCAACTGTGACATAGATACACTGTGAGAATGGTTGGATAGGTAGGGGTCATTGGGAAACAAGAAATTTCATCATGTCCAGTAGGGGTGTGGTATAGGTGTCCGACAGTCGGGATCCCGACAGTCATTATCCCAATGTCGGGATCCCGACTGGCCAGACCCAGACAGCTTGGCGAGCACAACAAAGCCCCTTGCGGGCTCGCCATGCTGTGGGCACGGCCACCAATTCTATTCTCCCTCTATGGGGGTTGTGGACCCCCACGAGGGAAAATAGCCAGCTATCTGTGTTTCGAAAGGCGGGATCCCAATGTCGGGTGAATGCCTGTCGGGATCCCGTCTGTCGGGACCCCGTCCGGCACCCGTCCAGTAGAATGAAGAAGGTGAATTATAAAACAGTAGAGAAGAAGGTAATCAGTGGTGTTGAAAGAAACCGAGATGTCCAACAGGATGAGTGTGATAAATGTAAATGCAGTAGCAGTGAAATGTGTGTAACAAAACTCTGACTTTATGACAATCCAGGATCCAGCGCTGGTCTGTCCCCTGCATAGCCAGCTCACCCCGCACTGACAGTGGGGTGAGCCGGCTTTCTCCAGCGCAGCTAACACCTGGGGGGGTGCAAAACATGCCCTTGCTCCGGGCACCGTGGCACCTAGCTACACCACTGGGTGTAAAAGTGAGGTGTGCGTGTGTGGTGTGTGCAAAAATGTTTCTTTTTACAGGTGGACTACAAGTCCCAGCATGCAGGGGAGGTCTGCTGGCACTTGTAGTTCTCCTGCACAATGCAATGGTAGGTATGTGAGATTTAACACTATCAGGTCGGTGTCCACTGGCCACGGACGCCAGTGACAGCCCCGGGCTTCAGCCCTGGATGGGTGAAGCCTGGGGGGACCCCTTTATTGGGGGGTCCCCACTCCTCCAGGTACCCCGTCCAAGGCTGACCAGCAACGGTGCTCATGGTATGGCCGGGGGACCTTATGTAAAAAGTGTCCCCAGGCTGTGGCATGACACCGTGGGCTGTTGGAGCCCGGTGCTGGTTTCAAAATATGGAGGACCCCCAGATTTCTTGTCCCCTGTATTTTTGGAACCAGGACCAAGAGTCCAGGGCTGGTTTCAGAAATACGGGGGACCACTATGCTTTTTCTCCCCCGTATTTTTGGAACCAGGTCCGGCTCAATGAGCCCGGGGCTGGTTATGCTCAGGAGGGGGGACCTCACGCCGTTTAAAAAAACACAGGACCATGCACAGATCTCAATGATCTGTGCAGGGTTCTGGCCAATTCACATATCAGAACCTGGTCTACATGTTTGGCGATTTTTAGACACATTTTCCTGAATTCGCATCTCATTAAATATGCAAATTGTATACTTTTCAATGGGAAAACATCTGTATGCGAGTTCCGGCGCGACTAAAAACCGCACTTTCAGAATGCGCGATTTCGCTGCAAAATCGACATATTTTGCCATTTTTCGCATCTCATTAAATATGTGAATTCGGGAAAAAGTGTGATTTCAGCCGTTTTTGGCGGAAAAAAAAATCGCAAAAATCACATTTTCGCATCTCATTAAATGTCACCCTATGATTCTAGAACGGAATGAGTGCAGTTTGTGGTTAATAAAAAGCTTTATTTTTTTAAATTTTCTACAAATGTTTATATAATTAGAGGCATTTGTTTTACAACACTTTTTCACTTGTTCTGTGTGTTTAATAATTACTTGAAAGTGTTAACACATTATACAATGAATGTACAATGATTGCCAGAAGGTGGAATATCTAATAATAAACAAAAATCCTTTAGAGGATACTTTACACTTAGGACTTGCTTTATGTTATTTACTTAATAATCTCTCTGTGTATAACAGTAAATCACTGGGGTTTTCTCATACATACTGTATAAATGTGCAACATTTCAGGACATTGTGACATTGTGACTATCTTCAGCAGGAACCATTTTTCAAGCAGAAAATTCCAAGTACTGATTTTACTTCAGTTATCTTTAGCAAACTCTGCGATACACCCGTACTGCACTCATTAGATGCTGCAAAAATGTGTTCCCATAAATCCATTATATGCAGATGTGAATTCTAAGTGCAATGTATAACATTTGGGGCAATTGATTAAAACAGGTGGAAATAGCATTTAACTTATGATAGAAAAACAGGTGATAGAATATTTCAGATTGCCACAAAGCACCAACCATATACCAATACAATACACTTTAATAAGTTACGATAATACACTTGATTTGAATGTTTTGCATGTTGAAATATTATTTATCGAAACCAAAGTATTGTCTCTCTAATGGAAACTGAAGAAAACAAGACACTTTTGCAGGAATTCTGGCTTCAAGGATTTCAAGATATTTCTAACTACAGGATGTTAGTTTTCCTTTCATTCCTGGCAATTTATGTTACAACAGTAGCTGGAAATGCATTGATTATGTTAGTAGTAATAGCAACTCCTGTCCTCCACTCTCCTATGTATTTCTTCATCTGCCACCTCTCCTTTGGTGAAATTGTGTTTACGTCTAACATCATTCCTAACCTGCTTAGTGCCATACTGACAGAAGATGGCTCCATCTCTGTTGAAGGATGTTTCACCCAGATATTTCTGTTTGGCTGCCTCACTGTAACAGAATGCTTTCTCCTCACTATAATGTCTTATGACCGCTATGTAGCCATCTGTGCACCACTGCAGTACTACACACTCATAGACTTAATACGCTGCAGGAAGCTCTCCGCCGGTGCTTGGAGTGGGGGGCTAGGCTTATCTATAGCCTCTTGCTCTTTCATATACAGTCTTACATTTTGTGGTCCATACATAATAGACCATTACTTCTGTGACTTTCAACTGGTTTTAAACTTATCCTGCTTGGACGCCTCTATGATTGAATTAGAAACAAAAATATTCTCTGTAATGGTCACATTGCCACCTTTTATGTTTATTTGTTTCACTTATTTCTGTATTATCAAAACCATTATTAGAATTCCATCAGCCACAAGCAAACAAAAAGCAATTTCCACGTGCAGCTCTCACTTGACAGTTGTGTGTATGTATTATGGGACACTGATCACTGTATATGTTGTTCCAAATGTGGGAGAGTCATACAATATAAATAAGATTCTTTCATTGCTGTACACTGTAGTTACTCCGGTATCTAACCCCATTATTTACAGCTTGAGGAACAATGAAATGAAAATGTCCATTACAAAATGTTTCAGAAAATGCTGTTAAATAAGAGATTTGGGACATGGGCACAGCTGCTACAGTAACTGGATAAATATGTATTTGACACACAAGTACATTGTTTTTTTTATTTGTTTCAGAGCCTCACTAGTGTCAGCTGCTCACTGCAACCATGGGGTCTGCATGGTAAACGGTAATGCTGTGAGATCTAATTACCTGTAATGTATCTGAATGATAAACAGTATAAACCAGGTATAACGGTTGTATTTAGGACAGATTTCTCTCTCTCTCTATTGATAAAATACCAACATTTCCTCTATGTTGCATAAATCAATAGGTGTGTACACACACATCGATTTACTTTTGATTTGATTTGCTTTTGATTTGACTATTTCACCCCCTTTCCATTTGGCCTTTGCTTTCATTCGATTTCACATTCGATCTGCACTTTTGAATTCGATATCGTTTTCGATATCGAATTCGATTTACATTAAAGGCACAGTGTACACCTTCTATTTAATAGATCGAATTTGATATTTACTTGCCTGCATAGTCTATTTTTCTTTTAGATATAGAGAAAAATGGGATCAAATGCGAAAGCATCTTAAAATCCATTGGATTTCGATTCAATTTTGCTTCTATAAGTCGAAGTGTGTGTACACCCCTAATGTCTATTACTCAATTTAGGTATTGCATCTTCTTTAACTTAAATCAGCCTTGACAAAGCTGCTCAATGAAGCAAAACATACATTGGATGTTGTCTAATTTGTGTCCTTTTGAATGTTAAATTTAAACGTTTGATATGTGTATTAAATTTAGGGGTTTATTTTGTATATTTGTATACATTTTTATCGATCTTATAGTGTTAAATGTCAATCTAAAATTTAGATTGACATTTAACACTATAAGATCGATAAAAATTTAGATTCTAAATCGATGTCGTGTTTCAGGGATGGCAACAATCAAAGAGAATGGAGATCTGTGCGAGTCTTTCGGCAGGACAAAAACTCCTTAGGCTCGGGCCACGCATTGCGTTTTAGCTGGTCCCATGTTAAGTGACCCTTTTAGCAGGTAGGAGACTGCACATCTTCTATGCAGCTGCCTACACATATGCAACCACAGCATCACCGGGATTTTAACTAGAACACATATATTTGAATGTATGTGTTCACACAGTGTACACAAACCCTGCTAATTAATCACTGTGATCCGATTCTGCGGCATCCTGTGAAAACACAATGTGCGGCTATGTGTGAACACAGAAAGGTGTAGCCTTTCAAACAGGTACCATTGAACAGCAAGACAGAGGGGGTTTGCAGGTGCACTATGCACTCATTACTGCTAACTAGGGATGCCAATCCCGGGGCATTTTTTCAATCCCGGGATTGAAAAATGCTCAATCCCGGGATTCCCGGGATCCCGGAATTGGCCTCCCTAATAAAAAAAAACCGGCCCCTCCCCCAGATGACAATATAAATTTCTCCTAAAGCTGCCCCCCACACTGTCACTTACGGCGGCGGGGGTTGTGGTGACAGGGCAGCAGCAGGATGGCTATCTCCTACGGGTGGGCGGAAGGCTGGGGTTGGCACATCGGGCGTCTGTCCGGCTTTGGGACAGTGTGCTGTGCTGACAGGCAGAGCAGCGGCCGGGCTGCACAGCGTGACGTGATGTCAGGGTTCACGCTGCGCAGCCTGGGCGCCGCCATGCTTGTCAGCACAGCACTCAGTCCCTCCCAACTCCCGACAGCAGCACCGGGGGTAAGAAACAGTCAGCCGGGCAGCGTCTGAGCCATATTCTGGTGCTCAGTGCTGCCCGGCTTTAAACCAAAACTAATGGGGTTACTAATCCCGGAATCCCGGGATTGGAAGCTTCAATCCCAGGATTCAAATCCCAGCAATTTTAGGCCAAAATCCCGGGATCCCGCCGATCCCGATCCCGGGATTGGCCTCCCTACTGCTAACATGTATTCCTTTTATAATTCATTTATAAGGTTGTTAGCATACATTTGGCCAAAGATATGTACTTGCCCACCACGTTAAGGTCACCTCTTTCGAGCAGGTCCCTAGCACTATGGGGTTCATGCCTGGGGTGCAGGGCACCCCCAAACCAGTCCAACAAAACCACCCCAGGACATCACATAAATAAAATATAGCTGTGAAGTGTAATAGAGTGTAAAGTGTCATAGAATGAACCGCTGAACAGCAACCTGTGAAAATGCAATGGGGGTATTTCGGTTCACTCCTTCTGGGAAATTCCTTCTTAGATGGACAAACCATGTGAACTGCAGGTGGGGTAGATGTTACTTGTGCAGAGAGAGTTTGATTTAGGTGGGGTCTTACTTCAAAGTGAGATCTATATTGCAGTGTAAAAATAAAGCAGTCAGTATTTTCCCTGCACAGAAACAAAATAACTCACCCAAATCGAATTCTCTCTGCACATGTTCATCTACCCCACCTGCAGTGCACATGGTTTTGTCCATCTAAGAAGGATTTTGTCAGAAAGAGTGAACTAGAATAAGGTCCTTAAACCGTAAATAAGCATTATTATTTTTTTTCAAAGTGAGCTAGTGAGCCATCTAAGAAGGAATTTGCCAGAAGGAGTGAACCATAATAACCCCCAATCTGTGTACCAAGCCTTAAGTTCTATAACTGACAGAAAGCACTAATTGTGCTTTATGGTATGCACACTGATGTCATGCACACTGAGATGCTAACCCATTAACCCCTTCTCTACCATTAGGGGCTGCACAAATAATATAAAGAAATAATTTAGTATTCTTGTGTTTATATTTGACTCTGGACAACATTGAGCATTTTATTTAATAAGGAGTGCATGTTTTTGCAGAGGTCATAAAGCTTTACCGACAATTTATTTTGACAGCATCTAGTCTTTCAGTTTTATCCCACCCTAATAATTATTTCAGTATCATCTGCTGATGCAGATATGCTTTACTTGTCATATATTTTGTTGAACTGTAAAGTGATCTGTGCTAAGGGATCTCGATCGTTTAGAAATGAACCACAACTCGCATCGTGTGTACAAACCATAGCGATAGCGATGCATGGTCCCGCACGATAGGGGTTGCTCGATCGGATTAACCCGTTCACACTGCACAGTAATACGGCAACGAACCGGTAAGAACCCTTCTTTTTTATCGGTTCATAATGCCGTGTTGCTGGCAGTTTGCTGGATCCTGTATCCCCTTTCAGATCGCACCAATTGCCGGTTCTAACCGGCAACAAACTGGCATGAACCCAGTAATTAGGTGCAATCTGAAAGGAGTATTACTCACTGTTTATATTATATATATCCTTGAATGAGGCAACAATGTAGCAATACAGATCTTTTCCTTAGAGCCAACTTTCAGCTGTCTTTGTGGTAATAGAACCTGAGTTAAAAAGTTCAGAAAAAGTCAAGTAACAATGGACTGCTAAATGACTTTTAGCCATCTACAATCACTTTATATGAACTTTTCCCCAATTATAGTTAAGTTGAATTCAGAAATCTTTTTTTTTAATCTATTTAATTTACATACAATGTATTTTTACTGTTTAAAATATATTGCTGAATGATTAATAAATGTTTCTAGCATACACAATTTTGTGTCTTTATATGTTTTTAAGACAGCTCTTTTACGCTGTTTCATATCCTGCATGCTTCCCAGGTGCTTGGTAATGAAAGGTGGACTACAATGAGAATGTCAAATAAGTAACACAACCATATTTTTATTTATTTATTAACAGTTTCTTATATAGAGCACACATATTCCGCAGCGCTTTACAGAGCATCGTTGAACATTCACATCAGTCCCTGCCCCAGTGGAGCTTACAATCTATAGAGAAATGGATGTACAGCGCTAGGTTGTCTGAAAAAGTATGTACTACCACATGTTAATAATCAAAAACATTTATTAATAGAATACAATTTTAATGAGAGCTCTCATAATAATTCATAGCAATATATAAAAATATATAAAAAATATATATAAAAACATAAGTTAGAACAGAGGCTCTCTGATGTAAGTATCTCCACAATAAACACCAATATATTTATATTTACCAAGGGGAGACTTGGGGGGAGGGAAAGTCTCCTTAATAATCTGGCTGCAAAAATAGTGTCCCAATCCGGGTAAAAGCCCAGTATATCCAGGTGGTCCAAGCAGATATTTTTATGGCAGTCCTTTTGGTATATATGTACCTTGCATGACACTGCTGCTGTCTGCTGGTTAAGCGAAATCCTGGAAGCAATGAATGAACCGGTCCGGATTAAAGTGCGGGATATAGTGCAGTCCTTGGTATTGTGCAAAGTGGCAAATGGCAGTTAGGTGCAGTGGAGAGGTGCTGGATACTGCTCAACGCGTTTCGACGCTGTCTCGCGTCTTCATCAGGAGCTTACAATCTATATTCCCTACCACATGTACACATACAGACATTCTAGGGTTAATTTGTTTGGGGCCAATTAGCCTACCAGTATATTTTTGGATTGTAGGAGGAAACCGGAGTACCCGGAGGAAACCCACGTAAGTATGGGGAGAATATACACACTCCGCACAGTTAGAGCCTTATATATTGTTTCCAGATGAACATATGTTATTGATTGTCCTCCCAATATATTAAGCATAATGATGTTTTGTATAAGATGTTACTCACTCATCCACAGACTTAATACTGCTAGTAGCAGGAGCCTGGAATCCGTATATCGATGTTCGCAGTGTCCTCTGCTCCTGGTCATGGTATATTCTTTTCATAACACTCCCTGCTTTGAACTGATTATAATATAATTGTTTAGGGTTCCAAAATTTGTATATTTTTGCCAACATTTATTATATACAGTCTTTTTCATTTTACCCACTGCATTAGGTATTCGTGGCACACTTGCCACAACTGCTGCTCTCTGATCCATAGGATCGCATGCTCCTGCAAATGTGCTGTTTGCAATCATGACTAAACACACCCATAATGTTTTCACACACATGTGTATAGCTGATATATGAGGTCACTTGATAAGTGTGGTAAAAAAAACACATTTATTTCTCTCTGGATTGAGTGTATGCTTTTTTTTCGAGGAAAAGAGTATCTCAAAGACCGTGGCTATAACTTGGGAATGATTTGGTGACAAGACTTAAAGGCCACTCATTACGTCGTGCCTGACAGTCTCTGATGTCACCTGATTTTAAATTGGGTTTGGCAACTTGGCACTTGATTCTTGGTTGTAAGATAGATAAGTACTGTCTTTTCTATCTGTCCCAAAAGGTGTCTATATGGCTTTGAACTTGTCTCCATTGGCATTTAAATAAGTCTTAAGGAGCATAAGCAGTTCTGGTCATTTGCGTAAGAAGAGTGGCAGGAGTAAGCAGAAATGGGACCTCTGGGTCTGACATTGACGATAGCTGAGACTTCAGCCATGAAGGTAGTTAAACTCATGAGTGAGTCTTGCAGTTCCTACTTGCAGAAAGATGGAATCAAGGATTTTGCGTATTATTCAGATTATCCTTTCCCATGCACCTCCAGTGGCAAACGCAGGATTTTTAGAGGGGGGGTTTCCAAATATAATCCAAAATCTCCCACTCTGCAGCACATAAATTCGGGAGTCTGGGGAGTGGCAACAGCCTTACAAATTGGTATATTATACAATGGATACTGTATGGAATACAGTATTAGTATTTTACAGTATAGACGGTCTATAGCAGTGGTACAAACAAAAAGGTAGAGCACCTGCGCTCTAAACAAAGGGTGCAGCCTTGTCACAAGATAGTCACCACACTATCCAAAATACAATCAATACAAAAAGAATTGGACACGGCGCTCCCACTTGAGATCTGTAAATGTATATCCGCTACACTTCTTTAGCCGATATCAGTAGTTTCTTCCATGTATGCGGTACCTCAAATAAAAGACAAAGAAATCGCACTTTTCATAGTGTAGATGTTATTCTCAGTGGTAATAATAATCCCCACCAGTGTGTACTCTCCGTACCGCAAATGGGCCTTTCCTTAGGCCACAAGATGTCTCGTATGGTATTATATGATGCTTCAACGTTGTATGTACTTTCTTCTTCTTAATTCATGTATACCTCGGTTTAAAATCAAATGCTCCACATAGTGTAAAACTGTAAACATTTATTCAGAATTGACATAAACAATAAAATAATTTGAGCATAGTACCGTGTTTGGCCTTCTAATCAGGGCTATTAGTGTCGTATAGGACAGTCCAAGGGGTAGTTCCTGGTGGGATCCCAGGTCTCCACAACGAAAGTTCCCTCCTTGGATAGCTCCCAGATGGTTCAATTATAAGGTCCAGTCCCACAGTATCTATGCCACTTAAAATCACCAACGCGTTTCTGCTAAATTACAAGCCTTCCTCAGGGTGTAACTTCCATATTGGCCTTTTGGGTTTTTATACCCAGCATGCCCTTTTCCCTCCCCTTACTGTGTCACATGGGAGGATGTATAACATTTTTTTCTATACATAAAATCAAGGTATACACTTCATAATCATGTTCCTACATACTCTATAATTTAAATAAAACCACCAGAATCCTATTATAATTCCTACTTCATAAGAATTAATGTTTTAGCGTCTCACGTGATCGGAAGTACCTGGATCATACGTATCCCGGAAGTATCGTTTATTGCCTTATAGCCTTTATACAATGTTCCTTTTATGTTTGGAACATCTAACCATTACTTATTATGTTCTGCAGCCCAATTTTCTAGCTGCTGTGATGTCTGGATCTTTCCTAGCACTCCGAAGCGGTGACCGCTGTTACTGGAAGTGCGTGTGCGTGTCACACCATCTACTTCCTGTTGCGTTCCACCTACTACGGGGAACCTTTGTTGGAAAGTAATTTCCTATTCTTTAATACAAGGATAAGAAACCAAAGGGCAAACCAACTATACCCTTTATATCCACTTTTAACTCACAGTATAAATCTATAGAAAAAATCATATCGAAACATTGGCATATTTTAAAAGCTGACCCTGTTTTAAAAGAAATAGTGCCGGATTGACCGAATTTCATATATAGAAAATCAGGAAATATTAAAAATAGACTGGTCACGTGAGGTCAGCATCTCCGGTCACGTGAGACGCTAAAACATTAATTCTCATGAAGTAGGAATTATAATAGGATTCTGGTGGTTTTATTTAAATTATAGAGTATGTAGGAACATGATTATGAAGTGTATACCTTGATTTTATGTATAGAAAAAAATGTTATACATCCTCCCATGTGACACAGTAAGGGGAGGGGAAAAGGGCATGCTGGGTATAAAAACCCAAAAAGCCAATATGGAAGTTACACCCTGAGGAAGGCTTGTAATTTAGCAGAAACGCGTTGGTGATTTTAAGTGACATAGATACTGTGGGACTGGACCTTATAATTGAACCATCTGGGAGCTATCCAAGGAGGGAACTTTCGTTGTGGAGACCCGGGATCCCACCAGGAACTACCCCTTGGACTGTCCTATACGACACTAATAGCCTTGATTATAAGGCCAAACACGGTACTATGCCCAAATTATTTTATTGTTTATGTCAATTCTGAATAAATGTTTACAGTTTTACACTATGTGGAGCATTTGATTTTAAACCGAGGTATACATGAATTAAGAAGAAGAAAGTACATACAACGTTGAAGCATCATATAATACCATACGAGACATCTTGTGGCCTAAGGAAAGGCCCATTTGCGGTACGGAGAGTACACACTGGTGGGGATTATTATTACCACTGAGAATAACATCTACACTATGAAAAGTGCGATTTCTTTGTCTTTTATTTGAGGTACCGCATACACGGAAGAAACTACTGATATCGGCTAAAGAAGTGTAGCGGATATACATTTACAGATCTCAAGTGGGAGCGCCGTGTCCAATTCTTTTTGTATTGGTCTATAGCAGTGGTCTCCAACCTTTTTTGGGTCAGGAGCTACTTGCGACAAAATAAACCGCCCGAAGAGCTACTAAAGTAAAAAATTTTACAAAATCTGCATAATATAAAAAAAAATGCCCTTTACACATAATGCCACAAACCGTAATGCCCCTGACACATTAGGCCACACACTGCAATGCCCCAGACACAATATGCCACACACTGCAATGTCCAATATGTCACAAACATACCTCCCAACACTGTAGGTAGAGGAGAAGAGACATCTGCGCGTGCCGAAGGCACGCGCCAAAAATTAGAGGGTTCAGCTACTACCGTGGAACTCCTGCGAGGCTACATCCCCCATTTTTTCCGCTATCGGGGCATGGTCAGCTCTCTAAGAGCTGTAGCCACATGGGGTGCGGCCATGGAAAATGGGGGTGTGATACACATATGCCCTCAATAGTGCAGTGCCAGATACACATGACCCCAATAGTGCAGTCCGTGAGACCCATTATAAATATGCCCCGCACCGTGATGCTCCATTATACAAATGCCCCACACCGTGATGCTCCATTTTGCATATGCCACAATGTGAAACTCCATTATACAAATGCCCCACAGCGTGATGCTCCATTATACATATGCCACACACACGATGCCCATTATACATATGCCCAACAACGTGATACTCCGTTATACAAATGCCCCACAGCATGATACTCCATTATACATATGCCACACCGTGATGCTCCATTAATCATGTGCCACACACCGGGATGCTCCATTATACATATGCCACACCGTGATGCTCCATTAATCATATGCCACACACTGTGATGCTCATTAAACATATGCCACACAAATGATGCCCATTACACATATGCCCCACACCTTGATGATCATTAATTAATAATCATCAAGGTATCTGGGGCATATGCCACACACATGATGCCCATTATACAAATGCCCCACAGCGTGAAGCTCATTATTAATGAGCATCAAGGTGTGGGGCATTTGTATAATGGGCATCATGTGTGTGGCATCATGTGTGTGGCATATGCCCTAACACCTTGATGATTATTAATTAATGAGTATCAAGGTGTGGGGCATATGTTTTATGGGCATTATTTGTGTGGCATATGTTTAATGACTCATTAAACATATGCCATACACATGATGCCCATTATACCTCAAGCAGTAAAAACGGAATGCAGGCTGGAGTCACCCCTAATGTATTGCACACACACAGTTTAAAAAAAAAATTACCTAACGGAGTTGAGCAGAGGCTGTGGCGCAGGAGTTGAGCAGAGGCTGTGGCGTCGATAAGTTCGGCATGTTGGGGACGTCAGGAGGTCACACTGCCGCCAAGTGAGGAAGTGCTACGCGGCAGGAGGTCACTGCCGCTGTCAGGTCCAGAAACGCGGCATTAACTTACTTTCTGACCTCCTGCTGCCAAGCAAGGAACCGCTACGCGGCAGGAGGTCACTGACAGCCCCGAGCTACTGTAAAACACCCGGCGAGCTACCCGTCGACGGGTTGGTGAACGCTGGTCTATAGTATAGGCTGTTTCTAACATTTAAATTAGATAAGTGGTCAGGTAAAGGTTAAACATATCTGAATAAATAAATTAA